>NC_090926.1:1259472465-1260870590 GCF_040938575.1 Ambystoma mexicanum | reverse complement strand
GAAAAAGTGCAAGGGGAAGGGGAGGGGGGAAGTGCAGTACAAGGTAAGTAGAATAAAATAAATAAATAGGGCCAGCTGGTGGCAAGTGCAAGGTAAGTGCAGGCAAGTGCTGGGAAGGGGGGCTGTAGGGATACAGAGACAGTCCCGCAGTGCAGGGGTTGCCGGGGAGGCAGTGCAAGTGGAGAGTGGCTGGGCCCAGGACCGAGGTCGGTGAGAGTGGCCCAGTTGCAGATTCACTGCAGTTTCAGTGAAGAATTTAGCAGGGGAGAGGGAGAGAGAAAGCAGAAACAAAGAGGAAGGTTTTGAGGTGCTTCCGGAACCGGAGATGGTTCTCCTCAAGTTTCAGGGAGGCAGGAAGGCTGTTCCAGAGGGAGGCCCCTGCCGCGGAGAGAGATCTACCACCAGCTCGTTGCTTCGAGAAGCGGCTGACCCTGAGGGAGTTGGAGAAGGATGAGCGAAGGGCTCGGGAAGGAAGATATTTAGGAAGAGAGAGTTGAAGGCCTTGTGGACAATGCAGAGGGTTTTGAACTTAATCCTCACAGCTACTGGGAGCCAGTGTAGAGATTTCAGTCTTGGAGAGATACGGTCCCTGGGCTTGAGGCCAAGGACAAGTCTCGCAGTTCTGTTCTGGATGAGTTGCAGAGGGCGGAGAGTGGAGGCAGGCAGATTAAGATGGAGGCTGTTACAGTAGTCCAGCTTCGAGAGAACCAGGGCTCAGGAGACAGTGAGCTTCTGGGGGAAGGAGAGGAAGGGAAGAATACCTCTGAGGAGGTGCAGCTGGTAGTGTGACTTCTTAGAGACGTCCGATATATGAGGAAAGAAGGAGAGTGTGGAGCTGAAGATGACCCCGAGGTTTTTTGCCTTGCAGGTAGGAGCAGGAAGAGGGCCAAGAGAGGCTGGCCACAGAGCTGCAGGGAAGGAGGGAGTGGGTGAGCCGATGAGTAGAATCTCAGTCTTACTGGCATTAAGGCAGAGGTCATTGGCGGCACCCCATTCCTGGATAGCAGACAGACAGTCAGAGATGAGGGAAGGAGAGGAGGAGGCCGAGGGTAGCCTGAAAATGAGCTGGGTATCGTCCGCATAGCACTGAAAGTTGGGGCAGAGAGCGGCGATGCGGTGGGCAAGGAGTGCCAGATACTGGTTGAACAGCCAGGGAGAGAGATTAGATCCCTGGGGGACACCACAGGTGGAGAAAAATATGTCAGAGAGGAAGGACCCCAGTTGGACCTGGGAGGGTCGATTGGAAAGGAAAGAGGTCAGCCACGCCAGAGCCTGACCAGTGATACCTAGGTTGACACGGAGACGGTTGAGCAGGATGGCATGGTTCACAGTGTCAAAGGCAGAAGAGAGATCGAGCAGAATGAGAACACACGGAGTGTTGGAGTCGAGGTTCAAGAGCAGGTCCTCACAGACGTTTAGGAGAGCAGTTTCCGTGCTTCTGGCAGCTCTGAAGCCAGATTGATGGTCATGAAGACTACCAACAGATTCAGCATGGAGGTTAAGCTGGGAGATGGCCAGTTTCTCCAGGAGCTTGCCCAGGAAGGGAGTGATGGAGATTGGGCGATAGCCGGGCAGGAGGGGTCGGAAGAGGGTTTCTTAAGAAGAGGGTGCACAAGGGAGTGCTTAAGGGGGGATGGGAAGACTCCAGAGGCGAACGAGTGGTTGGAAAAGTCAGCCAGGGCAGGAGCCAGGGAGTTGATGTGGTCCTTGATAGTTTTGGAGGAACAGAAGTGAACCTGTTTAGACGAGACTTTCATAGATCGGACTTGTCTGGAAACCTTGTCAGCAGAAAAAAGAGGAAAGGCAGAGAAGGAGGGAGGAGGGGTGGCTGCAGAAGGGCCAGAGGAAGAGCCGGGAAGAGAGGGAGGGAGGTGATAGGAGGAGAGTGAGGACAGATGTCCTGAGTTGTAGAGATGAAGTAGAGGCCAGTGCAGTGCAGAGGGCCTGGGAGGGGACAGGAGAGGTAAAGACTGCAGCAGGGTTGGCAAGCTCTTTGCAGATTTTAAAGAGTTCGGCCGAGTTGTTAGATGCCGCAGAGATGCGGGCTTGGATAAGGGCTCTCTTCTTGGTGAGAACGGAGAGACGGTATTGCCTTTGGAGCAGGCGGCAGGCCAGTTTGTCAGAGGATGAACATGAAGCACGCCATTTCCTCTCTGCCACCCTGCACTTGTGTCTTAGGGTGACGAGATCCGAGTCATGCCAGGAGTTACATTTGGCTTTGGGCTTCAGGCGGATTCTCATGACGGGGGCAAGGATATCAAGAGTATCAGATATAGCAGAGTGGAGCATGGAGAGGGCTGTGTCAGGGTAGGAGTCAGCCGAAGGGGGAGGGGGGGCGAGAAGGTGGCAACGAAAGCCTCAACTGACACGCGCTTCATGGGTCGGATGACCGAGAAGGTGGGTGGCAGTGATGAGGGTGGCTTTGCCTGTGGGGTAGGGAGGGTGAGGTGGGAGGATAGGGGAAAGTGATCACTCCAGGAGAGAGGAGTGGAGAGAGGGACGGAGAGGGGAAGGTCATAAGAGATCAGAGCATCAAGAGTGTGCCCTGCAGAATGAGTAGGCCCAGACGGGAGAATAGAGAGTGCGAGAGAGTCACAGAGGTCACGAAAGAGTCCAGAGGGGGGACAGGAGGCATCCAGGTGGATGTTGAAGTCACCAAGAAAGAGGAGTTGAGTGGTTGAGGACAGGAGTGAGGAGGAGAGGTCAGCCCACTCAGCGAGGAAGGAGGAAATTTGACCAGGTGGCTGATAGATAGTAGCCACGGTAAGGGAATGGCTAGGAGAGAGAGAGAGTCGGCAGACAAGACATTCAAAAGAGGAGTACGTCTGCGTAGGAGTGACAGTGGCAGGAATCCACTCAGGGAAGATAAGGGCTACACACCCCCCTGCATGGTTGGGCCTGGGCACGGAGAGGATCTTGTAACCATCAGGTAGGAGTGTGTCAAAGCTGGTGACAGAGCTGGCCGTGAACCATGTCTCAGTGAGATCAAGGATGTCAAGGTCCAGTTCCTCAAGAGGCAACAGATATCAGAGGAATGTTTGATGGCAGAGCAAGAGTTAAGAATGGCAATGTGGAGAAGGTTGCCATCCTTGAAGGACCTCCGGGGAGGGTTACAGATCAGAGGTATGCCCTGCGGAGGTGTAGAAGAAGGAGATGAAGAAGGAGCACGAGAGGGGGCAGGGAGGGAGGGTAGAGGCAAGGTAGCCAAGGACAGAGGAGGGGGGACAGCAGGAGAGGAAAGGAAGTTGATGAGGCGAGGGAAGCGTCTATCAAAGAGGTGAAGGTTGGCCTGAGGGCCTTGGACCAAGACGGCCCCATTAGCGTAGACATTAATGATGGCCTTAGAGGAGCGGAAGGGGGCCAAGATGACATCCCAACGGGTGCCACCATTAATGGGAGAAGAGGAGAAAGGAGAGAGCACAGAGACCATATGAAGGGTCCATAGGTCAGGCGAAGGCACGAAAAAGAGGATGTCAGTGAGAGTTTCCTTAGAGGAGGCACTGGTGTAGGTGTCAGCGATAGGGAGGCCTGGGTTGGAGACCAGGATGTCCTTTTTAAACTTTTTCCTACCAGATTTAGTGAGGAGAGCAGGATAGTCAATAGAGAAGCAGTTAGAGAAGATAGGCGAGACAGAGAGCACCATGGAGTAGGAGGGAGTGGGGGGGAAGACGGACGATACGAGAGCACGCAGACAGGAAGTGAGCGGCAAGCCCAAGTTTACCACATTTCAGAAAAAACAACAGTAAATGCGTATTAGGTACACAGTGGAGAGGCCACCTAAGTTTGAGAATCATGCGAGGGGAGAAGACCCTAGTTTACCACATTTCAGAAACAGCAGTAATGCGTATTAGGTACAGAGGCCACCTAAGTTTGAGAATTCTGCGAGGGGAGAAAACCCTAGTTTACCACAACTGTGGAACACAGTGAGGTGAAGACACCATGCGAATGAAGTGACCAGGTGTAGGTGGGGTGGGCCGGGAGAAGGTGGAGATAGCAAAGTGAAACTGGCGCCTGGCGTCCCCTGCGGACACCTGCAGACACACAGGGAGCCGCAGTCGTAGGAGCCGCCCTTTGCCTAAGGGGCCCTTAGTCGAGGGGGCTGCCGGGCAGGGGGCTGCCCAAGGGGTCAGATTTAATCAGAAGGCACCCAATTGGAGGGGGAGGAAGGGGGGGTGTGGGCGGGCAGGTAGGCGGGAGGGAGGGAGGACCAGGAAGTGGCTGCAGGGGGAGAGGGGAGGAGGGAGAACAGCGCTCACAGCGCTGGCCCGTTAATAATTTTAAAAGCACACAGAAATACTCACTGGAGGCCCACAGGGGTCAGGCAGGGATTAAACCTGCAGGCTGGGCACGGCTGACGGCGGCTGCTCACACCCGCTCTGCTCGTGGAAAGAAGCGGCGGGGAGAGCAGCCGTCAGGTAGTCCTGGAAGGACAACCCACGGCACCAATCAGAGGGGGGGGTGGGCGGGCGGGCAGGTAGGCGGGAGGGAGGGAGGGAGGGAGGGAGGACCAGGAAGTGGCTGTAGGGGAAGGGGGGAGGAGGGAGAACAGCGCTCAGAGCGCGGGCCCGTTAATAATTTTAAAAGCACACAGAAATACTCACTGGAGGCCCACAGGGGCCAGGCAGGGATTAAACCTGCAGGCTGGGCACGGCTGACGGTGGCTTCTCACACCCGCTCTGCTCGTGGAAAGAGCGTTTTTGTAGAGCCACTAACAACATAAAAGTGCTAAATCTGTAAAAACATGAGGTATTCCCTTGAATGCTGAGCTTGCTCAGAAGCTCCAAGTTGTTCAGATGAAAGCGTCTTGTAGCATGTGTCAAAACATTTGGATCACATATGTCATTATATTTACTTACACGATAGGTCATTACTTGCTACGGCCCTCGTCAACTCACGCCTTGATCATGGGAACAGCTTATTGGCCGGAACATCTGAAGCCAATCTCCAAGTTCTGCAGGTTACTACCCAGAGCTCCGCTGCTAGAGCTTCTTTGGTCTTTCTCGGAAGGATCATGTCTCTGGAGCCAAACGAGCACTTCACTGGCTTCCCATAGAACACTGCGCCACGCATACGATCCCGTCACTCACTTAGGAAAGCTGGAACGCTGCTGCTGCACCGCCGCACTTATCAGACCGACTGTCTTCTGCCTTCTGAGGGCACTCCTTGCCCTCATGTGATCTGACCAAAAGGACACAGCCCAGGTTTAAGCTCTCGAGTTTTGGTGACACTGGGCCTCATTCCGAGTATGGCGGTAAGGGATAGCGGCCACCGCTAACGAGAGCGGTGGCGGTAATCCCTTACCGCCATACTCCGAGTTCCCTTAGCGCCATGGTGCTTTTAACACCTGCTTTTAGCAGGCGTTAAATACCATGGCGCTAAAGGACCTTGATGTTAATTACGCCACCGTAATTTACGGTGGCGTAATTGACGCCTTCCCCACTCCCATTATGCCCTATGGGGCAGGAATGGGAATGGGGAAGGGTAAATGGGGATTGGGGAATTACCGCCCCGCCAACCTTGGAATGGGGCGGTAATTCCGCCAACCACCAAGGCGCTGCCGGTCCGGGTACGGCGTCAACCAAGGCGTTAATAGCGCCATTGGTTAGCGCCGTACTCGGAATGAGGCCCACTATGTTTGACGTACAAGCCCCTCTGGCCTGGAATACGTTTCGCAACCACTTAAGGAAGGCAAACTCCCTCTCTGAGTTTAAGAAAGGAGTTAAGACCCTTTTTTAAAATCTTGATCCAGATGGAGCTTTCTATTACCTCTGTATTGCTTCATCTGGACTGTTTGTGTGCCTGTTCCTCATGTTTTGTTTACTGTGTGCTGTGAGGCCTATGGGCGATTTAGCGCGTTATAAAAATGTAACTAAACTATAGGGAACTGAGATTTCCCGGTAGGCCTCTGCACCCTGGGCTGGACTGGCCTATAGGGAACTCTGGAGATTTCCCGGTAGGCCTCTGCACCCAGCGCATGGGGGGAACTGGCCCATAGGGAACTCTGTAGATTTGCCGGTAGACCTCTGCACCCTGGGCAGGGGTGGACTGGCCTACAGGGAACTCTGGAGATTTCCCGCTAGGCCTTTGTACCCTGGGCAGGGGCGGACTGGCCTATGGGGAACTCTGGAGATTTCCTGGTAGGCCTCTGCACCCAGCGCAGGGGTGGACTGGCCTATAGGGAACTCTGGAGATTTCCCGGTAGACCTCTGCACCCAGCGCAGGGGTGGACTGGCCTATAGGGAACTCTGGAGATTTCCCGGTATACCTCTGCACCCAGCACAGGGGTGGACTGGCCTATAGGGAACTCTGGAGTTTTCCCGCTAGACCTCTACATCCTGGCCCTCTTTTGTATGATACCTATTTTATTTCCTAATTTTCTCATAGGAAAAAAGTTGGGCTTGATGAAAATGTGTAATATGGGGCCACTTTCAAAAATAATTCCACGGCCTCCCCTGATCCCAGCATGGGGTATCTGTAGCGGGCGCCACATGGCCTCATCTAAGACTTATATCTCCCACTATAAATTGTATGTCTGCAGTGGTCGAAGCGGGCGGGAGCAGCTGGAAGCGGTGCTGTCCCACTTTCAACGTTTTACTGTTCCTATACCTTTAATTTAAAAAGAATGCTTTAGTTCTAAAGATACAAGTGTAGGAAGAAGTTGAAACTTGCACTTCAGTGCACTTTGAAACTTGCACTTGAGTGCACTGCACTGAACATTCCCTTAAACAGCAGGTGTGTTTGTTTGGGGGCGCGGGGCGGGTGTGAGGTTGGGGTTTGTGGGGACAGGCCCGCAGGGAACATAATTCCACTACTTCTTTTCGTACACTTCGCCCACTGTCTGTAGTCATGCATGGCCGTCTTTCTGATCTGCAGTTATGTGTTGTGTCAATGGCGGGAGATTGCTTCATGTTACACTTTGGTGGTTGCTGTGCTTCCGTGTAGTTGCCTCTCTGAGGCATGAAGTTCCCACCTGCTATTAATGAGTACGTCCTCAGGATGTAAGAACTGGGGCGATGAAGAGGGGCGCGGGGGCAATGCTCTGATTACTTACCGTTACTCTCATTATGCTGAGCACTTCAGTCTGGGAACAGCACTCCCCGTCCCAGGCCCCAGCGCTGCTTGGATATCAGGCAGGACAGCTATTGGTGGAGGTGGCCCTTATCCCCTCCCCTCCTCAGGGTCACCCCAATCAGGGATTCTGATTGGATTAAAGCGACTGATGTAAGGACTGGAACGAGGAAGAGCGACAAGGAGGTAACAGACAGAATTTTGTCTGCATTATGCAAATAAAAGTTGCAGTTTCACAGAAAGGTAAAGTGTCGTTCTGCTTGTCGAGGCAGTAGACACCTTTGCTAATGTTTAATAGCAGTTACTTCAAATTTCCTTTCACAGTTAACCAGTCAGTTGCTGTGGTGGCTTTTAAGGGGCAGACTGCCATCACAATTAGCAGCTCCAACATTAGCACTTATCATGAATGCTGGGTACACACTGAACATGAGAACATGTACCTGACTGACCCTACAACCTGTTTCCCATGAATTGCTGTGCTCTGGGCCGCCCCTAACTGGCAAGGAAGGAGAATGGAACTGCAACTGAGAGCATGGCAAGTAGCTTGCCCGGCAGGTGACTGAGGCAGGGGCAGAGGCGACCGTAGAGTGCGGTGGGAGGATAGGGGGTGAAACAGTGATGTGATATGGCATTTATAACGCGCCTGTACACAAGTGCATACAATCCTCCAGAGGCTGGGCTCCTGAAGAGACGTGGAGGACTCAACAAAAGGGTTCCAACCTCTTTCCCAAAGGCAAAAAGGTTTCATGGACCGTCGAAAAAACAAATTGAAAGGAAGCCAGACGCACCTGCAGAATGAGACTCCGGATTGGCCAAGCAGAGCCAGATCGAGTGTCACTGCTCGCCAAGGAGCCCCCCCCCCATAGAAAGAAACAGGTCAGACAGCCACCTTGAGGACGGGGTACGCCTCCAAGACTCCTGCAACCCCCAGTGGAGACCAGATCCACAAAGAGAGCAAGAAACAGGACACCGCCGCCTCACACCACCCATGGGAAGCTTAAGACACAGGCCGCCAGCAGCAGCCATGTCTGCACTACCCACGCCAAAGGGGTGCCAGAGGGGTGCAAGATGATAATGGGAGAGCAATGCCGTGCTCCAACTTGCTGACTGGCTCGCTTGCAACCTGCTGGAGGTTATTCCGCCTCCTTGCTGCCAGAAATCACCAGAATTACTGCCGGCGGTAATAACGCCGAAATTCCCATGGAGTTCTGCTCCATAAATGGGGACTAACACCGCCGTGCCACCACTTGTAATCCAGTGGTAATTCCGCCGGACCAAGTGGCAGTAAGGGTAATTCCGTTTGGTGGTATTCTGGTGGATTTACCACAGAATACCGCCATACTTGTAATGAGGCCCAATGAATGCCAAATCTGCAGACATAGGACGTGCATGACTCATAGGAGCGATGGCCCACACTTGGCCTTTCGGAAACTCCAAAGACCTGCAGGTCTAGCCAACACTTGAACCCAACTGTATGCCACCTCCAGGTTGACGCATCAGCATGCCACCCTCACCAGGGAAGCACACCACTTACTTGAGTGCCCAGCTCTGGGCTGCAGTTGTTCAATTGGGCAGGAGCTCTATTACAGGTGATCCTTCATTTGAACATCACAGCCTCAGGATTCTGTGCCGCGCGGGCGTACCAACTGCACCCCAAGTAAGGAACACCGCATGGGGTAGCCCTGATCTAAGACTTCCAAACCGTCCCTGGCTATAGGTCACTTAACTGAAATCATTTAGACATCACATTTTCATTTTCAACATTTCACTTCCATTTTTGAATTTCTTTTGACACTTTTACTTATTTTCACCCCACATGACGGGGGCTAGAAGGAAGCCCAGGCCACCTACACCCCGCCCCCCAACATTCCATGACATGACTTAGGTATGTTTGCACCCCTCAGCACTCCTGTGTAACCTTGTTGCTGTGCAGCACCCTTGCGCTTCCGGGCAGTATTTTCGTGTTGGATGCACCTATAACTCTGCTCGTGAACAAAAGACAAACACCACTAATTTATTTATTTATTTATTTATTCAAATTTGTTGAGCGCACATCAGCCCAGAAGCATCGTGGCGCTTGTTACAGACATCTTAGTTGCAAAGGAAACCGTAGTTACAAGTAGTACATAAATTACAGAGGAAATATATACAATAGCAAGGCAGTATATTTACATGGCTTCTTGAGAGTTTGCTAGTTATTTTGCAAGGAACGAGGTTTTCAGTTTCCTGCGAAAGATGGGAAGTGAGTTTTCCGTTCGGATGTCTGAAGGGAGAGCGTTCCATGTCTGTGCTGCAATGTAGGGAAAACCTAGACCTCCGGCTTTGGCTTTTTTGATGCGTGGGATGCAGAGTAGGTTAGCGTATTTCGTCCTAGTGGGACGTGTGGAGGAAGGTTTGAGGATGGTATCTGAAAGATAGGATGGGGCGGAGAAGGAGAGGCATTTGTGAGTGAGGGTGAGGATTTTGAGAGTGATCCGTTCTTTGACTGGGAGCCATTGGGCTGAGAGCCTGGCCTGGGTGATATGCTCTCTTCTTGGGATACTAAAAGCGGCCCGGAGAGCATTGTTCTGCGTGATTTGTAGTCTGTTTATGTTTTTGGCTGATGTGCCTGCTAGGAGAGCGTTGCAGTAGTCCAATTTGGCTCCAATGGTTGCCCTCGCTATGGAGAGGCAGTTAGGTTTAGAGAGGTAGGGCTTGATGGCGTTTATAAGTTTGGTGAAGTGTGCGGATGCGGAAGTGATTGCGCTGACTTGTCTAGTCATTGATAGCGAAGAGTCAAGGTATACTCCCAGTGTCTTGACGGCTGTGGACACGGGGATGATGGAGTTGTCAATGGAGAAGTTAGTGTACAGTTTGTCCAGTTTGTCTAAGGTGTTCTGTTGACCTAATATCAAGATTTCAGTCTTGTCACCATTGAGGCAGAGGCCATTAATTGCCATCCATGCCTTGATGATGGAGTAGATAGTGTGGAGAGCCTTTGCGTCTTCGTAGTATGAGCCTGAGAGGGGTAGAAGTACTTGTGTGTCGTCCGCGTAGTTCGTGTAGGTGATGCCGTATGAGTCAAGTTTGTCAAAGAGGGGCTTGGTGAACAAGTTATAGAGTGTAGGTGCAGTGCAGGAACCTTGAGGGACCCCGCAGTGGATTGTCATGGGAGTGGCGTTGGCGATGCCCGAGAAGACTTTCATGGCCCTACCTTCGAGGAAGGAAGTGATCCAGGCGGCTGCTTCTTTGGAGAAGTTGGCTGAGTGCGTGAGGTGGGAAGTGAGAATCTTGTGATCAACCAGATCAAACGCGGCTGAGAGATCTAGAAGAAGCAGAAGAGCCGGCTTGCCTTTGTCCATGATTTGGGTGATCTGGCTCTTCAGATCTACCAGGGCTGTTTTTGTGCCATGTCCTTTCCGGAAGCCCGATTGCCTCGTCCCGAGGATGGAGTGGGTTTCCAGAAAGTGTTGGATTTGGCAGTGTGCGGCTTTGTCCAGTAATTTCAGCAAGAATGGCACAGTGGTTATTGGTCTATAGTTGTTGGGTTGTGAGGGGTCAAGAGTCGGTTTTTTTAGGAGAGGCCGGACCCAAGCCTCTTTGAGATTGGCTGGGATGATGCCTGTTTTAAAGGACGCATTGATAAATGCCGTGAGGAGCGGCGCAAGGCAGTCTGCGCAGTCTTTGACTAGTTTAGGGGGGCAAATGTCGCCTTTGCATGGGGAGGGTTTGAGGTTTATTAGAAGGTTAATAACTTCTGTTTCAGTGACATCTCTGAAGGAGAAGTCAGGTATGGTGGGCTTGGAGGAAGTGGGTGGGGTGTTGGTCGGTTTGGTTCCTGTCTGGTGAGGAAGTGCTTTGCAGTGGTCTTTGATTTTCTTTTGGAGAAGGTCAATTTTGTGAAGCATGGCAGCTTGGATGCTGGTACACCACGCTTCATCTTTGATTATTTCATCTAGAGTATTGGGGGGGGGAGATGAGCTCATTAAAGATTGCGAAAATCTCTTTGGAGTGTGACTTGGCATTGGCGATACGAGTGTTGAAGGCGTTGGCTTTAGCATTGGAGATAGCTCTCTTGTATTGGTGGGAGATTAAATTGAATATGTTTTTGGTATTGGTGCAGGGGTCAGATTGCCAGTTTTTTAGTGCTGCTCTTTTGTGGGATCGCATTGAGTGCAGTTCTTCAGTAAACCAGGAGTTGGAGTGTAAGGATTTCTTCTCTTTTTTCCATTCGAGTGGCGCTATTACATTGATAGCTTTGGTGAGGACATCTTTGTAGATGTCTGCTAGGATATTGGGGTCGCTAGCGAATGGGGGGGCTAGCACTGGGGTATTGAGGTATGGGCGTAGGTTCTCCTCTGTGAGTTTTTTAGAGCTTCTGACTTGTGCAGCGCTGGCAGGGGTCAGAGTCTTAAGGTTTTTGGTGATAGGAATAGAGAACTCTATGCAGTTGTGGTCAGTCCAAGGCAGTGAGGAGTTGGAGGTGATAGAGGAGAGGCAGTTATGGTCTGCGATCCAGTCAAGTATGCGGCCTTTGATGTGAGTAGGACTTTCTACTTTTTGGATGAAGCCCAGGTCATTGAGTTCCTTGGTGAGAGTGGCTGCAGATTTGTCCTTGGGATCATTAAATCCGAGGTTGAGGTCCCCTAGTAGAATGGTTTTGGTGGAGCTTTTGATATTGTTGCTAAGGATGTGTAAGATGTTGTCCTGGGAGTCTGGGGAGTTGCCTGGGGGGCGGTATAGTAGGTGAATGTTGATGGTGCTGTTGGGTGACAGTGTGAGTTTGGCCGATAAGAGGTCAGAGTTGTTGGTCGAGGGGTGACTGACAGGTCGGAGCTGTAGGTTCTCTTTGTAGATGAGGGCTACTCCGCCTCCTATTCGATCTGGCCTATCTTGTCTGAGTATGGAGAAGCCCGGTGGTAGTGCAAGTGTAACGGCAGGGCCTGATGCTTCATGTAACCATGTTTCGGTGATGGCTAAGAGGTCAATGTTATTACTGGTTATAATGTCATGAATATCAGAGGCATGAGCTGGGAGTGATCGGACATTGAGGAGGGCACATTTGATGTGAGGTGTGTGATGTTTGCTTGTGGAGGTGTGAGTGATGGTCGTGTCTGGTATGTTCTGTGAGGTGGTATTGCAGGGTGTGGCTAGGTTAGTTTGTGGTGGACTGTGGGTGTGTGGGTATTCCGTGCGGGGCAGCGTGTGGAGGTGGTGCGGGAACTCAGTCTAGAGTTTCTGAATTCAGTGGGAAGGGCTAGTGTGCTAAGTTCTGGTGTCTGTGTGCGCGCTCTAAGTCTTACTAGTCTGTGCAGAGTTACTACACAGGGTGTACGATCTGTCATGGTTGGTGTGATATCCTTAATAGCGAGATGCTTGTGGCAGAAGAGTGGGCTAGGTGGTGTGTGGATGAGGGGATGGATGGGAGGATAGAGTTTGAGAGTAGTGAGTGTGGAGAGGAGGGTGAGCAGCGTGGTGGCGGCAGCGGTGAGCTTGCAGGACGCTATGGGCATGATTGTGTACTTGGTGGTGCTGTGAGTGGGGGGACTCAACACACAACTTCAAAAGTGGTCTGTAGGCGACCATAGGGCACAACACAACTTCAAAGGTGGTCTGTAGGCGACCATAGGGCACAACACAACTTCAGAAGTGGTCTGTGGGCGACCATAGGGCACAACACCAGGCACAGCATGAGCCAGACCCGTATAACGATCAAAAAGCACAGCATCGGACAATGGGTGGCCGAGCTTGGCCAAAGGGCATAGCAGTGATATGGGTAACAGGAGAGCACTATTGTAACTAGTATAGAATAGCAATTGAACAGCTAGTGACAGTACTCACGTTGTTTATGTCCTAGTAAGAATTTGATCATCCACGTCCATCCATGAACGAATGATACCTTAATGAGGAGAATGTGTGTGATCTTGGAGGTCCAACGGTAACGGTAGCTTCCCGGTGCGAACAGGGGCAAACAGGGCAATCGGCCTTATGTTGACCTGGGGTGGCCACCGGCTTCCGCCTGCCGGCGGATGTGTGGCCTTAAGAGCTGCCTACACACTGTTGCTAGGCAACGTGCAACGCCCAGCCTCGCTTTCGGGCCGCATCGCGCCCGACATTTTGTTTTTTGGAAAAATGTCAGCGCGAGCGGATCTGGGGGCTCTGGAGGCGCAGGGGGCTCCTGTGAAGAGGTGGGGTGCCCAGGGGGGGCAGATGGCCAGATGCAGTTGAGGTCTGCTGCTGATCCTTAGAGGGGATCCACGCCGCCTCCGTCGAGTCGGGGTCTCCGCTGAGGTTCTGGACGGTGGTGGGGGGCTCCTGCCCCCTCCACGGCGATGGGGGTCTGACTAACTACCCATCGGCAGTGCTCGCAGTGGGCGGGGACTAAATGGTGCATCCCTAGTTCTTCTGCTTGATATGACATGCTATGATAGATTATTTATAGCGCCTTTAATACCCAGAGGATTCTAAGCGCGGACTCGGGGATCGAACCTATGTTACTCCGTCCGCCTTGCTTCCAAGGCGCACGTTGCCCCTGAACTATTCTATACAAAATATCCGTCTGTTCCCTTTCCTTTTCCCATCCAGGGCATTAGTCTTGATCAGAGGAGGATGGGCTTTTCGGCCCCCTCCCGGGATTCGAACCGATGTCCTGCGAGTAAAGCAATGGCCCGTCAGCTAACTAAACTATTCAGACTACTTTGCTCCAGTTTATTTCAATTGCACCCCATTCCCAAGGCCCCACGTGACTCTGTCCCTGCAGTGTCCAGTGCCTGCCTTCTGCATTTAACCATGCCCATTGTTTGAAGGCTGCAGGCACAGCTTTGTGGGTAATGGGGGTGGCTATGGTGTGCGGCATGTGCCTTGAGAGGTGTCAATGGTGGGTAACAAGAAAGGGGAGGGGCACATAAAGCTGGGGACCAATGACTGTACTACCAAGAAGCATGTTCTTTCTTCACTGGGTTTCTCTCAGTCTTGGTAGTACAGTTGTAAAACCTAGTGATGGGGAGGGGGTGGGTGGGTGGTTGGAGCGGATGAGAGGCAGGAGGACACGAGGTAGGGCTTTGCATTTGGGGAGAGTGGGAAAAGGGCAAAGGATGTGTGGGGAGGGAGGGACGGTTGGGGGGTGCATAGCTCCACTTCTTTTCACTACTGCCCATCAGTCACTTCGCAAAGGACCACCCTGCACTCTTCCTAACCTCGTCACCTGCAGTGTACCTCTAACGGCATGTCTTCGTTTTAACTTTTAGACATATTTAGAGAATACCTACCATTCTGGAATAAGTGCTAGTGCTATATGTATGTGTACATTCCTGACTGCTGCTGGAACACAAAGTCCCAACTGGCAGAGGAGTGTTTTTTAATAATCTGCAACTATGATTCAATACATAAGTAATTGGGATACCTAGTTAGCAAGGTGGCATGTTAAACTGTAAATGTAAGCCATGTCTGGTTTATGACACGGTGGCTACGAGTATCACAAAATTATACAGCCACAGCATTTGAATGGTATATTACTGTCAGCTTGGCAAGCAGTGCTTCAGAAGAAGAAGAATTCACTGTAAATCTGCTGAGAAAACATACTAAACCAAAGTCCTCTGCCATATAGGGGAAAACAGAAGGTCGCAAGGCAGAAGTAAAGCCTGCTTCTTACCTATCCCAAGAGAGCATTTTGGGTGAAACTGCTGTGTGGACAAGCCCTACTGCAACTTTAGGCACTGGTACCCAGGGCACTGCCGCTGGAGGTGACAGAACCCTGCAAATGCCTCTTCAGACATTCCTGGTTCAGAAGGGCAGAAGAAAGGACCTACCTTGCACCTAGGATCCTGGATTGGTCCTCCCATAACCAAGGAAGAGACCCGTGGCTCTCACTGCCTCAATGCTAGTTTGAGCACCTTCAACACCATCCAATCTGCTGCAAGGGAACTGCTAAAGTTATCTCCAACCTCACCACTGGACCCCCTCTGCATCTCTGAGTTCTGCTCGACACCAACACTGAAGTTCTGTCATCTCTGCATCTTGGGCCCACTGAGTATTCTGGAGTCCCCAACTCAACACCCCTGCCCACTCATGGAGCCAGCCAAGCTTGCTTGACGTCGAACGCCAGTCTCTGTTTCTCCAAACCCGAGGCCACCATGTTTTCCAACACCACTGAACCAACATCACCTGTTGTTCCCCTGTCTTCGACCCACAAGTCATTGCTGCTACCAAACAGACCTTGACCTCTGTCTAGCTCCAAATGTGCCTGGACTGATGGTTCCATGCCAGAAAGCCTGACTCATCACTATTGAACCCCAAATACAAAAAACCAAAGGTATTTGACAGAGCCGTGTCCCCCTGTTTCATATTAAAGGACCTTAGAGGTTGTTAGCCCCCCTTAGTTGACTTTGAAAAGACATATCGTTAAGCATTGACCTGCACCCCTGTCTTCACACAGAGTGCCCCTTTATACACATAGGGCCTCATTACGACCCTGGCGGAAATCGTGGCGCCAAATGCACCATGGAGCACGGCGGAAAGCTGCCGATAGCGCCATGGGGGTTGGCGGATTTACCGCCCCATTCTGACCTTGGCGGGGCGGTAAATCCCCATTCCCCATTTTACCCTTCCCCATTCCCATTTTTGCCCCATAGGGTATAATGGGAGTGGGGAAGGCGTTAATTACGCCACCGTAAAATACGGTGGCGTAATTAACAACAAGGTCCCGTAGCGCCATGGATTTCTCCGCCCGGAAAAACCAGGCGGAAAACGCTCCATGGCGCTACGGGAACTCGTAGTAGGGCGGACGGGTCCGCCGCGAATACCGCTGGCGTAAACCCACTCCGCCAGGGTCGTAATGAGGCCCATAGTCTACATTCTGTGTGCTTCCTTTGCAAGGGTGGGGTTATAGAGTTTTTAATTAATTGTGTGCATTGATTGTTTTATTGAAGTTCCTATTTTCTAGAACCGTGATTTTAAAAAGTGGGGTACTCCCAAAGTTAAAGCCGCATCGCATCGTGACCTACATCTATACACATTACACCGGCAAAAGGGCTATAAACTTAGGAGTGCCTTTTATATTGAAACGTAGATTGCACGGACGGGGCGGCTTATGCGCAAACATGTCCACACCGGGCAGTGTTCGTCATTTGCACTGCAGAGTCCAAATGAACAGTCTAAAGAGGGGGTAGAGGTCTCTTTACGCTTCTCTATTTGCACTCCGCTGTGCAAACAGAGTGGCAGGCAGCCCTTACAATCATTTCCTGTGGAAACCGCCTGATTTTTGCAAAAAGCTGGCGGTTTCCGTGGGAAACCATTGTTTTTTTCCCGCCATCATGCTGCCGTGAAACCAAGTTGTTTTTGAAGGCGGAGGGCAAACAGGCGGCAGAAACGTAACTCCCATTACGCCCCCTTCATATGCCTTACGTTCTGAAACAATGAAAATCCCCAGCGTGTGAATGACAATTACACCGGTCCTTCGTCCCTGCCTTTAGGCTCTGGGGCTCCTATGCGTCCACTTTAGTTCTCCTGGATATCTCCTGATTCTTCACATCTGGCCATCATGTGTGTCTCTGGGTTTCTTTCACATGTAACTCGCAATGCACACATGCATCCAATTCAAGACCTCAAAATAAACTTCTTTGGCCCTCATTACAACTCTGGGGGTAGCCGTGCTGGTAAAAATGGCAGGCTGCCGCCAGAGTTGTGTATTTACTCCGGTGGAAAAAATGACTCCCCATTCCCATTTGAGTCCCATCTTGCAACCTTTTGATGCCTGGCCACACCCCAGAGGCAGAATGAATAAGCTTGAGACTGGTTTCTGCAAGGGCAATTCTACCAATGTTAATGGTTTGCTAGTCAGGCCTGGGAAGATAAGTCTCATAGCATCTACGACACAGTACCCATGCCACACTATCTATGCCACAGTACCCATGCCACACTATCTATGCCACAGTACCTATGCCGCTTCAATCGATCTTTCATCTGCTTTCGAAAGGGAATTATGGTCAAAGTGGGCCACCTGGGGGATGCCAGGTGCACTATTAAACTTGATCATGGATCTTCATGAGGGCTCCGGAATTAAAGTTAGACTCAACAATGAGGGGCGCATTTCGAGAAGAATTCAAACGCTGTCCGGCCTGAGACCGGGCTGTGTTTTGGCCCCTGTGTTTTTAATCTTTATGTATCTGACGTCAGTGAGTTCTTAGATTCCTCTGCTTCTATACCACCTAAAGGGGGGAGGAGGGGTTTAAGGTTCCCTGGATTGCGTAAGATGAAGCCCTTTCCATTTTTGATAAGACACGGATAGGTCTCCAGCGTCTTGTATGTGCTTTTACTAAACACGCTAAAGAGAATGGTCTTATAATGAACCCAGGGGAAACTAGAATGTTAGAATTCTCCAAAGTGGATTTGGATGTCCACTGGAAAATATTGTACTAACTGGAGCCCCCAGTGTACCTTCCCATGGTCTCCACATTCCTGGGCGGCCGGCCTTTCTCAATGTCTGGAGTATCTTAAGGCACGAGGTGTCCGCTCTGATTTCTATGAGGGAAAGGTGGCGCCCAAGCTTCTTTACGGGCTGGAACTATGCCCTAGGCCCCGTGCGGCACAAAGTGCGGCACGATAGATGGCCTGGGGGGTTAGGCGCGGGGTTGGGGGAACCAAACGGCGCGAATAGCAAGGGGAGGGGCAGCCAAGCGGCGCCCCCACCCTCGGCGTAGCCAAGGCAACCCAAACATTCTGGGGAAAGGTGTTAAAAATAACAACAAGGGGGCAGGAGGAAGTCCTGCCCCCAGCAAGCACAACAATGGGCCACTGGGGTATAAATACCCCTGAGAAAGAAGGCCAACTACAAACAGGTAAGGAGCTCACCTACTACGGGTAGGATCCCAGGGCCTGGATCAGGGGGAGAAGGGAACGTTTTGTCGTTTTGCCTCTACAGGCTTTTCAGGATTTCGTTTCTCCCCCTCTGCAGCGGCGCTACAACAGACCCGAGCGGACAGAAGAACACCGCAGGATCCGCATGGAGAAGACTGGTGTCGGGAGCCAGAGCCGCGGGGAGAAGACTGGTGTCGGGAGCCGGAGCCGTGTGGAGACGATTGCCAGGAGGGGACAGCTGCGAGTCGTTTGGAGCCACGTGGAGTTCACCAGGAGCCGCGGGTTTTCCAGGAGCCGCGGGCAGGACTCAGAGGGCTGAGAGCGCCGATGGACCAACAGGAGCAGCGGCGGGAAGACGGCGAAGGTCCGCCAGCGGAAGCAGCAGCCGGCGGCAGCGGCCGCGTAGGGGCGGAGTATGGCAACAAGACGAGCCGCGTCGGAAGGACGCGAGTACAGGCGCCAGCCTCCGTGGCACAGTCAGTAAGTGTCCTGACTCATAACGGAGAGATTGCAGCCAAGCCCCTAACTTCAAAAGGAAGGCGGCGTGCACGAAGCACGTCAGGGCCATATAGGATTGCTGGAAGAGGAGCTGACTGGTTAGCTCAGTTGGGTAGAGCGGGGTGATATTAAAGCCAAGGTCACAGGTTCGATCCACGTATTGGCCACTTTGTCACTTTGGGAAATATTTCTGCAGAAGCATGAGATTGATGCAGAATTGGCACTCACAGCTTTAGAGTTACTAACACAAGATTGCTGTTTACGAGGCACGATCAACGAGGGAAGGTTCCGAAATAGCTCGGTTGGAAGAGCGGGTGACGGACGATCTAAAGGCCCCTGGTTCGATCCCGGATTTCGGCAGGGGGTCACATTTGTGAAAGGCCCGGCGGAGCACCCATGCTATGCTAATAAACCCTGCTTGTTTTTTGTTAGGCACGCTGGGAGCAGGAATTATTTGGAAAAGGGGCAAGTAGGATAATGACCAACAGCCCGGGCAGGCTCCACACAGAAGAGCAACATAGAGAGGAAGATCTCAGGACAAAAAGAAGAGCAACACAGAGAGGAAGATCTCAGAACAAAAAGAAGAGCAACACAGAGAGGAAGATCTCAGAACAAAAAATGTGCAAAGCAATGGCTGAAGCAAGGGCAAGAAGAGCGCAGGAATTTAGCGCATGGGCTAAAAAAGCAGAAAAGGAATATGGAGCACAGTGGGTACTGGAGCTAATGCAGAAGGAGGAGAAGGCAAGGGCAATGTCGCCTTTGCTACTATAGGAGTCCAGCAGCAGCGAAAATGAGGCAACAATACCACAAGGCCAGAAGCGGGCGAGAGAAGTGGCAGAGGGAACACAGGAACAGCCGGAGGAGCCCAAGAAGAAGCAAAAGAAAACCAACAAAAAAGGTAAAGAAAAGATTGATAATAACATTGGGGAAAAAATTGTCAAAATGTTGACAGAATGCATCACGGTTCAGGGTAAGTCGCCCAGAGCTCAAGAGGGGAAAGAGAAAAGACGCAAAAACCACAGGGCCGAGCAAACAGCAGTAACATCCGACGAGGAGGAGAGTAGCGAAGATGAGGAAAGAGAGCACTTGAAGGCTTGGGTGAGATGGAAGGGGGTGATACGCAAGGATAGGCAGAAGAAGACCAGGGCAGAAGGGGCTGGAGGTGGTCAGGGAACTGAGGGATTAGGCACGACAGGCAGCGGGGTACCCATCACGCAGGGGGATGGACAAGGGGGACTACCAGGTGCTACCCCTCAAGGGGCGAACACCGGCATACCGGTGGCACCGACCGGGCTCACAACCATAACAGTACAAGAACCCACCACAGTAATGACAAAATATGGCAGGGCCACGGTTGGGAAGGACGTACAGGGACGTTCAATGAAGGCCCAAGCATGGTACATTAACGAGAAAGTGAAGGAGAAGATATGGAGGAAAGAATGTATAGATATCTTTTCATTGCTAGATGTACAGAAGAGAGGTCAGAATGTAGCACTAGAGGATATAAAAGAGGATGAGAAAGGCTTACTGAGGAGGGCACCGGTAGCTAGGAATTTCGATAATTGTACAGCAGCTTTCCAAATTATGTCCACCATTATCCTGCAGAAATACCCAGAGGACAGCTTGTCACTGGTAACATACCAGCAGAGGGTGTTAAAAGTTTACAAAGCATTTGGGGGGGATGCATGGAAAGAATACGACCATGAATTTAGAAAGGAAATGGATTGCTTCCCAGACATAGGTTGGGACGAAGAGAATTTCAATCTGTACATATTTAATGTGCTAAAAGAAAAATGGGACGCCAGGGAGCAGAGCAGTTCGGGGGGTTATCAAAGGAGGCAATATTGGCAGAACGATTCTAGAAACGATTATAGATACGGTAACAGAAGATATGAGAGCAATTATGACAGATCAAGGGAGCAGAGTTTTCGGAGCAGGCAATACAACACACAGAGAAGTTGGCAGAACAATATATTGCCAACAGCACAAGGGGTGGGAGAAGTACCAATGGGCCAAGTAGGACAGAGGCGGCACAATGCAGAAACTTTGAAAACGGGGTACCATGCAGCTGGGGCAAGAAATGCAAATTCAGCCACAGATGCGAAAATTGTAGGGGCGAACATAGTACAGCAAAATGTACCAGAACAACATCCAGCACACACAGGGTTCTGGAAAAACAGAGTTGAGAAAAACATGGAGAAAGGGGCCACGCCAGTTAAGGTGGAAAGAATGGAAAAGTGGCTACAGGTGTTCCCAGACAAAGAAATAGCAAAGACAATCAGAGGAGGCTTCCAGGAGGGCTTCAAGATACCTTTTGAGGGTCATAGTTCCCAGAATATCCAGAAAAACCTGAAATCCGCTTTAGAAAACAGAGTGTTAGTGGGCCAGAAGATCAGAAAAGAAGTAGAACTGGGAAGGATAGGGGGACCATACAGGTCTCCCCCATTTGACGAATACATATGCTCACCATTGGGGCTGGTCCCAAAGAAGGAACCAGGCGAGTTCAGGCTGATTCATCACTTATCATACCCCCCAGGTGCATCGGTAAACGATGGCATATCACAAGAGGCAGCATCAGTGACCTACTCAGATTTTCAGGATGCAGTGCAGGTGGTCAGGAAAGCAGGGAAAGGGGCATTGATGGCGAAGGTAGATATAAAATCAGCTTTTCGCTTACTACCAGTCAACAGGGATTCCCAAAGGTGGCTATGCATGCACTGGGAGGGCGAATATTATGTTGATAAATGCCTACCAATGGGTTGCGCTATCTCGTGTGCATATTTTGAGAAAGTGAGTGCATTCTTACAATGGTCACTCACAAAGGAGCTGGAGGAGGCACAAGTAGTCCACTAATTGGACGATTTCTTATTCGTGGGACCACAGGGATCCGAATTATGTAGGGCAACCTTAAATAAATTCATGACATTAACAGAGGAGTGGGGTTTCCCGCTGGCAGAAGAAAAAACAATGGGCCCCACTCAGAGAATACAATTTCTGGGTATAGAAATAGACTCATGAAAGGGAGTGTGCAGGATCCCGGAGGAAAAGGTAGCGGACCTCTTGAGAACAATCAAAAGCCTAAAAGGCAAAAACAAGGCCACGGTTAAGGAACTACAAAATTGGCAGGTAAACTAAACCCCAGAGTCAGAATTGGCGGGGGAATCAAGAAAGATTTGGAAGTGTGGGGTGTATTCCTTAAAACATTCAACGGAGCGGTGATCTGGGGCTCACCACTAAACGAAGAAAACAAAAGGGTGCTATTTACAGATGCAGCCGGGGGTTTTGGTTTTGGGGCAATATTAGGAACAGACTGGTGCGCAGAAAAGTGGCCAAAAGCATGGCTGGAGGCATCTTGGACGAGTATTATCACATTACTGGAGCTGTTGCCTATCTGGGTAGCTCTGTGTGCCTGGGAGGCAGAGCTGAATAGCAAGGAGCTGAATGTGTGGTCAGACATTATGGCGGTAGTGCATGTAGTAAACAATGGAAGCGCATCATGCCCGCTGGTATTGGAATTAATGAGGGCAATTACATTGGAGTGTCTGAATAATAATGTGGTATTAAAGGCGAGGCATATCGCCGGGGAAGCAAATGTGGTCGCTGACGCCTTGTCTCGTTTCCAGTGGGACAAGTTCCGAGAGCTGCGGCTGGACGCAAACAGGATAAAAACGCCCACGCCAGTAAAGGCATGGGTCCCATTAGAAGCAATGGAGAAAAAACGGTCAGCTGCAAGGTTCACTCAGAAGAGGAAGTACAAGGCCAAGTGATAGAAAGATTGGCCAGGAACGCCATAACATACAAGACTGGTAAGCAATACAAGAAGCATGTAAATAATGTGTTAAAAGAAACTGGTTTACAAAATGTGGGGGAGATCACAATCTCCAGAATGTGTACATTCCTGGAGAAAGCATTTGCGCAAGGGAAAAGAAAAAGCTGGGCGGCAGCTCATTTGGCTGCTGTCGCATATACCTCTAAGGTGGCCGGGGTGACAGACCCAACAGGTAGCCCTTGGATAAAATATGCAATGAAGGGCTGGCAAAATTGGAAGGAAAGAAGCCGGATAGTAGGAGACCCCTGAATTTTGGTAAAATGATAAAACTGTTGCAGTTGTTGGAAGGCACGTGCAGCGACAATTATGAGACAAGGCTGTTCAGGGCAGCATTTGCACTAGCGTATTATGGGGCTTTTAGGATTCGGGAACTGGTAGCACGCAACACGATTGCAGGGGACGGCCTAGCAAGAGGCGACATCAGCTTAGGGTCCAAGGGCATGTCAATTCTACTTAGGAAATCGAAAACAGACCAGCTGGGGAAAGGGCAGAACAATAGATCTGAATTGTATTAAGGATAGGGGGCACTGCCCCAGGTGCATTACATAAGAATTCATCGAGGTACGGCCCGATGTAGGGGGCCAACTACTAATCCACAGGGACGGCAGGGCTCTCAGCAGATACCAATTCCAGGCAGTGCTAAAGAAAACCATACCCGCAGCAGGATGGGATGCGGCGGAATTTGGGACCCACTCCTTTAGAATAGGGGCAGCCACGTCAGCATGGGCAGGAGGTTTGGGAGAGAAAGGAGTGAACAAAAATCGGGGGGTGGAGGTCTCAATGCTTTAAAGGATATGTAAGAGAACATTTGATATGATTTCTTTCCTATCCACCCCACGCAGATACGAGCCCATACAAGTCGGCATGGATAGTCGGCCATTCATTCGTATCCCGGGCAGGCAGGTGGATCGAAGATTTCAGAGAGGGTCTACATTTTAAAAAGACAATAACATCCTGGTGGGGCCTTCCTGGGATGCATTGGGAGGACATCCATGACCGGTTGTCGGATTTGATCGGTTTCAGGGACCCACCCGAGTACCTGGTAATCCACCTGGGCGGAAATGACCTAGTCAAAACAAATAAGGGCGAACTGCTGCGCAACATGTGCGAGTCCCTAAGGGCGATAGCGCATTGCTGGTGGAAAACCGAAATTTTCATGTCAGAGATAATCACACGCAGAGTTTGGTACGGCATGCACAGGAGGCATGCAATCGAAGTTGCAAGGAAAAAGCTCAACAAGGCAGTAGAAAAGTACTGCAGAAGCATGGGGCTCCAGTTTATAAAGCATGGTTTGTCCCAGAACAATCCAGTGTTGTTCCACCAGGACGGGATACATCTATCCAACAAAGGGATGGGAATTTTTACGGATAACATTTTTAGAGCCTTAGCTGAGCGAGGTTGTAAGTAGGGACGCCTTTTGGGGGGGACCTGAGCGGCCGAGGCTTCACCCACTCAGGTGTGGCGGCACGTGTCCAGGATCGGATGCCCCGGGTAAATAAGACCAGCCAAGAAGAGGGGGGGGCATCTACACATCCTGGACACGAAGTGCCCAAAAGCGAGTTGGTGTCATTATTGCTTGTTATGTTATTATTGGTGCTGTTTTCTGTAGAAAATAAAATAAGCCTACGGCCATAATTTTTCCACCAACAAAAAACTCTGTCTGTTTATTACTGCAGGATCTGGGGACCAGGGTTAGGGAATCTGAGCGAAGGGGAGCCCACACTACTCAGCCTATGGCTGCCGGCGAGTCCTAGTCAGTTGGATAGGGCAGAGGCCATGCTGTGGAGACGGGGTCTGAGTGCCCCCAATGCCATCCCGCTCGGAGCTCTACGCTCGGAGCTCGGCCGCTATCTATAATGGTGCGTGTCCAGTGGCGACTTCCGTCCCTTTTCCGCACATTAACCCTTGCCTCTAGTGATTCTCTATATGGCGTTGCCAGGCCGCTATTCATGCTTTTGGGAAAGACTGAGAGAGCAGTGCGTTTTAATAGTAAAGGGTGCTGACCGAGAGCTCAGGGACCTGATGTGAAAATTGCCGTATATAACGCGGATTGCTGTAGCGCAACCGAACCGTCCGTAATTATGCGTCACTTTCCCATTGGCGCATGAACGCAAAAAAGAGGCGCAGTGGCCCCCTATCTGATTTTGTTCCCTAAAGTTTGTTTTTAGATCAACTCTCCTGCACTTGAGATGGAATTTACAGTTGACAGTAAAAAAAGGAGACACATTTGCAGTGGGGAATTCAGGCGCTGATTTTGTAATGATATTGGGGGGAATAGAAACTGCAAAGCACTTACTCTTGGGGTGTCCAGCTTTGGACATGCAAAGGGAGGCATACTTTAAAAACACTGATACATTGGGTAGATATTGAGAGTTCGTGCAAAACGTGTTAGAGCGCCGCCCTGCCGTCGGTAGGGAGTGCATCGGCAGGATTTCTCAACTCCCTGAGGCTGGGCGCCCCACAAGGTATTAAGGGGCATATCTAGCGCCCCGATGTCTCCGGGTTCGGTGCGCTTTGTAAATGTAAAAATAAATAAATAAATACATGCTCTGCCAAAGATCCTTTTGAACTCTTTCTTGTTTTTGTTTTATACTGAATGGTTTTGAAGATTTATCCTTGACGCATTTTTTTTTTTTTATCACTATGGAAGGTTATTAATTGAGCTGGAATTTAAGGGCGGTGTCCATATGTTGTGTGATGACAGGGTCACTCATGCAAAAGCTCACTTTTAAAATGATGTGGATTCATTCTCTTGCATCCTGTTTTCTCTCTTTTCTTTTCTTAAAAACCATAAACAAGAGTCTTGGTGATGGCTTGTGCTTGCTGCAGGGGTGCCGGGCTCACCAAGCGATGGCCACAAACAAGCAGGGATGACAGCTCTGTGTCATCCTGAGCATACAGGGAACATGAGGCTGGATGCCCGCAGGGACATCATTTCACCAAAATGCCAGGGGTAGCGGAAGTGACATCAAATGATGCTCGACCTCTGATGACATCCCAGGAAGTGATGTCATTTCACCTCACCCAAAGTGACATCATGGAAAGTGATGGTCACGACCTTTCACCCCTTGACAAAATAGAAAGTGGTGGCTACCACTGCCCTTCTCCTTACAAAAGCTGACAACTTCACTCTAGCACCCCACATAAATATATCAGTGCCACACTCTCTATTATCACTCTGCCTCAGGGGTAAAACACACATGTCTGCTGCACATCTCATCAAAAATGAGAAACTGCTCCTCTCTGCCACCAACATCCCTCTCATAAGATGCGCCCCACTCAACCCTGCCTCTCTCCTGCCCCCACCTGATGATTGTCACCCACATGACTGCCTTGCAGTGGTTTATGTTGTATCAGCACCAAGAACCAACCTCAAGGATATCCCTCTCCCCAATGCAGACCTCACTCTCTTTGTTGACAGGTCCTGTCTTAGAGATTCAATGGGGAGTCTCCTGGCAGGTTTTGCCGTTTGCCCCTCTTTTGAAGTGTTAGAAGCTTTTCAGCGCCCATCAGTACGATCAGCACAAGTTGCTGAACTCATTGACCTTGCACAGGCTTGCATGTTCTCCACACACCGTACAGCCACTATATACACTGATTCACGTTACGCTTTTGGTATCTCACACATCTACGGGACCCTCTGGAAACAGAGTGGTTACCTAACTGCGCAAGGTACTCCCATTCTTAATGCACCTTATGTTGCAGCCCTGCTTATTGCGATTATGCTACCTACTGAGTTGTCCATTATGAAGTGCAAGGCCCACATTGACAAGGAAAATGAAGGGCATGAATGGTGTTTTTACATATATATCACAGTCGTATCCAGCTTTAGTAAGAAGACAAGGCACCCTCATGGCCTCCAGGCTCCTGTTTATGTGCCGCTGGTTCTCCTAGCATTTGAGGACCCCTCTTTCCTTCCTGGCCTTCCAGTTTCCATAAACTCTGACAGTGGCCTCTCCCCCCATGAGATACCCGTGAGAATGCCAGTTATTGGCCACCTTCCCTGAACTATGTGACTTACAATTGAATGATGATAAAGTTGTCATATTGTAAAAGACTAATGCTCGTGGCAGTTCTCACTTCCGGCAAATCCAAGAGGCTCTGTCTCGACCGCCTGAAACACCTACCACAGCCTCCTGCTAGGGGACTGGGTGGTCCTGAAAAGACAGCGAAAATCATCTCTGCGTCCTCGCTCGAAAGGTCCTTTCCAGATCCTGCTGACAATCCACACTGCAGTCAATGCCAGCCAGTGTGTGAAAACAGCTCCTCCACTTGACAACATAACCTTGACTTCTTACCTTGTCTTTGCTCTTGACCATTGAACATGACTGTAAGCATGGAACCTCTTCTCTTGCTTCACCGTCAGTAGTTGCAGGAGGGGTCGAGGTTTCTCCTTCATATGGTTTGATGTCATGCAAATGCAGTGAAGCTCTCCTTCCTTTTAAGTTAGAAGCTGTTAGGGTGACTTCTTTCACCTCATAAGGACCTTCAAAACGGGGCGTACTCCAAGTGCGTATACGTTTGTACTACCACCTGGTCCCCTGGGTATAGACTGGGTTGCTTCAATACATCTTATGAACCATTGGGTTGGTTGTCTTTGTTGCTTCTCTTTTGTCCACTCCCTTCGGTTCTTGACCTGTTGAGACATGAAAGAAACACTTGCAATCATTGTTGTTAGGTAATCCCGCATCTTGTCACCTAATGTCTTGGCTACACTATGGGCATCAGTTTTTAACATAGTTGGAGGAGCAATGTGGGTTCTCATGTGGAGTCCAGTCAACAGTGAATGAGAGTTAGAGGGTGATCTGAGCCAGGCTGATTTCGTAGAGCATATAAGGCAAGGGGTAGGCAATGTAGCCATCCCTTTAAAGTAATTTTTAATTTAGCAATCCTCCCTTTTAAAAGTCCATTTAATCTCTCAGAGATGCCATTCACAGTGTGTACAAACAGAGGACAATTCAAGGGAAAATGGTAACTTTACAATGGCGATCAAGCGACACATTTCCATATGAAGATACCCATGTAAAAACAAGGAGAATGGAAAGTGCAATGGGGTGGAAAAGTAAAAAACATATGTATACAGCCCAAATTGGAGAACAAATAATAATCGCTGAGATGAGTCCGATGGACTGCACAGATATGACTGAGCGTTCAGGAGAACCAGGATGCTGTAAGAGACCTTAGCTATTGGTGTCTGGGCGTGTTGCCACTAGTACAGCATGGGAAGAGGGAACGTTAGCATACAGTGCACACTTATTGAAGAAGGATCCAGTAAGCAGAGTGCAAATAGTGAATGTCAAATGCCTAAGAGTCGTGGGCCAAATACTCTAAGCTGGGTTGACAATGAAGCAGGACCAGTATCTATAATACCACTAAACAATGCAACACCATGCTTCAAGAATGGAGGGTTGGTTTTGGTTGGAGAAAACAAAGGATGTGGACAATCGAAGTTCCAGGGATGAGTGGAGGAACTGCTGTACTGATGGACCGATATTGAGCCTATGGATCCAGCGCTTACATGCAGATGCCTAAAAACTGGGAAGGGGATTGCTCCATTGTACTAATACATGTTCCAGCATCAGTGATTCCTCAAAGTTATGTCAATATTGCTGGCTTCCCAAAAATGAATGATCACCAGAGGAGGAAGAAGTTGCTCAAACTTCGTCGGCTGAAAAGAGAGATCTACTTCTCATCAAAATCAATAAAGGCTCATGAAAACATTCCTGATTAACACAAGTTGTTCAGCAAGACCACCAAGACCACCAAGATAATGGCATCTATATTCATGACAGGACTCCAGACTCCAGACTGCAGTGAACGCCACATGGCTGCAGATCCCCAGATGGGAGATGTTACAGACGATCAACACAACAATAAAAGGATTCAATGCAATCAGAGAAGAATAGGTTGTTATGACATATACTTGAGAGCACAATTCTTCAGGCAAATTTACTATACGTTGGTTCACAGAACCCTTATCTGCAGGATAGTAGTTTTGCAGAATAAGGGGAGCTTTGTTGGCTCCACTCCTGTCTCAGAGATATGGGTAAGGCCCGGGAAACCCTCCTTGGGGAAGGAAACCAGTAGGATGTTTTTAGGATACAGATTCCATGTGGCAGAAGCTGTAGAATGGGGTGTAATCAAACTGATTGGTTTTTTCAGCATAGGCAATGACATGTGTATATAATACACTAATGAGGATGTACTGGAGATGCCAGGAAAGCAAAAGGGTGAAAGTGAACAAGGAAAGGCTATAATGCAGTAGAAGTAGCTAAGTACAATAATAGTGAATAGAAAAACTGAAGGCACTGATAGTAACACTGAGTGTTACGAAATGGTCATAAAGTGTGGGACTTGTAGAATGAGGATTGTAACTGAGATCTGTTTCTGTCGAGGATGATGCACATGTTGCATAGGTGATTGCAGCCATGGGAAGAAGGAGACGTGGCAGAAGAAATTAATCCGATCCAGACATTTTGAAGAGCAGGGAAAGCGGTGCTGAACGGTCCTAATGTTGAGTAGAGGAGACCGTCAGGGAAGGAAGAAGGGGGAGAAAGAGACAAGCTAGGCAGGAAGGGAGAACGGGAAGGAAGAAAAGATGCAAACTCATAGAGTAGAAGCAAGTAGTCAGGATTGTAGCAACACGCCAGTTGATCCATGTGGCGAGTATTTGAAGTAGAATGATGCATGTAGATTAACGGCGGCCATGATGAAAACAACAAGTCCATTAGAGAGATCATTATTGGAAGGAGGCGTGTGCACCAAGGTCAGGCCTTCTTGCTGTACATTCACAGTATCTTATGATGGAGAAAACGGAACACTGATGGAAGCAATAACTATGCTGACAACCCTGCAGACGAAAATGGAAGATGAAGCTGATGAAACAGCAGGATATGACTGGTTTTTACTTCTATTATCTGGGATTGCAACCTGACTGACAAATGGTTTCAATTAATAGGAGCAATAATAGTGTTAGTATTGCTGGGATTTTGTCTTATAATGATCATATTGGGACTGGGCCAGAAGACAGCTAAGAAAGCTATTGGGATGAAGATAATGATTGATATAGATGCTAGAACTGGTGAAAGAATGCAAAATGAGGAAAGTACACATGAGAAAAAGAGAAGTTCCTTGGCACCTCTATTAGCAATGTTTTACTACCCTAAGGGTCAGAAGAAATACGTACAATGTTGCATATTCTGTCCACCATCAGGAGACTGCTGTTGCATGACCTGGAGTGTGGATGAACATATAAAGAATGCACGTCACCTGGGGGAGGTGACAAAAATATTGATCCCAAAGAAATGGCATTATAAAGAAAAGATGAAGGAGAATGAAGAGGAGAATGTGGTCGAGGACTCGACCAGAGGGGGGGATGTAGAGGTGCAGGTGGATGCGTTTTCACTGGCTCCGCCCTCTAACCACTGTCATATTGGAACAGTAGGGGAAGAGCTCTATGTGGGACCCCAAGTGCTGCCCCTATACCACATTGAGTGTATGAGAGACTATATGCACTCAGGCAACCATATGATTGTACCCTCATACTGAAAGAGTGGAAGGATGTCAGTATGCACCATTGGACATCATGGAGCGCTGAGTGAAATCTGATGAGGGCAGAGAGATGTCATGAAGAAGCTATACGAGGACATACTGAAACAATATGAAAATACTTCAGGGCCACACCCAAATCCGCTACAAAGAGTGGAAAGGAAACTGGGCTTCCTCAGCAAATATTTAACAAAATTCCCTGACTGGAGAATAAGGAATACGTTTCTCAGATTGAGACTGAATATTCTACACACTGGGGACATTTTGGCAAGAAGAGGTTTGGGTGCCTCCACATGTCAGTCGTGTGCCAAGCCTGAAAACCAATCAATCAAACATCTGATGATGGAGTGCGCGGGCACGAGAAACTCTAGGTATCGTTTTCTCAGTAGATACATGCCCGAGATAACACACTGGGCACAGGACCACTTCTGATTGATGGACACTCATACCAAAAGACGATTGCTGTTGTCAAGATGTTGGAGGACTGTAAGATAGAATTGTAAAATCCTTTTAAACATTATCTAAATTTCATGTGAACTGGTCTGGATACAAATGGTTGCTGTAAATTGTATACATTTCCTTCTATTTTTTTTCTTTTTAGTACCTCTGGAAAAGTATGTTTTTAGTGTTGAGATTTGTGAAAGGTTATATATTTTTTTAACCATATACAATATAAAAAAAAGAGAAAATACTTCAGCGTGTCAATCTATGCAGTGACAAGAGAACCATGTACAAAATGATAAAGTAATCATATACAAAGAAGATAAAGTAACTTGCTGACCAATAAGTGTAAACATGCAGTAACGCAAGGTATAGGAGACATATATAAGCTTGCTATAGAGGAAAATATTACGTGTCTAGGACGGTCATAATAGGCAGATGGACATTGGCTCATGTTAAGACTCATTCCAGCTACCTCAGAGACAGACCAGGGAGGCAGAGTCAGGAGAAGTTGGAGAAATAGCTTTGTGCGCAGAATAAAGAGGAGTCTTTGTTAGCCTGGGTTCAAGGGTGCTATTTTAAGGAACTATTGCAAGGCACAAAGGGAGGCAGATGGATAACCCATATACGTAAGACATATTTCTCTTAGATTAAAGAAGATGAAAACATTTGCAAGAGCCAAGCATTGGACAATTAACAGTGAATACGGTTTATACAAGATGGAGTGAGCAAGTCTCTAGAGTCCAAGAGGAGCAAGAACACCCAGTATAAGTAAATCGAATAGCAGTAAATAAGAGGTCGAAATTGACATATTTGTGGTCTACTCCCATGCGATTCAGATGTAAACAATGGCTATTCATTAGGCTTCTGATGAAGATAGTGGTGTGCTTACACTCCCTCAAATGTCCTAGAACAGAGAGCAACTACAAGGTAGACTACAGATGGGAAACGTTGGCTTATGGTTGGGCTGATGAGAGATGATTGATTAATTGGGAAAGTGGGGAGTAACCTGATGTGACTCAAGCATCTGCGTTCTGTTATGCTTGCGTGCTGCTAGAGAGCTGAAAGTCCAAGGTTGGATGAGCATGCCAACCAATCGGAGGGTCTATGGGGCAACCTGCTATACAATGTTGCATAGTCCAATCCGCTGCCATTTTCTATGCTATAATCAGTATTATATGTATTTAGAGGTAGATCGAGTCGTGTGCTATAGATAATTGGCAGCCAATGAAGCACTAACCCCTATATATACCATAGGTACATATGGTTCCTTAACCAATCCTTCCCTTCAATAGGTTTTGTAGTTTGCCACTTAGGATGATGTCATAGATGACGCATGTTGGGGTATATAACCTCTGTATAATCAAGTTTGTGAGTGTGTGTGCGAGCAGCAGTCCTTTGTTTGCCCTGCTTTAATAAACTGAGAATAAAGTAGTATTTTGCCCTATTTTCTGAGTCTGTCTGGTTATTTGGTATGAGATCTTTATTGGTAATTCCATCTAGCACAAGCAATGCTTCAAGGTGCTAGAGCAGACATCAATTACCGAGGTCCATTGAGAAATCAGAAAAGCCAATCTCCATCGTTGAACTGCCCCATCCTTCATCCGTGTGAAAGTACCACCATAGGCCATTCTGAAACTGCAGTTAACCCCCATCATCCTTGGGTCTTGCTAGCCCGCAAGCAGATGGGACGTGCTGCGTTAGATCAATCAATTGCCATAAATTCAACAGCTGCTGAATAACACATTCCGCATCCAGAGAGTCTGCCTGCTGTGCCATCCATCTGTTGGAGTACATGATGTCACTAAAAATACAAAATAATACAGATTCAGAATAAAGCATCTTTTACACAACGAACATCAGTGCGTTACAATATACACCAACAATATTCCAATTCTAGCAGTACACACACCACATGTTGCAAAGACACCTATCGCGTCCTAATATCAATGTAGCAACCAAGCACAGGACCCTTAAGAAGTTGCAATGTCAATCCTTCTATATTGAAGGATCTCAGCTACAGCAGTTCACCAAATGTGTGATCTCTGACACATACTCAAACCCTGTCAGGGCCAGCTGGGCAGACTATAAATTCACATTGACAGCATTGTCAATATTCTCTGAAACACAGCGAAAGATAAAAACTGTAATTTAAATTACTAGCGCCCAATATTTGTACTTAAATTTCCATTTAAAAATCTGTCATGCTTGTAGTTTGTACAAAATAAATCACGGTGCCAGCCTTTCAACTGCCTGTGTGATCTTTGACAAAGATGGCCAAAACATCACATTGTCAGCATTGCTGAAGGTATAACTGTATTTTCAAAACAGCTATTACACGCTATCACGTGGTTTCAGAAAATACCCCCCACAAAAAAAGCTTCTTACCATCTAGGACATGTAAGTGTGCCACGTTGCACTGTGAGAAACCTGAGGCTATACTCACACCTACTCCCCTTGGATCCTCTTCTCAGGTGGCCTGGGAAAGGTTCTAAGATTCTGACCCTGGGGGTGGAGATGGGAGGGAGTATCATCACCTGGGTGTAGGGTTCTTGGGGTTTGGGAAGAGGATATCCAGAGGGAGAGACATGGTATCCCCCTTTTCCAGTGAGAACCAACCTTACCCTCCCCCTGCCTTTATCGGCTGTTGTAAACTCCCCTCACTTTTTCTCATTCAGACGATTATAGTACTGGGACGAGGAAGAAGCGACTAAGAGTAGTGAACACTAACAAGGTCCTTTCGCCACGCTGGGATGAGGAGTATGCCTGTTTCTTTATTTGTTTATAATGCGCACTGAACCCTGAGGTATCTGGGCGTGTTGCAGGTTACATAAATTATGTACAGAGTAGCGATGAACAGTCTGACAGAATATTTTCAAAATAATTACATATAGAAAAATATTACATGCAGAAATATACAAGGTTTAGTCAGAGAGCAGAATTAATCATCCCGTGACAAGAGCCAGGATTTAGTGAAAGCTAAAGAAAGAGGGTTCTGCTCTAAGGTTTCGAGTGAGCCTGAGGACTGCCGTAAAGGTCAGGCATGTCCCAATAAGTATGGTCAGGCAAGTGAAACTAAGTGTTCACACCTGCAACCTGTTAAATAGTTGCAGGTGTATAAAAGAGTCAGAAGCAGCAGAGAGGTGAACCAGTTGGGCCGGAGAGCGTAGCCATCCGAGGTCGAGCGGGCATAGCTTGTCCCAGTGAAAAGGACACTGGCAGCAGAGAAGCCAGGAAGATGCTGAGGCCATTATGGCCCGCAAGAGGGTCTGGAGCTGTGCGAAGCCTATGGCCTTGCGGTCCCCGATGGATGTGGGGAACATAGAGATAAGCCCGACCATTGCTGGAAGAACTGGTGTGGGCGAGTGCTGCTCACCGGAGCTCCTCGAGAGTGAGAGAGGAGCGTGCGAGAGCTCAGAAACGAGACCTGAGCAGCCATACACAGGAGAGTGACAGGGAAGGTTTACTCAGATTGGGGCATTCCAGGGGTATAGTGTGGGTTGCAGTGAATGCCGAAAGAGCAAGAATACACGATAAAGGGGTCTGGAGAATGAAAAGTGAATTATTGAATACTGATGAAGTGCCAAGCAAGTAATGACTTTGAATACTGCTAAATGGGTCAGATGACCAAATATGAATGATTGAATAACAAACAAGATCAAAAGCAACACATACGTTTTGAATGCTGAGTTAAAGAAAAGTCCTCTCGATTCACAATTGCACTTCACTTTCAATTTTACCTGTGCAATATTCTAATATTCTCACATTCTTTAAAGAAACAGCATTTGCAAGCAAAGTGAAAAGAGCGAAAAGCAAAACACTATTGGACAGTGTGAAAGCAAGGTGGTAACCAGGAGAAACACCACGAAATAAAGTGTGTGAGAGTCACGTGTTGATAAAGGCAAGAAGCCAGTAAAGTGAACCAGAAATGTAAGTTGACATATAGGACACGGAGCACCACAGGCTCCATCCCTGGGTCCGCGCTTAGAAACCTCTTGGTATTAAGCGCGTTATAAATAACCTATCATATCATATCATATCATAGATACTGAAAGGAAACCTGTGTTGTCACGGAAGTCCTATGAGAAAGAATGAACTGTTGTAAAGTGTCAAGGGTTATCGGTTGCGTGACCTGTGATGGATGGACTGTGTGGTCCGACAACCACGCCTTGAGCAAGGAACCCTTCCTTGGAGTAAACCAAGAGAAGTCAAGAGGCTGAAGTTGGTCTGTCTATGTTGTTCAAGTGATGGAAAGAAAAGGAGAACCAAACAAGTTGATGAGACTGTGAATTTGAAACTTAAGGAACGAACTGTGTTGAACTTGGGGAAGGTGTTAAGATGAATTTCTAAACTCTGACCTGGTGGACAGAGGTTTAGGAGGCCAACCTTAGTTTAGAGAAACAGGAGAACCTTCTGGAAAAGCCAGGCTAATCTAGGTAGCTTGGCAGGCGGTCAGGACTAAGTCTCAGGAGGGGTGAGAGTGATCAGAAGCCCACAATGGGCACAAATTACTCTTAGACAAGTGTATATGAAAAATATGTATATATTTATTGTTGGCTGGATCAATTAGACACAAGTAACTTTAGAAATCAGAAAACAGTTATGACACAAATCCTTTAACTATACAATATATACATTACATTTTCTAATGCAATTTAGTGATAAACGACAACCATAACCTGCAAAGAGAGCGTTAACTTAACACACAAAGGGCATTAGGTAATTCTTCAGAGTCTGTTCCCTAACTTTCAAGTTCAACCCTAAGAAGAGTGCAGCCTTGTGCTCAACCTTACAGTTCTGCGTAAAAAAGCACAATCGCACGGATGAACAAAAAAAGCGGGTCTTCTTGGGAGGGCTGTAGCAAGTCATGAAGGGGCTTGGGGCAATGAAGAATTTGTTCCCACTATTCGAGTAGGCCCTGCCCTTTTCCACCTCTATCAAACAGATATGTTTTCAGGGCTTTCTTGAATTGGGCAGTTGACGGCAGCTGTCTGATGGAGTGAGGAAGGTAATTCCAGACCCTTGGAGCCCAAGCGTTAAAAGTCAGGCTTCCAAATCTCTTTAGTGTGAAACTCTGCTGCATCAGCAGGTCCTTGTTGTTGTACCGTAGGGTACGCCTGCACAGCAGTCTTGGTATTCACGAGTAAAGTAACCAGGGGCATTGCCTGCAAGACATTTATAAACCAGGCAGGATGCTTTGAAATGAATCCTTTGATGAACGGGGAGCCAATGTAGCTTCCTGCGGGCAGCAGTGACATGGTCTCTGTGCCTCATGCCGCAGACAGCTCTGACTGCCCCATTCTGAACGGCATGCAATTATTTCACATTGGCTTCCGAGGTACCTACTAATAGCCCATTACAATAATCCAACCTAGTGTTTATTGTGGCTGTGGCTATCAGAGCCTGATTTTCCTCTGACAGATATGCTCGTATCTGCCGGAGCAGTTGCGTCATGTAAGTGCAGCTGGAGCTCAAAAGAGACACATGTTTACTAAAGTTCAAATTACAGTCAAAGACAACTCCCAGGGTTTTCACATAATTAGAGACTTGTATTATAGCACCCCCTATTAGAAAAGCCTCATACTACATGTCTAGTTTTTTTACGTTGGCCGTGCTTCCAAGGATCAGAATCTCAGTTTTCTTGTCATTCAGGGCCAGAGGGTTATTCTCCATCCATACCTTGACGGCATCATCAAAGTCTTACTGAAATTTGGTGGGAGAAGGCATGGGACCACAAGCAAGTGATGTCCCAAGTCTCGGGTCGTACTTGAGGCAGAAGCGGTGCTGCGGGTTACCCTAAGGTAGAGATGGACAGTTTGCTGGATGGTCCAGGAACACTTCCGAAGGGGCTCATTCAATGGGTAAGCAGGGGGCACCGAGAATGGTTGTTCCCACTACTCCAAAGGGTCGAAGCACCTTGGCAGGCCTTCTACATCAAAGAAGAAAGCAGGGATCTGATGGGACAGCAGAGGACAAAGGGTGTCAAAGCCTTCCAAAGCGTCTCCGGGGTTTCACAAGTCCATTTCATCGTGTAGGAAACTTGGCTCCTTCTGTATTTCGGTGAGAACACAGGTGATGGACCTGGAATAGATGCAGAGCCCAGTCTCGTATACAATATTCCAGACGTGTACGAATCATGGCCCACGGTGGTCTCAGTCATTCAGGCACTTCAGGCATCCTGGCACCAGTGGTGCGGATTGGGACCAGACAGTCCCGGCTCACTTCCTGGGCACACACGTTATTCGCAGGAGGCTGCCTGTCCAAATAAGGAAAACCTGGATTACTCGACCTGGGTGAAAGCAAGGGACAAAATGGCCATGGGACAGAACAAAAGATTTGTGGCTCGGCCATTTATGGACTTGGCCACAGTCTTGAGCCAAACGCGGTAAACACGGTTTAACTCAGTAAAAAGAAGTAAAACATTATGAAAAGTACCTGCTGCCACCAGTTCATCCCAGGCACACTCGTGCAATCACCAAAAAATCATTTGAGGGTGTCTCGGGCCATAAAAAAAATGGGACCCCAGCGCACAGTACTGGAAGGTACATTGTGCACTGTTAAAAAGTTACCAAGAAATGGCAACATAGTCAAAGACTAAGGGAAACATAGTTCCCAGTACTGACAGTCTGAAGGACGTGTCAGTTTCCCCCTAACAAGTGAGCAAAAGCCCAGGGGAGCGCAGCTGAAGGCTGGGCTCCACTGGAAAAAGTCAGGTTAGGAAAGCCACACAAAAGCAAAAGGTTTGGGGGGTCCATAAATGGAAGGAAAATTCAAGTAGTAAACCCGCAAGATCATTTTTCAGAATTGTGTTGAACTTGGGGAAGGCAGAAAATTCGGCTCTGCTCCCGGCTAATTCATCAATCTGTTAACGTCCTTTACAGCGGCTTCCCTTTTGTTTCCTCAACATTTACTCAGGTTGGTGGTCATTGATGAACACAGGACAAGGTCGCTGAATTGAGGGACGCAGGTGCGCAGGAGACGCTGTCCGATGATACGCAGCACGCAACGCTACATCCAAGTTTCCAAGCCTTTAAGAACTGAGGATTGCACCCTCTGCGCATAGCCCTTGTAGAACAAGGACGCAGGGTTGAACGACGCAGGTGTTTGGTGGCGATGGGGTAGCTGCGCAGATTGTGAGTGCAGACGATTTCACTCTCTATCTGTGGCCACAAGGTAAGAAGGTGTGGGGAAGGAGAGTAGCATTCTTACACTCCACACATCCCCCTGGCCTTGCAGGTCTGTCCCACTCTCCATATTGCACACGTGATGTTCCCCCTGCAACTGTTCCATGTGCCCCTGCCCACACATCCTCTCTTCTCCCCCTTCCCACACTGGCTCCTTTCGCAACTTAGGCCCTGCTCACCCTGCTTTGCGTGCCACAAGTGCTCCGTTGCAACTTGGGCCAGTCCCCCATGTTGTCGTGCCACAGGTGTCCCAGTGCAAACTGTTCTCGTTCCTCCGGCCTAGCACATCGCCCTCAGCATTGCTCCCCACGCAACGACCCCTCTACCCCGTCTTAGCTCAACCCTCTCTGCGTTGCTCCCCATGCAACTTGTGCATGCTCCCCTGGCCTAGCACATCCCTCTCTGTGTCGCTCCCCGCGTAACTGCCCCCGCTGTGTTCCTGCTACTCGTACCTACCCCTCTCTGGCACGTCTGCCGCCTCCTTCCTCTGCCACCTCTCTGGCACCCTGTGCTGCTTCTTTGGCCACTATGCCACCTCCTTTCTCTGGCACCTCTCTGGCACCCTCTCTTGCTTCTATGGGTGCTCTTCCTTCTCCTCCCTCTGCCACCTCTATGGCACGCTCCTCTTCCTCTCGGACTACCCTGCCAGCTCCTCCTTCCTCCTCTGGCACCTAATTTAAAAAGAAGTCCTTTATGTTTTTTTGAACTTTATTCCTATAAAGGGCTTAATTTCATAGTTGGGCAAGCCTGATTGCTGGACCTGCATGACCTTACATAGCGCTGTAGTTGTAAATACTGATGCATTGCAGGTACACTGGATGTTGGAGTTATTTATTTTCCAAAGTCAGAGTCAGCAATAGGAGAGCCTGTGGGTTTGGCGCCTTCTGATGCCTTAGATGTAGAGGCACAACTAGGAAACCTCGATTTGCTTCCTTTTTTCCTGTCTGCAGCGAGAGGTGGAATGGGTCCTTCCAATTCATCAAGGGAGGCTTCAGGGGTTAGGTATTAGACCAATTTACAGTCTGTGTCGTAGAAAGTGAAATCAGCTGGACAATAATAACCCAGTGATGAGCGAAGTTCAAAGGACAACATGTACCACAGTCACACTCGCAGTCACACTTGCGGGTTAGAATTTTGGCTGGACACTGAGTGGTGGGCAATGTGATCAGCGAGCAGGCACAGGGATTTCCATAGATGGCTAAGACAGCCTGGAATCTTACCAATCTTGGGTTCTTTCGTGGACGGGTTGCCAGCCTCTTCCCCAGCGATACCAGCCAGGAGCAGGGCGTGCTCCAAATTCCAACTCTAGCTCGATTCAGGTAGAGTCCCCAAGTCAGACAGTGGGGCACCCCACCCAACACCACAAACACCAAAAACATTCTCACTCACTCCGGTGACGCTCCCGCATCCAGGGAAGTATTTTATAGGTGCCTCCGCCTCCTGCACCGGAGGAAAGTAATGATAGACTGGAGCTGCTGCCTCACTGTTGGCGCTACAGAAAAACACTCTGACTCACTCCTGCGACACTCTCGCGTCCGGGGAAGTGTTTCATAGGTGGCTCTGCCTCCTGCACCGGAGGAAAGTAATGATAGACTGGTGCTGCTGCCTCACTGTTGCCGCTACAGAAAAACACTCTGATTCACTCCCGTCATTCACATTCACAATACACAGTGATGGCTTAGTGTGTCCCAATACACTTTACTCTTAGCAACCCCCACCCTCCAGTCATCAATTGGATACGACTCCTCTGATTTGAAGGCAAGGTCCAGGGAGTGGGAACATAATGGAAAAGTCGTTTTGGCTTTATTTTGAGAAAGGCAATGTTTGAGAAAGAAACTCAAGGGCAAATCGTTTTGGCTCTTATTTGAAAAGGAAGGTTTGGAAAAGGAATTCAAATGGGGAAATCTTTTTTTTGGCTTTTGTTTGAAAGGTAAGGTTGGAGAAAAGGAACTCAATGGGAAAATCATTGTTCAACACACATTCAAAGGACATTCAGTGCTTTGGGATTCTGATTTGGGATGTACAGGAATAAATAGGAAATGTCGTTTTGCAACACACATATAAATGAGATGTAATGCTTGGTGATATTGGTTTGGGATGCAAGGAAACAAATGGGAAATTTTGTTTTACCCCCTCCCCCTTCACTTGAAAGGTAGTGTTCTAGGCTTACTTCTTCTGGGCTTCAGGAGCCCCCTCTCTGGACAGAAGTCATGGGTTTCAGAAGGACAGTGACTCAAGTCTTTATTATCTATACCAGCTCAAACCCAAAAGGCATGAATTTTGTTGATTTTGAACTTTGACAAACTGTTCCCATGATTTTTATATATGGAAATTAATTTATTTTAATTAAAGGTTCTCAGGATATACACACAGTGACCTCCTCCCCCAAAATTTAATTGAAAGGATTGGGGCAGGCAGTTCCCCACACAATTCAAATTTCACAGAGTGGGTGGTTTTCTATGGGGAAATAATTAGAGTGAGATTTAATAAAAGGTGAGAAGGGCCCAGTTTCACCGCCCCTACACACTAATGGAAAGGGATAAAGGCAGGTAACTACCCACACAATTGATGGCTTTTGGATTAGTCTACTTACACAGGAGGTCTTGATTACCGAGCATCCAGGGAAGAACAGCAGGGCTCCTCTGTGTACAGCACATATCTGGTCAAGGGCTTCAGTCAAGGATTTTCTCCTGCACCAAGACTTCCTCTGGCTCCTGTGATGGGGTCCCAGCTACCTTCTAGATTTCCCTGTCACTGCTTCCAATGCAAGAATTGAGGCATCTCTGCTAGTTGTTCCTCGCAAGAGTCCAGCAGTAGACTACCTCCAGGAATAAAGTGGAAAAAGCACTGTTTTGAACCAAAATTGACCTCTTGTAGGGCTGATGTCACTCCTACATTATCATAATTCCCACAGTAAGGATTGGCTAGCACTCTCCCTTCACCTCCCACCAATACTCCTACTGCATGCTGATAGGACCAGGAGTTGAAAAGTGTGGGTTAGAGAGGCTGAGGGAGGACAAAGATTTGTCATCCCAAAATGACAGGTGGGTTTTACATTTTGTGTTCTGAAAATCTACAAATGTGGCATCTACCCTAATCTTTCAGATAACTACATGAATCTATATATTTTTGAATTCTACATTTCATGGTGAGTTGGCCAATATTATTTTAAAGTTGGCACACCCTTCCTGGGCGAAACCACTGTTTTTCGTGCTCTATGGCTGTGTGTTGTTACAACTCTGACTCCACATACTTCCAACATTAATTTCACTGTCTATCACTCTATCCATTTTTCCAGTTCCTCAGAGGTCTGAAAATGCCAGAATCATAATTTTTATCATAACGTAAACCACATCCATCACACAAATGATGTTTGCATATTGTCCCGACTGGCTCTTTATACCATTTAAAATTAGTCTGGGGTGAGCTCACTGGGACATGCGTTTCTAAAGAAAAGGTGATCCAATGTTAATTAATGGGAAGGCATCACATGGGTCATCCAGTTTCACATTCAGATCAAACCCAAGCAGTTTCATTTTCTCCAAACCACATTACTTGGACATCTGGCTTTTCAGCCCATGTGATTCCACCTTCCCCTCCTGAGCTTAAAAAGTCTTTGCTCAGAGCTAATGCACAATTTTATGGGGATGTTTGACCTGAAGGCCATTTCTGCTGGCTGTGTTATCTGTAAATCCCATGACTTCGATCTACTTGTTCGTATATCTTTGCATGTAAATTGAAAACCCGACCTTCTTCTCCTAGGGGTTCTCAGCCAAAGGTCTTGAAGTCAAGTTTTCAAAGGCACAGACCTTTCAGTTCAGTGGGGAAAACACTAGTTGCATGCACACTTCCGAAAATACAGCTTTAAATCGACAAGATGTGCTTACATATAAACTTTTAGCATTACATCTGGGTATGGGGTTTAAAATACAATCTTTCTTTTCTACTATATTAGAACAGAGGTAGATTCCTTCTTAATGTAATGCACACAAATAGGCCATACCTTACATAGGAAACCAGTGTCACTGCTATACAAATGAAATATATCTTTCTCTTTATAGGCTGCCATTTTATATGAAGGAAATTAAGTCTCTTCATTTCTGATAAACGCAATCTGTCACTTGACTTTATTTATTAAATGTCAGGCATCATTCCTCCTTTTTAGCTTCCAAATGTGCAGTGTTTCCAATCAGTCTTTTCTTTCCATGTGCACTGCTGCAGTTTAACATACTTTCTTTCCATTTCACTAGCCCATATGTCCGAAATCACTGTTTTGTACTGGCCTTTATATTTCAATGTAACTCCACATTAGCCAGCTTCACTCTCACAAAAGCGTGGCCTCTCCGTCTCTGTCACTCTGAGGCTGCCTTTTTACCCACACAAGTCCCCTCCCCCACCCTGGGTCTTTGACTTGGTTGACCCATAGAAAAGAGCAAGGGAGAGTGGGGTTTTTGTTTTATCTTTTTGCTTTGGCTCATTCCATGAATTTCCTTGTTGAAGCACATCCACTTTTTCCTGTCTTGAGGGAGGGGCACTCTGGTCTACACTACACTCCTTTCGGATATTGGGTTTTGGGCCTGGAACCCCACCCTTTTTGGAAACTCCTACATCCAAGCTGTGAAGGTAAGTAGTTATTGTGTCTGCAGAAAGTAAAAGAGAAGTTAAGTATATGTCAACCAAGGGTCTTTTTCCCCTAATTTACCAAACTCCTCCTCCTCACCTGTGTCCGTTGAGTCTGTACTGTAGGTTTCCTTTAGGGTTCTCCTCCAAGTACTGAAATCTCGTCTTTTTTTAAGGCCAATAGTCTGCCTCGAGAGGAAGGTACTGTCATGCCTGTCAACAGACTAAGGCGATGTGGCCCCCTTCCGGAACAGCCAGTAGGGGAAAAAGCCAATTGGCATAAAAAACCCTGTTGGTAAGTAGAGATGGAGTCCAAGAGCCTCGGTGCACAACAGCAGGATGAGTTCCAGGTGACCGTAGAAGGAGAAACCATGGTGAGTATACGTAGGGGAGCAATAAAGCAACAGTCACTGAGATTTTGAGGTCCAAAATAGAACTGGCCAAAAATAGAAGGAAGCCGGACAAATGGATGTCACGCAAGGAGAAACAAAGTCAGGCAAGTCGGAATGGGAGGAAGAAAAAGGCAGAGGGGGGAAAGAAGCAAAGAACTCTGTGAAAACGGAAATCAGAGACGGGAAAGCAGAAGCAGGCAGAAATTCGGCTTCAAACAAAAACAAGGGCAAAAGGAAAGGGAGAAAGGTCCACATGAGTGGACAAGAACGAGAGAAACACTTAGCGTCACAGTAGCAGGAACGGAAGAACTGCAGTTGCAATGTGTCAGCTGCAGACACGGAAGTGAATACATACCTCCGGCAGTGCGGACACAGAACCACTAGACCGTGCGCAGAAGGAACGTGAGAAACATGGTGGGAAGTTTCAATGGTGGCGTCCCCTCTTCCACCTATGCCATAGTGTCCATGAACCTGGGTGCATGACAGTATATTATACAGTACTTATTTCCCCGGTAAATAGGTGTGAGCCCCTTCCTCGGCCACAGGGGCTCTCGATGGAGCTCTTCCCCAAGGATGGCGGTTTTAACACAGCAACCAGGCAGGAGGTCGGGGACGCAACAGAGGACGTGTGGTGGGGAAAGGATGCTATGGGACCGGTGCACTCTGCAGACAATGACGCAATTAGGTTGGAGTGCCATGGATCGGGTGGCGGGCAAGCCGCTGCAAACGATGAAGCTGCGGAGGCGCGGACAAGAAGAGACTTCGGTGTAACGGAGGTGGCTGACGGCGAAAAACGAAGAAACCTGGTGCATCGGGTTCAGGAGACGAAAACATGTGTCTCGACAAACAACCCGAGACCACAGAAAACATGTATGCGGGAAACCCAACCGTAAGGGGGAAGGCACGAATACAATGAGAACGCTGGCTTTTACTTATCTCATACCCCTGTGCAGAACGCCTTCCATATCAGCTTACACGCGACCGCCGGCTCTCCTCCATTACAGCACCCTACACTCTGGTAAGAAGGAGGCGGGGTATGGAGGGATTTATCTAAGCTGCATAGTATGAAGACTCCTGATTGGTTCAGGAGTGTACAGCCCCTATATAACACAGACAGCAAAGAAGGACTGATGTGTATTTCTCCCTTCTGTTTCAGAATAGAGAGAAGGGTGAAGAAGGAGCACCAGAACTGCGCTGGGCATACGAGGATTAACTCCAGGTTCTGTCCTTATCATAAGAAGAGCCCTAAACTAAAGCCTAATTTTGGACTACCTTTAGGAGAATTATCCTGATATTTATTTTCTCATTCAGAAGTAATTTTTTTTTGTCAATAAAGTCTGATTTTGGTTAAAACCAAACCCGGTCCAGTGTGTTCTTACAATAGGCATACAACTTGAACAACAATACAACATCACATAACGTATTGACATTTATTTCCCTTACATAAGCATTTCCACACATTTTATTTATTTGTTTATTTATTTTTTCCTGATTTTTATGCATTCTTGATGAGTATAAATGACATTGCTCTCTGTATATATGTGCGATATTCTCCATCCGGGTTTCCATCCTTTGCGTTCATTTATCAGATGGTTCCTGGGCTCTACCATCACTAGGTTCTTCAATCAGTCATAGCGCCTGTGTCGGGTGACAGCTTTTAAACTGATTGATATGGACCCATTTCGCTTCCGTGTGTTCTCCTTTAGGGATGCGGATCGAATAAGCAACAGGTGAGATTTCAAAGGCACTGCATCAAGTGGGGAGGAACTTCCGCTCCTTTTTCTGGTTCCTTTGGAAATTGTACAGGTAGACCCTGTCTCCTACTTCATACTCCTTCTTGGTCATTTTTAAGTCGTAGTAGGCTTTCATTCCTTCTGCCGAATCTCTAAATTGTGCTGACATAAGCAAAAGCATGCTGAAGGTGTTTCTGTAAATTCTCAATGTAGTCATGGATAGTAGACGCGTCGATCAGGGTCTGCACTTGAGTTCTGTAGAGCAAAAAGGGCTAAGCAGTTCCTACAAATACAAACAGATTACATAACGTCAGGCAAAGTGATTAACTTCACTTTCGGGCGGGTGGGGGCGGATATTACAGAGCTGCGGGGTTCCCCGCCGCCAGAGCCCAATTAAATTCCTTTGCATTAAGCACATGGATGCGGCCTCTCGTGGAAGCAGCCCGCGTGCAGCGACGCGGCGGCGACGGGCCCTGGGCTGCGGACGCTCGCCGGCTTCACACCTTTCAAATACCTCTTTCTCGTCAGAGTCGTCCTGCTTCACGGCGCTGTACACACCCATGAAGAGATGATGAACCGAAGGCTGAGGAAGCGCATAAACTCACTGAGCTATGAGCGTGTGCTTCAATCCTGCCACTCGCAAGAGTGTGCAGAGCTCACAGCAGCAAGCGCCTCAGTCCGACTCAGTGAGCTAGCTACCTTATGCGCCCCTGACCTGAAGCCAGGCAGTTTCTAGCTAACTTGGTGCCCGGGCGAAACATCAGAATGCGCCCCCCACCCCTCCATCCCCTTCATTGGCTCATCCACGTCACTCCCAAACTACCTCTGTCATGCACAAAACCCCTCCTCAATATCACTAAATCATTGCTATATAGATGAAGATAGTTTCATTACAGTGTAATTCAAGTCCTTCACAGAAGAATTCTAATGTGAAAACACAGCTGTTGTTGCCCAAGTAAATGGATTTTCTGTCACCTGCTCTTAGGGAGGGCCATGCCTGAATGCAGTTTCAAACTGTCCGTAATGGCACACTGTGGGGTGACCAGCCTGCCGGCGTCTGAGGGCCCACCGACCACTAGCCTTCTTTTGCAGGCATTCTGTTTGTACCACCTCACTTGTATTTCCAGAGGGGCAATACTAGACTAACCATATGAATTATTTTCTGATAGAAGGTTATTATTCCCAGATGGACAGTCTGGTACATTGTATTGCTCTCTTTCAAAATACCTCCATGAGAGTGGGAAAGGGGGCAAATAGCACAAATGAGGATTCCTGTATGCTTTGGATTAAATCACAGAGCTTTTCAGACTTAAAACAGTGATTAGAGATCTCTACATTTGATTAACAAGTCTGTGATAAAAGGATTGTATGTGTGAATCTCTAAATTCATAATCGATCCATGGCTTGGTGCTCACATCACTGTTCACAACACTCACCCTAACATTAAAATGGTTGTAATTATGAACCATACATGCTCATTTGGACAGCTTACATTTTTGGATGTGAGTATTACATGGCTGCAACATCAGCCACTCAAATGGGGCACAAGGGCTTTTTTGCTTCTTGTTTCTGAAGAATTTTAGATGAGGAAGGTCTGGATCACTCTGACTGTGGGCCTGCCCAACCCCAATACAGAAACATCTTTAGGGAATTATACCTACAGACAGGACAGGATACTGCACAAGAGAGACCCAATAAACAATGCATAGAAAGGCTACACAGAAAGGATTGTACCTCTTACAAACTTGACCCTGACCAGTAATAAGCTGATGAGGCGTTTCAAACAAAACTGGCTTCTAATGCCCGGTAAAGGGTCCACAGTTCCTCGGCCACTGCCTCCTCACCATTACATCGGCCTCAGTGGTTATTCCAGCCAAAAAAGAGCAGGCCCATGCTTTATCTAACAGAGCTGGCATTAGCAGCTCTTAGTAGTGCAGGTCTGCAGCTAGTGTAACTCATGGTTGGCAGTGTAGAAAGGGTGCTTGGCCTAGTGGATGTGATTTGCGGTAACTTCTTTGATTGCTTTATGTGTTTAAGAGTGGGCACAGGATGGCATGCTCCTCAGAGCCACATACACAAAACGTTCCAGTGTGCTCTTCTATGGACATTGGGCACACCGGACAACAACAGGTTTATGTGCTGTTACATACGGGAGCGCCACATAGGCACCATTAACCAACAGGGTGGTGACTTGGGCAGCGCACAAATCATTGCTGCACACGTATAACTGCATTGATTTGCCACGGACTACGGTCTGCACAGTGACACAATAAACCCTGCTTTCCTAATCAAGGTGCCAAGTCACATTGCGGTGCCGTCTGGTGTGCGCACTGGGCAGTGGCTTGCTTAGAAAATTTAAAAAAACTTTGATGCTGAGCGGATGCATTTAGTCCATGTCCCAAAGCAGCCACCAGAATACTTCAGCAAGAAAATTACAGTGAACCTTCCCTGGGATGCGCGCTATGTAACTAAAAAGTAATATTAAAAAACACGTTTTGTTGTGTCAAATAATGAGACATGTAAATAAAGAAAATAGTTTACAAATGTTCCTTTGTGGCATTTTAATTCTCTTTGAAGAATGCATGGGTTTGATCAGCTAAATGATACTTGTGTAGGCCCGGTGAATAAGAAATGCCCCATGTTCAGTTCTCAACACTGAAATGTTCAGCGCATACCGTGTAAAAACAATGGCTTGTTAAATGAGCCATCACTTATACATTGCCCCACTTGAAAGGCTGTCAGCACAAAGAATGAGGGGCACAGGGTGTGGGCCTCCACAGCATCTCACACACTGCGTTTGGAATACGCATTCCTTTGCTTGCATATTCCGACACATCACAGTCCACAGAGAGCAGCCGGTCGCACATCACACAGGAGCACACACCAGCACAGCAGGCTGCTTCATCTGTTGTCTGGCAAGGTTAGAAACACTTTTCTGGGGGGGCCCCTGACTGTGCCCCCTCCTGAGTTCTTTAGCTCTGTGCCCAGGGCTGTCGCCTGCTCAGCCCGGGCCAAGAAACGGGGCTGCCTGCATCTTTCACGCAGGCCTTTGCATTGTGGGTTGGGTGGCACTGTGGCTGCGTGTGCATCTTCGCTTTGGATGTGTGCGAGGGGGTTGTGGTATGTGTTAGACCCACTGCAAGTCTCACACGCTTTGTAAGTCCAGTCAGTAGACGACAGGCATACTGCCATTAAACTCTGCGGCCTCTTGGCACCCTTTCAGTCCTACACTCTTGCACGTCTTCTTCTTGGTGATAGAATTTATCCATCAGCGGTGATTTTTGGATACCGAGGCTTGAGCCTCATTACTCCATCTTCTCGGGTTGAGTGTGTAGTTGTGGGTTAGGATTCTTCTTGGTCTGTGTGGTCTTGTCACAGTAGGGCTGGTTTCACAAGGTCTTCGCTGGGATGGGCTGCGGGTAGTGGTGGAAAGGGTTTTCAGTGGTGGCAGGGAGTCTTCTGACCAGAGGGTTTGGGTTCTGATCCAGTCCTTGGCAGAAGTTCTTACTCAGCTTCGCTACATGTTCGTCCAACATCTCGATGTCCAGGTCTCTGTGAAGGTCTGCTATCCTTGTGAAGATTGGAGCTCCAGACGATATCCACAGAGCCTTGTTCTGGACTATCTGAAGACTCTTCCGGTGTTTCTCATGTCTCATGGCAGGTCATCCATGCTGGGGAGGCATACTTCAGGGTGGGTCTGATGATCGCCTTGTAGACGTTGATCTTTGTCCGGAGGGGCATGAACTTGGTCTTCAGGAGTGGGTACAGTGCTGCCATCTTTCCTGTTGCCTTCTGCTGAGTATTCTCGACATGGCTTCCCCAGTTGAGTTTGCTGTCCAGGGTCACACAGAGGTAGCAGCTGCTGCTCTCCCACCTGATGGTCTCCCCATTGAGGCTGATGTGCGGGTGCTCCTTAATCTTCTTTTTGGTGAACAGCGTTGCAGTTGTCTTGCTGGTGTTGAGTTCTATCCGCCAGTCGCTGTACCACGTCGCAATGGTATCCAATGAAGCTTGCAAGTTCTTCGCCACTTCCCTTTAGCTGAATGACTGGGAAATGACTGTAACATCGTCCGCATACAGTGCCAGGTCGGTCTTGATCTTTTGGGATGTCGTTGGTGAAGGTGTTGAACAGGAAATGTCTGAGGTTCGATCCCTGTGGCACGCCTGCTCGGATGGGATGTGAAGAGGACATCTCAGACCGCATGGCAACATGGAAGGTGCGGTCTACCAGGTAGCTTGCAATCGTCTTCACCAGCTAGTTCGGAAATCCCAGGCCAATCATCTTGTGCAGCAGTCCCTTGTGCCAGACTCGGTCGGATGCTTTGGCGACATCTGGGAAGACGATTCCCGTGGACTTCTTGATGTTGAATCTGTGGCTGATGGTGTCCACCACTCTCAGTAGCTGATGAGTCGTTGCATGCTCCTTTCCAAATCCAAACTGTTCCTTTGCTAGTAGATTTCTTTCGGAGGCGAAGTCGCTGAGTGGGGCGAGGAGGACCTTCTCCAGGAGCTTCGTTAATCCAGAGAGCAGCCTGATGGGGCGGTAGTTCACAGGATCCCTCAGTGGTTTGCCGGCCTTTGGACTACAGCCCCCTTTCTTGTTGCAAACTTCGCTTTTCATATCTAGTTGAGAAGGGTGGGGACTGAGTCCCCACCCCCTTTTCACTCTCCAACCCTCTTTGCTTCTCTCCAGGGAGAGAAAGAGTTTGAGCACGTGTTGATGCCTTTTATTGGACTAACTGACCATATCACTCTGAGATGCTAGCTGCATTCGCTTTCGGATCTCTGGCAGTCGCATGACAAACGAGCAAACCACGGAAACAACGCACAGAGGCAGAGAAGAAAAAAAATACAGGGGTCTCTCACTCTTTCCATCCCTTCAGGGAGAGAGAACGCGAGTGCAAGAGTTCAAATGGGAGCAGTCTGAGGAGGCCAGTGGAAGGAGGGTGGGCAGTTGATAAGTAGAACAAGCGAATACATAGGTTAAAGGGCAGGTGGACTGCGGACCTCCAGTTCCCAGGGGGCCATGACTTTAAAGGCTTCTGTTCAGATGCGCCCTTTTCACCCAAAGACCTTACAATGCGCTCAACCGCACCTGGCTCCTCTATTAAGCACTGGCCTTTCACACGGAACCCCCACCTCCATTGAGACGTGACCACCCTTGATCAATTTACCACGCTCAGCTACCACCCTGTCAGTGCTTTAAATGTTAAAAAGGCGTGCAGGTACTCACCAAGCGAGAACGTCAGTCATTCCGGCGCAGCAGTTTTGGCGCCGGCCGTTTTGGCGTGGTCCATTTAGCCAAACTGTTGTTCGCAGGCAATATCCAGTGAGATTTAATTATGTGCCAACGAGCGCACTTTGCTAAAGCAGTGTATCCGAGATCCTTTAACACAATCTTCAAAGTTGTTGTTATGCATTGTGTTAAGATAGTTTGAATATCTAGATTCAATGAGACTTTTTTTTTTCGGATAAAGCGAGCAGATATCACAGCTCTAAACTAAGCTTTAGAAGGGGAGTTTTACTATTGCTCGCTTTCATTGCCTGATAGGAACTTCGGCAGCTCACTGGAGTTCAGTCGAAGCGTTGCATCCGAACTCCAACTACTTACACCTCCACATATTCGGATAGGCCCTGCTAGTAGCAAAGAAACATTCTGAAAAGTAATTCCCCAGGCTTTCCCAATCAGTCCCTGCTCCATCAAGGACCCCAATGGTAACAGGTGAAGCCCACAGTGCGCTGAGGGCACAGTGGATACATGTTTGTCCCTCCTTTTGTTCTGCAGGGTGGACCCTGAAGGAGACATTATGGGCACTGCGGGTGACAGAGGGAGGAGGCGGTAGAGGGCGCTGCTTTCCCCAGAAAAGCCCGAAGAAGCTTGCTCCCTTTAAATGAAAAGCTTTCATTTTCACCTCGCCACATAGTTGGGTACTGGTACTCTTTTTCAGGCGTTGAGTAGTGCAGGCACTCAAATACTCAAAAATAAGAAATAGAGGTACTAAGGGCTGGGTAAGGCCGGCCCATTTAAAGCACTGCACACTGATGACCAATCTCACACCAACGTGGTCCCCAAGTGTAGTGGAAGGCCTCAAAGCATACACACCCTGAGCCAACAAGCCTCCCCCACAATCGCTCTAGTCTAGGGTGTTGGAAAAGCATGTAACCCATTACCCCATCAAAAGAGACAACCCTCAGCTGCAGCAGGTCAGGGAACTAGCAAAAGATGAGATGTCCTATGCCACCTGGCATAGCTAGACTGGCGTAGCCAGTAGGCTTGAGGCCTGGGGCACGTTGCAGGACCCTGGATGGGAACCTGCAGGTGGCAGTCTGATCCTCTCCCTGACAGTCGCCAGAGCGAAGAGGCAGTGTACAGGACAGACGCGGAACCTGGTAAAGGCCACACACGGCGTGGCGCTGTTCTCTACCGCCAAATGTTTTGCTGGGGTGTCGAAACCACTGGTCCAAGCCTGGAAAGGCATTGTCCAGCATGTGATCAGTAATCTCAAAATTGTAGAGATGCTAAAAGGATAGAATGATTGACCATGTGAAAGACTAAAGGAGGATAAGAGCAGTGCCATTCTCCATCAATTCTCCATCATCATCATCAGTTGGATGCCAAGTAGATCCTCAGCCGCGGTCTTCTGGATTATTAGGGAATGGTACCCAAGAGAATATGACCGTCAGTTTGATCTAGCAATGGTGGCCACCAGATACTTCAAGCAGATGGTGCTTTCCAGGGGGCTATCTTCAGAATATTCTAGTCTTGTGCCATCTCAGTGCTTACTGGTATGATAAGCTTGGTTGGGCTGGGGTCTCTCCGGGAGTCAATAGTTCTTCAACTCTTTAATAGTGAGTCAAGAAGGAGATCTAGGGTGGAATGATGTACTCTGTGCGTACAGACCGTGATGTCAGTATGAGAGCAGGTCAGGTCAGGGCCGAGGATACAACGTATCAATGAATGGGACCTACCTTATACTGAAAGAACTCTACAAGCTACTCTTAGAGTTTGGAAGAAGGAGTTATCAGATCCTGAAAAACTGCGTAAAATGGATCCTCCCTGAGATTGAATCCCAGTGAATGGATCCACTGGGAATTAAAGGACAGTTGGCCTTAAAAGACAAGTTTGATTTTTGGGCTTTTTCGCAGGTTTGGGCAGTATTATTTCAATTATCAGAGTTTTAACTTGAATTCAGCTACTTCCCTGGTGCTCCATTTTTGAGACAACTTTTTATTTTTATTCACAGTAACTTCTCAAATGGGAGTGGTGGAATTCAAGGTCTTTAGGAGTTTGGACTGGAACATGGAGACGGCGGATTCCAGACTGTGTGTTTGGTCTGAGAGCCAAACCCATCGATTCCCCCGCTTTCTACCCTGAACTTTATTTTTAATTATCTTTTCTTCTTTTTTAATTATGGACTAAATTACAAATGTTTTGCTCAAGTCAAATGGCTAGGAGGCATTGCAATGACCACCGTCTGATGATGGCATCCATTGAGCACGTGAGCAGCATTCTGCATTTGACCGGCCACGAGCTGCTCAATACCAGGTCGTTGATTTCACAGGAGCCTATTCAGGCTGGGATTTGTCCAGACAGAAATTCAAATGTCCATGTATAGCCAAATGAGCACACTCAGGAAGTACGGTATTTGTCATGGTATTTGCAATGTTGTTTAACACGTGACTAAGCATTTGCCCCAATGAAAGACCCTGCATCTCATATTGGGGCCTACAAACACTTGTGTACAGGTGCGTTATACATGACTTATATAATGTGTCACACGAGACTCTGCAACGTTGTGAGAGGGCAGGCGCTCTCTCGGCTGCATCTATAACATCAGTTTCAGGAGAAGCGCGGTCCAGGAGGATCACTAAAACATTTATGGGGAGACGTGGGAGTAGTTACGGTGCGCCTGTTCTCAACCCACTACACCCATAATAATTCTAATACCGAAGTGAGCAGCAACCCTGTGTGCCTAAGGATCCTCGCTGAAGCGTTTGCCCCAATACGCTGCATTTCAAAAATCAACTTTTCCTTTGTTTACTGCGACCATAGCAGCATTTGAAAATGGCAGCAGCATTTTCTCTGCAACTGTAGGGACTTGCCGATCCAGCTGATTGGCTACCCCTTTTCTACATCATTGAACCGCCCTCAACGGAGGCGGAAGCCGGCCCTTTTTCTTCAAAGGCCCGTTTTTATAAGGCCCTGTCTGAGCCTGTCTGAGAGGATGTGCGCCGTTGGCCAAAAACGCTGACGTTCCCAAAAACGTTCTCCTAGGCACCTTTGTGCACCATCCTGGACCTTTCAATTGCTTAAAAAACTTAACAACGTCAACGTCTACTCCAGAACTCTTACGCTGCAGAATCTCGTCTCCGTCACTTCTACGGTAAGCGCTATGTATTTGATAATTATGAGCCAAACCTAACTCTTGTCAACACCCCAGGCTGTACTACACATGCGGCTCAATAGATCAAATTTCACCGGCCCACAGCATACTATACGTGCTATTAAGTCGAAGCACATAAAGCTCATACATAAGTATTAATAACTGTGGCGCTATACTCTAACATTGTATTTGTCCTTTAGTCTACGGTTCATGCCATGCCTCTACAGCTGAGGCTAGGCAATTCCATAGTTTGTATGGAAATTGTCAAGCGTCAGCTGAGTTTCCCTCCCATGCTGAGTATCCCTACTCGACCATGCTAAACTATTCACAGGCCAACTTTTCAATGTTGTCCAGCGATACCTATGCGCATAACTGACTTCTCCTAGTCCAATTCCGAGTACCAGCAGCCAATTATACTGCTTCACAGAGTGATCTGATACTACCCATTTTCAATGAGATCAGCGTCTGTATGCCAAAGTAATGCTACTATAGTTACCTGTTACCTTCCAAGTGCTCTACTGTATGAATACCAAACATTGTTACCTGTCACCTACCAAGTGCACTACCGCTGCTGATCACTTCTTTTGCGCGTTAATTGAATACTCGACTGCTACATGATGCACCTTCGTGTATGTTGATTCCTAATTGTAATGTTCATATTCCTATGTTGATACAACATCTGATTTGTATCTTGTAACTGCCCAAAGGGACAGCCAGTCAATGTGATTATCTCTGCCCTATGAGTACACAGCATCCTCACGCTCCGGCCTAGCTTAGGATCAGTAGCCGAAGTCTGCTATTCCGCTTTATTATTGTTGACATGTACGTGTTCGCTCTATCCATCACAAGCCTCCTAAACTCAATATTTACTATGGCATTATATGGTCCAGCCTTGGCAAATGGCAATAATAACAGCCTCAAGGTACTCAGTATATCCTTATCTATGGCCTTAGGACTACCACTGTCCGATAGCATCATTCCAACTACCTTTCTACCTTCCATACTTCACTATGGACCTAAGCCCATTTGTACAGTCAAAGCCAGCCTTAGCAACTCTCAGCCACTCACACCCACCCAATGGATCGGACTCTTCGCCACTAAACCCACTCCCAACCAACCATGTACTATAACAATCAGAAACTCCAGATTAGGCTCAAGATTTCTGTCAACCCAACCTAGACAACTTAACGACAATAACAACAACATATTTCCGACATCAACAAATTGCAAGGGGGCCAACCTGACCAAATCCAAAGTCACTAATGTGCCAGTCATACAACAAATTAGTCCTGCTACCAAAAAGAACTCAGACAGCACCATCCCACCGATCAAGGGAGCGCTTATTAATCCATGACAACTCATGCACTTGATATTGCAGACCTTATTACTAAAAGTAACCTTGACTTCCTTGCCACCACTGAGACTTGGCTTCACGCTGCATCAGGGCCCTCACTCTCACTTGCAATACGAGACGAGTACAGCATCATCGGACAAGACAGAGAGTCTTCTAAAGGTGGCGGCGTCGCTGTTATTGCTGAAATATCACTAGGCCTAAGGCCCTCTCCAAGCCAGATATTCCCTTCAGTTGAACTACTATCTATCAAGATACCCATCACAGCCGCTCTGACTATTACCACTCACCTCATATATAGACCACCAGGACCAGCATCCTCTTTCGAGGAAGACACCACCTTACTCCTCCCAGCAAACACCAAACCAAGATCACAAGTCATATTGCTAGGAGACCTCAACCTAGGACTGCATGACCTTAAAGACGATAATGCCATTTCTGTTGCCAAAAGCTTAACCGAACTTGACTTCTCTCATCGCATCTCCCAGACAACCCATAACAGAGGGAGTAGATTAGATTGGATCGCTGACATCAACTATGAAATTAATATCCTCTCTAACACACCTTGCACTTGGTCCGACCACCACACCATCCTGTTTACCATACAGGACAGTTGCCGTCCAAATCACAGTACCCCGATCACACCTTCCACACTCATGAGAAACGTACGTAACATTACAGTTCAGAAACTTCTCCCTCTATTACAACCAATCATCAATCTTGCTACCCCTAACGATAATCCTTCTGTCATAGTAGACCTTTACGAGACTATACTCAATGCCATCAACATACTAGCGCCTCCAAAACAAGGAAAGCCAAACCCCGCTCTCACCTAAATACTTGGTTCACCCCACACCTTAGAATTCTGCGCAAAAACAAAAGAAACCTGTGATTTGGTGGACCCTTAAATGTAGCGGTAATAGCATTACCACCGCATTTGAGGGTTACTGCCAAACTCGTGATGAGTCAGCTAGACATGGTACAGAAACAGCCCTAAACAATTTAAAAATACAAATGGCAACTTAAAAGACAATGGAAAGCTAGCCCTCTTATTGCTACTTGACTTATCGGCTGCCCTCGACTTAGTTGACCACAAAATTCTATGCAAACACCTCTCGACTGCAGCCCACTTTTCTGATAAAGCAACCACCTGGATGCAGTCATTCTCAGACAATAGAACCACTAGAGTGTTTGCACCCACCGCCTCAGCAGAACCAGCACCAGTCACATGCAGAGTCCCCCAGGGCTCTTGGGTCTCCCCAACGCTCTACAACATTTTCACAAAGCCCCTCTTCGATGACCTAGACCTCTTGGGTGTCTCCTACACCAACTATGCGGGTGACACCCAAAATTCTCATCCCTATCGCGGGCGACTATAACACTGACTCAAAACTTCTAAACAATATATACCTAGTCATTCAAGCCTGGATGGCTAAACACAGACTCTGTCTCAACTACAACAAAACAGAGTTACTCCTGGTAGGATCACAAAGTAGACTTAACAAACTTGACAAACAGTTCAACTCTTTCAATATTGACAGTAACATTATAAAGGTATCTAAGGAAGTGAAAACGTTGGGCATTTACCTTGACTCCTCTCTAACACTGCCCAAACAAATCAATGCGACATCCTCGACCACTGCGTACACTTGTAAATTTATAAATGCCTGTAGACCATTCCTGCCCACAACTTATTGCATCACCATAGCCAGAGCTCTGGTCTTGTCTAAATTAGACTATTGTAATGCCCTCTATCTAGGCACCAACCAGCGCAACTTAAAGAAGCTGCAAATACTCCAAAACAATGCACTCAGGTCTGCAATGAACTTCCACAAATCGATGCTGAGACGCAACGAATAGCGCTTAAAACCTCATCTCTCACCCACAAATGCCTCACCAACTTAGCCCCGAAATCCTCTCCGATCGACTGACTGACTAGATCCTCCCAACTACATTGCTTTTAGATCCCAAGGTTCAAGCTGCAAAAGTCAGGGGGCAGCAGCTTCCCGGTTCTAACCGCCAAAAGATGCAACACATTGCCTGTAGCCATCTGAGCAGAAACATCCTACACCAACTTTAGGAACAACGTAAAAAGATGTCTTACTTCACTGGAATCGCAATAACTTGCATACTATTTAATTCTTAACGACCTACTTGTATGTAAACCTGCAATATGTACCTATTTTCTTTGCATGTATGTAATTATGCACCTTTATTTTACTTCCCATTGTCTTGACTGTATGTAATTTGCAACACTTTTATCTGTAAGTAATGCGCCCAGATACCTCAGGGTTCGGTGCGCTATACAAAGAAAACAAATACAAATGCAAAAATACAAATGCAAGTCCCCTGAATAATTGACATAATTCCATTCATCGGAAATCATCAAAAACCCCAAAGAGAAACTGACAGCCCCTTCCCACTCCCTCTCCAGACAGAAACCCCAATGCTCATGTGCAAGGATTTATGCAAGCTGAGAGTGTACGGCATATGCTTCTGTATCCTTCCACAGGTTTCAAAGGCCTGGCGTTGGTTTTGAAGTGGTTTAAGGGAGCAGCAATGGGTGCTGGCTTTGACTCTTTACCTCCTTCAATACTCTTTGAACTGGCCTTTTGTTTAGTTGCTTTTGTTTACCCATTGACATGTACAGTGTGATCGGTTCTCCAGACGAGATTTTGCTGTGGGCCTATTGTACTCCCTACTTTTTAAAATTGGTAGTAAAATGATTTTATAGGGAGTAAAAATGTAAGTGCTATTTCCAAAGGGAGTATTTAAATAAGAAAGTAAACATATAATTTAACTGTAAAGCAGTAAAGTTTTTGTAATAAACCCTTCTTTGCACCTAGTTATTTATGCACATTAAAAGATACATTGTTATGACTTCGGATCAGGCAGTCATTATAGCAGTTTCTTCCGCTGCGCTGTGTACTACTGGTCCACACTTAACCATGGAGCTGTGTGGATGAAAGCCGGGGATGGGCTCCTGTGTGTCTAGTTCCTTTTTTTGTTGGGAGTTTCTTCACTCCCTATTTTTTGCTTATTTGTAGGGAGTAAAAGTGGCTGATACACCCCTTATATGTAGGGCTGTGTACAGAAGTACCAAAACATATACATTATGAGTTTGAAGCATATGTACTCTCTGGGCCGCAATTAGCCCCAGGGCCTGGTTGCCGAGGTGCTCAATGAACTCATTGGACAGGCGATGGTAGTCCTTCCATGGCTCAGAAGGCCCAGTTTCTTATCCCATTGGCCACCACCAGTGGATTTGTTTCTACAACCAAAAGACTATTCATTTGCCGAATTGAAACCCCGGCCATCACAATCCTGGGAACACCCAAATTACAATAAAATGGCTACTATTACGTATGTGATCCGTTCTGTTCTTAACTCTCACCACCTCCATTCTCCACCACCCACTGCCAGGCACCAGTGTGATGGTTCACAGTGTGTGCTTTCTCAGAGTGTGAGTCTGATCCGCCTTGAACTGTGCTGTAGAGTAATGCAGACTTGGGATGCCGAGCTGGAATGGAGTCCTGTGTTAGCCTCCTGCAGAACACCTGGCACTTGTCGTCTGGTGCTGGCTGTGCTCATGTCTCTTGAAAAGGAGTAGATTCACACTTGTTTGCCTGAGCTCCAAACACAGTCTGATAAGCTATGCCCTTAATCTGCCACCCTGACCAGACAGTGTGTACTGTGGACATAACAGTGCTGTAAATGTGTGGTCTTTCTCTTTACTGGTTAGCAGCTTCGGAGGCAAGGGGCATGCACTCATTGAGGCCTTTACTACAACTCCCATTAGCCCATACCTGGATTTGATTTTCTAAGAAGAGACTTGGGAGTTGTAGTCTGAAACATTTCACATGCTGCGGCTGCAGGTCCGGCTCCCCGTACAATAGCAATACCGTTATGTGAGGATACATGCCTAGAAAAAGTCACATGTTCAATCTTGAGCTGTACTGTGTTAGAAGAAACAAGAATAGAGTATATGCGAGCTTAGGGTATATGCAAGCTTAGGGTGTTTGCAAGCTAAGGGTATATGCAAGCTTAGGGTACATGCAAGTTCAGGGTGTTTGCAAGCTAAGGGTACATGCAAGCTCAGGGTATGTGCAAGCTCAGGGTATATGCAAACTCAGGGTATATGCACGCTTAGGGTATTTGCAAGCTTAGGGTACATGCAAGCTCAGGGTATATGCAAGCTTAGGGTACATGCAAGCTTTGGGTACATGCAAGCTCAGGGTACATGCAAGCTTAGGGCACATGCAAGCTTAGGGTACATGCAAGCTCAGGGTCTATGCAAGCTCAGGGTATATGCAAGCTCAGGGTATATGCAAGCTCAGAGTATACGCAAGCTTAGGGTACATGCAAGCTCAGGGTACATGCAAGCTTAGGGTACATGCAAGCTCAGGGTATATGCAAGCTTAAGGTATATGCAAGCTTAGGGTACATACAAGCTTAGGGTAGATGCAAGCTTAGGGTATATTTAAGTTCAGGGTATATGCAAGCTTAGGGTACATGCAGGCTTAGGTATATGCAAGAATAGGGTATATGCAAGCTTAGGGTATATGCAAGCTTAGGTTACATGCAAGCTTAGGGTATTTGCAAGCTAAGGGTACGTGCAAGCTCAGGGTATGTGCAAGCTCAGGGTATATGCAAGCTCAGGGTATATGCAAGCTCAGAGTATACGCAAGCTTAGGGTACATGCAAGCTCAGGGTACTTGCAAGCTTAGGGTACATGCAAGCTCAGGGTATATGCAAGCTTAAGGTATATGCAAGCTTAGGGTACATACAAGCTTAGGGTAGATGCAAGCTTAGGGTATATTTAAGTTCAGGGTATATGCAAGCTTAGGGTACATGCAGGCTTAGGTATATGCAAGAATAGGGTATATGCAAGCTTAGGGTATATGCAAGCTTAGGTTACATGCAAGCTTAGGGTATATGCAAGCTCAGGGTATATGCAAGATTAGGGTACATGCAAGCTTAGGGTATATGCAGGCTCAGGGTATATGCAAGCTTAGGGTACATGCAAGCTTAGAGTATATGCAAGCTCAGGGTATATGCAAGCTTAGGGTACATGCAAACTCAGGGTATATCGAAGCTCGGGGTATATACAAGATTGGGGAGTAAGTGAAACAATACTATGAACATATTTGGGATATGTTCATGCCTGTTAACCATAAGGGTTGTATTCAATTTACAACAAAACTGTGGAACAAGATCAAATCTATCTTAATGAATTGCTAAGTTTGTGTGCTAAGAATTTGCTTGTAATTAAATTGCCTGTCCTATCATATTATGGTTGCTAAGTGAAGGATAGTATTAAAAGTTGACTGTTTTGTCATACTGTAAAATACTCAATAAAAAAAACATTAAAAAAACAATAACAGTTAACTTTTCCCCTGATGCAGGGCTTGCAAAATCTACTAGCACACTAGCATTGGCTAATAGTTTTTATGAGGGGCGAGTACCACTTGCATGAAACTCGAGCCTTGATGGCGAATATGTTGATGTTAGAAATGTATTTTTCATTTACTGCAAACATACTCTGTTTGCAGTAAATGGCAAATACAAGTTTCACTGTCCATACTTGACAGCATTGCACCAAATATGAAGTGTTCCAATGGCGACATGCACCATTTTACAAAAAGCACTGGCAAATATTTTGTCACTGGTAACCTTGGGGCACGTGCATTTCTCTTAGGTATGTACACTGAGGAACTCGCCCTGCAGGTCGAGTGGGATTTTTAGGAATTTGCAAGGCCTGTGATGTTTAGTTCTGCCACTTGACACCCCCTCTTTCATTGTGTGTTTGCCCCTGAGCCATATGTATTCAGAGAAGTGACACCCATATTGTGAAACTGTTTGCTAAATGGTTTTGCTACAGATCACATGGGATATTTCAAGGGGAGCGCTTTGGGCAGTTGTAATCTGAAACATCTGATTCCCCCACACTGCCTTAATAAGAATCGTGTTCCAGTGCGCACATGTAATGCCCCAGGTGCTTAGCACTGAGCCCCAGATGCTTAGCACTGAGCCCCAGATGCTTAGCACTGAGCCCCAGGTGCTTAGCACTGAGCCCCAGATGCTTAGCACTGAGCCCCAGGTGCTTAGCACTGAGCCCCAGGTACTTAGCACTGAGCCCCAGATGCTTAGCACTGAGCCCCAGATGCTTAGCACCGAGCCCCATGTGCTTAGCACTGAGCCCAAGATGCTTAGCACTGAGCCCCAGGTGCTTAGCACCGATCCCCAGATGCTTAGCACTGAGCCCCAGATGCTTAGCACTGAGCCCCAGGTGCTTAGCACTGAGCCCCAGATGCTTAGCACTGAGCCCCAGGTGCTTAGCACTGAGCCCCAGATGCTTAGCACTGAGCCCCATGTGCTTAGCAATGTTTAGTAGTGGCAAATGACATGACCTTTTTTTCATTGCACTTATTGTTGTAATTGTTTTATTTCGGCAAAAGAGCCATACAAACATGTCCAATACAATACTCTAAATTTCTCCCAATCAATATTAAAACATTACATAGTTAAAATTCATATATCTCACGATATTTAAGGTTAGCTCAATATTAAAATAAGATATACCATTTTTATAAAGTTATTCACTTGTATGTCCAGGCATGGATGGCCTCATTCTGCAACTGTTGCCTCCATAGGTTGCACTATCACTTCTATCAGCCCCACCCTGGATATACAATGCAGAGAGCTGAATGGAGCTCTAGAGCAAAGCATGCATGCCCCCCACCTTCCCTCAGTGTGCGTATGCCAGCTGATTGTAGTACTATATTGTGCCCCTGATGTCTGATAATGTCAACGGACATCACCTTATTCCATTTCCTGCCTCCCTGACCTTGGGTGACCCAAACATAAAGCTGTGAACAGTTTTTTTTTGTCTTCTTTATTTGCAGATGTTAACGAAGCAGGAATGTATAAATATATAAATAAAGGCGTGCATTAAGAAATTAGTCGGAATTGATTTGGGTGGGTGCCCTGATGGGGAGTGGGGTTTGTGCATTGGCCTGAGGTATGTAAAGGTTTATTGAGACAGCACCCTCAGCACAGGGAGTTCCTTCCCTCCCCACTCAAGGTGTCACGCAACAAACTGTTTAACAGATTATTTTCTTTAGCCCTACTCCAGACGCTTAAAAGGCTAGCAGTAGGATTTCAAGACTGGTACAAATACATATTTCAATTAGGATTTTGTCACACTTTGGTTTTGGTTGTGGTTTTAGCAGTTTGTCTTTCAAACCCCCCTACTTTGGTCTTTGTTGGGGAAGTCAGACAGAAGAATTTGAATGATTTGGGGAATTTTGGATTTCAGATCTGTAACGCTCACCTGGTATCCACGTGGACGTCACTCAGCCTGTTCTGACCTCTTACGACCACAAACCCTTCCCTGGAGTCTACTCAACTGGAGACTGGGCCTGAAACACAGGATTGGTAGAGTTTAACTCCCTATTGTCTCTGTGTGCTTGAACCCCTTCTTCCCTGGGGTCCAAGCCCTCCCTTTGATCCACAGCTCACCTTGTTTTCTTTGAAAGTGTGCTCTCCATCCTGCTTTCAGCGCAGGGGCGTGTTGATTGATGGGGGCTTGTTGCTGCCTAGTTACTTCACTGTCAAGAGTCCGACAGGTAAGTATAATGAGTCTTTTGAACAGTTCTCTAACTTCGTTCCTTTCCTTCCTTAGATGATGGATGGTGACGTGCTGCTGAGATGAGCAGCGCTGAAGGTGAGTGAGAGCGTGATGCGCGATGCGACCCTTTTATATTTGTATTGAACTAAGTTCCTTTTCTGTGTCTTTTAGGTGCCGCAACGTTTTCAGCGTGGATGCCGGTTATGAAGAAGAAATGCGGTGAGTAAGTGCGGTATGCGGCGCCTCTAGATGTTTCCATGCTAACCTGGAGTGTCTTTTCCCTCTTGCAGATGAATGAGAAATTCCGGAGACAGAGTTCCCCCAGAGCGGCTGGGATTCAGGTAAGCGTTTGAAGCTTGTACAGTCTTTAAAAATTAAGTGAAGATTTTCTGAATGCTTACTAATGCCTTTTTTCTGTTCTTTTCCCTTTTCCTTAGGAAGTGGCGTGCCAGGATGGGAATGACACTGCCGAAGATGCCCGCAGAACAGAAGGAGCAATGAATGATGGGCAGAAGCGCCGCAAGGTAAGGCTGTTCCTAACGGTGTTCTTGTTCTTGCAGGAGCCGAGCGCAGAAGAAAGATGTAAGCCTACTGGAGACCGATCCGAACACAGTGAGTGTCACGCTGCAGAAAACACAAAGCATGTTTCTCAGCCTGGGTGTGGCTTAAATAGTCTCTGGGTATCCCAGGTGTCTCTGGGCTGAACCACACCCAAAGGACTAGACTGCACATGCAGTTCTGAGAACCGAAATATGTGGGGTCATCCATCTTGCCCCATCAATGCACTACAAGTCCAATCCCCAATGTTATCCTATGGGAGTGAGTGAGTGTGGTGCCACAAGTGCCAAGTCTGACTCCAAGTGGGTCTTTGGAGGGATGGAGAGGCCCTTGAGGGCCATGTAGGTTATTGTGGCCTGGCTCCAGCCTGACATCTTGGAGGGCTGTGGACATGAGGGGCAGGAATCATGACAGACCCCTCCACTGAATGACCTGTGTTGGGGAAGCTGGATAAAAAGGTTCGACTGATTTAGGAACAAAGACACCCCTCTTCGTTAAAGAAGTCACGGTCAGCAGGACAAAAAGGATTACCCAATAAAATTATAGGCAATAGTTTTCAGCGCACACTGGGAAGTGAGCTTTATTAGTTTCGATTTTTTAAACAAAATTCACTATGTAGTGTTCTGACAAATGGGGAATTAATTACATTAATACATCAATATTTTTAGTTAAATAGGCTAAGGATCTACACAGTTTTGGCCCCCCATCTACTATAAAGGGCAAGCAGGCTCACCCACCATTTGGTTTCCTTGGGCTCAGTTCTACTTACATAGAAAGCCTCTGTTTAAAGTTCAGGAAAGCCAGCTGCATCTCAGGACACTCTGGAAAGATTATGCAGGGGTCTGGTCACTCCACTCTCCAAGATGGCCTCCCGCTCTCCACCATAGGACCCATTCAGCTTTGAGGCCTTCCTAGAAATAGACAGCTCCACCCAGATGCACTCGCGGCAATCTCCTATGGCGTCTCCTTAGAGCTGTCAGATGGTAAGATTCAGCAGTCCTCCTGATGGTAAATTTCACCAGCTCTCTCTCCTCCTCCTAGTGCAGCACCCTTTAATATAGCAGCGATGACACCACCAATTTTACAATCTTGGGGAGAACCCTGCCAGAGTTCGCGCAACTAGGATTGGTCAGTTACCCTTCTCGCTCCTCCCAAACCCAGCCTCCCAGTCAGGATTGGTTTATGGGTCTGGAGCAACATATGGTAATTCCCATTTATAATCGTCATTTGTTCTCCGTTCAAATATTTGGCAAAAACTAGTTATGTATTAAAAACCTTGTAATTTACTAGTAACTGCCATAATGCATATATTGTTTCCTTTTCAGCTAATCGTGCGGCATTTAATCAAACAGCTGGGTATGCACCATGTTGCACGACTGTCTGGCAATTTCCTGCCTTTTTCACAAAAAGCATCATAGTTATGAATATGTAATTTATTACCCATATTCCTAATTTTTCCCTCCACCTGTTCACTAACTCTCATATTTGGGACCTTTTAAGATCAGCGGCTACCCATCTTTGATGGCCATTACATTTCATCGCAGGTGGATGAATTATATATCTCCACAATCGCCTGGAAATTACACATAAAATAACACATACATGAAATCAGTACATTTATTGTTGCTGTGAAAAAGGCCTAAATGATAATAGTGCTTTTAAATTCATTGTAAATCTTCATGGGGGAAAAATGGCCATTCTCCTGCCTTCAGGCCATCTGGTCTCACTGAGCCCGCCTGTAACCAGAGTTTTTATTATGCTCTTTTTGTTTGCAGCTTGCTCTTTAAATTTAGTTGCCTCCATTTTCACACCTTTTGGTCATGCTCCAGACAAGAGGGAACTTGTCCTGCAGTAACAGCCTTCAGAGCCAGCCCATCTGGGGAACACTGGATTTCAACACCTTCAGAAGGACACTTTATTGCAGTTGGTAACTAGATGGTCGATGTAACATCCAGGCTGACAGTGGGGGATTTCCTTGTGAAGTTTGCCCACAGCCAGAAAAAAGGGTTTGCCTTAGGCTGACATTTTTCCATGAAAACAAATCGGCTTTTCAAATGTCACTGACATTTTGTATGTGAAACATAATATACCTGACCTGACATTTTTCCTGTTAGCAGTCGTATATTTTCACATTTAAACTGCAGATACACATTTGAAGCTGTTTTTGGAGTTAGTGTTTAACAATCCTGCTGTTCATGTGAAAGGGACCTCTGTTCTGGGCCTTTGAATGCGCCCCACATGCCCCCTCCCCTGTTCTTCCATGGCTCTTTGTTGGGGACGAGCCGGCAGAGTGGGGTTTCATTATGTGTAATTTCCTTAATTAAAGAGTGGACAGACCAGTCTCCCCTTCCCTCTCTGGGTTACGGGGTATGGTATGGCACCCCCTTTTCTCCTTCATTAGGGATTAGGCACTCCAGCCTCTCCTTCCATCTTTGGGTTGGAGGGTGTGTAATGGCACCCCCTTTCTTCCTTCCTTTCCAGGTCCATGGGGTTCTCACCGGACTCCCCTCTCACCTCTAGGCTGGAAGTTAAGGAGGTTAGTTCTCTAATAGAATAAAGCAAAAGAGGTTCAGTACTTTTTACACACATATTTCCCAGGAAGATTTACATAGAAATTACAACAACATCAACAACATACAATTCTAGCATGACATTTTCACCATTTCACAAAACATATTTTATTTATTTTCCTCATTTGTACAATAACACTAAGTAAATTACTCCCTGTTATCTATATCTATCTATATATATATATATATATTACACGGCCAAGGTAGTGGCTGTGTAGTTATGGTTAAGTTGCTGTTTCCATAGGAAGATCCCTTTTTGGGTGGCTTATAACTGCGCTCCCCCTGGACGAATCCTCACCAAACTTTGCAAAAAAAGTATATGGGTCACTCTGATATATATATATAACCTAAGGGTCGTGAGAGATAAACAGGAGAGGTCTAAGAGGTGAGGCGAACATATTCTGGAATGAAGATGTGTTGGACCCCGGCGTGACGTCTAGTGTTAAATATTGAACAGAGATAGGCCCAGCTACATTTTATAACGTTTTTAGGTTCAGATATTTAGTGTGGGAATTTTAAAGTGACATGATATAAGCAAATCTATAAAAGTTCCCCTCTCATGCCTTTTACAAAAATCAGCCAAGGGTTTTTTACAGAGAAATGCTGCTATTGCACGTGTCACTTTAAATTGAAGAAGTGAAGGCTGCTAATGCACTAAGCACTTTATTAGTTAAAGAATGTGGGAAATGTATTTACAAATTAGATTTTAAAATGATCTGTATCCATGTTTGCATATTCATATTTGGTAACCTTGAACACATGTTATTGTTCCTATTGCACCTGGCACTTTAATCTGAAGAGGGAAGGCAGAAATTGAAATGCACTAAGCATTCAACTGAAATGCATTAAGCATTCAAAGTATGCAAACATGGAGCAATATACCATATATGACACTATTTCGAAAGGTATACATAGCTGCTTGCACATGTCACTTTGATTCTTAACTCCACACTTTGCACTTTAGCCTATGGATGGGTAAATGAAAACTGACAAACGGACTTGATTCTTAACTCCACACTTTGCACTTTAGCCTATGGATGGGTAAATGAAAACTGACAAACGGACTTGACAAGTCCGTGTTTAAACTAGATGCAATGGCAGACGGTCCATAATATATGGGGGCCTTTGTGTTGAAACTAGAATAAATGCGGGAATGTTATTACGGAGGAGAAGGAGGACTTTTAGAAATACGTTCATTAGAACGCATAGTAAAATCACTTATAAAATGCAGCAAATTGCAAAGTAATAGTAGCACCACAGTGTGTTTAATGGTAAACCCACCATTCAAAGATGTCCGGGATGGGAACTAAATGTTTGCGTGGAAGGGCAAAATTTGTCCTTTCACGATTGCTGCATTCTGTGTACCTCCTCCACTCCCTCTCTCCTCACCTCCCACTCCCCCTCCCTCCCCCTGCCTGCCTGTCTCTCTCACGTTTTAAATGGCTTGGTAACAATGAGGCTAATTGTTGTGAGCAAGCGGCGAGTTGGCCGCGAAACGCGTGAATGCCTCGATATGAGGAGTGGTTGCACTTGGGAGGACCTGTTTATATTTTGGTCTTTTCTGCTTTCCATTGTGAAATGCTTTTCCATGGATTTTTAAATACGATGTGATTTTTTCCCTGTGAAACCAAATAAAGAACAGTTTTGATATTGACACCAGCGGCTTGGATTACGACTTCTTTGTAATAGTGAGGGGTCACCAAGATACTGTGGAGAGTGCAGCTTGAGTCCTCTACCTAACAGGTGGAAAAAACAATATATATATATATAATTATATATATATATATTTTCCGATTCTCATCCTTCCTTTTCATTCTTCAAACAGTTCCTCTGCTCGACATTTGGCTCATCAATCAGTCGTAAGGCATGTCTAGGATGACAGTTTTTCAACTGGTTGATGAGGACCCATTTTTCTTCTGTCAGTTCTCCTTTTGGAATTCGGATCTTGTAAGCAATCAGTGCTATTTTATCTACAATTTCAAAGGCACCACGCCAAGATGGGGGGCGTTTCCTCTCTTTCGCCTAATTCCTTTGAAAATTGTACAGGTACACCTTGGACAAGGCTACTTCCAAACTCGCATCCGGGTCCGGCACCCGCGAATGGGCAATTATCAGGCTATTCCAGCCCAGCCGGACCCAGTAATTGCCCTTTTCAGGGTGCCTGGCCCGGTACATCCCCATGGGGAGGGTGGTAGCACCGGTACCGTTAATAACAGTACCAGTGCTACCATCATGTTCTGCTTTCGGATGCTGGTATGGCCACCAGGTTAGATCTGGTGGCTGCAAGGACACCCGCGAGTAGAACTCATAGTATGGCGGTATGGTAGCAACAGTGCTGGTAGCGATACCGGTGCCATTCTTGCCGTACCGCCATACTTGTAATGAGGCCCCTTGTCACCTACTCTTTCTTGGTAGTCTTTAGATCATAATAGGTCTTCATTCCTTCAGCCGACATTTCAAAATTGCGCTGAGCATAAGCAAAAGCATGCTGGAGGTGTTTCCTTACATTTTCAATGCACCCATGAGTAGTGGACGCATTTATCAGTGTCTCCTCCTGAGTGCTATAGAGCAGATTCTGTGCTGACACGATTTTTGTCCGGTCATGAGCTCAAATGGAGACATCTTTGTTGCAGAAGTGTTTGTAGACCTAATAGCCATCAGGACAAGTGGCAATCAGATGTCCCAACTGGGTCCAGAGTCTGCCACAAACTTCTTTAAGATACTCACAATTGTTTTGTTGTAACTCTCTACCTCCCCCGCTGGAGGCCGGTGGTAGGCAATGTGGGGTTTTATTTTTACCCCTAGAATCTTTCACATCTTTGCCATCACCTCACTGGTAAAATGGCTTCCTCGGTCCAGCTCAATCATTTGTGGGAGGCCAAAATGAGAGAAGATGTGGTTGATTATTAGTGCAGAAGCTGTCTCTGCCTTAAAGTTCAGTGCTGGAAGACATTCTACACACTTTTTGAGCAAGCATTTCACTGTCAACATGAACTTGTTTCCTCTAGCAGAGCGAATCACTGGCCTGATGAAATCGACTTGCAAATCTGACCAAGTGTCATTCCCCTTTTTGTGGGGGAGTCTGCGTGTGAGTGAACTAGGTTGAAATTGAATTCACACAAGGCACCCCTTCAGGTTAATGTCGAGGTCCTGGCCCATGAGTGGTCTGTAGGCAACCCTGTGGAAGATTTCCAATGTCGTAGGAACCCTCTATGTCCGCCAGTGGCCGCGTCATGGGCATGGTTCAACATCAGGCTTCTGAATGAGGTAGGTACCACCCACTGTTTCCAGCCAGATAGGGCTCTCCTTACCAACAAACCGTCTTGGATCAGGAACATCTTGGAAAACTTCATCAACACCTGGAGATCCTCTTTACTGGTATAATCCGACTCTGTGAGAGGAAAGCTTGCAGGGTCTTTAATGTGTGGATGACATTTCCCAATGATTGGGTCCTCTTTCTGTGCAGTGATCAAATCTGCATCTGATGTATCTTTACTCCATTGGGTTGTCGAGTGTTCGCTGTTAGCACAAGTTTGTGACCTGGTGACAGCAGCAACTTGGATTTCACCCAGAAGAGATTCTGTTTCTATGAAATCCCCCTGGAGAGATCTGGTTTTAGCCAGCTGATCAGCAAGTCTTATCTGGCCCCTTTATTCAGGAATGACTCCTTATTTTCTTCTAATAGATGGTCATCTCTTTTGAGGTCACCAGATCGTCGATTGACTGGATTAGCTTGGCATGCTTTAGGGGTTTCTTGCTGGCCCAAAGCATGCCTCAATTCTTCCAGTGAATCAGGTGCTCCACAAACCCATTCCTGACATAATCAGAGTCAGTGATTATGACCAGTTCATTGCGTTGAGGGTGCACTGCATTGAGGATGGCGACTTCAGGCTCCTATATTATAACCAGCAGACGGTTCCGCACACTATCATTCACTCAGGCATTCCCAACGCCGGCCACAAGTTATTTTTCTCCGTTGCTATCAACATGGTATGAGCGCCCATCCACATTAACTGTGAGTATCCCCTGACATGTGTCTTCTTCATAGAACTTGTGTGGGGAAATTAAGTACGCCACCATGTTGTTGTTGGTCATTAGACTTTTGTCCTCAAGACCGTTTTCTTGAGCACATCATGCAAGTCTGCCAACCCTTGCGCTAGGGGACTCTTCTTGTTTTGGCCATATCTGACCTCCACAGGAGAGCCTTACATGGACAGAATCTAGGAAGTAATTCTGGAATTACTAAAATTCCCTGCTCGGATTCTGTCACTTTGTAGATATTGCAAAAGGTTGGTGAGGAATCTTGACAATGATGTGCTCCCCCTGTATGAATGGGGGGTAATTTTTCAGCACCCCACCGTTGCCAGGAGTGCCTTCTCGCAGTCATTGAATTTATCCTCCACAGAGGGCAAAGTCTTGCTCGCATATGAGATGACTTTGTGGACATTGTCATGCTTTTGGTACAATACCGCTATTAGGTAAGTATCTGAGAACCCCGTCTCCAAGAAGAACTCCTTATTCTTTATGGGGGAAGCCAAACAAGGCACCTGTTAAAGGCTTCTTTTCAGTTGTTTAACTGCCTCGGATTGTTCTGGACTCTACTCTCACTTGAGCCCAGCCTTTAATAAATAGACCAAGGGTCGATTGACCTCGACCTAGCCTTCAATGAACTTTTGATTATAATTAGTAAGTCCAAGAAGGCTTCTTAATTCTCGCAGAGTGGTAGGGTCTTTTATTATCAATAAGGCTTCCACCTTCTTTGTCTGGGGATTAAGACCCCCAGCGGTGTACTCGTGCCCTAAAAAGTTCACTCGGGTCTTACACCACTGTGCCTTCTAAAAGGATAGTTTTGCTCCTGGTTTCTGCAACTGAATTGGAACATAGTGGATTTCTTCTATATGTTCCTCCAGAGTTGAGCTCTTGATCAAAACATCATCCACATAGACCAGCTTTCCTCTATCGCCCAAATCGGGCAGGATCATATGTAGGAAGATGTTGAACTCATTACCGGAGTTTATGTATCCAAAGGGGTTTCGGGCCCACGTGTGCTGCTGCCCCCGAAGGTAACGGCAAGCTTGTACTGGTCTTCCCTACTCATGGGTACTGTCCAGTAACCGTTGGTCAGGTCAATGGTGGTGTACACCTTTGACTCTTGGATCTGCGCCAGTTCCTGATCGATGTTGGGTAGGGGCCATCTTAACATGTGGACCCATTTGTTCAAATCCCTGGGGTATGCACATAGTCTCCATTGGCCGTTTGGTTTGAGTATCCCCACTACCGGGTTATTGAAGGTACAGTGGATCAGATGAATCATCCCATGGGATTCTAAATTCTTAATAATCTCTGTGAGTGACTCCATAGACACGAGAGGTAACTAGTATTGTTTCACAAATACTAGAGCCTTCCTGGGGTCTGTGGGATGGTGGTTGAAAGAATGGAGGTGCATCGACAGTTGTATGAGTCCACTGAAAAGATAACTTGGAATTCCAGGAAGACCTGTTTTAGCTTTTGTCTTTGCTCCTTGGTCTCACAGGCATCAGCAAGATTGATCCTTTCCTCGACCATCTGCTTGAAACCTAGGAAGACCTCAGGCTTGGCAATTTCAGTGATATCCTCCAGTTGAGTGGAGAGATCTCTTTTGATGGTGTTGACTTGGACAGGGTATTCGAGGGAGTGGTCCTTGACTCTGAACACTACCTCTGTAAGACCAACAGATGTCCACACGTTTGTGAAACTCTCCCGTCCCCTACACACCCATTCAATTGTAAAAACAATCAATAGTTTGTCAATAGTAACAATTTGTTTTTTTGAAAAGCGTTTGTAAAAAACAACTTGAGACACTGATTATATAAAAAAATAATGACCATCAATTTAATTTTGCTATGAATCACATAATACAAATTTGCATTTTAATTCATTAGGTATTTGGCCTCTGTGTTAATGCGATTTCAACCTTGCTTGTATAGCATGAACATACACATTTTTTAGTCACACTCAATTTTGGCGCAATATTCTAAGTGGGCACACAATATGTTTATCACACTTTCCTCACTTCTGAGGAGAATTGCCTTATTACATATAATGTTGATGGAAAGTGTTGATATATATTACTCGACGTGTTTCGGGGGTGCTTATACCCCCTTCTTCAAGAGTTGTTTGCCCTCTTTATTCCTTTTTTCTTTATTCGCCTACAATATACAATACAATAATCAGGTCTTTGTTTTAACTAATATCTGTCATGTTATTTTTGATCACCGTTTATATAATAATCACCTGGATGTCCAATGCGGGTCTGCACCCATCTAATAAATTGATGTGTACAAAATATTACTTATGAGAACAAATTGTTACTATTGACAAACTAGTGATTGTTTTTTTACAATTGAATGGGTGTGCAGGGGACGGGAGAGTTTCACAAACGTGTGGACATCTGTTGGTCTTACATAGGTTAACAAAACCGAGTTTCAAGGTTGTTATTCTCCCCGAAACCCCACTAATTTCCCACCAATTCCTTAATAAATCTAACACAGAGGTGTGCGCTAGGCCATACGAAAATTGGACTCTGAACACTACCTCCTTCATCCAAATTTCACAGGTCAGCCAGGTACACCAGGAAATTCCCCCATGCCTATTAAAAGTCTTTTCTGGAGGAATACCATTGCTGATGTCAAAACAGTCGTTTGGGATTGGTCGCATGATTTCATTTCCTAAATCAATAGAATAATGTTGGGCATCAACTGCCATTCCAACAAAGGAGTCTGTGCCCAAAGTGATACTTCAAGGGTCGCTGTTATCCAGCAATATTCAAATGGTATCATGTTGTAGGTTTACTCGAGGTGTCGGGTTTAAATACAAGCCTTGTTGTTGGAGATGGGAATTAAAGATTAATATATGCTTTCTAATGTTTGTGGATCTGTCCTCGTTTAATATTGAGGGGAAGAATAAATTGTCGCACCTATCCTGGGATGGTAAGCTCTTCTCGCACTTGAACTTCTAGTGATTGACATTTCAAAACTTGCTGAACATGAGCCTCAGCATCAAGATTCACTCTTTGCACCTGCACTCCATTGCTGAGAGGGGGCGGACCACTCCATCTCTGAGTAGAGAAGAACCACTCTTTGCACCTCCACTCCAACGCTCAGTGGATCCAGTCCACTCCATCGCTGAGTAGAGAAGATCCACTCTTTGCACCTGCACTCCATGGCTGTGGTGAGAAGACCCACTCTATTCACCTCCACTCCATTGCTGAGTGAAGGTGTTCCACTCCATCGCTGAGTAGAGATGATCCACTCTTTGCACCTCCACTCCATCGCTGAGTGGAAGAGGTCCACTCCATCGCTGAATAGAGATGATCCACTCTTTGCACCTCCACTCCATTGCTGAGTGGAGGAGATCCACTCCATCGCTGAGTAGAGACGATCCACTCTTTGCACCTCCACTCCATCGCTGAGTGGAAGAGGTCCACTCCATCGCTGAATAGAGATGATCCACTCTTTGCACCTCCACTCCATTGCTGAGTGGAGGAGATCCACTCCATCGCTGAGTAGAGACGATCCACTCTTTGACCTCCACTCCATTGCTGAGTGGAGGTGGTCCACTCCATCGCTGAATAGAGATCATCCACTCTTTGCACCTCCACTTCATGGCTGAGTAGAGAAGATCCACTCTTTTCATCTCCACTCCATTGCTGAGTGGAGGTGGTCCACTCCATCGCTGAGTGGAGGAGGTCCACTCTGTGGCTGAATAGAGGAAATCTACTCCTTGCACCTCCACTCCATCGCTGAGATAGTAAGCCGGTTCTTCTGGCCCGTGACCTTTTCCCCCTCAAACATGATGTAATGCCTCATCTAGTACAACATCCAGTACTGGTAGATATCTTGGTGCTAAAGAAAAGAGACATACATCATGTAATTTCATGGCGACTCACACATGGGAAGAACACAACAGACTTCACGGGACTCCCATAAATGATCAAACCCTTCTGATGCCAATAGAGAATGTATGGGGGACTTGCAATGAGAAGGGATTTAATGGGCTGTAATGGTAAGAACACTCTACTGTGGGGGTGCATTACTGTACTCCCATATAGTACTCAACCCCTCCAAGGCCGATAAAATTGTAAATGTAATCGTTTACATAAGGGGAGGGAGATTGAAAGGGACCCACCATACAGTGGAGTTCAGAAACGTCTTCAGGCAGTGGGCAGTGAAGAGGGCATTGGTCTTCAGTGGAAGCCTTCAGCTTTCCTTTGCCTTTCGGGGCACATTCTCTTTCACCTGAGCTCTCTTCCATGTCATGGCAGGCTCTTGATGTGCTGATGGTAAACCGGTTTCGTGGTATTGGTCCGCTTTTTGCTGTATAGCCTACTGGTCACCATTTCCTGACCAGTGCCATTGGACTGGATCATGACTTGGCAATTGCGTTGAGAAGGGGATTACGGTTAAAGGTGTGTTAAAGGTGCACTTGGAAATCTTTCCCTGCACTTTAAGATCGGTATGTATGGCCATTGACCATTTCCTGATAAGTGCCATTGGACTGGATCATGACTTGGCAATTGCATTGAAAAGGGGATTACGGGTAAAGGTGCACTTGGCAATCTGTCCGTGTGCTTTAAGTGCCGTATGTATGGGCCATTGACCATTTCCTGATCAGTGCCATTCGACTGGACCATGACTTGGCAATTGTATTGAGCAGTGGATCCCCAGTAAAGGTGCACTTGGCAATCTGTCCATGCGCTTTAAGTGCGGTATGTATGGGCCATTGACCATCTCCTGATAAGTGCCATTGGACTGGATCATGCCTTGGCAATTGCATTGAGAAGGGGATTATGGGTAAAGGTGCACTTGGCAATCTTTCCCTGTGCTTTAGCTGCAGTATGTATGGGCCATGACCATTTACTGATCAGTGCCATTGGACTGGACCATGACTTGGCAATTGCATTGAGCAGTGGATCCCCAGTAAAGGTGCACTTGGCAATCTCTCTGTGCGCTTTAAGTGCGGTATGTATGGGCCATTGATCATTTCCTCATCAGTGCCATTGGACTGGACCATGACTTGGCAATTGCATTGAGCAGTGGATCACCGGTAAAGGTGCCCTTGCTAATCTCACCTTGAACTTTAAGTACGATATGAATGGGCCATTGACCATTTCCTGATCAGTGCCATTGGAATGGATCATGACTTGGCAATTGGGTTGAGAAGTGGATAACCGGTAAAGGTGCACTTGGCAATCTCTTTGTGCACTTTAAGTGCGATATGTATGGGCCATTGACCATTTCCTGATCAGTGCCATTGGACTGGACCATGACTTGGCAATTGCATTGAGCAGTGGATCACCGGTAAAGGTGCACTTGGCAATCGTGCACTTTAAGTGCAATATGTATGGGCCATTGACCATTTCCTGATCAGTGCTATTGGACTGGATCATGACTTGGCAATTGCGTTGAGAAATGGATCACTGGTAAAGGTGCACTTGGCAATCTTTCCCTACACTTTAAGTGTGGTATGTATGGGCTATTGACTATTTCCTGATCAGTGCCACTGGACTGGATCATGACTTGGCAATTGCATTTAGAAGGTGATTATGAGTAAAGGTGCACTTGGCAATCTTTCCCTGGGCTTTACGTGCTGTATGTATGGGCCATTGACCATTTCTCGATCAGTGCGATTGCACTGGATCATGACTTGGCAATTGCGTTGAGAACTGGATCACCAGCAAAGGTGCACTTGGCAATCTTTCCCTGGGCTTTACGTGCTGTATGTATGGGCCATTGACCATTTCCTGATCAGTGTCATTGGACTGGATCATGACTTGGCAATTGCACTGATAAGTCGATCACCAGTAAAGGTGCACTTGGCAATCTTTCTCCCCGCTTTAAGGGCTGTATGTATTGGCCATTGCCACATCAGCGGAAGTTCTCTGTTCTTTCATGCAAGTGTCTTCGTTTTTCTGCTTGAATGGATGCCATGCTATTGCAGGTGGTCTCCACAGGGGCTCCCATCACGCACCCCAGGAAGGAATTGCAGTTCCATTATGCAAAATATCATTCATGGCCCTGATTGGACCTGAACCGTAGGCTTTGAAACTCCGTCTGGTGTGTACTGGTGTGTACTGGTGGGAGAGGGAAGGGAAGCAAGGAGAGGGCAGTCTCTGCTCAATAGAGATTCCGAAGAAGCGGGGATGCGGGGACCTGGAAAAAGGGATTTATCGAGAAGGCAGATTTGTTTCTGTGTCCAGTCTGGGATCCATTTCAAACCATCTTTGCAAAGTCTATGCAGTACTGCAAAAGTACTGTTCTAAAATACATAACAAAATGGCTCATACAATGGATCTTAGCCCAGAAACCCAATACAGTATGCAGTATATCCTAACCTCTTAAGTTAGTGTTATGGCTAGTGCAGCCGTGAGGATGAAGTTGTGTTTTAAGAATGTACGCCAGTCAGTTTTATCTCAGCATTAAACTAGACTAGGCTTTAGGCGCCCGAGAGGAGTAGATCTGTAATCACAAGACATGTCTCTGGGAAGAAAGCATCGCATTCTCTGACTCTTGCCCTTTTCTTGGCCTGTAATGGTGGTCCTTGGCCTGCAGTGCAATGTTTCTGATCACAACCGTTTCTGTGGTGGCCCTTGGCCTGCAGTGCAATGTTCCTTCGCCTGCAGTGCAATGTTCCTTTGCCTGTAGTGCAATGTTCCTTTACCTACAGTGCAATGTTTCTGATCAACACCGTTTCTATGGTGGTCCTTCGCCTGCAGTGCAATGTTTCTGATCACCACCGTTTCTGTGGTGGCCCTTAGCCTGCAGTGAAATGGTCCTTCGCCTGCAGTGCAATGTTACTGATCACCACCATTTCTATGGTGGTCCTTTGCCTGCAGTGCAATGTTCCTTCGCCTGCAGTGCATTGTTTCTTTGCCTGCAGTGCAATGTTCCTTTGTCTGCAGTGCAATGTTTCTGATCACAACAGTGTCTATGGTGGTCCTTAGCCTGCAGTGCAATGTTTCTGATCACGACAGTGTCTATGGTGGTCCTTAGCCTGCAGTGCAATGTTTCTTCGCCTGCAGTGCAAAGTTCCTTCACCTGCAGTGCAATGTTATTTCGCCTGCAATGTAATGTTCCTTCACCTGCAGTGCAATGTTTCTGATCACACCCGTTTTTGTGGTGGCCCTTAACCTGCAATGCAATGTTCCTTCGCCTGCAGTGCATTGTTCCTTTGCCTGCAGTGCAATGTTCCTTCACCTGCAGTGCAATGTTTCTAATCACACCCGTTTCTGTGGTGGCCCTTAGCCTGCAATGCAATGTTACTTCGCCCGCAGAGCAATGTTCCTTCGCCTGCAGTGCAATTTTCCTTCACCTGCAGTGCAATGTTCCTTCGCCTGCAGAGCAATGTTCCTTTGCCTGCAGTGCAATGTTCCTTCGCCTGCAGTGTAATGTTCCTTTGCTTGCAGTGCAATGTTCCTTCACCTGCAGTGCAATGTTTCTGATCACACCCGTTTCTGTGGTGGCCCTTAGCCTGCAGTGCAATGTTCCTTCGCCTGCAGAGCAATGTTCCTTCGCCTGCAGTGCAATGTTCTTTTACCTGCAGTGCAATGTTCCTTCGCCTGCAGTGCAATGTTCCTTCACCTGCAGTGCAATGTGTTCTGCGTTGAGAGTCGTGAACATATAGGAGACCTCCGTCCCCAAGTGCCGCACAGGGAGAACCACCAATCACTTCCTGTGCAACCCTTGAGGCCACAGGTGGAGAAGATCCGAAGCCGGAACCGAAGTACTAGGAACCCCAAGGCAGCTGTGAAAGAAGGTAATGATTACAATCCAAGCAAGCAGGGCACAACGAGTATTCAAACAGAGAACAATCAGGGTCTTACCGGGGAATTGATGGAAAGGACGTTGAACCTGAAAGGAAGGATGGTTCCAGGACTCACTCAGGCAAAGGACCGGATATGACCAGATGTAATTCGCCAGTCTCCACCTGGAGAATGTTGTATCGGAGTAGGGGTCCCAACAGTCAGATACAACCACCACTTGGGAGGTGTGACCCACCGTGCAGCGAGGCGATCTGGGAAATCCAAGAGAAGTCCGTTGAGCAGAAAAGATGGGTCTGAAGCCAGGAAGAGCAGTCCGATTAAGTGGAAAAACAAAGAGCAAGATCCAGAGGGAGTCCGTGATTCAGTCCGAGGTCAAAGAGCCGTGCTGAACAGAGGAGCCGGTGTCGCCGCAGCCAAACGTGATCCACAGGAAGTCCAAATAACAAGAGCAAGGTTTCAGGAAGCCGGGTAAGTAACACGAGTAGGTTCGCCAGTCAGGGTCTCCAAGGGAATCAGCTGTGAAGCGTGGAGTACAGGTACTGACCGGTTTAAATACCGTTCACTTCCTGGTCACGTGACGATGACTGGAGCCATGTGACCGTGAAACGGGGGCACATGACCGTATGGACGGGTCACGTGACCGGGCCAACACGGTACGAGGGCTCGAGCGGCTGCCTAATCTCCATGGCAACTGCCAATGGAGAAACGGCCGCAAGCGCGACTGGACGGCGTATGGCGATTGTTTCGCCAGCGCGCGAGCCACACCGGGTTGCCTGCGTGAGCCCTGGGAGACAGGTGGAGGAGAGTGAGCGCTGGGTGACGGGACATGGCCGGAGGTACGAACCGAAGTCATGACACAATGTTCCTTTGCCTGCAGTGCAATGTTCCTTCGCCTGCAGTGCAATGTTCCTTTGCCTGCAGTGCAATGTTCCTTCACCTGAAGTGCAATGTTTCTGATCACACCCGTTTCTGTGGTGGCCCTTAGCCTGCAATGCAATGTTCCTTTGCCTGTAGTGCAATGTTCCTTCACGTGCAGTGCAATGTTTCTGATCACATCTGTTTCTGTGGTGGCCCTTAGCCTGAAGTGCAATGTTCCTTCGCCTGCAGAGCAATGTTCCTTCGCCTGCAGTGCAATGTTCTTTTACCTGCAGTGCAATGTTCATTTGCCTGCAGTGCAATGTTCCTTTGCCTGCAGTGCAATGTTCCTTCACCTGCAGTGCAATGTTTCTGATCACACCCGTTTCTGTGGTGGCCCTTAGACTGCAGTGCAATGTTCCTTCGCCTGCAGAGCAATGTTCCTTCGCCTGCAGTGCAATGTTCCTTTACCTGCAGTGCAATGTTCCTTTGCCAGCAGTGCAATGTTCCTTCGCCTGCAGTGCAATATCCATCGCCTGCAGTGCAATGTTCCTTCGCCTGCTTGATCACTTAGATAAATAGTATTTGTTTGAACATGCATGCTCTTTTTCGTTCAAATGTCAATAGTTATTAGATTAGTATGCATACTCCTTTACATGTAATTGAACTAATAGTTTGTAGTATTAAAAATATGAGAACATATTATATGCATTCGGTTTCTCAATTATTTTCTCGTTTACTTGTACGGACTCTGTTTGCCTGTTGCCTGCGCCCGCTTGAAATAGTTTAGCGCCTCTTCTGAAACCCACGCTGCACACACATCATTCATGCATTAGTAAAACGTGTGCGTGCACTGCGCTATGCTCTAAAACCTGTGCTAGCCAGAGGCATGGCATTGCCCTTATACTATATGGCCGTCTTATGCGGGATCGAGCCAGTTCACAGGACGAATGTAAATAGCTCAGTCGGCATCAATCATTCATTCAAAGTCGCCCTTTGCCAGCATTTGATATTGGTCTTGATATTTATTTATTTATTTATGTTGACATTAGTATAGCGTGCGAAGGCCAGGCTCAGCTGGGGGCTTATTGCTTAATAGGGTCGGTCACGGATATATTGACTTGCAGAGCGGGCAACCCCAATGGGCACGCGAGCACTGACCGGGGAAGGGGGTTCAACCAGGGGTGGGACTATGAAGCCAAATTAGCTGCAGAGGAGCTCCTAGAAACGCCATCAGTTCAAACGTATGTGAAAGAACCAAAGTCAGACTGTAGCCTAAGCGGCGGAGGGGGCGGGGGGGGGAGGGTTTGGGAAGGCTATTCCAGATGTGTGCCCCTCGTACAGCAAAGGCTCTACCCCCAGCAGAACTGAGTCTGCATCTTGGTGGGGGCCGGGGGGGCGAGTCCCACAAGGGCTGAGGTTTGACACGGGCGGTTAGGAGTATACACAGCCACTCTCTTAGATGGTCAGAAGGAACCCTGCCGTGCAAGTCGTTGTGAACCGTAGTGCCAATTGCAAACACAATCCTCGTGGGAACTGGAAGCCAGGGAAGTTGTCTGGGGGGCGGGGAGGAATGTAAGAACGCAACGGGAGGAAAACAATTCCAGCGGAATTATTCGGGATCGCCTGGATCTTGTGATAGAAGGATTTTGGTGAACCGACAAGTAATGAAACGCAGTAATCCATTTTAGAGCAGATTATGGTGGACAGGTGTGCAGGCAACGGATATGGCGTCATCTGATCAAAGAGTCTCAAGTAGGAGAAGGCGGTGCTCAGTTGACTGGAACAGAAAAGTATAACTCAGGGTCTATATAAACACCAAGCCATTTAACTTTCCTCAAAATGGATACGTTTGCTGCCTCCAACTGGAAGGAGGAAGTAAGGAAGTGTAAGCTTTAAGGAGACTGGGTGAGTGGAGTTCGGACCAACATGTCATGTTATATTATGTTATGTTACTGATATTTATAGAGCGCACGGTCGCCCGTAGGCATCATGGCGCTAGAGACGAAAAACTGGTGAAGCCAGAGGAGTACCTGAGCAATGAACAGTGCTAAGAATAAGTACGTTTTCAGGGCCTTAGGGAAGGCCAGATGGTTCGAACACAGTTTTAGAGCAGAAGGCAAACTGCCCCAGAGCTGGGAAGCTGTAATAGAAAAGGCCCGCCCTCCAATCCGGGAACGGCGGAAGGGGGGATCGCATAACAGGCTAGCCGAGCCACACCGTAGCAGCCGGTTGGGTACATAACGTTCGAATTTTGTGCGAAGGTACATCAACTCTGTTTTCAAGTTGTTGAGATTGAGCCAGTTAAGTTGCATCCAAGTTGCGATTACGCACCGGATATTCAAACGCGCGTGGCTGTGGAGGACAAGGACAACTAGAAAGTTTAAAACACAATTGGGTGTCGTCTGCGTAACACGGGGAGTCAAAGTGCACTGGAGAGGGAAGATTGTGGAAAGGTTTAACATCAATGTTAAACAATAACAATAACGGTGAAAAGGCCGAGTCCTGGGGGCCTCCATATTTAGATATCAGAAAGTCAGTGTATAGAGCATTTAGTGTTCGACAGAAGTAACGTCCTGTGGCAAAGGATGCAAACCATTGTAAAGCAGCACCAGAAATAATAGCCACAGAGGAGAGCCCGTGGAGGAATGCCTGGTGGTCTAGTGTGTTGAATGCCGACAAGAGGTCCAGCATTGGGACTAGTGAGGTAAGACTGCTGTAAAGGTTCCATTCCATAATGTCCAGAAAAGCTGTCTTCGTGCTATGTGAGAGTTGGAAGCCCGATTGTCGGGGAGCCGAGTAACTGAAGGGATTCCACAAAGTCTTGAAAGTGCAAAAGAAGTGCTCTTTTCTCAAGGAGCTTCATTGAAAAAGCGCTGTTGACTATAAGCCGCTATTTATTTATTTATTTATTTTGGCATTTGTAAAGCACACCCAACCCTGAGGTATCTGGGCACTGAGGTTCTGAGGAGATACATACCTATTATCAGTAGCATATCCATTAGCATAGATGAGGTACATCGTATCACATAGATATGCACACAAACAGTACAGGATGAGGTAGCATGCAAATGGAGTAATTGCAAACATTAGGTTTTGTTTGTGTGTTCAACTGTACGTTGACAGTATGGGTAGGTAGGAAGCAATCACGTTGTGTGGCACAATGGGGGGGGGAGTGTGCAGGTAAGGGTGTCTGCAAGTGCGGCAGGTGGGTAGTACCAATTATGAGGATGGGTTAGATGTGTTGCTCTAAGGAGAATAGTTAGAATTGATTTGGACTCACCGTGGGATCTTTCAATTAAGGGTTAATCCATGAGAGCTTTCGCTCAGGGGTGATGTATCCAGAAGGAAAAGAACAGTTGACAAAGTTTATCAAAAAGGAATCAACAATTCCAGGGAATCCTGGAGCTTATGTTGGGAAGGGGACATGATCTTCCCGCACCCCCAAGCGCTTTAGGATAAGGCAAAGGCTACCGCAGGTACTGTGAAAGACCAGGTGGATGCGAGGGGGGGTGGCCTAAGGCTTCTGCATGTTTACTTTATTGCATGCTGAACAGGTGCAGCACAAATGCGAGAACAGCAGCCATCTTAGATATTAGCAGCCATGCTATGGCCCGAACCTTAAGCGTAGCGCAACTGTCAGCGCCAAAGGCCTAGGCCGCTAAGATGAGCAAAGGAAGAGGTTGTATCTCAGACACTGATGAGAAAGGCCAGAGCTACAGAGATCCATAAACCCTTCATTGTCCTAAAATGTTGCCTACCTCCGCGCCCTGCAAGGCCATGGGAGGAGGCCTGAGTATCTTTGTATGATGGCCTCCCACGAGAAGGAGGGCACAAGGCCTCCAACTCCCACCAGTCCCAATTCTAAGTTATAGCAGCCAACTGCCCCAGCTTTAGGGCCCCTGAATTCCAAGGTAGCAGCCAGCCCCAGACCACCGATCATTAGACCCCTGATTGTTCAAAAAGATCAGAAATCAGGGTTTTCCAACCTTCACTTTTAGGTCACGTGATTTGTGCTGCGAGGTGCAGAGAGGGATGAAATTATAGTCCAGAACAAGGGTGGAGGACCTTGGAGAGGTGCCAGCCTGTCTGGGAGCGAGTGAAGTGTGTGATTTAGTATGATCCCGGCTTTCCTCCCGGACCCCTGCCTGCTCGTACCCGGTGCACTGCTACATAGATAGAGATGTATTGTTTAGTTTGCAAATAAATTGCTAATTGCAACAACTTGCGACCGATGACGAGTGCAGCATCACCCACGTGGAAGAAGATGGATGGACGGGGCAGTGCCCAATGACCTGGCATCCCCTATGGAGCAGGCGGCCCATGTATAGGGTCTCTCCAACCAGCCACGTGGGTTTCTACTCTATGTAAAGTGCCACTGATGATACTGTGTACCTTCATGGTGTGCTGCTCATGCAGTTTCAGACAGAACATTCCACGGCAGCAGAGTTCTTTGTTGGCGCTTTTTTCCTTTTGTGTAGAAGTAAACTTGTTATCCTTGCAAGAGGTGTATTGGGTCTTTTTCCCTAGTGGGCTGTATATCTTCTGGTGTGAGCATCTAGGGGGACTTTCCTACATATACAAATAGGACAGGGGTTACTGGGGCAGGAGAGAGGGTGCATTATGACTGTTGTTCAAACCTGCTCATTCAGGACAGATTAAATTGAAACTTAGGAAGACGTGGGTTTGGGGGAGTATTAACTGATAAATCGTGAAGGTCTAGGGTGACACTAGGCTGACCAATAGGGTTGTGTAGTTTATTGTCCATTACATGAAGGATTTCCTGAAGCCAAAGAATCGAGATAGTATTATTGGGCTTAGGTCTGGTTTTATTTTTTAGGAGCCTAGATTCTAAAAAATGGCTTTATGGGAGTTGCTTGCTTGAGTATTTTTGGAGGAGTAGTATGCCTTTTTGGCTGACTTTAAGCACATGTTTTATTTCTTTCTTGTGGAAGTGAGTAGGTCGCGATAAATACCCAACCTATTTTTCCAATAGGTAGGCCAGCATTTTCTAAGAACAGATCGAAATTTGCCTTGTTCAGGAGAGAACCCGGGATGCTTAGTTGTCTTGCGGTTAAACTCCACTGTTCTTCAAGGGGGTAGGGTCTTGGTAGTGTAAGATGGAATTTTAATAAAATGGTTACTTGTTAAATGAGATTACAGTCAACCTGGAATGTATTTAACACTCAGCAAGATAAATTGGGTTTGAAAGTTGACGTGTTTGCTTGACCATATTATATGGGGTAAAAATTGGCCAGTCAAGGGATTGCCCAAAAACGGTATGCATTTATGATCGGGCCAATCTAAATGTATCAAAGATCCATGAGATAAGATATTTTTGGTGATGATCAAGTCTAGCTGGTGGCCACCAGTGTGTGTTGGCTCAGTATTTAATAGTGAGAATCTGGCCGTAGTCAGATCAGATTTAATCATTTGGAAGATGTTGTCTGAGTCATCCTCCACCCAAATGTTAAGGAAACCAAGAATCAATCATTAGATACAGTCAATGAAGATAAATGAAAATCAGAGACCTGTTCAATAAAAGGTCAATTAGGGTTTGCTGGCGGGGATAGGTAAGGGCGCATGCAAAATATTCTGTGGGAGTCAAATTTATTTTAGCTTGGAGAATGTCACATGTGGAAAAATTAAGGGTGTTAAGAAGTTTAAGCACTGATTTAAATATGGTGACAACCCCACCCCCTCTTTTTCCTTGTCTATCAAGTCTAAAGAGTGAGTAGTCATCAGACATTGCCGTTAGTTTGACATGACCAGGAATATTCTTAAGCCATGGTTCAATGATTAATATAATTACCCTATTCAGGTATAAGATTAGCTAATGGATGGATAAGACCTGAGCCACAGAGGAAGAGACATTAATAGAGTATCACTGGGAAGCAGTAGTTGCAGAAGGTGGACACCAGAAGAAGGATTGAGAACAGAAGAGGATTCAAGTAAGACTAACATGAGTTTGCAATGTTTTGAGTGGGAAATTTACATTCAGTATCCCATTTAGTGAGACTTTGTCGAACGTTCTTTGTGAGATAGTGTGATCATGATTATTGTAGATCCGAAGGAGCTCCGATGAGTAAGAGGATCTAATCATAATGAAAACAAAAAGGAACAGAAAACAGCTGAGCAGTAGCGGGACAGCCAGTAACAACGATCCTGGCACCGAAGAAGGCCAACAATGTCCAAGCAGGACTAACACCCTTCACGCTGACTGCAGGCATGGAGAGATTACATACAAGAAAGCACTGCCACATGGGGCAGACAGGAAATGGAGTGCTGAAACCTTCATAAAGACATGGACACAAAGGATAATAGCCTGCATATATTCTTAACGTGACATCATTAAAATCAATTAAATGAAGTAGAAGCAATAAATCTAGTACCCAGGTGTTACTAGCCTGTGAATCCCTCATCTCAGGGGTTACTGCACCGCATCCTGCAATGGTCGTTCCTGTTCAGCGTTCCGGCATATCTTTCTCTGCCCCCATGGAAGGGGAGAAGAGTCCCTTCCCTGATTCACAGCTGCCATTTTTTAAAGGCCCCTTACCTGCACTTATGTGTGCTCTTACCTTGCACTTGCCACCATCAGGCTGTTTTTATTTATTTGTATTTATTCTTCCTACATGTACTGCACTGAACTTTCCCCTCTCCCTTCCCCTTGCACTCTTGCCTTTTCTCCCCACCCTCGAACTTTTGCGATCTGAATGACACCTGGCCTAGTAGGATCGTTGTTTGTCTTCCACCGTTCTCCCCTCCCTTGCCTCGTCGCGCCTTGAAACACTTGTGTATAGGCGCGTTATAAATGCCATATCATATCATATCTATTAAAAGTCTGCAAAGGAAAGGGAGAAGGGACTAAGGGACCACATATAGTCCCTTCTCCCATACCTTGGCAGCCATTTTTGTTTACTTTTTTTTAAGTGCCAAGGACGAGTATACTCGTCCTTTTTACATAGACTTCAATAATAGCCTGGTACTTAATGGCCACAATGGAAAGTGAGAAGGGACTAGTCCCTTCTCCTGTTTGGAACAGACATTTTTGTTCTTTTTTTCTTCATTTTCGAAACACCGGAGCGTCTCGCAAACGAAAACAAAAACTATTAGTACCTGTAACGCTCACCTGATTCCCGCAGAGGCGCCGGTCTTGACTGGGTGAATGCCGTATCTTCAAAGGTGATGTGTAACACACGGTTGGCTCTTTGGGCTGGACCGCTGTGCACTGTATGTCTGACTCGAAGAGTAATATGGGATTAATGAACTGGGGTTATTGGTGCCTCTCTCCTCTTCCCTTTCTCTTCTCCTGTAGAACCCCAAAGGTTAACACCCTCACCTTAGGTAAGTGAACGCCGAGCTCTCCATTTGCCTCGGGGCAGGGTGCCGTAACCAGTTTCTTCACTGGATAAGGGTGTAGGCCTCTTGACCTCAGAGGACTGCTGTCCGTCGTTAACTGCACGAACGGTAAGTTCTGGGCACTTCAAATGTCTTAAAAGTCTTTTGTAATGATATCTCTTGTTTTGCAGGGTTTCCGCGTGAGGAATAGAAGCGCCTGGAAGCACGTAAGTAAGCGCTTGTAGCCTGCTTCACGATGCGCACTAACTGTTCCTTTTATCTTGCAGGTACAAGTTCGGAGCTTTAGAGAAGCTGAAGGGTGCTGGAATACCCACTGGATTTGGCGTGGGAAGGAGTAATGACACGTGAGTAATAAAGTTGCCCAATGTCTTTAAACGCACCTTCTTTTGTCTTTCAGATGCGGGATGCAGTGCCGAAGGCCTCCGGAGCGTGCGAAGAGCTGGTAAGCTTTTGTCTTTCAGATGCCGGAATGCAGTGCGAAGACCTCCGGAGCATGCGAAGAGTAGGTAAGCCTTTGTCTTTCAGATGCCGGAATGCAGGGCGAGGCGTTGGTGACAGCCGATGGACCAGGTAAGAGATGCGCTGCCACTGAAGACCGTAGTGCTAACCTGTTCTTTCTTTGCCTTTACAGGTGCTGCTGAAGACTGGATTCCAGGATGGTAAGCCTTTGTTCCCTTAGGCCCAGGATCAGAAGCAGAAGACATGATGAGCGTTCTGCTGCAGAGAATGCAGAATAACACAAAGCAAGATTCATCCATCGGGTGTGGTTAAATAGCCTCCTGTAGTGCTTAGGTGTCTCCTTCCACAGCCACGCCTAGGTAAGAAAAGAGTTCCTGCTTTCCAGAAGAGTTCCAGTCTTCTGAACCTAGGGAGTGGCTCCTGCCCCACCCAACAGGAAAAGTAGTCCCAAACAGAAGAGGATCAGGGGTTCAACTGGCAGGTAAGTAAGCAGCATGGTCTGCTGCAGGTAAGTCCACCCAAGCATTATGAGCCCGGCGCTTCCAGCGCTGGGACTGGGCATCTTTATGAGCCTGGTGCCACTGGCGCCAGGACAGGGTCCAAAAGGTCCCAATTGGGACTGGCTGGCACTCGGAACCGGGGTTATGGGTCTGCTTCCAAGGGAGTCGGGCAAGTCCTGATCTTTTGGAAGCAGAGATCATGACAGTACCCCGGTCTAATGGGCTGGGTACTAATAGCAATGAGCTCCTAGACAGGGAGGCATTTCTGCATCAGGTAATGCCCTAGGGCTTTTGTTTTGGCCTCATGCTCAATTTACCCACACAGGTGTCCTTTTATGAAAGCTAAAAAGGGGGCTTGCAGCTATTTTATTGTCGGCTGCAAATATCCAGTGCTTCTGTATTCAGTACAATCGTTAAGTGACAGGTTTTCACTTTGACCAGGCCATGGCCTAAACCGGCCACAGGTTGCCCTGGGGTTTCCAATGAAGCAGAACATCTACTGACTAGCTGCCTCTTTGATTTAACGCCTCCGGGTAATTAATCTTTTTAGAGTTTTAGCATTGTTTCGGATTTGTTCTAAGCTGCACCAGACATTTTGGTATATGTCAGGTGTCTTGACTGGCATCGGATGTGCGGCTTTCCAGCTCCCAGGGCCTGAGTTTCTATGCTGTCTTTTTGGCACACAAGTGAATCTGCCGTTGAAGCTTTCAGGGGTATTCTATGCTATCTCGCGAGCTAAAATGTAGCACAATCTTCCTGGAAGCAGCTGCGATCGCGATAGCTGAGAATCAAACCTCACAGGTCAGCTATGGCGCTGTGACTTCAAGGAGCTTTTTAAAGAGTGTCCTGTCTAAATGAAAAGCAGTTTAACCATGAAACGTCTCAGGACGCACCCCCTTCCTTTTGCATGTGTGCTGCATTGGTGCCAGCGGTGCAGCTAGGAGCCCGTATCCCATCAACAGAAACCTGGAATTTATAACAAAGTGATGTCTATTTTTGAACACATTGACAGAATGCATTTGTTTTACGCAGTGCATGGCAATGCATTTTGGGACATGTAGTCCATCACTCATAGGAAAAGGAAATTGAGATGTGAGAGCCTCTACTGCAGCACTGCCCCAAGACACATAATGCAGAGACAATGACAGTACCATTGTCTAAGAAGTAAGTCGTCCTACTGCAGTTTCGCCTGGTTCCAGTACTGCTGGGGCCATTTGATTGAGGGGTTCACCGGGATTGAATTCTGGGTCCAATTTATAGCAGATACACCTGGGCCTCAAAAGGATTTGTTCTGGGGGTTTTAATGGCGCACAGAATAGCGCAGATATGTCGAGAGATATAGAAATGTCCCTCTCGAGGACAGTATCTGCTAGGCTGCGGTGAACATTCCTTTCAGGGGCTCTCTCGAGGGGTGAGATATTGGGAGAGATGTCATACAAACAGGAGATGCAATGACGCCTGTCTGAGGGGGGAGCTTCTGAGATGGAATTGGGATGGGGGGGATGGGGGGGTTCTTCAATCTCCCTTGAAGTTAATGGGTTGCAGTACCTTACCCTTTTGTCCCTAAGGTCACTTTGCGTTAATGTGCCTATGTTCTGTGACTCGAGGCCAGATTCTCAAAACCTTTTGGGGTGCATATCTCCTCAACTTGCATGAAAACAAGGAGCAGCCCAACTCTCGAAGGGCACCTGGATCGGTGCACATTGGATGCACTCCTCCACATGCCCTTTTTCACCCCTTTGCGGTTTTGTGCCAATACGCGGGTGGTTCGATGCACATGACAAGTACACAAACAGGGTGCACTTTGAACTGCACAAAATTGCGGTCTCCCCCCCTCCCCCCTGCACCTGATTAGAACAGGCGCAAATCATGGTAGGCTCATTTCTGACACTGTCATGATTTGTTTTTGAAATGTGATGGCCGCATTCTAAACCGCAGCTGCCACACTGGCATTTCCATCTGCCACACGGGGGTGGAAATCTTGTTTGTTTCTTGTCTGAGTCATTTCACCGACACAGGCCCTTTAACAATAAATTGTGCAGAGACGTGGGTGGGAGAACACTTCAATTGCTGTCTCTGTCTCGTCTCCTGTGGGCTTTCCCTCTTTTGCCTAGACATCCCTACCTCCCAGATTTCCCCACTAGCCATCGGTAACACCTAATATCTACAGCTAGCTGGCACTGAGGGTCTACAGGCCACCAACCACCTTATCTATCTGTTTCCCTCCAGGGGTTTCATAGAAGAGCCCTATCCCAAGACGCCCCAGGATTGCCAATGTGGCTTGATTCGAAAAGTGACAATCTAAGATACTATTGTGCCACGCCCTCAGTTGCTCCCTTTCACTCCATTCCCTGATCTCCCCCCCCTCCCTTTCCTCTGTCTCCTCACCACCCTTACTATCTCCAGTCCTCCTACACAATCTCTCTCTTTAGCTCCTTCTCTCACCTTTCTCCTCCCCTTTTCTCTTCTTCCCATTTCCTTAACGTTCACCACACTCCTCCCCTCTCACTACACCCCTCTCCTCTCACTAGACTTCTCGCCCCTTTTCTGCTTTACTCTACCCACACCTCTATTCCACTGCTGCATTGCCCTCGCCCCACGCCCTCTAATTCCCTTTACTCCCTCCCTCTAAATCTCTATCTTTCTTTCTCTGTCACTCATGTTTTACACAACCCCCGTCCTCACACTTCACTGCACACACACACTCAACTGGTGCCACCCACAAATACCTCACCTGTAGTCTGCCCCAATTCTGCCACCAACTCTCAAGCACTCTGCTCCTCCATCCGCCCTATGCCTGGTGCCGAGTGTGGTGCTGTTCCCTTTAATGGAAGGCATGCGGCGGCGTGACATTGCACGCCGCCGTGTGCAATATTAATAAAGGGGTCATTCCTGGCCGCGTCATTCGCGACCAGGGAACCAAAGCAGAGAACTCCGTCTCCGAGTGAGTTATTCTGGAGGGAGGCCGCCCGGGACTCACAGAGTGCTACGGTGGGGGCCGGGGGCTCCCCCACCGACTTGTAACAATGGCGACGAAGAGCACACTATGCCCGGTCCCGGCGGTGAATTTATTTATACAATTTTTTTTCACTGAACGAGGGAGAAATCCTCTCGTTCCATACGCAGGGGGAAGGGCAGCCCACGCGGTGGTGGCCATTTTGTCCCCTGATACCGGGAGCTTCTCAGAGCTACGGTGAGGCCTGTGAGTGTCATCCAGGCACAATTTTTGGAGCATTTGATAGCTGACTGCTGTCCCTACATGCAGATGCCATAATATCTCATCGTTTTGTGATTTTTGGAGACTTTTCACTGAGTGAAGTGTAAGCCCTGGGAGGGAGGCCTGCTATTCTGTGTCTCCTGACCTAGGCTTTTCACCCCCTCAATTTCTGGACAATCCTCATTCACTGGACACCAACTGCTGGCCACTGGACCAACACTATGGCTGGAGGCTGTTGAGCGCATGTGCACACTGGGAGAAAGCTCTTGGGGGTTTTTGAAGATCAAGGTGGCCTGGACGCCAGTGATCCTGGTGGAGACGGTGAAGATCAAGCTGGCTGGGTGAGTTGCAGCCCTTGTGCATGAAGAAGGGGTGCCTGTGCGCTTGAACCCATGGATGACCAGGCTAATCAGGACGGGGCCCAGGGTGTTCCACAAGGACAAGCAAACCCACCACCACAACCACCAGCAATGGCCCAGATGAGGCCTCTGTCGGCGCTAATACCCATTACCGAATTTGATGTGTCGGGCCCCCCATCCAGCCTGGGTCCCAGGTGGAGGAGATGGGTTGATCGCCTGGACATGTACTTTCGGGCCCCCAAGGAAACCAGCGATGACAGCAAGCTGGCCACGCTGCTATATGCCGCCGGCCCAGCGGTCCATGAGATTTTTGACTCTCTTCAGCCAGCGAACAACACCTATGCGGAAGCAAAAGTAGCCCTGCAGAACTACTTCCTTCCCTTGGCCAATGCGGATTACGAGAGGTTTGTAATGCTCTCCACCAAGCAGAAGGAGGACGAGAACCTCGACACATTTCATGGTCGCCTCAGGAGGCTTTATGTGGCCTGTGCTTGGGACAACGCCGATGACATGATTAGGAACCAACTGATTCAAGGGTGCTCCTCGGGCAAGCTGAGGAGACAGGTGCTAAGGGAACCTGGCATCACCCTTCCCCGCATCCTGGAGCTGGGCCGCTGCCAGGAGATTTAGGAGGTACGGGCATCACGGATGGAGGCGGTGTCCCGCGCAGCCAAGTCAGAAGAAGTGTGTGTGTGGTGGGCCAGGGTGGCAGAGGTGCCCGAAGACCGCCTGGGAACTTCCGTGATGGGGCGGAAAGCCAGGCGAGGCATGTCACAAATGCGGGTATGACCTGCCCCACCCCGGGGAATGCCCAGCTGCAGGGAGGCCATGTGGACGGTGTGGGGTGATGGACCATTTTTCAAGGGTGTGCACAGCGGCCCTGCCAGTGATGGTCCCGAGGGGCCCAGTCCAGTCTGGGTTCTTCCGGCAGTCTCGCCCTCCCAACGTTGCCCAAGTAGACCAAGGGGAGGAAACTGCCCAACCCGGGGATGAGGAAGAAGAGGAAGAGGAGAACATCTTCCTTGTTTCTAGCATTGACGCCCTCCAGTCCAAGGGCCGAAGACAGCCGAGATGCATCGTTGCTGTAAATGATTCTCCGGTGTCGGTGCTGGTGGAGACGGGGGCCTTGGTCAACGTTATGGCCCGTCAGCATTATGATGCCATGCCCACATCTTCACATTTGGGGGATCACATCCTATTCCCCTGGATGGTGCATTTGTGGCTCGGGTTGGGGCATGGAAGTTCTGAAATCAAGGCCCAGTTTTTTGTCACCGCCGTCAGTACCAACACCTTACTGAGCTGTGCGGCGGTGGAAGCTCTGGGACTGGTGTGCTTTGCATACTCTGTGTATGTGGAAGACATCCAAACGCTCCTGGAAAAGTACTCGGGGCTCTTCCAAGGAATTGGCCGAATGGTTGGGGAACCGGTATGACTTCACATTGCTGAGTCGGTGCAGCCAATTGCACTCAAACATCGCAGGGTGCCGTTCCATCTGAGGGATCAGGTAGACAAAGAACTTGACAATCTGGTGAACCTGGACATTATAGAAGAGGTGGAAGGTCCGACACCCTAGGTGTCCCCAATTGTGATCGCCAGGAAGCCGAAGCAACCGGGTTTGGTGAGGATCTGTGTGGATATGAGGCTTCCCAATAAAGCCATCAAGAGAGAACGCCATCTAACTCCCACGATTGATGACATTATCGCTGAGCCGCAGGTTGCTCGTTTTTTTTCGAAGCTTGACATCAGGTCAGGTTACCATCAAGTCCCTCTGCATCCGGAGTCATGGTACATCACGACCTTCACGACTCACCAGGGTCTGTATCGATACAAGCGACTCAGCTTCGGGCTATCCTCCGCTGCTGAGGTATTCCAAAACATTATCAGGGGGGCCTTTGCGGACCTGGAGGGTGTCCTCAACATCAGTGACGACATCCTGGTGTTCGCCAAGTCTGAGGTCGACCATCTACAGAGACTGGCAAAGACGTTCAAAAGGCTTCAGTCGCTGGGCCTAACACTCCACCGTGAGAAATGTGAATTCATGAGGATGAGCATAGAGTTCTTTGGCTTTATGTTCAAGGAGGGTGGAGTGTCTCCAGACCCCAGGAAGGTAAAGGACATCAAAGAAGCAAAACCACCCGAGAATGTGTCTGAGGTGAGAAGCTTCCTGGGGATGGTAATTTACTGTGGCCGGTTCATCAGGAACCTTGCATCCAGGTCGGAGCCGCCGCGGGCTCTCACCAAGAAGGAAATGGCGTGGCAGTGGGGCTCGTTGGAATAGGCAGCGTTCGAGGACATTAAGAGTGCCCTCACTGAGGAAGACACGATGACCTTCTTCGACCCGGCCCTGCAGTCTGAGATTGTTGTGAACGCCAGCCCGTTTGGCCTTGGAGCGGTTCTGACGCTAGTGGGGCGGGACTCTTGCATCCGTCCGTGGCCTATGCCAGCAAGGCCCTCTCTGACACTGAACAGCGATACTCGCAGATAGAGCGGGAAGCATTGGCGGTCCTATGGGGTTGCAGACATTTCTGGGTTTACATCCTAGGAAGGCCTGTGACTGTGGTGACTGACCACAAGCCCCTCTTGCTGATCCTAGCTGGCTCATCCTCCAAGTCACCGGCGAGGATCGAGAGGTGGATTCTCTCCCTGTTGGAGTACGGGGTCTCGCTGGTTTATCGGCCAGGGGCAAACAACGTGGCTGACTATCTCTCTCGACAACCGGGGAGATGCCAGGGCAGAGAAGATGACGACTGTACGGAAGAGGCCAGTGACCATGTTCAGCTGGTGGTCGAAGTGGCCACTCCAAATGCCCTGCCGGTAGAGGATCTGGAAGCTGCAGCGGCTAACGACAAATGCTTCCGTATTCTAAAGGCGGCTCTGCAGCAAGGGTTATGGAAGAGTGTCCTGGAGTCGCTGGCTGGGTGCACGCAGGAAGCGAAGGTGGCCCTCGAACAGCTGTGGAGAGTGCCAGAAGAGCTGTCATTCTAAGACAAAGGACTGCTGCTCAGAGGTGACCGAATCGTGGTCCCGCAGGTGAAAATACAGGAGGTGGTAGGCCTCGCACACCAAGGCCATCAAGGGGTGGCGAAAACCAAAGCCCGACTCCGCCTCAAAGTCTGGTTCCCGGAGCTGGAAAAACAAGTGGATGACTATGTTGCTTCATGCGTGTGGTGCCAGGCAGCGTCACCTGCCCAGAGGGAGCCCGCCATACAGGCCATGCCACGCGGCACGAAACCCTGGGAGGTGGTCCATGCCGACTTTTGGTCTTCATCGCAGGGGACCCACTTCCTGGTGGTTGTGGACGAGTACTCAAGGTACCCGGAGGTGGAGTTCATCCAGTCGGTGGCCTTCGAGCATGTGGTGGTGGCGGTGGAGAAAGTGTTTGCGGCCCATGGTCTCCCCACAATACTCTGTTCTGATAATGGGGCCCCATTTCAAGGAGAGCTGTCAGGAATCGGAGGAAAGCTTCAGGTCAGCGCTTCTTGCTTTGCAAGAGGCGATAAACTACATTTCCCATGAGGCGTGGGGAGAGGTGTAGTTCTCCTATCGCGCGCTACAACAGCTGCTCATTAGCAGCAACTGTTAAAACTCGCTGCCGCCCGTGCCTCGGTGCAGGCAATTAATGATTTTCAGCACGGGCGACAGCAGTTTAGGAGCAGGCATGCAGAAATTCTCAGACGCCGAAGGACTCTTGGAGTTTCCCCGGGCCGCGACGGTGACGAGCAGCTGACTAACCACGGGCCGTGGCGGTGAAGTGGGCTCCCATAAGCTTCGGGCATCGCTCTTCAGGGTCCGGATGTCCTTGTGAGGCATCGGGACCATCAGTTAAGTGTTTTCATATTCTGGAGTTGCTATATGCTTACTTGTTTATTAATTGATTACTTCAACGCTGTAGTGGGTGTGTGAGATAACACGCCCTAAGATACATGCCATGCATTAGACACGCCATTTTGGAGAAACATGCTATAAAACTCTGAACGGATAAAACTGGGCACTGGGAAGGATATAGAGACTATGTAAAGAACACGCATGGGTCCACACAGTACAAGGGCATGTTCGTGTGTGTCTTTTTTCCTAAATCATTGTTTGTGGCTTCATTGTGCCCGACGGGCCATGTGTCTCGTGTTTTTATAACAAGGGACACCCTTTTGTTTGTACCATTTAGCTTGTAAGCAAATCTATGTGTGTTCAAGAAATGATTGTCCAAGTCCTACGTTATGTTCAATCCCTATGTTATGTTCAAAGTCTATGTTCTAGGTTATCCGCTTATATTCTGTGAGGTGCAAAGTGGAGTTTAAAGAGCTCTTATGATTCGTATGTAACAAGTTCATTACAGGTATAGGAGGTCAGGTTAGGCGTTCAGGAAATAGAGGTTCAGGTTCAGGAATATCGCTGTATTGTATGTATTTGCTTGTGTATGTTCCCCTCCTTTCCTTTGTCACTCCATCCCCTTTTCCCTAACTCCATCTTCCCCCCATTGGCTGCCACGTGGCTTGCTGTGATATCAGTCTTCAGGCGCCCGTGCCAACCATGGTGGGAGGGGTCAATCTATTTGGCTTCTGTTGTTCGGAAGAGGGGATTGAGACCCCTATTCCCTTATAAGCTTGACAGAATTACCTGCCCTCGATTTCGGGGTAATTGAACCACCCAGGCCAAATGGATACGAATCCTCCCCCTTTAGCAGAAGTGCTAAAAGCACTACAAGACATACAAGTAGAATTGGTACAAGCTAGGCAAGAGTCTAGTATATTGAAAGCTCAGGTACAAGGGTTGGTCGCACAAGGCACCCCGCTGGATGGGGCTGGAACTTCTACGGCAGGGTAAACTGGTAGAGTCCCGCCTACTGTAATTGTGCAGCCCCCTAATAGTGTGCCATTAGCCACACCAGAAAGATTCACAGGAGACCCTAAGAAATACATGACCTTTTTAACACAATGCAGACTTCATTTTTTGTGCAAACCTAAGGCGTTTGAGACAACACAAGCTAGAACAGCATTTGTTATTTCTTATTTAACTGGAGATGCGGCAGCATGGGCTATGCCTTTGGTGCAAAAGGATGATCCATTATTATATAATTGGGATGGTTTTCTAGTGGAGTTTGGTAGGTTATTTGATCGCCGAGAGGTGTCTTTGGCTCAAGACAAAGAATTGTTGGCTTTAAGACAAGGAACACGCGACTTGGTTTCGTATGTTACCCAATTTAACAGGTTGGTGATTAAAACTGATTGGCCTGAGAATAAACAAACTGTGTTGTTTTATCAAGGGCTCAAAGAGGAATTGAAGGATGCTATTGCTCAAGTAGAACCTCAGCCTAGTACATGTACCGCCATGATTGACTTAGCCCTAAGATTGGATCAACGTATTGGAGAACGCAAGGGGGAGAAGAAAATACCAGAAGTGCTAGGTTGGATCGGGGTAAGGGAAACAGGAATACAGAAGGAGAACCTATGCAAATTGGTGGAATAAGGGGGCCCTTGTCTGTTGCAGAAAAAGAGCAACGGAAGGCTAACAACTTGTGCCTTTATTGTGGACAACCAGGACACTATATTAGAACTTGCCCGAATACTCCCAAGAAAGGAGCAGGGGTGGATAGAAGCAAGGTTGTGACAGGAAAAGGACTGGGCCGGCCTTAGTGGGAACGCAGGCGACAGGCCCAGAAATTAATAGGTTCCCCAATTGGAGTGCAAATACGACAGGGAAAAGAAATGCACATTTGTACATTTTGGTGACTTTACTTTTTGCTTGTACTAAGCAGCTAGTGTCTGCAATGGTGGACTCAGGCGCCACCGGTAATTTCATTGACATTGGATTGGCGAAAAGATTGGGTTTACCTTTAAGGGAAAAAGCTCAGGTTGAGGGGGTGCAATCAGTGGATGGATCACCATTGGTTTCAGGACCCATATATCAACAAACTAAACCCATTCTAATGAGGTGCGAGTCCGGACATATAGAGGAAATTGTATTTGATTTAATAGCAGCACCTCAGTTTGGGCTCATTCTGGGCATGCCTTGGTTACTTAAACACAATCCCAGGATTGATTGGATTAAACGGGAGGTGGTATTTGCAGGAGTGGAATGTGAGGGTCACATGGAGGAGGAGGTGAGACCCGCATTATATTTGGCAGACCAGGTGGCAGAACCACAAATGGTGGGAGCAATGGCTATGAGTATTCCAAATCAGTACCAAGATTTAGCTATAGTATTTGACAAAGGGGGAGCAGACAGGTTACCACCCCATAGATCTTATGATTGTGTAATTGAATTGGAACCAGGGGCTAAATTACCATGTAGCAGAATCTACGCTTTGACTGAAAAATAAAACCAGCATTTACGTGAATACCTGGATGACATGTTAAGTAAGGGATTTATTAGACATTCCACCTCACCTGTGTCGTCACCTTTGTTCTTTGTCCCAAAAAAAGAGGGAACACTTAGGACATGCATTGATTATAGAGCATTGAATAAGGTGACAGTGAAGAACAGGTACCCCTTGCCTTTGATTTCTGTATTATTGGATCAAGTAAAAACAGCAGTGGTTTATACCAAATTAGATTTGAGAGGGGCTTACCATTTGATCCGTGTGAAAGAGGGGGATGAGTGGAAGACAGCCTTCAGGACTATGTTTGGTTTGTTTGAATATCTTGTGATGCCTTTTGGTTTGTGTAATGCTCCGGCAGCATTTCAATACTTTATGCAGGAGGTGTTGAGTGAGTTTCTAGATCAGTTTGTTAAAGTTTATATTGATGACATTTTAATTTATTCCTCTTCTGAAAAACAACACATAGAGCATGTGAGAGCAGTGTTAACAAAATTACAAGACCATCAGTTGTATGTAAAACTGGAAAAATGTGCCTTTCATACCACTGAAGTGGAATTTCTTGGTTTTATTTTGACTCCCTCGGGTATTGTGATGGACAAGAAAAAAGTGCAAGCAGTTACGGAATGGCCAGCGCCTCAGTGCATTAAGGATATACAGTCCTTTTTGGGTTTTGCAAACTTTTATAGGCGCTTTATATCAAATTTTTCACAAATCGTTACCCCCATTACCAAATTATTGAGGAAAGCCACTAAGTTTGATTGGAAAACCGAGGCAAAAGTAGCTTTTAAAAAGTTAAAGAAAGCATTTGTTTATTTTATTTATTTATTTTATTTTACATTTATAAAGCGCTCACACAGCCCGCAGGCATCGAGGCGCTGTTACAGGAATTGTTTTTTTTTTTTTTTGTTTTTCTTAGTTGCGTAATTGTGTTTTTTTTTTTTTTTTTCTTAGTTACGTATTTATAACGCGCTTAAAAACCCAGAGGTTTCTAAGCGCGGACCCGGGGATCGAACCTGTTGTTGCTTCGTGTCGTCTTGCTTCCAAGACGCGCACGCTGCCGCTGATCTATCCTCCCGGGAAGCATTTACATCAGCTCCTGTATTGAGACACCCTAACTCAGAAAAACCTTTCCAAGTGGAAACAGATGCTTCTAACGTGGCTGTTGGAGCAATATTGTCTCAAAAGGATGAAGAAGGAGTATGGCATCCAGTAGCTTTCTACTCTCGCAAGCTTATTAGCTGTGAACAAAACTATTCAATCACTGATAAAGAGTTATTGGCGATTAGAGCAGCATTTTTGGAGTGGCGACATTATTTGTTGGGGGCCAAATATCAGGTTACAGTGGTCACTGATCATAAAAACTTACAATACTTCAAGACAGCTCATACATTAAGCCCAAGGCAGTTAAGATGGTCACAGTACTTTAATGAGTTTAATTGTGTAGTCACTTTTAGACCAGGGAGAAAAAATGGTAAGGCGGACGCTTTATCTAGGCAGCAAAATATGGAAAGCAGTGTAACCGAAGTGAAGACTATCCTTCCTGCGGAAAAGGTTTTAGGAGCAGTAATGACTCAATTACTGAGACAAGTAAAACAAGAAATGAAAGGAAAGGTCCAATTGAATTGGGGAAAAAATCCCACAGAAACATTCCACAATGGGCTTCCTTATTATGCAGGGAAATTGTTTTTACCGACGCTCGCCCTGCAGAGGAAGGCGATGCATTGGTGTCATAATTCACCTTTAGCAGGACATTCAGGAAGCAAAAAGACCCAAGGGTTGTTGGAGAAATATTTCTGGTGGCCATGGTTAAGACAAGATTCTATGAAGTACATTCAAGAGTGTGAAACATGTGTACGCAGTAAGTCAGACCATAAAAAAAGGTAGGGTTACTCAAGCCACTACCCACCCCGGAGAAGATTTGGACACATATATCCATGGATTTCATTACTGATTTGCCTCCGGATGATCAGTATGACACAATCTGGGTGGTGGTGGATTATCTCTCTAAACAAGCCCATTTCATACCTTGTAAAGGAATCCCAGGAGCAGGGAGATTGGCAGAATTGTTCTTGCAACATGTGGTCAGATTACATGGGCTACCTCATAGCATTGTATCTGATAGAGGCCCTCAATTTACTTCCAAATTTTGGCGTGCTGTTTGTAAAATGTTAGGCATGGAGTGTGCGTTGTCCACCAGTTATCACCCACAGACAGATGGACAAACAGAGAGAGTCAATCAGACGCTGGAACAATATTTACGGTGTTATTTAAGTGAGGGTCGTGAATCTTGGGTACAGTCTTTGTGGTTGGCTGAGTTTACTTATAATAACACTGAACACGCTTCATTGGGTATGTCTCCAAATGTGTGTTTGTATGGTCACACACAAAATATGTTACCAGAACATCTACCTGATATGGAGAATATTCCTATGCTTCAAGATAGAAAAGAGGTACTACTACACCTCAGACAGAAAGCACGAGCCAATTTAGACCAGGCTAAGGAACAATATAAAAAATATGCAGACCGAAATAGGAGAGTTGCTCCTCAGTATGAAGTGGGGGATAAGGTCTGGCTTTCAACACACAATTTGCCTTTAAAGGGACCCCGTAAATTTGCCCCCAGGTTTATTGGACCCTATGAAATTGTGAAATGTATATCTACGGGGGCATGCAAATTAAAGTTGCCTAATACGTTAAAGATACATCCAGTGTTCCATGTGTCTTTGCTTAAACCCGCAGCTCCGGGAACGCAAGTACAGAGTCCTCCAGCAATTATCAAGGATGGACAGGCAGAATATGAAGTAAAGAAGATACTGGACTCAAGATGGAGACAGAATCGTTTATGGTATCTCATCCAGTGGGTAGGATATGGACCTGTGGATTGTTCATGGGAACTGGCTAGTGCGGTTCATGCACCCAGATTGGTGCGACAATTTCATCTGCAACATCCAGAGAAGGCAAAACTTGGAAGGGGCCCTGAGAGAGGAGGTACTGTCAAGAATCGGAGGAAAGCTTCAGGTCGGCGCTTCTTGCTTTGCAAGAGGCGATAAACTACATTTCCCATGAGGCGTGGGGAGAGGTATAGTTCTCCTATCGCGTGCTACAACAGCTGCTCATTAGCAGCAACTGTTAAAACTCGCCGCCGCCCGTGCCTCGGTGCAGGTAATTAATGATTTTCAGCACGGGCGACGGCAGCTTAGGAGCAGGGATGCAGAAATTCTCAGACGCCGAAGGACTCTTGGAGTTTCCCCGGGCCGCGACGGTGACGAGCAGCTGACTAACCACGGGCCGCGCAGTGAAGTGGGCTCCCATAAGCTTCGGGCATCGCTCTTCAGGGTCCGGATGTCCTTGTGAGGCATCCGGACCATCAGTTAAGTGTTTTCATATTCTGGAGTTGCTATATGCTTACTTGTTTATTAATTGATTACTTCAACGCTGTAGTGGGTGTGTGAGGTAACACGCCCTAAAATACATGCCATGCATTAGACACGCCATTTTGGAGAAACATGCTATAAAACTCTGAACGGATAAAACTGGGCACTGGGAAGGATATAGAGACTATGTAAAGAAGACGCAAGGGTCCACACAGTACAAGGGCATGTTCGTGTGTGTCTTTTTTCCTAAATCATTGTTTGTGGCTTCATTGTGCCCGACGGGCCATGTGTCTCGTGTCTTTATAACAAGGGACGCCCTTTTGTTTGTACCATTTAGCTTGTAAGCAAATCTATGTGTGTTCAAGAAATGACTGTCCAAGTCCTACGTTATGTTCAATCCCTATGTTATGTTCAAAGTCTATGTTCTAGGTTATCCGCTTATATTCTGTGAGGTGCAAAGTGGAGTTTAAAGAGCTCTTATGATTCGTATGTAACATTACAGGTATAGGAGGTCAGGTTAGGCGTTCAGGAAATAGAGGTTCAGGTTCAGGAATATCGCTGTATTGTATGTATTTGCTTGTGTATGTTCCCCTCCTTTCCTTTGTCACTCCATCCCCTTTTCCCTAACTCCATCTTCCCCCCATTGGCTGCCACGTGGCTTCCTGTGATATCAGTCTTCAGGCGCCCATGCCAACCACGGTGGGAGGGGTCAATCTATTTGGCTTCTGTGGTTCGGAAGAGGGGATTGAGACCCCTATTCCCTTATAAGCTTGACAAGAGCGGTTTGTGGCACTAATGGAAGGTTATGGGGTGCACCACAAGAAGGGCACACCCCTGTGGCCACGTGCCAATGGAGAGGCAGAGAGGATGATGCGCACGAGCAACAAAGTCTTTCGGATTGCGCAGGGACAAGGACAGAGTCTGGAGAGGGCGCTATACCAATTCCTGAGGGTATATAGAACAACCCCACACACCTCAACGGGGGTAGCCCCTGCCGAAGCTCTCTTCAAGCGATGCCCGAGAGGACTGATACCTGAGGTGGGGGATAAGGAGCCGGCGGTTATCGACATGCACAGGTGGAGCTGGAGCGGCAACTGAGAACCGCACAAGAGAATGAGAGGCGAGGTCTACAATAACAACAACTTGTGCCCGGGGATGAGGTCTTGATAAAGAAATAGGCACCCCCGTGGGAAGCTGTCACTAACCTATGAACCTGAGCCGCTGGACGTGGTAGCAGTCAAGGGGTCTATAGTGACTGCGTCTGACGGTCGGGCACCAGTCACCCGGAACGTTAGCTTCTTCAAGAAGCTGGGTGAGCCCCGGGCTGATGCGCCAGCCGACCAGGACTGTGTGGACATACCCGACAAAGGCGGTGTTGCCGCGCCCCTCCCTCGATCCCCGGTGAGGACGCCAGCCTGAGGGCAGGGCGAGGGAAACCTGCTAGTTTCAGTGACTTTGTATTGAACTCGTGAAGGATCCTGGCATGGAGACACCTGCTGAGCGGGGTAAGGGGGCAGCTGTGAATAAAGGGGCTCATTGGGAAATTTAGTTATTTGGGTGAAGGGTGTTAGTGTGTTTATTGTGTTATTTGGATTTGTGCAGTGTGTTATGTTATTGTTTATTTGTCCTCATGAAAAAGGAGGAGTGTGGTGCTGTCCCCTTTAAGGGAACGCATGCGGCGGCGTGATGTTGCACGCCGCCGCGTGCGCTATTAATAAACGGGGCGTTCCCGGCCACGTCATTCAAGACTGGGGAGCCCGAGCAGAGAACTCTGTCTCCGAGTGAGTTATTCTGGAGGGAGGCAGCCCGGGGCTCACAGAGCGCTACAGTGGGGGCCAGGGACTCCCCCACCGAGTTGTAACACCGAGGTCCACCTCCACACCTCCTGACCTCACCCCTTCAAGCCACAATCTGCCACTCCTTCTGTCACTTTTTATACTGTGGTTCTGCCGATTCTTTCTCCCCGTCCCCTTTCATTGGCTGCAGCACTCACCCGACCCTAGGAACCAATCCGTGCCTTTCCCCAGGAGCTTGCATGCACATAGGAAAAGGCATAAAAAATCCAACTAAGCACTGTCTTTTCCAAGACAGTTCTAGAAACAGTCACTGGTGTGGTAGCAGGTAGGGGCTCAGGATGTTTTTGTTCTCCCTGTGTTTATTTTTAGGTGATGGTGAGTTATGAAGGTTTCTGTGCATCTCCCGTCCCTCTGCAGTCTCTGCTCAATCCGAGTTCGTTTTCCTGCTGGTTCCCCCCATTCTCCTGTACTCCATCTGGGGTTTGCAGGTCATGTGTTCAGTGTCTCAGTTATGTTTGGCAGGGACATTCCCAGTCCATTAACCGGCTGTTCTTGATTTCATTCTCCTGGTTCCAGCCCTGGTTTTGATAGTAGCTCCCAGGAGCGCTGTGGAGGTTTCGGGTCCTGCAACAGAATAGAGAGAATCGTGGCCGGCAAATGTACCGGGAGGCATTGGGTGATAAAGAGTGGCACTATTGATGACATTCGCGGCACAGGGCACGTTTTCAACGACTGCCTCCACCATGACCGGGCAGGACCCTGTCACGCAGCACAGATAATACATTCCAGATAACTCTACTCTTGTTGTTTGCTTCCTGCTGCTGAGGCATGGGGTTTATTGGGATAAATACCAAGACCAAATGCGTTTGTTGACTCACATTGTTGCTAATTTCTGCAAAATGGCTGCCACACTTGACTCAGAGCTCTGTGTGCGTATATGAGGCTTGCGTTCTTTAATCACTTTCTCACACTTTCTGGTGGTTTCACCACACAGACCTTTAGACATGGGCTCATGTCTAAACAACATGAACAACATGCTCAAACACACACCAAATTGCTTTAAGTTAAGTGACATACTTGTGGTCAGAAAAATGAAACTACAACCTGAAATAAAGTGCTTACAAATCATGAAGAGGATGCATGAAAGTTTTTGTACTTTTTTTTACTGTAAGAAGCATTGGATTTAAGAGCTTTTTACTAGGGGAGCTTTTGTGACCATATGAACAATGTTTCTCAGCTGTTTTGTAATAACATTTTAGCTTCATGAACTATACCGTGGTGACGCAAGAACGACACCAGCGTGGTGCGTGCCGCGTCAGGAGGAGGAAATAAAGAGAACGGCCCAGGCATGTCCAGGCCGGTTTACATCAGAGCTCCTTGTGTCTGTGTCACCGGTATTTATGGGACGTTCAGCACATGGACGAGTGCGTAACAATTGGTGACGAGGAAGGAGGCGGTGACCGCTGTCCGGTTCACCCACTGGTCGCCACCAAGTGTCCTGCAACGCAGCGACACACTGCATCCAGGCATGCGCACGGAGAGGACAACCCTCTACTCCTCGCACCACCATGTGAGGATCTGGGTGGGGGCTCTCCCCCTGAGAGTGCTTGTGCGGTCGCATTAGTGAGTGACACCTTACAGCACCACGGAATGGCCATGATCCTCAAGGCCAACAACAGGCAAACCCCAGACTTGAGGGGGCAGAAGACTGCAGGAGAGCGCCAAAGCCCGCTCCACCATGTACAGGGACAGACAGTTTGACTTGACTGGGGAGGAGGAGGATATTGTGTCATCATCCACGAATCCAGGAAGGAGTGCCACGCGTGGCCCGTGGACGGCCACCAATCCACCCCAGAGCCCACAATTCCACAGCAGCCCAGTCCCTGAATTTGTCATGCAGGGGCCACCTGCGATGCTGGGGCCCACATTGGATGATCTGGTGGGACACCTCAAAATGTATTTCGACGTGGCAGGAGTTCTGGAAGACGCAAGGAAAAGATTGGGGCTCTTATTCTACACAGGGAGTGAGGTGCACAAACTGTTCAAGACACTCCCACAAGGAGACAGCTCCTACCATGATTCGGGCTGCTGGGCCCTGAACAACTACTTCACCCCGATAGTGTATGTGGATTATGAACAGTTTCAGCTACGAGAAGCAGCGCAGGGACCAAATGAGTCACTTGACGGATTCCATACATGCCAACCCTCCCGCTTTAGGCGTGAGACTCCCGATTTTTAGGTAAAAAATATTGCGATTTTTCACGGTCTCCCGCCTAAAATAACTGTAGCCCCAATGCATTCCTATGGGGAAATATGCCTCTCTCGATTTCCCTGTGGAAATCTCCCTCCATGTGCATCTGAATGTTGGCATGTATGGGATTCTATACCCGACTCCAACAGCTAGCGGTGGCATGCGCATTCCCTGATGAGGAGGGGGGGGAGATGAGGGGCCAGGTCATCCATACATGCAGCTCCAACCAGCTACAAAAAGCAGGTTCTCATAGAGCCACGACTGCCGCTGATGAGAGTACTGGAGCTGGGGAGAGCACATGAGCGTAGCACTTCCAGAAGTACTCAAAAGGATGATACAATGAAGAGCCTTAAGATGGAGGAATCGCAAGCATTCAGCTCATCGCTCCAGAAAACCTCCAAATACAAGAAGACAAAGCCACTGCCAGCCCGCCCTACCTCCACAGAGGAAAGGAGACAGCAGACATCCCTGAGAGTGCTTTTGAGGAACACTACCTCATAACGAGGGTTGCCTGGAATCAGGTCGCCAGTGCGACCGGTGTGGGAGGCTCGGACACTTTGCAAATGCTTGCAGAGGCCCTTGGCACATAGGGGTGGCGCTGAGATCTCAACGCTGTTAAAGGGCAGGATGGTAAAACGAGCTGCCCTGGCTGAAGTCCACCCAGACCCAGACACGGATTCGGTGGTGAACTACTACGCAGACTGGGAGATGGCCATCATTGAGGAGGTGTTCTTCATCTCCGCGCTGGTGCTGGGAACCCAACAGAGGAGAAGTGATGATCTTAGGCACTCAAGTGCTGATGCTGATTGACGCGCACCTGTGAACATTATGCCAGCAGCCCAGTACACTCAGCCACACCCAACACCACGAATGGCACCACCCAGAATATGAATATGAATATTCGCCTGTGGGGGAAACAGCCATTCCGCTGGAGGGGGCGGTCCAGGCGACAGTGCCACGCGATGACCGCCATTAGATTTCCAGATGGGGTTCAGCGGCCACCGCTCTCTTAACGTTGGTTATTGATATATCGGTTTGTCGCTCCGCATGTTCTTTGGTCCTGCCGCCAGGTCATACCCCACTTGCACAGTGGCGTTATAGGTAATATTAGGAAAACGTTTGTCTGGGTGTGGTAACCCAAACAGCTGGAAGGCCCTGCGCGAGTTCTCACTCTAAGTTCATTGTTATTCTTTTAGTGTATTTGAATGTTTTTTCCTTTTTTTTCGTGACATAAGATAATTCTGTAGTTCGGAAAAGTTCAAGCGCATGTAATATATTGTAGATGTTTTATTCCAAAGAAAGAAGAGGCTTATACAATCAAAGTCCAACTCATTTCGGTCCTAGTGACCATCTTCAGGGACCATTTCTAAAAGGAAAATAATATATGCAGAAAATCATCATCATTATAAACATTTATCTTCTTGTTATCAAATAATTGTCAAGACCTTAAAAGTAACATTCCCATAATTACCAGGTGTTTGTTTCTTTACTTGGACACCATTAGTGCATTAACATTATAGGTGCATGTTCTGGACTGGAGCCCTTGTATGGATCTGTAGTACATTCATGTTTAACCAACTTTACTATCTTTTTCTGTAATTCAGGTGAAGTGTTTTACAGGAAGTGTTTAGTACAAATCCCAAAAAAAACCTTGAAAAACGCAGTGAGCAAGACATTGCCCCCACTTGGCCCTCAATGGGCTTAAAACGTCTTCTTCTTGCTGTATAATTTGTTTGCACACTGAACCCATGAGTCTTTCTTCTCTTGCCACTGAGTCCAGCATGCGTCCAGCATAGGAGCTCCTGCGAGTCCTTCCTTTCTCTCCTGCCTGCTGGTGCGTTGTACCAGTGGGCCTTATCTGAGGAAAGATTGCATTTCCCCCCTATTAACACCTTTACCACCCAATCTTCTTGGCTGACACTCTTGGCTTCCAGGAGTGGTCTTAGGGCCTCATTACGACCCAGGCGGTAAGTTACCGCCTGGGCCGTGACTTTACCACCATGGCGTAAACTGCGTTTACGCCATGGTGGTTGGCGGACTTACCGCCCCATTCCGACCTTGGCGGGACGGTAAGTCCCCAATCCCCATTTTCCCTTCCCCATTCCCATTTTTGCCCCATAGGGCATAATGGGAGTGGGGAAGGCGTTAATTACGCCACCGTAAATTACGGTGGCGTAATTAACTCCATGGTCCCTTAGCGCCATGGATTTTAACACCTGCTAAAAGCAGGTGTTAAAAGCGCCATGGCGCTAAGGGACCTCGTACTCAGGCGGTAAGGGTCGGCGCTGTTAACGCTGCCGTAAACCCCTTACCGCCTGGGTCGTAATGAGGCTGCAGCTCAGATGCATGTGTGTGGCTCTGCTACCCAAAGCAGGGCTATGTTCGTGCTCTGATCTGAATAAGAGGCCGCGACGTGCTCCGGGGCCCCAGTTCCTCATTCTCATGCCATCGTGTACAGCTTCTCAGACATACCGAGACCACCCGCCCTGTCAGCCACCAGCCGAGCCCCTGCCGGCACTTCTGCCCACTCCTCTCTCTCCTTCGCCAGCCTGCCTGCTGCTGCACGGCCACATGGAGGCAGGTTTCCATATTGGCACAGGCGAAGCCTCATTCTCTGTTGGCAAGTCCATCTTTTTCATCCCGACCCGAGGCTTCCCCTCCATGCAGTAATCTTTACTGTCTGATTGGATGCAGCACCTCTCATTTAAAAGCCTGACCTGGACTTGGTACTTTGTTCCCTTCTCGTTTTCTTCCTGGTGATTTCAATCTTCATCTCTCCACCCTTCATTCTTCATCTGCTTTTTTTGCCCTTAAGGACTCCTATGCTCTTTTCCAATATCCTACCCCTCCATCAGACTCCACTCGTCCTTCCCCTGATCTTATAGTATATTCTCTTCCTTCAAGTTCCCCTGTCTCCTTCCATCCTTGTATTCTCTCGTATCGTCGTATTCTTTCTTTTCTTATTCTACTTCTATACCCTCTGCTTCTTTTACATCGAAAAGAACTTTGCTTCGTCGGAATCTTGGTTCATTCGCAGGGCTTAAATCGAGGGTACACGGGGGTGAACTCAGTCCCCCCCCAGCTAAAATGAGAAACATTGAAAGTCTTCTTTGAATACATGAATTAAAGTCAACCTCGGGATCGAACTGCAGTCTTTACATTCGCCGGTTGGACATTTCAACACTGCATTTATAACCTGATGAAAAATAAACAGCTAAAGGTGGAATTTCTTATTTCGGTAGTGCATGTTCCAGGGAATACATTGGTATTTGTTCTTGGAGTTTAAAACATGCACGCCTATTAATCTTTTCAAAAACACTATTAGAAGAAAATATCCTCTCTTGGTTTTGTGTGTGCATTGATTTTATGAAAGGCAAATGCCATTCGTCCTGTGCAATTTGGGTGGTTATGTGAAGACAATTTCATGAAAGGTGCATATTTCACCTTAATATGACGTCGCATCCAATTGCGTTTGTTGATGGTCCCCACACTTTTATTTTTAGGACTTGACCGCTGTCATTCGACACGTCTGTCTTTCTTCCTGCTCTTTTCTTCTTCTCTTCCTTCCCTTGCAACTTTTTCTGTTCTGCCTGTTAATACAGCTCTTTCTTCTTCACTGGATGTACCCTATCCACTGTCTTCTTTCCGTCCTCAACCTTGGCCAGCATCAGATCTTCGATCACTGCGCTCCAATTTGAGGCGTGCCGAGTGAGTGTGGAAGGAAAGTAAGTCTTCTTCAGATCTCTCTGTCCTTTCCTCTATTCACAAGTCTCATGATTCGCCTCTTTCTGCTGCTAAAAAACACTATTTTCTGAATCTTATTCTCCATGTCCTCTTTGTCTTTTCCAACCTCTTAACCCCATTCTCGCTCCTCCTTCTCCTGACACTTCTTCTTCACGTCTCCTTCTGACTTTGCTAACTTTGTTATTTCTAAGGGTACACTTTTACGTGCCTCCTCTTCATCGGTGGTTAAGACCACTTCCACTACTGCTTCTCAGTCATCCTCTTCTACTTCCTCATCCTCGTCTATATCTCAGTTTGACACTGCCTGCCACTTTGCACGTACCCATCCCACTGCCTCGCCTCTTGATCCCATTCCATCTACTCCTATCACCAGGCTTTTTCCTTCTGTAATAGTTTTTCTAGCCTCATAGTTGATCTTCCCCTGTCTTCTGCTACTTTTCCTGCTGACTTTAACGTCGCTACTATCCTCCCACTTGAAAAAACCCCTTCTTTGGACACCTCTTTACCCTCTCACTATCGTCCTTTCTCTCTCTTGCCTAATCCGTCCGAGATCTTGGAACAAGTGGTCTATACACAAGTCTCCTCTGACCTCAATCACAACTTTGTTCCTCCTCCTTCTCAGTCTGGTTGCCGCCCGTTCCACTCCATGGAAACAGCACATCTTTCTGTCTCTAACTATTTCCCATTTTCTAGGCACCCACAATTCTCTTCTATTCCTATCGTTTTGGATCTTTCAGTGGCTTTGGACCCTGTGGATCACTGCACTTTACTCTCAACTTTACACTCTCTTTGTTTATCTGGCTCTCTTCTGTCTTGGTTTTGGTCATATCTCTCAGATCGTTCGTTTTCTGTTTCCTGGGGTGGATCTGAGTTCCCCTTATTTTCACGTGCCCATGGCGTGCGTCAAGGGTCAGCCCTAGGCCTTCTTCTCCTTCTGTTTATATACTGATCGTCTTTCCGCTATCGTTTCTTCTTTTGCTCTGTCTGCACACTTCATCTCTTTCTCTTCTTCCTCAGATTCTTTGCACCCTGTTATGACTATTTACAAACGGTTTCATTTGAACGCCACTAAAACACAACTTCTCTTTTTTTCCAGCATCTACTGTTCCTCTCCCACTTTCTCCCACTTCTATTAGCTTTCCTCCTGTTCTTCTTCTTTTTTTATCCTCTGTTCTTTTGGACTCATCTCTTTCTTTTACTTCTCACCTTGCTAATGTGTCATGATCCTGTCGATTTCAACTCTTTCATATTAGAAAAGCTTGTCACTTTCTCACTTTTCATGCTGCCTAACTTCTGATCGCCTCACTTGTCTTCTCTCGTATTGATGATTGTTCATGTCTTCTCTATGGTCTGCCTGCCTCTCATCTCTCATCTGGCTCTCTTGCACTCCCTTGCACTCCATCTTCAATTCTGCAGCCTGTACCCTCTGTTTTATTCCACCTCGCTCTTCGATTTCCGCTGCCCTTTCCTCTTCATTGGCTTTCCTTTGAACCTCCTCTTCAATTCTGTTTCCTCTGTATTACCTTTAAATGTGTCCATGGGTTTGCAAGGGTCATCGATGCTCCTTGATTTCTATGTATATCCCCTCTCGTCCTCTTCGCTCTCAATCCCAATTTCTTCTTTCTGTTCCTAAGCCTTCTTGTGCCCAGTCCTCTTTTGTTCTAAGCGTTGAAGGCTTCGTCCATTACATATTTTCTCTATTTCCTCCTATTCACTGTTTCACAAAACCCTTAAATCCCATCTTCTTGCTTCTTCATCTTAATTTATTTATTTTGGCAAAATGTTGTTTCATGCATTGATTGTTTGTACCGTTGTTATATTGTATGTGCGTTGCTATGGCGAAAGCGACATCTAAATCAAAAATAAATACAAATAGTGCAACACATAACACATGTTGCATTTTAAACATGCAGCTTGGAAGTTATACATTTTAAGTTGCATGTTCCATTTAAACCTGTATTTTCCACATTATACATTATAAGTTATATTTAACATTTTAAATCCGCACTCTGAACATTACAATTAGTTTTATCTCACTGTTAAAATAGTTTGTGAAATATTGGCTTTAAGTGAAAACATGTTAACATTAATGTTAAAGGGCATTGGTACCGCGCACTGGAGTGGTCCCCTAGCGCTCTGGCGGATCTGAAAAGGAGGATGTGAAACAGGGGGGGGGGGGGGTTGTCGAGGGGTTCGTTCGGTATAGAGGGAATAGGAAAGTGAGAGTTGTGATGTGCTGGCAACTTCAGTTCAGTTTGCACCGTTCACTGAGCTTAGGAGCGAATTTCGGGTCGGTGCGATTACCATGTGCTATTGTACTGGGATATATGTTGTTTGTATGTTATTGCAGTGTGGTGAAGTACGTGCGGATTGCTGCGCAGAGAAGTGGTTGTGTGAGTTTCTGTAGAAGTGTAAGTGGAAATTGAGGTTTTAGCGTTGGGTAAGCTGGGTTTTTCTTATCTCTTACTTCTATGAACATCCTGTGTGTTTTGCTATTGTTTGGCAGCCTAGGTGGGAGGCACGTTGCAGTGTGGTAGTTTTCTTCTGTAAAATTCTAGTGGTATGTGGACATGGGTGTTGCAGGTGTGTTCCCCCCTCCCTAAGGTTAGAGATGGTCAGGTTAGGAGGTTATGGGTTTCTCCCTGGCCATCTAGTGGGGAGTCCTTACCTACCGTGGTATTTCTCTGTAAACTAGCGGTGTGTGGGCATGAGTGGTAGGTGCGCCCTCCACCGCACTCCGGTTAGACATGAGTGAATTAGGGATTATGGGTCCCTCCCTGGGCTTCCAGTTTCTAGCTGAGTCTACCTTTCCGAGTTGTTCCCTTCTGATTCTAAGTGAAGAGCCAAGTGTTGAGTCGTTTTCTGAATTCAAGGTGATCCCTTCTATTGCAAATGTTTCTTGGTAAGTAATTCCAAGTTTTTACTGCCAGGTGTGAGAATGATGATCGTCCGAATGTTCTTTTATTGTATGGTTTTGGTTGTAGGTGAATGTTGTTGCGTGATCTTGCTGGATGGTACACAGTTATTTTATTATTTAGGAACTCCGCTCTTTGGCCGTGGAGTGCTGAGTGTGTTATGCACATTGTTTTGAATCTTATTTGTTGTTTTATCGGTAGCCGTTGTAGTATTTTCAGCACTGGGGTAATGTGTTCTATTTATGGTAGTTTGAGCAGGAGCCACGCCGCAGCGTTTTGGATACGTTGATGTTTCTTTAATAGGCATTCCAGCATTTCTAGGTATAGGCTGTTGGCGTAGTCTACTCTGGACATGATGAGTGCGATGATGGTGAGTGTTATGTTGGTGAAGGAGAGGAATGGTGAGATCCTTTTAACTGTGTGCATGAGGAAGAAACATTTCTTGATTATAGCATTTACTTGTGGCACAAGTGTTATTTTTTTGTCCATCAGGAGTCCAAGGTTTTTTACTTTTGTTGATGGTGTCGATGCTGTTCCTAGTTCTGTCGGCCATGGTATGTAGTGGTGGTTTTCCCCATTTTTGGATATAACCATTATATCTGTTTTGCCCGGGTTGAGTTTGAGGCTGTTTGTGTTCATTCAGCCATTGAGTTCTTGCAGGCAGTATTCCAGCGTTGTGTTTTCTTCATGTGTGTCTTGTACATTTAGATGATCTGTGTGACGTCAGTGTAGTTGTAGCAAATGAGGCAGTGTCTTTTAATGAGCTTGATTAGTGGAGCCAGGTATATGTTGAAGGCTGCCTGTACCTATACCAGACTTATAGCTGGTCCCAGGAGGATATCCTCGCCACCAGGCACCCACGATCTGTGATGGATCCACCCCCTCCTTGATGCACGAGCAAGGACTCAGCAGCACTAACCACCACTGATCTCCCTCCCCTTTTCTCCCCCTGGACTCAAGCTTAAGGGAGACACAATCCTTTGGCCCGGAAGAAGGCACCATATCCTGGAAGCCGAAACGTCCTAGGGTCCAGCCATACTGTTGCTCGTCCCAGCTACACCTTTGGGCATCTTTTGTTCCCGACATAGACCAAGGGTTGGTCACACATCATGGACAGACTAGTGTTCAAAACATATAGGGCTTGTCTCAACCTTACAAGGCCAAGCATCCCCTCTACATATTTACGCTTGCACTAGAAATTCGTGTCGATTAGCCTTGCTAATGTTTCACTGCAGTCTACTTTTATGTTGCACCTTATCAAACTGCTGTAAATGAATTTCTATGTTATCTGTTCATTTTTCTTGATTCTCATACTCTTCAGTCTACAACTAATGTGTTTTTTGTTGAAGTATAACTACATGTGAAAAACTTACACTTTTGGAAACTCAATGTTGCAGAAGACCTTTTTAGGGTACATGCTTTAAAAATGTTATTTGTTTGTTCCATAAGAAATCAAGTTACCCTACCATGATTGTTGTTGGCCTGATACCTAGAGCTTGTTGTTGTAATAAATTTGCACTATGTAGAGCTTACTATTTTCCTTCAGTTCTGTGCTTACATGTACAAATGAATGTGCCTGTAGCCTCTACCCCATAGGGTCCCTTAGACTTAGTCACAACTACGGACCAGTGGTGATCTCTGTTAACACCACAACTACCTCTTTTTTCTAATAATGGCATACAGAAACATGACTATGTTTCAACTATCGTTAGGCGGCTAACCCCTCTTGTGATATAAGGTATATGTTAAAGAGCAGCGGAGATAGGGAGGATCCCTGTGGTACTCCACAGGTGAATTCCTTGGGGTGAGTTTGAAAGGTTTGATCCAGACGGTTTCTGTTCTATCTGTTAGGAAAGATTTAACCAAGAGTAGGGGCAGGTCAGTGATTCCTATTTCTTCCAATCTCCTGATGCGGATGTCATGGTTGACTGTGTCAAATGCTGCGGAAAGATCCCGAAGTATTAGAGCTGCACTTGTGTCAGAACCTGCATTAGCATTCAGATCGCCCCAGATTGAGAGCAGTGCCGTTTCTGTTCCCCTCATCGGTCTGAAGCCTACTTGTGCCTGGCCCAGCAGTAGATGTTCTTCTATGTATTCTTGTGTTATTCTACATGCGTAGGTTTTGAGTAGTTTCACTGGGTAGGGATTTTTTTAGACAGGTTTCTAATTGGAGAGGTCTTCCACGTTGCCTGCTGTGTCCTTGAGGAGCGGGTTGACATATGCTGATCTGAATGATCCCAGTACTTTCCCTGTTGAAATTGATTGGTTGAAAAGGTTTCTGTAGTATTCCATAGGTGCTTGTTGAGTGAGCATTGATTTATGCATGTCTGGGGAACAAGGGATCATGGGGGGCCTGCTTTGTTGCTATTTCTTACTAGCTTGACGAATGTCTCTGCTGATATTTGGGGAATGTTTAGTAGTTTGTTCTGACGATCCTCGGCTGGCAAGGTCGGTTATTGATATTGATATTGATATTTTATTTCTATTGCGCTCATACACAAGTGTTTCAGAGCACGACCAAGCAAGGGAGGGGAACAGGGGAGAACAAAACAACGATCTTGCTAGGGCCAGTGACATTGAGAACGCGCAAGTGCATGGGAGAGGGGGAGGGGAAAAGTGCATGGAAGGGGGGAGAAGTGGAAAGTGCGGAGCAAAGGAGAAACAGATAAATAATAATAATAAATAAAGGCAACAAACAGTGGTAGTGCAGTCAACGAGTGCTGGGTTTAAGGCAGCAGGCAGGGTAGGTCTGATAAGTGCTGTGGTTGATTGGTCTGCTTTGTATGGTTTGGTGGATGGTGCTGATTTTGATTTTGAAGTGGTGTTACATATCGGCCCAGTCCTGCAGTGCCTCCCTTTTCTGGTGGCTACATACGGGGGCAAGCGCATTCCAGAACTTCGTTGTGGCTTCGGTATCGGTTGCCATGGCGCCTGGCTGTGCAGCAGAGGACGCTGCATCAGCTGAGACGTCCCGTGTGCAGAGAACGCGTAAGGAGGCCCCGCCCCCCTGCATCGTAAAAGCTGAAGCGACCCAGCGGCTTGTTGCTGCTAATTGTGGTGTTGCGTTCCTTCGGTTCCATCCCGCTTCGGTGCTTATTACCTTTTCCTTTTGATTACTGGACCTCCTGGCGCTTTGACCCACCTTTGTCTACTTGGATTGTCACTGTTTTTTCCCCCAGCCTGAATTTGAACTCTGTTGCCGACTTCGGATTGTCCTTGGATTGCATTTGCTTTTTCTTTCAGCCTGATCTGCGAACCCTGCTGCCGACCTCGGGCTGTCCTTGGATTTCTACTGTGCCTTCGTCCCGTCTGGTGAGATTACTCCTTCTTCCCGCTCTACGCAATTTGAGTGGCCTTTCCAATGCAGATTACCCCGCTGCACATTACAAGAGTGCCCCGCCAACTTGGCCTGTGTTTGTGCGATTAAGGTAAAGCTCGTTCAATTCTCCTGTATTATCCATTACCTGAAACTCATCAGTCCTTCTCATACGTGCGGATTCCTGGAACAATCTCCTGCCTTCTCTACCCTAACCGAGTGCATAGAAGTGACGCTTACCAGTGTATGCACCAACCCGTCACTAGTGTGACCCTCGTGCCGCCCGGGTATACTCTTCCTTACTAACCTTCCCATTTGTTGTTTTGTACCTGCCGTTGTACTCCTTTCAACCGGTACCCATTCTTTCCTTAGGAATCCCACTTATCAGGTCTGCTGGGTGTTGTATCAGTCATAGTGAGGTTCTGGTTATCACTTGTGCATACTCATAGTCTTGGGTTTTCTTGTAGGTTCATCATTTAAGGTCCAACACCACCTTAACCATTGTCTAGGTGCTTAGAGTAATTTCTGATTGTCTGGTTAATTCCATATTGCCTGATTGCTTCTAATCATACCGTGTTTACTTTGCAGCATTGGTTATTGGCGGTGTGTGTTCTCCCCGCTCTTTTAGGTGATAGACATCTCTGCTGGTTTTTACTCAAACGGCAGAGAGGTACATTGTAGAAAAGAGTACCTCTTAGAGGAAGCCTGAATCACAGAATTGAGGGGAGCTGGAATACTGGAGGCTGAACCCGAATCTGTTAAATCCTACCTCCCTCCGCGAGGTCGTCTTACCTAGGCTCCAATCAGCATACAGAGCGGTAAGTAACAAGTGGTCTGCAAGGTCGTTGCTCAGTTTCAGTGAGCGTGTTGGTGTGTTGCTGCAGCCAGGGGGGTTTCTCATTTTGTTTATGATGTTAAACAGTTCTTTTTGAGTGTTGGCGGCTTTTGTGATTCCGTTGTCGCAGTATTTCTTTTTGGCCCTGTGGATTTCTTTTTTGTATGAACGGATTTGTCATTGGAATTGTAATTTCTTCGCGTGGTCGTATTTTCTCTCCCATTCTAGTTCAAGCTTCTTACGTTTTTCTTTTCATTGCGCTGAGCAGTGGGATAAACCATTTTACAGTTGCTCTTTTGCGTGATGGGGTGAAAGGTTTTTCCTTGGAGATCTCGATTGAAGTTAAAACCCTCAAGGTCAAAGAAACAGAATAGTAGAAGTTCACATCATGATTGATAATTTTTTGGGCCTGTGAGCAAAAACTCACCGGTTTTCCGAGCTGGTTGTATCGTCCTCCCATCTGACGAAGAGACATGTGAGTTATTAATAACACGCGCGGGACTTGGGATCCCTCATTATATTACCCACTTATTTTAGATAGATAGAAGGAGGATAGATAGAGAATCAGGAAGATGATAAGACAATGATGCCAAGAAAGCAGAAATCAAAGCTGAAAGTAAGCAGATGCCGTGCTTGAAAAGCACAGAGAAGAAACCAAAGTGGATTGATTTATGCTTTGCAAATATCTTAATTGCTGTATTTGGGATATTTTTCATGCTAAAGCAACATAGAATGGAAAAGACTCCTTTTGGATATTTTAAAATATGTATTTACATCTTCTTTTTACAGGGCTATTTACTGGAGCTACTATGTTCCTAAAATGAAGTAATTGTACATAAAACAATGCTTCCATTTCCTGCTGAAGAAAAAATACGTGCATAATATGAATGTGGAAGTGTGCACACCAGATTAGCACATGTCACGTTGGGTGCCACTACTAGCTTTATTCACAGTCTGTTTCATTGCTTGGGATCCCTCGGGAGGAGTGATAACATAAGCTGAATTGAAATGAGGCCTTTGTCGCGTGTGTTCCTTGAAAACTAGTACCGACGATTATTTTTTTTTAAATCACACTTGAGTAGCTGCACCCAGTGTAGCATACACTGATCTAGATCCTCATGTTCACATTTCTATATGCGTTTAATTCCTTTGTTTGAAAAGCATTGTAAGGAAGTACCCCGTCCCTCATTCTGGCAGTTCCTGGGATTTCCATTGATGTTCTCTTGGATATATTCATTGTCGTGCTTTTGGGAATCCATTACAGAGGGCTTCTTCCTTCATCCTGGGTAATGTTGGATTGAAAGTACCCGGGGTCCACATAGTATACATTTAGTTGCCATTTCAAGTAATCTGGAGTTTGTCTTTGTTTGGAATTTTACTAATGTCAATATCATCCTTGGTTCAGATCTTTGAGTTCGGGTCCAGTGCAAGGAGTATATGTGTCTGGGATAAGCATGTTCAGCCATTGGGGACATCACTTCCGGTGGCCATCTTGGATCAGTGACCCACTTGCTCATCAGCTAGTCAAGCCTATTGCCCCTTGAGTGGCCTCTCACCTCACTGAACTCTTCAACCTGTTCTTTGACTCTGCTTGCTTTGCCTCTGTTTTCAAAACAGACACAGTCATCCTGCTCCTAAAAAAGCAAGGGGATGTCCCGAACCTACCGGCTAACTTTTGCCATGCGACTTTCCTTCCACACTACTCTAAAGGGCTTGAAAGGGTTGTGTTCAACCATCTTACCAATTTCTCAGCCATCCACCACTACAAGCAGGTTTCCGCTCCTGCCCCTCCACGAAAACTGCTCTCATGAATGTCTCCAACTTCATCGTCTATGCTAAGCACTCCAACATCTCTGCTATCCTAAGTCTCTTTGACTTGTCTTCTACCTATGACACTGTCGATCATTCTGATCTCCTTAATACACTCTTCTTGGGATTTGGATCAAGCCCTTGCCTGGATTGAATCCTGCTTTGCACCTCACCAATTCACTGTCTCCCGGAGCAACAACACCTCTCAACTCACTCCTATAACTGTTGGTGTTGCACAAGCCTCTGTCTTGGCTCCGCTCCTCTTTGCACTCTACACCTCTGCTCTTGGGGCACTAATCACCACCTTTTGGTTCTCGTACCAACTCTGTGCCGGCAACACCTAAATCTTCTTCTCTTTTCCTGAACTCTCCTGTGATTGCCCAATCAAAATTTCCAACGGTCTCTCTGCCTTTAAATATATATTTAATGGCGTTGCACTCTCTGATGTTAAGCTCTACCAAAACAGAGGTGCTCTTCTTCCCTGCCAAGAGCTCTCTCATCTCTTCCTCTGCCTATCCAGTAACCGCCTGCACCTAACACACTCCCCTACTTTTCTTCAGCTGGAAGGCTTGGCATCATCTATGACCCTTCTCACACCTTCTCTACTTTAATCTCCAAAACTGGAACAACAGCTTGTGCAACAGGCACCTCCTTCCTTTCAACACTGCCAAGCATCTCTTAACCCTCTTGTCATCTCTAAACTGGACTACTGTGCCAGCATCCTCTTTGGTCTCCCCAACTATGCTTTCTGTCCTCTCTACAAGATCCTTAACTTCGGTCCCAGGACTCTCTTTGAACTCCCTCACTACACATCTACTTCCTATTACAATTAGTGGCATGGCTACCCCCTTACCGGGTACCGGATCTGGGTTCCTTAAATGAGGAATTTCCGGCCCATTCCAACCTTGGAGGGCCCGGTAATTCCTTATTCATGGAACCCTGACCCGGTACATCCCCATTCCCATTTGAGTCCCCATAGGACTCAATGGGAATGGGGAGCATGCTAACAACGGGCTCGTTAATAACAGGCCCATTGTTAGCATACTGGTCTCCTCACAGGACCCGCTAAGGATGCCTGGTTTTACCAGGCAGCCTTAGCAGGTCCCGCGAGGAGACCTCGTAATAGGGCGGTAAGGGGTTGATGGCTGCGGCACCTTTACCAGCGCTGTTAACCCCTTACCTCCCTACTCGTAATTACCCCCTTAGATTTTGAAGCAGAAGTCTGTCGTCTGCATTCAGACTGTACTTTATACAGGTAAGCTAATGAATTCCTCTCTTAGCCTGCTACCTTTAACTCCACCCTCATTTAGGGGGACTTGAAGATGAACTTGATTTGATTCTGACACCTGTCTTCACCACACAGGTTGTCCAATCTCTGTTGAAGAATTTCAACTACAGAGGTCACACGAATCATCACGCGCACCACCTCCCTTATCAAAACCTGTGCGTTTTCTACCACAGTAAGAAAGTCATTTATGGACATCTAAATCATCAACCATCCGTATGCCTTACCTATACCTTAAGTGTCCCAGTACTGACACCTGCCTATTTTGTTTCAACCCATAGGCAGCACACACATAGAGCAGTTCCTCCAGCTCCTTTCGTCCTGATGAAGGCCTCTTCAAGATTGGCTGGCACAACAGTCATCGAGGGCCGAAACATATTTGTGTAGACCAGTTTTTGAATCAGAAGTGCAGTGTTTATTTGCCAACACGTTGTTACATGGACAAATTCTTATGTTTTGTTTGCTTTACTGTTGTAACCATTATCCTGACCACTGTTGTGACACATATGACAGTAGGCCTGATATTGTTCTAACCGGATTGTATTGATTTTTGAGTCTCAATGTATCTCAAACTGTGTGATATTGTTACATATTTGCTTAATGTTCTAGAGTGGATAACTCTATATTGATGTGTGCTTTTTTGACCAGTAGGTCTCTACCTTTGAAAATACATACTTTACAATAACTCTAACTATAAGTTGTTTTGGGGTCGAAACACTTGTTGGCGATGTCCAATTGATGTCCAATGAAAATAGATTTACTGTATCAATGAGTGGTTGTATTAAATTTGATTCTGTAAAAATTGGAGAAGTACGGGCGCAGAGGTCAGACACAATAGATATTTTATTTTTAGGCTTGTTTGGGCTTTAAGATCTTTTTATCCCTGCAGAGGAGAAATGCTAGGATACAAACAAACAAAGTGTAAACAAATTAGAGGAAGGTGGTTAGCAAGTGGAGTGTAAGCCCACAGGGTGATTTTATTTTGTTCACAGTGTTGTTTGTTTGAAAAAGACATTAAAGCTCCTGTGTCATGAACCATGGACATAGCCCCTTCTGGTCTTCCTGGTCCTGGTCCAGAAGGAGAGTGTGCTCCTTGATACTTCCAACATGGCCGTGCCCAGTGCCGTGTTCCATACTAGCCTGTACGTCGGACACGGCACGTTCTATAAATGGGCCACGCCCCCGTGCCTCCGCGCGTCTCAACGCTATCTCTAGGTAGTGTCTCGACGTGTGTGTGCTGCTCGGCGTTACCCTTTCAAGTTCCTGGCCAACTCCCTTATTCTTTCTTCCCTTTTCCCCTGTTTCCAGTATCTCTTACCTTTCTTCGATCCTCTTCCTGGACGTCCTGGAACACGCGACTTCCTGGAACTTTGAACGCTCGCGCTGGAGTCAGACTCGACTCGCGCGCACTTATACAAGTCCCGGTCCGGCCGGGAGAAGGAGTCCTCCGCGGAACGCCACAAGAAGAGAACTCAGGTGAGCCGGGGGGAAACCTTTGACATCCTGAAGGTTACGAGCGATATTTGAGAGGCTGTAGTGAACCCAATAGAGGGAGGAAAGATGTTCATGCCCAGGGACCCAAAAATGCTTAAGATGGCCCTGCCGTGTAGTCTTGCTTCCAAGGCGAGCACGTTGCTGCTGAGCTATCCTCCCGAGACAATATAAGATATGCTATAAAAGACTAACGTACTCTACTCACACAAGCACCTGCACAAGGCCACAGTCCCAGGGATACGGTGGGACATTTCAATTCTGCTGATGCTCTTGAACCGATGGGAGCCGAAGCAAGACTGCCAAGGCCTTGCTGCATTCACTCACACAGGCGGATTCCTCACAGGGGTTCTCCATTATAAGGAAAAGCGGCATGCGGCCATGTGCACATTCCTGAAGCCACTACACAATGATAACAATGAATTTGGCATGTTGTGCAGTGAAAGTGTAATGCTGCTACTGGACAAAATGTTACGAACAACACATCAACAGCCTGCAAAGAAATGCACACAATCTCTCCATCTAATCCAAGCCAGACACTAGAACTGGCATTCACGGAAAACTCTCAACAGAATCAATGACGATAGGATGCCCCAACACCCACGATACTGGTAACAACACCTGCAGAAGCAGCACGTTCATTCATCCTGTGGCTATAATGCCTGATATCCGAGACCAAGGTTGCAGCCACATCAGACCGAGACAATGGTGAACCGCCTGTGGAATGGGGCATTAATAAGAACACAAAGCCCTGACATCCAAGACCAAGGTTGCAGCCACATCTGTCCGAGACAATGGTGAACCGCCTGTGGAATGGGGCATTAATAAGAACACAAAGCCCTGACATCCAAGACCAAGGTTGCAGCCACATCTGTCCGAGACAATGGTGAACCGCCTGTGGAATGGGGCATTAATAAGAACACAATGCCCTGACATCCAAGACCAAGGTTGCAGCCACATCTGTCCGAGACAATGGTGAACCGCCTGTGGAATGGGGCATTAATAAGAACACAAAGCCCTGACATCCAAGACCAAGGTTGCAGCCACATCTGTCCGAGACAATGGTGAACCGCCTGTGGAATGGGGCATTAATAAGAACACAATGCCCTGACATCCAAGACCAAGGTTGCAGCCACATCTGTGAGAGACAATGGTGAACCGCCTGGGGAATGGGGCATTAATAAGAACACAATGCCCTGACATCCAAGACCAAGGTTGCAGCCACATCTGTCCGAGACAATGGTGAACCGCCTGTGGAATGGGGCATTAATAAGAACACAATGCCCTGACATCCAAGACCAAGGTTGCAGCCACATCTATCCGAGACAATGGTGAACCGCCTGTGGAATGGGGCATTAATAAGAACACAATGCCCTGACATCCAAGACCAAGGTTGCAGCCACATCGGACATAGACAATTGTGAACCGTTTGTGGAATGGGGCATTAATGAGGACATCATGCCCTGACATCCGAGACCAAGGTTGCTGCCACATCTCTCAGAGACAATGTCGAACCACCTGTGGAATGGGGCATTAATAAGAACATAATGCCATGACATCCAAGACCAAGGTTGCAGCCACATCCGATAGAGACAATGGTGTACCACCTGTGGAATGGGGCATTAATAAGGACATAATGCCCTGACATCCTAGACCAAGGATGCAGCCACATCTGTCCGAGACAATGGCGAACCACTTGTGGAATGGGGCATTAATAAGGACATAATGCTCTGACATCCTAGACCAAGGATGCTGCCACATCTGTCCAAGACAATGGCGAAGCACTTGTGGAATGGGGCATTAATCAGAACATAATTGCCAGATATAATAGAACAAGGGTGCTGCCATATCTGACAGAGAGAATGGTAAAACGCCTGTGCAACGGGGCTTTAATGACGACACAATGCTGTGTCATCTTAGTCCAAGGTTGCAGCCCCATCTGACAGAGACAATGATGAACCACCTGTGGAATGGGGCATTAATGAGAACATAATGCCCTGACATCCTAGACTAAGGTTACAGCCACATCTGTCAGAGACAATGGTGAACCACCTGTAGATTGGGGCATTAATGAGAACATAATGCCTAGATATATTAGACCAAGGTTGCAGCCACATCTGTCAGGGACAATGGTGAACCACCTGTGCAATGGGGCATTAATGAGGACACAATGCCCTGACATCCTAGACCACGGTTGAGTCACATCTGTCAGAGAAAGTGGTGAACCACTTGTGGAATGGGGCATTAATGAGGACATACTGCCCTGATACCATAGACCAAGGTTGCAGCCACATCTGTCAGAGACAATGGTGAACCACCTGTGGAATGGGGCATTAAGGAGGACATAATGCCCTGAAATCCTAAACTGAGTTTACAGCCACATCTGTCTAAGACAGGGGTGAACCACCTGTGCATTGGGGCATTAATGAGGCCTTAATGCCCTGATACCGTTGACCAAGGTTGCAGCCAAAGCTGTCAGAGGAAATGGTGAACCACCTGGAATGGGGCATGCTCAGTTATGCCGACGGGGACACATTGTTTATAAATATGAAGAGCGCTGGCACAGTGGACCCATTACTGTTTCCATAGCGAAAGTGGCTGTTGTTTGGATATGAAACCTCTTGAAGCCAGAAGAGCAGCACAGCATTTGCACTTCTAGTCATATGCACTATGTCAGGCACCCGAGGCACGCAAGCCTGCCCCCGGATCCACGGCTCGAGACAGGGCATTGCGCACAGCACGTAGCCACAAAACGACCACAGGAGCGAGCACACTCACCTTCTGCCACCTGGAGCTCGCTGCCACACCAGGGACCTGCATTTCCGCCTCCCATTTAGGGCCCATCTTTTCAAAGAGGACCCGAGCCCGGCGGAGGGATGTCCTAGGGGTCAAGAGCAGTCGCCCAAAAGTACAAGATTACTGAAGGAACTTAGTTTGTTTGTTGTTTTGATCCATCAGGCCTTCTAAGGCATGAGACTTTGCAGAGAAGAGTCTTTGACCCTTGAAAGGTCTGGTATTATTGAACTGGAATTGTGAGCCTCGTGCTGAAGCGGTCCAAGAGTGTGCTGTGCTCAGAGGTCCCGCCTTGACCCCTCTTAAAAATTGTGGGGAAGGCAGACTTAGCCATACCATCCTGACTTATCATTTTGTGAACACTTCTTTCTTTTCTGGTGAACATTATCCCACACTCTTTTTTGTAATTTAGTGGTAAGGATTGGCAATATTTTTTATTTTTAGTATAGGCCCTTTTTATTTGACAAGACGCTACTATTATTTGATGGTTGTAGCTTGCTCCCATCTTAGCTTTAGGTTTAGTTTTAGCGTTTTCCTCGCCCATTTATACAGTTTAATAAACACCCTTGAACTGGGATCACTTGTGCCTGTCTTTACTGTTGCCACCATGAGTTCTTTACAGTGGCGACCCTGAATGAAAGCAGTGTAGTATTGCAAACTGACAGTTCTTCCGACTCTGGGTGAGGTTCCACTCAGAAATAGAAAACAGGGTACTGGAAAGAAAGAGAAGAGTTGAAACAGCACAGGACACAGGAGGTTCCTAGGAAGAGACTCACAGAGATGCTAGACCTACTGGGAGAAGTTCTGGTAGGTAAGGCTGGGGGCAAAGGCAAGAAATAATGAGAAGCCACCCACTGCGCTCTCAAGCTAGCACACAGAGACTCACCAGTGGATTGGTTTTGAAAGAGATGAGGCACCTGCCCATAGGGCAGCAAACGTAGGCCTATGAAAAAGTGGAGGAAAGTAGGAGCAGAGAACCTGCGCACGGAAGAAGCAGTCGCCGTCAAATGGAGAAATGAGGAGCGACAGAACAACCCCACAAATGGCAGCCACATAGGTCAAGAGCAGTTGTCTGATAGGCTGAAGGCCAGCATCAGCTATCTGATAGGCTGAAGGCCAGCAGAAGCTGCCTGATAGGCTGAAGGCCAGCAGAAGCTGCCCGATAGGCTGAAGGCCAGCAGAAGCTGTGTGATAGGCTGAAGGCCAGTAGCAGCTGTCTGATAGGCTGAAAGCCAGCAGCAGCTGTCTGATAGGCTGAAAGCAAGAGAGGAAGAAGAAGCACGGTTGCACTGCATTGCCAGAAGTGGCTAACAAAGCTGCGGGCCCAGGATGGAGAAGATGAGGATCAGACTTTGGCGAGGAGGAAGCCATAGCTGTGTATGAAGACAAAAAGCAATGGATGCCCTGAGTCCCGACATTAGCGTAGCCCTGGATCTTTTCCAGACCTAGCAACACCCGGGCCCCCCCTTCACCAAACCAAAGGAATTAAGTTATCAAGAATATCTGGTGGCACCCCACCACCCCCTCGTCGCAATCACAACCTATAGGTTGATATGCTGCCTTGCAGCATTCAAAATAAGCACGTTTACTTCCTTTAAGGTCCCTTAGCCTCTTCATTCTTGCTCTAATCAGAATGATAAACAAGTAGCATTTGAAGGCCAACATTAGCAGTCTACAAAGAGGTTACTTCTGTTCTAGTACATACAGGATACTTTTTATCAATAGCATCCTGGAATGTATGCAGCCTGTAGTATTCATGCGGGACTGTATGTAAAAGGTACATGTAACCCAAAATAGGCAGATAACTCACATTAGCTGCCTCAGAGAATGCAGACGTGCTCAAGCATGGACAGAGGAGACCAATTGGAAGGAAGGAGAAAGCTTCACATGACATAGCCTGGATAGTGAATGCAGATTAGAAGCTACCAGGAGGGTGTCTCTAGCCAGACAGACTGAGATTACATGGGACATGGTTTTCAAATAGTGTTGCCATGAGAGATCAAAGGAACACATGCCTGTGGTGTGACTATGTCAATGCTCACTATTATAGTGGAAGCAACACTCTAGCCAGTGAAACCATGAGTGAGGCATTTATGAAGATCATACCCTGGGAAGGAAATCACTCTGAAGGGCTGACAATTTTGAAAGGTTTAGGGACTGGCAATTCTGAGAGATTAGGCAATACACGATTAAATGAGATGCCCAAGATCACACATTGCTTAAGGGGTGAAGATGGGATGTGTGCCAACTCTGCAATTTCTGCATCTGAACACTTTCTTTTCCAGCTCTTACCTTGTACTAAAACAATCTCATTTTCTAAAACTGACTTGCAAAGTACACAAATCACATTTGCAAACCTGACAATTTTTAAAATCCAAATATTACAGAAGGGTCTTAGGCAAAATGGGAATGATTATAGCTTCATTCTCTCCATCATCAAGGGAAGTATATAAGTACCAGCATACCAATCGCTGTGATTTTACAGATTTAATCTAGGTATATCTTTTGTACTTTTAAGCTTTAAATACTTCCAAAACAATGGCTTGTGGAATTGTTATTCATAAACGTGCAGAAAAACCTTTGACTTTTATACAAAAAACAAAATGTTTCTTGTGTCAAACGAGCAGACCTTAAAATATGCTTGCCCAAGGCCTACAACATCTGATCCGCTCTGTCCTGTCTACCACCCCTTCCACTCAATGGCCTACATAAGAAGAAAGATCAAGTAATGAGCTAAACGATGCCACTGCATGCAAGAAGGCAAAGCTCAAAGAAGACAGCGCAGAAATGTACGAGATATTAGATGATTTGACCAGGATCACTGTATCGTCTGCTGGCAAAGCCAGGATACAATCATGAACGCTTTGGTTCCACATTCTTGAATTTGGATACTTATTCACCTCTTGGACTAATAGTTTATGTTAATCTTTGGAGGGGATTGCCTAGGTTTTAGAACACCTCATCTGCACAAACCAATGTCTAGACCTTCACCATATGAATGACATGTTAGTTTATATAGCAACCCCTATCTGGTGCAGGAGCATTGCTGATAATAGCACCTCTTATGCTGCAAAGCCAAGTACATATGCAGGTAGGTTTATAAACTTCAGGCATAGGAAATGTTCAGCCAGCCTTGCTGGAATGTGCTCTTCTAATCTTTCATATGAACAGATATTTCTGCAATGAGTGCTTAACACACTGAGCTAACTTCTGAACCAGTATGGCACTCAATTTATCAATATGGATTTCAACTTTGGCTATTGCAATAATCAACATAATTCCTACAGGAAGGAAAGAATGCTACAGAAGTTGTGTCGCACAAACTATGTATTCCACAGTGAACACAGAAAGCATTACATGATTAATTGATCAAGGCAGAATGTACTTGTCAAAACAGACAGGCAATAGGTTTAGAGCCTCAGCACCATGCCATAAAATCGCCTGGCATGTGCTATTCATTTCTGGTGAACAATGGAATCTTACTTTAGATCAGGCCTCCTTGTAGGGGCCTCCTCCAATGTGGGGGTCCTGGGCAAGTGCCCCTTTTGCCCTCCCATAAAAACGTTTCTGCGACACGGAACAACACAGGTTTGATCCCCGGGTCCGCGCTTAGAAACCTCTGGGCATCAAGCGCGTTATAAATAACCTATCATATCATATTAAGACAGGTGTTTCTAGAGAAGCATTTATTTATTTCATTTATTGTTTGCTTGTTAGGTGCTTATACAGGAAATACATTCTATTTCAAAGCGCCCAAAGGGCAACAGGGAGGGGACAAGGGGATAGCAGTACAAAGTAAATAAATACGGGGGAAGGGACGGCCAAACCCACTATGCCTTGTGAGCATTCAGAACGCCCAAGTGCAGGAAGGAAGAGGGCAGTGGGGTAGGTGCTGTGGTGTATGTGCTCGAGGGTGAGCCGCAGATGAAGTGCAAGGTAAGTGCTATGTGGCCAGGAGCTGCTTTGGGTGGAAAGTGCGAATCTCCAGTGCGGAGGGTGTGCCTAGGGTACGTGCTGGGGAGATTGGGTGTGAATGTCAGAGGCCCAGAAGATGGATAAGGGTCCAAGACACAAATTAGAGCAACTGTGAGATTAGCAGAGGAGGGAAGAAGGGAAGGAGGAGGAAAAGAGGAGAGTCTTGAGGTGCTTTCGGACACAGCGGGAGGAGGAGGCTGTTCCAGAGGAGGGATCCAGCTGAGGAAAGCGATAGGCCTCGTGCCCTCTGTTTAGCAAAACGCTTTGCACCCAGAGAGTTGGTGCCAGAGGAGCGCAGGGGTCTAGAAGGGGAGTATTTGGTGGGAGAGAGTTGCAGATAGCGTGGTCCCCGGCCCCAGACAGCCTTGTGGATGATGCTGAGAGATTTGAATTTGATCCGTGCAGCAACCGGGAGCCAGTGGAGTCTTTTTAGTGCAGGAGAAAGGCAGTCTCTGGGCTTAAGGCCAAGGATAAGTCTTGCTGTTCTATTCTGGATTATCCAGAGGGGTTGCAGAGTGGAAGAAGGTAGATTCAGGAGGGCGCCTATTGCAGTAGTCAGGCCTAGAGAGAACCGGAGCTCGGGTAACATTGAGCCTCTGGGGGAAGGTGAGAAAAGCGAGAATTTGTCTGAGAACGAAGAGCTGAAAGTGGGACTTCTGGGCAATGTCCTGAGTGTGAGGGAGGAAGGAGAGAGAGGAGTCAAAGATGACTCCAAGGTTTCCGGCTTCAGAGGAAGGAGCAGGGGGAGAGCCTGAGGTGGGAGGCCATAGAGAAGGGAAGAAGGAGGGAGCAGGGGTCCCAATCAGAACAATCTCAGTTTTGCTGGCATTGAGGCAGAGATCATTGGAAGAGCACCAATCCTGGTTGGCAAACAGGCAGTCAGGGATGAAGGAAGGTGTGAGTGAGTCAGCAGGAAGTCTGAAAAAGTGTTGAGTGTCGTCTGCATAACACTGGAAGTTGAGGGACAAGGAGGAGATGAGGAGGGCCAGCTGTGCAAGATAGATGTTAGCCAGGGCGAGAGGATAGATCCCTGGGGGACACTACAGGTGGAGAAGTAGGAGAGGAGAAGGTGCCCAAGATGACATGGGAAGAGCGGTCACTAAGGAAAGAAGTCAGCTATTCCAGTTCCCGTTCCAAAAAACCAAGGGTATCGTGGAGCCTTTGTATGTAGACCTTATCTATTTGTCATGTTTAGATTAGAAGTCCTATGTTTTGCCAGATAAAAGGTGCATTCACGTGCTGGCATATCAACGCCATGTGCACACATTTGGTCATTATCAGCATTAGTCACTCAGGCCAATGTTTAATCTTCCCCGCTGGCTTGCTTTCCCCCTCTACTAAAGTGCAATCACTGGTTTCTTTCCTCTGCTCTTTCATTATCTCTTTTCTGTGCGTGGCCAATTTGTCCACTATTTAATCTTCCTTCGGGTGCGTTCCTCTGCTTTCTGCTCCTCTCTACATTGTGTGTAACGTTGACGCTAAGGCCGTGGCTCGCCATGATTCAGTGAAAGTGTGAAACCTGTTTAAACAGGTGTGCCCTGCCCTCTAGCAGCCTGGCTGTGGCCTTTTGTGGGCCGGTGACAGGTGGAGGCATCTATAAAGGTGGAAATCGCGGCTCCTGGCCTTTAGGAGCCGCCCCAAGAAGGAGCTGTGTCTGTCTGCCTTGAGAACGAGGTCTCCTGCACTCGCATACTCTCCAGACTACCTCTCAGCACCCATCCACATGCCAGCTCGACGTGGGTAGCTAGCCGGGACTTGGCCACACCCACCTAGACTTCGTATTGGCTAAAATGCGCACACATGGCTTCTAAATTTCCCATGCCTGGACTTCTGTCCCACGAGGGCGTTCAGCTAGAGCACTTTGAGGCCACACCAATGGGCAAAGGCGCTATACAATTGACAAATGACATTACATTCCTTTTGGCTGGCTTTGGCCTGTGATAGATGGTGGGGTCTCCCCTTCCCCTCCTTTCCTCCTTTCTATACATCTTTCGTTCTAACGCCCTTCCTTCAACCTGCCATGTTGCTTAACCTTGCCTTTCTTTTTCGCATTGTGATTGGCCTTCTGTCTCCTCCCTCCCTCCCTTCTCTCTATAACATCCAGTCCCCCTGCAAACCCTGCCGGTAGCAAGGCAGTGAGTTGCAACTTTCTGATGGGAGATCAGAGTTAATGGAACTATGGCAGGCGTTTATTTATTTATTTCATGTATTTATTATTTGGATAGCGCCACAAGCCCAGAGGCATCAGGGCGCTGGACAGCATGAATCAATATGCACAAGGTGAACAAAGAAAAGACAAAACAGACACCCACTTCATATCAGAGTGGCCTACGGAAACAGTACTAACTGCCTGGAACTAGTCGGGCAAGGAGTGGCATTTTCAGCGCAGAGGGTGACAAAAATAGTCTTTGTTTACGCGAAGAAAAGAACATGGATTTAGAACGGCTGTCTGGGCACCACTCCGAGTAGTCTTTCTAAATCAAAGTGTGATATCCGTGCTGCACACACGTGCGTGCAGGGGCTGACAGGTGCAGCCAGGACTCAGAGAGAGGTTGCGGGAGTGAGGTGTTAGAGTGTGTGTGTTTGGGGGTGAGGGGAAATAGTTTGTGTTGGGAATGAGGTGGTAGGGGATGAAAGGAGGGGATTGGGGGTGAAACCCCCCAAATTCATTGGAATCTGTCCAGGGATATCGAGAGTTGGAGTGGGGCTATTGGTGGGTTGGTAGGGGGTGGGGGGGTTGGGAGTGCGATATTTCAGTGATTTTGGGGGCCACACAAAATCTGGCGAAAGAAATCAATCTTTTCTGAGTCCGGCCTTCAAAATGCAGGCGCATCACACAGAGCTCGCTCCGAAGGCTCCAGGGAGCAACAACCCCGCATTTCAGGTGGCAAGGCATTCCAGAGCTTGGGGGGCGCACTGTCCAGATGTTACCAGGTTTTTTCACGGCACGGTCAGAAGCTTAGTGTTCCCCGTGCAGGGAGCCACAAGGGCTTTCTGATAAATAGCTCGGGCTAGTCCCAAATAAGCATTTGTGCGTGATACCCAGGAGTCGGAACGTTATCCGTGCTTCCACTGGCAGCCAATGGAGTGCGGCCTGGCTGAGAGACGTGATCTCTTCTTCTTAATCCTTCAATAGGGTGACCAGATAAAAAATAAAAATAAAAACGGTAAAGGCCATGGACATAGAAGTAGGACAACAGTAAACACAAATAAGACGGTAGTCCTACTTCTATATCGCTGGCCTGTTGTGGGGGTGGGGTGGGTGTGCTCACAGCCCCACTCCTCTCATTGGAGGAGAGCGGCCGGGTAGGGGGAGGAAATGGGGGCGTGAAAAGCATTCACACCCCCATTCACGTGCAGTAAGCGTTGCGCCGGGCCAGATTTCGGGATTTCAAAATCGAGTCCCGGCAAAAACTGGGACCGTAGCCACCCACCCTTCCAATCCCGGGACGGGGGTTATAAAATTAAAAAACTCCCGGGACCACGGGACAGAGGGTAATTTCCCGGGACTTTCCTGGGAATACCGGGACGTCTGGTCACCCTATCCTTCCACCACTCCCACAGCACTATTCTGGACACCTGTAGTTTGGCCGTGCTCCAACTGAAGTCAGCGGTCACTTGAGGAGTAGAACTATATTTTGGAGGTGAATACAACGTGTTCATATTTTTTTTGGTAATCCTGCAGCCCCTATAGCTGTGTCACCCCAGGCAAATGTCTCTGTTGTCTCATGTCGCCCCTGTTGGGAGACATGGGGGTCATTACAATCTTGGAGGTAACCACGCCGCAATTTTCCGGGCAATTCCAACCTTGCAGGACCCAGTAATTCCTCATTCGAGGAACCCGGACCCGATACATCCCCATAGGGCTCAATGGGAATGGGGAGCGAGCTAACAATGGGCCCGTTAATAACGGTGCCCGTTGCTAGCTCCCCGGTCTGCTAGCGGGACCCGCTAAGGGCGCCTGGTTTTACCAGGTGCACCTTGTGGGTCCCGCGAGCAGAATCGTAATAGGGCGGTAAGGGGTAACGGCGCCTGCACCATTGCCGGCACCGTTAACCCCCAGCTTGTAATGACCCCCAGGTATCTCCCAGTGTTGTGTCCTGGTCACATGGGGGAACCATGTGACCAAGCAAATAAAAGGGATGGGCCATTTCCGGCTCGTCAGTCGATGCGAACCTGACTCCGGTGCCGTTCCTTGGTGCACCCTTCTGGTGCATCACCGTGTGCAGGAGGCCCAAGGACCGGGCACTGCACGAGGTCAGCGCCCCTGCTGGGCAATGCCGCCCTCCAACTGGGCTCGCCATGCGACCTTGGCTGAATGGTGTATCCCCGGCCTGGGTGCCCCCAGAGCCGGGGCTGCTGTGAGCTGGGTGCCCCCAGCCACGTGGTCTGCTCCGGTGGTCCGGGGTGAGCAGGGTGCTCCCTGCTCCTCTGTTGGCTGCATGATTGCAGCGCTGGCAATCTGTGTCTGGTGATTTCGACACTGGCTCAGGCCCGCCCGGTGAACCGAGGCGGGCCCCACAACATCTGTGCCCGGGTAAGGGTTCAGCCATGTTACAGGCGACTAGTCATTTGGATCTCTGTTTCTAGTGGATCGTGCATGTGGTTTTGATAAAACACAAGTTATTCTTGTCCGATCCAGGGGAGGATTGGCAACTTTTGGCCTGAGTGGAGGGCAGGGTGCGGGACAGGTACATTATAGTACCCCATGTAGTAGCGGCTCCAGCCCGGAGTGCAGTGTCTGTAAACCCCCCTTTAATCTGTAAAGTTGATGCTTAAAAATACATGTGTTGTAAAATAGATAGGAAATAATTGAGTGCTGATTAATATAGTCATTTATTTTTAAGAGGAACACCACTGGCAGCCCTACTAAATGTAAGCACAGGGAGATGCTGTCCGGGGTTCTATGTTATTACAACAAAGTAAATTACATCGTGGAAATTTACTTCGTTGTAATCACTTCGAATTGTATTTATTTTTTAATTCGGGGGTCCCTTCCCCCCATTCCTCCCCTTCACCTTAACTACCACCGCTACTCCAAACCCCCCGTTTTACCCTTTTCATTTCCTTTTCCCCTCCACTGTTTTTAATATGTTTGAGATTTTAATGTGTGTACTCCCTTGTTCCCTCCCTCTAACCCGTGGGCGCTTTGAAACAGCATTTGCTTGCTGCAGAAGCGCCTAACAAGCGAACAAAAAATAAAAAATAAATTAAGTGTTTGCAACAAAGTAAATTAGCGCCAAATAATTTACTCAGGTGAAACAATGGGAGACCCTGACCAGACCATGCACGCAAAGTACCTATAGGCAATAAAAAGCACAACTATAACAAACTTCACATACAAGAACAATATGATAGTGATAGCCCCATGGACACTGGGACCTGCCTGACCGAGGCTATCACTACCGCAATAGACGATCACCAACTAGAAACTACAAGGGATTCTGGTGATACCTTCCAAGTCCCATTTTATTTTTCTGTACATTCTCATAATTGTAGTTATGCGTCATCATTTATACATTGTGGATTACGGTTCCATGTCATTTCATCGCGGGATGTTTTTTTCGCAGGGTTTTTTACCGCACATTTTTTATGAAAAAACCCATCAAATTTTTTTACATTATTTTTGGGGGGTGTCCCCCCCAAGCTCCCCATTCCCTTTCATTTTTGATCTATTCCCAAACATCCACACCTCATATATATATAATTTTCTAACCCCCCCTAAACAATTCAATGGGTTTTTTCGTTAAAACATTTGCAGTAAAAAAAGCGTGAAAAAACATCCCGAGATGAAAGGACGTTGTACCGTCAGCATGCATGTCAGCATGTATGTTGCATCAGAGCATTCACATTTCCCCCCAACCCCCCTGATAAGCAAACGGCAGACTGTTGCATTCCGCAGTTCATCACTTTCAGTTGTATCTGCATTGTATCTCTAAGCACACCCAATGCCGTATGAACTTTATACTGGACAGTAGTTAATTTGAATTAGTAAGGGTAAATCGAGCTGCAGAGGAGGATGAACTGTCCTGGCACATGGACAGATATATACATATGAAGACAAGTGAATTCCCAAAATGGGGAACTCCCGTCCCCCGCACACTATCTCAGGCTAACCGTCAAATCATTATATGACTCATATCGGGTGATCCCATTTAACGACTCTTATGTAGAAACAAAAGTAATCATATGTGAGGCGTGTGTGATGGATAAGGGCCTCGTCTGGTTACAAATATAACAAACCTGCAACATGTCCCTATATCTACCTATTCCAGGTTGATACAGCAAGCTCTGTGTCTACATGAATTACGTACACTATCCTTTTATCATGAGTCTTTGCCACCCGCTATTAGTTATATTATACACATGCAGAAGAGCCTTATATGAGTAGATACCGTGAGCCTACTGATCCATGCAATCCGCTTTGAGCATTAATACAAACAAGTGGTATAGATAGATATTGCGACATGTTTTAGGTTTGGTATATTTGTAACCACACTAGGCCTTTATCCATCAGATACACCTCAGTGAATCGAAGATCCGGACAGCTACTTTTAACGAATCACAGGAAAAAAATGATTCACACATGAGACGTCATCATCGTCATTACGCGATGACGTCAGCTCGTACAAGCACGTTAGGTAGATAAGTTAGCCATTTTCAATGCCACAGGCTGTTTCTCTATGGCGTGCAGGTTACTGGAGAAGAATTGGCTTCCAGTAATTAGGTCAATTTCCATTTTGAAACTTTGACTGGCCCTAGTAGAATTCTTTACTATTCTTACACTAAGTACAATTTCTCTCCATAATTGCAGCCGACCAAACGCTAAGGCCCTGATGAAATACAATGCAATTTCCTGTTAAATCTATGGTTTGATGGAATATCAGCTGGAAAGAAGGTGAGTCCATGAAATTATGTAATTCTATATGGAGTCTCTAGCATCATGCCATGGGTATGGGGATATTGTTACCTCCAGGTAGTGAAGTACTGCCAATACAAAGGATGCTGGAAAGACCTCTTCAATCAGCCAACAGCCTCAATGTATCAATGAGTACGGTGCGTTATCACTCGTTCCCTATATAAATGTGATAGACCTTATATATAGAGAGATTTTAGCAGACCTGAAACAATATGGCGTAAAGTTCTTCGCCTTTTTGTTTACATAGCGGCAGGAGTCATAGGAGCATGCTAGAAGAAAATAATTTAGAGAAATAGACTTGGCTAATAGGTAGGTGTGTTCACATATCACTTTCTCCTATAATATCTGTCCATCCATGAAGTGCAACAGATAGAGCATAGCCTTGTGACTTTGGCTTTTTATGAATAGGTGTATGTTGGTGGCAATTCACCACATGAATCACGTGAACGATTGGTCCCTACCAGGAACACCTCAAAAGGTATAGATATTATGAGGTTTGCTAATATTTGATGTCTATAATGGTGGTTGAAACTGATGATATGAGGAGTTTCTAAACTGATAATGTTTTTTTTTTAATTATTTGTGTAGGACATGAAAAGAAAACTCCCCTGATGAAGAGACTCTCTCAAAACGCATTGGAGTATTTCCCATTGGTTTATATTTTGTAATATTTAAAAGTGATTATTATTTGCTAAAATTGGAGTATGAATATTGGACTATACACTTAACATACAATTACTTTTTGTATCTACATAAGAGTCTTTAAATTGGATCACCCAATATGAGTGTTTTAACGCATATCATTATTTGGCAATTAGCCTGAGATAGTGTGACGGGGATAGAGTTCCCCATTTTGAGAATTCACTTGTCTTCATCATTGTCAATTGGACATGCTTTGGTGATGGCCTGGGGGACAGACTGGCATGAGGAAGCAAAGGGGAGTGAGAAGCTCTGGGGAAGCGGGGACAGGCTCACACTCTGATCTTGGGAACCTGACTGCAAGAGGACCTCCAAAAGCAGAGCATTATTAATGTTGACATATCGCACGAATAATTACATTTTCTGCACTTTAGAATATACGAAAACATGTGTACACAAAATAGAGTTAAGAATTAGCCAAACCAGGTTGGGCATTCAAGATAAACGGATGTGGCTTTGGGCGGACTGCAATGCCACCTACATGCCAGGCGGTATGGTTTGGACAACTCTTCAAGTATTCTGCTGCACACATACCACTGCGAACTCCTCTGTGGTCACAAGAACTGACCCAGAAAATGAAGCCTTCCACGACGCTTGCTAACAAGGCTGCCAAGTGGTCATAGGTTAATGTTCTCCCTCACTTTGCTGCGAATTTATGCACGCAGTGTCAGGCATGAGCCGTGATGCACACACACTGAGCTGATAGTAGTTGTGTATAGTGCTTGCAGTCCTGCTGCAAAGCACCAGTGGCTATGATTCAATTAAAGAGGATGCCTTTTGTACTTATTGTCTGAATACGGAAACTGAAAGTTCACATATTACACTCTACCGTTTGTGGTGTATAGTCCGAGAGCGTTTACCTCCTGACAACACACATTTAGGGTAATTTAAAATAATACATTACAATTGTGGAGGAAACTTTGCTATATGAGTGTATGGAGCGGATGGGTATGCAGAGCGGATGAGTGTTGAACGGATGAGTAGTACGTAGAGCGGACGAGTAGTATGTTGAGCGGATGAGTATGTGGACCGGATGAGTGTGTAGATCGATGAGCGTGCAGATCGGATGAGCGTGTAGATCGGATGAGCGTGTAGATCGGATGAGCGTGTAGAGCGGATGAGCGTGTAGAGCGGATGAGTATACAGAGTGGATGAGTATACAGAGCGGATGAGTGCGTAGGCAGACAGGAGTACATGCGCGGGGTAGACAGGAGTGCATGCGCGAGGAAGACAGGAGCGCATGCGTATGGAATGGAGCACACTGGAGAATGAGGGATAGAGTAGAGCACGCAAGGTGGACTAGAGTGAGTGAGTGTGTCGAGCAGACAGGAGTGTGTAGGGCAATCTTGAACGCCTGAAATGAATAAAAATGCATAGAACGGACCTGATCGCATAGAATTGCGTGACGTACATAATATGCTTTGGAATGCAGGGAACATTTGAAAGAACATATATCATACCACACCCCACGCTTACTCTCTTCTTCACACCACCACTCAACTAGAACACAGAGATACTATGGCACCATTCGGTATAACTGTTCTCATACCAACATCTCCCGCTCACTCCCCATCACTCTAAGTAACCACTGCTGGTTTCACACCCCCCAGCCAGGCGTTCACCTCAGGCCTAACGCAGCCACACTCGGTCTGGATAAATCCTGCCAGAACGAACACATACTCCTGATCTCTCAACCACCACCACACCTACCGCTAAGAAGCAGCTACCACACGAATTCCACACCAGCTGCACACATACCTGGTGCGCACACGCACCTTTGGACTCTCTCTACTCTCTCTACTGACCCGAACTTCGGTTCCCGAGGGCGTTCAACCTACCGGCGCCTTCAGACCATACCAATGGTATATAAGGCGCTATATAAATGCAAAATAACATAACATAACATATCAAATGCTTATTTTTAGAGGTTCTGAAGAGTACTCAGAGGCCTTCCTCCCTCCAGCCTCTGGCACACTACAAGACTATGGGCCATATGCATCATTGACATATATGTTATTTAATAAATTCCACATTATTTCTGAGATTTTTGCTGAACACAATTCATCTAGAAAATGAGTGCGTGTGGCTAAACTTTCTACACTCCTGGTTTATATACACAGAGTTTCAACAAACTTGACTTACATAAAAACTATTTTTCACAACACATGCATTTAAAATCAGCAACACAACTCGTCGATGATTAAGCTAGAGTGACGAGTGATAGAAGGCGCAAAGGCCCAGCCTACCCCCAGGGCAACAGCCCGTTCAGACGGTTCTATGTGAAAGACCTCATTATTAAGGTCTCGGGGTGAACGACCAAAAGAAAAATGGGCAATAAAAATCGGTCTTTTTTTTTCATGCAACCTTAATAATGAGGTCTTTTCACATAGAACCGTCCGCTCAGGACCTAAAAGCCCTCAGTGACAGACTTCACTGTGTGGCGGAAACATGCAGATGGATGAAATGAGGAGTAAAGCAAAAGAATGTTTACGAGAAAACTGATGGAAAGAAAGCACAATGCACCTGTGTTATTGATCTGGCTTAGCTTAGAGGACTCCTTCGTGAAATATGTATATATATATATATTCTTGCTGACGAGATGGTGTTCAGTCTTGGTGTACAGAAGTGATACATATCCATGTGCTTGCTTACACAAGGCTTTGTTTGTGTAATTCTGCACACACAGATAATTGTAGTACTGAGGATACTGGAGGAGTCGCAGGAAGGTAGAGATGACGCTGGAGGCAGGTATGTGTCAAAAGTAAGTTGCTTTATGTCGTTTCGGGGCTAGTTGGGAAAAGGGAGGCAGGAGCTCCTCTCAAGTCAGATCTCCCATCCTGAACGATCATCTGTCAGTCCTGGAACCCCGATGCCCTGTAAGGTTCCAGGCTACCTCATAACATTCTACTGCCTGCATTGGTGCACACAACACAAGCAGACACTACACTAATTCTATAAAAGCCTGCTTTGAAAGCTTTACAAACCAAGGCAAGCTAGTAGCACTGAAACCATCACATATTGCAACACGCAAGAGCACGGGCACACACATACAAACACACATGCATGTTATTGACAAACACTTTGCAAAGAACATACCCTGTTTTGAAAGTGTCATTTACACATTGCTCTGCCGTTGCATTTTATAAATCTGAGCAGCACATTGTATCATGCTACAGAAAATCATTCCTTATGAAGTTATTCTAAATACAAAAGAATTCACTGCAAGCTGTGGCTTCAGATTTTAATGCAACGTAAAGTCATTGAAGGAAGCACATGCCCTTGAACAAAGAATAAAACATATTTTAAAACATTAATTTTTAAAGTCCCAATGTTACAGTACGCATCATGAGCATCCATTTGAATTTTGGTTATTTGGGAAAAAAATAGACTGATTCACAAATATTAGCCCTGTGCAGCAGAAACCGGATTTCCTGGGAATCCTGCCGGAGGTCTAATGGGAGGAAATGTTAGCTTGTTCTCTGATATCATCATAACTCACATTAGCCTGACCTTGTCAAGAGGACATGGGAACCCCTCTGAGCCTGGGGTGGGTGACCTGCCATGGACTAATCTAGAGCCAGTCCTACCCCGGAGGGAGGCATTGGCATTCGGGAGGTCCCCAATTCCTGTCCCCTCCCTATGAGACTGTCTGTTCACGTGCAGAACAAAATTGCTTCATCCCATGCCTGTGACCCCAAAAGCTGGCAGAGTTTTCTCTGCTTATATCAGAAATCGAATACATTCGGACACCCACGAATCAGCAGTGCACCACACATAGACACCTTAACAATCAGGCAGAGAAAGAAAAGCATTTGAGAGAGACACAGAGACCCTTCAGCAGACCTATGCAAGCACTAGGCAATCCGTGCTGGGGGGGAGGGAAAGCGGCACAGACAGAAGCCGGAGCTCCTACGTGACAGTCCCTGAAGCAGCGCATGGCACACCAGCCCCTGGATGCCAGAGGAGGAAGGCAGAGTGGGCCCCCGAGACTGCCAGGGCTCCCACTCCAACGTACTGTACTTCCTTAAGAGGAACTGTGCCTCAGTCCCCTAACATGAACGCTTTGCTGCATGGGACCCCATTCCTGCAGCACGGCACCCCCCCGTGGAATTAAGGGGTGGGATTTAACCAGCATTTTGATATGTTTAGTGTCTCTGAACCCTCCCGGGTGGAGACGACAGGCCCGATTAGCCAGGGTCAGAGAACCAATCAGGGGAAAGGCAGGGGGTATAAGAAGGAGCAGGAAAAGGAAGGTGCTGGTTGTTCGGGTGAGGTCACAGGAGGTGGAGGTGGCAGTCCAAGAGACTAGCAAGAGGAGGGATGTGGAGTGGATTGGAGAGGTGATATTGTGAGCATGCAAGGCAGTGTTTTAGATGAGAGAGAAAGAGACATCCCTACGGACAGCCCTCCACATAAGGGGTCTATCGGCCACTTTTACTCCCTAAAAATAGGCAAATACTCCCAAACAATTCAAAAGGAAACAGAGACACATGAACCTGTCTCCCTGCCTTCATCCACGCAGCTCTGCGGATATGTTGGTCCCTGTAGTACACACGATGCCACAGGAAGAAACTCAAATATTACAGCACACATAAATTCATTGGTGGGCCTAATGCCTTTTGACTAAAGATATTTTCCTACTGAAATGCTCACATTGCCAATGCCCCCGCAATAGCTGCCTGCACCGCAAAAGCTCCCTACATGCCCCCTCCACTTTCTCCCTTCCCCCGGCACTAAAAGCTCCCCCTGCTACTGGCATGCAAATAATATTACTGGCCACTCGAAGTGGAGACTGATATGTTAGGGTGCCACCAGTTGCCATGCGTGCACTCCTTCTTTCTACACAAGGTGAAAGATATGAGGTTTGATCAAAAAATGTACTCACGTTTTTTGCCTAGTGCCGCGCGCCCTTGTAGAAGGATGATCATCGTCTGCATGCATGGGGGCCCAGCAGAGGCCAGTAGTCTGTCGCGGACCTCGCACTTCTTTTGAAGAGCTTGAGTGCGACACCCTCATTTCGTGTGACGCCACTGGCTCGGGATATTGGTTTTACCTGCATGAAGTGCCCAGACCCAAATCTCTACAGAGCTTTTTATCAGGTGCCATAATATTCTGTGCTACAAAACCTGTCACAGCCCCAGGTTAGAATCTTGTTGTGTGTGCTGCATGTTGTGTATTGTTTTTTTAACTTGCTAGTGCAGTGGTCTACATAATTGCATAAATTCCACTAAGGGTTGCGTTGAATCTGTAGGCAAGATGCTTGTTTGTCGCTCTGTGTGTTTGTGCCTTTTCAAATGTACTCTGTGTATGTGTTTTGTTTTTGGTCCTCCTAGGTGGTTCTATAGGGTCTTTCTATATAAGTCATATTACTGCAATTTGTGGATAGTTGGGGACTCTTGGATCCACTGGCTCCAGTAGTTTCTCTTGGACATTTTTCCTTGAATGTCAGAACCTCTTTGCTAAAATATCCTCAGGCATGGTCATCCGGAGACAACATGTGCTGGTAATGTCCTACCTGAAGACAAGGCTTCTAATGCTGAATGTGTGGGTGTCCATGATGTGCTCATTCTACATGTTGGAGGGAATGACCTTAGTTAGTGAGGCCTGACATTGATGGTTTTTTTTCAGCAATTTCTGTGAAGCTGCATGGATTTTTGGTGTGTCTTTGTCCAAATATTGTGGGGCAGTTTCCCACTGGTACATTGAAAAAGTGACAAAGTGCTGCGGAATGTGACAAATGCATGTGCGTCTTCACAATATCTGTCATTTCAAGATCCTGGTGACCTGGAAACACTTGTTTCCATAAGTTATAAATGACTTTTTATATCATATAATATTGGTGACTCTATTTTTATCATAACAAATGTGTTGCAGTAAACCCATGCTTCTTGGTTCTATATTGTGCATTTCAGGGTGTATTGTCTCTTTTGTATATGCTGGCGACTTGCGCAATGGAACTAACTGGCAATTGCAATAAATCCCACAGAGTCATCACTGATTCCCTGGTGATGAGCCCCTCCCACAAGGTTTAAATCTCCTTTGGACTCCAACTCACATGAAACCTTTAGTACGTGGACGAAGAAGGGGAGAAATGAGTTAATGTGGAGCGGAGGAACCAACAATGTGTAGATTAGTGGTTGTAATGTCCATCAGCTGAGCGGGATGTTTAAAAATGTTGTGCCTTTACATGAGAGCAGTGAAAGAGGAGAAGAGAGATGCAGAGCAGGCGCAGCGGAAAACAGAACCGAAGGCAGACACACACGAACAAGCTCTGTGGAGGGAAGCAGGCGATTCATACTGGGAAGGGGAGAGGCCTAGAGAAGCAGAGCAGCCTTTATCCAGCTTGCAGCAGTGGAGAAGCGGCCACAGTGAAAGACAGAGGTTTGATCAGCGGGTGACGGAGAAGCTTTGGCAGCGGTGGAAAAGGATGGGGTTGGTCACTCTTGGCTCTCCCAAGATGGCGCTGTGGAGAAGGAGCAGTGTTCCAGCTTCCAGTTGTGCTTCACAGTGGCTATCTATGCCCATGTTGTCAAGGAACATATATCTTGCAGCAGAGGCAGAGCAACATCGCGTTGCTACTCTTCCCCTAACTACGCTCCATGAGTTTTCGTTCTGGGGTTCTCTCAGCATTACTGTCTATTCTCTCCCTGTCTCCCTATTGTGCTAATTCTGTTTTCTCTCCTTATATCAGCCTCCGCGGTTGCCAGCAGCAATCTTGTCTCCAGCGACGGCTTCGATCCCTTTGTTTGCCCTCAGTCTTTCAATCCTCTACATGTACATAGGAAACAGATTTAGACAGTTGGGGAGAACTTTATTCCGTCTTTCTTACCTTTGACGCGTGTGATACATTTTCCGCTTTGTGCATTCAGTGGTTCGCGACCGACGCCATTCGGTTTCCCATGCAACCACTCTCACGTTCCGCAGACACGGAAGTCTGCGAACTCTCAGTCTCAGCCGCCAGTACAGCCTCGCCACGAAATTCTGCCTTCGTGGCTACCGGTAGGGAAATGCTCCTTATTGTCTTAGTGTACAGGAGGCTTTCTACCTTTGTATGCTATACTACCAATCATACTGTTCCTTCTTGAATCCAATAGCCCCTTCCAGCCTCTCAGTGGCTTCCTTGCCATGCGTGATGAATCCTTCATGCAAACACATCTCCAATCACTCCTAGACTCAATAGTAAATCCTGGTCCTAATCCAAACCCTTGTTTTGACAGATCAAGCAGTGTGAGTTCTTTTCACTGAGAAGTTTGCAGCTCTTCTTACACAACGGTTCTGCTGCAGAAGATCAGGCAGGGGGTGATGTTCCAGCTTCTACTAACAACAGGGTTTTCTTCCCCAGAGGGTTTCCCTGGAAACCCAATTTCTACTTGCTAGTACACGCTACAAGTGGGCAGGGGGCGACCTGCGGAATTCGCCTATCATCTCCAAAGGTAGCTTCTGATCCAGATAGGTGACTTCCTTTTGTACTTGGGACTTCACTGCTTGTGTAAACGTGGCATAACGGTTAGCAAAGCCCAAAACCAGGAAGCCCCGACATGGATCAAACACAGCATTTTGTAACCGCGGTTCAGTCTCTAACAGCAGAGGTACAGCAACTCAAGCAAGAAAACACTGCACTGAGACAACAGCTTGTTAGGACCCCCCGCTGTTCTGAACTAAGGTCCCTTACCTGGGGGAAAGTTTGATGGTAATCCGCATAAGTTAAAAGAATTCCTCGAAGGCTGTAACATTCAGTTATTCAGTTAAGGCAGCCTTTCTCCCCACTGATAGAGATAAGGTGGGACATTTGATCTCTAATCTTTCAAGAGCAGCTCTTGCATTGGCCACCCCCCTGGTTACTGGCAACAATCCGATTCTTGACTCCTATCCTGCCTTTGCTACTAGTCTAAGAGCTATGTTCATAAGACAAGAACATCTATTAGACTTTAAGCAGGGATCACAAGACCTGTTAACCTTCATTACCAGATTTAAACTAATGGCGGCTGATACTGCCTGGCCAGACAACGCCCTCATCACTCTATTCCACCGAGGACTATCTGAAGAACTTAAGGACGAGGGTTCTCGGGTCTCTCTCCCTATTCTAATTCCTAAGAAGAACACATATGACAAGTTCAGGAAGTCTTAAGTCACCTGCAACGCAATCATTTGCTCTGCAAACTCGAGAAGTGTGAGTTCAACCGATCCAGAGTCTCATATCTTGGGTACATCCTGTCTTCTGGAGAGGTTGATATGGACCAAGCAAAAGTGACAGCAGTATTGGAGTGGCCAGCACCAACCTCAGTCAAGGACATCCAATGGTTCCTGGATTTGCATATTTTTATAGACAATTTATTCCCGAGTTTTCCACCATTATCCTTCCCTTAACCTCTCTCCTTAAGAAAGGGGTACCATTTATTGGTCTAGCAGAGCTCAACAAGCCTTCGATGACTTGAAAATTAGGTTTACCACGGCTCCAGTCCTGATCTCACCAGATCAGAAAAGAAGTTCATACTAGAGTCGAATGCTTCTCACCAAGCTCTAAGAGCAGTTATGTTACAGGAAAACGATCAAGGGGTGTAAGGCCCAGTGGCCTATCTTTCTGAAACACTTTCCCCCTCTGAACTGAATTACACAGTCTTGGAAAATGAGCTGCTGGCCATCAAGCGCTCCTTTGAGGAATGGAGACTCTTGGGAGCTCAGCATCCTATTGAGGTACGCACCGACCATCATAATCTGCGAGTCCTGCAATACACAGAGACGGGGGACAGTAGACAGGCACGCTGGACCCATTTCTTTTCCCCTTACAATATTGTATTCACCTTCATTCCCAGCAGGGTTAATCTACGTGCTGATGCGTTGTCCCATAAAGAGCTAGTTCTTTTCTCTCAATTCTGCTCAGAGCCATTGTTCCCGAAAGCTGTATTCAGCCACGCACTTGCCAACTTTCTCCAACTTGTCAGATAGGAAACATAGAGTCTGATTGTCTTCTCATCCTCTCCCGGTGTCATCTTACGAAAAAGGATGGACATTTCTTGTGGAACAACAAACTGTTTCTTCCCACAGCCGCTCTTCAGAAAGAACTCTTAAGCATGTTCCATGATGCAACTGCAGCAGGTCACGGAGGTATTTGCAACACTGCTGAACTTCTTCAGAGGCATTTTCAGAGGCCTACGTTGATGTCCAATGTTCGGGACTATGTTGCTTCTTGCACTGTGTGTCTACAGTCCAAAACCCTACTTTCTGCCCTGCTGGGGAATCTGACCAGGATGCCTGTTCCGGATAGACCTTGGCAAATTATTTCCACTTATTTTATTGTAGATGTACCCCCATCTCAGGGTTATACTCCAGTGATGGTAACAATTGACTCAGTCACTAAGATGGCACATTTTGTGCGCTTGCCGGGAGTCCCCTCTGCGGCCTGCATGGCGCGCGTCTTCATTGAGTGCATCTTTTCACTCTATGGCCTCCCAGATATCATCATTTCGGACAGGAGTTCACAGTATACCTCCTGGTATTGGAAGCAACTCGACCACGACCTGAGTTCCAGGTCCCACCCGCAGACGAACGGCCAGACAGAACATCTAAACCAGACCTTGGAAGGCTTCCTGAGATGTTATATTTTGGCAGCGCAAGACAACTGCGTTTACGTCCTATCATTGGCTGAGTTCGCATATAATAATGCCTTGTATACTTCCCTGGGAGTGAGTCCTTTTTTTTTCTCTGCTGGGTTTCACCCTAGCTGTTTCCCGTCAGCTTCACCATCGTCCACATTATTTCCGGACTTTGAAGTTCCAGCTTCCAGTTGTGCTTCACGGTGGCTAACTCTGCCCCCATTGTCAAGGAACAGATATCTTGCAGCAGAGACAGCATTACTGTCTATTCTCTCCCTGTCTCCCTATTGTGCTAATTCCGTTTTCTCTCCTTCTATCAGCCTCCGCGGTTGCCAGGAGGGGTCGTGTCTCCCACAACGGATTTGATCCCTTTATTTGTCCTCAGTCTTCCAATCCTCTACATGTACGTAGGAAACAGATTTAGACAGTTGGGGGGAACTTTATTCTGTCTTTCTTACCTGTGACGCGTGTGATACATTTTCCGCTTTGTGCATTCATCGGTCCGCGACCAACCTCGTTTGGTTTCCACAGCAACCACTCTCACTTTCCGCAGACCCGGAAGTCTGCGAATGCTCAGTCTCAGCTCCCAGTGCAGCCTGAAATTTGGGGTATATCTGTCCAGAGGTTTTTAAATATTCGCAGGAGAAGTGAGTGCCCTCTGCTCCCATAAACATTTACATATCCCCCATGGTGCTTTGCAGCAGAAAGACTTTTCAGAAATGAAAAGTCGCCATTTTATTTTGGCTGGATGCAAGTGATTCCCCCAATATCGCCTGGGAAGCTAAAAATGAAAAGTGCTCAAAAAAATTTGGAGAAGGAAAAATGATCTAATCGCATCAGGCTAGAGGTGGGGAGGGGCTACGAGGACATTATGTAAAATTAGGGTGTTGGGGTGGTCTGAGAAGCCAGTAAAAGGTAGAAGATTATCAGTTTATCAGGGGAATACCAAGATGAATCTTACAAGATTACAGGAGAAACGCAGCAAGAAGCATTCGGAAAGAAAACTGTGCCATACGAATCGAAGAGTGATAGGGGTTAATGGGAGAGGGTAAGAGAGGGAAAAAGCAATTGAAGGGGTGGGGGACAAGAACAGAGAAGGGTGCCACATGGTGAGTGCCTGTGAGGATGGGGTAGACGTTTTAATTTATACACGTTTTTCAGCTTGTTGGGGGAATACCAAGTGAATCTCATGGGATCACGCAGCAATTTTGGACCTTTTCTGTCCATTATTGGGGAAATTGGCACAAGACTATGCTACCGTTGGGATCAGAAATTATTTCTGGGGAAATTACTGCATAAATAGTGATTGGGAAAAACAAATATTTTACACCTTACAACTTGTCGAACAATGGCTCAATGATACGCGCCTAGAAGGATTTGATCCACAACTCTCAGACTCCTAAAATTCTTAGGCTTCACCATTGACAGCAATCTGTCCTTCCAGAAACATACAGCCAAGAAACCCAAATAGCCTGGCTCTGAATCTCTACCATTTGAAAAATCAAACCCTTCATCCCGCCACAGGACGTCTGGACCGCAGTGCAGGCCTTTGTGTTACTACACAAAGATGGGGGAAATGCTCTCCTGACAGGTCTCCCAGCTAGTCACTTGGCTCCCCTCAAAGCAGTCCACCACGCTGTAGCATGTCGTATTACAGGAACAAGGAAATTTAACCGAATTACCACCATCCTACACAAACTACATTGGCTTACACTCCAAGCCAGGAAACTGTTCAAGACTGGATGCATCATTTACAAAGCAGTCACTAGTAGCACATCAGTGTACCTGGTGGCTAAGCTCCACATATCTGGTGGCACACGCTCCTTGTGCAGTAAATCGACCAACCGGCTTGACTCACAACTCGTCCGCAAAGAGAGGAACCACAAACAATCCTTCTCTTGTCATGGACCCACCCTCTGGAATTCGATACCGGTGTCGGCTCGGAATGCCCCCATAATTCTCAAATTTTGCAAATCTTTTCAAACATGGCTCTTTCAACAACAGCTGACTAAGGACTAATTCCATTGGATGCACTTACGGAAGCACATACCTCACAGCACTGCACTACTGTTAAAAGATGCCAGCCCAAATGCCTGCTACCCACACGTTGCTCTCAAGCTAGGTCCACGCTTTAAATAATAAAATAAAAATAAATTAAAATATGCCCTGCCCCCTTTTCTACTGCGGGTACACCATTGCCTAGTGATGTCTGTTTATTGGAGGTCCCAGTGTTCCTGGTATGCCGTGGTGAGGCCTTGGTGCTGAAGGTGAGTGGTACACTGTTTGTTGCTTTGTTCTTACCTACCCACAGCTTTCCTTTTCATAGGTTGGGGAGGAAGCGTAGCTCAGGGGCAACGCGTTTGTCTTGGAAGCGAGAGAACACAGCGCAACACAGGTTTGAATTCCGATCCCACGTTTAGAAACCACTCGCTGGTATTAACCGCATTATAAAAGCACAATTATAATTGCCTGTGTACGTCGGGAAGTATGATGGTTGGAGTTTAGTGGTTCACTCTCTATCGATTGGATTCTTTTACATATGTTGTAGTAGTTTCAGCAAGGAAAAAGAACAAACAATGGACAGCACTTTTCATGGTAGGTATGGGGTGATCAAGAGTGGTATTCTCGATTTTCAACCTGGCACATGTATGGGGAACCGAGACTGGGGCCCTCTCAACTTCCTCGCTCCTAATCTGGGGCAGGATGGGCTCTGGCCAACACCCTGGTAGACCTCCTGCTCCAGGCAGAGAGGGGTCCTCATCTCCCTATGACAGGGTCAGATTCCTTACCTTGTCACATATTCCAGTGGTACACAGGTGGTATAAGTGAACCTCGTATTCTGGTGCTGTCTGTTTCCACTATTAGATATTGGAGAGCAGGTGCCTTGCCAAATGCACCCAGTATAGTGTTTGACGAGTGTCCCTTATGACACACTTAGGAACTTCATGTGCATTTTAGTGGGGCACAGAGTTCTCTTACAGTGATCACTGATTTAATATGAGGGAAAATATGGTCGACCCATTACAGTTCACGCAACCACGACACCGGTTCCACTCTTTCTCTGCATTGGCCTTTGCCCAGTATGTGCAACGCTTTCCTCGCGCCTCTCAGTTTCTCTCCCTCTTTTTCTCAAACTGCCTCATTGTGACCTCACACTTTTTGGTTTCACATTCCCAGACTCGTCTGGCATTTGACCGATTGTTTCTTCTCTCAATAGGTCCCCTGGCCTGTGGTTTACCGTTTGGTTCTCTTCTTCAGTTTTCTTTCGGCTACTTCTTCAACTCTCAGAGCCGATGCCCTCGGATATCGAAATCCCTGTTCTTCCTTGCTGTTCAGTTTAAATAACAATAACAGGGACGACCCTAGTCCAATTTACAGCAGCTGATCGAGTCTTCATCCCGCTCGATTGTAGTGTTCTCAGGCTCTTCTTTGTCCCTGTACCTATTAAATGAGGGTGGTTTGATATTTTACAATAACGCACGGTTTTGGATGTGAGCTTGTGCGTAGAAGGTTCAGGCATTAACATTAGCTTGCGGGTTTGGGATTTAAAGGGGCTGAATATCCCAATTGCATCCTTATCCCCAGGAGATGAGTCCCTCTCCATGAGATCCTCCCGAATGTTACCACCCCTAGGGGGACTATTGGTTAGCGGCCTCACCTCCCTAGCCTCAGAGAAAGTGGCTTCCCACAGGGAGAAGTGACGATATCTCCATAAAGTCCCATGCGGCTCTATCCTCTCACCTTGGCTCTTCAATTTCTACTTGGCCCCTTTGGCTCACCTGATCTCTACCATCTCCTCTAACTTTCAGTGTTATGCGGATGACACCCAGCTCTCCTTCCACTCCTCTCAGCCTCTTCTCCTCTCTCGCCCATTCCTGACTGTCTATCCACGATTCAGGATTGGCACGCCTCTAACGATCTCTGCCTTAATGCTAGCAAGACAGAGATCCTTCTCATTGAGACCCCTGCTCCCGCTTTCCCTCTCTCACTCTGGCCGCCCTCCTTGGACCCTCTTCCATCGCCTTCCTGAGAGGCAAAAAATATTGGTGTCATCTTTGACTCAACTCTCTCCTTTTCTCCTCACATCACGGACCTTGCCAAGAACGCCCACTTTCAGCTGAATCTCCTGAGAGGTATTCTTTCTTTTTTATCACTTTCCCCCAGAAGCTCACTGTCTCCAGAGCCCTGGTTCTCTCTGGGGTGGACTACTGCAACAGCCTCTTTCTCAATCTGCCTTCCTCTACTGTTCGCCCTCTGAAACTAATCCAGAACAGGACTGTAAGACTTATCCTTGGCCTCAAGGCCAGGCACTGTATCTCTCCAGCCATGAAATCCCTCCACTGGCTCCCGGTGGTTGCAAGGATCAAGTTCAAGACCCTCTGCATCGTCCACAAGGCTTTCTGGGGCCAAAGCCCACACTACATTCAACTCTCTCTTCCAAAATGCCTTCCTTCTTGAGCCCTTTGCTCAGCTACCTCCAACACTCTGAGGGTCAGAGGCTTCTCCAAGCAGAGAGTGGGAGGTAGATCTCTCTCCTCTGCAGGTGCCTTCCTCTGGAATGGCCTCCCTGCCCCTCTCAACTTGAGCCAGACCACCTGAAGTTCCGAAAGCAGCTCGAGACTTTCATGTTCTCCTTTTCTTTCTCTCTCTTCCTCCCCTGCTGCACCGACTGGTTGCTTGGAACCCCCAGAGTCTCATAGGGTAGCAAGCTCCTCCATGATCAGTCTCCCCTGCACTGCGTCCGGGCCTACCGCGCTCTTAGGGGCTATATCTGTCACCCTACCATCCCCTGCCTCCTTGCACTTACCCAAAGCCACACTGCCCTGGCTGCACTTACTCAGATCAATCCTGCCCCAATTGCACTTCTCCTTCCGCCCCCCCTCGGCACTTCTCCTCTCCCGCTCCCTCCTGCATTTGCACAATCTGAATGACACAAGCCCTAGTAAGATCGCTTGTCTTGTCCTCCCTCTGTGTTCCCTCTCTTGTCTTGTCGCGCCTAGAAACACTTTTGTACATCCGTGTTATAAATGACATATCATATCTTATCTGAAGGATCGCCGCACTGGCCTTGATTAGCTTAGGTTTAGGTTTGGAGTAAAGCAGGAAACCCAGATCGAAGTCATTTAAAAAAATGTTCCAACAGGGTGGGGTAGTTGCACCTGACACAAACGTTTCACGCGAATGGGGCATTACCCAGAATCTTCTACGTAGCCGCTGGAGGTATAGGGGATTAATTCAGCACCGGCTTGTGACTACCAGAAGATTTGGGTATATTTCTTAATTGGAGCACTGCTGTATTTATGTAAACTTTTTTAAAAATAGTTTCGAGAAGTTAGTCTTTTCTTCAATGATAAAATCCAATGAGGCCATGTGTACTCATTTCATTGAATGATTGACAAACATTCTGCAGTATTTAATTATAGGGTGAGGTTGGACCGCTCACACTAGTGTTATTGCGTGTTGTGAATGATGCATTAGAGCACGCAGATTGCAATTACACTGAGTCAGACTGAAGATATGACGTGATTACACTGAACAGTGGTTCATAAATTGCTTTATAGCACCGATAACTGTTTGGAGGTTGACGACCCAAAGCTTATCCAATGATCACAGTCCACAAATGTGGTGTTCAACAGAAATGAAATGATCATTTAAGTCATATCTTTTTTGCTGTAATGTACAAGAAAGACTACGCTATTGGCAAAATACAAATCCTCAGTGAACCTCATTGAGCCCAAGAAATGCATCTTTTATCCTGATGAAATTAAGAATGAACAGTTTTTCAGAAACCGGTTGACCGGTTCTTGGGAATATGTCACTGAATGTTTTGAATCTCCCATTTTATTCAGCACTTTCAGCGTATACACACTTTAGAAAATGTCTTAAGATGCTATTGTTTGTCTAGATTCTATGAGAAGACGGAGGCGAGCATTATTCTTATTTTCTTTATTACTGTTTCCCACGGCAATTCATAGAAACTTTATATATATATAGTACAGGAAACAAGGTCTGCACACGAGACATGGCTGACGAAACAGAAGCCAGGTTTCCGGAAATGTACAAGATGCAACATTTGCAAATATGCCAACAACTGTTCAGATTACATACACCCGATTTTAGGTGACTCAATTAAGATTATAGATAGAATCACATGTGAGAATGAATATGTGGTGTATGTACTTTCATGCACATGCCAAAAATGGTATATAGGCAGCACCAAATGTAAACTGAAAATAAGAATTCAGCAACATGTGAGGGCCATTTTACATCAAGATCCGAATTATCCAATGGCCAAACATTTTTTTGACTATCACCATTGCAATCTGGAGGATTTTCATTTTTTGGCATTTATAAAATCGAGCAAAACATGAGAGGCAGAGATAGAGAAAAGACACTCCGTCAGAAAGAGACATGCTGCATTTTAGCCTTTGAGACCAAGTACCCTAAAGGACACAATATAGATGAAGAGATGTACACCTTTTTAGGTTGTCATATCTAATGAAACTATATGTCAAGAGTGTTATTAATCACGCTATTCATCTTGTATTTTTGAATTTGTGTATTTATATACCTATATATTTTTTCTGGTTTTTCTGATTTTTCTGGTTCTCCAATGCATAAGGATTCATGTTTTCCCACTAAGTTTGGAAATTTATTTAGGAAGATTCTGAACCTGTATGGACAATTCCCATGAAAAAATGAACTGTTCTCTTGTACGTACAACCTTTCAGATTTCCTTAGGCTATTCATTCCAAGGGTGTGATTTGTTCAGAACTTCTTTAGTCTCAGTTAGGGTTACAAATTATGGTGCTATTTTTGGTGTTTTTAGGACCCCAGTTGGGGGTTCAATTTTACAGTAGTACACTTTTGGTGATATTTTAACTAATTTTGGTGAATGTTTACATGTGTATGGTGAAGACAGGCTATGTTGAGGAGAAGTGTGGATATATTTCCTATTTACACTTTGTTATGGACTATTAACTAAGAAACTAGGTATGGCCACTGGAATTGCCAAATCCCTAAACTGTGGATCCTCTGTTTTAAATCTGTTTTAAAATGCATTGTTGCAGGCTTTTAATCAGTATTTATATCAGAGCAACAATTGACATTGTTGTGTAAATGATATGTCTATATATGATTGTGCCTTATGGCTAACAACAAAAGGCATTTTAAATCATGGACTTAGGAACATTTGAAGCACAACGCACTTTAATGTATATACATAGGAATGTCTGGCATCAGATTATTATGCGGCACTTTATAGGCACTATGCACTTTATTGGAACTGCACTATGCACTTTATTTTATAAATGAAGTCGAGGGCAATTTAGCTGCCAAGACACAAACATTTCACAGATGATACTACTGAAAGTAAAAAGCATGAAGCAATAATTAATGGTAACATATTGCTTTTTATGTATTCCTGCACAATGCATTTTCCCACTAACTAATTGTATAAGCATTAAGCTATTATTGTACATGTTAGGGGTAACCAACGAAAATTACAACCAAATCAGAGGTTTCACAGAAATGGATGGAGGATAGTTGGGCAAACAGTTGTAACTGTGGATAATTAGTCCCTCCTTTATGTCTGTTTGGGATTTGCCTATTCAGAGATGGCCGAAAATCGGTGACCACACGCAAAAGTCAGTCCTCTTTCTATGCCTAAAACCATGCCACATGAGCTATTTTAAAGTTTTGGTAACAGGGATCACCTGTTGTGATCAAGCGGTGAGGAAACCGCGAAATGCGTCATTTCTGCTATGCAAGGGCCATATGATTTGGGAGAACCACGATGTTAGTGGATTTTTATGAGCCATATGCTGCGCATTTTTAACTAATAAAGAATACCCTTTTGGACACAGAACACCGGTTTGCTGGAGTGATATTGTTTGACTGGGGGAGTGCTTTCCATGGACTGCAGAGGAAACAGTCTTTTTTGACATATATATATATATACGGTAGTGGCCATGTAGTTATGGTGAAGTTGCTGTTTCCATAGGAAGAGCACTTTTTGGGCGGCTTATAACTTCGCTCTCCCTGGACGGATCCTCACCAAACTTTGCAAAAAAAGTATATGGGTCACTCTGATTTCTTTTGCCAAGTTTGGTGAGGATTCGTCCAGGGGGGGCAAAGTTATAGGGGGGGTCTCAAAACTTTTTTTTCCCATAGACTGAATGGAAAAAAACTTTGCGCACGGCCACAGGCCAAACCGCTAGACGGATTTACACCAAATGTGCGGCAGGAGCGGGGGCTTGGTCCCGAAAGCGTTCTTTTGCAAATTTGGTGTAAATCCGTCCAGTAGTTTTTTATAAAATGACCAAAACGTAAGGCAAAAAAATTTGTGATATCTGTGTTCGCTTCGCGGACAGACTTCCCTGTTCGCTCCGCGGACAGCACCCCGATTGGCCCATGGCCTTGTGTCATGTCCGCGGACATGCGACGTGTTCGCTGATTGGACGGTGAGGGGCGTGGAGTGCGTCAGATTTTCTGTGGCGCCCGCCATCTTGTATTCGCCGTCGATCGCGTACAGCGCAGTGAAACGTGGATAAAAAATTGTATTTAGTGCCGTGTGTTGGTGTGTAAGAGTGTTTGGGGAGGGTGGGGGAGTATGAGATAGGTTCAATGTTTTTTTTTTTATGTGCTAGACGTTTTTGTTGCGTTCGATTTGTCCGCGGAGAACACGGCTGTTCTGACATTTTGTAAATAAACTAAATGGTGGGGTGTTTAGAGGATGGAGTATGTGTCATTTTTGTTCGCAAGGAAGGTAAAAATGAGCTATGAACACTCGCGGTGTACTTAATTGTTTGTAAATACACAAACTGGGGGTGTCCTCAGGACACTGTCCGTATTCAGTGGCGGCTGCTTACAATGGGCGGGGGGGCGCCGCCCCCCCACAGAGAGAGAAGAAGAGAAGAGTCTCTGTCTCTCCTTCTCAACTAAAAGTAAAAATGCAAATTAAATGTGTGCAGAGCGGCACATTAATAATTTATTTATTAATCTATCTGCCGCTCTGCAATGCAGGGCTGCTGGCCTGGGCCTGGCCTGCTGCTGCGGAGGCCCGGAGGGGCGCGTCCCGATTTAGTCAACATTCTGTAATGTAAAGTGCCTGGAGCTCGTAGCTCCACGCACTCTACGTAACTATTCTCCCATTCAGGAGGCTGGCGGGGCGCTGGAAGGGTGGCCCCGCACTGCTGGTATTGTGCGCAAACAGCGCAACATCAGAGTGAGTCCTGTCAGCCAGTAAACCCCTCCTACCTACACTGTATGCTGGCAGGCCATGCAGCATAGCAACAGGTAGTTCTGCATTGTCATTGGCTGTTTGCCAGCCAATGACAATCCGTGTGTGGAATGGTGTGGGTGGAGTTGGGTGGGCACACGGTGCCTCACCTTCTCTTTCTCGTTCTTTCTCGATGCGGCCTTGCTGGTGTGGTCATCGTGTGCGTGCCAGCTGAGCTGTCCCAAGTAGGCCCACCCATCCACGTGTGCTGCTGTGGCTGCTGCCTGCTGCCCTCCCTACACCACGGATTCCAGCCAGCCTCCGGCCAGCGAAGAGAAGAGTCCAAGTCCAACAACACTGACTGGTAAGTGAAACAGAAACCGTAACCGTTGTGTAAACTGAGCACGCAAGCCCAACAGGCCAATTATAACACGAGTCGTGTTATAATTGGCCTGTTGGGCTTGCATGCTGTTGCTAAACTCTTAGTCTTCACCATACCATGCGACATGGAGCATGGTGAAGACTAAGAGGTTTGTCGTGTGTGGCCGGCGGCCGCGGGCCGCAGGCTGCAGCACTCAGCTTAATGGCGATTGGCGAGATGCTGCAGCCTGCATGTCATGGCTGGCGCTGCGGCCCAACGACCATTATTCCTATTGCGGCCTTCGACCCAGCCTTCACCAGGATTGCAATCATGGTCCAGGCCAGGCCCAGGACCATGATTGCAATCCTGGTGAAGGGCGGGTCGAAGGCCGCAATAGGAATAATGGTCGTTGGGCCGCAGCGCCAGCCATGACATGCAGGCTGCAGCATCTCGCCAATCGCCATTAAGCTGAGTGCTGCGGCCCGCGGCGCCGGCCACACACACCAAACCTCTTAGTCTTCACCATGCTCCATGTCGCATGGTGAAGACTAAGAGTTTAGCAGCAGAATCAATAAAAAAAATGTGTTGCTCCGCTAACACATTTTTTTTATTAACATACTTTGTGTGTTGTCTGGTGTTAATTGTGTGAGCCTAGAGTGTGTACGTTGTGTGTTTGGTTTTAACATGGATGGGATCCTATGTGGTCTGTGTGTGTTGTGAGCGGGTGACTTGCATGCCGAATCATGTATACGTGTTTTAGGGAAAGCGTGGATGGATCCTCAGAACACCATTGATACATTACATCGCCCTGTAAGAGGGCGGCAGTAAACCGCGGATTTCCAGGAGTGAAGGAAGGAGTTAGGTCATTCGACCCCCCCCCCCCCACTGTAGTTCACGCGCTTAGGGCATGTCACTTTATTCCCCTGCGTCTACTCCCATAACCCCAGCACTATTCTGAAGCGCTAACATGTCGTTTTAGGGAGCACCAGCAAATGACCCTTGCAGCCGAATAACGTGTGCATTAGGCTGTGCACACAGAGACTATACATTCATCAGATAACCATAGATATATTACCTTGTGTAGTAGTCCAGCTGCCATTCGAAAATACATGTGAAGTGAATGATCATTCTGTTTTTTGATAAGTATCGATAATCAATGTAAACAGAGAGGCATGGGTGATAGCAAGCCTCTGATTATTTCCTGCCCTTTCCATAGGACCATAGTGTGGCCCTTTACATGACCAAAATGCAGGACTGGCCATAATGTGAGATCTTTCGAATTTTGGTGAAGATGTTATCACTTTATTGGCCCTCATTACGAGTCAGGCGGTGGACCATGGTGCTATTAGCACCATGGTCCATGCCGGACTCCGGTATGGTGGATGGCGGAATTACCGCCCCATTCCAAGGTGAGTGGGGCGGTAGTTCCCCATTCACCATTTGCCCTTCCCCATTCCCATTTTTGCCCCATAGGGCATAATGGGAATGGGGAAAGGCGCTAAGTATGGTGCCGCAAATTGCGGCACCGTACTTAGCACCAAGGTCACTTTGCGGCATGGGTTTTAACGCATGCAAAAAGCAGGCGTTAAAACCCGGGACCTCTTAATCAGGCGTTAAGGGTTAACGGCGCCGACGGCGCCGTTAAACCCTTAAGGCCTGACTTGTAATGAGGGTCATTATGTGCTAACATTGTACTTATGCGTGATGGCTACAGCTATATTGGCTAAACATATTACTTGGGATGAACGTTTGTGCATGTGAATGCATCGAAGATGAATATGATGTTCCAGTCATAAGTGAATTGCCGTTTCATGTAGTTTACTTAATTATCCCGTACATATCCGCACGTTTTGGATTTGCAAGTTTGTTTATTTGGAGTTTTGTTCTCCTGGTCCACAAAGCATTACTGGCTACCTACTCTCCTAGCATCTCATGAGAACTCTTGCTACCCCACTTTCAGCTGCCTTTCCTCTCTTAGGCAATCTCCCAGCTCGTCATTAACACAACAAACTACTTCTGTTCGAGGGTCAGATTTCTTTTAATTCTCTGTGCTCAGTTGCCACATTCCAAATACATATATTAGCATTCAGAATTTATTTCCAGTCATGCATTTCGTATGTGTTCTCCATTCTTTATATAATAATATACATTTGCATAGAGAAGGGGACATAAATGTATACAAATCGTACACATGCCTAAAAAGCAAGGGCAGTTTGAATTTCAAAACATATACAATATCATAGATCCGTAGCCTGAGTTAACAGTGGATGTGCTTTGAGAGTGTTATTCAGAGGCGGGGAAGAAAAGTTGGCAGGAGAATATTAAAGCAAGAGTACGTAAGAGATTATTATGTTGGACTTCGGTAACACTGAATATTGGCCTCTTCAAACCAACATTGGCATTTGTGTTGAATTGCGCTGTTCCAAACATTATTAACAGATCAGGCAGGAAGAGATAGTCCTAGACAGTGGATGCAAGGTAGTAAACCAACATTTTATGCCCAAGAAAATACTTGTTGATTGTATAGGAAAAGTCACTAAATTCTTGGTCGGCAGACGTGCATTACTTTTAGTGGCCAGACCAAGCTCTTTTTGCTTGCAGAGATGCAAATAGCAAACCTTATACTTCTTTAAGGCTTGAGTGCACGTCTTTTTGGGGCCAAGAGAATATGTTTCAAAGAAAATGTCTCATAATTGTTGGTATGTTATCTTACTTGGCATTTATATAGTGCGTTATGTATCATTGGTATGACTTCAAAGCGCTGGTAGGTTGAATTGCGCATTTTGTAGGCCATTTTTCCAAATATTTCGCGGGGGGAGAACACCCCTGCACCCCTGTTGGGGTGAGGGGGCTCACGTCCTGTGCGCGCTCGCTACAAAATTCACCCTGGGAAATGTACGCCCCACCAGATTTCAAACTCACCAGCCGCCACTGTCCGTATTGTAATCTGTCTAGTTGAATGTGTTCTAAGAACACTCGCGGTGTCCCGAAATGGTTGCAATTACACAAAATGGGGGTGTTCTGAGAACGTTGTTTGTATTGTTCGTTGTCAGGGTGAAAGTGTTTTAAGACCACTCCTTTTGTCCGCTAATAGTACAATTTCCTATGGGCGTCAACCGACTTTTTGTCCACTAAAGAAACTATAAATCCGGCTGGTGTGCGCCGACATTATGTGATAATCCTATGACTGGCGCTATTGACCTGGCTGACTTGCTTTTGCGACACTAAATCATATCTCCCGCCCCTAAGCCTGATATTATCAAAGCATTCATATTCCCCGCCTCTCTCCGTGACGTTACAGGGTGCGTCATCAAACGCGCCCAGTCCTCTGCAGTCCTAAGTGACTTTACACAGAACCCGGAAGACAGCACATATTATGTCACAACACAGCGCGCCACAATTCAGAATATGAAACAGTGATTTAAAACCAAACAGCAAGATTGTACATTTTGTAAAGTACATTTATTTGACATCAAATGTTTAGAGAATATTCAGCAATTTGCTTTTGTCTTTGTTGTCGATCCGCAAAAGTTCATGTTGAGGCACGCAATGTTCCTTTGCGGTACAGAGGGTGTTAGATCAGCTTACAACTCAGTGCGCCACAATTCGGAATATGAAACTGTGGTTTAAAAGTAAACAGCAGGATTGTACATATGCTAAAGTACATTTATTTCACATGAAATGTTTAGTGAATATTCAGCGATTTGCTATTGTCTCTACTGTCGATCACCAAAAGTTTATTTTGAGCCACGCGTTGTTCCTTTGCGGTAGAAATGGCTGTTGGTTTATGATAAAAGCAGTAAATGGTCGCTCTGATAATCGGACGGTTGCTCCAACAACGAGCCATTAGACCACCCTATTGGTTGGTATGTTGTTTGTAGCCGCTAGTACTGCGTAAGGGCATATTGGTCCTTGGCGATTGTCCCATAAAATGGTGAGGGTCATGAAGTTGCATATTTGGACCTGCACCTGGCAGTTGAAGACCCCATCCGCTGGAGTCTGTAAATCGTGACATAGGCAAAATGGGGCCACATACCTGTTTTAAAAAACATAAATTAGTCTCACCAGCCGATCTTCATTAAAAATCATCATTTTATTTATTAGGGCGTGAAACTATTTGCTATCGAAGATAGTGCAACGGAGTATGTTAATAATAAAATAATAACATTTTCCCATTCATATAGCGCTAAGAACCGTGAGGTATCTAAGCGGTGCTTATTATTAACCACGGTGTGTGGTGCTCATTTATCGACCACGGAAGGATGAAAGGCTGAGTTTGGCCTTGCCGGGATTCGAACTTGCGTTAGCAAGGTGTGCACGGATGTCAAAGCGAGCGTTGTACTCGCTGTGCCACTTGACAGGCTATAGTGAAGTGGCACAGCGAGTAGAGCGATTGACCGCCTACAGAGCGGTTAAATTATTTCTATTAACCCACCCTGTGTCGTCTGCCTTTTTCAGAGCCCTCTAAACGACAGGGGATCAATTCGGCGGTGATAGTGCGCGGTAGAAAACATTATGCCACTTTCAACGAACAAGTTCAACTTGAGCGGTCTTTAATGCTACGCTATTGTAATTATATTTGGTATAAAATAATCTAAAGGGTTACTTACAGTACAATTGCAATTTCCATTGTCTACGAGTAGTGCAGTCCCAAAATACGACTCTGCGTGTGCAAACGATCTTTCGCATAGTGATATAATATATAAAAGTGGTTTTGTTTCAGAAATTTCATCCTTATCTTCTCTTACGTTTTAGCAACACTCCTTCAAGAGAAGTATTTCATCACAATCTCTGTCTGTCAAGGTCAAAACACAATACAACCTTATAGTCCGCTTCGTGAGCCTCTCCGGGGCCCGAGAAAAAAATGGAAGCAGCTGACCTTCACTGTAAACGAGCATAAATTCTTACTTTGCAACATTCTGTGTAAAGCCATCTGTGAGAAGTTGGTTTTTGCACGCCATATTTGTATATTGTTTGCGTGATATTAAAAAAAGTTTGTTTAAGGGACGTTATGGTTCTAAGTACAGCCGAAAGACCCTTGAAAATCGCAAGTTATGGTGAGCTATGAAAAATAACTCGCGCCACCACTGTGCACTGCTAAGACTAACACCCAGGACATCAAAGATGACATCGCAAATGTCATTGATGAAATCACTGATGACATCACATGTGTATGTACTTTTCATGGAATTTGTGTACTAGGGATTTTTATTATAATGTTGCGAAAAAAGTGTCAAGGATATTGCAATAAATATCATACCGTTATTAGTGCTTTGAACGATGCATTGATATAAATAGCATTGTATTATGGGATTCTATCTAGTATACTGAGCTACTAATGGAGAAACATAGCATTGTGTGCAGAGTACAAGATGAAAGTATAATATTTGTAATGTTAATATGTTGAATAATGAAATGATAATTGTCCTGAAATGTTTGAAAATTCACAAAATGGGGGTGTTCTGAGGACGTTAATCGTATTGTGTGATTGCTTAGCTGTATGCAATGAGGGAATGGCACAGAGAGTAAAGTGGACGCCGTCCGCGGACACCGCAGCTGTTCGTGGACAGGGCGTGCTACATCCGGGTTTTTCCAGGAAATCCAACATGGAAAGAAGACTGTACCGATCAGCCAATCAGATGTCGAGGTTGTGGATTTGTGTTGAAAGAGACTGTGTGTAGTGAAGATGGCAGAAGTGGAGAAAGTCAGGGTGTTGGTGCTCGGAGATATGTTTGTGCATGGTTTACAGCAGTATGCTCAATGCAGGCATGTTGCAAATAACTTTGATGTGAAAGGAGTGGAGGTGGTGTGGAGCACTGTGCCTGATTGCAATGTACAGGGAATTGTACAAGTTTGTGAGGATATGGCCACGATGAACAGTCCGCATGTGGTAGTTTTGCACTATGGTGCTTTCCATTTGGGCAACGTCAGTGCCCCTACTTTGTTGGCTGATTTGGAACACTTGGTTCAAGCCGTAATGAAGATCCTTCCAAATGCAAAAGTAATTTTTTCTGGATTACTACCTAGGGCAATATGGGACAATAGTTCAGTTTTTTGTCCTCAGCAAAACATTGCTAGGTGTGTCATCAACCGAGGCATGTGTGCTTTCATGCTTAGAGCTGGTATGTTCTTCTGTAATAATGAGAATATTGATGCCAGTAATGCTGTTAATTTTAAAGAAGATGGCATTTCTTTATCTTTTACGGGAAATGCCTTTCTATTTTGGAATGTAAGGGTTGCTTTGGAGAAGGTTATGTGAAGATTTTAGGAGTAAAGTAAGAAAAAAAACAAGAAAAAAAATACAAAATAACAGGTGTCTGTCAAGCATCTGTAAAAAAAACACAAAAAAACGGCTCTTTTCAGAGCCAACTTCAAAGGGGAAATGGGGCACACTATTTAAATTTACATTCACCACGCTCAGATTTTCGATATGTCCGCGGACATGGTGGTAGTCCGCGGACATGAAAATCACTACGAGGGGGTTAGTATGGTCTATGTTACATGTATATGAAGTCAGGGATATTATGGTTAAGTTGTGCTACTATGCTACTAAAAACCTATGAAATTCAGTGAAAAAACTTTGTTAAAGGGACGTTATGGTTAAGTTGCGCTACTAAAAACCTATGAAATTCAGTAAAAAAACTTTGTTAAAGGGACGTTATGGTTAAGTTGCGCTACTAAAAACCTATGAAATTCAGTGAAAAAACGTTGTTAAAGGGACGTTATGGTTCAAAGTAAAACCGAAAAACCCCTAAAATTCGGAAGTTATGGTAACATAAGCAACCATAACTCGCGCCACCGTGCACTGCTAACACTAACACCCAGGACATCAAAGATGACATCACAAATGTCATTGATGACATCACTGATGACATCACATGGCTGGCTCTCCCTTTTTATCCTTTACTGACATATCGAAGCCACATAGTTTTCTTCAGTAACAGTCAGGAAGTAAAAATTGAAAAGGTACTATATTTTTAGGCTAAGGGTCAAGTCACATCATATGAAATATACACATAGCGGAGGACACAGGCTTGAAAGAGAGCAATCCTTTCTGTGCATGAAGATAATCATTAGGGTTATCAGCACTTTCTCATAGTTTTATTTTTATTACTCTACCTTCTCATATTTGTATACATTATACTCACTCTCCTTTCCTTTGGGTGCAGTCACATCATGTGATACACATACATATGGTAAGTAGCAGCTTTGAAACAGAGCAATAGTTTCTCTGCATAAAGACAATCAGTTAGGTTATGAACTCTTTCTGCTACTATTTCTGCTTTTTTGTTTACTTCACTGTCCCTGTATATACTCATATTTGTATGTGTTGTTGTCTCTTTGTGTTTTAGTTGTAATAATTATGTATTAAGTGGGTTTTATTATCTACTTATTACATGTTTCACAGTGCGCAAAACTCTAATAAGAAAGCAGTTATCATTTCAGTATTCAACATGGCAGGATTATGAATATGGCACCTTCATCATGTATGCTGCACACACTGCCTATGTTTCTGCATGAGTAGCTTAGTATACTGGATAGAACTTCATAATAGAATGCTATTTATATCAATGCATTGCTTAATGCACTAATTAGCTCATGATATTTATCCCAATGATCCTTGACAGTTTTTGGTCAGCATTATAAGAATCCCTTGTACAGAGTTTTTATGAAAAGTAAATGCACATGTGATGTCATCAGTGATGTCATCAATGACATTTGTGATGTCATCTTTGATGTCCTGGGTGTTAGTGTTAGCAGTGCACGGTGGCGCGAGTTATGTTTGCTTATGTTACCATAACTGCCGAATTTCAGGGGTTTTTCGGTTTTACTTTGAACCATAACGTCCCTTTAAAAAAGTTTTTTCATTGAATTTCATAGGTTTTTAGTAGCGCAACTTAACCATAACGTCCCTTTAACAAAGTTTTTTTACTGAAAATATATATATATATATATATATATAATTTATTATTTTTTTATTTTTTTTTCAACTTTGTAACATTTTGTTCCTTCCAGGAGTTCCTGGAAGTGTAGAAATACTAACATAAGGTTAACACAGTTTGAAAAATCCATAGAGCTATACTCTGAAAGAAAATGTCCTTGGACTACCACAGCCCACAGTCCTCTGGGCCTCCTGTAGTCCTATAACACACTCCTCAACCAATCCGGTCCAGCCTGCCCCTATAAGATGGTCTTGCCTGCTTCTCTCCTCTCTTTCTTTGTTGCTGATTTCCCAGAGCTAAGTACCTTTTCTACTCATGTTAACCTTGTGATAATATCTTACTTTTGATAGATATATATAGCATAAAACATTGCGCACTTGCAGAAATATTCAGGGTAGCGCGCCAGCATTTTAATTAATGAGATGCGCATGCGTACATAACGTTCATGTTTATAAATTACCTTAGATACGTTAGTGAGTGTCTTCGCGCGGCTCACCGGCGCGTAATTCCCAGAGCAGGGGCCGGAGCCGTGGGCGAATGCACTCGCATTAGGCTCCCGGCCCCTCCTCCTGCTAAGAGCACATTGTCAGGCCTACGGTCTCCCGCTCGCAGTCTCTAGGACCCAGCGGGAGCCGGACACGCATATCGCGCCCCAGCAGCCACTGTGCACGCTCAACCGTCGTTCCAAGGAGATTTGGAAAGAGCAGTGGAGTGCGACAAGGCCAGCAGCTGTTTTAGAGTTTTGCCGGCATATTTAAAAAAAAAAAAAAAAAGTTAAAAAGTTCATTGCGAAAAACGATCGGAGAGGTCTTACGAAGGGCACACATTATCTGGCCAAAATAGCACAGTTCACAGAGCCCGGTGGTCAAGATCCACCACTCCAGAATGGAGTTCAGAAGAGTGGACAGATGAACCCACACACAATGAGCAGGATCTCTCACACAGCTTTAAAATGGTCCTAGGGGACTCTCTTTCCCACGCTGTAGCACAAGGTGTGCTCCCTCTTACGCAGAGGTTAGATCAGCTGGTGGCCATACTGAATGCTCAAAAAGCAGAACAGGAGAGATCTAAGAAGAGGGCGCTCAGACCAGGTGAGGGAACCTCAACAAGACACCCCAACCAAGGGGTTGATCAAAAGGACAGTAAAAAGGCTCGGCAGAGCAGAGACTCTATGATGCCCCCGAGCCATCCAGAAGGGGTAGGTTTGCTGCCCCAAAAGCAGATTGACCCAGTAAATAGGCTGAAGGAAGCCTTCTTGAAAAGGGCATCAGTGCCAGGCTCTCGACCCCCGACCCCAGGGGTGTATAATGTGGGGGAAGAAGTGGATTCTGGATACACGCTGGATGAGGAAAGCGGGGAAGAAGAAGTACCCTCGCATCAACTGACAGAAAAGATCCCAGACGATGAAAGCTTGGGAAACATGTTCGATCCGGAGGCAATCCGACATCCGAAATCTACAGACTTGGTGCCATCACCCAGAGTGGCCCAATATATGACCCTCAACATAAGAAAACCCCTTGACCGAGAGATCAGATCAAAGAGGAAGGCGGAATGCCCCAGGCCCGAGTTGCTGGGTAAAGTTACTGACACTCCAGATCTTGACCCTAAAATGGTCACTTTCGTCACGAAATCCGCCAAGGATATACGAAAAGGAGAGGACAGAGCTTGGCGGGGTTGTCAAGACAAGCTTTTAGACCTATCCGGTCCTCTTACGAAAATTATGGACTTGGCCGAAAGGTCTATGTATATTGGCACTCCAGTAGACCCAAGGTGCTAGCCAACTGGGCCCAGCGTGCAGTCTGCCTACTGGGGAACGCGAATTGCGCTCTTTCATCCGAAAGAAGGCGCGGAGTGCTGTTAAAGATAGACAGCAAGCTGAGCGACCTATCCTCATACGAGGTAGGGGAAGGCACGAAAGGCATGCTTTTTGGGGAGGCTTTCGCCAAAGAGATGAGTCAATTTTTGGGCACGTACTCCGCCCTGGAGAAGGCCCAATCTTCCATCAGAAGAATTTTTCCTAGCCGTGTTTTTGTCTGGACCGGGCGCCAAAGGGGTTGGATGTCCGGTCGCTTCTCCTCTCAAAGAAGACCCCAAACGCCGAGGTCTCAGTACTGGGAGACGCGGCAGCAGGATAATTTCTTCTCAGCGAGAAGCCGTTTTCCGAGGAACAGGAGTGGAAGAGGAGCCTATAGACAGCAAAACGCTCCAACCGGTGAGTACGAGAGCTACAACCCACAAAGTAGGGGGCAGAACAGCCAGATTTTTGCATGCAAGGCGCGATTTATCCAACAATGCGTGGGTTTTACAAGTAGTGTCAGCCATGACCTTAGAGTTCGTAGGTACCCCCTTGCAAGCGCAAGAACTAAGCCCAATGCTCAAAGCACAGAGCGAAGTAGCGCTGCTTCACAGTGAACTGTGCGACTTAGCAGACAAGGGAGCGATAGAGCAAGAGGCGCAAAGCTGCCCAGGTTTTATCAGCAATATGTTCCTGGTGCGCAGAGGGGACAAAGTCAGACCCGTGATAAATCTGAAAGGCTTGAACGAGTGGGTAGTGTACAGGCACTTCAAGATAGAGGGGATTCACCTCCTTCGAGATCTACTCAGGACGGGAGATTGGTTAGTCCGCCTAGATCTCAAAGACGCCTATTTTACAATCCCTATTGCAGAACATCACCGGAAATTTCTTCGGTTCAGATGGAACGCGGAAGTGTGGAGGTTCACATGTCTTTCCTTCGGACTAGCGTCCACCCCATGGGCATTTACCAAGCTCATGAGACCCGTCGCAGCAGCTATTTGCGAAAGGGGAATAAGAATAATTATTTACCTAGACAATATTTTGATTCTAGGACAGAGCGCAACGCTCCTACGAGAGCAAGCAGCATGGGTATGCAACCTAGTGACCTCCCTCGGCTTCATCATCAACATAGAGAAGTCAGACCTGCAGCCCGCTCAGCGGATAGAGTCCCTAGGGTTCGTGATAGACACAAAGAGCGCTTCACTAGAATTACCAGCTCGGAAAGTGCGGGAGATACGGAAAGAGCTAAGGGCAGTGTTAGCAAATATACTGCTTTCCCTTCGCAATCTAGCCCGCATTGTGGGCCTGTTAGCAGCCTCGATTCAGACGATATTTCCAGGGCCCCTGCACTACAGAGCCCTTCAGAGGTTAAAAATCAGGCACCTCAGAGGCAGCCTAGGTTATCACCAGTTGGTTTCGCTAGACCAAGAAGCCGTTACAGAACTCCAATGGTGGCTACAGAATATGGATGCCTGGAACGGTAGAGCGATATTCGGCGACACGCCAGACCTCGTTATAGAATCAGATGCCAGCAGAGCAGGCTGGGGAGCCCATTGCGGAGGGCTACAGACAGGCAGGAAACGGTCGCAGGAAGAGCTCAAGCTGCACATAAACTACTTGGAGCTTTTGGCAGGATCCTTCGCAGTAAAGGCATTCACCCGAGACCGAGTGAGCTGCTGTGTCCTTCTCAAGATGGACAACATCTCAGCAGTCCGATACATGAACAAACTCGGGGGACATCTTCCAAGATGCTTGCGGAACGAGCCAAAGATTTCTGGCATCACTGTTTGAGCCAGCAGATATCAGTATCAGCAGAATATTTACCAGGCGTTCAGAACACAATAGCGGACTGGAATTTGCGATATCTGGTAGACTCCTGTCTTGATATTGGGCAAATCTTCCTCGGGACCAGCCCTTGGGAGCAAAAATTACCCAATTCAGCCCAAAATACAGGTTCTATTGTGCCGAGCAGTGAACTCATGCTAGTGACAAATGACACCTTCAATAAGTTTTAGTATTTTATTCTAAACAGTGGATTTCAGCAACATCTTGGGATTCAAGTTAGAGAAGATTACAAAGCACAAAACTTAGAGAAATGCAAAATATAGAGAAACATAGAACTTAGAAAAACATAGAGAAACACAGTCTTACGCCCCTTCAATCAGCACTGGGAGACCCTGGCCCTCATAAGCTAGCTGTAACAAGCCCCACTCAGAGGACAGCGCTGCAGGGTGCCGACAGAGCCACAGATTCCGGACACTTGATCTTGCTCGAACCAAGTCCACAGATCGATCTCCCACCTGAGTCATGTGGGCATGCATTTTTATAATCTCGTGCTGTCAGTCCATGACGCACAGTTCCAGAACTTTCCCTGTGCAAAATATAGGCTTGCTCATGGAAAAACCCAACTCTGTGAATTTCCACTGTGCTCCTTTTCTGTGCCCCTCCCTGCTTGGAGCCCATCTGCGCGAAAGCTCAGAAATGTCTTATCAGTGCCTTCTCAGGGAAAGAGGATTTGTTTACGAAGCCATGCAGGGCTACCATTACAAAGGCAGAATATTCTAAGAGAAGCCGAGATGAATTAACCCCATGTGAGCAAGCTCTAAAAGGCATGCACTCATAGCTTAGTGTTCATAGCGCTTAAGACTGGCTATTTAAGCGCTATATAGGTGCCATAATGTTCCAAACACTCCAATAATGTCTATTAGCTACAGAGCTGGGGCCTTCGCCCTGCCTGTTTATTTACAATGCATAATGTGACCTACCACCCCTACTAGGCCTGCATATTCCTTGTAGCTCACTACTGCATAATGGAAGTGCTACAACAGACTACTGTCAGCATTTTTGGCACATACTTTGAATAAACTATTGGCTTTCAGCGGCTAATGCTGTCATCTAAAGCCCTGATTAGCAGATTTGCAATTTTGTGTATCACTACACTCCACCCCTATTCAAAGTGTGTGCGACAATGCTGACTAATACCCATCAACATAGTATGTAGTGCAGTGATAAAGACCTTGGGGCTTTGCAAGAGGTTTAAGCAAACTATCTTCTAGCGGTTAGTCAGCGTGGCATGCAAGGTTAGTAAAAACACTACCTAAACAAAAATGTACACAAAGTGAACAGTGACATATACCCTTGCCAAAACCTGGCCTACACAAAAATACCTACACAAAGTGAACATGTACATTTACTCTAGCCAAAACCTGGCCTACACAAAAATACCTAAATAATTATTGTATAACTGATTGTCAGTTAAAAAGCAGCATGCAGTTAGAATGTCAAGGCAATCCGGTGTAGTCTCATCTACAATGCACTATTGCATTTATGTATGGTTACCAATTCTAAACCTGGCAGCCTTTCACTCTAAGGGCCTACCCTCCCCCTGATCCCAGGGCATTCAAACGTGGCTATGGGCTGTGTGATTAGACACTTCCCCCATGTATGTGGAACCAAACCAAAAACCATCTAATTTCATGAGCAAGGTGAACCCATGGGCACCAGGTTATCAAAATAAAAACAATTCTACTAACTTGCATTAAAGCATGGCATGTGTTATTCATGCAATCAAAAGCAAGCGGTTTGATCCATGTGTTTGCTGGTAACTGTAGCTCTGTGTGCCAGTGGGTTGAGGATGGTCGCCCTCACTCAGTAAAAAGCCAACACCTGCTGATTAAACAATGTTTGCCATAAAATGCATTGTGCGTATTTAGCAGTCTTGTTGACCTGCCATATGGCAGAAAAAGTGTCTTCATAACTAAAGTTTTGCCATCTGAGGTGGTGGCCAATACTTGTAGCAGTGTTGGGCGTATCAATGGGCCCCACTAGGCCAGAAGTTTTATAGCAGAGCTGGCATCAGAACCCATAGTGGCTAGCTTATTGTGCACAGTTTCTATGTCAAAATCGATTAAAGCTCCTGTTACCCCCCGCTGCTCCCGCAATTAATGAATCTAGCTCCCTAGCTACGCGCAATCTAGTAATGGGCCATAGAAATGGACTCCATTTGTAGCAGCTTGGTAGTACTAAGGAAACATTGCCTCGTGATAAATCTATGTCTAAGTGTATCACTGTAATAATAGAGGTGTGCATTACCAGCCTACAATTTAAATGTTGCCTTACTACTGGAAAATCTAACATGTTCACAGTTTCTACCTTGTGTGACTTGTAGAATACCCTTCTCCAAGTAGGATGCCTACCATATATAATATTAGTTTTAGCTACAAACACCATACTACCATCCGGCAGTGGCTGTTTCATCACACCATTGTGTGAAATGCATTTAGTCAAGTTATAGTCCATAAAATCTTGGCGAGAACACTCGCTGCAGTTCTTGGTCAGAAAAAACATCACATTAAACAAATTAAACAAATCGTTGGATCCATTCACTGAAACATTTGGGCCTAGGATTTCATAGGCACCAGTCATATGAGTCAGTGACCAAAGATGCCCGACAATGTGCCAGGCCAGTACGCTAGCAATTCCATGTGGATACTCATTTGTAGCGCTTTTCCAAGGAATTATTCTAAATGTCTACAATCAAAAGATGACTCTTTGCATTAGTGTGCTGGAGACAGCTGTCCCCACAAAAACATGAAACTGGTTGGTTTAACAAAAACCGTGTCACACTCTGTGTCATAAAATCAAATATCAAGTCAGTCATGGTTTCATTTACCCGCCTTAAGGCTGGCTGTAAAAGTATCCAGTGTTTCGAAGGTTACCATCTCAAATTAGAGCTCGCACACTTGGCAGCATTACTACAAATTAAGAACCTTAACCAACGCACAGCTGACTTTGGTGTGCGCACTCATTTTATCTCGAAATAAATTACACTCCTGCTTGCATAATCCTGCTGCCCACACAATTCATAAATCATTTTCCTGCCTACGTGCAACGTAGTAGTTTTAGAAAAGACAAAACATCTCTGGTTAAAGCAATTCAGTTGGAAGAGCAAAACATTTCGTTTTTTCAGATTCATCTCAAAAAGTGCATTTAAAAACCATTTTTCAAGGTGTTAGCATTCAAGTGCTGTGTCACACAGCTGTTTGTGGTGCATGATGTCACAGTCCACAACTCATTGTCCACAGTCCTTTAAACAAGAAAGGCAAAACATATCAACCAGGTTATTTCCAGCAACTGAATCATTTGAATGTGCAGCATCAAATATTTGATAACTAGCCCAGTCTGCACCATGCCAGTTCAGCAAAAGTTATTACTCATTTAAGACTGGCTATCTAAGCGCTATATAGGTGCCATAATGTTCCAAACACTCCAATAATGTCTATTAGCTACAGCGCTGGGGCCTTCACCCTGCCTGTTTATTTACAATGCATAATGTGACCTACCACCCCTACTAGGCCTGCATATTCCTTGTAGCTCACTACTGCATAATGGAAGTGCTACAACAGACTACTGTCAGCATTTTTGGCACATACTTTGAATAAACTATTGGCTTTCAGCGGCTAATGCTGTCATCTAAAGCCCTGATTGGCAAATTTGCAATTTTGTGTATCACTACAACTCCAGCAACTGGAGACTGTTCCCGAGCATCTTTGATCGCATTCAGCAGTTGTGGGGGCCTTTAGATCTCGATCTGTTCGCCACCAGACTCAACACTCAGCTTCCCAAGTTCTACAGCTGGAGGATAGACCCAGAAGCAGCGGGGGCGGACGCGTTCTTACAGCAGTAGTGTGGAGACCTCCATTACACCTTTCCCCCATTCATCATGTTGACGAGAACAGTAGCGAAACTGAGGAGAGAACAGGCAGAGCTAGTGCTCATAGTCCCATTGTGGAAATCCCAGCCATGGTTTCCAGTAGTGATGGAACTTTCTATGGATTTCCCAAGAGTGATTCCTCACAAGGGAAACATTCTGCAGAATCCCGACGGCCAGTTTCATCCCCTCATAGCAGAGGGCTCGCTCACCCTACTAGCATGCCGGGTTTCGGGCAACGTTGGGAGCTGCCAGGAAGTTCGCAGCTCGCTGCAGATTGCCTCAGAAGCTCATGGGCGCCTTCCACCATTAGGAGCTACTGTGCCGCTTGGGAACGATGGGCAGCGTACTGCGCAACTATCGGTGTTCATCCCATTGCAGCACCTCTAGTGCACATGCTCAATTTCTTAGCACAGAAATTTGGAGAAGGTTGTGCCTACAGAACGATAGGAGTATATAAGTCCGCAATTTCAGCAGGACATAACATGCTAGAGGGTCATCCGATAGGAGAGCATCCCGCTGTGGTCCGGATGTTGAGAGGTATTAAGCTGAGGAAGCCACCCGAAGCCGAATACTCAGTTCTATGGGACGTACGCAAAGTCTTTCAGTTATTCTTAGACTGGCCAGAGAACAAAGACCTCTCACGATACCAGTTGTCGGGCAAACTGGCCATGCTACTGTGCCTCATAGCATGTAGGAGAGTATCAGATGTGAAAGCTTTAGAGATCGACAGAAACATTTTCTACCCGGACGGAGTAGCATTCAATGTAGCGAATAGAACCAAGTCAGATTCGACAGTTATTTCCAATCCATACTTCCCAAATAATGCGAAGTTATGCTGTGGAATCAGAAAATACAATATCAAGGCTTTTACACCAAGCAAAGAGAAATACACCAACAAAGGCTTGTCAAGATTCCCAGAATCTTTATTGCAATACTGAACAGTTTACAAAACAAAGTACACAAATAGCTATTTGGCCGTCAGTACATCACAGAGACCACCTGCAGGTTCAATGTGAGCAGTGAACAGGAATTGCTAGCTGGACATCAGCATATTTATACAATTTCTTCATAACAATGTCCAGCCTCCTACAAGTTAATCATGTACTGGGCTAGAGTTCACGCCAGGTTCATTCCTAATTTACATATCTCGTGCATGCGGTTTACTTCTTAATACATTTACTAACAAATACTATTATTCTCTGGGTTTAACTTTACACTCTTTACACATTTGCTTCAATGCAGGTCAAACAGATGTTTTGTATGTCATGCTTAAATAGCGTTATTGTTCTTGTATACTTGTAGGTTAACATCACCGATTCAAGTAATCCCCTGATCCTGAGGTCAACAAAGGACAAGGTCTACCTGACCCTAACATGTAGCCTGCAGGCAGGTTGGACATTAACTCGCCTACAGAGGTTGAAGAGGTTAAGTAAGAACAAGAGAACACAGGTCGGCCATTTTAGGCCACAGGGTGACTTTGCACGACAAACTAAAATGGCGGCCTTAACCTAAAATGGAGGCTTGATTAACTTAAGGTCACGACCTTGCGATGCAGATTTCCTCGCAAAGCGACTGGGCATAGGCCAACATATACAATGAGGACGAAAAAATATTATATCAGTTTTAACAAACCCTTCTTTTGGCCTATGCCAAGCGCTAAACTACTTCCAATCACTTTACGACTAACTCCACATTTCAATGTCTATACACCCCGAATCATTATCAAACATATCTATTGCCATTAGATCAGACACTAGAATTTCTTTCAACACGTACTCCTTGGAAACCTTATCTGGGGCCTATATTTTATGCCCTAATACACTTATTGCTTGCGCGCAACATCCCCCTAATAACGAACATATACCAGGGAGACACTGTATACAACAACAAAGGAACAGTAAACTACCCAAGATAATCAGCAAGGCCGAAAGCAACTTCCGTCCCCACGACCGTAGGAGATCCCAAAACCATGCACTAAGTTCCCACTTTCCCTCAGGAATATGCACTTTCGAACTAAGAACATGTAGATTTTGGATTACCCTAAAGATCGTTGGAGAGGAGTCTGGTACGTAAACGCAGCAAGCGGACCCCACTAATTTACATACTCCTCCACGCTCAGCCAGAATGACATCTAATGCCATCCGGTTCTGAAGAGCTACTAATCTTATCGCTTTCTGTTCTAACGTCATATTATACAGTATGTCCGTGGTCCGGTTGATGGTTCTCTCCAGTACTCTCGCTAGTCCCCTGATGTCTTCTGAATTCATAAGCTGCCCAAAAAATGGCACAAAGGATTTCATTATGTCTCCTAGAGTTTGCACTGGAGTATCCCCCTTCACATCTCGTCGTGGATGAGTCTTCGAAATTTCTGCAGTACTGGCAATGAATACCCCAGGTAATAGAATCCCTAAATAGCAAGTTCCTTGCCAATCCCTGGGCAACCATGGAAATGCCACATTACCGCAACGTTGGCACAACTTCTAAAATCACCCATTGACCGTGTTCCATTCCTTTGTGTGCAGAAGGAAACTGAATCGGGGCTATGGTTAACAGAATTGTAATATAGGCGTCAGGGAGTAACCATTTTCCTTCAACATTGTCCACCCAACACCCATCACCATCCAATCTCCCTGCACCCTCGACCCATTTCTTGGTCTCCTCTACAGTGGCATCTGCTTGAATGTCTTTTACAGAATCGATACTTTCACCAAAAGTGCAAACATTTACAGTTTCCCTTACAGCATACATTTCTGAACTAAAATCAGTGGCAGTTTGTTTAGCTATCTGATCAGCGAAAGCATTCCCTTTTCCTATATCATCTGTAACCTTCTGATGTGCTGTACATTTTACAATGGCTGACTAAACAGGGAGTGCGAGCGCTGAAAGTAATCGCACTATTAAGGTGCCGTGCTGTATTTTTGTGCTATGTGAGGTCAAGAAACTTCGTTCTTTCCAAAGTCTACCGAAGTTGTGAACTACCCCAAAGGCATATTGACTGTCGGTATATATATTTACTGTAAGCCCTTCAGAAAGTTCACAAGCTCGAGTTAATGCTATAATTTCTGCGGCCTGTGCGGAATTATGCATAAATCTTTTGGTTTCTACAATCTTGCTTAATGTAGTTACGGCATAAGCAGCCGTGGATGTACCATTCAGAAGTTTGAAACAGGAGCCATCACAAAATAGCTCTCCTTGTGGGCTATTCAAAGGCGTGTCTTTCAAATCGATTCTACCTTTAGTCTCTTGTTCTGTAGTGTAAAGGCAATCGCGTGATGTTTCATCACCATCAACAGTATCTTGCGGGACAGGTAAAAGTTCAACCGGATTTAATACGCAACACCTCTGAATTTGAATGTGGGGAGCAAATAAGATCAATTCGTAGTTTGTCAATCGTGCGGAAGTAAGGTGTTGCGTTTGAGTTCTATTTATTAGAACATCTACAGCGTGAGGTACCATTAGGGTTAACGCATGACCCAGGACCATTCCCTCACTCTGTTTTACAGATGCAGCAGTAGCAGCGACAGCTCTCAAACATCTCGGCAAAGCGCATGCAACAGGATCAAGGACGGATGAGAAATAGCCGCACGGCCTATTCTTCCCTCCATGTTCCTGCATTAACACAGCCAAAGCGCATCCATCACATTCATGCACATACAACACAAAGGCCTTTTCATAATTTGGAGTTCCTAAAACCGGTGCCGAACACAGCGCAGTTTTTAGTAAATCAAACGCTGTCTGGTGTTCCATAGTCCATGGCAATGGCAAAGAAATGCCCTTCTTTGTCAAAGCCAGCATTGGTTTAATCGTTAACGAAAAATTAGGGATCCACAATCTACAGTAAGAAGCCATACCTACCAGGGCTCCAACTTCCTTCTGCGTATTTTGGACAGACATGCCAGAAATAGTTTTTATTTGTTCAGGTGTCAACCTTCTTCCCTCCTTTGACAGGTGATAGCCTAAATAGGCGACCTCCTGACAACAATATTGGAATTTTTTGAGTGAAGCTTTATGGCCATGTTTTGCTAGATGACAAAGCAACAACATGGTGCCTTCTTTACAGGCACTTTCAGAATCAGCAGCCAAGAGGAGATCATCTACATACTGTAGTAACGTGCAAGTAGTAGGCAACTCGAGAGTATTGAGTTGCTCTTTCAATTCTCTACTATAAATACTTGGACTCTCAGTGTACCCTTGTGGTGCACGAGTGAATGTGAACGAGCTTCCACCTAGGGTAAACGCGAACAAATACCTACTATCCTTATGTATAGGAATACTGAATAACACATTTTTGAGGTCCACAACGCTAAAGTGAGTGGCAGAAGCCGGAATCATAGTCAGTATCGTAGTTACATCAGGTATAATGGGAAATTGAGGAGCCACAATTTTGTTAATAGCACGCAAATCAATTATAAACCGAAAAGGAATCGCATTATCACCTTTTTTGTACACCGGAAAAATCGGGCTGTTTCACAAACTACCTGTGATTTCCTCAATTACTCCACGATGTACAAAATCGGAAACTATACATTTCAAAGCCTGTTCGCCTTCAACTGAGATTTTATATTGTGGAATGCGAGGCAGCTTTACTCCATGTTTCAGAATAATTTTAACAGGTTCAATTTGAAGAATGCCCACATCATTATCATCGATTGCCCATAAGTATTCCGGAATGTTACTGAATTCTGGCGGTAAAGGTCAAGTCAAAAACTAAGAGGCAAGTGATTGCTGAGGTGAAATTGTTAACCAAACTCCGTCCGAGGAGCAATGTATTACTGCATTCAATTCCTTCAGCAAATTTAACCCCAGCAAATTCTCTCCACAGTTTGTAGAAAGTAGAAATGGACATTGCTCCGTGAAGGGACACAGTGTTATCGGTACCGGCAAAGAGACTGGACAAACTACAGGTGTGCCTGAAAACCCTACGGAAACGTTGGATTGCCCTGACAGGGGAATGTTTGGAACCCTTGAATGGTCAATGGAACACTTTTGTGATCCCATATCTAATAAAAAATAGATGCCTCCTATTTCCCACCGCCATCTCAACGTAGGGACCTTTCTGATGAACGGGAATAGGCGTTCGTTCCAAATCCGGCTTCGGGCAATCCTAACGAAACAGAATGTCGTCAAAAGGAAGTTCTTCAGAGAGGTACGCGGCAGAAGGATGATCATAAATGTTTTTATTATCCACACTCGATACTTGTTTATCCTGTGGAAAAGGTTGCTGTGATTCTGGCATAAACTGACCTCTACCAGGGCCCCCTACACCTGGGCGACCTCTAGATCGTCTACCCGTGTTCCCAAATGACCTTTACTGCAAGGTCGGACATTGTGCGTGCCAGTGGCCTTCCTGTCGACAATAACCACACTGGTTAATGGTTACCGGAGCCAGGGGCATACTTCCCTGTGGAACGTATTGACCTCTAAATTGCGTATTACCACCCAAGTTTTTCCTTTTCATTATTCACACGATTTTCATAGTACTGAGCCATATGCAGTACTTCTGATTGAGACTTCGCCTGCCAAGCGCTTTTGGAGGACATAATCTGTAACTGGATGTCAGGCAGCAATCCACGTACAAATTTGTCGACAAACAGCCTTTTCCCTGACTCTGTGCCTAAGTCTTGTCCACTGAAATCTGAAAATACCTGTTCGAACCGATTGAAGAACTCGGTAGCACCCTCAGATTTTCCTTGGACACAGGCCGTAAGCTTGTCCAAAATAATTATTTTTTCAGGAACTATGGTTTTTAATTTTACAATAATCCTATCAGGCAAAGTTAATATCACTTGAGGCGGTTGCTCGCCAGCTGGTCTTTCTCTGTCGAGCCTAACCATGTTATCCCATGTATCTCCTAACCCAGGTACATCATCTACAGTCCTAACCTGTTTCCACAAATCAACTGTCAGGAGTACGGGAAATAATAAATCAATATCACTTAAGGTGAATACCGATGATTGTAAGACCGACTCTATTTCTTTATAGAACTCCGTCGGATTCTTTCTTATATCAGGAATAGATTGATTTATGGTGTTCACTTCCTGTCTCGAGAACGGGACGTGAACAAACTGCGATACATAATGTGTAGGAATGTCCACAGCGACTATACCTCGTGCAGCATCGGCCACAATCTCAACTTTTGGGACAAATGTCGGAGGGACCTCTCTCATAGGCAACTGAGAAGTAGGTAGCTCCGAACGCTTACTAAGCAACAGAGCCAAATCAAGCGCTAAGGCAGTCGAAGAGGTATCAATCGAAAAGGCTCTCTTATAAACACCCAACAATTCTGCGGGACAACAAATCTTTCTTTTTACACACTCATTCTGCAGGTATTCTACCATAACCTGTATCACTTTATTTTGCATTTCTAACGTATACTGACCATACGTGTCATATACTTCATCTGGAGTTATCGACATATCCGAAATCCATCTTATTGCATCCTTTGTACAAATTTGCGCTTCCTCACCTATCAATTCACGGCGAGGAGAAAACCGTTTCTGTAAGAATATAGCACCTAAACTATCACCATCTGCTTCTTCATTCTGTAACTCGTCTAACTCCTTCCCATACACAAACATCCTCTTGACATGCTCTTATACTTTCTCCGCAGTATCTCTGGACAACGCTAAGGTGTTCAAATCCCGTAACCCTTGTGGGAGATCTACATCGTTTAATCTATTCCACATTATACTCAAATGAATCCCTAACCCTTCAATAAAAACATTTTTCTCAGGCATACTTTTCGAGTGTGGAAAAAACATCAGCTTGTTCACCCTTCTCCATACAATGTTTAGCCCAAGCAATCAATTCATTCTTTTTATCTAGGGACACAGTATTACGAGTCACAACCCTTGATCCCGCTCCCTGGTCTACTACAAGTAATGCGGAATCACTTGGAAGAGGAAGAGTAGGCACATTCTGAATGTCAATAGGTGGAGGCAAGGGGGCAGGCAAAGGAGCGACGGCTGGAGGAACAACAGGAAGAACAATAGGGAGGACCGGAGGAACTATAGGAGGAGGAATAACGACAGGAAGGGGCAAAGCACCAGGAGGAGGGACGTACGAGGGTGGCGCAGAGGCATCGGGCCTTCGTTCATGCAAAAGTTTGTTAATCAATTCATCGGACGTATGAAAATCTTTGAAGGGTACATTTTCTGAATGCCTAATTGAAACGCTCTGTCCGTGTTCCTAACTGATTCCAATTGTTTATTTTGATCATATAACAGTGCCTTTTCGGCATTCGTCATATGTCGACGCATATGTTTCTCTCTACTCTTTTGTTGCTGCAAAGCTTCTGTTTTCCAACTGTGCAATGCGTCAAATGCTGCAGGTCTAGCCTGTTTCTTTATCAATACAGACTCTAAATATTCTAACCGAGGGATTTCAAAGCTACCATGGGTTGGCCACCGAAGATTAGAGTTATGTCTGGTCTGTCTGTGCCAAATATCATTAAATGCTATACTACCAAAGCCTTTCTTACAGTACATAGTATATGCCGGCGACCCCTCCTGTGGTGCGGGACGGCTAACTTCCAAAGATTGTCTGTCGCTGCGGAATAATGCCCTGAAGCAGGCAGACAATTTCTCAGGCATATCAGAATTCTGGTGTTACCTGGTCAAATAATTGTACTCGCGAGTACAATGCACCAAATTCAAATTGTCAAGGATAAATTAAGAATCGGGTCACGATTCACCTGACCAAAGGACTGGGAGGCCTGATCGTGTTACTAAGGACAATTCTAAGGACCCACGTGTCTGGTGATTTCGGCAAATTTACCCACCTCGATATATGGACCCTCGTCAAGACGTCGTCTCAGGCTACAGCTCACCGTTCAGGGATCGGATTGTGCTTTTCTGTCGAGGAATTCGCTTCTCGTCCAGAGGGGCCGTTTTGTTGGCACTGTCCGATCCCGGTCCGATAGCCGAGCCAACCTTCAACGAGACAAAGTCAATCTTGAGGGTCGCTATTCGGGCACCATCTGTGGAATCAGAAAATACAATATTAAGGCTTTTACACCAAGCAAAGAGAAATACACCAACACAGGCTTGTATAGATTCCCAGAATCTTTATTGCAATACTGAACAGTTTACAAAACAAAGTATACAAATAGCTATTTGGCCGTCAGTACATCACAGAGACCACCAGCAGGTTCAATGTGAACAGTGAACAGAAATTGCTAGCTGGACATCAGCATATTTATACAGTTTCTTCATAACGATGTCCAGCCTTCTACAAGTTAATCATGTACTGGGCTAGGGTTTGCGCCAGGTTCATTCCTAATTTACATATCTCGTGCATGCGGTTTACTTCTTAATACATTTACTAACAAATACTATTATTCTCTGGGTTTAACTTTAGACTCTTTACACATTTGCTTCAATGCAGGTCAAACAGATGTTTTGTATGTCATGTTTAAATAGCGTTATTGTTCTTGTATACTTGTAGGTTACCATCGCCGATTCAAGTAATCCCCTGATCCCGAGGTCAACAAAGGACAAGGTCTACATGACCCTAATATGTAGCCTGAAGGCAGGTTGGACATTAACTCGCCTACAGAGGTTGAAGAGGATAAGTAAGAACAAGAGAACACAGGTCGGCCATTTTAGGCCACAGGGTGACTTTACATGACAAACTAAAATGGCGGCCTTAACCTAAAATGGAGGCTTGATTAACTTAAGGTCACGACCTTGCGATGCGGATTTCCTCACAAAGCGACTGGGCATAGGCCAACATATACAATGAGGACGAAACAATATTATATCAGTTTTAACAATGCGTGGCGCAGTGTATCAAAGACTATGAGAAAGCTATGGCAACATTGAGGCCTAGAGGGGTGACGCAGCTATTAATTGCGCGTAGGAAACCCTTTCATGCAGTAGCGACAGCCACCATAGCGCGATGGGTCAGAGAGGTGATTCAGTGGGCTGGAATAGATTTATCACAGTTTGGCGCACATTCAGCAAGAGGTGCGATGGCATCCAGAGAATTTTCAGCAGGCGTTCCTTTACAGCATGGGTGCACAACATACGGCCCGCGGGCCAGTTGCAGCCCGCCATGCTGTTTTTTCCAGCCAGCGAGGCACAAAGACTTTCCTAATGGAGGGCGGCCCGCAAGCAGCATCGTCCGCCCTCCATTAGGAAAGTCTTTGTTGTCTTCCGGGCCGGACAAAACACTGGCCGTCATTAGTTCAGCACACACGCACCATGTCGCTCATACGAGCCACGTAGTGCGTGTGTGCTGCACCAATGGAGTGCCAGCACTACAGCTGGCGTGGCCAGTAAGGCTTGATGCCGGAAGGCATTTCAGCCTTGCTTGCCACGCCAGCCGTAGTACGATTCCACTTACCTCGCCAGCGTTCCAGCTTACCTGCCTTCCAGCACGTCTCCGATAAGTGGTCTGTGTGTTTGTGTTTGTGTGTCGGGTCTGTTCTGCTGTATGTTTGTGTTGTGTATGTTGAGATGGGGGGGTGGAGGGTGTGTCGGATGTGTATGAATGTTTGTTTTTGAGTGTTTGTGTTGTGTATGTTGAGATGGGGGTGGGAGGGCGTGTCGGATGTGTATGAATGTTTGTTTTTGAGTGTGTTGTCTATGTTGAGATGGGAGGTGGGGGGGCATGTCGGATGTGTATGAATGTTTGTTTTTGAGTGTTTGTGTTGTGTATGTTGAGATGGGGGGTGGGGGGCGTGTCGGATTTGTATGAATGTTTGTTTTTTAGTGTTTGTGCTGTGTATGTAGAGATGGGGGTGTGGGGACGTGTCGGATGTGTATGAATGTTTGTTTTTGAGTGTTTGTGTTGTGTATGTTGAGATGCATGTATGGGGGGCATGCTTCAGAGTTTGTGTGCTGAGTTGGGGGATGGGGGGTTCGGGTCTGTATGGGTGCATGCTTCAGAGTTTGTGTGCTGAGTTGGGGGATGGGGGTTCAGGTCTGTATGGGTTCATGGTGTATGCTTGAGAGTGTGGGCTGAGTTGGGGGTGGGGGGTTCGGGTCTGTATGGGTGCATGTTTGAGAGTGTGTGTGCTGGGTTGGGGGATGGGGGTTCGGGTCTGTATGGTTGCATGTTTGAGAGTGTGCTGATTTAGGGGGTGGGGGGTTCGGGTCTGTATGGGTGCATGTTTGAGTGTGTGTGTGTGCTGAGTTGGGGGGTGGGGGGTTCGGGTCTGTATTGGTGGATGGTGTATGCTTGAGAGTGTGGGCTGAGTTGGGGGGTGGAGGGTTCGGGTCTGTATGGGTGCATGTTTAAGAGTGTGTGTGCTGAGTTGGGGTGTGGGGGGTTCGGGTTGTGTATGGGTGCATGTTTGAGAGTGTGCTGATTTGGGGGGTGGGGGTTCGTGTCTGTATGGGTGCATGTTTGAGAGTGTGTGCGCTGAGTTGGGGGGTGGGCGGTTCGGGTCTGTATGGGTGCATGTTTGAGAGTGTGCTGATTTGGGGGGAGGGGGGTTCGGGTCTGTATGGGTGCATGTTTGAGAGTGTGTGTGCTGAGTTGGGGGGTGGGGGGTTCGGGTCTGTATGGGTGCATGGTGTATGCTTGAGAGTGTGTGTGCTGAGTTGGGGGTGGGGGTTTGGGTGTGCATGAATGTTTGTTTTTATATGTTTGTGTTGTGTATGTTTAGATGCATGTATGGGTGCATGTTTGAGAGTGTGTGTGCTGAGTTGGGGGTGGGGGGTTCGGGTCTGTATGGGTGCATGTTTGAGAGTGTGCTGATTTGGGGGGTTCGGGTCTGTATGGGTAATGCTTGAGTGTGTTTGGGGCATAGTGTTTGTTTGGGGGTGAGGGACAGGGGGCATAGTGTTTGGTTGGGGGTGGGAGCCATGGGCATAGTGTTTGGTTGGGGGTGAGGGACAAGGGGCATAGTGTTTGCTTGAGGCGGGGGGGCCATGGGCATAGTGTTTGGTTGGGGGTGGGAGCCATGGGGCATAGTGTTTGGTTGGGGGTGAGGGGGCCATGGGGCATAGTGTTTGGTTGGGGGGAGGGACAGGGAGCATAGTGTTTGTTTGGGGGGTGAGGGACAGGGGGCATAGTGTTTGGATGGGGGTGGGAGCCATGGGACATAGTTTTTGGTTGGGGGTGAGGGACAGGGGGCCTAGTGTTTGCTTGAGGCATGGGGGCCATGGGGCATAGTGTTTGGTTGGGGGTGGGAGCCATGGGACATAGTATTTGGTTGGGGGTGTGGGACAGGGGGCATAGTGTTTGCTTGAGGCGTGGGGTCCATGGGGCATAGTGTTTGGTTGGGGGTGGGAGCCATGGGGCATAGTGTTTGGTTGGGGGTGAGAGCCATGGGGCATAGTGTTTGGTTGGGGGTGAGGGGGCCATGGGGCATAGTGTTTGGTTGGGGGTGAGGGACAGGGGGCATAGTGTTTGCTTGAGGCGTGGGGGCCATGGGGCATAGTGTTTGGTTGGGGGTGGGAGCCATGGGCATAGTGTTTGGTTGGGGGTGAGGGGGCCATGGGGCATAGTGTTTGGTTGGGGGTGAGGGACAGGGGGCATAGTGTTTGCTTGAGGCGTGGGGGCCATGGGGCATATTGTTTGGTTGGGGGTGGGAGCCATGGGCATAGTGTTTGGTTGGGGGTGAGGGGGCCATGGGGCATAGTGTTTGGTTGGGGGTGAGGGACAGGGGGCATAGTGTTTGCTTGGGGGGTGAGGGACAGGGGGCATAGTGTTTGGTTGGGGGTGGGAGCCATGGGGCATAGTGTTTGGTTGTGGGTGAGGGGGCCATGAGGCATAGTGTTTGGTTGGGGGTGGGAGCCATGGGGCATAGTGCCAATAATAAAGCTAAAACAGGCACAGTTAGGAGATGCACATCCTTTGCTTTTTTGAGGAAACCTGACTCAACGAAGGCCATACTCCTCTTGGGTAACCCAAACAGCAAACTATAGCAGTCCAAAATAACGGAATGTTCAATCAAGGGTCAATAAAATATATATAATTTAATTAAACAGACGATATACAATAACTAAATCGAAATAAATGATAACAATGGAAAATGTTTAGTACAAAATGTAAGTTTGAAATGCAATAAAAATCGTTACCCCTCAAAAACATATTCTTTTTCCATGTGTTTAATACAAATTGGGGGTTGAAAAGCCTCCTGACATGTCCCGCCTACCGCCCCGCCCACTTTTACTTTTCGGCCCACTATAGCCCTCATGTAAGGTACTTTCGGCTCTCTGTCAAAATCAGTTGTGCACCCCTGCTTTACAGGATATCATGGAAGCAGCTGATTGGTCTAATGAATGTACCTTTAAGACTTTCTATTTTAAGCCTGTCTCTCAGATTGCAAGCAGAGTAATAGATAGCTTTGAACAAGCATAATGCTCGCCTCCGTCTTGTCATAGAATGAAGATTGTCCAGGCTTACAGCTCAGGTAGTCTTGATTCTATTAAAGACAAGGGGGCGAGCGTTATATCCCACCCTTGGGACCGAAATTGAATTCATGAATTGTATAATGAGGATGTGTCAAGTAAGAACCCACCCTTATGATCACGTCTCCATTCATTACAGGAGAAGACCAGAAGACGTCTTGAGAGCGAACATACATCATCATTGCTATGAGAGTTATAGTGAAGTTCGCATAAAGACATCGCGCTGCCGAATCTCCGGCAGGGAGGCGCAGTTCAAGTTGTGGTTTACAGTTGTTTCAAGTTGACTGTTAAAAAGACTTCAACAAGGATTAGCTGCCAAAGAAAGAGGAGTAGAGAAGCAGGCAAGACCATCTTATAGGGGCAGGCTGGCCCGGATTGGCTGAGGAGTGTGTTATAGGACTACAGGAGGCCCTGTGAATTGCTGTGGGAAACAGTAATAAAGAAGATGAGCATAACACTCGCCTCCTTGTCTTTAATAGAATCAAGACTGCCTGACCTGTAGCCTGGACAATCTTCATTGTGAGTCTACCGTTGGATTACACGTTGCGTCCTGATGCCTGTAGGCTCCGGCGCATTATAAACAAATAAACATAAACATTAGGGTATGTGGTGGGTCAGTAGGAGTCGGACACGCTGAGGACATTTTGTACTCATTTTAATGAAAATTATAAGAATGATGCCTATCTCATCCTATTGCAAAGGGAATACCCTGCCTATCTAAAGGAAGTAAATGTGCTCATAAAATGTCAGGAAGTCCAAAGTAAATATGTCCTCCGTCCAAACTAACCCTATCTGACCCTACCACTAAATATTACAAAAGTAAATAGGCCAAGAGGATGTCTCTTCTTCCCCTGGTCTTTTCTTCTTCTTGGATAGTCTTTTTATATAAAGATTTATTTTTGGCACATATACTTCTTAACGTAATCTCCTTCGATGGACTTTCTTATCAACCCATGTAGTTCTTCAAAATGACTTTTAGTCTTGTTCATTCTGCAGCCCTTCTTTTGAAGTACTTTTCCTTCCAGTAGTTCCTCGCACTAATATATGTTCTTTCCAGTCTCTTTGCTCAGGCCTCCCTAAAGTATATTTATCTTGATTCTCTTTTTGGCTTTCTTTTCGAAGGTCTCTCTCTCTGTAATGGGTTATTTATAATGCGCTTAATAGCCAGAGGTTTCTAAGCGTGGACCAGCGGATCAAACCTGTGTTGCTCAGCGTCGTCTTGCTTCCAAGGTGAGCGCGTTGCCCCTGCGCTATCCTCCCGAGCGTCTATGCTCTATTATCTCTGGGCCTCTCTGAGGTTCTCTGCCCTTTTATCCTGCTCACTGGCAAGCTTTATCTTGTCTTTCTCCTTGTGTGTTTTTGGCTTGTACTCTCTCCGGTCTACAACTCTGCAGATAGAGGGTTCTTGCCTTTCCTACAGGGGTTTTAGTTCCCAGTCTCTGTTGGCTCCCGCCCTGGGTTGCATCGCATTCCCTGTGAAGTACTTTCTTCGACACTATCTCATCCTCAGGACTGGAACGTGTCTCTCTCTTCAAGTAAAACAAAAAGCTTCAAGACCGACTATCTCTCTTATCCTCAAGAGGACAGGGATGTGTTTATCGACTTGTTTATTTTACAGAATCTCTCAACAATTTTCTCAACTATGCTACTATTCACACTTTTATTAAGACTTTGAAGACTATACTTAAAAAACACATTAATTATACACTGTAACACATAAAACAGAACCTTGCTACTGATTAAAACATACAGATGGGTTCTCATATACACCATGCGTGTAACACAATTTTAGAGCAAAACATTTCTTAAAGAAAATTACTTTTTCTGGGGAACAAAAAGTGACATCTGAGTATTACCCTCTCATTTGTGTTTGTTTATGAGGGACACACATTGTGAAATTATCTTACAAAGCATTTATTTTAACTCTATTTGATACTGTATTATTTGGTCACAGACACAGATGATACACTAGGGAAAACAATATTTTGGTGTTCCAAACGAGATTCAGGAAACTAAAAATGAGTGTTCCTTTTTGAGTCGAAATATGTTTCGGCCTTTTGGTTGGACATACTGCACTATCTCAAGTGCTATTGAACTGATGGTTGTTAGGCCATCTTCAGGACAAAAGCTTTTTCTATAGGAATCCAATTCTTCCCCCAATGGACAGTCTTCAATTATACTTTACACCATAAATACATATTTTGTTTTGATTATAATGCATATTGAAGAGATGATGTCTTAGATATCACCAAAGGTATCAACACATTCATTGACCTGGTGTCCAAACACGCCAAATTGAGGATTTGAGCCTTCTCAAGTAAATGACTTCTCTCTTGAAGTCTTACTAGTCAGGTGCCACTAGCTACCCGTTGAACATAAAGAATTTTAAATTTCATTATAATTCATTATTGTTTTGTTTATGAATAATCAAATATTTGTGTGTTAATTTAATATAATCTCCCTACATATTCACGATCGACTCCCCGATAACAAAAAATAGGGAGTACCCAATTTGGCATATCTTATCCATCCTCTCCCTTCAAGTGACACCGGTCTTCCCTGGGTTGTTTGTTATTGGCTTTCTTCAGTCACTGAACTTTATGCTTTCGTTCTCGCCCTTAGGACTAGGATGCATTTATTCATGCACATAATGATCTTCCAGTGGCCTCCCACTATTTCCGCTTCCCGCGGTACTTTCGCTGTATGGGGAAGGGTTGCAGGGCTTAGCTCATGCTAGGGTACTGCTTTTCTCTCTTCTTGCTGATCGGGTTCCCGTTCTCAGTTCCTCATCGTATACTTGCCTTCCACAGATGCTAGCGATTGCATGCCGGTCAAGCTTCCCTTCTCAGTAGTCCTGGCGCTGTTCCTCGGGCGTCCTGCCTACCCGCCTGCAAGCATGGTCACGCCACTACCAGGTACCTCTTCTCTGTGTTCATTCTGGTACCGCTACCTTTGCATTTACATACACTGGTCCTGTGGAATCCAACACAGTGTTTCTCTCCCTGTTTGAAAGTCGGGGGCTCCGCGACCTGGCTTGACGCTACCTTCACCCGGAGTGATATTGATATTGATATTGATATTTTATTTCTTTTGCGCTCCTACACACGTGTTTCAGAGCGCGAAAAGATGTGATGATGTAAGGGTGCTTACCCTGCCCACAGCCCTCCCCTTCTGCTCTGACGTTGCAGTTAAAAAAAGTCTCTGGTTAAAGAAATGAGACATCTTCCCTTTTTCTTCCATATATGTTTCTTTTCACATTGTCTTCAGCCAAACGTAAGGTTCCCACACGACTCTTTATAGAAGGTAGTCCCATATATGGAGATATGGTAGTTGCCTTAGGGAGTTTCTCACAAGAACGGGAGTCCTTGTCTCCAAAGGGGGAGTCTCTTCCGGTGAGGTCCCACTTGCATGGACCCTTGGGCAGGGTCTTGCATAGCGGGCCCACCTCCCTAGCCTCACAGGGGGGTCTCCCTCTTGGGGAGAAGGGACAAAATCCTGCGATTCGTCACAGGCAGCAGAACACATTTAGAGATGTCTCCCCTAAACTGTATGGGGATGAAATGTACGTTCTTGCTTCTAATTGATAGTGCTCATTTTTCATAGATAACGTTTGGGTAATGTAAGGGGTCAGGATTGCAAGGCGGACCACTGCTTGTGGTTTTATCAGTATTTGACATGTGATTAATGAAAGAAAATGCAAATATAACTAAGCCTACTCTACCAGGGAGTTCCCTACCTAGTCTATGTTCTAACGGAAAATCTCCTAGCCTACACAAAACTGGCCCTCACACTAAACAACAAAACATTCAAAGTAAATCATACACAACATAAATAAATAATTACCAGATAAACAGTGACTTAGATAATATCCACTGGTCTTGGGTAGATCTCTTTTATAGGAATGTCCAAAGTCAATAAGTCTTAAACCATTTCTTGAAAGTTCCCAAAAGAAATTCAGGTTTCACATGGGAAACATAATTAGATACACGCAACCACTCTTTGATGGAGAATTTCAACTTCAAAGAACTGCAAAGTCTTGCGTTCTCTTTTATTCGTACAGAATGTTGCTTTAACATGAATCAGGAATAACAATCATTCATACACACCCTTTCTTTTATCTAAGTATTCTTGTAACAATTCGGGAAAGTCAGCTGCTACCTATCGAGTGATTACAAACAGCGTTCTCCCTCTTAATTGGAGACACGTTGGCCACTCAGGTAAAGTTAGTTAATCCAACAATGGAAAAGAGAAGGCTTTTCTTATGCGTGAGCACTTTGAGTTTTGCTAAACGTGCGCATGATACATTTGGTTTTTGTCAAGACTTCCCACGCCAACAAACAACTTTTACGCGCTCCTACTTCTATGTGAGTTTGAATTGAGCTGGTTACAGTTACCGGGAAGGGGTTTCCAGTGAATTGGAGTACAGAGCTTCACTCACCAGCTCCAAAAACACGACGGTTGTGGGTGGCTTCCACTTTCTGACATTTCTCTCTGCAACTACTACTTCAGGCACTCTAGGGACCCACACCCCTCTGCAGCACGGGTGTCATTGATTCAGCCTCGACCACGGAGTGTTGTCTCCTCTCCTACTTCCCTCGGCTTGCTTCTGCACATGGGCCTCAGGTAGCTGCACAACCTCAGCTCTGCAGTCACGGCTATTAGGCGCACATGGGGAAACCTTTAACTTCTCCAAATCTCTCTCAGTGCAGCCACAGCCAGACAGGGTTTGTGAACACAGGACCAACTCAGAACCTGCAGGTGGAATCTGCTCACCTCTCATCCCAGCGTGCCTTAAGTTGTCACACTTCCTCGTGAACTGCCAGCTCCAGCTCCTTCCATCTGCTCCTTCCTGCTGCAGCCTTTTATTCCTCTCAGGTGGGGAAATTGACTTCAGATGCAGGCCCTTAATGTTAATTGCCTGACCCTGGCAACGGCTGTTAGGCCTATTTGAATGACCTTTACTTCTTCATTCCTCCTCAGCCCTCTTCTTTGTCACAGTCCCAGAGAGGTTCTGGGACATTCTGTTCATTTTAAGGAAATTCAGTTTTCCACTTCTTGTACACTTTTAAGGGTGGTTTTAATTCCCTTCATATTTTTAGAAGAGGAGGGAATGTGGGGTTTAACCTTTTTAGCGACAGATGGTATAGGAAAGGCTACATTTCTGTCATTCCTTGTGGTGTACCTTTGGCATTGAGGAGAATGTTTAATTTTAGGGATACAAAAGATCTGTTATTTTAATAGAACATGTTGAGGGGTTACAATCTTGGGGTTTACCCTTTCAGCCTCATTAGGAGGTTGAGATATATCAAAGTGGCAGTAAGAGAGTTCCTCCTTTGACCCAGTGGCAAGAGTATCCCCCTCAGTGGAGAAATACTGTGTCTCACCCCACGGAATCCCCCACCTTGCTGGCCCTTGTCTCCACCCAGGTGATCCTTCCACATTACACCACCCCAGGGATGAGGAAGCGTCTGCCCTCTCATTCCCGGCCACCTGAAAGGAGACTTTATGCATGGTTTTGGTGAGGGATCTGTAGGATTCCCCCCAGTATTGAGTTGTTTTCTTGGCCGGTTTGTACTGTTGGACTTTGCTATTTCTTATTCTTTTTGGTTGTGGGTATGTTTATATTTATTTATGTCTATTGAATTTATATTACGCTTGAATTCATCCCTTGTCCCCAAGGGGAAGCCATGCATTTGGTACTAGTGAGGTGAGCTTAACATCCCCTAGAGGACTTGGCAAGCAGGATCCCACTGGGGGTGACATGTGACAAGGAATCCCCAAGTGAAGGTATTATTATATCTCCCTTGATACAGAATCCCAAATGTTTGTTGGCTACATGGGGATTGAAAATTACAATAATGTACGGAGTCCTTTAAATTTTTAGTTTCAGATCTGTTACTATCTATGCTTGAAGAGCGGAGCCAATGGGGTTTCCTCTCGCGTTCTAGGGAAGAATATAAAGGACCCGAGGCCCCTGCAGAGAGAAAGAAGTCCAGCCTAAGGGCAAATGACAGAAGCTTGTGCCGGACCACTCAGGCGGGGATGCCTCCCTCCCAGGAGGAACCCGGTGGTAAGACCACTCAGCTGGCGTCACGGGAGGAGGAACTGAGAAGCCAGCGGAACGCTACTGAGTCCAGGAAGGTCGGGCGCCCGAGCGGCTCCGGAGCGCAGGGTTGGCCTGGGGCATGAAACTGACTCTTGTAGCAATGAAAAAGTGGCCTGCAGTTGCAAATGGCAATACATTCCTTTTGTGACAGACTGTTTGAGTCGTACCAAAGGGGGAGGTTTTTGGTGAAATGTGATGCAAATTGTGCATTTTAAAGAACATGTATTCAGTAACACTGGTCAGAACTACTAGCCGCATGGTGAAGTAACTTATCAAACAGGCCCACCTGGGCCAAGAAAGTGGCCCACTTTGACCAAACAAATTGGCCCACAATAGCGTTTTGCGTTTTTAATTTCGGCATTGCCCTATTGTCCTAAAGGCCAGTCTGAGTCTGCCGGACCACTGAGCGAACAAGGAGCTTACCTGCAGCAGACTCAGCACACCAGCATCCATCCGGTTTGACGCTGAAGTCCCGTTGGTCACAGACAGAGGGAACCAAAAAAGGAGAATCGACTACAAAGACGTTGTAAACACAGTTTCGCAACGAAAGGATAACCGCCTCTTCTGACGAACACCGCTGCCAAGAATCAGGTACGCGGCTCACCCAAAGGATCTAGAAGAGGGCAGTGTGGTACCCAGGTATCCCACACTGGACTGTACTGCAAGAGAGGGGGTGAAAGCAGTATCACACCCAGAAAGCCTGAAATGCCAGATAGCATAAGTCAGGATGAGATACCACATGAGGTGGTGACAGCAGAACTGAACTCAGATTGCCCATAAACCCATGCTGGGCTGAGTTACAAGATACCCCACGAAGGGGTAAAAGTAAAGATAATCAACAAAGGGCTTGAGAAGGCCCCAGGCCTGCTCAAGGCTCAATCCAGGTACTTTGCGAAGGGGTAAAAGTAAAGATAATCCACAAAGGACTGAGAATGCCCCTGGCCTACTCAGGGCTGAGAATCCTGGTACTTCACGAAGGAGTAAAAGTAAAGATAATCCACAAAGGGCTGAGAAGGCCCCAGGCCTACTCAGGGCTGAGAATCCTGGTACTTCACGAAGGAGTAAAAGTAAAGATAATCCACAAAGGACTGAGAAGGCCCCAGGCCTACTCAGGGCTGAGAATCCTGGTACTTCACGAAGGAGTAAAAGTAAAGATAATCCACAAAGGGCTGAGAAGGCCCCAGGCCTACTCAGGGTTGAGAATCCAGGTACTTCACAAAGGGGTAAAAGTAAAGATAATCCACAAAGGGCTGAGAAGGACCCAGGCCTGCTCAAGGCTCAATCCAGGTACTTTGCGAAGGGGTAAAAGTAAAGATAATCCACAAAGGACTGAGAAGGCCCCAGGCCTACTCAGGGCTGAGAATCCTGGTACTTCACGAAGGAGTAAAAGTAAAGATAATCCACAAAGGGCTGAGAAGGCCCCAGCCCTACTCAGGGTTGAGAATCCAGGTACTTCACGAAGGGGTAAAAGTAAAGATAATCCACAAAGGACTGAGAAGGCCCCAGGCCTACTCAGGGCTGAGAATCCTGGTACTTCACGAAGGAGTAAAAGTAAAGATAATCCACAAAGGGCTGAGAAGGCCCCAGGCCTACTCAGGGCTGAGAATCCTGGTACTTCACGAAGGAGTAAAAGTAAAGATAATCCACAAAGGGCTGAGAAGGCCCCAGGCCTACTCAGGGCTGAGAATCCTGGTACTTCACGAAGGAGTAAAAGTAAAGGTAATCCACAAAGGGCTGAGAAGGCCCCAGGCCTACTCAGGGCTGAGAATCCAGGTACTTCACGAAGGGGTAAAAGTAGTGGCCAGTGGAGATGGGCAGAAGAGTCAGGAGGCCCACGCTGCACTGGAAGAAATGATAACCCAAAAAGAGTTGAAAGACATTGTCAGGTGAATAAAGGAAGACCACGAACGGCTCGCTAAGATTGTTGTGGTAAACCAAGAACAGGGTTACAACATCAGTTATTCCAATTGAGAGTTTAATTCTTTGCACTGTTTAGAACATTTGCATGGCGGTCCGGACCCACCTGCTATAGAAAAAGTACCTATTTCGTACTGTCCCAGCAAGCTGGGACCTGAAAGACTGAGAGCGAACCAAGCACACAATTGGGTGGGGGCTCAGAAATCCGCCGCCACAAGCCAAAAGAGAAGGAGCAATCTTACCTAGGCGAAGCGTAGGTTGCTTACGTTACTAGTGCTAGGGGCAGGCAATAGCTTAGAATAGGTTTCGACAGAGGGGGGAATTTCTGCAAGAAATCCTGACGAGCACTAGGTTAGGGTTTTCTTTGGAGTTTTGGAAAATCCATTGTTATAGTTGCAGGGGCAGGTGAGACATTATTTTCTTTAATAAAACTTATTGAACTATGTCGTCGTGTCTGTGTCCAATGTCTGATTTGCCACAGGTAGCACACATATCTGCCTTGTGAAGTATCCAGAGGGAAATTGTAGTTCTTCGGTGTGCAGCTCTTTGTAAGAACATAATTGTAGGGGGGCGTAGCCAAGCGGCACCAAGATGGCGGCGTGAGTTAGTGGCTCTCTCTGACCGAGAGAATTACTCTTTATTATGGACAATATTACTTCACTTATATGACATTAAAGTAAATGTTGTGCAATAAGTAAGCGGCGACCTACATTCCGCTATTTTTACTTGATGAAACGCTTACTGCAATTATGCAAAGCACCGCAATCCCTGCCTTGAGGTAACTCTGATACGCATTTGTCGGCTTGTTATCTTTGCCCCGCGAACAGTGCCTCTTGAGCTTTGCACCTTGGATGAGGGCTGGTCGCTCTCATCGGCAACCATTTGTGTGTAAGAGTTTCTGCACTGCGAGTCTCCCTGAGCCGGTGGGGTCCTTCGGGCTATGCACGTCTCCTCCTTATGGCATTTGTTTGTTCTTGGCCCACTTGCCATTAAAGACGCTTCGTCCCAGCACGGCGCCTAGATGTGGCTGCCAAGATCCAGATCACGGTACTATTCACTATGCTCTGTGCCGCTGGGGTCGGGGCACATTTTTAGCCCAGGAATCCTCTGTTTATTTTCAGAGTCTTCGACTTATGGTGCAGAGCCCATCAGCCTCTTCACCCAGCTGACACCTCCCACATATGACGGCGTGACAGATTACGCTTCACCGAGGATTCTCATTACTTACTAAGGCCTACTCAATACTGACATCCGGTGTCAGGAAAGAATAGTGCGTGTATCCTTTTTGATTGCAGCTTTCTATTCTGCAGTATCTTAAAACAGTAACACCAAAATGATGGCCAGTATTACCAAGTATGCTGCTCCTTTATCTGACAACAATGCACTAAATACATGTATGTTAAAAAGTCCTTGAGGAACTTAGCAACATTTGTACCTCTATTTCTATACTAGATTCACGCTCTTCTAGTATACAAGAAGAAATGAAATATTTTAAGAATGTATTGAAAAATGTGACAGGCGGACTCCTTTGTTGAGGACAGAGTTGAAGGTTTAGAAAATATGCAACAAAATATTCTTCAATTGGAATGTGAGATTACGGATTTAGAAGATAGAAATAGAAGAGATAACCTGCACTTCTATGGAAGTCCTGAGAAAATCGAATCAGATGACCCAATTAAGTTAATCACTAACTGGATTCCTAAGGTTTTAGGAATTGCTTTCTTCTCTCTGCTGGAATGGCAACATGCTCACCGAATTAGACCTCGGTTTTCTTCCAGTAACTCAACTCCGAGACCCTTTATTGCTTGCTTTCTAAGACATCAACAAGGTCATCAAACGCTGTTAGCTGCCAGAAAGAATTCGCCAATCCTTCTTCAAGGTCACAACATTTTCTATTTCTCGTGGTTATTCTAAGCCCACGCAAGGCAAAAGGAAAAGATTTCTCTACATGAGACCCCTCATGAAAGAATTAGGAATTAGATATGGCTTGCTTGACCCGGCGAGAATGATCATTACGGTCCCAGATTTCACCAAGGATTTCACGGACACCAATGATCTCTTCACTTTGCTTGAATCTATCCAATCAATTCCGATGGAGACCACTTCTTCCTCAGTTTCAACAACACCTGCTTCTAAGGATGAATCGTCCTCGCAACTCACCTTTAAAATAAGCAGATCATAATCATCATCCCCATCTAAACCTCCTTACAGCCCAGACCATTCTAGCGATAAATCAAGATCACCTGTTAAGGCAGCAGAACCATCTATTTCTTCCTTACAAGACCAGAGTTTCATATTTTCTGGAAGTCACGTTCCTTGTCAAGTGCATCTTAATGACTTATTAACTCAAAAGCAGTTTTCTGAATGCATAACTCTTATTGCATTTACATTGTTCTATATTGTCCTATCTTTTAGTCTATTTGTTAATGTTAAATCTATCTCCAGTCAATCTGCTACTATATCTCATGTCCTTTTCATCTTGTGCTTCTCAAACTCCATGATCCCTTGTTGCCCATGCCTCAGAAATGGCTGACATCATTACTGGCAACCAACTAGACTTCCTAGCTGTCACAGAGACTTGGCTCCACAAAGCAGCTGGACCTGCCCAGGCCTTAGCTATCCCAGTCAACTTTACAATCATTAGAAGAGACTGAGAAACTTCTAAAGGGGGTGGCCTAGCTTTCATTTGCAAATCAGATCTAGCTATCAAAGAGACAGAACCTATGTCACTCCCCTCTGCAGAATTACTCTCAGTCAAATTGGGGTTATCTCCTTCACGTACTATCACCCTACATGTGATCTACAGACCTCCTGGCCCACTAGGATAATTCCAAGAAGACATAACGTCTCTTCTGAACACTAACGTCAAACCAGATTCCCAAATCATCAAGGTTGGTGACTTTAACTTGGGCCTCAATGACCCTAAAGACCACAATGCCAGTATTTTATATTTTAGCAAACACAATTGCTGAATCTGGCCTCACTATCAGGAACACTGGACCCACTCACTCTAAAGGTCGCACCTTGGACCGGGTCACAGATATCAACTGCACCTTGTGCATCACTGCCTCTGAACCCTGTGTATGAACAGACCACTACCTGATTTTGTTCACTATCCAAGACAGTCCTCAATCTAATGCAGCTAAATCCATGGCTCCACCAGCCCTAACCAGATGCAAAAACAATATAACTGTCGCTAACCTCCTAGCTCTAATTCAACCTATCACTAATCCTACCCACCATCCTACTGATCCTACTGAACTGGTGGACCTGTATAACAACACTATCAACTCAGCCATAGACATCATCGCCCCATTAAAACTGAGTAAAGGAAAAACCTCTAGTGCATCTTAACACGTGGTTTACCCCTAGCCTAAAAGCCCTGCGCAAAGAAAAAAGACATGCAGAAACTAGCTGGAGAAAGAACCCATCGACTCAGAACAAAATTCTCCTCACTTCCCTTGCAAACAGATACAAAAAAAAATCATACAAATAAAAAAAGAAACTTTCAATGAAAGAATCAAAAAGGCCAATTCAAGTAATAGCGAAATCTTCTCTATACTTAGAGAACGAGAACCCCCAATTGCCCCCAATGAAATTCTAGCCAAAAAAACTACGCTTCACAAGATCGCCCTTACAACCCAAGAGGCCATCCTGCTAGAACTTGCTAATACCCAAACTAAACCACCCATCCTATTCAAATTCAGGTCAATCTCAACTACGGAAGCAGCTCATTCAAACCCTTCTGGTGTCTTGGGGACACCTGCCCAGCACCCATTATTAGGGAAGCTGCTAAGGATCTAGCTCCTTTGCTCACTACCTTTGTTAACTCTTCTTTCAAATCCTGCTCTGTTCCCACCAATCTCAAAGACGCCTGGGTACAACCCCTCCTAAAAAAATAATCTGGACCCTAATGTCCCAACCAATTATAGGCCAATTACGACAGTACCAATTCTCCTCAAAATCTTAGACATAGCTGCCTACCTCCAGATTCAATCTTCTCTGGAGATCAATAATCTACTAGGCACTGACAATCTGGTTTCAGGCCAAGACATGGAACAGAGACAGCCCTTCTTGATCTCAAGAACCAATTAGATGACCGAAAAGACAAAGGAGAAATCTCTATTCTCCTACTCTTAGACCTATCCGCCGCATTTGACTTGGTTGACCATAAAGTCTTATACACCCACCTCAAATTGGCCGCCAACTTCTCCAAAGAGGCTACCACTTGGATAAACTCTTTTCTAGACAACAGAACTATAAGAGTTTTCTCACCAACCTCTTCAGTGGACCCTGTACCTATCACATGTGGTGTACTGCAGGGGTCATGCCGCTCCCCTACTTTGTATAATATATTTACAAAGCCTCTCTTTGACGTACTCGACAATCTGGGTGTCTCATATACTAATTATGCGGACGACACGAAGATCCTCATCCCTATTCAGGGAGACTATGACAAAGATGTAGGGCTTATCAATAAAATCTACCAAATTGTACAAACCAGGATGGCTACAGATGGTCTATGTCTTAATGAGGAAAAGACCAAACTCCTAATCACAGTCTCCACCAACAGACTGACTAAACTCCCTCACCAATACAATTCCATCACCATCGACGGTATCAAGATTAAAGTCGCTGAGGAAGTAAAAACCTTAGGTTTCTACCTGGACTCAGCACTTAACCTAAATAAGCAAGTAAATGCTACAGCCTCGGCAACTAGCTGCACGTGCAAACTGATCGACGCATGTAAGCCATTCCTGACCATTGATAGCTGCACTACGATTGCACGTGCACTAATTCTTTCTAAATTGGATTACTGCAATGCACTCTACCTGGGCACCAGTAATCACAATACTAAAACACTTCAAACCCTCCAATACAATGCTATAAGGACTGCCTTAGGCATTCCTAAAGGTCAGCATATCTCTGATGATAGACGTTCCATCAACTGGCTAGCCATCAAAGATAGAATTAAGCTCAAAACACTAAACCGGACTTACAAATGCATCAATAACAAGGCACCTATATACCTGACGGAGAGATTCACCAAACATACATCAGATCGACCTTTTAGAAAAGCACAGTCTAATAGTATCAGAATCCCTAACTTCAAACTAAAAAGAAACAGGAGGTTCCAGCTTTCCAGTCCTGGCAGCACAACTCTGGAACTCAATACCTGATCTCTTGTTTATGCTCATGTAACCAAAATGTAAATTGTAAATTGATCTTATATATTCTCTTACCTTTGTACCTGTAACTAATTTTTTCTTGCAAACGCCTAGATGCCTGACGGCCCGGTGCACTCTATAAATAAATAAACAATACAATACAATGATTTGCTGGCTCTCTGGGTTTTTTTGTGTGGATTTCTTCTTTCTTTCTCATATATTATACCTGTCCTTTCCACCTTAATCCTGTTTCTACTTCAACAGACCTTTGTGTACCTATTCTCTTTGTCTTGTGTTCCCTCCCTCATATATCTTCCCTTATGCATCCCTACTTCTACATTGATAGCTTGTTATTAGTACACTGGTTTATCTATTGTTCTATTGATAGTTATTTGATCTATCAGCCTAGCTGCATTTCAATTATAATACTTATGGTTTACTTAAACGACATCAACACATCTACAGATGACTATTAAAAGTGTTACTTGGAACTTTAAAGGGTTAAATAACCCCATGAAGCACCATAAAATAATCTCTCAACTTGCTAAATTTAAAGTAGATTTTGCATGTATTCAAGAGACTCATTTACGCTCAGACAGTAGGAATAAGAAGGGTATAGTCTCCTGGATTGGTTATTTGTTTTATTCAAATGCTATAGATATAAAAGGAGGAGTCTTCATCTTGATCAATAAACGGATTGCATTTTCACTAGTGAAAGAAGAAAAAAGACTTGGATGGTCGTTGGATCATTGTAGATGCAATTGTCAATAACTTATAAGTAACCTTGATTAATATTTATGGCCCCACAGCACCTGAACCCTCTTTTGGCTAAATATGAAACTGAAACTTTTGCAGAAAAACTCAGACTGTATTGTTCTTTGGGGAGACTTTAACCAAATTGTTGACTTTATGCTGGCTAGGAAGTCTTATTAATTCAAAATCATGTAAAAGCTTCCTTAATATGATAGATAACCCTAGCCTGACCGACTCCTGCAGATTCTGTTACCGTGATACTAAAGACTACACCTTTTTTGCACCTCCACATCAATCCCTTTCCAGAATAGATTACATGCTCATTAACTCCTCTTTAACATCTTCCTTAATCAATTCTGATATTGGCCCTATAACAGTCTCAGACCGTGCCCCGGTTTTTCTACCCTGGAATGGATTCTTACTCCCAGACTTTCACCAAGTTGGAAATGTAATTCCTTTTTACTAATAAATTACAATTGTATTGAAAAAACAAATACTTTTATTCTAAGATTGTATATATATAATCGCAAAGAGCATACATCAATTCACAACAACTGGGATGCCTTCAAAGCGACTTTGCATGGATTAATTATTCAATTTGTCGCTTATATAAAAAAAGCAAGCTGATTCGGAATCTAATGAACTGTTAACTTCCATTAAAAAGCTCGAAACTAACTATTATAATAATATATTAATATTGTTAAATCTCTTATGAGTAAAAGCATAGAATTCAATAAATTGTGTACTGGTAAAGCAGCCAACTCTATACTTCATTCCAAATCCAAATTTTATAGTGGATCAAACAAAGCCAGAAATATGTTGGCCTCTAATCTAAAAGTTTTAAAAAAGAAAAATCATTCATTACTTCTATTACTTGTTCCGACTGCAAAAGATTAACTCAAGAAAATGATATCAGTAAGGCTGTGCGAGATTTCTATTCTAACCTATACTCAGCTGCTACCACCATCAAATCATCTGAAATCCTCTCTTTTCTTCAACAAAACTAGAACATTCCTACTGAACCTATTGACCTATCATCACTTAATAATCCCATTTCTTTATCAAACAGGCCTTTTTAGAGCTTACATCTGGGAAAGCTCCAGGTCCTCATGAATATTCAATTGATTTGATCAAACTTTTATAGACTCTATTTCTCCCAAACTTTTAGAATTATATACTCATTTGTTTGATAATGGCAACAGTTTTGACTCGTTTGGTGAAGCCCTTCTTATACTAACTATTTCCTAAACCTGACAAAGACCATGAAAAATTATAGTCCAATTTCCCAAATTAATTCTGATTCCAAGAGTTTTGCTAAAATTCTAGCTGAAAGATTAGAAATCTTTCTCCCTAAACGTATTCACATGGATCAATTTGGTTTTATCAAAGATCGCCATGCTTCATCCAACTCTAGGTTATTATTTCATGTTTTGTCCCAGGCTCAAAAATCTAATGATTCCTTTGCTCTTCTTGCCTTAGATGCAGAAAATGTATGTAATAGAGTTTACTGGTCCTTTATGTTCCAATCCTTAAAGTGGCATGGATTATTGCCTTATTTAATTAATCTCTTACGAGTCCTTTATTCTTCTCCCTCCACTCGAATCCTCATTAATAACGTCCTCTTTCCCTCTTTTCAAATATGAGAGGTACCCGCCATGGATGTCCTCTTTCTCCATTATTATTTGATTTGGCCCTTGAACCGCTCTTACAGAACATTAGATCAAATACGAACATTGAGGGCATCCTATTAGGCAATATTGAAGTTAAAATCTCGGCTTACGCAGATAACATTCTACTATATGTATCTAATAGAATGTTACATAAATATATATGTCTCCTCTGTCTCCCCTCCCTAGCTTGGTTGTGCCTGAAACACTTGTGTATAGTCGCATTAGTGATGACCAACCACCAATCAATCTGAAATGTCGACAGTCCTAGTACGTTAGTTTATTGTTCTGTTTGTCCTTCTCCCTCCCCTTTTCTCTCCCCACTCTGTGTCATGCACTTACACTATCTGACCAGTCGTTAGACATAGTACGGTAGTTTATTGATTGTTTTCTCTTTTCCGTCTCCCCCCCCTTCTCTCATTCCTCATGTCATGCACTTTCACCAATAGAAATGCCTCAGGCCTAGTATGCTAGTTATTTTTTATTAGATCATTTGGAAACTTCAAGGCCTAAGAATGACAACTGTATTCCCTTGTGCCCTTCCCACCTTGAAACGCTTTGAAGCACTTCACTTGTGCATAAGCGCTTTACAAATAAACAATTAAAATTTCAAACACAATCTAACCCCATTTCTTCTATGCCAAACTTAATTTCACTATAAAAGATTTTGCTCTAGTTTCTGGTTCCAAACGAAACCTTGACAAATTGGAATTTGTACCACTCACTAATGCCTGCACTCTCTCTAATACCCCACTTTTTGGTATGTCTTGGCAGCCTTCGCATACGAAATACATTGGCTTACTTATCACTAAGAACATTCCATTGCTCTTAATAAGAATCTTATATTAGAGAAAGTTACCAATATAACTTCTGGATGGTCACCGCTTTTTCTTTCTTGGTGGGGTCGTCTTGAGGCCATCAAAATGATGATTAGCCCCATAATATTGTATTTTCTGTCAGTGATGCCTATGTCACTTCCAACTAAAACAAATGTGTAAATGTGACTCTTTACTTTCAAAGTTCTTATGGAATCAAAAGCTTCCAAGAGTTGCTGTTAACACATTTAGGGCCTCATTACACGGAAGGTGGTAACCATGGCGCTATTAGCGCCATGGTTGCCGCCAGTAATTTACCGATCCCGCCATGGTGAATGGGGGAATTACCGCCCCATTCCAAGGTTGGTTGGGCAGTAATTCCCCATTCACCATTGGCCTTTCCCCATTCCCATTTGAGCCCCATAGGGCTCAATGGAAATGGGGAAGGCGGCAATTACGGTACCACAAATTGCGGTACCGTAATTGCCTCCAAGGTCCCTTTGCGGGTCCCGTCCTTAGGACCAGCAAAGGGACCTCGTAGTAGGGCAGTTAGGGATTACCGGCACCGATGCCCTTACCGGTGCCAGTAATCCCTTACCGCCATCCGTGTAAGGAGGCCCTTAGACTACCCAAACTTGATAGGGGGAGTTAAATTCCTGGACGCTTTTTACTATATCATAAAGCCTTTGTTCTCAAACAATTGTCCTCATTTTCCTATTATGAAAATCATCTACATTATGCCCCTACATGGATGAATATTGTGGCCAATATGTTTGCCCCTCTCTCCCTTTCTCATTTTCTTTTAGCCCCTTCTTGGCCAAATATCACATCTTATCCCTCTCTAGATTCTTTAAAGACAATCTGGATGAAACCCCCAACTTGCTCTTTCTCTCAAACTGATATAGGAGATAACTTATTTTGGTTTGATTAATAGTTTTTTCTATAAATCAAATTCAAATATCTTTAATAGATGGTATTCTTCAGGCATGAAACTAATAAAACATTTCTTCCTCAACCTTACAAAAATCAATTTAGCAATATTGTGCCATCAATACAATGTTCTCGATTCAGATGCATCCCTTATAGATCTCTTGTCAGCTCGTTAAGCAAGTCTCTTCCTCCATTAAGCCAAAAATCCCACTCACTTTTATTGATATCATTGTTATATAAACCCTCCATCAAGAGGACAAACTGTACTCCTTTTTAAACAGTGCCAGTATCAGGAACCTATTCAATGCTACTTTAATGAGGCAGATGGAACTAAACTGGGATTTTCAACCTACCGAGAAGTTTGGATGAGTATTTCGAAAATATACTATTCCTCTTCAGTGGCTGCCAATCATACTCAAACTCAATACTTTATTTACATTGCACATTTCTTACTCCCTCAAGAATTTCCAAAGCTTCTAATAACCCTCCCAATAAATGTTGGTCTTGCCACCCCCCTCATGCAGATTTCTATCATTTAATCAAAGACTGTAAATATGTGCGTTCCTACTGCACCGAAATATGGGCCTGAATTCAAATGATTTTCCATTTTCAAGAACCAAAGTCACTTTGCAATATTATGATCGGCCCCATTGTAAATCCTTATTTGCTAATTATTGATTCTCCTAATGTATGTATCCTTTCTATTAGCATTGCTTTCCATGCAATTACTTCCAAGTGGAAATATTCCAGTAAACTATCCTTTATTGTGTGCTGGGAATTATATTCCATTCCCTTACCATGGCTACTATCTATCGGCCACCTGGTCAAATCTCCTCCTTCCTCTCTGAGTCGGCTGACCTCTCCTCCTGACTCCTGTCCTCAACCACTCAACTCCTCTTTCTTGGTGACTTCAACATCCACTTGGATGCCTCCTCACACTCTTGATGCTCTGATCTCTTCTGACCTTCCCCTCTCCGTCCCTCTCTCCACTCCTCTCTCCTGGAGTGATCACTTTCTCCTATCCGCCCACCTCACCCTCCCTACCCCACAGGCAAAGCCACCCTCACCACTGCCACCCACCTTCTCGGTCATCCGACCCATGAAGCGCGTGTCAGTTGAGGCTTTCGCAGCCACCTTCTCACTACCCCCTGCCCCCTCGGCTGAATCCCACCCTGACACAGCCCTCTCCATGCTCCACTCTGCTATATCTGATACTCTTGATATCCTTGCCCCTGTCATGAGAATCCGCCTGAAGCCCAAAGCCAAATGTAACTCCTGGTATGACTCGGATCTCGTCACTCTAAAACGCAAGTGCAGGGTGGCAGAGAGGAAATGGCGTGCTTCATGTTCATCCTCTGACAAACTGGCCTGCCGCCTGCTCCAAAGGCAGTATCGGCTCTCCGTCCTCACCAAGAAGAGAGCCCTTATCCAAGCCCGCATCTCTGCGGCATCTAACAACTCGGCCGAACTCTTTAAAATCTGCAAGGAGCTTGCCAACCCTGCTGCAGTCTCTACCTCTCCTGTCCCCTCCCAGGCCCTCTGCACTGCACTGGCCTCTCACTTCATCTCTAAAACTCAGGACATCCTATCCTCACTCTCCTCCTACCACCTCCCTCCCTCTCTGCCTGGCTCTTCCTCTGGCCCTTCTGCAGCCACCCCTCCTCCCTCCTTCTCTGCCTTTACCCTTTTTTCTGCTGACGAGGTTTCCAGACAAGTCCGATCTATGAAAGTCTTGTCTAAACAGGTTCCCCCCTGTTCCTCCAAAACTATCAAGGACCACATTGACTCCCTGGCTCCTGCCCTGGCTGTCTTTTGCAACCACTCCTTCACCTCTGGAGTCTTCCCATCCCCCCTTAAGCACTCCCTTGTGCACCCTCTTCTTAAGAAACCCTCTTCTGACCCCTCCTGCCCGGCTAACTATCGCCCAATCTCCATCACTCCCTTCCTGGGCAAGCTCCTGGAGAAACTGGCCATCTCCCAGCTTAACTTCCATGCTGAATCTGTTGGCAGTCTTCATGACCATCAATCTGGCTTCAGAGCTGCCAGAAGCACGGAAACTGCTCTCCTGAACATCCGTGAGGACCTACTCTTGAACCTCGACTCCAACACTCTGTGTGTTCTCATTCTGCTCAATCTCTCTTCTGCCTTTGACAATGTCAACCATGCCATCCTGCTCAACCGTCTCCATGATAACCTGGGTATCACTGGTCAGGCTCTGGCGTGGCTGACCTCTTTCCTCTCCAATCGACCCTCCCAGGTCCAACTCGGGTCCTTCCTCTCTGACATCTTTTTCTCCACCTGTGGTGTCCCCCATGGATCTAATCTCTCCCCCTGGCTGTTCAACCAGTATCTGGCACTCCTTGCCCACCACATCGCCGCTCTCTGCCCCAACTTTCAGTGCTATGTGGATGATACCCAGCTCATTTTCAGGCTACCCTCGGCCTCCTCGCATCCCTCCCTCATCTCTGACTGTCTGTCTGCTATCCAGGAATGGTGTGCCGCCAATGACCTCTGCCTTAATGCCAGTAAGACTGAGATTCTGCTCATAGGCACACCCACTCCCTCCTTCCCTGCAGCTCCCTGGCCGGCCTCTCTTGGCCCTCTTCCTGCTCCTACCTGCAAGGTAAAAAACCTTGGGGTTATCTTCGACTCCACACTCTCCTTCTCTCCTCATATATCTGACGTCTCTAAGAAGTCACACTACCAGCTGCACCTCCTCAGAGGTATTCTTCCCTTCCTCTCCTTCCCCCAGAAGCTCGCTGTCTCCCCAGCTCTGTTTCTCTCAAAGCTGGACTACTGTAACAGCCTCTATCTTAATCTGCCTGCCTCCACACTCCGCCCTCTGCAACTCATCCAGAACAGAACTGCGAGACTTGTCGTTGGCCTCAAGCCCAGGGACCGTATCTCTCCAGGACTGAAATCTCTACACTGGCTCCCAGTGGCTGCGAGGATAAAGTTCAAAACCCTCTGCATTGTCCACAAGGCCTTCTGGGGCCTGGGGCCTAAATACCTTCAACTCTCTCTTCCTAAATATCTTCCTTCCCGAGCCCTTCGCTCATCCGTCTCCAACTCCCTCAGGGTCAGCCGCTTCTCGAAGCAACAAACTGGGGGTAGATCTCTCTCCGCGGCAGGGGCCTCCCTCTGGAACATCCTTCCTGCCTCCCTGAAACTTGAGGAGAACCATCTCCGGTTCTGGAAGCACCTCAAAACCTTCCTCTTTGCTTCTGCTTTCTCTCTCCCTCTTCCCTGCTAATTCTTTGCTGAAACTGCACTGAATCTGCAACTGGGCCACTCTCACCGACCTCGGTCCTGGGCCCAGCCACTCTCCACTTGCACTGCCTCCCTGGCAACCCCTGCACTGCGGGACTGTCTCTGTATCCCTACAGCCCCCCTTCCCAGCACTTGTTCTGCACTTACCTTGCACTTGCCACCAGCTGGCCCTTTTATTTATTTATTCTACTTACCTTGTACTGCACTTCCCCCATCCCCTTCCCCATGCACCTCTCCCTTCACCCTACCCCTGCACTTGCGCGATCTGAATGACACCTGGCTTAGTAGGATCGTTGTCTGTCTTCCCCTTGTTCCCCCCTCCCTGCCTCATCGCGCCTTGAAACACTTGTGTATAGGCGTGTTACAAATGCCTTATCATATCATATCATATATGCTCTATTCATCGTGCTGAAAAATGTTATGCCTTTTCTTATAATAGTCTACCTAAATTGAACAGGAAATGGGAAATTTGTATTCAATATCTCAATCGTTCTGATTAAATATTACTTTGGATTTTAGAAATGTGTATTTCCTTTCCTCTTCCTTCCCCCTGTACTTTGTCTCGTCTAGTCTATCCACCCAGTTCGTTCTCATAATTTATACTACTTCAGTTTTATTGTTCTTATCATATACTTACTAAACTTACTAAAAATCGTGTTACTTATGATTAAGGCTTCACGTTTTCTGTTTTTACTGATTACTTTACATAAATACAGCCGCAAATCAATCTGTTTTCTGGCTGTATTTATTTATAAAAATTGAAAAAAAATTGAAAAACAGGTCTTTCTGTCTCTGATGTCACTGCCACATCGCAGGCCAATCACATAGAATATTGGCAGCATGGAGAGTGTGAAAGTTGCATACAAATAGCTTTAAAGTTCTTCAAATTGCTCATAGAATATATCTTAAGGCAGCAGCAGTCACAGGAGCAACCGTGTGTTGTTATAGAAACAATTGCGCTAGCGTTTCTTTCCTTTATGGCTGCATGTGTGCTTTAATACATGCATTTTTTATTAGACTAAATGCAGTAAAAATACAGGATGCAAATTATCTTTTTATATGAAAAAACAATAAATGGCGATAAATACAGAAACAAATGCCAAAAATACATATGGATGAATGCAGAAGCAAATGGCAGAAAAATAAATACCATAAAACCAGAAGCCTTACTAATAATGATCAAATATTGTATTATTCTTACAATGTTATGTATCACTTTTGTGTGTATGTGTATTAATACTTTAATGTGATTCATAAAAATCAATAAACAAAATTAAAATTATGAATATAGATTATTATTCTTTACCTACTTTGATGTATGTAGTTATATGGGAAATCCAACATGATGAGTGTTATTACTTAGCTAAACCTGCCTACATTGGTGCAGCAAGTATGACAACATTTTCTGACAGTGGCATGGCATAATTTACTGGCATTATGAGCAAAGCTAACAGGAGCAAGTCCTTATGTGGCCATACTGGCTTTCATTGGTGCAGCCAGTCTGGAAACATTTTCTTTTAGTGTCATGGCATTTTTTTACTAGCAAAGCCAACAGGAGTGTGCTCTTACATGTACATTCTGACATACATTGGCAGAGCCAGGATGGACACTTTTTTTCTCATATCATTAATGGCAGGATGGGCACAGGAAAAATGATTGTGTTCTTAAATGGGAATATTGGCATATATAGGTGCAGTCAGCATAGCCACAACCAGCATAACAATGTTTTAAAAAAAGTAAGCATACATTCTGGCCAAAGGCATCATGAAAATTAATTTGAAAATGCTCCTGTGCGCTATTGGTAACTTGGCATCTATTGGATTAGTTCATGTGTTAACATACAACAACGACTACAATCTGTGGCTTTTAAACCAAGTTTTCATAGAAAGTGGGCGATATAATGCACCCAGGGCCTGGAGATCATGAAAATGTCAGCAGTGTGTTCAGAGATCAGGGGTGAGATGGGCAAGAACATTATTTATTTTGAGTGTTTTATAAAAAGAGTTAATAGATGAACCGTGAGTTGTCTTGAGGATGAGATATAGATGAGGAGTAAAGTGCTGAAGACTTGGGGAACCCCAACTTTGAGGGGGAGGTCGGATCAGAGGTGACTTTCTCGATTGTCTAGAGAAGGAAGGATTAGAAACACCATCTAGGCATTACAGTGCTACAAACTAGTAATATGAAATGCTAAAAATGTATTCTAATAAAAATGTATTATGCGCCAAATTGAACTAAGGAGAGCTAGAACACTGGTAAAGATTTGGCCACAACTAAAGCGTTCTTGTCCATACTATTTCTATGTAAATCTCTTCGCATTAATTTGGCGACATATTTAACCCTCCCCTCCACTATAGTCATCTGTGAGGGGTCCCTTTGCTCCAGCTTGGGAATCATATGTTTGTTTCTACACACATCAGCTCCTAGGAATGCTCTTCTTTCCCTGTACATGTCATGAAGAAATACTAAATATCTTATAGAAGTGCAAAGCCACTGCATCTTGCATCTCCGATTGCCTCTCCGCAATCAATCAGTAGATGGCACTTTGCTGTCTCATGTTTAACTCCTTGAAGACGGACATTGTTCTGCCTCTGATGTTATTCCTCTGGGGCAGGAAGGGCTGTAGCCAAAATACTTGTAGGCCTCTTGCTCCAGGTTGCGAGGGCTCCACATCCTCAATTGACAGGGTCAGGTCCCAGACCCTGTCGCACACCCTAACTCTTTCTTGCGGTCGATTCTATTTCCCTGGAACTGGGCAGTTCAACCTGAGGTTCCACCTGTCCCTTGTCTCGATCAGTGGGATCTCTCCACCTTGGGAGTGCCTAGGAGGTTTGACAGGCTGCTTGGTCCTTCTTCAATAGGTTTGTTTCTGCCCTGGTCTCCTGTATCTGTTCCAACACACCCCTCTTCGTTTCCTCCGCCAGGGTGGTGGGTTCCTCAGGCAGGTCTGCTTTGTTTGGGTAATCGTCAAACCTGGCCGATTCCCAGTAGTCCTTTTATTCTTCCAGTAGGGAATCAAGACTAATGAATTCCAGTTCTGTTCCCACTTCCCAGGTATCTTGGCCAAGGGGCACAGTGTCTGAAGTCACCCAGGAGCCTCCTGCCTCTCACTTTCCTTTTGGTTTTCCTTCGAGTTTATGAATCCCACAATGATATATTGTGTTACTGCTGGCCTTAAGAACACACCACCTCTCAAGAGAAAGTTCAAGGTTTTTTATTATAATTTCAAAGGGGGTTCAATTAAGGTGTGTACCTCTCTCGCTCTGCTTCCTTGACCCTAGTCCAGACAGCACTAATCGACAAGATGGTTGCGAGAGATTGGTAATCCCTACTATCTAAAGACTGGCTAGACGTGAGGTCCTAAAGGCAACCGCCTTCTCTACCTCACTCCAGTCAGGTTCTTCTAAGTGTGCCCTAGACTGTTTCCCACAAGAATTATGAAGGTCTTCAAAACAGTAACTGGTGCTTTCCAACATCCTAGAAGTCATTTGATCCTACCCCAGTCACAATATTGTATTCCTGACCTTGACGTTCTTTCCTTCCTTCTACTACTTCTACTCTATATTGACTCCCTTTTTCTCTCTCTTCTGTCCCTGATCTAAATCCGTCTCACGTCTACTCCTTCCTGTTACAGTCTCGGTTCTCCACTACTCTCCTCTTTCCTCCCTATCACTTTCTATTTCCCTCTATTCTCAACTACTCTCCGCTTCACCCCTCCTTCTCCCACACTCGCCACCTTCCTTTCACTCTGTCGTCTTTCTCTCTCACATACTCCTCTATTCTATCACTTAGCCTCACTCACTCACCTTACTCAACATACACACACTCTCACGCCCAGGTGTCACTGTCTCAGACTAATCAATGCCTCACCTTCAACACTCTCTTGGCTGGTCTCCTCCATGCTATGTTACACTGTCCTTCCACCACCCTGTCTATCGGCCCACCTCTTGCTCCTTCACCTCACCCCAACAACCCACAATGAGCACTTCACCTGCCCCAGCCTTGCTGTAGCCATCTCCTCCCCCTCCCACTCGCTGGAGCACTCATTTGTCCCTGTAGGTCCATTTCTACCTGGCTTTGCCGCAGAGGTTGGGTTACTCAGGTGGGACAGAATAGTCTTTGAAGCCTGCTGCCTTTTCTACTGCGGCTATACCGTTGCCCAATGATGCCTGTTTATCGCAGGTCTCCGCGTTCCTGGTATGCCGTGGCAAGGCGTCGGAGCGGCAGGTGAGAGGTAAGCTGCTTGTTGCTTTGTTCTTATCAACCCACAGGTTTCCCTTTTGTAGATCGGGTCATTCCCCATTTTCTGTCGAGAAGTCTGATAGTTGTAGCGTAATCGGTTTGCTCTCATTCAGGTTGGATTGTTGTTCGTATGCTGTAGCAGTTTCAGCAAGGTAGACTTCCCAACGGTTTAGCAAGGTAAAAGAGCGAACAATGGACAGCACTTTCAACGGTAGGTGTGGGGTGATCAAGGATGGTACTACATTTTCAACCAGACACATGTATGGGAACAGACAATGGGGCCCTCCCAACTCCATCGCCCCTCCTCTGGGACAGGATAGGCTCTGGCCAACACTCTGATAGACCTCCTGCGCCAGGTTGAGAGGGCTCCTCATCTCCTCTTGACAGGGTCAGCTCCCTGACTCTGCCACATATTCCAGAGCTACACAGGTGGTAAATGTTAACCTCTTATTCTGGTGCTCTCTGTTTCCACTATTTGATATCCCCAATGATGTTTGGAGGAGAGCAGGTTACAGTGTTTGACAAGTGTCCCTTATGATACACTTAGGAACTTCATGTGCAATTTAGTGGGGCAGAGACATCACTGATTACATATGAGGGGAAAAACTGTAAGCGTGGAGCTCAGAGTTGCTCTCTGCCCACAGTGCAAACCCCACAATGTTAGGGAGAATTCTCATAAATGTGCTAATTCCCTCTACCTTAGAGCCCTCACGCTCTTTTGCTAAACTTTGGGGCTTTGAACATTTTAATTCTGTTTGTTTTCTGTGTTTATTTTCTTTAATTATGGAGTTTTAAATAACTCCATAGGCATCTTTTCATGTGTGTTACACAGCACCCTTAGTGCAGTGACACATGGATGTATTTTAGACTTCCCAACGGTTTAGATACCTTCTCTGGGATAAACTACTGTTTCCCAGAGAATGTAAAGTGAAATTGACTTTACTAGTCTTTCCAAATTCCTAGACCCAGCACCCCCTATCTTACGGTAGAGTGCTGGAGGGTTTACCTAGTATCCCGTGTCTACATACTCATGTAGCAGTCAAATGCTACCCTTTTCTATTGAAAAGGCTGGTGGCAGTGCTTTTACAACAAACTACCATGATTTTTCCCGACCACGAACGCTGGTAGCTAAAAATCACAGAAGCCATGTTTTTCAGGATGGCGCCTAAAGCCCCTTTGTTTAAAAAGGTCCCGATTTTCTTTTTTCACCATTTCTTTTTAGAAAGGTCCTTCTAGTGTTTGTCTCTGTGCGCCAAACCAGGTTTGGTCCCTTTGTTTGTTTGCCTCTGGCGTCTGAGTGTCTGGGGTGGGCAGGAAGTGACGGAGGTGCCCGAAACTCCCTGTGCTTAGTCTCCTAGGAGACCCAAATGCACTCTGGCGTGGTTGGCTGGCTGATTGTCTGGCAAGGAAATCCACCCTGCTAGATGAGTGGCAGCTAGGCTGGAATGAAAGGGAGAAAACTGTTTAAAAGGCGAGTCTTTTGGACTGGAAAGCTGAGTCGACCACTGGAACGAAGAACCGAAGAGGAGCTGGAAGAGGATGGCTGCTGCAACTCCTTGACCGTTGGTTTTGACTGGTGAAGCCCTGCTGCAGGTCCGAATTGCCAAACTCCATTCGACAGAGAAGCTCCTTCAAGGACGGCTTCTTCCTTTGAGTTGGTGGGACCAATCAACTCATAAGACACCTGGATACCATTCTCAAGGCTGGTTAGGTTTAACCAGGGAGAGGGACACCAGTTTGTGTTCTTGAATCTACAGCTACTGGAACTGAAGTGACTCCATCTTGTTAGCTTTCTTCAACGATCCTGTGCAGTGCAGGCGTCCCCCGACGTCCTCCCTCTTGTCCCCACCACTGAGGCTCAGGAACAGCGAGATCTGCAGGAACTGCCAGGAACCACAACTTCAGCAACATTTGTTTTCTTCATACAAAGGTCCTGTGCCAACCCGATTGAGAGAACGCCACTCTCTCGGTGAAAGTTTGTGAAACTTTCCCGACTTGCAGGCCTAATCAGCTTGTGACCCGACAAATTATCCTTTTTCGCCTAAACTACTTCTGAGAACTTTTGCAAAGATTTTACCGTTTGATACCAGAACTGCTCTTTTCTATCCAGAACACTAGCCCATTGACTTTGGCCTGGCCTATTGACTTGAATTGAACTCCTCTGGTGAACTGAAACTATTTGCACTGCTTAGAAAGTATATATAATCTATTCTACTTACTTGTGTCCTTTTTGCTCACTGGTAAGTAACTGAACTGCCATTTGGCTCCTATTTCTGGGGAGCTCAAACTGTCTCAAAAGCTTACAGTTTTGTATTGAAGTGTATGGGTATATAGTATTAAGTTGCCTTCTTCTAGTGAAAGGTTTTCTAAATGATTGTGTAATAAATTAATAAGTGTTTTACCAAGAAACTTTGAGTATAAGTGTCTACTTGAACCAGTGTGATGGAAAGTCCTCTGTCTAACTACTTTTACTGCTCACATTCACTCTTGAGATAAGCCTGGCTGCTCAGTTCGCTACCAAAAACTGTGTGGTTCAGACTTATACCAAACGTTGGTTTTGGCTAACGCCTGTAGTCCTAATTGTGGCTACTGGCTGCAATTCTGCCTAACACGCACTTAGGGCCTGTGTATAGGTAAAAGGAGAACAGGGTATGCTTACATTCGTTTAGTGATTAATTTTGAGTTTACGTGGCTAAAAATAAGTGAAGTGAATACTGTTGACAGAGGCTTGTAGATATTTGTTTAATCTCTGTGTCATTAGGGTTATATTCACTTTGACTCACTTTATGGACAGTAAATGTATATGGCACCTGGCAGCCCTTACTGTATAACTTTATGGCAGATGGAGGTACAACGGTAATAGTTTTATAAGGCGTATTCAAATTTAACTTGTTGTAACAGAGCTTGTGTGTCGTATTCCAAATCATCCGGACAGTTTTAGAGCTGGATCTGCAACAACCAAGCAGGCCTTTGGCTTACAACTCTTTGCTGCATTGCAAGCACAGCGGAAAAGGTGCTCTCTGTATAGCTATTTCATTGATTTTAGTGCTGCCCTTGATTTTAGTTCTGCCCTTGAGAGGTGGATTACTGCATTTTATGACAAATGTTGGAAGGGTTAGACTGCATGTATTGCGCTTACATAGGACCTGTATAAGAGTGTGGTGCGCTAGCGCGGGGCAACGTGTAGGTAAACTCATAACAGGAAGTGACCATTGTGATGGCTGTGAGCTGAAGGACACAGGCATTCCTTTGAGATTGACATTTTGGAAGCAATACCCACTGTGAGGCAGGCAGTTCCCACAGTGATTTGTCGGAAGCCAGCGTACATTTTGGTGGGTGTTACCCTTGAAAAACCCAGTTCCATCCGAGCAGGCAGAGTGTAGCAGAGTGTTTTGTGGATACCTGAGTCTTTCTCCCATTTCTATTTCCTCCAAGTGGGTGAGTGGGTGTTACCCTTGAAAAACCCCAGTCCCAGCGGAGCGTGGCAGAGTGTTTTGTGGATACCAGAGTGGATACCTGAATCTGTCTCCCATTTCTATTTCCTCCAGGTGGGTCTTACCCTTGAAAAACCCCAGTACCAGCGGAGCGGGCAGAGTGTGGCAGAGTGTTTTGTGAATACCAGAGTGGATACCTGAATCTGTCTCCCATTTCTATTTCCTCCGGGTGGGTGTTACCCTTGAAAAACCCCATTCCCAGCGGAGCGGGCGGAGTGTGACAGAGTGTTTTGTGGATACCTGAGTCTGTCTCCCATTTCTATTTCCTCCAGGTGGGTGTTACCCTTGAAAACCCCCATCCCAGCGGAGTGGGCGATGTGTGGCAGAGTGTATTGTGGATACCAGAGTGGATACCTGAGTCTGTCTGCCATTTCTATTTCCTCCAGGTGGGTGTTACCCTTGAAAACCCCCAGTCCCAGCGGAGGTGGGTGTTACCCTTGAAAAACCCAGTCCCAGCGGAGTGGGCGGAGTGTGGCAGAGTGTTTTATGGATATCAGAGTGGATACTTAAGTCTGTCTCCCATTTCTATTGTCTCCAAGTGGGTGTTACCCTTGAAAAACCCCAGTCCCAGCGGAGCGGGCAGAGTGTGGCAGAGTGTTTTGTGTTCTGTAGTTCGTGTGAGTGATCTTCAATACACATCGGATATTCTAAGACAAGTACCCACTGCTAATGTCTTGCTCTAAGAACAAACTAGTGGAACTGGACTGAATGCTAACCAATACTCTTATAGTGGTTCTATTGCAAATGTATATTCAGATAATCCATATCGATATTGAAGCCCTTCCTCTGCTTAGCGGGTGTGGTGTTGTTAGTGTTCTAGTGATCAGAGCTCCATTTTCAGAGTTATTTCTATGTCTTATAGCAACAAAAAAACGAGTGTGCCTGTAAAAAAAACAGCCCCCCCCCCGCAATCTCTGTAGAGTAAAATCTGTGTTGTTTGTTACACAGCCAACGAGCGAACAGAAACTCTACCTGTGCTGCTACGTGACAGTAATAAGTGTGGGTGCGTTGCTTTTCTCCCATCTGTCCATTGCATTACTATCATGTCTTTTAATGGTTAAAATCAGAATTTGACTGTGTGAGGGCTGGATTCCTAGTCCACTGTTTAGCTCCATAGTTCAAATCTACCTTTCTATCATACCCGCGGTGTGGCTCGTAAGTCTGGCATACGATGTGTGGCGTGCGGCTTGATCGGATGCCGAATAGATTACAGCGGCACTGGCAATTCATAAATGCTGAGCAGGCTGGTGAGTCTGGTGTGTCTAAACAAGTTACCAGCGACGCGAGAAGCTGATATATTTTACAGCTGAAGTTGCTTTTAGTTTTCTGTTCTAACTTCATATTGCCTACTCCGTACCGGTTTACATAGTTGGAGCCGTCCTATTGTATTCTCATCTTTGGAGTTTGAAGCTGTTGTTGAATTTTGCAGATGAGTGCACGCAATTCAGCTATACTTAAGATACTCACCACACCGTATGCAGTTTTTTTGTGGCTCTGTGGAACCTAGCCCCACTGAAAATCTGTAGACAGAAAGTCTCCTTTGCAACGACTGTGTTTATATGTTCGTGTGAAACGCTTTTTGAAACGCCTTTCACCTCTAGGTGTCGGTGGCCAGGGAGTGGCTTCCGTGCATTATTTTGTGAAATAACATCTAAGCAGATAGCTTGCCAGCTACTTAGAGTGTTTATTAGCACCTCAGTAAGTGGCTTCGGAAGTGGCCTGTTGTGCCTGTTTGGCCTGGGGCATTAAAAATATCTGATCCTGGGAAAAGCGTGACCTATACATGAGGGCATATGGTAGGTCTCGCTTACATTGAAAGATTGAGTCGGGGGCACGGCGGGAGAGATTCTTCCTTGATCTTGTGTATTCGGGCATTGTTTCAGTAGTTATTCTGTATAAATACCGCATTCTGGCCATTCGGAAGTCGATCTTGTCTTGTGAGTGACTGCTGGTCTGTACCTTGTGTAAAGGAAGATAAAGTCTCGTAAAAATAGGAAAGCAAAATCAAATATCACTGCAGAGCCCCTAACTGTTATGACCAGACGTATGAGTCTAACGCACGCGGCTGCTATGTCATTGCCAGGGTCATCAGATACTGATGTTGACTTAAATGAGCCATCGCAAATATGCTACTTAGACACAGCACCTGTTCCGCCGCCCAATCTCTATTTGGCGATAATCCCAAACAGGTAATAGTCAGCAGTGGAAACACAGTTCCAACGAAAGAATGTATGTCAAGCTACTCATTTGCCAATACCCCTTTAATATTCAGCACAGGTGAAATTACCTTGTTGGGTCTTTCACAATATCTAGACCCGATACATGGTTACTCAAGTGAGTGTGGAAATAACGCCAGTGCTGCAAAAGTGAATGCTCCCGCTGATTGTAGTCAACTCACCATTAATAACATGATGGTTGTTGAATTAAAAAAGCACTCAGGGCTGTTACATGAAATTGTGTTGGCACTAACTGCCTTACCTGAGCTGTGTAGGGAAATGGGTGTAGAGTTGAGGATTGACTCTCAGGCGGTTCCTATTAAAACACCCACCCAAATCGTGCAGGGTAAAGAACCACTTAGACATCTTGATGAAATTTCAGACTCAGTAGAGGTAGTCGCTATGATTTAGGATAATAAAGGCTCCACTGATGATGTACGTTGTAAAGCTGACAGCCTTAAACATGCCTCCAGCAATACTCTGCCCCCTAAATGTGGGGAACCAAATAAAAGCAAGGAATCTATGCCATACGAGTTAAAAATATCTATAAAAAAGGAAAAAAAACTAAGAAGAAAAAACACGAGTCCCGCTAAAGCCTCAAATGTGTCCTCATGGACGTTCATGCGGTGCATGGATCTACATGACGACATTGAGGATTATCAAAAGGATAAGGAAGATAACCTTGATATTGTAAAACGAGGGAAGCCTATTAAAAACATAGACTCTAATGGGGCTAAACGGCTACAAGGTAGGAAGATCGATGACAACACCACGAAGCAAGGTGAATATTCAGAGGGTTCCATAAGTCTATCTGACGCATTAAAATATAAAGAAACTACTGCAAAAATTGATAAGAACCCCAAACTGATGGAACGTGGGGTTTTGATATCTTTGATATATTCAAGAACCCAGATGCGCCGTCTCGCTCCAATACCCCCACATCTTTTGGTCCTGAAGTTACTATACCATCCACCAACCTAAATGATAAAACAGTAATTTGTTTGGATGATTCTAGACCTCTTGCTGAGACAAGTAATACAATGAATATTGGTGATAAAGGAGTTCATTCTGTGAAATCCTGCTCTTCGGTCGTGATTGTAAATGATCTCAGCAATAGGTGAACAGCTATAAATGATGGAAAGAAGGTACCGTTGGCCGTTGGTGGAATAGCAAATGGGTTATCGGAGGCTTCAGTAAGCATTCTGATTGAAAACAACCTCAATAAAAAATGTCAAGAGACAAAACATCACATACCAGGAAATGAGGCCTCACAGGTGGGTTTGGTGAAAAATGATGAAAACCCTATATTGACCAGAATGGAGGCATGTGTCACGGATAATAATATTCATAGGGAAAATAATCAACATGGTGGTGGTACTGTGTGCAGAGAACCAAACACTAAAGATGGAAGTGTATTTAACCCTCATTCAGTGATGCCTCCAAGTAATAGGGAAGGACAGGTTGAGTGTTTGAGGGCACCTGTCTTTCCTAATGAGAAAAGCCTAATACTATATTATGTCTTTGAGGAGGGGGGCCTAAGGGCACTCAATAGGCCATACATCTTAAATATGTTTGGCGACATTAAAGAACTTAGCCCGATTACCTCGGCGGATATACACTTGGTGGATTTTATTCATAATTATAGGTATGAATATGTTAGGCTGGTAATCTTTTCCATCTTGGTTAGGGCTCTAATTATGAAGGAGGCTGGATCTTTATAAAAGAGGGGGTTTGACATAATTTAATACCCAGATAATACAAGCAAGAAACATGAAAGCAATGGGAATATGGCAAATACATTTAGACAAGAATTATTAATCTGCAAACAGGATGAGGGATTTTCAATTGTAGCTGAAGCAAGAACACAATTGAAAGACATGCAGGAATGGCGATGGTTGGCTCTCTCTTTGAGAGAGTCAATTGAGCAGCTAAAATTGGTAAATAAACTTCTCTAGCGCTGATAGTAAAAACCGGTGTGCATGCTGGAATTCAAGGGGTTGTATGCAACTCGTTTCAAACAGTAAACTATGTAAAGCTTTGGACCAGTTCGATTTTATTCTCTTGCAAGAAACCTGGGCCATAGGCAGCTTGATGATGGATGGTTTTAGTTGTATTTGTTTACCAGCTAGAAAGGGGGCAAGGGGAAGGCTGAGAGGCGTTTGGCCTTGGCATATCGAAATGATACCTCTATTGTGTTGGAGAATAAATCTACAATCACGGATTGCACTATTTCAGCCCGCTTTAAAATCAACATGTTGGGTGTCCTGACCCACGTTTGAGCTATCATGCTGCAACATTTGGTGCTGTGGGCTTAGAAAATCCAAGATGGCCAAAAAGCCCACATGTGCGCCAAAATCCAGGAGAACCACGCAGTTTGTGCACACTAAAATGGTTGCCTACCTTGCCATCCACCAGTGCGAGCAGGATGGGCCGGGGTGCCATGAGTGAAATGTGTGCCAAAGGAAAAACCACGCTTTAAAATTACCTTTGGTTTCTCTGAATGCCAGCTCAAAATGCCTATTTTCAAACATTGCAACACATCCAAAAATCTCACTGAACACCAGCGGACATCTGGCAGAATGAAGTATGTGTGCATACTAAATATGGGAAGTTGAAGAGCCCCAAAACAATGTTCATAACAAGACTGGCTGAGCTCTGCAGGTCTGCAGCAGTCTAACTGAAACTGGATTTAAAACTACCAAAAATCGAAAATGTTTAAATTAACTGAGTGACCTACTTTTGAGTGTCACATAGTTTGTAACTGTTAAAATGTCATAGTTTTGAACTTAGAATCAGCATTCTAGCTGCATATGTAAACATTGTCTTGACTTAAACTGGGGAACAAAAAGTGACATTTTACCTGAAACCTGGCTTAAGGAAACTGGAATTCTGCCAGACAGCTACCCCCGACAGGAGTGGGGGCTTGCCCAACAAATGCATTCCCAGGCCTGGCTGCATTCTGTTGCTCCTGCCAAAAGGAGGTCACACACTCTCTGATTGAATTACCAAGGGACTGCTAGAGACTAAACAAAGGACCCAGGCAGAGGGTTTATTGGGGGGAGGTCATAAATGGCTTCCTCTTGAACAATGGGCCTTCCAGGGCCCAGGCAGATGGTTTTTTTGGGGGGACCGTAAAATAGCTTCCTCTTGGCAGAAGCTGGGAGGGGCAGGGTCTCTGAGCTTGGCAGAAACTGGATAAACTGGTTTCTACACCATGTGACCTGGGAAGACACACCCCTGTTGGCCAGAATATGATTTTAAGAAAGATGTATAACTCATGGTGCGGACTTGTCAAAATTAGCTAAATGATACCATAATTCTTGTGATTTTTCTGTGCACGTTTTAAGACGCGTTGGGAATTTGTGTGATGTTCTGGGGCAAAACCCCGCTATTTATTGACACCACATACTCTGTGTTTAAGCTAGCGACCTGGAAAGTTACTGAGATATGTGTGGGAGGGGGGTGTACATGTGTATAAATCTGGAGAAAAATCCAATGTTGCAAAACCCACTAAAAAGCACAAAATGTTGCCATTTTTGAATGCAAGCCTCCAGGAAGAGCAGAGTTTGATCAGAGTATACCTCATATGATATGTGATGGGTGCATGTAATTTTAAACAAATGTGTACCTGTGCAAATATGTATTTGGGTCAAATGTAGATGTGTGTGCAATTTGACAGGGGAGTATCCTTTCTGCAGACCATAAAACAGCATCACCATGACACACATTTCCTTCCCCCAATTAAAGCAGTGCAGAAAGTTTGACCAATGGGCAGTTGAGAGAGGAGCTGGCTAGTGATGCTGCACACACACCCACTTTCAAAAGACATAAAAAGAGCCACTGGAAGCTAGAGAGGACATTCAATTCCATTTGCTGCGGAGCATGCTGACCGATGACTTCACATCCAGAGATCCAGACTTCAAATCCATCAATCTCCTAGAAGTGGTCACCTGTCATTTTTAAAAGCTGTCACCTGTCATTTTCTAGCTGCAAGCTGTAACCTGTCGCTTTGAACTTTTAAAATTTCAAATCCAAAAAACAACCTTCACAAAATCGTTCATAACTCTGTAACTGTTTGGGCTAGGAACTTGGTTTAACTTTCCTCTGAAAGCTTAGAATCTTACCTTTCCAACAAGCCTAGAACCGACTTCCTACTCCTTATACTTTCTCCGCAATCACGATTCACGCATTCGCGAATTTCGCCGCGATTTGGCCCGATTTCTTTACTTGTAAAAAGATAGCTGCTTTTGCCTGAACTGCTAAATTTCGTTTGCCTCTTAAGAACCATCCCTGAATCATTGCTAGAGTGAGCCTGAACTCATATTAACTAGATACCACTCACCCTGAACCTCCTGAAGGGAATTAAAACCATTTTCAGCATATTCCTCACTTCATTGCCAGCACATATAGAAGCATTTTGGGCCTGTGTTTCAAACTTCTGTAGTTTAAGCTTGCTGGGGTGAACTGAATTACATTTGATTGCATTTCTAAGAACTGTGTGCTCTCCTCTTCATTTCCTTACATTGCATAAGGGGGAGGGAGTGGAATGCCAGAGAAAAGTGATGACATTGTTTTGTTGAAATCATATTGAGTATTTTCTGTATTGCATTTTCATTCAACATTGCATCCATCTGAAACTAGATAAAGCATTCTCTACCACCTTATTCTTCTGTTCCTATTCCCAAGCGTGCTACCTCATCCTTTATACTACTCCTGGGTAACTCAATCAGTTTGTTAGTAGAACATTACCCATTGTTGTTAACTGCTCATGTTCTGAAGTGTGATATTAATTATTAATTTATCATAAAAGTGTGATATATATATATAGTTTAATTTTTCTCAAATAAACCTTTTAAACTTGCAAAACAGAACTACTTCTTGGCTCAGTGGGATCAGGGGGATTCCAAGAGAGGGGTGTTATATAGGGGTAGTCATCCAGAACTCATGAACTGGACATAAAGATATATCAATAAGGGTTTCCATTCAGTATCCCAGACTAGGCATTGACTTAGCTGTAGTGTTGAATTGAATCCTCTTACAAACACTTAAGACTCCATTATACCTATTCTGATATTTAATATATATTGGAACGCTGCTGAATTATCTGATGCACAGCTATCAAACTTGTTTGATAGTTTAAACCTACGGATAAGTACAAGGCTGGATATTAATCCAACTGGGGCTAGCTTGCTGCCTGGCGACCTAAATGTAGACTGTAATCTTTTATCTGTCGGTATGCAGTGGCTTTTGGCTACCTATCAGTATCATCCCAGGCAGTAACGAACAAAAGATATAGAGGGATTCTATGGCTGGAATTTGGTGCGAGCTGGGCGTTGCACACAATGTTTTTTTTTAACAACTTTATTTATATTTGCACACAGGATATGCACATACATTTATACCATTCGAATAATTAAGCATAAATACATATACAGGTCAATTCTCTTCAGTGTTCAGGTTTTCGAGGTCTGCCAGTTCCGCCAGATATTGTTTATATCGGGACCAAATGTTTCTGGGTCTACAGGGGGCCATGACTGTATAGTTCTTCCGTATCGTTGACCCACACCATGTCTCTGTTCCAGTCTTCAATTGTGGGTGCCTGCGCATTCTTCCATCTCATTAAAATGACCCTTTTCGCTAGTAGCAGGCTTAGATTCAATAGTTTCCGCCATTTTGGGTTCATTTTCCCTTCTGCCCCCTACATGCATATCCGTGGTGTCCATTTCACCGGTTGGTCTGCCATCTTATCCAGTGTTCCACAAACCTCTGACCAGTATTGTCTCAATTTAGCACAGTCCCATAGCATGTGAAATATGTTTGCGTTCTCAGAGTTACATCTCGGGCAGGTACCAGCCGAGGCGGGATATATTTGCTTGAGTCTGGACGGTGTGTAATGTGTCCTATGGACTATTTTATAATGAATCAGCTTGAACCGTGCATTACAGGATATCCCTTTGGTCATTGCACAGATCCTGGACCATTCCTGTTCTTCTATCGACTGCCCCAGGTCGTGTTCCCACTTGCCCTTAGCCGCATGAGTCACAGCTGGACGTGTTTGCAGTATGGTTTTATAAAGAGTGGAGGCAGTTATTTTCTGGGTCCCTCCCGTGAATATATAACCTAGTGCCATATTTATCTCAGGTTCCTTCGGGAATGTTGGGTACATATGTTGTGCGAAGGCTGCCACCCTATGGTATTGCTGTTTACATGTTCGTGTTCCCTACTACATCTTTAATGTCTTCCCATTGAAGAAAGCTATGATCTGGGAACAACTTCCCCCACTGGGTGACACCTCTAGCACTCCAGTGCATTACCATTTCACTCTCGATAGCAAAGGGTGTGTGTGGGTCCCCCCATATTGGCATACTCGGATGGTATAGTTTACCGGGTCCGAATAAGTCAACAATTCTGGACCATGCCGTGGTGGTGACCCTGGATGGGTTTGTCGTGTTGTACTGTTTAGGGGTGGGCTTTGTTATCCCATGCAGAGCCAGCATCGCCTCGCGCTCCCTCAGTGTGCGGGCTGGGGGGCGGGAAAGAGAAAGCATGTGGCCCACCCAGCCGCGTGGTGTGCCTGCGCTGCTAGGTCGTATAGTTCCATATCTGGTGCCATCAGCCCGCCTCTGGAGTGCATGTTTGTTAATACCCTCCAACTCAGCCTGGGGTGCCCTCCCCATACAAATGCTATGCAGGCGCTGTTAATTCTAGAGAACAGGGCACAGTCTGGCCACACTGGCACCGTACTGAAAAGGTAGAAGAGTTTCGGCAGTATCACCATTTTTATCAAGGCTATCCTCCCGGCCAATGATATGGGTAACGCATTCCAGTGGTTCATCTTGGCGCACAGTGCATCCGCGAGTGTCGTGTAGTTCAGTGCACGGGATAGTTGGGGGGTTCTGGCTATATGTGCTCCTAAATAAACAATATGTACCGGGTTCCATAAAAGACCATGTAAGTTTTGGGGTTTGGTGGTGTTGTCTGTGAGCGGGAATACCTCTGACTTATTGGGATTAAGGCACAACCCTGAGTATTCCCCGAACTTCCCCACTTCTGCCAGCACGCTACCAGGTGTGCGATCCGGATTCTTAAGATATAGTAGAATGTCGTCCGCATATAGCGTTATAATATGGAGCTTGCCCGCTAGTGTTAGCCCGAACGTACTGTATCAAGACCTGAGTATGTCTGCTAGAGGTTCTATCACCAGCGCGAAGAGTAATGGGGAGAGTGGGCATCCCTGTCTGGTGCCACCCAACAATTCCAGTATGTCTGTGAGGGATCCATTGACTCTTATCCTTGCGTAGGGTCTTGTGTATAGTATCCGGATCCATCTTATGAATTTTGGACCGAACCTATAGTTCCGTAGTACTCCAAAGAGAAAGGGCCAGGAGACTGTGTCGAACGCCTTCCTCATGTCATGGGAGACAGCTATTCCCTGAGTGGGCGGGGATCATGGTTATTATTTGGTGACATCTTCTTATATTTGTTGCTGTGGATCTACCCAATATAAAACCTGCCTGGTCCTCATGAACCATATATGGCATCAATGGTGTGAGTCTGGTCGCTAGTATTTTTGCTAGGATTTTGGCATCAGTATTTATTAAGGACAGTGGTCGGTACGATCCACATTCTCCAGGAGGTTTCCCTGATTTAAGCAAAAGTGTGATTATTGCTTCTCTAGTGGTTTCTGGGAGCTCGCCCTTTTCCAGTGCTTCCGTCCAGACAGCATGCAGTCGGGGAGCTAGTAGCTGACTGAATTCTTTGTAGAATTCAGCTCCCAGCCCATCCGAGCCCGGGGCTTTCCGGTTGGGAAGAGCTTTAATTGCTGCACCTATTTCCGCCACTGTTATAGGTTCTTCCAGCGATTCCCTAGTCACATCCGCTATAAGCGTTGTCGGTATCTGAGAGAGGTATTGTTCTATCTCAGCCTCTGTGACAGAACACTGGGGGGAGTATAATTATTTATAGAACATGTAGAATGTTTCTTTCAGTTCCTCCTGATCTGTGGAAATCGTGCCATCTGTTAGTTGAATACAAGGTATGTTCGTGGGGCCTTTCTCCCCGCACACCATTCTGGCTAATAGTTTCCCCGGGCGTTCCCCTTCTCCGAATCTACGCGCCGCTGTGGGTCTGTCAAAGTATCTGATCTCTTGGTCTGCTGCTTCTTTAAACTCATCTAGCTTAGTCTTTATTTCTGTACCCAGATGAGGGGAAGAGGATAGAGCATATTGGGTCTGCAGTGATGTTAGTTGTGCTTCTAACCTAGCCAGTCTAGCCCGAATTTCCTTGAGAATTCCCCCCTCTATGGCTATCGACTGACCTCTTAAGCATACCTTAAATGCCTGCCATAGTGTAGCCTGACTAGATACCGAGTGTTCATTGATCTCAAAGTATTCCTGTATGTATTGCGCCATAGAATTTTTATATACTAGATCCGTTAGGGCCGCCGGTTTCAATCTCCAAGGTGGTCGGTCCCTGGTCTTGTCCGGGATTTGCATGCATTGTCAATTGTATCGGAGAATGATCTGAGTAGGTCCTAGGGTGTATATGTGTATCTGTTACCCATGCCATGCTGTCTGTATCTATCAGCCATAGGTCAATTCTGGAGTGTGTGTCGTGGACGGTAGAGTAGTACGTGAATTCTTTCCTGTCGGGGTTTAGTGCTCTCCAGACGTCCTTTAACTGTAGATCTGCCATGTGTGTAAGTATTGTCTGTGCTGCCCTGGTTAGTGTTCTAGTTTGTGTCGATGAGCGATCTAATTGTACATCCAGAATTGTGTTGATGTCTCCACCGCATAGCACCCGGGCCGTAGGGTATCTTGCTAGCTTATCAAATACTGAAGAATAAAAGTCTGGTAGGTCAATATTTGGCCCATATATATTGAGAAATACTATTTCCCTGTCGTAGAGTTTACCGTGTGGCAAAACGAACCTCCCATCTGGGTCACATTCTGCCCTGATACAGACGAACGGCAGCGTTTTATGTATTAGTATTGCAGCCCCTCTCGCTCTGCTGGAGTAAGTTGTGAAATATTGGTGAGTCCCCCAGTTTAGTATCAGCTGTTCACCCTGTCTGGGTCCTGTGTGGGTCTTTTGGAGGAAGATTATTTTAGCGGCCTGTCTGTTAATATAGGCCATAATCTTCCTTTTCTTGACCTTGGTGCCCAGCCCCCTTACATTCCAACTCAGCACATTAATACCGCCCTTGTCTAGTTTAGCCATTATCTATGGGGAGCTTGTATGTGCCTTTACACCAATGTAGCACTGTTATGCTTAAGATTTTCTGTGCCTAGAACCTGTGTGCTTTTTGTGTTACCAACCTTCATCCCATAACAAGAACCCAACTTCCCCTTTTCAGTCCCGCCCCCCTCCCTCACAGTCCCCCAAACATCAACTGTGCCTTTGAGTCCCCCCCCTCCCAACAACAACATGAGCACCTGCTACGGGGGGGCTGCGGCGTCTCCAGTGCCAAAGCCATTATCATGTACGGGTGTTACCTCCAGTTCAGGCTTGTTACTCTCATTTATCCTGACGTCTTCGGATGAACGCTTTCCATGTGATTTGAGTCCTGGGTTACATCCTCTGCAGTGTGGGGCTCCCGAGGGAGCCTAAGTCTTTGCCATTCGTTCCGCCTTCTTGTACGCCGCGGTGGCTGAGTTGCCTTATGAGCGTTTTGATAGCTCTTCTTTCAGGTTTGTCCATTATTTGGGGGGATATGTGTCTCTATGAAGCTTGCGGCTTCTTCCGGGAATGTGAAGAAGTATGATTTATTTTGATGCTGAATTCTGAGCCTTGCGGGGTAGAGCATTGCATATTGTACTTGTCGCTCACATAGCATTTTCTTGATTCCTGAGAATAGCTTTCCCTCCTGTTGAACCGCCAGGATGAAGTCCAGAAAGATGCGTATAGTGTTGGCTTCCCATTTCAGCTCTTGTTTTTCCCTGGCTGTTTTTAGGATCAGGTCTCTATCCCTGTAGTTTCGTATGCGCGCTATAATGGGTTTGGGGTATGCCCCGGGTTTCGGCTTTGGAGCTAGTGACCTGTGTGCTCTTTCCACCATAAACACAGGCGACCAACCCGGCTCCCCCAGTAGTGTGCGCAGGAAGTCCTCCACCGCTTTCTCCATTGATCCCTTAAAAGCCCCCTCCGGAACCCCGATAATACGGACATTATTTCTTCGGGATCTTGCTTCCAAATCCTCACACTTGGATTTTACTGTCCCTAGCTCGATGACCATCGTTGACACCGTTGTCTTCAGGGTTTCCATAGAGTCCTCCGTGCCTGATATTCTTGTCTCAGCCTCTGTCATGCGAGCTGTTGTTTTGTCAAGTTGCGTTTTTATACTTGCGACACTGGCCGTGATACCATCCAGCTTGTCTGTCAACGCTGCAAAACCCTGCTGCATAGCTTGGAAAACAGCCTGAGGATCCATCATGGAGGCAGAGGGAATCTGTTCCGCTTATGCGGGCGTTTCTCCCTCCCTTTCAGGCTCAGCATCTTTCTGCATTGTGGTCGTAAAGGTATCCATAGTCCCTCTACTCCGTTTATGGACAACATTTTTGGGCATCGTTCCGGATCTGGGGCATGTATTCGGAGGAGTACCCCTTCCTATAGCTGCCTTCGCCACTTGCTTCGTAGTTCTGAGACCGGGTTAAGATGTACTTCCAGCATTCCCTCCATTCGGTGGTGGATTAAGTGGGGCAGGGGGGGAGGGAGTGGCCCCGCTTGGCTCCCTTCAACCCCTGTTCGCACGTTCCAATGTTCTGTTGTATATGGTGGAGCGGTATATGTTCGTTGGGGGTCGGAGCAGCCTGCGAGCCAAGCGGAGGGCCCCGCACCGGGTTCAGCCAAAGCCCAGGCCCGGCCTACCTTCACCGCCGTGGGCCGATGGGTTGGGGGGAGGGCGATTCCTCCCTTCACTTGTGTCGCTGCTGTGGTGTTGGCGGGTGGGGTCCGCAGGCGCTCAGCGAGGACCGGGGCGCCCGCGATTCTCCCTCCCTGGGCGTGCGGCCCCGGCCATTACTGCCACCGCTCTAGTTGTTCCGGCACCGGGCTCCTCCCTTCCCTTCGCGGAAGGTGCGCCTCTCGCCGCCTCGAGGTACTCCTGGGTCCACAACTCGACTCTCGCTTCACCGTTCGGGCCCAAATTTCACGTGGGTTGCCCAGAGGTATAGTTACACGTTCTGTGTAAGAATCGCACCAAACCGGAGTGAATAAATGGATTATTTAGGCTTTTCGGCCCTGGATACTGCCAGAGCTCACACAGAAGCTGCCATTTCTGTCCGTGCGCAACAGCGCCCCCGGGTTGCACACAATGTTTAACGTAATGCCTACTTGGCATGCAAGAGGAATAAGCTCTTTAATAGATTACATTTTTGTGAGTGAACATCTCTAGGGTGCAATGAGCAATCTGAAAGTAGAGTGCCTTCCTGAAAGTGATCATGGTTGTTGTCTATTGATTTACCATGGCAAAAGTTTGTAAAAGATGTGGTTTGGTTCACGGAGGATGTAGAAGTGAATAGTTCTGGTACAAGTGTCAAATGGACTTTTCATAAAGTCACGTATCTTAATTCTACAATGTTACATGATTTTAATTCATGCCCTTTTGAAACCAAGTCAGAGGTTTACTCAGTAAAATCTTTTAATGCTTATTTAGGCTCAACCTTGCAACGATGTAGATTACTAAATTGTTCCCAATTGGGTGCAACGAAAATTCACACGCACGTATTTGATGTAGATATAAGAAATAGGAAGACCAAACTTAGAAAAGATGTTCGTCGGTTGATGTATGGGCAAGATATTACACCTGAAATAATCTATAAGGTTAAACAATGCAAACAATCTTATAAAAACTGGGTTATAGCCTACAGATCTGTAATTGCCCAAAAAGATGGTGAACAAATGATTTGGGCGATGAAAGGGTCTAACTCTCGTGAATATTGGTCCATCATAAATAGTACGGAAACGAGTCAGATTCAACTGACGACGAATCCGATTGATCCAATAGTATGGACTGATTACTTTGAGAGTTTATATAAGAAGCCGTTTGCTGAGTTTAAAAGAACTCAAGACAACAATTTGTTATGGTCTCTGTACCTAATGTCTTACGTTACATTAGAAAATCTAAATCGACTATCACCTCAGGTCCAAATCATCTGTCATTTGCACATTTTAAAAATAACGCTACTATGTGGGCCATTCTCCTTCACATATTGTTTACAGATATCTGTAAAATTAGGAAGACACCAGAGTTGTGGAAAATGTCATATGTGCTGCTAATATTTAAGAAGGGCAACCGAGTGTGTTCAAAAACCTATCGTCCCATTGCACTGATGAATGTGGAGTCTAAAATATTTGCAGCAATTGTCTTGGAGAATTTTCCCTTATGGATTGATGAGTATTCCATTTTAGACTGCAGACAGATTGGTTTTCAATGGCGACGGATGTGGGGGGGCTATTGATATCCCAACTACAGATTTTAGCTAAAACACAACTGGCAGAGCCTTTATATATAGCCTCAATGGATTTAACGATGGCGTTTTATCTGGTTGATAGGCCCACCTTATGGAAAACAATTTAGGGATTGATAGAGGTCTGCTTGACACAATAATATATCTGTACTCGGACACAGAGATGAGATTGAGGTTGAACAATAAGGGTCTCTTATCAAATGTAATAACAATGCACAATGGTTTGAAGCAAGGGTGTAGACTTGTGGCAAACCTTTTTAACCTATATGTTTCACAAGCTGGCAGTGTATTAAATAAGAGTGGTTTAATTGCTCCTAAAATTGGAGGATTGTCTGTAAAATAGGTCGCCTATGCAGACGATTTCTTGATATTCGATTGCAGAAATCCTAGTAACACAGTTACATATTGTGTTGGTCAGAAAATTATTAGACCCTCTACTCTTTCGTGGGTTTGTGGGGGCCATAAAATCAAAAATCAAGCTGTACTACATTACCTAGGGTATGTATTTACCAGTTCTCAATCAAATGTATTTAGCAAAAATATTCTTTTAATGAAAGCTAAGGAATCAGTACACCAAATTAGGGCCATTGAAAGGAAATATGGGAAATTTACATTGGCTCCCTGTATTCAATTTTACCGCTTGAAGGTGATACCTAGATTATCTTATGGTTTAGAGTTCTTACCTGATGCTCTGACGCCATTCCTGAAAACACTAGAAACTCTAATTTGGCGAAACATATTGTATTTTATTCCAAAATGTATTCTGTTTGAGATGATTTGTTACAAATTAGGGCTGTTATCGCTTAAGAGTACAATGTATGTGAATAAGTTAGCCCTACTTAGAATATGTTTAGTGTCCGAAAAAGACTCAATGTATTACTTTCTAAATGAAGATTTGAAAGGAAATTTTCTGAGGTCTTTCAAAATTGTGGGCGATAGAATATTATCAAATGTGGGGCTCTCAATTAACACTCTGATTAAGAATACAGGAAAGGTGGAAGGAACTGTAAAAGCTTATGACTGGATTGAAAATAATGTGTACTCTCAAGCCATCTCATTCTGGAAGTGGACCCCAAATCCAGAGAAATATTTAGTTAGATATCCCTCACGAACTTCAGAAATAGGACCATGCGTTTTAGGTTCAATGTGTTAAGTACCCATGAGATTCAGAACATAAGAGCTAAGAGTGGGGAGGTGTTAAAACACTGTCGCTTCTGTAAGACTGTAGGCATGATCGAGTCATTAATGCATCTCCTACTAGTATGTTGTAATTTGTTACCACAAAGAATTTAATATTTTACGCAGTTTGTATCTGACACCTCTAAGGTTTACAGAGATAAGCTCTGGTGTGAAATTCTGCATGGAGACTCAGTCGTAATGAAAATAAGGGTAAATGCATTCTTTTATAATATTTGCCATGTTGAATGAGTTGGGTAAAGAATGAAGTCTGTTATGATTATCTTACCGTAATCATATGAAGTATTTATATGAATTTTTAAAGCAATCGAGGAACATGATTGGGTGGTAATTTGTTTCTCTGAGAACTGTGTGATCTAATGAGATAAGGGCAATGTATTGATGAATAATAGCTGTCATGATGAATGAGCAGTGTAAAGAATTAGGTCAAACATGACTTATCTTACAGAACAATATGTATAATCAAGGGATGTTGTGAGGAAGACAGGAAAACTATTGTGTTGAAATATGTATTTCTTTTAGCAATCTTAGTAATGTTTTTAATGACTTGGTATGTATTTTGCTGTAATTGTAACTGCTTTGAATTAATTGTGAAATTTTAAATTGAATTCTTAATTTTGTAAAGGTTTATATAAACCAAAACAATAAAGGAAAAAAAAGTGACCATCGTCTTGGCTGTGCCATGGCACGAGTTCCATGTATTGGACTAACCCTCCATTTTATTGGGGTTCACTGTTTTCCTCATACAGTAAAGGAGTTTTACATTCCATGTTGAATATATGCAGACCATAATATCACTTTAGATTAGTTATCGGTCTACAAAGAATGCTAACGCAGAAACTTCATTATAAATAACACAAAAAAACATGAAGCCAACATAATGGTGTTCTTCAAGAGTAGGAACACTGTTAGTTTAGCTAGGAAAGGATAAGTGAGCACAGGTGGGTCATGTAATGATACAAAGGAACAAAGCGAAACCTGCATTTCCAGCTTTGCTATATTTTTGCAGATTATACTGCGGCCTTATGCACAGTCCGGGGGAAGCAGTTATGTTAGGTATGTTGTATTGTAGTGTGATTTGGTTATGTTCTAAGAAGATTGAAAACTTAGACAAATTTGGAGGGTCTTCATGGAAGAAGGCTGTTTGACTTCAGAGCTCTGCAACAGTTACATCTCTAAGCCTGGAACTAGGGCTGCCTTCTTTGCACCATAAGGCAATGAAATGGGAGATCTCCTTTAGTCTTATATCACTATGTCCATAGCCAAGTTGTGCTTTCACCATGTCCCAAGGTCCCACTTGAGGCGAGTTGATGTGGAGGTTTGGGGGCAATCATGAGAAGAGGCATGCATAATAATGGGCTGCAAATACTGGATTTCCTAACATAAGAGGGCAAAAGATTCATTCATAAGGAGTTTGTTGACCCAGAGTCATTATGAAAGGACTGGGGAATGGCTACCAGTTTGAAATCTGTGTGGTGAGTGTTTGAAATGCAACCAGAAGCTACATTTGATTCAACAGTTTGAAATCTCTGGGGTTGAAATGCAACTAGAAGCTACTTTTGACTCAACAGTTTGAAAACTCTGGGGTCAGGGTTTGAAATGCAACCAGGAGCTACTTTTGACTCAACAATTTGAAATTTCAGGGGTTGAATTGCAACTAGGGGCTACTGTTGACTCAACATTTTGAAATGTCTGGGTTGAAATGCAACTAGGAGCACCTTTTGACACAATAGGCCAAGTAGCGCCAAATAAATATATCCATGTGAAATGCACTTGTGAAGGGGTATAAATGAGGATAAAGGCCACCAACTAAGGAAAACATTTTTTACATTTCAGATCATATATAATTGGATACAAAGTTTGAATATTATACAGAAGGTAGATTGGCAGTGCTTGGTTCCCCAGAGGTAGCTGCTGTCACCAGGATGTTGATGGATGCCCAGGGATGCGTTTACCTCCAGCTGAGGGAATACAGTATGATTGTTTTAGTTCACTTGGGCAGCAGCCTTACTTTGAAATCCTGTGAGCATTTCAAAAAGGTCAGATTGAGATAACCAAATAGCCGCAGCAAAAAAGCTGCAGCAGCAGGTTGGCAACAACAGCCGTCGGTGGAAAGAAAATGGGAAGGTATTAATAAATGCATTGGAAACTGTATGTCCTCAGGCCTATTTAAACAGAGTAAACCATTTGTAAAACAGAAATAGTAAAAACTTGCTGAAAACAAAAAGCTCTCACTGTTAAGGTGAATGGATGTCCAGGCCACTTCGATTCCTAATGGATAAGCATGTATTATACATTTTTAAAATGGACCATGGGTTAACAAGGCTGGTGTGCGCACATTGTACATATGTTATTAGTGCACAATTCTAGTGAAAGAAGATGTTTTGGTTGTCAAGGTTTTGATTAGTTAACGGAAGGTCGATTTGTTGGATTTTAGTTTTTTGATACGGTATTTGTCAAAGTTTGTAAAGCAACCACTATTTATTGACAAGAAATCGACTTGCTCACAGCAACACAGAGAGAGATGAAGTTGTGCCCAGACGTCCAGTTGTCTTCATAGAACAGTCATGGGTTCCGCCAGGATTGCCTTCAGTGAGGAAAGATGCCCCTCTGGTGTTTCATTAGAAGTCTGTGGTCTAAAGTCAAGGAAACGCTGCTAATTCAAGCACTTATTGTCTAAGCTATTGAAATTGCAGAGACTTTAGAAAACAGGTGTGACCATGATACCCCTTCGCTGGCGGGATGTTTGCATGGTATAAACTCATCTACATCCACAACAGGATTTTTCATTTGCTCTATGTACCAAAATAGTGCTCAAGTTCACAAATAATTGGAAACAAACATTAAAATTGCCACAGTGATGGTGGTGTAACTAACTGGTTTTGCTAGCGTAGAACATGAAGTGGAATTAGGACTCAAGGAACATGGGTTTTCCAATTACAAAGACCCCTAAAAATGGTTATATAAAAAAGTTCACAAACGCCCACAATGCCCATGTTTCACTTGCTCAGCACTGTGGGACACCATGAAGACCCATTTCAAATGGCCACGTTGCCTCCCGCATTTGTTCCTTGAGAGAATCTGTTGAAGTTTGATGCGTAAAAGTGATTTGCTCATGTGGGCTTTCCGGCCTCAGGGGGGCAGGAAGTATGCCAAAAAGCTAGACGGGCAAAGGACAAAAGGAGCTGGCATTTTTAATATAGGGGTGCCAAAAAGGCATTGTTACTGTAAACAAATAGCTGCACAGTAGTGCACCCTAAAAAACAGAAAACGTTCACTACACCCAAAAAAGGTAACAATGATGTTGCTAGACAAAAATAACCTGGAGTACTGCACCAATGGTGCCTTGAGTAACAAAATGTAAACACAAGAAAATGTAAATGGGAGAAAAACGTTCTTTGGACAGGCAGCCTTAAAAATGATCCACTCGTCCCAAAAGCAGTCATGATACTAAAACATAGAAGGATATACTAGCGAGTCCATTGAAATGAATTAAGGGAAAGTTGCAAAACGGCAAAAGTCTCCCTTCTGGGTGTTAACAGAGGTGTGCATGCACCCAGAAGCCATCTAGACCATTTGCCTCAGTCAGGATAAACAGTGCTAACCCTTTATGAAACCATCTTGGAGTTACTGCAAAAGGTCTCCAATACCACACTGAAGGGGGAGGACGATTGGACCTCACACACATTCAAGAAATATACCCAATGCCTATCGTAGTCCTTTCAGAAAGTCGGGCAAATTGAATGGGGAATACTCTCTGCCAGCCAAGGCTAGCAACCTGCCTCTAGCAGCTTCCAGGCTGACCATTGGATTTTGTATACCCTGGACAAGCTAGTAGAGGTCAAGGCATCTTGGGCTCCTCCCCCGGTCCTGAGACTGGAGTTCTGAGAGAGGCGAAGCAGCCCCATCAACGCCAATAAAGAAATACCAGAAGCCTCGCCCTAATCCCAAGCACCACTCTTGGAATCAGAAGGATCATGGGAGCGTAAAGAAGTCATAAGGCCAGTCCAGGTGTAATGCGGGTACACCTAAGACCCTTCCACCCGAAAGCCTAAATCAGCAGGGTGTAGCAGAGGCAAGGTCTATCAAGGGAGTTCCATCAGATCCCCCTATAGGATCTATCCAACCTGGAGAACTCCTGACCTTGGAAAGACCATACAGAGCCTATCTTCCCTGACATTTTCTATTTCCGTTGGATGTGGACTGCCTCCGGGACCTTCAGCGGAGCTTCCACCGTGGAACCTAATTCACCTGCGAAGGTGTCCAGCGATGCTGATCCTAATCCCCTCTGATGCTCGATATACGTAATGGCCAAAAAGGTGTATTTACTGCCCAACAATGTTTGGCCTTTCAACCTCCAAAGGAACACTTTAGGACCTTTGCCAATAGCAGACAAGTTCTTCCAGTTTGGGGAAAGGCATAGTCCTTTCCCCCTGAACTTGGGCACTAGAGTGGCATCCCACCCCAGGTTGCCGACATCCATGGTAAGAAAGGTCCTAACAGGAGAGTTCAGGCCAACTTTACATATCTATGCTTGCCATCATCCTTTAACATTTTGCCTCTCGCTGAATTGAACTGTTAAGTTACCCCTTCCGACGCATGCTTGTATTTATATGTATGTACTCACAAACTGTATTTCAACTGTTACCACTGTGTATGCATCGTACAAGTGAGCGCCTAGATGCCTTGGGTTTAGGCACGCTTTACAAATGTCTAAATAAATAAATAAATCCCCATCTCCTATTCTGCTTAGTATCCGAGTTCAGACGGGGTTGGTGCCTTCAGTGTGGTGTGGTTCTAGGCAGGGCAGGACTCTGTGAGCATGTGGGGACACACTGGGTGCAGGAGCACCTCGGATGCCGGCAGCCCAGATCAGCAGGGACCTGATCACACGTGTTCACGCGGTGTAGGCCTGGCCCAGAATGCATACATGCCAGCATTCAGATGCACCTGGGAGGGAGATTTCCACAGGTAAATCGGGAGATGCATATTTCCTCATAGGAATGCATTGGGGCTACAGTTATTTTAGGCGGCAGACTGCAAAAAATAGCAATATTTTTCACATCGAAAATCGGGAGTCTCACACCTAAAGCGGGAGGGTTGGCATGTATGCAGAATGAGAGACTGAGACAGCAGGAGTTCCATCGTTGGAGTCTGCAGCTGCTCTGCTGTACCCATGGGCTCTGGAGGGGTCGCACATCACACTCTATTCATCCTATTTTAAGATTCCTGCATTATTAGCCATGCCAATGCTAAGTTTGCACGTAATTATTAATTTACATGTATTGTACCATCTTTTGTGCACATTTTATGATGTAATGTTCCTTGTGCAGTTTATCCCAGACCTGAATTGCTCGTCTACTTCTCTAAAACCCAGAAAATAGTTTAAATAACGTTCCTTAAAGGTAGCAAGATGGCCGCGCCCGTTCTTCCTGCCAGATTGCTGCACGCCCTCACGTTACATCCGCCGGCGCCATATTGCTCCAGTGATGGCTGGCCCCGCAGCGCTGCCAGCCCGCCGCTGCTTCCGGTGACGTCTTTCCCGCACCAACATGGCCGCCCCCATGGCTCCGCTCACCCTGCGGGTGCTCAGTGATGGCGGGCCCCAGAGTGCGGCCAGCCTGCCACTGCTTCCGGTGACGTCTTTCCCGCACCAACATGGCCGCCCCCATGGCTCCGCTCACCCTGCGGGTGCTGGCCGAGTGCCGGGTGTCTAAAGCCCGAGCCTGCGAGCTGCGGCTGCCCCACGGCGAGGTGCCTACGCCGGTCTTCATGCCCGTGGGCACGCAGGGTACCATGAAGGGCGTGACGCCGCACCAGCTGCGGGCGCTGGGCTGCTGCATCTGCCTGGGCAACACCTACCATCTGGGCATGCGTCCTGTGAGTGTGGGCCATACCATGGGGGTGGGGGGTGGAATTGGGGGATACCATCAGTGCACGGGCTGTGTGTGAATGTGGAACGTACCAAGAGTCACAGGAAGGCATACTTGCCAACATTCTGTGACTAAAAAGATGTAGGATTTTTCAAGTTTTAAAATCAATAATTCGCATAAAAATGACATCACAGGAAAACACAAAACATACATTGTTGGCACCATTGAAGCATTCTAAAATACACCCATCAAACAGCACAACATGGAAAGATGTTCAAATGTTAAAAAGGTATAATTCTGAATGGTAAGTTAACACCAAATTCAATTACCTAACTTCACAGAAGGTAATCACACAGAGCTAGCTGGTAGGCATTGTTTTGCCACTGCTGTGTAGCAGCAGCCTGGGCAGTACATATGTATTCCTGCAGTTGAACGCTGAATGACATGGAGACTGATAATGCCTCAGTCTGATAGCAGATGCTGTGTGATGGTGTTACGTTCTGCCACTTGCCTTCACTGGTGGTTCACCTAAGGGTTTTACTGTTGCGTAGCTGTCAGGTAAGTCGATTGGGACCAATCAAAGTAACCACCTACCAACCCACTGTACAGACAGACTAATGTGTTGCATGCTTTGTCCTGGAGCCTGCCTTAGAGTCGCATAAATTACCTGCCACTTTAAAAAGCAGTAGGATCTGTCACCCAAATCTGTAGGCGGTAGGACTGCTTAAAAAGCAGTAGCCTACTGCCTAAATCTGTAGGGTTGGCAAGTATGTGCCATGGCGACTGATACCACCCCTCAGTCTGATAGGCAGATGCTGTGCGATGGTGGTACGCTCTGCCATTTGCCTTCACTATTGGTTCACCTAAGGCATACCTCTCAACCTTTTTTGATACCAAGGCGGGTGAAAACCCAGAAAGGCCATAAACATAAAAGTAGGACTGCCGTAAAAACATGAAACGGAAGTCCTACTTCTATGTCGCTGACCTTTTACGGGAGGGGGGTGGGGAGGAATGCTCCCAGGCACAATCCTCTCATTGGAGGAGAGCGCCAGGGAGGTGAAGGGGGAGGAAATGGGGGCGTGAAAAGCATGACACTTGCTTTTCACGCCTCCATTCGCGCAGGAAGAGTCGCGCCGGGACCCGATTTCGGGATCTCGAAATCGGGTCCCGGCAAAAATATGAATCGTAGCTCCCACCTTTGCCAAGGCGGGTGAAACAGATGAGCTGGCGGGTGGGCGGTTGTGTAGATGCTTTGGCAGGTGACACCCGCCAAAAGCGGGTAAGTTGAGAGCTATGCCTAAGGGTTGTCCCAGCTAGAATGTAGGACAGAGTCAAGTAGCTGTCAGGTCAGTGAGCGGCTGAGCCCAATCAAAGTAATCGCCTACCAGTCCACTGTATAGACAGACTAATGAATGGGTTTCATGCTTTGTCCTGGAGCCTGCCTTAAAAATCACATACATTATCTGCCACTGTAAAAAGCAGTAGGATCTGTCCCTGAAATTTGTAGGCGGTAGGACTGCTTAAAAAGCAGGAGCCTACTGCCTAAATCTGTAGGGTTGGCAAGTATGGGAAGGAGCAACAACAGTACGGGCATGTGCCCCTGTACCCGTGCGTGACTCGGAGGGATGCAATTGGAAGGGGCATGTACATTATGCATCATGTACCTAGTGTTATGGAAACCACATGCATCATTATATTCGGACAGTATTTCTCCACTTCCGCTTTTTTTCCATTGCTTTCTGGGATATGTAGTCCAGGATTACTAATGAGAACTGCAGAATTTCGAATCACAGAATGCTGGAACGGAAGGAATGTTTCAGTGCTGTCTTCACCCACACTCCCCGGAGGGACTGAGGCATTACCTCCACGTCCACTCTTCCTCGTCCCAGTACTTACCTCATGAGGCCCCTGCCTCTGATACAGGACCTTTTTCTATTTCTTTAAATCCCCATAACTCCTCCCCCACATCCATGTCACTCAGTTTAATTTTACCTGCCTCTGGCAGGTTGGACTTTTTCTTCCTGGTGTGGGGCACTGTGGAGCACCGATTGCTGGCACCCTGGGGGGGGGGGGCTGTGTGGCAGGACCCTCGGCTCCCTCGGATGCGGCGCTGCTCTTGGGTCCCCTGTGGGGCTTGGGGTCCCAGTTGAGCGGGATTGCCTCACTCTTGGTTCTTTGCTGGGCTCCGGACCGCAGCGTGGACATTGTGTCCCGGTCCTGCACGGCCCGGGGGAAGGTAAGGAGAGGGGAGGGGGCTTTGTGCTTGCTGTTTTTCCCCTCTCCTGCTGGTATGGCCATCTTGGCGTCCCATTCATGCCGGCTCCTTCGACAGGTCATTTCCTCGTGCTCTGTGTACACATCTTTATCGGAAATGATGGCAAGCACTTGGCAGTATGAGCTAGCCTTTGCCTTTGTTGTGAGGCCTCTATGCTTCTTGTCGTGGGGTGACAGTGGCAGAGAATCTTTTAAAGTACCGCCCTCTCCTCAGACACACTCAGCCCAGGATGCACCAGATGTTGGCTGCATTCTCTGCATGCAGCCTGTGACACTTCTGCAAGCGGCCGATAGTCTACACTTCGTGTTCGAGTCTCAGCGGGGCTGACTCAGCCCTTCATCCTTCCAAGGCTACTTGTTACAGGGCTCAAGCCACCTCTGTCATGTGGCGAGTTAGTGGTGTGTTTGGGTCTGTGCTAGCCATGGGCGCAGGCTCCTTGTCCTGCCCTCTTCCTCTGAACTGCACGGGGGATGGACGAAGAAGAGTAATTTCTTTTCCCTTGTCCGCCATGGAATGTAACGGCCATGCAGGGGTTTCCCAGTGTCTCTTCTTTTAGGGCCTAGGTCCTCCAGTGCCGATGTGTTGCTTTCACGCCTCCTCTCAAATGTGGGGAAGTAATATGGCAGATGGTGGCACATGTCTGTGCTTAAAGGGGTTCTCAGAGCCTCTGATGCTGGTGGAGGGGGCTGTCCCTTCAGTGAGCTTTCCAGTATAGGCATACCCCAGGTATGGGGTTGCTTTTGGTGTCTGCTATCCGGGATGGATTGCATTGCCCTGCTTTGGGACAGTACTCTGCCCATTGACGCCAGCCTGGTGGCTCCTCTGTCGGCTGAGGGGGCCATGGTCTGCTGGACTTCTGGGCTGTCCTGTATCTTCCTTTTGTTAGGTCGGATCTTTTTGTGGGCTGACGAGCAAGCTGTTATATTGCGGCGCAGGCCTGCTTCAACGTCCTGTGATTTTCCGCTGGTGCAAGTGTTGTGACTGGCGGTTTCCCTGGCTCCTTGTCTCTATCTTCTCGGAGGTGTATGGGACCTGTGGGGTTCGGCTTCCTGGGTAATGGGCTCCTTCCGGAGAGGGGTATCAGTTGCTGGTCCTGTCTCCTCCTGTCCAGGTTTGCATGGTTAGGTCTTTGGTACCCAGCTGACGGACCAGGTAGTTGGCCATGGGATCCGTTCTCTCTGAATGGTTGTTGTGGGTTACCGTCTTGCCCGTTCCTCTCCCTGTTCGGGATCAAGTTTTCTACTTGCGGGCGTTCCTGGTCCCTATGCCTTCTAGGATGTGTCACCTGCTTATGGATCTCGAGGCCCTGCATTGCTTGTACGGATAGAACGCTTCAACGTGGAGGCTTTGCCGAACGCACTCTGGATCTTGTGCAGGGGGGATTGGATGTGATCTTAGCGTTTTCAGTTCTGAGTGCTCTCGTCCGGGTTGTGATCGGATCCCAGAGTTTTCTCCATGCTGCTGACTCCCCTGGTTGTGCATTTGCATCTGCAGGGAATGCAGATTTATTTTTTTCTCTACCTGGACGATTGGTTGGTTGAGGAGTCCTGTCGGCAGGCTATCCTGCCTTGTCTCCCTTTAGTTTCCCAGGCATTGCAGGACTGGGATTTGCTAGTGAACTGGCGAGAAGTCTCAGCTGGAGCCTTCTCAGGATCTAGTTTTCATTGGGGCACTGGTTTGCACCGGGATGGAGAGGGTGTTCCTGTCCCTAGGGAGGGTCCGTCGCTTGCTGGCTGTTCTGGGCTGGGTTCTCAGAAGGCAGTATGTCTCGGCTCGCCTGTTGCTGAAGTTACGGGGCATGTGGCGTCTTGCGTGTTTTCTAGTTCCTTGGGCCCGTCTTCAGTTACGTCCCTGGGTGTCTTATACTCTCTCCCACTGGCTCCCGATGTCTCGGCTTTCGAAGCTTTGATTTCAGTGTCCCCAGCGCTGCGATTCTCCCTGCTATGGTGGCGGGGGATTCCAAATCTACAGGCTGAGGTGTCCATGGTCCTTCCTCCTGTGGCCTCTCTTAGATGCCAGCCGAATGGGTTGGGGGGTTCTACATTGGGGGTCCTCTCAGCTCAAGGGTTGTGAGATCTGGGGAGAGCCGTCGATCATCCAATTGGCTAGAGTTGTGCCATTCTCCGAGCTCTGGTGTACTTCGAGGTGTTGCTAGGCGGTTGGGCGTTTTTGGTCCGAACAGACAATACAACGGCCTTGGCATATGTCAACCACAAAAGGGATTCCGGCCGCTCCTTTAATGCTCTGGCAGCGCTGATAGGCACCTGGGGGGAATCGCATCTGGTGTCTCTGGTGGCCTCATGTACCAGGGGGTGGACAATGTTCAAGCGGATCTTCTCAGACGCCGGTTTCACTCCTCTGCGGAACTGGTCCTGTTGGCCCAGGTCTTTGCAGTGACCTGTATCAGATTAGGGTCCGCTATTCTAGACCTATTGCATCCCCGGTATCAGCAGAAGTTCCTCTCTTCTGCTCTCGGTTTTCAGGCTGAGGGGATTGGGGGTGTGGACGCCCTCTCTGTACAGTTGCCTTGGGGTTTCCTTTATGCCTTTCCGCCTATTCCCCTTCTGCCCCAGGTGGTTCGGCGCATCAGAGTGTCTGGGTGACTGTGGTTGTTGGCTCCGTTCTGGTCCCGCCGGAGTTGGTTCCCCTCTCTGTTGAAGCTTCGGTCCTAGGAACCTTGGCAGGTTCCGACGTGGCTGTGTCCCCTTCAAGGGGATCTGCGGTTGGAAGTCCGCCGGATGCAATGGGCAATGTGGATATTGCTCAGTCTAGGCTGATATCTCAGGGGTTCTTAGGTCCTGTAGTTGAGTCCATAATGGAAGCTCTTAGACCCTCCACTCTGAAGGTGTTCAGCAGGCATTGGGGCCATTTCCGAGACTGGTATGGGCGGTCTGGGATCCCTGCCCTGCGTTCTGGCCTCTGCGCTATCCTTAATTTCCTCTAGGAGGGGTTTTGACAAGGGCCTGGCGGTTTTTCCAGGCTTCGCTCTCAGTGGGTCTCCATTAAATTCCTTTTGGGGGACTCTGATGGTCACTTGGATGGGGCGCTGTTGGTGCGGAAGTTGCTCCGGGGTTTTTCTTCTTCCCGTCCTTGTGCTGATAAAGGGCTTCCCCCTTGGGATCTCCCTCTTGTATTAGGGTTCCTTCAAGGGCCTCCTTTTGAGCCCATTTCCGAGATTGATATCAAACATCTTACACTGAAATCTGCTTTTCTTATTGCCATCAATTCTGCCCGTAGGCTTCGGGAGATTGGGGCTCTTATGTCACCCTCCTTTCCTGAGGGTGCTGCCGGACTTGGTGGTGCTGAGGGTGTGGTCTGAAGTTTCTCCCTAAAGTTGTTTCTCGGTTTTCACACCTCTCAGGATCTGGTTCTCCCTGACTTCTTTCATGATCCGAAAACGCCTGAGGAGGTGGCTTGGCATAACATTGATGTCCGGCAGGCCGTGTTGGAGTATTTGGCTAGGTTTTTTTTTCCTGCCAATCTGGTAGTCTTCTGATTGCTTGTGGTCCGGCTGGGGCTGGGCGTAAGGCATCTGTGGTTTCCATTTTCCGGTGGTTCCATGTTGTGATCTTCATGGCCTATGTGGCTTCTGGCCTGCCTGTGCCTGCGCACGATCAGGGGCGGTCCACCAGGGGGTTGGCGGCTTCCTTTCTCTGCAAGAGATTTGTATGGCTGCCGCCTGGGCTGGTCTAAGCACTTTCATCAACCGCTATGGGTTGAGTTTCTCCCACTCAGGGATTGGTTCCTTCGGGGTTGGAGTTTGTCTGTGGGGATGTGAATTAAAGGAATGGTTCGCCCAAAAATTATTATTTCAAAAATAGATAGGCAATATAAAAAAAAAAGATTGGCTTTTTTTTTTTTTGAAGTCCCTATGTAAAATTTTGAGCAATTCAAGCTCAAAGATAGCACATGGGCGCATCCATTTTGTGAAATGGATGCCCGCCTCTGCTGGCTTTTGCGGCACTAATGAAGGAAAAGCCAGCCAGCTGTAGTAAACAAAAGCTACCACTGGGTGGCTTTTCCTTCATTGGTGCCGGGACTCGGAGGACGCAGACCGGAGGCTACAGGCAGAAAAGCTGCAGCTGCATCTCGGTAAGTAGAAAGAAAAACTGCAGCGTTTTCAAACACAACCGCATTGTGTTTCTGCCTAAATCTGCTTTCCCAGTTGGGGCTTTAGGGCTCCCCACAGGGAGCCCTAGAGCCCCAAATGGGAAAGCAGATTTAGGCAGAAACACTGCAGCATTTAGCATTTCCCATTTGGGGCTCTCGGGCCCCCCGTGGGGAGCCCTAGAGCCCCAAATGGGAAAGCATATTTAGGTAGAAACACTGCAGCATTTAGCATTTCCCATTTGGGGCTCTCGGGCCCCCCGTGGGGAGCCCGAGAGCCCCAAATGGGAAATCAGATGCAGGCAGGAACACAGCGGCATGTAAACACAACCGTGTTGTGTTTCTGCCTGCCTTGGCTTTCACTTTGGGTCTCTGGTGCTCCCATGGGGGAGCACCGGAGACCCAAAGTGATAGCCACGGCAGGCAGAAACACAACGCGGTTGTGTTTGAAATCGCTGCAGTTTTTCTTTCTGAGTTTCTCAGGCTCCTCCGAGCCGGAGGAGCCTGAGAAACTTAGAAAGAAAAACCGCAGCGTTTTCAAACACAATAACGTTGTATTTATGTTTGCGGTCGCTTCAAAAGCTACTGCAAACATAAATACAACGTTTTTAAAGCTGCGGTTTTATAGCCCGGAAAACTTAGGAGAAAAAAAACGCAGCTAGTGTTTATTTTTATTAAAAAATAGCACTTACCGAGATGCAGCTGCAGCTTTTCTGCCTGTAGTCTCTGGTCCCCGTCCTCCGCGTACAGCACCAATGAAGGAAAAGCCACCCAGTGGTAGCTTTTGTTTACTACAGCTGGCTGGCTTTTCCTTCATTAGTGCCGCAAAAGCCAAAGCGAGCACAGCGGCGGGCGTCCATTTCACAAAATGGATGCCCCCATGTGCTATCTTTGAGCTTGAATTGCTCAAAATTTTACATAGGGACTTCGAAAAAAAAAATGCCAATCGTTTTTTGAAATAAAAATGTTTGGGCGAACCATTCCTTTAAGAGTTATTATGGGTGTGTGTTTTGCTGCACTGTTTTTGGCTCTGTGTCTAATGGGAGCTTTTCCCCGTTGCTGCTTTGGTATACCTCCATGAGGTAAGTACTGGGACGAGGAAGAGTGGACGTGGAGGTAATGCTCTGATTACTTACTGTCAATCTTCATTACTCCTAGTCCTACTCTTCCTCGTCACAGTACTGACGACCCCCCCTCACCCTCCCTGCGAGGAAGGTCCCATGCTCCAGCTTGGTAATATGAAACTGAGTGATGTGGATGTGGGGGAGGAGTTATAGGGATTAAAAGAAGGTCCTGTGTCGGAGGCAGGGGCCTCGTGAGGCGAGTACTGTGACGAGTAAGAGTAAGACTAGGAGTGATGAAGATTACCAGTAAGTAATCAGAGCATTAACATCCAGGCGCATGCCCTGTAATGGATGCAGACTTCTGTACAGGTGTGTTGTGACTGGGGCTGGGGGGGAGTCTACCGAATAGCATATTTAGAATATGACCGAATATTTGTCGTGTATTCAGCCAAATAGTTAAACATTAACATCTGCGTCTAGATACCTTTTGGGTTGAGCGCGCCATGTAAATAAACTAATAAACTAAACATTAAATTCCAAACTGAAGAGATAAATGCATTTCAAACCTTCCAGCTCACACAGAAAAGTGTGAATGGATTTGGTCATCTCATTCAGGAAACCAGGGTACATGTGAGGTAAGCTGACACCATCTCCCATCTATATTTAAAGAGGGGACTCCTTCCCCCATATTCCAAACATGAGAGGACTTTTTCAGCGAGGCAGATAGGGTTGGACCGGTGTGATCACATGAGTCCTTTTGTGCTTAATTTATGTGCTCGGAAGCGCTCCGGCACCTCGTTGGTTCCCCCTGGTCCCCTTCTGTGTTCTCTCCCTGCCTCATGTCCTGCCCCCTCCCCAGATTGGCTATTCCCAACAACAACTCGAACGGGGGCCTAGTCCCTTGCCGAGCCACTAGAGCATGCCCCCTTGGTCCCAGGCAACGCTATGGTGAGGTCCCCTGCACCCCTCTGGTAATCTGTATCCTTTTTGCTTAATTTCTGCGCTCTGGCGACGCATTGATTCTCCCTGCCTCCCCTTTCTTATTCTCTCCCCGATTGGCTCATAGGATCCCATTAATAGTTTAGCCCTAGGGCAGCCCCCTGCCTGTAGCAGCCCTGCGGCTAAACGCCACAGGCAAAGGGAGGTTCCTACAGGGTCAGCTCCATACTGTTTGTTTGTTTATTTATAGTGCGCACCAAACCCGAAGGTATCTGGGCGCATAACGGGGATATGCAATTTCTTAGTTACTGTGATGCTGGAAATGCATCGGAGGGACAGGGCTTCCGTATCCTTGTCCTTTACTGCCTTTTATCATGTGTTCTGTCGTGTTTTCCGCACAGGAGTTCATGTGGGACTGCAGCTCTCTTTTGGTTTGGTGAACAGACCAATGGGATACCCTTATGGAACCCACGGTTAGGGGTGCAACCCTGTGCCCCTAATGTATGTATTTGGGCACCTGTGTGTGACCTACGGAGCAGGGTACGGGCTGAAATGCCTGGTGCCCTGGGCATCCTCCATTTTGGGATGCCCAGGCCCTGTCATTGGAATAGGTAGATTCATGATGGAAACAAAATGGCCCCCATGGCCTCTTGCCTTCCATCACCTGTTACCTTGATCTTCCCGAAGTCCCGGGAAGCCTTGCCTCTGTCCCTTCCCCCTGACTGGCTGTTGGGTGGAAGTTCCATATATGGTAGTGTGGGGAAGTGCCGACCAGACTGGCTGGAGCCTTCTCAACGACCGTATGTTGTGGGTAAGCCTGTGGGTGGGACCTGGGTGAATGGAGTGTGTGACGAATACACATTCTATGTTGTGGGTGTCTAGTATCTGGTGGTTGACAATATGACTGAGACAGCCCTGCCCGAAACCGGTATGAATGCAGTATGGAGTGTTGAATGGCTCGGTGCTTGTCCCAATACACATAACTTGTGAGTGTCTGGAGGGTGAATGGCCTGAATACACTGTGTGCCTGATTGGCTGCCTGTCTGCCTGAATGCCCTTAGTCGTGAATGGATGCTTGAGTGTGACCCTGCGGAATGAATGGGAGATCAACAGTATATCTGGGGACCTCTCACTGCTAGGAATCATGTTCAGAAGCTGAAGTCCACTACAACGAGTAACTGGAGTAACTGAAGCTTGACGTTGAAGCCCTGCTGGACGAGAAGAATTGCTCTTGCTCTCCTTCACAATCTGTTTTCTGCGGTGCCTCAAAGGACTGACCCAGAGAGGACCTGGTAAGGCGCCCTCTTCCAGAGCTACGAGGGACCATCATGCACCAGCAGATCTTTGCCAAAGCTTCCTGGTAGACAGGCCTTCGACAGGCTGTCGACCCGAGAAGGGGACTGCTGCGGAATCACAAGGAGAAGTACCCGGACTGTTGTCCGCCGTCGTCGACTGGAGCCGCCGTGCTCCCGTTTGCCCAAGAACTTCATTGATCCAAGGACGCTCTCGTCCGCATCGTCGCTGCTGTATCCTGCTGAAGAAGGCCTGACCGCTGACGTGCCGAGGAGTATCTGCCGGTGGGTTTCCCGCCACCCAAAGACCACAGAGACGCCGACGACTCGACACCCTTGCTGGGCCACAGTTCTTCAAACTCTTTGCGGTCCAGAACTATCGACACCGAGGTGCCCTGCAAGCCTCTTCCTTGCAGGACGTTTACGCTTCCCCGTCAACGAGTACCGCTAGGAACGACGCCGCCACTTCACCGTCATAGCTCAACCTGTTCCCCGTTGGACGTTCGACCCGTGACTCCTGCCTTTAAAGGAAGGGCACTCAAGAAGGGCCGTCGATTCCCCGACGAGGAACGCTACAACGCCAGGTACTTTGGGGTTGCAAAGATATTGGGAAGTCTAGTGTGAACAATATATGGACTGGGCTTGTGATACATCTTTGCTCTACAGGTTGCTCAGGTGGGGGGGATCTCCACACAGAGCTGTGTTTTAATGGTAGTGACCAGCACTCTGCCAATTGTTCAACCATCTTGCTTTCCTTCCTCTCTCTACTGTTGGTTTCCTCTTTATTGATCTGTGTGACATTTTGACCGTATAGTTGATGCACTTTAAAGAGATCTAATAATCGTTGTGGTACCACTTTAGAACTGTACATATTTACCATTGTTTTCCGAGTACACAGTGCGTTATCGTGATATTGTATATACCCATTGAATATTAATTATATAAAGACTGTGTTTTAATCGAACAGTGTGCAGACATTCCTTTGTGGGTGCTTGGGGACTACACTGTACTTAAGAACCAGCCTGCATCACCTCCTGAGAAGCTAGGCCTTGATTGCTCGTCCATTGCTACCACAGTAAAGAATCTTGGCTGGGGTCCTCTGTGCCTCTCCTCTACCATGTAGAGAGCGGAAATACAGACACCCCCCTCCGGCATCTTTACAGTTACACACAGTAAGTATATAGAAGGCAGTACAAGAATGCAATGCATACCTGGAAATAGTTTTACATTATTTACACGCTGGGCAATAAACAGTTTAGTTACAGAGGAAATACAAAATATACTGTTGATTATTACATGTAGTAGAAGTTATACAGATTTATTATACATGGTTCAGAATGAGGAGGGCTAAAGAAAACTAGTAGGGTGCATCGTTGATCAACCAGATTTCCATGTTTTTCCTAAATTTGTTGTAAGATTGGTCTGGTTTTAATGTAGTAAGTAGAGAGTTCCAGAGTTGTGCGGCCATAACTAGAAAGCTACTGCCGCCTGCCTTTTTGAGTTTGTACCGGGGCACTTGTAGAGAGTTAGAGTTGGAAGATCTAGTAAGTCGGGTGTGGTGGTTTTTGGTGAATTTTTCAGTAAGGTATTGAGGGGCTGCATTGTTGAGGCATTTATAAGTCAAGGATGCTGTTGTAAATTGTATTCTCTCCTTGATGGAGAGCCAGTTGTTATCACTTCTAGTTGCAGATATGTGTTGTCGTCGAGGTATGCTCAAGGCAGACCTAAGTGCATTATTCTGTAGGATCTGGAGTAAATTGATAATATGTTTACTGTCACCTAGGTAATTAGCCAACTTTGGATAATACTAAGGTTCTGGCCAGAGTAATGCAGCTTTTTACAGATAGAAAGGGTCTGCAGGCACGTATATGCTTGTAGGCACGTATATGCTTGCAGGCACGTATATGCTTGCAGGTGTATGCTGTTGCAGAGGCTGTTGCACTAACCTGTTTGCGCATGTTCAGGGAGGAGTCCAGGTAGAAACCCAGTGTTTTTATCTCTTTGGCGACCTTGATATTATTTCCATCGATGTTGAAGGAGCAGCATTGATCACTCAATTGTTCATGTTGATAGGAGTAGCTCAGTCTTCTCATCATTCAGGCAAAGACCATGTGTAGCCATCCAGGCCTGAATGATGAGACAGATTTTGTTTATAAGGTCTAGGTCTTTATCATAATCGCTAGTCAGAGGTATGAGGATCTTGGTGTCATCTGCGTAATTCGTGTCGGTGACAATCAGATGGTCCAGATCATCAAACAATGGTTTGGTGAACACGTTCTACATGGTAGGCGATACTCGTGATCCTTGTGTGACTCCACAAGAAATAAGGATAGGGTCGGTTGCAGGGGTGTCACGGTATTAGTTTTATGGCAGTACGATAACCTTCTTACCAAATGACAGTATATCATGGTTATTGCGGTATAGCAGGCGGAGTGAACTAAACAAATATTTTCTTAAAAAGGTCATAAATTGTCAGATTTATCATCACAAACGGAGGAGGAAGAGGAGGAGGAGGAGGAGGAGGAGCCCTTCTGCGACTGGCAAAGCAAACGTAATAGCTTTTCTTAAGTGGTCATTTAGGCTTTTAGCCCCCACCCGTCCCCCTCCCCCCCTCCCCGCACTGGTTAAGATAAACCTGTTGCCATCTTGATAATCTGCATGCCACAGATCAACGTAGGCTGATTGTAGCTCTCTCTCTCTTTCACGTCCCCACCCCCCCATTAGTCTACTTGCGGCCCAAAAATGTGTTCAGTAATCGCGGACATGTTACCCTTTGGTATGGCAGCAGGGAATACCCACAGAGATGAGTGTATTTCGTGGTGTGACTTATTATTTGTAAATTCCACGACCGAACCAGGGAAATCCCCCCATTGTCATATGTTTAGAAAACATTATCCATTATAAATATATAAACCCCAAAGCCGCCAACCCAAAGTAAATCCTTTTCCTTCTTGGCACTGTATATATTCTTCCTATTCCTAACATATTGATTTTGTGTCGGGCACGTTTGGTTTACGGAATGGCATTAAAAACTGCTCCAACTGAAACTACTTCTACCAAGAACTTTATTTTTTTTTTGTTTTGTTTTTTTTACATTGCCTTTTTGCATTTGAAGTTCTTTAACTTACCGCTTTTTAGTTAACTCACCAATACGCAGGCAGGATTTTCCAGCTGTAGCAAGGTAGCATTTTGAAACTTGTGTCTGCACATATTTAGCTGATCCTCCAGGAATCTAAGGCGGCTGCAGAATTGGTCTTTCATGGCGCTCACTCGTTGATCGCCTTGAATGAAAGAGTGACTAGTGGAAGTGTTATAATGCACTTTTTGAGCAATGAGCTTGCTGCTCAGTCACAGGTCATCGCCTTGAAAATTGGCCTCGACTTGCATTTCTTTGGAACCACATGGCATGGGCATCATGACCCCTCGCTGCAACAGTTTGTTTTGATAACTCTTTATCCCATTAAAGGGAGAAAAGTCACTCATGTGAGGTCCGAAAGCCCATGTCATTGTGTTTCTTTGGTCACCGAAAGGTTGCATAGTGAGCTAATCACTATAGCTTGTTTACCGTCTGCCTGGTGTATTATGAAGGTCTGATGTCGGAGTCACCACTGACCATGTAATCCTAAAGGGACAGCGTTCAGTGGGCGCTGTTGATTTCTTTCTTGATTCTTGCAATACGTGTTCATTTACCTACATAAAGATAGTGGCAACAAAAAAAACCTTTGAAAATGACTGTTAAAATAAATATCGGCACAAATATGGCCTAGACCACCACCTCACCAGAGCCCCATCATGACCGTTTTCCCCAGGTCTGAGTGCATTAGGCCCTTGTGATGCGAGTTCAGAGGGAGCCATGCGTTCATGGATGGTGTCACAAATTGAGAATAGACCTAAGAAATATTTCACCCCCATTGCTCTTGATAATTCAAATTGAATGTAGAATCTGTCCTGCCTGCTTGAGTCCAGTGCCATATGCAGAAGGCAGTGAGGTGAAGGATCAAGCGACGGGGAGGGGGGTGTTTATTTACTAGTAGAAAGCACTGGCAGACCCAGTGTTCACACAGTCTACAGCAGGGTCGCACTGGGGCATAAAATTGTCTCGGGCACCAACATAAAAGTGGCCCACAGTTGCAAATGGGAATTCCTTCCTTTTGGAACACTGTTTGAATAGTACCAAAGTGGGAGATTTTTGATAAAATGTGATACAAATTGTACATTTAAAAGAATATTTATTCTGCAACAGTGGTCAAAACTATTAGCCATATAGTGAAGTCACTCATCAAACTGGCCCACTTTAGCCAAAAAAGTGCCCCACAAATCTGGCCCACACAAGCATTTCGCGTTTTTGGTTCGGCCATGGGCCTATTGCCCTAAAGGCCAGTCCATGCCTGGTCTACAGAGCTAAAGTTGTTTGTGGACATGCACCAGAAGGGCTTCCAGTTCATCCCCCCTTTGAATTCTGGGATGTGTAGTTCCCCATCTTTCAAATTGGTGGGAAAACTACAAATCATAGAATTCTAAGCTAAAACAGAACTGGATGGCTATCCGATCCATGACCATGAGAAACAAGTTCCTTGAATCTAAACCTTGTGGAGAGTAATTCCATATGCATGACTTCACTGGCCGTCCTTTAAAAAAAAAAAAAAAAAAAAAATATTTATTTATTTTTTACAATTTGCACAGCCAGAGCAAGAGCTGTTCTAATGTGTTTGCTCAGTGCAGTAGGACCTTAACTTACTGAACTAATTGATATTGATATTTTAGTTCTACTGCGCTCATACACAAGTGTTTCAGAGCGCGACAAGGCAAGGGAAGGGGAACAGAAGAGAAACAAAAACGACGATATTACTAGGCCCAGTGACATTGAGAACGCGCAAGTGCATGGTAGAGGGGGAGAGGGAGAAGTGCATGGAAGGGGGAACAAAAGGAGGGAAAAAAACAAATAATAAATACAAAGTCAACAAACCGAGGGAGTGCAGCCAGCAAGTGGCAGTGGTGGGTTTAAGGCAGCAGGCTGGGTAGGTCTGATAAGTGCAAGAAGAACAAAACAAAGGGGTGGGGGCTGTATGGGTACAGATACAGACCCCAGTGCAAGGGGTGGCCCGGAGGCAGTGCGTGCCGGTGGCAATAGGAGAGGAAAGAGGGTGGCCAGGTGCATGGTGCCGAGGGAGAGTAGAGCCCCTGATGCACATGATGCCGGGCCAGGCTGAATCGATACATTTCTGCTCCTTCTGGCTGAGTGATTGCTAAGCAAAGTGCTCCTGGCTTCACTGTTTTGCAAGTCACTGAACATTTTATTACACTTGTTTACATAAGTATAAAAGAAAAAAGAAAATGATCACTTTTAGTTCAGGCCCTCAGCTCACCCTCGTGATGTCCCTGTGGTCTTGCTAATTGCAAATTGAAAATCGGGATAATCACCATAGAAGATCTGACCTGTAGCGCAGAGCAGCATGACTGTGTGAAAACGTTTAAAATTTGCATGGAAATTCGGTTTGCAACATGCGATTTACTGCACTCTCGTACCCCAGCGGTAGCTTCAGCTTACTGCGTAATTCCTGATACCCAGGGGGTATTTTTAGCTTTATTTTTATTTGTGTATTTTGATCCCTGCTACCAATGCTCTACTCGTGTTATTTAACATGCTCATTAGCTGGAGAGATCACCCACTTGGTGCTTGGATCGGTGGGTGATCTGCAGGTAGTAGGTTGGAATCCTAGCAAGTTCTACTCAACATTTCATCCTTCCAAGGCAATTAAATGAGTGATAATTTCACTTGGGTAGTAATAATTGCACATACAAGCGTTGGTGAAATCTGCAATTGATATAGAGGAGCTTATTATTATTCCATCTCGAGGCATCTGAATTATGAAACAATTGCTGCAATACAATGCCATGAACACTAGATCTTCACAGAAGGTATGATTCAGCCCTTAAATGGCTTGCTGGCTCTGCTCCATAGAAACAGTAAGCTTGCTCTGGATGATCACTCTTATGCAGTGGTCATAAAGTCCCTGTAGCACCCAGGATCTCAGCTGGGTTAAATGATAGTGCTCGTCTAGTCTTGTACAGCCTGGGTTGTGCTGGGGAGGGGCTGTATTCATCCCCCACTGACCTTGTGTTCAGAGTAGATCATGGAGCCCCACTTCTCTGTCACTTGGAATGCTGGATAGTCAAATGTTCCTGCTGTGTCAAGGTGGCTCCGAGTGGTCCTCACTAGTAGAACGTATGACTCTCATGTTTTGTGACTAGATTAGTCTTGTGATGGCTCATTCCCTCTAAGCTCAACCAGTAGATTTCCTTCTGCCCTCTTTTCAGTGCCACAAATCCATGATGTGGCAACTAATTGCCCCAGAGAAAAGTTTATTAACCGAATACGATGTTGAGATGGTTAAGACGGAATGCTCCAAACCACAAAAGCATGATTGGCTAACTGTTCCCATGAGGCAGGTGCATTTATCAAGCCATTGCCCAACGCTTGTAAAAGTCTTTCATGATCTAAATGCCTCTTCTCCTTGGCACTATCAGACAGGGCAACTTGCCAAAACCCTGAAATTAAGTGTATTGATGAGGTTTACTGCCCTGGTCACAGGGTGAGCATCTTTCGTAGTGACATAATTCCGAGCTCTACAGTCTACATAGAATCTTTGAGGTACTGCTTTGGTACCAGAATAGAACTGGACCATGGGCATGCGGGCTGCTCACTCACTCCAACATCTTGCCCCCCCTCAGCATTAATGTGATCTCTATTCTGTAACTCCTGCTTTTCAAATGTAATCTCCAGTGTCTGTCACGATTGCACCATTGGGTAAAACCTAGAGTTCATGAGAACCAAGGGACATGTTTATGGAGCAAAGCTCTGCAGGTCCCTTTTTCATCAAGTCTGTTGTGGAGAGGCCAAACTTACCCTAGTTGTGAAACAACGGTGTAGGGGCCATTGTAACCATCTTTCTGAGCTCCATAACCAGTACATTCTTTTTCTTGTTCTGGTTTTAATCCAACCTCTGAGCCGTCTGACAATACAGCTGTACAGAGCTTGGCTTGTCTTCAGGTTGACCACTTCCTTAGTTCTCATCCTTGCCATCCTCCTCCTCCTGAAGCCTAGCACATAGTCCACCACATCAGTACTTGGACTGGGAAAGGCAATTTCTACTCTCTTTACCGGGTCAAGGGGCGCTCTTTTCGTATCACTGAAGGGAAGCTCAAAAAGGCGAGTGACTTTTCTATAGGCAAATAAGATACCTGGATGTAGGGGCTGTCATCATCGGGTCTTATCTCCTTATTCCTTTGTGATTGACAGAGGTAATGCCTCTCCATCCCAGAAGCCACCCTCGCTAATGCTAGAGTTGGTGTAGAAGCACTCCAGGCAAGGTGACTATCTGGATGGCAAGGAAGGAGTAAGGGGCGGGAGAGAAAAAACCAGAGGACTGGACAAATCTTCCACCGTTCTCTCTCAAGGTGACATGGAATTATGTCCTACTGGACTGCAGTGGAGGCAGAGAAGAGTTCAGGAAACTCGGAGCAGGCTGCACAATGAATCGGGTGCAGGCTGCACAATGGATCGGGGCACCAGCCGAGAAACAATGATAAAGCTTAGTAGTTTGAGGGTACCAAGTAGTTACCTGGTAAGACGAGGACCACAGAGTAGCAAGGGCAAGGGATATGGACAGACACCGGGGAGGCCAGACCAAGAAAACTGGAAAGGAGGGAGAAACAGAACAGAATAAAACTTGCATGGAGAAGCGTCCGCTGGTGTAGGCAAAGTGTTGCGATGCGGTGGAGAGCTGCCCCGACTTGCCGTTTCTTCCGGATTCACGGGCGCGACGCAGTGACGTCCAGATTACGTGGGTGCCGTATGAAGTGACCATCTTGGAATGGATCGTGATGAAGTTGATGACAATGTCAAACTCGGTGGACATCTTGGAATGGCAGTGTTTGCATCCAATGACTATACAGACTCCAGGAGAAGGATGTAGGCATCCTGATTGTATGTCCTCTTCCCTATGGTTATGGCCCAGGTTTCCAAGGGTAGCAAAGATGACATTTGTCCAGTGACGGGCAGGTTCCCCGATGGTTCATGTCATAGCCAATCAACAAAGTATTGTAGCTTGGATCGATGGATGCATGAATCACATATGGCTCGAACTTTGTATTCAGGCTGATACCCAGAGATGATAGGGGCTGGAGAAGTCTGAGATGAAAGGCCACAGTATTTAACTTCTTCGGAATCAGGAACGGGCTAAAGAATTTGGGTGCCAATCTGGTCAGAGTAGGGTGCTTGGCAAGATATTTGGCAGATGGCCATACCTTATCCCCTATCTCATATAGGGGTTCATGAGATGTCAGAAGGGCTGCCACAGCCTTGACAGATGATCTGGCATGCTCCAGACAGCTCAGAGAAACTGTGCCCCTCCTGGATGTCTTCCGTTTGTTGGCCCACTGCCGGAATCCATTGCCACATTTAGATAGAACTATGAATATTAGCCTTTGCCACATTTAGATTTGCAAATATTAGCCATTGACATATTTAGATAGAACTGTGAATATTAGCTTGCGTCACACATAGACAGGACTGTAAATATTGGCTTGCGTCGCTTCTAGACTGGATTGTGACTATTAGCATGGGCTGGATCTAGACAGAAATGGGGAGATATTCAGACGCCACATCTAGAAATTAACGCCCATATCCTATCAGATCTAGATGGCAAGTCCATTAACCAACCCGCTAACCATCTCACCCCTCTGCATACACGTCAAACTGTAAACAAACACAACCATAACCCTAAAGCACAGCAAACCGCACAAACTTCACTACATCGCAACAACAAAACAAATCGCACGTAGCTTTGCACAATAGAACACGACAGCTAACTACTGAAATCCACACCTAAACTCAGCGAACGGTGCTAACCGAACTGAAGCGGGCAACAGTACATCACTGCTCTCTTGCACTTTTCCTGCTTGGTCCCACTAACTCACCCCCACCCCTTTCCTTATTTAGCGCTAGGGGACCACTCTGGTGGTGATAGTGCGCGGTATAAATATCCTTTAACAGATAAATATCCTTTAACATTGGGTATGAGAAAAAAAAGGGTAAGGCTAAAGGATGGTAGCTTTAGGTAATTCGGAAAGGCTGGTGTGAATAGCTGAGTGAAAACAATCTAAATATGTGGTGTTTGATCTAACTTATGTGCGCTATTGACCACTCCCAATTGGCAAAATCCAAAATTTGGTCCAAAAAAGTTTGGTGGCATCGACCACACAACTCCCACAAACCAGCTACAAGGTTTGTAAAATTCAGACAGTTGAATAATGATTCAGGGAAGGTAACTCTCGCTCCAACCACTAACAGGTATGGGATTGAGTGCATTTTTCAATATATATATCACTATGACAAAACCAACAATGTGAAATCAAGATTTAATTTTCTTGTTGTTGTTCAGTAAGGCTAAAGGATGGTAGCTGTAGGTAAATCGGAAAGGACTGGTGTGAATAGCTGAATGGACTGTTTTTGTAGGTGAACCCTGCTCGAAGAAGGAAATCATACCAATTATCTTGAGTAGCCGAAGCAAAGCAGCAGAGAGATTGCTTAGTTTTGGTTAAGACACTCAGTGGAACCGCTGGTCTCTGGGTGATCACCCAGATGTTGGATACCCAGGAGTCTGCAAAGTACTGACCAAAACTGAGAGGTATATTGCGGGCCTCAATCAGAAGTGATACCCACAGGGGAGGCCATGTAGCCTATATATGTCCTTCAAAAAGGTATGGGCAATGAGCCAACTTGGTGTAACTGTCCATGGTTACCATGATGGTGGTATGACCCTCTCAACGCCCCCTCCCCTCACCTCCAAAGGTGGCAGGTCAACTATTAAGTCGGTTGACAACTGACGCCAGGGAGCCGAAGACGAGTCAGGCAGGCACAGCTTACCACTGGGAGATGAGCAACCTTGTGTTGAGCACAGGTGGAACAAGCAGAGACATAGCGTTGAACATCAGAGGGCCAAGAGGGCCACCAAAAATAGCATGGTAGGTCACAGATGCCTTTATGACCAGCCATAGGTGAATCATGGACCAATTGTAAGGACAGTTGCTGAAGTGGAAAGGCAGGCAAATACAGACTGTGATGGTGAAACATCAGCCCATTGGTAAAATGTAGAGGATGCTTGGGAAACGAGGAGGGTAATCGAGACTGGCCAATCTTGACTTGGTCGAAGACATGGGAAATCTGGAGCACAAACATCTTCCCCCTCAAGGATTCTGTCCGGGTAAGTGACCAGAGGCAGTTTTGTGTCACATCTAGACAAGGTGTCGGTGATGGTGTTTGCAGAGCCCGGAATATGAGATGAGGAAATCAAATTATGTGAAGAAATAGGCCCACCAGCCCCGTCTACTGTCATAGCATTAGGCTTGTTGGAGCACTTGTAGATTTGTATGGTTTGAACGGATCTCCACTGTATGCCTGGCTCCAAGTAAGAATTGACGCCACTCCTTTTAGGAAGACTTGATCGCTAAAGGTTCTTTCTCGATCATTGAATAAAGCCGCTCTGACTCGTTTAATTTCATGGAAAAATAGGCAAGTGGGTGTTCCAATCCAACCGCCTGTTTTTATTTTCAGACCTCTCCGAGAGAGGATGCTGAAGCATCGGCTTTGACGATGTAGGGTTTAGCTGGGTCGGTTGGCAGAGAACAGGGGCGGATGTAAAGGCTTCCTTTAAATCATTTAAAGGCTTTATGGGCCTTGGGATTCCACAAACACTACTTGGTTTAAGCTGATCCGTCGGAGGGAGGATAAGGTGAGAAAAGCCAGAATTGATGCATCAAACTCACATCTTTCTGGTTTAACTAGGAGCTGGTTCGCTTGGAGTCTCTGTAGAACTTCGGTGAAGTGGCGAGTGTGTTGTGAGGAATCATTTGAGAGCACCAATATGTTGTCCAGGTATACTATGGTGGTGTGGTTTAAGAGTTGACAACAAATAGTCCATGAAGTGTTGGAACACCACAGGAATATTAGCTACCCTGAAGTGCATCACCCGATGCTCGTAATGGCCATACAGTGTTCTGAAGGCTGTCTTCCATTTGTTGCCTTGACAAACTCTGATCAGATGTTAAGCTCCTCTGAACTCTAGTTTGGTGAAAATAACTGCTTCTTGTACGGCAGTAAGTACATCCCGAATAAGGGCAAGTGGGTACTTACCCTTGATGGTTGCTTATTCAGACCCCTGAAATCCAGACAGGGGCGTAATTCTTGGGTGTCTCTCGTGGGCACAAAGAGGTCTGAACTCAGTAATGAGGCCCCCTTGGGTGTTTTTGGCCAAATAAGACGTTCCTTTTCATGTTTGGTCAGAGGATACATATAACCGAAAGGAAACATAGAGCCTGTGATGTCAATAATAGAACAATCATCGTCACAATGAGGCAACAGGATTCTGGTAGTGTTGTCCTCCAGTCTTAGTGAGGCATCCATACTTGAGAGGTACCATAGAAATGGAACAAACTGTGGTATTAGCCAGAACGTCGGGGAAGACAATGTACAACCGGACATACATTTTCAAACACTAAAAAGAGTGTTTCAGCTTCCGATATCACAGGACAATGCACTGTAGTAATCGGATCAAGCGAGAGCGTCTCCTTATGTGCTGCCACCTTCATTACCAAAAACTCTTAATTATGGGGTACTCGTCTGGATAGTAAGGGTTGTCGATATATCCCCTTCTATGGGTGTGGCTGCTGTCTTTTTAACCTTGGACAGTTGATGGTTCAAGGCCCAATACAGGTCCATAAAATACCAGCAGCACCAGAAACTCGGGCCTGGTACCATCCATTTTCTGATACAGGAGGTAGTGACAGTTCCACTACGAGAACTAACAGGCGGTTATCCTCCACATCGGTCTGCACCAGTGTGGGATATACAGGAACCATCAAAGCAACCCACTTCTTGGTTCCTACTATGAATGGGTACTGTTTCCAGGCCTTCATGGTGGTGCAATCGAGCAGTTGGAGACAAGATGTTCTTGGGAAGTGCAATACATACACAGGCGGTTCGGTCGGCGGTTTTGGTATTCCGTGTCGTTAAAGGACCGCACGCTGTTCCAACTTACATAGGTTCATGCTCTGAGTGGTCTTTGATCTCCAGGAGCTGCAGAAATGACAGGCGGTTGTGGTCTAAGTCTTCTTTCCGTACAGCGCTAGTGTAACCTGTACTCTAATTGTAGATCCAAAGGAAGGAGGTCTTTTAAGGTGTGTGGTCTTGGTACTCGGGCCAGTTGAGCTTTTCAGAGAGCTGTCTGCGAACAGCGAATATTGGCATCCCTCTGGCCAAGCGGCCTCAAGCAAGGTGCTTAAACCTAGCTACGTAGGCCACTACGTCTTGGGTCCCTTGTATAGGTACGCCCAAACATGCTCTTGAGTGCTGTCACAAAATCACTGTAGGTATCCAGTTAGAGGGCTCCTGGCACTGACTAAGGGAGTGGCCCAAGTCCGAGCGCTTGGTTATTAGACAACCAACCTTATTTCGATCTGTACAGAAGGCACCGGGACGGAAGGTGAATTAGATGGCACAGGCATCCAGGAATTGTTAAAGTCATTTTGGGTTGCTATCAAAGGCACCAATACTTGGAGGAGGTGGTGCCAGATCAAGTTGTACATGGCCTCTTTGGGCAACAGCTTATTGTACAGCGTTCTCCACCTTAAGTGCTTAGACTTCCACAGTGAAACCCTGGACTGCTGCAACCAGTTCCTGAAACTAGGCCATGGTGGACTGAGACCGTTTTCGCAATCTATCACCAACAGGCCCAGCTTCCTATTCCTTTGGGATCAATAGAGGCAAGGCCTGCCAATTTCCAGAAGCCACCCTCGCTAGAGTGACACTCCAGTCAAGGTGACTGTCCGGATGGCGTGGATGGTGCAAGTGGTGGGGAGGAAAAACTGGATTCATGGAAAAAACCTCCACCGGTCTCTCTCAAAGTGAAATAGAATGATGTCCAACTGAAGGTTCCTTAAAAGACTGCAGCGTTAGGAAGCTCAGCAGAGAAGGCTACTTCAGGAATATTCTGGGCACCTCTGATATGCAGGTCTGATGAAGAAACAAAATCACTTACACCATTGAAAGGAAAGTTTTCAGTTCTCGGCGGGTTAGGCAGGAGCAGCATGCAAAAGACCCTGAGACTGGAGGAAGAGACCCAAGAGTCCAGCTGAAGTCGGAAAGTCATCCAATTGCACTTGCTTGAACCATTCAAAGATTTGGCGACCAGCCAATCCAATGCCTTTTTGTGCTCATGGCAATTGCCCACGTTGGATAAAGACCATACCCGGTGTTGGGGAGTTTTACACACGTTTCTGTCTGAGACAGAACTAAAGGCCCACCTTGGGTGACAGCATTACACTCCTTGGATTCAGCTTGAACTAACCAAAGATTTGGTAGCAGTGGCTGGGCAGCCAGGCTTGGTCTAGGAGGGATGAGGGCTGCAGGGAGGCACACAGAACTTGGAGCATACAATATGGTTAGAGGAAACACTGACACACTAGAAATGATATATAAATAACATTTATTTGAAATACACTAAGGTTTTTCAAGTAAAGCAACATAAGTACTTTTTCAGTAAAATAAGAGGTATCCTTTAAATCAAGGTAGAATAAAAAGCGGTGCACTTTAAATGAATTGTTGAGCAATACCAAACTCCCGTAACAGATGAGCAAACATTTACTCTGCCAACTTTAGTTAACCCCCTCTTAACCAACCCTCGGAAGTCCAACCCATGCTAGGTGAGTCTCAGAGTCCATGGTGGGCTCTGGGGGTCCAGTGACCAAGGGCTGAGGAGGAAGGATGCAGGTGAGCAGTAGACAGAGCAGAGTATATGAAGGTTTCTTCATGTTTGTATCAAGATAGAGCCCAATGGGTTGTTCACCCCAGCGGACCTAGGGTGCATTGAAGGGGGGTGCAAGTGACCGCTAACTGCAGCCCTCCTGGAGCGCGAGAACACACAGCAACACCAAGGTAAGTACCTAGGCTTGGGGCAGTACCTTTTCAATGAAGAAGTTGCTGCAGCAGTGTGATGCCCCACAGTGGATCTTCCATTGGAGCCCTTCATAGGTTTCGGGTAAGGACCGGTTGTCGTGCTGTGGAGTTTGCACCCTTTTTTGGTCCTTGTCTCAGCTGAGGAGATTTGCAAGAGTCGGATCCAGTCAGGTCCAGAAGGATGCCTATCAAGTGAGAGACGAAACCAACCTTCCGCAGACATTGCACAGCAAAATTGGTCAGGCCCCTGGGTATTTGCAGGCGGTAGAGGTCACAGCTCGCACCGGGGTGGCTCTAATTGACGTTCGTCGTGGGACTCGTTGATCCCACCAGTCCCGATCTGTGTGATTTTTTTCTATCACAGAAAAGTCTGTGACGGAAAAGTCTGCATGGGAAATGTACGCACCACCAAAGGTTCGTACATTTCACATGCGAACAAACACTGCAATTCACTACATGCACAACCCCAACATAAACATACCCGACTTACCTTCACGCTGTGTCCCTGCGGCGCCAGTAGTTCCCTTTTACTTCCGTGATCGGGAACTGGTGCCACAGAGTTCCTTTTTTTTTTTTTTTACGGGCAGCTGCAAGGATTTCCCCCGCAACCCCCTCTCACTATAGTGAGCGGGGTGTGGCGGGGGACACCCCCACAGCCCCCGTTGTTTTTACTTACCTACAATGCACTTCACCAAAGGTTCAAACTTTTGGTGTTCGGACCTTTGGTGGTATGCATTTTTGGTCTTTTTGTACAGTCGGTCCGATTGTACAATTCCCACCAGTCCAGGGGAGGAAGTCCTTTTCGAGCTTCCCAGTAATTCAGAAGTTGATGTCTGGATACAGCGGTTACTCAGATGGCTCTGGGGGGTCGCTGGAAGTGGCTGCACATGTCCTTCTTCTTTGTCGGATTTTCAGTCCAGTGGTCGACTCTGAGGTTCAGCTCCAAAACCCTCGCCTTGAATGCATTTTGGAACTGGCTGATCCCACCAATCACAGCACAAGCCTCTCGTGCAAATCTGGGAGGTGGCTGTCGGGGCGGGACAGCCAGCAATCCAGTTGCAACTGGTTCCAGTCACCGCCGCCACTTCCTGTCCTTTCAGTCACTTTGAGAGCCTTGGCAGGCTTTCGAAAGGAAACCCGTTGAAGACAAAAGATCCATCAAGCGCTCCCCCCAACTAGCTAGGTAGAAGAAGGCTGAACAAAGGATAACACGAGCAAAAACTACAGCCACCATTTTAGGGGAATCGTGTCCCCTATTACAGCTGCGAAGGAAGCCTGCAACATTTACAAAACGTTGGTAGAAAATATCCACTGCCACCAGCCATTCAGATGAACTTGTCACTAAAACTAGAAAGTTCCAGATGTGGAACATGGGATACATTTTGTCCCTTCAGCTCTCCACATAAGGTGACGTGAGCTGATTCCAGAAAATATAAGACAGGTAGGATGAAAAGTATTCCTTGCTCTGATAACAGGATGTTATCACAGAAAAGAAAAAAGGGAAGCTCAAGTAACTCCCAACACCACTGCTCAGAAAGGGCTGTGTGCTGCACTAATAAATTGCAGATGCCCTAAGAGTTTCAGGAAAGCATGACTCCAAAAAGGTGCAACTAAACGGGTTCCTGAATGAGAGTGTGGGAAAAGGTTCCCACTTACTCGAGAACTGGTAAAGTGCTGTGGAACTCACAAGCGCAGAGAATTATGCACAAAGATGAAATTGGACCTAAACCCTGGTTATTCTTAGTTTCCATGTATTCTCACAAAGGCAACGCAGTACGGGTTGCCTAAGAATTAGTACCTCCATTTGGGAGCCTCCAGGAAGAAAACGCTTCCTTTGAGCCACCATGCCTCCAAAATGTTTTCTGGAATGAAAGACTTCCATTTGGGCAAGTTTGCACACCCACCATTGTTTGCTCATGTAGCTGTTGGCTAGCAGTGAACTTTGCGTGATGGCTACCGGGTGGACTGTGGCATGTGTTACCGGCCGCAAATGGCTTATTCTGCTTTGAGAAGGAAGGCAAACGCACCTAAAATCTGGCATGCCCCCTATTGTGTGGCAGAGAGGGAGAGACCATGTGTACATAGGGGGGGGGGTAAAACTTACCATCTGCTGCATGCATTACATAAATGTGGGCGTACCTTTACCTCTACATGAGAGAGGGTACCACTTGGATAAGCAGCCTGTCTGTGACTGCATTCCGTGTATCCCACGTGTGGAAGTTAGGGTGACACCCAAGACGATGTCGCTTATTCTTAAAGTAGAGGTGGAAAATACCACATGCTTCATTGACTTTTCCTTTTTGTTTTTCAAAAGGAAGCAGGAGGTTGTCTATTCGGGTCATCTTGACTGACTCTTTGGTCCATTGTAGGTCATTTGTGTTGTGTTGACTGGCGCGGTAGTTCCTACCAGCACTATTGTTAAATACCTACCAGGGGTACTGACTGCTTTTTGAATTCTTTCAACAGTATTTTCTGCAATCTACTGGCACTTGCTACCTGTAACCATTGCAACATGACCAATAACCCACAGAGCACCAGTCCGCCCCACCTAGCATTGGTCTCTTGGATGAAGAGGATGTACAGGAAATGCATGTCTGTAAACAGAACCTAGCAGCTCTTTGAGCATTGTTTTTTATCCATTATGTTCCTACCCAGAGAGAGCCGCTTGTTTCCCATTACTTGGAAAGTTGCTGGTCAGTGCTTCTTGATGAATGATTTTCAACTTTGCTTTCTTTTGTGCATTACTAATCAAATTATTTCATTTTTATGTTCAGGGCCCGGAGCTCATAAAGAAAGCCAAAGGCCTGCATGGCTTCATGAACTGGGACCGCAATCTTCTCACTGTGAGTAGCTTTCTGTTCAGACAGCAGGGTTCTCTTGTTTAACTTACATTTCAGGTTGTATTAGCGCTGCATAAGTACAAAGCATGGCAAAATGTGCTGCAGAGACCCTCCAAGGCCTCCTCCTAGAAGGTGTAGTCGGCGGGCTGGTCCATGAATAGTTGGCCGAACTGCAATATGCCATTTGCAGCTATATGTTAAACAAGTGCATCTTGTTGGAGATTTGAAGTAGTGTTAGGGAGAATGTTCGTTTCTGTGCTAATTCCCTCCCACCTTAGAGACCCCCAGCTCTTTCGCTGGACTTAGCACTTTTTAATTTTACCTCCTGAGTGAGTGGGACTGTTTTTCCCTGATTTGGATTTTGTTTTCACTGTTTAGTCATCTGCATTTTGTATGGTGACACACAACACCTTCCGCGCAGTGTCACTGAGAAGTGCTTGGGATTTCTCAAGTTTTAAATACCTTTTCTTGGGAGAACTGTTCCCAAGAATAGTAAGGTGAAATTGATCTTACTTACCTTTTTTTTCTTTGTAGGTCCAGCGCACACCATCTTATGTGGAGTGCTGAGGGGTTTACTTGGTAGCCCCTTTTCCTACTTTCTCATGTAACATTTTTTTGTTACCCTCGCTACATTAAATAGCTGGTGGCAGTGGTTGAATTTTTACTACCAGTGTGCTTTTCTTTACCGCAGGCTGACCCCTCAGTTGCAGTACAGCACCCATGGGTGCCCATTTTCTGTTTATGAGGTCTTTCTTGGCTTTTACTCTGTGTATTGAGACAGGTTTGAGCCCTTTGTGTGTTCTGCCTCTGGCAGGCTTCAGCCCTGAAGCCCGCCCCTAGCTCCAGTGTGTCTGGAAGGACAGGATGTGAGGGAGGGTCCCGAAACTCCCCTGTCCTTTGTCTCTAGGTGTGCCTGAATGAAACCAGACCCGATTTGCCGGCTGGCTGCCCTCAAAGAACAGCCACCCTGCTGTGTGATTGGCAGCCACCCTGCTGTGTGATTGGCGGCCACCCTGCTGTGTGATTGACGGCCTAGGCTGCGCATGAATGGGAAAACTTGCTGGAAGAAACATCCGAAGCAGAAATCGTGAAGAGAAGCCCGCTGCAACCTCCTAGACATGAAGTACCAGTGAAGCCCTGCCGCGGTGGTGACCTCTTTTATTCATATTGACGGAGACGCTCTGGAAGGGACGACTTCTTCCCTTGGGTTAGTGGGACCAACTAACCCTGAGGAAAACTCCACTTTGGGGCAATCCTTGACTTGCTTTTCCTCTCAGTTGCTGCAGAAGCCCAATGCCAGTGGTCGAGTGTCCATAACAGAGTGCAACGTCTGCTGAGGAACAAATCCAGCCAAAGCCCAAGGAGCCTCCTAAGGACACTCCAGGAAATCCCAATCCAGAATCACCTCACCAGAGTTCAGGACCGAGGGAGCAAAGATAGTCCAACCGAGATATTTGCTCTGCATCAGTGCTGTTTGCGAGGCGCTGAAACCACAAAGTGCAGCTGAATCGAAGAAGGCCTGTAGCTGCCGAAGTCCTTCCTAAGTACTGCCTCAGGAGCCCTCCAGATGTTGTCCCTCTTTTCCTCACGATTGAGGCTCGGGAACCAGGGCCTGCTCAGCTGTAGCAAGACATCTAGCTGGACCACTTTTCTTCAAACCAGAGGTACATTTTTGGGCTTGGGGACATAACTTCTCACCTGAAGTCGTGCTTTCTCACTTGATACTTGCTTAACTTTGAGTTGATTTCAACTCCCTTTGTACGGGCTTAACAACCTGTGCCCCTTCAGTGATTTTATTTGAATTATCTGACTTTGTGAAATACTTTTATGCAGGAATAACTGTCCTTTCTTCCTAAAGGCACCTTTCTGAATCCATTTACTTTGGCATTGCTTGTCCCTCATTGCTTGTAATTTGTTGACCACTTCTACTGCTGGGAAAGGTTTACCTAGATTTCATTGGAGGATTCCAACTGTCTTACTCTGATAAGAAGGTATGTTCTAACCTTTCTATCTTTCCTTTAACCCTTCCTTCCTGAAACCCAGAGTCTAAAAAGTATATTTGCGTTATATATAAATGCAATACTGTCCTTGTTATTGAAGTCACTTCAGGGTGTAGGAAGTGTGTAAGAAGCACCTCTAAAGAGTATCTACTAGCTTTTGTGTTTATTCTGGAAAAGTATTTTACAGCATATTTGATTGTTACATATATTGCCCTTTTTAAAGAATGCTTATTTAAAATCTGCTGTTAAATGAATAATTATTTATAACACAAACCTTGAGTATAGTTACTTAGCTACTTGTATTTGTGGATTTCATTGCTACAGCTCACATTTACCCCTCTTGAGATGAGCCTGGCTGCTCAGTCACACTACCAACTTGTGTAGTACAGACCTATACCAAACGGTGGGTTACCTAATACGAAGCAGATACGTTTTGTGTAGTCTCACCCAGTGTGACTGCCCCAATTCTTACCTCACATGTAGCTACATATTTTCATACTGGATCATGTTACTGCCATGCTTAGCCTGTCTGCAGATTGGCCATCTGCTTGGGTAATGTAAAAACTGGCACAGATTTATTAACCATTTTCAGCTCATCCATTGCAATGGAGGCTAATCACGGATGTTTGCCTGTCCTTTGCTAGCAGTGGCCATTCCTTGCAAGTGCCCTTTGTATTCTTTGCATGCTTGTGTATGCTGTTCCAGCTTGTGTATCTGCACTTACCCTTGTGTGGTTGTTTCTGGTCTTGTGTAGTTCCTTATTTAACTTCCAACGACAAAGTCTTGCATCCTGTAGTCCTGTTCTGTGGCACAATGCGTTTCTAGCCTATCTGTGTCTTCTAGTACATGGTACCTCTAATCTCACTTTTTGTTCAAATGCAATTCTCTATGACGCGCGTTTCAGTTATTCACATGGACAGAGTGGTCTTATTGTGGTCCAACATGGCATAGATGCTTAGCCTTTCTGTGAAAGGTTGCTAGTGAAGTGGGGTCTCTGTCATCAATCATGCCTTTGCAGCCACTTACTTTCTCCATTTGAATACCAGGTGGACTTTTTGTGTTCTTTGCCGGGGCACCTAATACTGTCTTGGTTTGCAGGACAGTGGCGGATTCCAGATGGTGTCCCTGGTGGAGCTGTCTGAGGTTACTGAGGAAGGCGTGTGCTTCAAGTCTCCTTATGATGGCAAAGAGATTCTTCTAACACCAGAGAAATCGATAGAGATCCAGAATGCGCTGGGTAAGAACGGTCATTTTTTAAATATTTTCTAAAAATCCTCTACACCCTCAATCTGCAAAATGAACCCAGACGATGAGCCCCTATTGCCAACCGCATGAATGTGACCGCCTCCCAGGCTTGTGTTTCTCCCGGTTTCAATACCTTTGAGTATATTGAACTGTGAATCCCAGTGGCCAATATTGTGACTGGTTTGTTTTCCTTGAACATCCGCATATTGTTCTATTCCAGCAGCAAGGCAGGTTTTTACTCTTGGTACACTCTGATCTTTCCTGTATAGTAAGGGCTGGGTTGAATCCTGGGCACAGGAATGCAAGGGCTCGGGTACCTGCGGCTCTCCACAGGGAATGCATGAGTGGCTGTATAACGTTTAACCCACTGACTTCTACTATTGTCATTTCACTTGATAGTGCTCTATGGCCGTTTTTTGGTTTCTTGGTGCTAGGGAAGCCAAACGTTAAAGCATTGCCCATTTTCAAAATGCTAATACAAAACAATTAGCCCCTACACCCCCCCCCCCACCATGCAGAACTTTGACAATACTAATTAAAGTCTTAAAAGGGTGGTGTCAGCATTTGGATGTACCTGTGGTCATTTTGGTGTTCTGGGTTCGTTGAGGAACAGTTGAGCTTCACTAAGATCACTTCGCCTCCACTCAAACCAGAACTGGAAGGCGAGACCCCTCCAGGGAAATCACCTGAAGGGAAACCCTCTTGAGGAACAAAACACTTCTCCGCGATACCCTGGATGTAAGCAACAGATCTGAGGGCAGGATAGCAGGCACACGTGCAGGAATGGTGGATAACCGGCAATTCAGGAAGTCAGCGGGTAGCAGAAAAGGAACGAGTTCCAACATACAGTAATGGGCCAGGATTGAGGAATCTAGTAAGGAAGCAGGAGGCTGGAAAATAAGGGAAAGAAGAGGGGGAAAATGGAGATCCCTACTATATGGAAGGCAGAAGAGCACAAAAGGAAGAATTATACAGTGTGTCATGCACAGGAATACCTAAAGTTGCGACTCGGGGAGCGCCGGGTGCTCTGTCCTGATATATGCGGCTTCAGAACGCCGCCTGAATGAACCAGAGTGAGGCAGTGGACATTGTGGGTGCCAGCTTGTGATGGGTGCGATGTCCCGTTCAGTCGCCATATTGGTTGTGGCGATGCGACCATCGTTGAACATCGACCAACGCGGGACATCTGCATTACAGTTGGAATTATTACGAAGAGGCAGCACTTTGGTGGGCCCTCTGTGGCAGGAAGAGACATTACTTTTCAATTGATCAAAGTTACAAACTGTGACAACTTTGATCATCTAGGTTCCTTCTGTCATGGTACCTATGAACACCTTGTGCTGAAGCTCTTCACCTCGTTTCCTGCATGGCCTTGATTCTGACCACCAGCAGTCTGCTCTCAGCTTCCTCCACCCAGCCAAGGCCATGATGAAGCATATCCTGTTTCCGTTGTCTTCCTGATCGATCACTCTGGTCCACTGTTCCATGCGTTCATTCCTCCCCTTAACAGGCTATTTTCTTATCCCTCCGGTAGAGCTTGACTGGAGGTCAGTTATTTCCCTCCTCTTTCTTGAAGCATTTGTATATCCACTGTGGCACAGTAATTCCCGTGCTGGCTGGGAAATCCCAATGAGTCACAGACTGTCCTGCTCTGCCTTTATCCCCAGGGCTCTGGGTTAACCTCTTGATGCATGCATGTGAGCCGTTGAATACCACATTATAGGTCTGAAGTTGCTACCAAATGCATATATATATCTATCTATCTATCTCTCTCTCCCAGGTTTGTCGTCTTAGTCACACTTCCTAGAATAACGATTGGGAGGGGGGGTGGTTGGGGATTGTAGCTGTGCTAAGTATTTGTTGGCTATTGTGTGGAAGATTGCGTTTGACTGAGAGAGCTTTCTTAGTTGATGATAAGAAAGGCCAAGAGAGCCTACTGAGAATTCCAAGGAAAAGCTCATTAGGGGGAGGTAGAATTTTGAGACGAATTGAAAAACTGTAGGGAAGACTACGAAGCGCACTTGAATGCCTGGTTCACCCCCCCAACTCAATGAACTAAGAAAACAGAAAAGAAAATTACAAGCTATCTGGCACAATTCGCCTACCAACAACAATAAAGCTAAATTAGCCCAACTATCCAAACACCATAAGAAAGAAATTATCAACACAAAAAAAAAGTATTTGACAGAATCACAAAGGCCCAATCAAATACAAAGGAACTCTTCTCCATCCTCGGTGAAATGGAATCCCCACTACAACGAGCTGACACTGTCCCAAAGGATAAGATATGATGTATTAATATAAAGAACGCCTTATCAAATAACATCTCCTCCCTCCAACTCAAAATAACAACAAAAAAAAGACTCCCTGTCCATTGCTGACCAACTATTACCACCGCCCTCCGAGTACAATATTATTCCACCATTCAGCTTTAAAACAATCTCAATCATTGATACTGAAAAGGTAATTCTTGCCTTGAAACCCTCCAACTGCAAGGGTGACAGTTGCCCAGTGCAAATAATAAAGGATGCGGCCAGAGACTTAGCCCCTTTTATCTCAAAGCTAATCAACTCCTCCTTTAAATCAAACACGGTACCCACCAACCTGAAAGAATCCTGGGTCCTCCCCCTACTGAAAAAAACAAACTCTCGACCCCTCAATACCCACAAACTATAGACCCATTACCACTGTACCCTTTTTACTTAAAATTATTGATGGAGTAGCCTACCTACAAATTCAAGATTACCTAGAAAGAAATCATCTGCTAAGCTCACGACAATCAGGATTCTGCCCTCTCCTTGGCATCGAAACAGCCTTGCTAGACCTTAAGACCAAAATTGAGGAGCTAAAGGACAATGTCAAAACCGCACTGCTACTACTGCTGGACTCGTCAGCAGCCTTTGACCTGGTGGACCACGCAGTCTTATGTAGCCACCTAAGACTCGCTGCCAACTTCACAGGAGAAGCCATTGCTTGGGTTCAATCCTTCTTAGCCAACTGGGCTATGAGAGTTTTCTCTACCTCCTCTTGTGCCGATCCCATCCAAATAACATGTGGAGTCTCACAGGGATCCTGCGTTTCACCCACTATGTATAACATCTTCACCAAACCACTATTTGACAAGTTGGACAGACTGGGTGTCACCTACACTAATTATGCCGATGACACCCAGATCCTCATACCCCTTTCGGGCAACTATGAAGAGGACCTGGCTCTGGTGAACAAAATATACATCCTCATTCAGGCATGGATGGCAACCCACGGCCTCTGCCTGAACGACGATAAAACCGAGATCTTACTCCTCGGATCTGACTCTAACTTAAAAAAACGAACCCCTAACTACATCTTTTAACATTGATAATAACATCATTAAGGTTATGCCGGAGGTAAAAACTTTAGGATTTTTCCTGGACTCCTCTCTTAACCTAAAAAAACAAGTTGACTCTCTCTCCTCCACCACCGCCTACATATGTAAATTAATCCGAGCTGCCAGACCATTCCCGTCCAATGCCAGTTGCATTACCCTGGCCAATGCTCTTATCATGTCCAGATTAGACTACTGCAACACCCTGTACTCAGGAGCCAACAAGTATGTTACTGACAAACTCCAAAGATTGCAAAGTAACGCTCTAAGAGCAGCTTTGAACATCCCTCATGGAGAACACATCTCTAAATTCAGGAAGGAAGCCCATTGGCTAAAAATAAAGGACAGAATCCTCCTCCAAACCATATCCCTCACCTCCAAATGTCTCAACACTCTAGTACCTCCCTACCTATCAGAATAAATTACCAGGAAACTCGCCTCCCGACCCCTGAGATCTGCCAATACCTTCCTGCTTGAAATCCCCAGATTCAAACTTACCACGGCTGGAGGAACCAGCTTCCCAGTTAAAACTGCTCAAGCATGGAACACACTGCCTATCGACCTCAGACGCCCCTTACCGTACGCTTGATTCAGAATCAATGCTATCAAATGGCTTCGCTCGAACGATCCATAACCTCTTCACTGTCTAATAGCTATTGTCAAAGCACCTGTGACTTACTTATCATCTTACTCATTGTTGCAACCATAGGCTCTCACTAACTTGCGTAGTGCTAGACTGACTTTTATCCGGCACACCCCCTAATGCTCCATGAACAGTAAATGACTACCCTACCTCACTTACTGTATCCACATTATAACAATCGACTGTACTGTATCTTGTATTGAAATCCACTTTGTATCACATGTATGTACTAAATTTTGACAGGCACTGTAACTAAGTTTCGAGAATTCTTGTACTGCTGCGCCTAGCTGCCCAAGGACTCGGTGCGCATTATCAAATTAATAAACAAACAAACAAGGGAAAAAGAGGCCGCCAATTAAGATTTCTGTGAAAGAGTTGGGGAAATTGCTGCGAAAGCCCATTGAGACTCCAGAGGACGGGAAAGAAAGCTCATTGAGAATCCAGAAGCAGGCTTACAAAGCCCATTGAGAATCATCTGGGAAGAAGGGGAAGAAAGCCCATTGAGAATCCAGAATCAGGCTGGGAAAGCCCATTGAGAACCCAGTAATAGGGTGGGAAAGCCCACTGATGATCTGGAAGAAGAGGGAGGAAAGCCCATTGAAAATCCAGAATAAGGGCGAGATAGCTCGTTCAGAATCTGGAAGAAGGGTGAGCAAGCCCATTGAGAATCCAGAAGCAGGCTGAGCAAGCCCATTGAGACCCCGGCAGTAGGGTGAGCAAGCCCACTGAGAATCGGGAAGAAGGGTGAACAAGTCCATTGAGATCTGGGAAGAAGGGTAAGAAAGCCCATTGAGAATACTGTCCTTCTCCAGCATGGGGTCTGGCATGGATTCACATGCTCATGAATATTCCCCGTCGTCAGGCTGGGAATCCTCGGTAAAGAAAAAACCAGTATCAGTTTCGTTTCTGATCTGTCTTTCGTAGTAACAACCAATCACTGGTCTCTGCGTCATACTGACCACAGCCAATGACTGCCCTCTACCCAAGCACCGCCTCTGGCAGCCATCTTCAGATTTTTACCGCACGTTCATGTGTTGGGATCCTCGTGCTATTGCTCTCGAGCGTTAGTGCTATTTTTTCACGTTTTTTCTCAAAAACTTCGTTTTTTCGGTCAAAAGAGCCTCAAGCTCCACCGACTCTCCATCCGATCAACGGGGACCCGTGTCGGATTCGTCTGTGCCCCTCAAGGGTGAAGATTTCGTCGAGCTACGCTTTTGGAGGACTCCAGAAGCTTCTCAGGCCCGGACATGGCCCAGGAGAAGGGAAGCTTGACGCCCGGAAAGCTGTTCAGGATCTGCCCTGGATGCCAGCTGCAGAACGTCTTTAAGGAGGACGAACACTCCTTTTGTCTCTACTGCTTACATGAGGACAAGGCGCACGTGGAGAAGGACTGTGCGTTTTGCGGCAATATGTCGGAGCGGACCTTGAAGGACCGCCATCAACGTCTCGCCAACTGGCTGGAAGGGAAGAGCCCGTCAGGCGAGAAGAAGAGGAAGAAATCCGAGCGGTCTTCTAAGACCTTTGAGGACGCCCCGGCGACGGGGGTCCAACACAAGGCCAAGCACCGCGAGTCCGCTGGCACCGGGAGAGCCGAACGGTCGGGCTCTACGGGCGCCAGGCAGGGCGCATCCTCCCCGGCACCTTCAGCCACGAGCCAACGCTCTGGGTCGGGTAAGAGGAAGGGCGAGCACCCGGCGAAGCTCCTGGAGAGGCCCCGGTCGAGCTCGAAGGCCCCATTGGAGGGGGAGCGAGGCAGTGTCCCCCCCCCCCCAAGGATAAGGCGGTGAGCGCACCTAAGGTGGTGAAGGCCTTAATCCATCCGGCCAAGCCCTCTATCGATACTGTCGCAGCGGCCCTGGCTCAGCCTGTGGAGGCTACACCAGTGGTGGCGACCTCGGGGCTCAGTCTCCCTGCCACCTCGGAGGGAGTCCTCTTTTGTGCCCATCGATAGGACCCCCGTGAAATCCCCGGCGGGGAAGAAAAAGGGGGGGCAGGGCGTCGTCGTAGATTCGGCTTCAACCTCGGAGGAAGAGCTGATCGAGGTCTTAAGCCACGGCCTTGGCGTGGAAGAAGACCGGCCCGTCGGGATGGATCCCGACGCAGGTGACGACATCGTCGAGGGTGCCGACGGGGCCCCTGATCGCTCGTCGGATTCCCCTCTGCCAGCGCCGCAAGACAACTCAGCGGCCATTTTGTTGGCTATACAGTCCTTATGCTCAGAGATAAGGACGAGACTGCCGTTGCCGACGGAGGAACCTCTCCCGTCGGGGGATCCCGAACCGGGACCTTCTGGTGTTCCCCCGCCCAAGAAAAGAAGGATTCACCCTCCACCTCCTTTTCAGCCGTCGCGCCCCGTCCAGCCCTCCTCCCCGTCCACCCGAGGGGATGATACGGGGACTGACACGGCAGCGGCGGGTACGGACGACGAGGTGTACGACGAGGATCTACCGTCGTCACCTCCCACCAGGGCTTCTCCGCCCGACGAGATTGGATCGTTCCACTCCATGATCGCCAGGGCATCCGAGCTTTTCCAACTCTGCCCTGATGAGAAGAAAAAGGAAGGATTCCTTTATCAACGGCGCGAGGCCAAGAGGAAGACGGTCCTCGCGGTGCCTCTACTGGACGACATTTGGGATGAGGGCCTCGCCCTCCTCAAGAACCCTTCCACGACGCCAGCTAGAAGAGACCGGTACGAGAAGAAGTACTGGGTCCCGGACGCGGCCCCCCTGTGCCTCCGGGCGCAGCCTACCCCGGACTCCGTCGTCCCCGCGGCGGCCAGGAAGAAAGCGGGGGGGGTGCGGCCTCCACATCGACTTCCCCACCGGACGGCGAGGGAAAGAAATTGGACGCTATGGGACGCAGGGTCATCTCGTCTGCAGCGACGACGATTAAAGCGGCCAACGCCTTGGCTATCGTGGCCCGCTACGACAGGGAGCTATGGTACAAACTGGCTCCCCTGCTGGACTTCCTACCGGACGACAAGAGGGCGGATGCCCTGGAGATCCTACAGGAAGGTGAGGTGGCGTCGGACCACGCCATCACTATTGCGACGGACATCGCCAACACTGGGTTTCGCGTGTGCCTTAGGCGGCGTGGATGGCTCAAGGCTACGGACTTCCGTCAAGACGTACAGACCAGAGTCCTGGACATGCCGTTCGATGGGAACAACCTGTTTGGGGAAAACAGTGGACGATTCCCTTCAGGCCATTAAAGCGGACACTGAGACGGCCCGGGCCCTTGGGGTTCTGCAGCAACGACGGACGCCCTTTCGGAGCAGCGGAGGCAAGGGCGCCTCCAAAGGTTCCGGCGGCGGTTTCTCCGCCTACCGTCAAGCGGCCCGCTCGTCGTCTCAGGAGGCCTACAGAGGACGAGGCAAGTCTGGCGGACCCCGCCGTCGTCGCCAAGGAGGTCAAGGCGGCAAAGCCTCGTCGAAACAGGATTGAACCGGCCGTGGGGTCGGGCCCCCACCGAAGCACCCCGGTGGGAGGCCGGCTGGCGAGCTTCGTCAGCGTGTGGGAGTCCATCTCCACCGACCGTTGGGTGCTGGACGCCTTAGCCCGGGGCCACGCGCTTAAGTTTCAAAGAAGGTGCCCGCGCGTCCCCCCCGTGGCCAGGAAAGAGCTTCACATCCCTCAGCTTCTCCTGGAGGTAAAGGCGATGCTCAGGAAGGGCGCCATCGAACTCGTCCCAAAGAGGCTTCGGGGCTCCGGAGTTTACTCGAGATACTTCCTCGTGAAGAAGAAGACGGGAGGATGGCGCCCCATCCTAGACTTGCGACGTCTGAACAAGTTCATCAAGGCGCAGAAGTTCAGGATGGTCACCCTCCAGCACGTCCTGGGTCAGCTGGAGGAAGGAGACTTCCTGTCGTCGTTGGATTTGGAGGATGCCTACTTCCATATTCCCATCCTAAAGGGGCACCGAAAATTCCTCAGGTTTGTGGTCCAAGGGCGTCACTACCAGTTCAAAGCCCTCCCCTTCGGACTACGGTCGGCACCCAGGGTATTCACCAAGTGCCTTGCACCGGTGGCGGCGCAGCTGCGCCGCGAGGGAATCCACGTCTACCCCTACCTGGACGACTGGCTCATCCGAGCCAAGACGAGGGAGCTCGCCGTGGAGCACACCGCAAGGACCGTCAAACTTCTCACGGACCTGGGATTCTCCGTGAACTACGCCAAGCTCCACCTGGTACCCGCGCAAAACGCACTGTTTCTGGGAGCGAAGCTCGACACAGTGTCCCTTCTGGCCTCCCCGTCGGAGGAAAGGACCAGGTCCATCCTGGGCAAGGTACAGCGGATGTTGGTTTCCGACGCGGCCAAGGTGAGGTCCATCAAGTCCCTCCTCGGAATGATGTCTTCTTGCATCTACCTCATTCCCATGTGCAGGCTCCGGATGCGCCCGTTGCAGGAGTTCCTGGACGCGCGCTGGATCCAAACGACGGGCGGCTTCGAGGAGAGGATCACACTCGACGAGAGTTTCCGCCGAGCGGTCCGGTGGTGGGGCACCCGCGCGCATCTGACGGCGGGCATGGACTTCCAGACCCCAGACCACCAGGAGACAGTGACCACGGATGCCTCCCTGGAAGGGTGGGGAGCGCACACCGAAAATCTGCACGCGAGAGGCCTTTGGCTCCCGACGGAGAAGTCCCTCCATATCAACGTCCTGGAGCTCCGTGCAGTGTTCTGGGCCCTCAGGTCCTTCCTTCCGTCCCTCAAGGGCAAGGTGGTGAGGATCTTCACCGACAACACCACCACCATGTTTTACATCAGGAAACAGGGCGGAACCAGGTCCCCAGCACTGTCCAAGGAGGCGCAGGACCTGTGGTATTGGGCCGTCGCCCAAAGGATGTTTCTGGTGCCCTTTCATCTGGCAGGGATAAAAAAAAAACACCATCGCCGACTCACTCAGCAGGGAGCTGCGCTCGTGCCACGAGTGGGAACTACGGCAGGATCTAGTGGATCGCCTCTTCCGACGGTGGGGCACACCCCAGATCGACCTGTTCGCGACAGCGACGAACTCCAAGTGCCGGAGGTTCGCCAGCAGGTTTCCCCAGGCGAGGAGCATGGGCGATGCCTTCTCATTCCCCTGGGAGGGCCTGTTCCTCTACGCGTTCCCTCCTTTGCCACTGCTAATCCGGCTCGTCAACCAGCTCAAGAGGTCACGGTGCAGGATGATCCTCGTCGCACCTGGGTGGCCGAGGTAGATATGGTTCCCGGACCTTCTGGACTTGTCAGCGTCCCCGCCAATCAAGCTGCCGGTGGACGCGGATCTACTCTCCAGGGAAGGAGGCGCCATCCTTCACCACGACCCGAAATCGCTGAACTTGCAGGCCTGGCTCCTGCAGCGCTAGAGTTTGGAGGATACGACATACCGGCCGACTGCAGAGAGGTTCTTGCAAAGGCCAGGGCGTCCTCGACTCTTAAATGCTACGGACACAAATGGAAGAGTTTCTCTGTCTGGTGCCATGCACAGAAGATTAACCCTCTACGGATTACGGCTCCCCAGGTACTGCCGTACCTGCTGACGCTGGCCAAAGCTGGACTGGCACACGCGTCCATCAAGATTCATCTTGCTGCGATCTCCCGATACACCAGAACCATGGGCCGGACGTCCTTGTGGTCTCATCGTCTGGTGAAAGAGTTCATGAAGGGACTGTTCAGATCGTTCCCGCCGGTGAAGGCTCCGGCCCCGGCGTGGGAGCTTAACGTGGTGCTGACCAAGCTCATGGGACCTCCGTTCGAGCCTCTGCACTCGGCCCCGTTGAAGTTTCTGTCGTGGAAAACGGCGTTTCTTGTGGCCATCACCTCCGCACGACGGGTGGGTGAGATCCAGGCCCTTTACTGCAAGGCCCCGTACTTGACTTTTCACGACACAAGGGTAGTGCTCAGGACGCACCCCTCCTTCATGCCCAAGGTACCGTTGGACTTCCATCTCAACGAACCCTTGGTGTTGCCTGTGTTCTTTCCGTCGCCTTCGTCGCCGGCTGAGAGGACTTTGCACTCGCTGGATGTGGCTAGAGCGCTGAAGTTCTACGTGGACCGCACGAAGTGTTTTCGGAAGACGTCACAACTCTTTGTGAACTTTGGACCTGTCAATCAGGGGAAGGCTCTCTCGAAGGCTTCCATTTCCAGATGGCTCTCCGGCTGTATCATGTACTGTCATCGGTTGGCAAACCGACCGCTGCCTGGCCGTCCGAGAGCCCATTCCACCAGAGCGATCGCAGCTACCACGGCGTTCCTTTCTGGTGTGCCCCTGCTGGACATATGCAGGGCTGCTACGTGGAGGTCGACGCACACCTTCACGAAATTCTACTGCGTCGATCGGGATTCCAGGGAGGAGTCCAGGGTCGGCCAAGCAGTGCTGCGCAACCTGTTCGCCTGAGGTGAGCCTGGTGAGGAGGTAAGATGCTTAATGTTGAGTTTGATGTAATGCTTAATGTTGAGCCTTTGCCACCTCCCGTGGTTGTGCATGTGTGTACTGCTATGTATTCTTTATTCATGAGCATGTGAATCCATGCCAGACCCCATGCTGGAGAAGGAACAAGTTACTTACCTGTAACTGTTGTTCTCCAGCATGGGTCTGGCATGGATTCACATGCGAACCCTCCCGCCTACCCCTCTGCGGCTCTTCACTTGGTCATACTGCCACTTCACGTGCTTCCAAATCTGAAGATGGCTGCCAGAGGCGGTGCTTAGGTAGAGGGCAGTCATTGGCTGTGGTCAGTATGACGCAGAGACCAGTGATTGGTTGTTACTACGAAAGACAGATCAGAAACGAAACTGATACTGGTTTTTTCTTTACCGAGGATTCCCAGCCTGACGACGGGGAATATTCATGAGCATGTGAATCCATGCCAGACCCATGCTGGAGAACAACAGTTACAGGTAAGTAACTTGTTCCATATCTCTTTACGAAGACCCTGACAAAAGAGACTGAGAAGACCAAAGAAAGTTGTCTTGGCTCCTTGAACTGTCGGCCACATAAAAGTTGGAGAAGGATTAAAGGAGACCAAGAAAGGGTCTCCCAGATCTTGTGAGCGAGATGCAAGAACTTCTGCTGAATGTTTCCAAACCACACTTTATTTCATGTGACAATTATCAGAACATTCCTCGGCTATCTTATGGCCTTCATTACGTGATACACTACATTGTACTTTATGGTATTTGATTGAGCAAAACTCTCCCAAAGGCATAGGCAATACTGAATTGTATAAAACTATGCAATGAAACCATCCAGCAAAACCTTCAAATGTTCTGGCAAATTACTCACTCTTTCAAATGTGAACATTTGGTTTCCTTTGTCAGAACCAAGGGAGTGAGTGGGGACCAAGTATAGACAATTTGGCAAGATTGATTTGTGAAATTTGGAATGGCCTAGATTTGACTCCAATCCTCCTTGGCACACAGAATGGCTGCATGCCCCAGAGCTGTGCTCCCGGACTATAGTGCCTACCCACTTCAGTAATAGTGGACCCTGAAGTTTCTTCCTAGAAAGGCGGAAGTAACTGGTGGACCGCATCTAGGCAGGGTCTCATTCTATAGTATAACAGCTTGTGATTAGCAGTTGGTACTGGCATCAGAAATGTACCGGCAGATCAAGGACAGCAATGTTTTTCTTGAAATCTGTTCTTGAAGAAAAAAGGCCTTCTATCCTGTTTCTCTTACCAACAGAACCTGGGGCTTTCCATTCAACTCACCTTTCCAGTGGCAGCCAATCTATGGCCTGGCTCAGGTAAACACACTCTTTTTGCTGACCTACAAAAGTCGAGCTTCTGTTACTAATCTGGTGAAGTCTGACCATGTGACCCTCGGATTAGTTTAGATAAGATGAATCACCATGACTATGTGGAGTCTGGTAGAGATCAAGACATGAGCCTCTTTGTCATGAGGGGAGAAGTGATACAAGCCCTCTCTAGGATCCGCAGCATCTGACCTGTCTGCGATAGCTTGGATTCCATTGAAAACCTGTCCATGCCCCGGTCATCACAGAGTGGGGTGAGAGTCCGCTGGCGTGAAGCTCGAATCCCAGCTAGTTATAAGGTGTCCTCATTTCTTTAGGGATTGAACTGGTCTGTTCAGGTCCATCATGGAAGAGACCTCGCTGTTGCAGTTTCTAACCTTGGAAGCTGGCGGCTCCAGATTCCCAGCGCTCCCACCCACCACCCCCTTCTCTGAAGCAAAAGGATTATCTTGGGGGTGTTGGCATGTGTATACAAATCCAGACTGTGTTCTTGCAGAAATGATGCTGTGGTCTAGAGGTTAAACTTTAATAATACATGGTCAAGTACGACCCTTGCAGTACCCCGTGGAGGTTTTATATTGCCTGCGATTCAAAAGGGATAGAGAACAGTTCCCCATCCTTTAGGCGGATTGAATGGTCAACACTTCCGAACACTGCCCATAGGGTTTATAATAGCAGTGATACAAAACCGCCTCGATTCACTAAGGACTTATTATCTTCAAGGGTGGAGTCCATTAATTCTTCAGTGCAATGTCTCAAATGATCTTCAAAAGGACATTTTCTTCATCAGCGAGCACCTACATCTGATACATTTAGCTATAAAAGGAAGCTGTGATGCTTGCTGAAAACAGCGGGATCAGTACTCTTGAGTTCATGTGCCTTATGAAATTGATGACCACTGCATGACTTACTCTTAGAGGCAGCGTCTCTGGGTAAGTGATTGATTTGCTGAATTGGTAATTTCCTGGAAGCGAAAGACCAACCTATTTATCCATCATGGAAGAACATCGATCCTCTGGTGACCAGGTCACCCAGGCTTCTCCTAATAGGGTTTTAAAAACTTCATGAACGAGTGGTTACAATTGTGAGATGGTAGTCTTAATCTCTCGCTTGGTGAGGTTTCTGATTAATATTTGCCAGACTAGCTTACCGCTTTTTGTTGTTTTACTCCCCTGTAAGTCCTAATCTTTAGAAAGGCCAGCATATATGTGCACCGTGTGGGATCAACATTTTATATTTCCTACTGGGCGTAAATCTAACTTTGGTGACAATCATACATTGTATACGGTTACATGGGCAAAGAGTCTTTGCACATCTATAATTGAGGGAAGCCCAAAAAACCACTATGGAGGTAGTAGAATCTCTACCTTACTTTGGGTATGGGATAGAGTATGTATAAAGGGAAGGTAGAAACATTAATAAAACAGAACACCCACAATCACTTAATAAATCAGTACAAAAAATTGCAATTTATTCATTGAAAAACGATTTTTCAAACAATGTTTGAATTAACAATTTCTAAATAAAAGACGTATAGTCTCAACACATCATAAAAAACTTTAAAATCAAGTGCTAGTGACTCAAAAGAACGAATATCCTTTGGTGATAAAAATTCACAACAAATATTAATAAAGCAAAAAACAATTCAGGATAAAATCTCAGTACACTATTCCACTGGAGTAGATATCCTGTGATCCAAATGTTAATCTAATACAGTTACTAGACGTTTTTTTTTCTTCCACTTATATAGCGCTACGAACCCTCTGGCATCTGAGCGCTGCTTATTTCCCAAGGTGTGTGGTGCTCATTTATCAACCTTTGAAGGATGAAAGGCTGAGTTTGGCCCTGCCGTGATTTGAACCTGCGTCGGCAGGCTCTGCACGGATATCCAAGCAAGCACTCTACTTGTATTTACATGCCTAGATATTATCTGGTCGCTATTGTACGCATTCCTGCCTATACTGCTGTATTTGAATCTAGATGATGCCATGTGCACTTTAGCCACCTTGCACACTTGTATTTACATGCCTAGATATTATCTGGTCGCTACACACTGTATCTTAGCCCAACTGCTTTACATGAATCAAGCCACTGCTAAATACACCTTAGCCACTCTGCCTCATTGTAATTAGATGTTTAGGTATAACCTACCTAACATGTGCCCAAACATCACCAACCTGCTAGCATGCTTCCTGATCCTTTCAAACACCACAACACAGCTTAAGATGGCTCCATACCTACCCAACACGCCATCCCTAATTGGCCTCAACATCCTTGAATCAAACTTGGACACAAACATCCTTCAATCACAGTTACCTACCAGTCTCCCTCGAGTCACTATAGACAGGAACCTAGGTCTCAGAGCCAGACTAGCTAAAATCTATGAACCTCTTGCCCGCTCACTGCCCAGTACAAAGAACCCTAGAGCGCCGCCACCTAGACATAACCCCTCTACAAAAACCTCCCATCCACTCCAAAACCGTAACTCCATACCACCTCACAACTCCTACATCCACAGCACCCCGGAACCAACACAGGACAAGCGCCATACCACTACTCCCAAAATTACAGATAACCCCAAAATCAAGGGACCCTTGATCAACGCCAGATCGCTAGTAGCCCATGCTACGGAAATAGCAGACCTAATCCTCACAGAAGACCTTGACTTCCTCGCTGTTACTGAGACTTGGCTACACCCAGCAGCAGGTCCCATGCTCATGTTGGCAGTCCCAGATAACTACTCTATCTTGAGACAAGATCGCCCTAACTCTAGAGGAGGGGGTGTCGCCATTATCCATAAGTGCAGCCTTACCATTAGACCAGCAACTCCGTCCAATATCCTCTCATGCGAAACACTATCAATCAAAGTCCCACTTACCAATACCCAAACTCTCAATATCTACTTGATCTACCGCCCGCCGGGCCCCATCGGCACCTTTGATGAAGACCTCAACTCTATTCTATCCAGCAATCTTAAAAGCTCCACTCAAGTTCTCACCCTGGGAGACTTCAACTTAGGCTATAATGACCCAGAAGACAACATCGCCAGTACCATAGCTAACTCACTCACCGAAATAGGTTTCACACAAAGATGCACAGCACCGACCCATTCAAAAGGGAGAACACTCGACTGGGTAGCTGATTATAACTGCCAAGCAAAAATTACGAATATCTCTCCCCTAGTCTGGACCGACCACCACCTAATCTCGTTCATGCTCTCCACTGACAGACCTCCTCCTCCACCTACCATTAGGGCCCCACCGGCTCTCACCAGAAACAAAAAGAATATGACAGTAGAAAGACTCATCCCAACCCTACTTCCCACACTCAATACACTCGCTGACAACCTCGACCCTGACACCTTGGTCGAAGAGTACAACAAGACTATGGCCGCCTCACTGGACATCATCGACCCCCTCAAGCTCAGACCAAGCAAACCAAAAACGCACCTTAACAAATGGTACACACCATTCCTCAAAAACCTTAGGCAGCAGAAAAGAAATTGCGAGGCCACTTGGAAAAAGTCCCTGTCAGTCGCAAACAAACTCAAACTTTCCAGACTAGCCGCACTCTATAAAAAAAGAAATCTACTTGGCTAAACGAACCTCTTTTGATTCTTGCATATCCGAAGCGAAATCCAAAGAACTCTTCTCTATCCTTAAAGAAATAGAAACACCCATAGCACCTCCTGACACTTGTACCAAAGATAAAAACTGGTGCTCAGAAATTCAAAGTGCCCTAGCGAATAAGATCGCGACCTTACAAAGCAAAATCTCCTGCAAAAAAGCTTCTCTCAATGTCACTCTCCCACCAAAAAACTCGGACAAACTTACGCCCACAGGTATCACCCGCTTCAAATTCTCCAAAGTCAATACACTTGAAGTTGAAAAAATCATCCTATCCTTGAAACCATCCAATTGCCAAGGAGATCTGTGCCCAGCACAGCTCATCAAAGATGCTGCCCGCGAACTCTCCCCTTTCATTACGAAACTGATTAACGCCTCCTTCGCCAGCGGCTCTATTCCCACCAATCTAAAACAATCTTGGGTACGACCATTACTAAAAAAACCTACACTTGACCCAGCCACACCTACCAACTACCGACCCATAACAACCGTCCCTTTCCTTCTGAAAATTCTGGATAAGGTCGCCTATGTACAAATACAGAAGCACCTGGAAGATCACCACCTATTAGGATCCAGACAATCAGGGTTCCGCCCCCAACATGGGACTGAAACCACGCTCATCGACCTAAAAGCTCAGATCGACACACTCAGACAATGGACAAGCTGCCCTACTCCTACTCCTCGACTTATCTGCAGCATTCGATCTGGTCGATCACTCTCTTATGCTCACACCTCCACTCATCAGCACACTTCTCCACGGAAGCTATCACCTGGATCACATCATTCCTCAACGGCAGAACCATGAGGGTCTTCTCTCCTACTGCTGCAGCAGATCCCATACCCATCACCTTGGTGTACCACAGGCCTCCTGTGTCTCCCCCACTCTGTATAATTACCAAGCCCCTTTTCGATGATCTGGATCATCTCGGTATCACCTACACTAACTATGCAGATGATACCCAGATCCTCCTTGCACTTTCTGGAGATTATGAAAAGGATTTGGCCTTGCTAAATAGAGTATACATCATCATCCAGGCATGGATGGCCACACATGGACTATGCCTGAATGATGAGAAAACAGAGCTTATCATCCTAGGCACCACCTCCAGCCTAAAGAAACTGGGCCCGGCATACAATTCCTTCATGATTGATGGAAATAACATCACAGTCGGACAGGAGGTCAAAACACTGGGTTTCTACCTGGATTCTAACTTCTCCTTTAAAAGACAAGTGAGCTCCTTAGCATCATCCACGGCATACACATGCAAACTAATCCGCGCAGCCAAACCATTTCTTTTGGATAATAGCTGCCTTACGCTTGCTAGAGCCCTCATATTGCCCCGTCTTGACTACTGCAACGCCATCTACCTGGGATCATCCAAGGCCACTACCAGTAAGATACAAATTCTCCAGAACAACGCTCTTAGAGCAGCTCTGGGCATCTCTAGAAGAGAACACATAACAGGACTCAGCCAACAGAACAAATGGCTCTCTACTAAAGACAAAATCCTCTTAAAAACGGCATCACTCACCCATAAAGCGATCAATAATGCTGCCCCAACCTACCTAGTCAATAGATTTCACAGACAATCTTCCTTAAGACCCGTAAGAACGGCATACAAAGACTGCCTAACCGTTCCCACCTACAAACGTGCCACCATAGGGGGAAATAGCTTTCCGGTAAAAGCTGCCAAGTTGTGGAACTCCTTGCCTGCAAACATCAGAATGGACCTGCCTTACCAAAACTTCCGCTCCAAGGTAGTTTCATGGATGCAATCAGAGGCCCACTTGGACATATAAATGCCGCAATACCTGCACACAGCTTAACCATATGTGCCTACATGTCTACTTGTATATAATGCTAGACTCGTTACCTCACTGCTGCTTTGTATATAACTTTGATTTACTTTATTGTCCCACGTTTATGTATATGTTATGATGATTGTAACTAAGCCTAGAAAATTCTTGTAAATGCTGCGCCCTGATACCTCCGGGTACCCTCGCGCATTATAAATAATAAAAACAAACAAACAAACAAACTCGCTGTGCTATCTGAGCGGCATACATGCCTCAACATGTTTCGGTTCGCTGTTTGCATCTGGGACCTTCTTCCGGAGGATAGTAAATGGTCACATTGATTTTCAAAGCCACGTTTTCTCTCTATAAAGTGTTACCATTGGTGCCTGGATAATCTTACTCTTCACACAGTTTTGTGTTCAGTTATTCAAGTTCTAATTTTCCTATTGGGCTTCCCAATATACACCAGCCCTCATAGACACTTGATCATATATACAATGTGATCAGTGTTGCAATTCGAAAAATCTTTGTTTCCATGTTTTGTTCAAACCCAAATTAATGTCCTTGCTGCGTGTCGTCAGTTTACACACAGTGCAATTTCCGCACATGTGATGTCCTACCACTGGTGCTAGCTTCCATTACTTGTCACGGGTTGAGTTCTATTTCTTAATTTACTCTGATTAACCATATTACCAATTGATGTGGTGTTTTTGTAAGTAAACCAGGGGGGAAAAAGGGAGTCCCACAGTGATCCAAATCCAACATTGTAGAGTCTAGGTAGAGTGGTTCCTAGTCCTCTGGTAATTTTGAATTGAATAGTGTTTACATGAGTACAGCTACTTATAACATATTGAAACGGTGGCTGATACTGATCTATGGGTAACTAAACTAGGCCTCCATCCCGTATTAGGAAGACTTAACCAGATAGTTAGGCTTGCTAGGTCGAGTTAGAAAACCTAACTAAATGAATGAGATGTCCCTTATCTGGACTCTGCGGCATGGGTCTTTCCAATATGGCTGCCACATTTTATACATCGGTATGCACCCAGTGGAGGGTATCTCGACTAACAAGAAGGGGAGCCCCACTGTGATTAAAATCAAACAGTTTAGGGTCTAGGGATAGTGTTTTCCACTCCCCTGGTAATTCTCTACTGAATAGCGTTCACAGGAATACAGCTACCCAAAACGTACTGAAACGGTGGCTGTTATCGATTTAAGGGGAAATAAACTAGTCCTCCATTTCCTAATAGGAATACTGAACCGATAGGTCAATTTGTAAGGTCCAATTAGGATCAGACTAAATGAATGAGTCATCGCACCAAGTTGTGTGGGTGGATTTGGACATTGCGGCCTGGGCCACTCAACGATGGCCGCTCCATTGTACCTGGTCTGCCATCAGTTTGTTTTTTGGTGGTTTCCGGTGTTTTCAACTGGAAAAGGCGGTCGTTGTGAACAATCTAAATAAGGAACGAGTAGCCGCTTGCGAGCGATACCTTACCAGCGGCAAGAGACCGGTTCTTGCGAGGCAGAGCAGACGTAATCAGAAGTCTGTGTTTAAGACTGTGATTTACACACAGCAGGTAAGAGGGTTGCTCCGTTCTTTTGATTAGTGTGAGGACTAACTAGAAAGTAGACCAGCTTCCCAGCTGAGTCGAAACAATTCATGATTGAATTTGCACTAGTCATGTTGAGGAGTGCACAATAAGTTGCATTGTCAGTTTCTTTTGGGAAAGACTATCGATCACCTTTATTTATTAATACGGGACCGCTGTCTGCTATTTTTTTTTACAGATAATGGCAAAGGCCTGATTAGGCTTTATAAAAGGACTCTTTAATAGTTGAATTTTGGGAGAGTCTGTACGGCAAGTTCATTCCCGAATCTCTACATCAAGGGAACGGTAAGCGTTTTTAAGATACTTCATGAGGGCTGACACCATGACTAGATGGCACTCCTCCATTGGGGGACTTAACTCACCACAGTAATGGAGTGCAGTTTCTCCTTTTGATAGATACAAGATTGTTCCAAGGGGCAGGACTGGATCAGAATAGAGAGCCATTGGGAGAAGGCTTTAAACTGAACTAGTTCCGAGCTAAAACTGAACGAGTTGAGATTAGGTAAGCATAATTTGATCGATACTTTTAATTAAAAAGAGAGAAGGGTGAATGTAGATACCAGTTTAATGACGTAGTCTGATATAATTTATACGCATCTCCTAGATTACTCCGTCCAGTGTGGACCCGAGTCCACCCTTAAGAATATTGATGATTCCAGGTTACCTGTGGCGACTACTCCCACTTACAGGCGAGGTAAGGCTTTTTTCCTAACTCCAGCGTGGTGCAGAATATTTGCTGCTAGGTTATTAAGCATGCTAAGCTAAAACCTGTTTTTTATCTTTTATCAACAGTCATCAATTTTCTAATACACATAACGTGGTGCGACAGAATAGATCATCTATAATCTACTTGAAAGTCAATGTGACCGTTTACTATCCTCCTGAAGAAGGTTCCAGATGCAAACAGCAAACCAAAACATGTTGAGGGCGAGATCTAGTAACTGTTTGTATTAGAAAACAATTGGATCATAGGAGATCGTACTCCAGTGGAATAGTATACTGAGTTTCTATCCTGAAGGTTTTTGCTTTATTAATATTTGTTAATTTTTGTCACAAAAGGATATACGTTCTTCTGAGTCTCTAGCACTTTATTTCTAAGTTTTTTTTATGATGTGTTGAGTTTGTCTTTTATTTAGCAATTGTTAATTCTAGCATTGTTTTTAAAAATATTTTTTCAATGAATAAATTGCAACCTTTTGTAGTGATTTATTAAGTGATTGTGGATGTTCTGTTTTCTTAATGTATCCACCTTCTCTTTATGTATACAAAGTCTTCACAACATAGTGTTGGGACAGTTTTTCTAAAGTCCACCCTAAGGGACTTAATAAAACTATACCTTGGGCAATACAGAAACCCCAACTCTTAGTACAGGCCTATACCACCTGATATTATGGTAGCACTGACAGAACAGCCAAGCTTATCTTAGGAGGGAGATAGCTTGTAGGAAGGTACAAATAACTTGTAGCATACATATGGTCCAAAGAAACACTGTACACTGATATATTGGAAAACATAATGGTTTATTTTATATATACACAGGCAAAGAGAATTCCTCAGAAAGGTAAGTACTATTAAAAGTCATGAACACAATGTAAAAACCAACACAATGCTTATGGTAAGTAAACAACATATAAAACACATTTAGGATAGCAGTCTGCAATTCAAGGTAAGCAGACCTTATTGTTAGTAACTGTTCCTCATTTTGTTTCTAGTAATAATACAGTTCTACTAACAATGCTACTTTCTATAATAGTGGACCACAATTCAAAGGGAAGGCGATGACTGTAATACTTTTTGAGAATGGCAGTGACAATTCACAGGTAAGTAATAACTTTATACTTGTAACCTATTCGATTTTAGGAATATTCTGTTACAGCACCACCACATAGCAAGTAAGTATTTTGCAACACTTATTATATTTACTTTACGCCAGCATTATTCTGTAGCAGTCCTTCCCTAATCTAGGCCTGAGTGTTCTCAGAGGCAGAAGGGGACCCTGCAGGTCCAGGGGCCAGCTGTAGGCTGGTCAGGATGAGGCACAACTGTAAGAGTCAGAGTTCCAGAGGATTCCTTGTCTCGCAAGTAAGTAACATGCTTTAGAGATGGCAAAGTGTTCAGGGACTTCGTAGAAGGCTCCCTAGGTGCGCTCCGGCGTTGGGCCTGGGTGAACTCCCAAACTCACGAATCGCCACACAGGAGTGACAGAAGACTTTAGGTAAGTGTTACCCTCACCCACACAGTACCTATGTAGTGAAGAAGTGCTTGTAGATGGACGCCTTCACAGTGCAGCAGCACAGGACCCGGTCTCTAGATTCTTGCTCGTGGTGATGAAAGAAAGGACACTGGATAGGAAATTGCAGCAGCAGTTGAGCGGAAAAGCTCTCTGCAGCGGATTCTTCAGTGCTTCTCGTGGCTCTGTGAATTTGGCGCCCTTTTCAAGGTACCAGATGAAGAACGTTAGTAGTTTGATTGTTTCTGCTTCCTATCTCGGTCCAGCACTCTGATGAGGGCACTTCAAGGAGTGGAATCTTCTGGAGGTGCAGCAGGAGGCAACCAAAGTTTCAACGAGATTTGTTTACGTGAAGGCATTGCCCAGCGCTCAGCCTCGAGGTCACATGGTTTGGAGGTTTGCAGCCCAGGAAGGTCACTGCTCATTGTGGGGTGGCTGATATGCAAGTCTTCTCAAGCCTGACTGGTCCCACCCGTCTAAAGGTTGGAGTCCTTGTCTTCGGGGCTCCTCTGTCTCATGGAACAAGCAGCCAGGACCGGCAGTGGTTACACAACAGGCATCTCTGGTCACTGGAATCGGCTACAGCCGTCTTCTCTTCTTCCTCATTGGATTTAGCTCCAGTAGTTGACTTGTCTTCATCTTCCAGATCCAGGTCAGGAATCCATCCAATCAGCACTCATGCTATATTTATACTTTGGGGAGTGGTGGCTGTCGTTTCAGGACAGCCAGCCTCCCAGTTAGGACTGGTTCCAGGCAGGTATGCCAGAAGCCAAAGGGCTGAGACGTGTCTCTCTCCCTCTGGGCTACGCGAAGGGTACCCACTGAAGACCAAAATCAAACAAGGTCCTCCTCCACACAGGACAGCAGAGGTTTGGCCAAGAAAGCACAAGCACACTAAAAATGGTGGGGGAATAAAAAGAAAGAATACAGCCACTATTCTGTGCAGTACCATGGCTGTGTTTACAGCCCGCAAGGTAAAATCACACAAAGGTTGGTAGAACATGTCCACTGCCACCAGCCATAAAGGAATGATTGTAACTAACAGAAATGTCACAAGAGCAGTGATAAAGGGGATACATAGGATCCCCTCAGTATTCCACCTAGGGGCGGGGGTGTGCAGATCTCGCAATGGGGATTGTAGAAAGCGGAAAAGGTATCCTTCTACTCTTGGGAACATTAGTTCACACAAGGATCCCAAGAGTACATAAAAAAGGGACCCCAAGGGGCACCACAGCAACACTGCACAGAAAGAAATGTATAGGACAGTATAATCGCAGACAAAGTATGAAGAGTAACAAAGATGACTTCCATGAAAAGAGTAAAAGAAAGGGTGAATGGGGGGAAAAAGGTTCCCACTCACTCAGGAACATGGACAATGAATACACAAGTCTAGCAACACATGCTGGGGGTCTCGCAGATGAGGGAGATTCTAACCAAACACATAGCATTCATTACCGGCACACTGTTGAGGGTAGCAGGGAATAGTACGTATTTTAGTTAGCAGGGATTATGTAATGGTACTAAGAAGGGATGTGGGGTTGAGGGAGTAGAGGGGTGGTTTGTAAAGGGTGGTCATTTGTGGGCTCGAGGGTATTGCGTCTGGCAGCGTGTGAAGAAATTGCTCCTTGAAGTGGAGGGCCATGATTTATTTTCTGAATTGCACGAGGGTGGGAGCTAGTCTGTTGATGGATATGTGGTTCTTAAAACTTGCGGCGTAGATGGAACATGGTTCGCCCTGGTTCTTTCTTTCAATGCATTTCTGCTGCTTTAGGCCAGTTAGCTCCCGATTTCTGCTGATGTACCAACCACCAGTGATGGTGATTTTTGCCTGCTGGGTACGCGGGAGCGTGCATGGTGACGGATGTGTATAGGATGCAGCTGTCTTTGAAGGGTTCCATTTAGTGTTTATTACCTGCTACTGCATAGAATAAATTAAATACCTGCAAGGGCGTTTTGTAGTATTGCCCTCCCCTCCCAGGAGCTTGATCTTGACGGCTAGGTTGCTGCTATCAACACATGAACTTGGGGAACCCTAGTGATGCTTTTATCAGTTGCCCACTGGGCCCGAACACTGGTGTTCTGGGTGAAGCTACTGTAGAGCTGAAGATATAAAAGCTCCTTCCAGCACGTCGCACAGACTGTTGGCTGGCGAGCCTAATGTCTCACAAAGTATTGTCAATAGTTTGGGGTTGGAGCAGTCTCTTCTAGAGTTGTTTGGATACCATCTGATTTGTTGTTGACTTGGCAGGGTCATTGCAGTTTGGCAGAGAATATATTAGTATACCGTTAGACGTGGTTACATTGGAACTGTTGCATGCTGCATGCAAATCTTTGTGCCCTGGAAGACGAGTTCTCTACTGATCAAAATACACCATTTGTGTCATTCTCATGGATTGTTGTGATCTTTAAGTTTGTAATTGTATTTAGTTTGGGGGTCCGGTAGATTATCTGTTTGCCTTGCCCTTTCTTGCTACCAGAGCATTTTTTGATTTTGGTTTTGCTTTGAGTGATCATCAGGTCGGTTATGCACTCTTATCTGTGCTTGGCTTTTCGGACTGTCTGCCCAGAGGATGGGAGTTGGTTACCCAGCTCCGCTTATTGCACAGTTCAAAGGCTGTCTTGTAATCCGTTGATTTAGGGGACCTTTGGAAGGTCACCCAGTGGAGCCTTAAGAGTTTTGTCTCTGCTCAAAGTCCACCTGGGCGCACCTTCTACCTTCTTCTTCTTAGTCTCAGGAGGATAGCTCAGGGGCAACGCGCTCGCCTTGGAAACAAGATGAGGCGGAGCAACACAGGTTCGATTTCCGGGTCCGCGCTTAGAAACCTCTGGGTATTAAGCATGTTATAAATATCATATCATACCTCTTTACGATCCCCATTGAATAGTAGGCGGCATGTTATTTTTGAGACTGTTGCATCGTCTCATGGGACAGCTGGGGTTAGACTTCATGCAGAGCGGGCACATTCGATAAATGTGCACTGTAATTTCAGCCGTACAAGGTTGATGAGATCTGTCCAACTGTTCAAAATCTTGAGGTGTGAAGGCATCCTGAAGTATGACACAAAGTTCAAATCCAAACAAATGCTTTTACTTTGCTTCTATGTCAGGATGGAGGAAGGCCTAACTTAGGCCAAGGTGGGATTTCCCGACCTAAATAAAACTAAGGAAAGTCTGAGTCAAAGAGTTCAACTGAAGAATCTGTGTACAAAAACCTTATGCTTGCCCTCACAGTTAATCTATACAAAGTGTAGGGATATCAGAAACCAAAAGAAAGTGTCCAACATAAAGTTCCCAGATTGGCACACAGCTTCCTTTCACCTCCCTTCCCTGAATATAGAACTGTTCCAGATCATCTCAATGCAACCACTCTTCAGTTCAGGATGATACAGATTTAATCAATACTCTTGGGTTCCCTTCCCCAATTTCCAAATAATATAGTTCCAGACACCAAAGAACCTCGAGACTCCAGTCTCAAATTAATACATGTCTCAAATCTCAGGGATCGTCAAGACTTAATTTCTACAGCACCAAAGATATCCTTTGTCTTTTCCAAGTCTTTGCCACTTTTGCTGCCCTCTTTTAATGGTGGATTTTCGATGCATTTGTATTGCTCCTATACAGCAAAAGTGTTTCCAGAAGGCAAAATGGGGCTGTGAGGGGACAAAGGTGAAAACGACAATAACGGTCCTACTAGGTCTTGTGACATTCAGATTGTGCAAGCGCAGTAACGAGAAGTGCAGGGGGAGGAGGGGAAGTGCAAGAGAGTGAGAGGAGCCCAGGGGCTGGGCAACTACTGAGGGGAGCCCAGGGAACAAGGGGTAAAAGTCAATAGTGCAAGTTCGGGATGGACCAGACTCAGTGGCTAGTCAGCGAAAGGGTGACCGAGGGCAAGTGCTGGTTCTAGGGGTGCTGAGGTAGACTGATCAAGGAGGACATGGTCCCTTTAAGACTAATAAGGAACCAGGCAATCGGTCGCAGCAGCTGGGGGACATTAGCAAGGGAGAGGAAGAGGGAAGGAGGAGCAGAAAAGGAAAGTCTCGAGAGTCTTAAGGAACTTGAGGAGAGCCGGATCAAGTCTGAGAGGAGCAGGGAGGCCGCTCCACAGGGAGGCTGGTGCCGAAGACATGGAGATCTACCCCCCCCCCCCGCCCCCACGCTCTGCTTTGAGAAACGTCTGATCTGCAGAGAGTTGGTTTTAGAGGACCGAAGGACGCAAGCCTTTTGGATGTAGCAGAGGGTCTTGAATTTGATCCTTGCACCCACGGGAAGCCAGTGGAGAGATGTTAGGGTTGGAGAGATGCGATCCCTGGGTTTGAGGCCAAGGATAAGTCTTGTATTCTGATGAGGGCGGATAGAGGCAGATTGAGGAAGAGGCTGTTGCAGTAGTCCAGCCTAGAGAGGACCAGAGCTCTGGCAGCATAGTTTCTGGGGGAAGGTAAGGAAATCAAGAATGCCCATGAGGTGCAGCTGAACGTAAACCACCTTGGCAAGGTCAGCGATATGGGGTAAAAAGGAATTCCAAGAGGAGTCGAAGATGACACCCAGGTTCTTTGCCTCACACGAGGGTGAGGAGAGGGGACCCAAAGAGGGCATCTAGTGTTTACTAGGAAAGGAGGGGGCAGGATGCCCAATGAGGAGGATCTCGGTCTCACTGGCTTTAAGGGAGAGATCGTTAGCAGCACACCATGCATAAATAGCAGTCAGACAATCGTGAATGAGAGAGGAAGGAGAGGAGGTAGAGGAGGGAAGCTTAAAGGCGAGCTGCGTGTCATCAGCATAACACTGCAAATGAGGAGAGCAGATGAAGATCAAGTGGCCAAGAGGTAGATGTTGAAAAGCCACAGTGAGAGGGTAGAGCCCTGAGGGATGCTGCAAATGGGGAGGTGGACGAGAGAAATGGGCCCAGTTGAACCTGAGAAGGCCAAAAAGATTTTTTTAAATTTGTGATAGCTGGGTGTTGGGCAACGTTTGGATGCAGTACCCTCTGGGAACACTACAAGCAACTATAGGCAACCCAACCTACAAGTAAGCTTGTACTACACAGTTTTGGTAGCGTTTTGAGCTGCCAGGCTTATCTCAAGAGGGGAAATGTGAGCTGTAGTGGAGTTACACAAAGATTCACAGTTGCAGGTATTCAAATAAACTCTTAAACTCAAGGTTTCGTGCATAAAAAAATTATAATTTATCAGTCAGTTATAAAGTCTTCTTCAGAAGGGAGCAATAGAATAGTAACACACAAATATACTTCAGTTTCTGGATCAGACGAGGCCCTTTTGGGATGACCCACAGACACAACCTACACCTACAGGTGACTTCAGTAACCAGGGTGCTGGGGACATTAATATCTTACTGTTGGCATGCAGAACACTTCTTAAAAAAATTGGTAAAAGGCAAAGGTTATTAGAACACAACAAATTACAAATATTCATAAGCAGGGCAAATACTTTCAGATGGCCTATTTGAATTGAATTACTCTTCTAAGTGCTAAGCCAAAGTCAATGGGCCAAAGTCCTTGCATAGGATGCAGCACTTCAGGTAAGTAATTGGAAATGTCTTTGCACAAGTTCTTAGGAGTCTTTGATAAAAAGAAGAATCAAATGTGGGGCCACAAGCTGATTAGACTTGTGAGTTGTAGTAGAAGTTACAAGCACTTCACAGTAAGAGGTAATTTCTCTTAGACTTGTTTTACAGTACCTTGGTAAAGAAGAAAAGATGCAGCTGGAGATTTCTGTTCCTGTGCAGCTCTGCAGGTCTCACTGTTCCTGTGCCTCAGTCATGGGAACAAGAGGGAGGACGTCGGGGGACTCCTGCACTGGCACTGGCAAACTTTACTTTCAGTGGCTGTTTCATGTTTCAGCTCCTTGCGGTACAGCAAATAGCAATAAGCGTGGCTCCTGGCTGTCAAGGTGGACTTTCCTCACATATGAGGTCCCACACTCAACTGAGGGGGGTCAGGCTTGGTCAATCCTGCTTCGTGGGAATCTGGAGGATCTTCAAAAGCTTTAGGCCAGCTTACAAGCAATGCACACAATCTGGTGTCCCTTTCTCTGGCTCTACGGCTTCCTGCAGCAACCCTGAGTAAATTCAACCAGCTCCGAGATGGGTGTCCAGGTGGCTTATTTGGGAGTTGATTTGTCCCACCAACTGAAAGGGAGATGTCGTCCTACAAGGCTTCTCTGTCGATGCGAACTTGGCAAGTAGTCGCTGCAGCAGGGCTTCACCGGGCAAACTAACGTTCCAGGGATTGCAGCAGTCGTCCTCTTCAAGCTCTTCTTTTGTTCCTTTGTCCAGTGGTCGACTCTGCCTTCCAAGCCAAGAGACTCGCCTTTTATCCAGTTCTCTTCATTCCAGCCTAGCTGTCACTCCCCCAGCAGGGTGGCTGTCCTTGCTGGACAGTCAGCCAGCCAGCCAATCACCACAGAGTGCATTTGGGTCTCCTAGGAGACTAAGCACAGGGAGTTTCGGGCACCTCCCTCACTTCCTGCCTACCCCAGACACTCTTGAGCCAGAGGTGGGTTTCACTCCTGAAGCCCGCCAAAGACGAATGAACAAAGAGACCAAACCTGGTTTGGCGAGCAGAGAAAAACTCGAAGGACCTTTTCACAAAGAAATGGTGAAAAAAAGACAACCAGGGACCATTTTAACAAAGGAGGCTCAGTGCCATTTTGAAAAAAATGGTTCCCGCTTTAACCTTACCGTAGCTGCAAACAGTTTGCGGTCGTGGTAAATCATGGTAGTTCCTACAAAAACCACTGGCACCAACCATTCTGAGAGGAAAGGGTAACCTATAAATGCTACAAGAGTACTAGACACAGGGGATACTAAGTAACCCCTCCAGCTGGGTCTGGAATTTTACAGGACTAAAAAGTCAATTTCACTCCACTGCTCTGGGAAACAGTTGATCCCAGAGAAGGTATTTAAACCTTGGGCAATCTGGAAGACTTCCCTGTGGCATTGCACTGAAGGTGCTTTGTGACACAATTGTAAATGATGATGCATATGGAGTTGGTTAGACTTCCAAAGCCAAATACACGACAGAGCGGGAAAAATGGTCTCACTCCAGGTAAAATCAAGTCCTCCAAATCCAGCAAAGTTGCTGTGGGTCTCTAAGGTGGAGGGAATTTGCACATTTTTGAAAATTCTCCCCAACACTGGGTTCGGTACCCGGACTCACTTCCCTGTTTGGTCTGTGTATTGGCATCCAATTTATGTAGGGGGTGGTGTGAAGTCTGCGGACATCGGATGTGCCCGCTGATTGGATGAGTTGTGGAGATGTGTCTGTGTTTTGTTTTATTTTATTTATTTATTTATTTTTGGGGAATCCCCCGCCATGGTGGATTTTCGGACATCCACTGGAGACTGCGAACAGCACTGTAAAAACATATTTAAAACCACACCCAACATCGCACTTGTCTAACTAATGAACCAATCTCTGGGGAGGTGACGGGTGAAGAGGATGGGATGGGATGGGATATGTCCTTTGAAAATGCCCAGAAAACGGGGGCTTTTTCAATTCCGACGTCCGTGAACAGTCCTGATGTCCGGGGTAGTCCTGTGATGTTCACGAACATCTGGTATATTAGGTGACATCTACCTATTTCTGCATTACAGGGTTGATGAAAAGCAGTTTTTGGATGGCTTACAACTTTGGCGCCACTCAATGAAACTGCATGAAACTTTGTAATCTGCTGTGGTGCCGTTTTGCCAAGAGGGAACCAAATTGGGGATGGGGGGTCCAACATATTTTCAAGGCTTATAAATGTGGTGCTCTTTGACAAACCTGGACAAAAGTTTGCAAAAAGATTTAGACCTCGATATGAATGTTTTTACAAAGTTTGGTGGGATTTTGTGAAGAGGGGGCAAAATTATAGCAGGGTCTCAACGTTTTTAGATGGCTTATAACTTTGTTGCCGTTTGACGAATGTGGAGAAAAGTTTTCAGAAAAATTATGGATCCAACCGTGAATGTTTGTGTAAAGTCTGAATGGATTTTGTCAAGTGGGGGCTGAGTTATAGAACTATAGTATGTATGTATGTATATTTTGACACTTTTCAAAAATAAAACCTGGGCAGATTTGCAGCAAACCGGGGAAGGGAGCATTGGCAAGGACCTGAAAGCATGGTTTTGCAAATTGATGTGGGAGGTCAAGGCCCCAAACATACATAAGGGCCAAGTACACCAATTGGCAAAGGAGAGGAGGAGGAAGAGAGCAAAGTCTTAAGGAGTTTCTGGAATTTTAGAAGGTGCTGCTCAAGGTGCAGGGAGAGGGGGAGGCTATTCCAAAGGAGGGAGCCCGCAGAGGAAAGTGAGCGACCCTCCCCTCCCCCCCAACACCCCTCCCATGCCCCCTGTTTAGCAAAATGCTATATACACACAGAGTTTGTGCCAGAGGAGCGGGCGGTCTAGTGGGGAGAGTATTTATTGAGATAAAGTTGAAGATGATGTGGTCCCCTGCCCAAGACAGCCTTGTGGATGATGCAGAGGGATTTGAATTTAATACAGTATAATATATAATATTAGATCTAGTGTTTGTGGATGTTTTTAAATAAAGATAATGAGCCTGCTTATTACTGTGTTGTCTCGGATGGTAGACATTCTTCCATGCCTACTATCCAGTACTACACCACAAGACAGCGGGACCAAAACAAAAAATCAACTCGGCACCAACAAACAATATAAAGACCAAAACAACCCTAAATATCAAAATGCCGCGCAAATGACCTGTACCAGGGGAAATAAAAAGAGCAGAAGGAACAAATGCTCCAGAACAACAATAAAGACTCTCAACAGCAGAACACACTCACACAGACTGGGTCGACAACCGAACCGACGGTGAGAGAAGAGACCAATCACTCTACTTAACTCCATACCTAGCAAACAACCGGTCACCAGAATGAACCAACCCAAGAATCGGCAACACCGGACAACCAAACACAACCACGCAGAAAAATGGACAACGATAGAAATAACAAAAACATAATTTACGCAATAACAACTTACATCACCAAAACAAGAGGAACTTCCACTCGACATCCACAATTCTTGGGAGAACCTGATGAAAACAAAATCCCAAGACTGAACCTAGAAGAACCTTTCGACGACAGACACACCTGTACCAACACCTCAACTAGAGATCGACCTGAAAGGAAACCACAATACAGAGCAGAAAAGGACCCCAATAATAAAGCCAAAACCAAACTACACCTCTAAACTCCACTGCAATCTAATAAACGCAAGAGCCATGTCAAAACACTCAACAGAGATCTTTAACCTTTTATATGACAACGGCATCGACATCCTATTCATCACAGAAACATGGCTGGACGAAAACTACAAAATCACACTCCAAAGCGGCCTCCCAACCAACTTCAAATGCCTTCAAGTAAACAGAAAAAACACAAAAGGAGGACTCCTCGCAATAGCATTCAATGAACACCTGAAAATAAAAACGGACAATCCTCTCGACATCAACTGCAAAACCAACCATGGTCATACACCAATCGGCGAACCCAAAAACCAACTTCACATTCATCCTGGTATACAGACCGCCGACCTACGATGCAACCTTCGTAGATAACTTCATAGAAGCCGCCATCAAGCACGAACATCTAATTATCCTGGGGGACTTCAATATCTGGTTTGAAGAAAGTCACGGCAACTCCCAAAACTCACTGATTGGACAACTTACAACCATAAAGCTATGACAGCTGGTCAAAGGGGCAACACACTTGGCAGAACACACCCAAAATGCAATCTTAGCCAAGGAAAAGGGTATCACCACGGCACCACTGATACAAATACTGTGGAGTGACCATCTCATCATCCCATTCGTGATATCCAGCCCTCAAAACTTGCATCCACCACAAAAAGAAACTGGAAAACCGTCTAAGCAAACAACCTATTTGAACAACTGGAGATGACCAAATGCTCAATTACAGAACTAGAGCTAGCTGACCTACATGGGAATGCGGAGCTACTACACAAATGGATCTCTGATACAATTGAAAAGATCGCCCCGGAAAAACAATTCACCCCATCAAATAAAAGGGCAATGGAAAAATGTTTCACCCCAGTACTAAGCACCATGAAAAAGGACAAGAAGAAGATGGAGCTGGAATGGAGGAAAAAATACAACCCTGACAAAAAAATGTTTCAGAAACAAACCTGCACATACAAGAAGGAAATGCAAAAGGCAAAGAAGGCATTATGATGACAGAATCACCAATGCCACCAACACACACACAAAAATGTTCAACATCAAAGAAATGAGAAACCCTCAGGCTGCGACGACACCCCAACCCCCCTCAGAGAAACTATGCAACGACCTGGCAGACCACTTCAAGAATAAAATCAACGACATCCGACAAATCATACAAAACCAACCAACCAACCATGACATTCAACCAACCGGACCTAACGTAGAGCCACAGCACAAACTCCAAAACCTTCCTGAAATGTCAGCAGAGGCATTCGTCTTGCTGTTAAAACACAGCAACAAAGCAGGATCACCCATGGATCCCTGCCCCCCCCTGACCTCTACAAATCAATCCTCGCACAGGGAACGCCATCAGAGTATTACAGAAACCTCCTAATCTCTCACTAGCAACAGGAACTGTACCAAAAAGCTTCAAATCAGCATATATGAAACCGCTTTTAAAAAACAAAAGTGGCGACGTAGAAGCCCTCCATCTACAGGCCGATCTGAAACATCCCCTACCCAGCAAAACTCCTTGAAGCCTACGTATACAAATTAACCCAAGAACACGTAGAAAAACACCACCTGTTAGACCAAGCACAAGTCGGTTTCAGACCCGCAAGAGGAACAGAAACAGCACTACTATCCATTTGACTAAAAACAAGCGCGGACTCCAACACAAACTGAGCCCCGATTCTGCTCGACCTCTCCGCAGCCTTCGACACAGTTATCCATGACACCTTAACCAAAAGACTAGACGACATAGGCATAACGGACATGGCACTTCTCTGGATTAAATCATTCCTAGCCGACAGAACAGAAACCGTATGGATAAAACACTTCAAATCCACCCCACGAGTTAACAACTGTGGAGTACCACAAGGGTCCTCACTATCGCTACTCTACTCTAACATCTACCAGACTCCAGTAATCAGAATCTTCAAAAAATACAAAATTACATGCTACAACTACGCAGATAACACTCAAATAATCTACTAACTTGAAAACGCTCAACCCTATCCAGTGTCTTAAAGGTCTTTAACTGGATGAACGCCAACAACCTGAAAATCAACCCAGGAAAGACAGAAATCATGATTATTTCAAAAACCCAGAGAACACCTACATTCCATGGCCAACGGAAATGGGAACCGCTCCAACACCATCTAAGGTAGTAAAAAATCTGGGCGTCCTGATGGACAACACCCTAACCTTAGAACCACAAATAAATGAAATGATCAAGAAATGCTTCTTCCTCCTCCACACGGCAAGAATGAATCCTACCTTTCCTCTCATTCACCCACAAAATACTCGCAATCGTCACCCTCATCATGTCAATCGACTATGCAAACAGCCTATATCTCTGGATGCTAGAATACCTCCTGAAGAAACTACAATGGATCCAAAATACAGCAGCCAGACTGCTCCTCAAACTATCCAGAAGAGACCACACCACCACAGCCCTAAATCACTACACTGGCTCCCAGTAAAACATTGCATCACCTTCAAAACCATGTGCATAACACACACAGCAATCCGCGGACAAGGAGCTGAATTCCTACAAAAGAAAATAACAATCTACAAGCCAACTAGACTCCTAATATCAAGCAACGAAATCCGCCTGGAACAAAAACCATACCTTAAGAAAAAACTTGGGGGCTCCTCCTTCTCCCACTTGGCCGCAAAAACCTGGAATAACACCCCGAAAGAAATGAGAAACACCATAGACCACCTACAATTCAGGAAATTATTAAAAACCTGGCTCTTCAACATTACAGACTCAAACTGAAAAAAGCAAAACCACCAAGCGGGAAACACATAGAAAAGGATAACAAAAATTCAGGATGACACTGACAACATCCAGAACCGACTAAAGAAACTCTTACTACAACAAGAGGGACAATGCTAATTCGAATAGGAACCTAACAACACAAATGAGGACAGAAATCAGCATCCCTAGCCAACTCCAGCCAACAACCTCACTCGCCCCTAATTGCTACCAGGTATCAGGCTTGTATAGAGTTGCGTGAATGTTAGCACTTGCCACACTTTAACTAAGCTGTGGACATTGGCATGGGCATTGACCAGATGGAGTTATGAATGAAGGCAGGTGCTGCCCCTGGACGTAATTGCAAATGTTGGCATGTGGCACACTTCGAAGGGGCTGGGAGCGGTAGCATGCATGAGCAACCGAATAAGATGATGAAGGCCGACCAGCCGCCGCATACGGATGGAGTAGCCTTGTTGCACACCGACTGGATTGGGAACACTCTCTTGGCCAGATTTGAAGGGATGCACAAACGCCTGCCTACCCCGCATACAGACAGGTGTCACATAGGTGGCTGGTGCCGAACCTGGGAAAGTTTATGAATAGGAGTGGAAGGACTGTGAGTGCCAGATGGCCCCAGACCTTGACGGAGACGCAGAGATGCTCCCGCACCCACCTACAGGGAATATGGAAGTTTAGCGCCGGGCTTCCAGACAGCAATGCCAATTAACCAGCCCACTAACAATTTCACCGCTCTGCATACACCTCTCAAACTCTATCCAAACACAACCACAAGCCTACAACACAACAATGCGCACAAACTTCACTACACTGCAACAACAAAACAAACCACATATAGACTCGCACAACAGCACATGACTACCGACCGTAAAACACCCCAAGCACAGCCAATGGACCCACCGGGCTGAGGCCGCCAACAGCACATCACTGCTCTCTTGCACTTCTCCAGCTTACTCCCACTAACTCGCCCCCCACCCCCTTCCCTTTATCAGAGCCGCCAGAGCGCTAGGGGACCACTCCGGTGGTGATGGTGCGCGGTACAAATATCCTTTAACATTAACATCTCTTCTCATAGATGGAAACGTGTTGATTGTGCAATGCTCACAGATTCCTTCTCATCCGTCCTCTAGGCTCTGACATCATGATGCAGCTGGATGACGTGGTGAGCAGTACAATTTCAGGACCCCGGGTGGAGGAAGCCATGTACAGGTTGGTAGGTGCACACCCCTACCTCCACGCCCATTGACATCGCTCCATGTTGGGTTGTTTTGTACATCAGGCAACTCACAAACCTGTTTTTAATGCTTGGCAAATTCTCTGGTGTAATTTCTAAGTTCTGGTGAGTGTGCTGACATCGCTCTCCCCAGGTGATTGCCTTACCACAGCACCCCCTTAAAGGGGGGGGCGTGGGAAACAGGAGGTGTGTATGTGGTTGTTGCCTGTTGACATTTCATAGCTAAGTTCTTTCTGAATGCTTATTCTGCCTGTGGGGTGCTTGTCTGATTTTAAAGGTTGTGTCTATTGCTCATGTCTGGTGCATCTTCAACTGACCAGCCCATCCCCTTCACATCCTTGAGTCACTGGACCAATCCATTCCCTTCACTGCCTTGGGACCCTTTCCTCTGATACATAGAAGGTTGAATTGTTTATTCTCACCAGTCTGCTTTTTAAATTCCAGGTCGATCCGCTGGCTGGATCGAAGCATTGCTGCCAACCAGAACCCTGATGCACAGAACCTCTTTGCAATCATCCAGGGAGGCCTGGACCCAGAGCTTCGGAGGAAATGTCTAGATGGTGAGATGACCACTCCCAGCCTCTTCATTGAATAAGAAGCTGTAGAAACCTTCAGTGAAGCAAACACAATGTTCTATGAAATGTATTGCTTCAGTCATATTTGGTTAGCAGTAAACAATGTTAAGTGCTACCACGGTAGACGAGTACTTTCACCTACTGCTTGGACCCTGCCTTTTAACCTCGAGAGGTCAATAAAAGAAATTCCATTCTCTTGGTTGGTAATATCACTTGTTACTTAAACATAAAGTGACAACGCAGTAGGTGTTCCTGTCTGTGCATTACCTCTGAATTAGTTCCATACCTTTTTCCTTTTTAATTTGTAGAGATGACAAAGCGCGATGTTCCGGGATTTGCGATTGGCGGCTTGAGTGGTGGGGAAGAGAAGGATCACTTTTGGAAGATGGTTACACTGAGCACAGACCACTTGCCCCGCGAGAAGCCCCGTTACCTTATGGGTGTGGGGTAAGTCCAAATTCTCTGCTCCTAGGATTGGATCTGTAAACCATAATAGGCAGCTATTGGATGTCTGCAACTTTGTGTTTCCAGGTGCTTTGCACTACAGCTCCAATCAGTCTTAGCGAGCACAGTCAATGGTGGGGGATTAGCCTTGTCTGAACAACCGAAGAGCCGCAGGCGAATGAAATGCAACATCTAGTGCAGGGTGTGCCGATTGTGTATATTTGTATATGACTGATCTTTGCATAGTTGGCCTAGGATTGACTGTTCTTGTGGCAGAAAATCCCTCCAATCCTTTTTCCTTTGTGATTTGCCGTTTATACAAAAATACCTGTTCGTTCTACTGGTGTGTTACATTAATGCGGGTTATGTGTTTAGTAGGGATTTGCCAGTGAATGTGATATTGAAACAAGACGGCATCAATTAGATTTTAGGGCTAGAGGGACATGCGACAGAAATGGGAACAAAGCAAATGGACTATGCATATCTGAAAACGGAGGTTCACTAAAAATGTTCCTTTTCCCCCTCCATGCTTTGACAGGTACGCAACAGATCTAGTGGTCTGTGTGGCTCTCGGGTGCGACATGTTTGACTGTGTGTTCCCCACACGGACGGCAGTAAGTACCAATGGCTTTTTTATTTCACTCATCCTTCCAGTGGCATCCTCTGGCTCCCTTGCACATTTCCTGCTAGCCCATTTAATTTCAAAGTGCTTTTCCTCTGATGGATCTTTTAATGGAGTGCCCCATTGTATTTGCTCCTTAAAGTTTTCTACACCCCACCACTTGCTGGCGTTTGCTTGTGGTACGCGAGAAGGGCATACGTTTACACTCTTGGTGGGTACTTTCACAGCTTTGTATCTGAGGGCCACAGTAAATGGGTCACTGCTACTATTCAATATGTACTTGTCTCCTGCCAGAAACCTCATTGTTGTTTAAATTATAGGTGGTGGGAAATTTGTACTGGATAAAACGAGAACTGGGAGTTGAAGAATGCACCTATCACACTAAGAGTTTCGGTCTGTGTGGAGGTTCTCCCTGATGGCTTCAGGCACAGGAGGACTTGCATCTGAATGTTATAAAGAGCACATGCAGGAACTTGGTCCAGTCTTGAATGGGATGTAGGAGTCTTCGCTAGCGGAGGGTAGACGTCCTGAAATTTATCAGAATGGCAGTATTGCTCAAGCCTGATCAGCCAGCTGAAAACGGTGACCCCTCTAGGCCATTATCATTGATGAACACCTATAATAAGATATTTATTAACATCCTGGTCAACCATTGACAACATCCTAGATCATTCCTGGCGTTCCCTGATCAAGCTGGTTTCATACCGGGCACAGCTTTGCAGAATAACCTACAGAGAGAGTTTGCACTCTTTACCGGCAATGGTAGAAACTTTGGATGCAGAAAAAACATTCCACTCTGGTGAATGGCCATTCCTGTTTTGAGATGTTAAGGTGGAGGTTCTGTTGCTGTGATTTCTGCTGATGGCCCGACTGCTTGATAGATGACCCCTAGCGATTTTATTCACAAAAGGTGTGGCCTTATCTTTTGTCTTGTCTGGAGGCACCAGGGAGGGATGCCCCAAACACCCGTTGCCCTAGTAGTGGAGCCACTCTGGTGCCTCCATTGAATCTCCATGCTGAAGACTTACAACTGTACGTCAAAGTTACTAGAGATAAGCTGCCTCCCCTACCTGTGGATATAAATACATACATGTATTTTTGTAATTTCGGACCTAGTACTACTTACGCTGTGTACGGTACAAACTGTAGAGACTTGGGGTTCAGGTGAAAATATAACAGAGTGTCAAATGAGATATCTGGGAATTGTTTACAGTGGCACTAAACCACCTTTTCTCTGAAAATGGCCTCAAGCCATTAGAAGCTTCAGAGAAGCGGGTGGAAATGTGAATTCAGCTAGCTATCGATTGGTAAGTAGGATTTCTCTGATCATGATAATAATGCCTAAACTATTGTATGTATTTCAGAATGTTCCAATTGTAGATGATGTTTCTTATGTTAACTTCTGAAACCTATGTGGGTATGACTGGTGTGGGCAGGAAATCGGCTATCTGTAGCTTTGTAGACATGGGGATCTTATGATCAAGGTGGGCTGCCTGCCCACGATTGAGAGGTATAAATCTACAGCTTACCCAGCATCAGCAAGGCACTAGGTTGGGGGGGGGGAAATCTCTAGAAAAGGCAACTTAATCTCCATTGTGTAGCTTCTGGAAAATGAGTTGTGTGGATGCCTTAGGGGGTCTTCCTGTACTATAGACTCCAGTGTGCTATTCTATCTTGGGTGTCCAGCAGAGCACAAAGCCTGAGAAAAACTTAAGCAGTGTTTCATGCAGCTGCTGACATATATATATTTCCGTACTCGGCTGATGCAATTTATCATTGTTGGGTTCGCCTATGCTGTCCAAATGGCAAAGTGCACCCACTTCAACAGCTAACATTGCAATAAACAGAATGAGCACAGTTCTACGCGGTCACCTCCACCTTCATTTTTCACGACCACTAATAACGGTAGCTTAAAATCGGGGCAGCCATATTTTCAATATGGCGACCCGACCTATCTGTAAAAAGACTCTAGTCAACTTTTTTTGCCATTTCTTTTAGGAAAAGTCCTTCGTGTGTTTGTCTCTGCACGCCAAACCAGATTTGGTCCCTTTGTTCGTGCCTTTTGGTGTGCTTCAGTGCTGAAGCCCTCTGGCACATGAGTGTCTGGGGTGGACTGGATGTGAGGGAGGTGCCCAAATCTCCCTGTGCCTTCTCCTAGGAGACAAATGCACTCTGGTGTGAGTGGCTGACTGTCCGGCAAAGACAGCCACCCTGCTGGGTGAGTGACAGCCAGTGAATGGGGGAAAACTGTCTGGGACTTGCAAAGCAGAGTCCACCACTGAAACGAAAGAACCGGAAACGAGCTGAAGGAAGAGGACTGCTGCAAAACCTGGATGACCGGTGAAGCCCTGCTGCAGGTCCGAATTGCCTGAAACTTCAATCGACAGAGAAGCCCTTCAAGGTTAACTTCTTCCCTTGAGTTTGGTGGGAACAACCAACTCGTAAGCCTCCTGGACACCGTCCCTGACTGGTTGAATTTTCAGTAGAGTGCTGCTGAAAACTGGATAGCCAGTGGGAAGGAAACCAGCTCATGGACTCTAAGGCATTCGCACCTTAAACCGACGTCTTGCTGCAGCTTTTGGACTCATTCCTAGGCAGTGCAGGAACCTCCAGACGTCCTCCTTCTTGTCCCCATGACTGAAGCTCAGGAACTGCAAGACCTGCTCGGAACTGTGAGGAACAACTGCCTCAGCTACAGCTATGTTCGTTAACAAGGTACTGTGCAAACGCGGTCTGGAAATATTTTCGGCCATCGAGAAAGTGCGTGAAACTTTCCTCAACTCTGAAGGCTTGTCCTTCCCTAAACATTTGTCAAACTTTTCGCCTAGCCAAATTCTTCTAAACTCTGTGGCAAAGACTTAACCGGTATATACCAGAACTGTGCTAACCTATACAAAGACTCTGAACCATTGACTTTGGCCCAGGCCTATGAGAAGAATTGCTGGTTGTATTTAACTGAAGCCCTTTGCCATGCCTATTAATGTATTTGGGCTGTCTATTCTTATAACCTGTATTTGAAGTGCCATTCTGCTCCCACTTCATTTTGGAGCTAAACTTGTTCATTTACTTCCCGGTTGGATTTTTGTGGTTTATTAGTGTGTGATATTGAGCTGCTTGTGCTAGTGTAATCTTTTCTGAGTAAATAAATGTATGTTCTTTTACCAAGAAACCTTTAATAAGTGTATATTTGAATCACTGTATTTGTTGGTCCTTTGTGCAACTTGTTCTACTGCTCACTTAAACTCTTAGTCTGGCTGCTCAACAATCGCTACCTCTTTACTGTGTAGTACAGGCTTGTACCAAAGGTGAAATTGTGCTTACACTTGTAGTCCTAATTACTTGTAGTGGTCCCAAAGGGTACTGCATGTGATTCTGCCTAACACTCTCGTATAGAGAGCTGCGGCTGGGACTGACGGGTCTATTGGTGCTCTCCCTCTGGCCGCACTTTGACATGTCGTGTGCCCCTGCCCCACCGCACGATCACTCTCAACACGAGTGCCGCAGTCTGGCTGGCAGCCGTTGTGGCACCCGCCAAGAGCCTACGTCATACCAACGGGGTCCAAGATGCTTCTTAATTTCTTCAAACCCTGTGCTCCCAACACCACAATCCCTGCAGGGGAGGCACCGCGGACAGGCACCAGACGTCTCACAGGTGCTGGTCGGCTGCTCACGGCATAAATAAACCAAACTCCTTTGTTTGGTTTATTTTTTGCGAGCCAATCCCGCACACAGTAAATCAGCAAGAATCTTCCCACGGAGATGCTACTAACGTGCCGGGAGGATCAGCTGCGTCGCAGAGAACACCTGCTGCCGGGAGCTCCACATCGGGAGCCAGGCAAAGCAGTGCGCGTGGGGTAAGGTGCCGGTGCACGTGCAGGTTACTCAATACAATTGTCGCCAGTTGTTGTAGGATCTGGGGAGGCCATGCCCTACAAAAAAAGCAGTCTAAGATTTGCCTTGCAGTTACTGGCGAGCGGTAAGACGCGTGCCCCTTTTATTAACTGAACACACTTGACTACAGCGTCTGAACACCAGATGTACTGTGGTTACAATCCAACATCATGTGACTGTACCTTAACATCCTAACATCTGATAGATGGACGGCAAAACCAGTGGGACACGGGGGTGGGAGGAGTTTGGTGGGGGAGACCCGGTTCCTTGTATAGTGCAGTGGAAAGCCTTGTGGACCTAGGGCCAGGGACATTTAGTGCCAAAACCTTGAGACCCAAGTGAAGACGATGAGATGAACTGAAAAGTGATAGGTTAGCCTTAATCTGGAAAATTGTGGGTCCGGCACATCCACCAATGAGATTGAAGATTTGCCCAGAGATCCTGAACACACGTTTCCTGGATGCCAGGCCCTATAATTCTTTGCCTTTTTTTTTTTTTTTTTTTTTTTTTTTTAATTTTATTGTTTCGGTAGTAAATTTACTTTACACCTTTACAAATATTAATAAACATAAAAATACATTAAAAAAGCCTATTATGTACATAAAACGAATACAACCAAATTTCATTTGCTCTAAAATGACATTGAGATAAAACCTTTCAAGTATACCAGGACACTGTGTGTACAATCATAAGACCTCTACAATATACTCTAGACGTATACATCATAACAGGCCGACGTCCACTCAAAACCCCCTTACAGATAATAGGGCAAAAGAGAAGAAGGAAAGAAGAAATACGCAACAAGCAATCAATCAAAATTCAACAACACAAAAAAACAGAAACAAATACGGCAGTAAGTACAGATACAAACTAATTATAACGTTCAAAATTTCTTACCTATGCGGGTGGGCCAAACCTATGCTGTTAAAACTTACATAATTCATCGGCAACAGCTGTTCTTCAATCAATGTAACGAGTCTAACAGTTGCTAAAATAATGGCATTCGAGGAGCCCTGCATGCATCTTATCCATATTAAGTTGGCTTCAAAGCTCGAGTAAGAAAAGAACAGAGAAGCCAAACAGTACAATCTTTGATTCGCAAAAAATGTACAGTAAATAAATAGATGTTCTAGCGTTTCATTTTCTGACCTATTCAGACAAAATCGACATCCATGCCTCTTTGCCAACTCCCCATACCCGGCCCAAGACCGAATGCGCGCTCCCATGTGGATAAGATCCAAACGGAACCGCATATAAGTCTGTCTGGCCCTTTTTTCCGGAAAACATAGGATATAGGGCAACCTTGGAATAACAGCGTGTCTAAACATTGCATAGGTCGTGAAGGAGGAATAGCCCCCAATCTTGTCAGAATTTTGAGCCCAAGAGTTGCTAAAGAAGCGAGTTCTAACTTTACTTGGAGTTCTAGTCAAATCTTTCATAGTCATATTAAGCGACTCCAGAGTCTCCATTATTTCTTCCTTTGCTTCCCGAACCGAAGCCGGGCAATTTTTTTCCAACATTATCTGAAACTCCTCATAGAGTGAATTAGGGGGAGGCAAAAGAACTTTGCAAAAGGCATTTACCTTCCTCCAAAGATATTTGTCGGCTAGAGAATAGAGTCCCAACTCGTGTAATATGATGGAATTTGGTAGATAACTTGGTAGCCCTAGAATTTTCTTCCAGAGTTGACCTTGAATCTGGTTTAACAAGGGCCACAACTTCAGCAGGCATATATCAAGAGTATAAAGCAAGATGGGCTCTATTTTCATCGTGTAGAATTGAATGAGGGGCAAAAGAGAAAAACTGCAGTATTTAGCGTAAATTATTCGCATTTGTCCCATTAGCGGGCCAAGCTTCGCTTTCAACAAGGCCCGCCATCCCTCAAGTGAGTTCCCGTTAGACAAGTGATAGCCCAGGTAAATGACCGCGTCCTTCCTAGCAATGGACTGCTGATTGATAGTGAATGTAAATCTAGGCAGTTTTTTTTTAGCCGTGAAAATCATAATATGGGATTTCGCTGGGTTAATTGTCATGTTATTCAGCAGACAATATTGGTAGAATGTATTTAGTTTGTTCCGCAGACCGAAAGGGACTCTGTCGAATAGAATAATATCATCAGCAAAGGCTAACCAATGCAAACGCATGGTACCCAGTATTACGGGAAATGAATTAATCTCTTTCCATAGATTCTCAATATCAGCGAGATATAGATTGAATAGAGTTGCAGCCAGATTACATCCCTGTTTGACCCCTATTCTCGTAGGAATATTAGCAGAAAGGAGCCCCTTAGCATTAATCCGAATTTGACATGAGGTGTTTGTATGAAGGGCAGCAATTAGGGCCACCAAGGTGGATGGAATGCCATAAGCCAACATCTTGAGCCAAAGGCGAGCTCGAAGGACATTGTCGAAAGCACATGTGAGATCAATGGCAGCCATATAAATGGTGCCCTTAGATTCTCCGTGCACAGCTCTCCTTAAGTGTGCTAAGATTGAGGCATTTAATTGGGTACCCATTGCCCTACGAAATCCTACCTGAGCTTTAGACAAGATATTAAGGTTCCTTATATGATTTTCTAAATCAACCAAAATTAGTCGTGTAAAAATTTTCGCCGCTGTGTCGATCAAAGCAATGGGTCTGAAATTCGCGGGATTGCTTAACACCCCCTTTTTATGTATGGGAATGATAATGGCTATAAGCCATGATGCTGGAATGATCCCAGTGTGATAAATCGACTGATAACATGACAGTAAATACCTAGCCCAAAAATGGGGATCGGATTTGTACACACAAGGGGGCAGCCCATCAGGGCCGGCAGCTTTTGATGGATTTAGTTGCTCAATTACCCATATAATATCCTTTACTTCCCAAGGACAGATCACCGGAAGAGACAAGTGCACCGGAATGCACTCTGATTCAGTATACCTATCAGGTAGAGAGAATTTCAAACTAAAGAACCCCTCCCATTCTGGGCCTAAAATAACCGCCACCATGCGAAGATCGGCTTTTCCTACAGGATTTCTTAAAGTGGCCCATACGTCTCGGACTTTTTTTTACACAGCAGGCCAATCATGTGTTGGTTGGCTAGAATATGGGCTGCTCGACGCAACAGGGTTAGCTGTTGCTTATAACGCGCCTCAATCATCTTTTTTTGGCGATTATAAGCATACTGACATATAATGCGCTTCCTTAGTATGCGAAGATCGCAGTTTCTTTGCTTTTTTAGACATGCGACCTGGATAGCATTGATCTGGGCAATCCCAATATTCGACTTTCCCAAGGGATCTTTCGCAACATCTACCAAATGCATATGGATCATTTTAGCATTAATTGCGTTAATTTTGGTCGCATTCTCTGTGGAAGCTTTAGCGTCCCAATTCACTAAGATATCCCTACTTACCAGAAATGACACCTTCCTGCAGCTGGCAGGATTCCAATTGACAGATATTTTATTTCTGTCACATGACACTAGGGCTGCAGGGGCAGAAGCTACATAACATTCCCCCCCCCATATGCAAGCGAGAATATAGCATATGATGATCACTCATATCCAGCTCTAAAATCTGTATGGGTTCAAGCAGCCCAGAGCATGCTTTCGAGGCAAATAAATAATCAATAAGTGAGGTGGATTGGCCTCGCTGCCAAGAGAACTGAATGGACTGAGAAGCCAATTGAATTGGATAAATCCCCCATGAGTGGAAGAGCGATAATAATTTCTGGCCTCTGTCCTTGGCCTGTTGCGTATAGGCCGAACTACTAGAAACGGGACGTGTTGTATTCTTTAGATATAGATAACAATTCAAATCGCCTCCGATCATGATTTCATAGTCAGGCCATTCCCTAGCTGCATAAGATAGAATCCGTTCTAAGTCCTCCAGAAATATATCTAACGAAACGGCTTTGGGATTCCAATATATGGATAATAGGAGCAGGTTCAAATCTTTGAAGCCCTTAAGCGTCAATTTTACTAGCACACAAGAGGCCGATGAATCCACTGTAGAAGCTATGACTTTCAGTCTGTTATTTATAAGAATTGCTATACCTCCAGAGGGGCGACCTGTGGTAACCCTTTCAGCCACCCTGGAGAAACTAGAGAAGCCATCTAGGCAAAAGGGCTTTAATGCCATAGTTTCTTGAAGGAACAAAATATCGGGCTTCTTGTCGGGCTCAACTTGCTTATACCATGCAGTAAGATTGCCTAACCCACAACAATTCCAAGAGGCCACATTCAAGACTGGAAGTTATGAGCCTGGATTGAGCTCTATGTTAGCGGCAGTCGCTTTTATCAAAGGTTCTAACCAGGCTAAACCACTTAAGGCTTGGGAGAGTGACGCCAATTGCATCGATAATTTATTAACTTGTGAATCAGGAAGATCACCCGCCAAGGCAGTAGGACAAACTGGGGGGGGGGGGGGGGGGGGTTGGACCCAATCTAGAAATGCCCATGCAGATTCCATGTCATAGAACAATCTAGGAGTAAGACCAATGGAATAAAAATCTTCAGCAAATTCGAATAGCATTTTGGTAATGATTTGCGACTGAACACTACAGAGTACTCTGTTGTTGTTATGGGTCGCTAATTTGACCCAATCCAAGTCTTTGGATGAAAGATTTCTTAGTGCTGGAATTTGAAAAAACGAGTTCATTAGAAAGGATCTATTTATACGTGCCGGCCCATTTATCTCTGGATTACTAGTCCAGCCTACTATTAGTTTCATATCCTTTGGCGTATGCACAAAGGATGGCTCTTCCAGGTGAGCCCCTCCCTGAGCAACTAAGGGAGGAGGCTCAACATCAACACAGGGAGCGCGCGCCGGGGACATAGAAGCTAAGGTAATAAGTGTGGGCCCAGCGGTGCAGCTTGGCTCTGTATATGGTCCCTCCTGTGCAGCTGCGTGGCCCAAAGTCCCCTGGACATCCAGCTCAACCGTAATAGGTATCTCCTGGATAGCCAGGGGATCCCGTTGAGACGCCATTGCTGCTTCTAACTTAAGAGCTGACGATCCAATAGCCACTTTTTTAGAGACAGTGTTGGGAAAGAAGCATTGCATCTTAGGTTGTAATTTGTCAGAGCCTGCCCTTACCGGGGGGAGAGGCATAATCTGCATGTTGCCGCTCTTCAGGGCGGCAATCTGCAGATGCCGCCTACTTTCATCGTCTAGGTCATATAAAGCCATTCCCAAGTCATCATGGCAAGACCCATTTTTAAGACATGGCCTCATCTCCGTCGCCAAGACCTTATCAGGGCCGGAGGTAGCCATGTCAACTTTCTTAAGTCGCGCTTTGGTCTGTTTCAATCGCTTCTGAGCTCTTAGGAAAGATTTCCTAGCTTTCCGCGAGATAAATTTCCTACCATCAAATTCAGCGGGTTCGTCCTCGGGTTCTGAGGACGGTATAGCGGCCATATCAAAAGTCCTAGACTGCTCATTTACCAAATCCACCAGAATGGAGGGGCTGTCAGGCGGGGAGGTTTGCCTATCACCAGCCAAAGCAGCCTCTCCTTCAGCATCTTGAGGGTCTGAGATACGCTGAGCGGCAACAAGCTTATATACAAGCTGCTCCATCTGCAGCAGCCGCACATGTTGGAGCTTCAAAGCCTCAACCAAGTTGATGTCATCCACCCCCTCTTGTTCCATTCTTTCACCCTTCCCTCCACTCACCACCTGTGCGTAAGATCTCTGTGGAGGTTCTATCGCGAGGACAACCCTGTCTGTTTGAGTACTTTGAGAGGAGGTCGTGACTCCAAGTGGGAAGCTGCTATTCTTTCCAAAAGTGTTTCAACTTGGGCCACATAACACGATCTAGATCGTTCTTCCGCCAAAATAAAGCCCTCCATTTTTGCCATTTTGTCTCTCATTAAGGAAAGCGAACCCTGCATCTCCCTAATGGAATAATGCGTGAGTTCGTGACCTCTGTCCAGTAGGTTAAGTAAACTTGAAATTACGGGAAAATTAACTGCTTCGGTGCTAGGTGCCGGTAGCCTTAACTCCTCCGGGGTTGAAGCCAAACCGCCCTCACCCTTTGGAGCGGTAGGCTCAGAACCCTCTGATCCGGAGTCGAAAGGGCTGCCACCTGCTGACTGAGTGAAACCCGTAGGCTCAACTACCCCCGCTTTATGATCCTCATGAAAGCAGGCGGCCCCCCTGTCAACATTTCTACATGGCGTCAACCCCAGCTTATTCAAGTTGCCTCCTGCTTTTACACAGCTATATAATGGAGGCTGGTGTAAGTGTACTTGTTCACGAAATGGGAAGGAGGAAGCGGCTGGAGACGAAGGGCCCAACGAAAGCCGCATTCTTCGCCCCAATTCATTAGCAATTATAGGGGCCAAAATCGAAGTATCCGAGTTGCAAGAAGTCCCTTGCTGAGCTTGGGGATGAGAGCAAATTGCAGTCTGACCAGAGCAATACCCAAAGCCCCCCTCCCCTACAGTATCATTCGCCTCCTGTAAGGAGAAGGATGACCGCAATAAGGCCGAAGACTTTCCAGCCAAGGTTGGGGGCTTGGGCGAGCATAGATTAGCCTCATTTTCATACTCAAGTTTACCCTCGCACATCACCCCCTCCACCAATTCCTCCTGAGAGCCACTCATAAGCAATGGCATATGACTGAGCGGGGGCGACAGAGGAAGCAGCGCATTATCCAGGATGTTGGGCGAGTGCTGGGCAATCTCTTTGGAGGCAGAACCGGATTTCCCACTTCTTAAGATGGGACCCATTTCCCCTCGTTGCACCAGCAACCAAACCAACTGCGCGGCCAAAAAAGAAAAAAAAATTAACCCCCTTGGCTAGCCTCACCTTTACATACCAAAAGAGAGAACGTAGTTCATACCAAAACCTAAGGACACAAGAGGCACTAAGCAATTAATACTGGGCCAAAACTCTATGGATAGCCGCGATCCTCCTTTTTAAAAAGGCAGCGTAATTGCAGCAGGAACCGAAAGAGGGAAGCTAGAGCCTAATGCCCCACACCTCGCACCCCGCGAACCGCGAACAGCCAACAGTACTTTGCATGTACTTGGCTAGGTGCGCGGCGCGGGTGCGCCGGGGGCCAAGCCTTTATCCTGGCTTTCCTGGGCGTTGCACAGCACAGGGGGGCGGAGTCGCCCGTGGGGAGGAAACCTAAAGGGAACAAGGATACATATGTTCAGGGATACACCACATTAAGGAAAGTATAGGCTGTCACACAAACCCCATCTAGGGTGAAATAACACAAGCCCCTAAACACAATGTGTAGTGTACTGCTCAAGCCCTACATATCGTAGCACCAACCCCACAAGCCCCTAAACACAGGGCAAGTAAAAGGAGGATGGGCGGGGGAAAAGTCACCTCCAGCAGGAAATGCGTGGGTCAGGCAGTCCGTGTGTGTCCCAGAAAGACTTCCTCCACCAAACCGAGTGAATCGTTCGTAAGAGAGCAGCGCTCTCAAAAAGTGACAGGACGATTTCAGCGCTGGAAAGAACGAAGGTGGCCAGTCAATCCCATCCACAGCCAACAGTACTTTGCATGTACTTGGCTAGGTGCGCGGCGCGGGTGCGCCGGGGGCCAAGCCTTTATCCTGGCTTTCCTGGGCGTTGCACAGCACAGGGGGGCGAAGTCGCCCGTGGGGAGGAAACCTCCAGCAGGAAATGCGTGGGTCAGGCAGTCCGTGTGTGTCCCAGAAAGACTTCCTCCACCAAATCGAGTGAATCGTTCGTAAGAGAGCAGCGCTCTCAAAAAGTGACAGGACGATTTCAGCGCTGGAAAGAACGAAGGCGGCCAGTCAATCCCATCCACAGCCAACAGTACTTTGCTTGTTGAAATGTTCGGGACATCTCTGGCGTTTTTAGTGTTTGCAACGCCATCGAAATCTTCTCCTCACAAATGAAATGTTGGGTGCATGTGTGGGTATAGCACGTAAGCTAAGGAGCTGCAGATTTTGCAAACTGGAAAACTCAATAGAAACACTCCAGCACCTTCTCATGCATTTTTTTTTTAATTTAATGTTTGCACCTCAAAAAGGATTTAAAGCAAGTGGACCCGGCCTGGCTCTGGCAACAGATTTTTATGGATAAGTCCAGCAAATGGTCTTTGATGGCCAAACGTTACATGAAAGAAGTCCTGGTCCTTAAAGAGTTTTATGCAGAGGGTTGTGCCATTAATTGTACGGTTGTTTATTTTTTTACTGTTTAGGAGAATTCAGTTTTTTATATTGTTTGCTTGTGTTTCTTTTTTGTACGAATTTGAATGTAAATTTTATTATGTGAGATTTTGTATATATTTTACAACAATTTCTAAATCTGACTGTGGGTACTGGTAAAAATAACCTGAAAGACTTAATGTGGAAAGCTTTTTTTCTATGAGATTGACCTAAAGATGGTCAACGGAATAGGAAACCGTGATTAATCTTTGGCTCATACATGGTCTTACAGAGTGTATTTCTCCACGCTGGACTATATATTTGCTACTATTGAGATCTACTCCTTATTTCAGCATTTTCAAGCCAGTTTCAATGAATTTAGTGACCATGCTATTGTAAGCAGTAGACTGTGCCTGGGTGCAAATAAAATGCGATATCGGGACAGGGTTGGTGCATTAAATGTGCATTCTGCTAGTAACTTAAAACTTTAGGGTGGTCGGATAAAAACCTTGAAAAGGTGGCAAAATGGAGTAGACCTCAAAAGTTGAATATAAACACTTGAAGACAGCGGAGGAGATAGTAATGTGGATCTCTTTGTGTAGGTATGGTTTTATGCCAATGGGAAAAATATGAAATCAGGGTCCAAAACGGATAAACCATACGATAAGATTATAGCATTAAAAAAGAAATCGAAGGCTCAGGCAATCGGAGCCATAGATTGTCTGAATTTGAATCCTGAGGATGCTCAGATTAGAAAGGGAAAAATAAGAAACGTATATCATAATTGGAGAAAGCGGTATGCTATATCTGAAAATAATGTAACATGGCAAAGCATGATCAGAATCTTGCTTGACGACGATTCTAGAAAAATGTGGGCTAGTTATAAAAGAGAGATTGGAGGCGCCCAGGTGTCACTCATCTGTAATATTGATGAGACTATTTGGGAAACCTTTCTCATCAACAAATATGATGGGAACGATTTTCCTTTGCAAACTGGACCACTTCCTGAATTGAACTTTAATTTTGAGGATATAATATCCATCATTAAAAGAATGAAATCCTCAAGGGCTCCTGGCCCAAATGATCTTTGCAACATGATTATTAAAGATAACCCCGATTTTTGGGTAGGTAGGTTTTTGACGTTGTTTCGTAAGATAATAGCTTCCTGAATCCTGGAGGACATCTCGCATTATTCCAGTATTCAAGAAGGGTTCCAGACTTCTCCCAGAGAACTATCACTTACTGGCTATGACTGACGTCATTAGCAAGGTATTCTCTACTTTAATCCTCAAATTAACCTACGGATAGCAAATCATATATACAGTCTATCTCAAACTGGCTTTAGAAAAGGCTGCTTGACAAATACGAACGTTTTAATTACAAGTCTGATGATTGAGGAAGCAAATTTAAAGAAAGATTCTTTTATACATCTTATTTGCTGATTTTTCTTCGGCCTCCGATACTATAGACAGAGCCATGTTATGGAATAAATTCCAGAAAAAGGGCATGCCCGACCACCTCCTTTATGCCTGTAAAATGATTTATAAGAATGACACGACAAGAGTGAGATTAAACAACTGTGGCAATCTGTCTAAACAGATCCCCATCAGAAAGGGCGTTCAACAGGGCTGTGCTCTTGCGCCACCCCTGTTTAACCCGTTTCTCGCTGATTTTGGTAGGATCTTTGTCGATAAATGCAATGCATTTACAAAAATAGGAGATAATAAGGTTGGCTGGATTAGTTATGCGGACAACCTTATTATTATGGATAAGACTTATATTGGTATCGTAAGAAGTGCATTGGAAGGGTGCAGATACACAGAAAATAATGGCTGAAAGATTAATCTAACTAGGAACCAGTTTATGGCTGTGGGGTCGAAGCGCTCTGGTAGAAGGAATATAGAGAGTCAGCTTGGGCCTATTACTAGAACTGAATGTTATAGATATCTGGGATTCAATCTCTTCTCTGAAAATAAGAGAAATCTCATTGCACAACACAACAAAGTTAAGGCATTGTCCGTTATGGCCGCCAGTAGGATTTTCACAAAAGAAAACTGCAAGATACTCGCTATCTGTCATACTCAGTATTTATAAGCAAAAACTTTCTGCTGCCTTTTTGTATGGTCTGGAAACATCTGCGGATGAGTGGGGAGAATTGGCGGATTGCTTGGAGGGGGTGCTATGGAGAAATGTTTTTAGGATTGACTAACTATACCCCTATGGCAGCAATACGCCTAGAATTAGGATTGATTTCCTTGGCGCGACAGCTCGAAATAGAGGAAACGTGTTTATAAGGATTATGTATGGATAAGGATTATGTATGCCAATGGTTGCTCGTTAATGTCAATTATGAAAAGTGCTTTGGTAGAAATGAAATGTGATGCTCTACAGAGGCTGCAGAAAGAGATGAGATCTTTTGAAAAAATAGGATGGTGTCCTCACTGGGAAGGAGGGGGGGGCCTCCTTAAATCCTTTAAGAGTTGTGCAGATAAGTGGGATTGGGGCATAAATCACGAGAAGATGGGGGGGGGGGGGGCTGATAGTACCCTCTCTAGACTTAATTTAATTTCAGTTCTAAAGAGCCCCAGGCCCATCTTAAGATATTACCTTCGCCAGTGGTTCAAAGAATATTCTTACATATAAGATTAAATAGGCTGAAGGTTATGGAAATTACTGGAGCATGCATGGGGCTACCTGTTGATAAAAGAACGTGCCGAATATGTAATGATGACAAATGTATTGAAACAGATGGGCATGTACTTACTTCGTGCCCAGTGTTGAAAGCTATGTACGGATGCTATCTGAATAAGTATGTTAACGATTTTGAGGATATTACTGGTGATGTATTATGGATGAGAAGTCTTATCGGGCTATAATCAAGGTCTGACAATAACTATTACTCAGGATTGGAAGTCTGTTGAAAAACACCTTTTATGCTTTGATGCTAAATTGGTTGTAAATGTTCATAAGCTGGAAAGTCAGCCCTTTATAATTGACATGCTGATATGTTTTTTGTAATTTTGTTTTAGTATTTATTGACTTTCTGTCAAATTACATCAAATTTGCATACATCTAACAAGATTTTACAATAAACATGTAAATCCATAATTCTTGAACATCCACAATATAGATTTCAAGAATCAAACCCCCCTTACGCGAAACGCAAAAGTAATCACCACCAAATACACTAATTACCACCACAGACAAACATCAGACAACATAAACAACAAGAGAAAAGAAGAGAAAGGATGGAGAAGAAAGAAAAAAGAAAGAGAAAATAATTTTTTTTTTAAAAAAAACACTTTACTTGTTCCGTCCAATATCCCACTGCTTCATCCATAAAGGTCATCAAATGATCCCCATAATGACAAGTACACCTCTTCCCTATCCTTTTTTTTTCAATGAGATCCTCTCATATTGTGACAATTTGTAATTCCATCAACCAGTCATCAACCTTAGGTTTCTTCCCCGTCTTCCAAATTCTGAGGATCAACTTAATTGCAATCATCACAGCCTTGTCAATCCATAAGTTATATTTCCTAGTCTTCGCACATCTATCTTCATGCGAGAGCAAGATTGTTTGCCACAGAACGCGGCAGGTTTATACCAAAAACAAATCAATCCTGTCTATTACCTCTCTCCAAAACGTCCGAACCCTTGTACATTCCCATAGCAGATGCAGAAGCATACCTCTGCCAGTACCACAGCTCCAAAACAGGTCATCCAATCTCAGTTTTAACTTAAACATTTTAACCGGAGTCCAATAAATCCTCCCTATAATTTTCTGTCGAATCAAATGCAAAGTCATATCTCCCTTCAAATTCACACCCACCCTTAAATTATTCCTCCAATCATTCTCAGATATAAACCTCCCTCAACCTATCCCAAGCTAAAACATGACCCACTTCCAAGGGCATAAACTGCATATAAGTCCTTGCACCATACTCCTGTCCCTCTACAATTTACTAATCTCAGGTTTCACTCCAATTGTACCATTAGCCATATTCCTCCTTTGATTAATCAAAGCAACCAGATCCAAATATCTATGCAATTCTCTCTGCCCTAGATCAAATTTACCTTTCATCAAAATTCAGCAATCTGTTTCCATCCAAAATATCTCCCAGCTTCAGAATTCCTCTCTGAACCCAACTCTTCCAGTACAGACATCTATTATCAATTGGTAGCGCTTCATTATACCAAATAGAGGCATCCGAGCTAAAACCTTAACTCTGTTCATTATCCCTGAACCATAACCCCACAGCTTGTCTAGTTGCCAGTATCGTTGGCACTTTTAGCCTTTTATTAGGCAATCTTCCCATACTATATATGTTATCCAAATGAAATGGTGCACACAACTCCCTCTCCATTCTCAACCAAATCGGTTCCTTAGCGTGTTCTTCCTTAAAATAATGTGAACTCTTTTTAAGCAAAAAAGCATTGCAGTATTTCATCAAGTCTGGATATCCAAACCCACCTTCCTCAACTCTCTGCATTAACACACATTTTGGAATACGAGGTCTCTTATTAGCTCCCCACAAAAAGGATTTAAAAAGTTTATCTATTTTGGACAATTGTTTTCTATATATACGCAACGGTATTGATTGAATAATCTATAACAATTTAGGTAACAAAACCATTTTGATTGCATTGATTTTCGCCCACAGATTCAAATTTAATCTCTCCCATTTTTTAATAATCAATGATATTTTAGGTAGCACCATGTCCAAATTACACTGAACTATTTTACCCAGATCGCCCACAATATAAATACCCAAGTACGTAACACCTCCAGGCGACCATTTACAATTCCAAGATACTACTATCACGTGTCCTAGATAATGGAAATATCATTTTTTTCCCAATTAACTTTGTGTCCAGATAATTTTCCCACTTCTTCAAACATCCCCTTCAGTATAGCCCCACATTCATCTGGATTAGATAACAAAATCATCATATCATGAGGGTAAGACAACATTTTTATCTCGGTTTTCCCTACCCGTATTCCTTTTATCAATTCACATTCTCTGATGTATTCCGCCAAAGGCTCCAATGCCAGATTAAACAAAAACGGTGATAGCGGACAACCTTGACCTGTTCCCTTCAAAAGTGGAAACGACTTTGAAATCTCCCCATTAACCTGCACCTGCGCCCTCACATCACGATGGATACCCTCTATCATCCTCATAAACATTGGTCCAAACCCAATTTTCAGCAACGTATGTTCCATAAATTTCCAGTTGACCCTGTCAAAGGCCTTTTCAGCATCAAACAAACCAATAATGTAATTCAAATTTGTCCCATAATGTGTGCCAATCACATTTAACAATGTCCGTATATTATCGTACCCAAACCGTCCCGGAGTAAAACCCACCTGAGACCCATCAATCAGATCACCCATACATGATTTCAACCTATGAGTCCAAATCTTTGTAAACATTTTTAGATCAACATTCAATAGAGAGATGGGTCTATAATTCCCACATTTTTTATGGTCCCTATTTGGTTTTGGAATTACAATAATCAACGCCTCTTTCATTGAATCACACATTATTCCAGTTCGCAAAAAATCATTATAAACTTCACATAAAATTGGCGCCACTATAGAGTCAAACTTCTTATACAACTCTGCCACCAAGCCATCCTTCATTTGTGAGATAGCAGTATATACTTCAGCAACATCAATCACAAAGTCCAACATGTCCCTTTTCCCCAAATCTAACATGCTGATTGATATTTTGATACATTGTGTCTTGGATATTAGGAAGTATACATATTATTAATATTCTTGAGTACTGTCTGTTACAAAGTGCATTTTTTAATGACATTCTGGATTTTGATCTTGATTTGTTGCTTTTATTTTACTTACGTATATTTATGATGTGTAAAAGTGTGTTTGAACTATATACACAATAAAAAATGTTTTAAATCTATAACACAATTAAAGGAAAAAAACTGATCCAGAAAAGTCTAGAAGGCGCATTGAGATTGTGAAGCTTAGTCTCATTTTACTGTGACCTCAAGCTAATAGGATTTCCCGGGAAGCTGAGCGTGTGATGGGACGTGCTTTTGAGAGCTGAGCCTGTCCTGGGTCTGGGACCAAACGCCAAAAGAAAGGTGTCTGACCGGTGCCAGCGACCAGCTCAGCATGGAAAACCTGGCCCTTTAAGGGGCTGTTATGAGAGTGCCATGAAAATGAACTCTGCTCAGTCTGGAGAGAAATACGGTTGGCTTGAAGGCAACCACAGCACAGAAGCCAGCCATCTCTAGGAGAGACCGCGCTGGCAAAGGGAGGGTCACCACCACTCTGAGCCATGACGTTTGACTGGCACCTTGGACTCGGGCCAAATACCTGGTGTGGAGGGTGTGGGGGGGCACTGAGCCCTAACATTTGGCTCTGTTCTTCTTTCAGTTTCTTATTTTATATTTTATTGCATTTGGTTCTACGCCCAGACCTTCAGGTATCACGGCGTAGGTTACAAGATTACTTACAGCTTACTTAAGATTATTGATTACAAAGATTACTTACAACACTTGATGGATATGAGGATGAGCTTACAAGAATTTTGGTTACATAGAGATTACTTGGAAGACTGAATGGATATGCGGATGAACTTACAAGATATGTTAATCACTAGGCAAAAGCATGTTTGAGTTTGGTACAGTGCTCAGGGGGAGCACTGGGAGAACAAACGGGCAGTCAAAGCATTTAGTATTTATTAAAAAGCCAGGTTTTCAGCAGTTTTTTGAAGTGTGGGAGGGAGGGTTTGTTGCAGATGTTGGGAGGGTGTGAGTTCCATATTCTAGGTGCTGCTGCAGTGAAACTAGAATGACCTGTTCTGGTAGTCTTGAATTGGGGAATGAGTAGGCGGGTGTTGGCGTTACATCTGAGAATTCTGGGTGGGGTTTTGCATGCGAGGCAGTGGTTGAGGTAGGTGGGTGCCTTGGAGGTGACACATTTGTGTGTGATGGTGAGTGTTTTGTGTAGTGTTGTGGCTGGAATAGGCTGCCAATGTGCCTCTTTCCTATGTTGAGAGAAGTGTTCCCTTCGGTTTATACCCAGAGCTGCTCTCAGGGCCTTGTTCTGCATTAATTGCAGTTTGTTCATGTTTTTCTTACAGGTCCCTAGGAGGAGTACATCGCAAAAGTCTAATTTTGCCAGAATGAGAGCTTTTGGTAGCGTAATGCAATTTTGGGGTGTGAAGAAAGGTCAGCTTAGGGCAATGAGCTTGGATGTGTGAGCAGTGGAGGAGGCAAGAGCGCTAATGTGTTTACCCATGGTGAAGTTGGAATCAAGGTATACCCCTAAAGTTAACTCGGTTCGAGATGGTGATTGGGGTGCCATCCATGACTATGCAAGTGTATTCTGGGTGTAATTTGTTCAGGCGGGCGGGAGTGGCAACTATGAGACTGTTTTTTTTCTGCATTGAGGCAAAGGCTGTGTGTTCCATCCAGTTCTGGATAAGTGAGTAGATATTATTTATGCAAATAGTGTTCTGTTCAAGATTGCCTGTGATGGGGATGAGTTGGATTTTATTTTTCCGAAATGCATTGGCAATTTAACCTTGTATGCATTCAATCTGATGCTGACCTTTGATTTGAAAATAAACAATCATACTCTATGAAGATTTTGCGATTAAATTGCCTTGTTACTTTGTCTTCCGAAGCTTTGAAGAGAGCTATATGAATACTGAGGCTTTTGGATCACTGAATATAATCATTTTATTTCATCACTTAAGAACCTTTATTGTACCACCTGCAAGTGGTACCGTTGTGAGCGACTGGTTAGCTGGATGTTTTTTCACCCAGCTTCTTGCGTTGCGATAAGTATCTGTGTATCATCATCAAAATTGGTGTATATTACTCCCAAAGCAACAAGGGCAGCGAAGAGTAACTTGATATAGGCATTGTAGAGGGTGGGGGATAAGCAGGATCCTTGTGGGACTGCTATGGAAATTGTTTGCTAGAGTGTGGCATAACTTATTGTGATCCACAAGATCAAATGCTGCGGATAAGTCCAATAGTGATAGGAGGCAAAGGTTACCTGAGTCTCTGGTGGTATCCATCTGGTTTTTTACTTCCAATAGTGCTGTCTCAGTGCTATGCCTGGGCCAGAAACCTGATTGTCTATCCCCTTGCAGATTATTCTCAAGATGGGATCGAACTTGGGTATAAGCAATTTTGTCTTTTCTTTTAAGTAGGAAGGGCCCCGTGGTGATCAGTCTATAGTTGGTGGGGGTAGTGGGGTCTAGTGTGGTTTGTTTTGAGGAAGGGTGTAACCCATGCTGCTTTGATGTTCGCAGGGATGGAGTTGGTGCTAAATGAAGCATTAATTAATTTAGTGATAATGGGAGCAAGTGAGGGTGCTCAGGCTTGAACTATTTTAGCAGGGCAGTTGTCACGCTTACAGTTGATTGGTTTCAGGGAGGCTATAGTCTTTAGAACTTGGGGGATGGACACCGTTGTGAAATGAAATGGCGGTATGTTGACAGGGGTGCCCAATTGTGCCGTGGGAGGAAGCTCCGCAGGATTTTTTGGGAGTGTTTACTTTGGGGGCTAGAGCGTCCTGAATGGTGGTGCACCATGCTTTACTCGCAGTGGCTGGGCTAGTCGGTGGAATAGGGGATTCTAGTTCTCTGATGAACAGCTCTTTGCTGTTCGATGCTGCATTACTAATGCATTGATTGAGCAAGTTTGTTTTATGCGTAAACACTGCGAGTTTGTAGGTTTTCTCCTCGGTTCAATGAGTTCATCATTGAACCAAGGGTTACTACGTTTTGTGTTTGGGAAGTTTCAGCTTGAGGGGGGCTACTTCACTACCACACCTGCCTCAAAATGGCTATTGATGAAGTGAGAGGCCATCAGGGGTATTGTCAACTGGGGGTTGTGCGTTGAGCAATTTGTTCAGAATGGAGAGAGGGTTTCTGGGGTGAGTCTGCGTGTGTTTCTCACCAAAATGTGGGTGGGAAGGGTGATAACCAACACCAGGTCGTTGGTTAATATGAGGTTGAAACTGATTAGGAAGTGGTCCTCCATGATTTTAGGATGTCATCTAAGGTAACTAAGGTGTTCAGTGTTAGGATCCAATCAAGGATTCTGCCTTTTGAATGGGCATTTACTATTTGTGTAAATTGCATGACTAGGAATGCGCTATGGAAGGCGGTGGCTTTGTGATCTGCTGCATCGCTATAGCCTAAATTAATATCTCCTAAGAGGATGAATTTGGTATTAGGTTTGAGGAGAGGCGTAATGAGGACTGGTAGCTCGATGTCTGGGTTGCTAGTTGAGGGTCCCTGTATACTATTAAGAAATTGATGGTAGTGTTAGGATCAGTAGTTAATTTGAGATGAAGGAATTCGTACCCTGTTGGGGTATCCATAGTACAAATTCTGAACTGCGGAGTGGATTTAGAGATGATGGCTACACCTCCTGCGGTGGCATCAAGGCGGTCCGCTCTGAATATGGTATATTCAGGTGGGATGGCTAGTGCTAATAATGAACCTGAGGCTGAGTGAAGCCATGCTTCGGTCATTACTAGGAAGTCTAGTTGGGAGTGTATGATAAGGGCGTGTGTGCCTAGGGAGCGTACATGGAGTAGTGCGCCATTAAGTGGTGTTTTGGAGTGTGGGGGATTGTGTGGTTTGGATAGGTGGGGTCAATGGCTGTGCTGTGGAGTTACCATATGTTTTGTGCTCTGAATTCTGGGAATTAAGCGGTGGATGAGTAATTATGGTTGCATGCTAGTTAGAAGGTGTAAGCGCAAGTTGCTGATAGGCGGGGGATGCTGTGGTTTTTGGTGGCTAATGGGCAAAGGTAGGTGCGGGAGGATAGTCTAGCTCTCCTTGCAGGACCTAATAAGGGTCTTGTGGGTGTCCGTAGGGTGAAGGTTCTTGAAGCAAGGCGTGAGGCGATGTGCTGAGGTGTGGTAGGTTGCGATCCGGTGGTGGTGTAAGGTGCTGCTGTATTAGGTAAGAATGGCGTTGGGCACGGTAGTGTTTGACAGAGAAGTATACAGTTTTGGTTTGACCTCTGCTCCAACCCCAGGACTGCGACGGTGTAACTAACAGCTGTTTGATGAAATCGTAAGAGATGTTTTTTCTCACAGCTGCAACTTTGGGGATTTACGAACAGTTCCACGCTCAGCCGCTAGATGGCAGGATATGCACAGCATCTGAATGTATAACTGGCAGGACGCTGTAAAAAGTGTTTTTTATTTTCATAGCCACTATGCAGAGTTCTTACGAAGATGGTGGCGGTCCACTGCAAAGCTCTGCTTTGTGGAACACACGAACATGTATAAATATCTGATTCATATTCTTTCACCAGTACTCATTCTAGTGCCATGTAGATGGAATGTGGACGGTGCTACATGCATGAATTCTATAGTGCCCTTTCTAAGCAGTCAATTGGCCATCTCCACTTTTGTCCAGGTGTTGACTTTGAACATACTGTCCTTGTGTTAAATTCCTTGACTTTGTGGGCTTTGTCTGACTTGTTCTCTTGTGTCCTGACTCCACTACAGCGGTTTGGCTCGGCACTGGTGCCTTGGGGCTCTCTGCAGTTGAAGAACAAGCAGTACGCCAAGGATTTCCAGCCCATTGATGAGAACTGTGGCTGTCCCACATGCAAGAGGTACTCGCTTCCCTTCGAGCGTTCCCCAGCCTGAGAGGCTGGCTGACTCTCATGTACTAGCCACCCCTGCTACCTGCTCCCCTCCAGCATACCTCCCACATACCACACACGCCCTAATGAGCAAGCCTTACTACACCACATAACGCGCATCCACCAAAAGAACAAACTGCCACAAATGAACAACCCAGACTCTGGATGTTACCCCTCCGGACACAATAACCCTCCCCCAGTGCACAGAACTCGAGCACACTCAGAAAGGTGACACGCAAAGACGCCAGTTACTCCTGGTTCTGCACGCGCCAACAGACGAGCAAGACCTCTTCCCTCATTAGCCTACCCCACCCACATTCTTATTGATATTTTATTTCTATCGCGCTCCTACACAAGTGTTTCAGAACGCAACAAGGCAAGGGAGGGGAACAGGGGAGAACAAAACAGCGATCTTACTAGGCCCAGTGACATCGAACGCGCAAGTGCATGGGAGAGGGGGAGGGGGAAGCTGCGAAGCAAAGGAGAAACAGATACATAAAGGCAACACACGGTGGTAGTGCAGCCAGCTAATGGCAAGTGCTGAGTTTAAGGCAGCAGACACGGGAGGTCTGAAAGTGCAGGGGAAAAAAAAAGGAGGGGGCTGTATGGGTACAGATACAGACCCCAGTTCAAGGGGTGGCCCGGAGGCAGTGCGGGAGTGTGGCAGGTTGAACAGGTACCTGGGCCAGGTGCACAGTGCCAAGAGAGCAGATCAGCAGGGGAAAGGGGGAGCGAAGGCGGAAGCAACAAAGGTCTTGAGGTGCTTCCGGAGATGGTTCTCCTCAGATTTTGGAGAGGCGGGAAGGCTGTTCCAGAGGGAGGTCGCAGCTGAAGACCGAGAGCTGACCCTGAGAGATTTGGAGGTAGAGGAGCGAAGAGATTGAGAGGGGAGGTATTTGCGGAGGGATAGCTGAAGGTATTTTGGACCCAGGCTCCAGAAAGCCTTGTGGACAATGCAGAGGGTTTTGAATTTAATCCTTGCATCCACTGGGAGCCAATGGAGAGATTTCAGAGCTGGAGAGATACGATCCCAGGGCTAGTTGCAGAGGGCAGAGAGTAGAGGCAGGTAGATTTAGAGAGCGGCTGTTACAATAGTCTAACCTTATAGAGCCAAGTGCTCGCCTGGAGACCATGCAAATGGTAGCTGTGCGTGGTATAAATCAACATAACTTATCACAACAAGCAGGTGAAGTTTTCGACCACCAGTATTGCGGCAGCGCTCTGCGTGGTTGATAGACTGTTTGAGTACCTTACAAGAAAGTGTGGGTGTGTAGATCATGCAATCCCTCTGGATGACAGCATGCAACTTTCCTTTTTTTAAAACTTTTGTTAACATGCTTTTCTTTCTTTTGCAGGCACACCCGGGCCTACCTCCACGCCTTGTTCAAGAGTGATACAGCAGCACTGCACCACATCACCATCCACAACATTGCCTACCAGGTCAGCCAAGCATGGGCAGCAGTATACTTGTGGGCTGGGAGGGGAGGGAAGGGTGTGGTGGGAACACATACTTCACATGTAAGACGGCCTCCAGGTACATCCTAGCGAGTCGAGTAGTGAGCAGTCTGGGAGTAGAATAGAGAGCAGAACCTTACTGCCCAATGCAACTCAAAACCAGCAGAATAAAGTGAAATTGGTTTCCACTTCAGCGTTAAGTAAGCGTGTAGATTCCCATTAGAGGGTAATGTGTGCAAAATTGAACAAGTCCAGCCTCTCTCACCCACAGCATGTCATACGTAGCATGACCAAACCTGTCTGGGCCTGGATGCTATCCCAGTCGCTCCCTCCTGCCTGGATGCTATCCCAGTCGCTCCCTCCTGCCTGGATGCTATCCCAGTCGCTCCCTCCTGCCTGGATACTTTTCCCTCGCTCCCTCCTGCCTGCATGCTTTTCCCTCGCTCCCTCCTGCCTGCATGCTTTTTCCTCGCCCCCCCCCCTCGCTCCCTCTGTTCCTGGTGGTGCTCCCCCCCCCCCCCCGCTCGCTCCTTCCTGGATGCTTCCTCCTTTTTATTTATTTATTTTATTTATTGTACATCTGTATGGTGCCTATACACAAGTGTTTCCAGGCGCCACAAGGCAAAAATATGGGACAGGGGAAGATGGGGAAAACACAGTAATGGTCATACTAGGCCTTGTGACAATGTTCTTATCGTGCAAGTGCCGATACAAAGTGCAAGGAGGGAGTGGACGAGGGTGCAGTGAATCCGAAGAGGGAGAGGGGGGAGTTGCGGGAGTGGGGGGGATAGGCTGAGCAAGTGATGGGGAGAGCCACAGGGGCAAGTGAAGGGGAATTGGGAAAGTGAAAAGTTTGAGAAGGGGTGGGGAACAGATTCGAACTAGAGATTTTGGGGCTGGAGAGATGCGGTCCCTGGGCTTGAGGCGAAGGATAAATCTTGCAGTCCTGTTCTGGATTAGTTGAAGAGGGTGAAGAGAAGAGAGGCAGATTGAGGAAGAGACTTTTGCAGTAGTCCACCAGCGCTCTGGAGACATTGAGCTTCTGGGGGAAGATGAGGAAAAGGAGAATGCCTCTGAGGGGTTGGTGCTGAAAGCTGGACTTCGAAGCAAGGTCTGTGATGAGTAGAGAGAAGGCGAGAGAGGAGTCAAAGATGATGCCAATGTTTTTAGCCTCACAAGAGGGTGAGGGGAGGGAGGCTTCAGCCGGCCCTCTCAGCAAAGGCCCACTTCCAAGGCCCCTGTCTGCTCCCTATCCGCTTCCGGAACGCTAATTGGGGTCCTCGCTGCACCTTAACCACAATGATTCTGCCACCTCACTCCTCTAAGAAATCCGGACTGCCTTGACTTTGCCACCTCCAGAACTATGGGTTAGTTCCCTCCTTATGGACTCACTTCTACTGCCTTTGACTATCACTGTTCTTTCTGCTTGTTGCTCCCATGTTGTCATCCTGCTGCACAGTGCTTCCTAAAATCCTTTGCTAACATCTGATTCCAAGATTGAAAAAGTCAAATCTTGCTGTTTTTGCTTTGTGCTAAAAAGTCATATCTTGCTGTCCATCTGAAATTCTCTGTATTTTGCTTGTATACTGTTTCTTCTCTGTAACTTGCCAGCCCAGTGACCTCACCACTCTTTTGTCTCGCACCTACCTGCCTTACCCCCCCAGTATCTCCATCCTCTCCTTACTTCCACCCCAATGGCGCTTTCTGTTTCTCCTATCTTCTCCACCTGCTTCTCCATTGACTATCCTTCCCTTCTCACTGTCTGGTAGGAAGAAGTTCAAAAAGGATATCTTGGCCTCTAACCCTGGTCTTCCTATCGCCGACACCTACTCCAATGCTTCCGCCAGACAGACCCTTACCGACATCCTCTTTTTCGTTCCTTCCCCAGATCTATGGACTCCTCATATGATCTCTGTGCTCTGCCCTATCTCCTCCTCTCCCATTAATGGTGGAACTCGCTGGGAAGTTCTCATGGCTTCCTTCGACTCCTCTAAAGTCATAATTAATGTCTACCTAAATGGCACTGTCATGGTCCAAGGCCCTCGGGCCAATCTCCTCCTCTTTGATAGGCGCTTCCCTCGCCTCATCAATTTCCTCATCTCCTGCTGTCCCCTTCTCTCCCCCCCCTTAGCTACCTTGCCCTCTCTCTCTCTTCCTCCTCTGCCCCTCCTAGGGCTCTTTCTCCTCGCAGGGCGTACCTCTGATCTGTACCCCTCCCTGGAAGGTCTTTAAGGCTGGCAACCTTCTTCATATTGCCACTCTCAACTCTCGCTCTGCCGTCAAACACTCCTCTGACATCTGCCACCTCCTTGAAGATCTAGACCTTGATGTCCTTGGTCTTACTGAGACATGGTTCACCGCCAGCTCTGCTACGAGCTTTGACACTCTCCTCCCTGATGGCTACAAGGTCCTCTCAGCACCCAGATACTCCCGGTCCGGTGGGGGGGTAGCCCTGATCTCTCCTGAGTGGATCCCTGCCTCTATCATTCTCACTCAGACCTACTTCTCTTTTGAATGCCTTGTCTGTAGGCTTTCTCTCTCGCCTACCCATTCTCTTACTGTGGGTACCATCTACCGGCCTCCTGGTCAAATCACTTAATTTCTCTCTGAGCGGGCAGACCTCTCCTCCTCCCTCCTGGCCTCTACCACTCAACTCCTCCTCCTCGGTGACCTAAATATACATTTAGACTCTCCTTGCTCCTCCTCTGTACTCTTCCGTGACCTCTGTGACTCCCTCTCCCTGTCCATCCTCCCCTCTGGCCCGACTCACTCTGCAGGGCACACACTGGATGTCTTGATCTCCTCTGACCTCACCGTCTCCATCCCTCTGACCACTCCTCTCTCCTGGAGCGATCAATCCCTCCTCACATCTCATCCCCCCCCCCCCAAGCCAAGCCTACCCCAACACTGCCACCTACCTTCTCGGACATCCGGCCCATGAAGCGTGTGTCAGTTGAGGCTTTTGCTGCCACTTTCTCCCCCCCCCACCTTTGGCTATCTCTCATCCTGATACAGCCCTGTCTCTGCTCTACTCTTCTATTTCTGATACGTTTGATGCTCTTGCCCCTGTCATGAGGATCCGTTTGAAGTGCAAAGCCAAGTGCAATTCCTGGTTGACTCTGACCTAGCTGCACTTAAACGTAAGTGTAGGGCGGCTGAGAGGAAATAGAGGACTTCCTGTTCATCCTCTGACAAACTGGTCTGTCACCTGCTACAAAGGCTATACCGACTCTCTGTCCTCGCCAAGAAGAGAGTCCATATTCAAGCTTGTGTCTCTGCGGCATCTAACAACTCGGCCGAACTCTTTAAAATCTGCAAGGAGCTGGCCAACCCTGCTACAGTCTCTACCCCTCCTGTTGCCTCCCAGGCTCTTCACAATGCCCTTGCCTCTCACTTCATTTGAAAAACCCAGGACATCCTGTCCACCCTCCCCACCCACACTCCTCCTCTTCCCTCTCCATCTGTGCTTGCTGACCCTCCTTTAGCCGCCATCCTTCTCGTCCTTTCCTCTTTTCACCCCTGATGAGGTTGCTAGACAAGTCCGATCTATGAAAGCCTCTTCAAAACAGGTTCATCCCTGTTCATCTAAAACCATCAAGGACCACATTGACACCCTTGCTCCGGCCCTTGCTTATTTTTGCAACCACCCCTTTGCCTTGGATCCTTCCCCTCCCCTCTGAAGCACTCCTTTGTGCATCCTCTTCTCAAGAAACCCACAGCTGATCCTTCTTGTCCAGCTAACTATCGCCCATATTTCCATTACTCCCTTTCTTGACAAACTCCTGGAAAAGTTGGCCATCTCTCAGCTTAACCTTCATTCCAATTCTGTTGGCGGTCTCCATGACCACCAGTCTGGCTTCAGAGCTGCCAGAAGCACGGAAACTGCTCTCCTAAGCATCCGTGAAGATCTGCTCACCAACCTTGACTCTAACATTCCCTCTGTCCTCATCCTCCTCGATCTCTCTTCTGCCTTCGACACGGTCAACCATAACATCCTGCTCAACCGTCTCCGTGAAAACCTGGGTATCACTGATCAGGCTCTGGCCTGGCTGACCTCTTTCCTCTCAGATCGACCCTCCCAGGACCAACTTGGGTCCTTCCTTTCATCTATCTTCCTCTCTATCTGTGGTGTTCCCCAGGGGGTCTAACCTCTCGCCCTGGCTTTTCAACCAATACCTGGCAACTCTTGCCCACTGCATTGCCATTTTCTGCTCAAATTTCCAGTGCTACGCTGACGACACAACTCATTTTCCGGCTGCCCTCTGCCACCTCCTCTCCCTCTCTCATCTCTGATTGCCTAACTGCCATTCAAGATTGGTGTGCTGCCAATGATCTTTGTCTGAATGCCAGCAAGACGGAGATCCTCCTCATCGGCACACCTTCACCGTCCTTTCCCCTCACTCTCTGGCTGGCCTCCCTTGGCCCTCCTCCTACCCCCACCTGCGAGGCTAAGAACCTCAGTGTCATCTTTGACTCCACTATTTCCTTCTCCGCCCACATCTGAGGTCTCTAAAAAGTAAAATTTCCGATTGCACCTCCTCAGAGGTACTCTGCCTTTCCTCTCCTTCCCCCAGAAGCTCATGGTATCCCAAGCTCTGGTTCTTTCTAGCTTGGACTATTGTAACAGCCTCTATCTAAATCTACCTGCCTCTACTCTCCGCCCTCTGCAACTAATCCAGAACAGGACTGCGAGACTTGTCCTTGGCCTCAAGCCCTGGGATCGTATCTCTCCAGCTCTGAAATCTCTCCACTAGCTCCCAGTGGATGCAAGGATTAAATTCAAAACCCTCTGCATTGTCCACAAGGCTTTCTGGGGCCTGGGTCCAAAATACCTTCAGCTATCCCTCCCCAAATACCTCCCCTCTTGAGCTCTTCACTCCTCTACCTCCAACTCACTCTGGGTCCGTCGATTTTCTTAGAAACGAGCTGGGGGTAGATCTGTCTTTGACTGGGGCCTCCCTCTGGAACAGCCTCCCTGCCACTCTAAAACTTGAGGAGAACCATCTCCGGTTCCGGAAACACCTCAAGACCTTCCTCTTTCCTTCTGCCTTCGCTCCCCCTCTCCCCTGCTGATCTCTTCTCTCTTGGCACCATGCACCTGGCCACCCTCTGTCTTTTGGGCCCAGGTACCTGCTCATCCTGCCACCCTCCCGCACTGCCTCCGGGCCACCCCTTGCACTGGGGTCTGTATCTGTACCCATACAGCCCCCCTTTTTCTTCCTGCACTTATCAGACCTACCCTGTCTGCTGCCTTAAACCTAGCACTTGCAAATTGCTGGCTGCATTACCACTGTTTGTTGCCTTTATTATTTATTTATTGTTATCTGTTTCTCCTCTGCTTTGCATTTTCCACACCTCCCCCCCTTCCATGCACTTTTCCCCTCCCCCCTCTCCCATGCACTTGTGCATTCTCAATTTCACTGGGCCTAGTAAGATCGCTGTTTTGTTCTCCCCTGTTCCCCTCCCTTGCCTTGTCACGCTCTGAAACACTTGTGTACGACCGCAATAGAAATAAAATATCAATCAATCAACCTAAGGAGGGTGGCCAGAGAGTATGGGAGGAAACAGATCAGGTGTCCCAATGCGAAGGATCTCAGTCTTACTGACATTAAGGCAGAGTACCATGCCTGAATAGCAGGCAGGCAGGCATTAATGAGGGAGGAAGGGGAAGAGGTTTAGGATTGGAAGCTTAAAGGAAAGCTGAGTGTCATCTGCATAACACTGGAAGTGAGGGGAGAAGGAGGAGAGGAGGTGGGAAAGGTAGATGTTGAAAAGCCATGGTGATAGGATAGAGCCCTGAAGGACGCCACATGTGGAGACTAAGGTGGAGGAAAGGAAAGGGCTCAATTGCACTTGGGAGGGACGGTCAGAAAGGAAAGAGGTCAGCCACGCCAGTGCCCGGTCCGTGATGCCCAAGGTATCACAGAGACGATTTATGAGGATGGCATGATTGACCGTGTCAAAGGCTGAAGAAAGAGAAAGAAGGATCAGAGCAGAGGGAGAGGTTTGAAAACAGAGCTTCTCGTATGTTCAGGAGAGCAGTTTCCGTGCCTCTGGATGTTCTGAAGCCAGACAGGTGGTCATGGAGGCAGCCAGCCAATTCGGTGTGATGGGTCAGTTGGGGGATGACCAACGTCTCTGTGAGTTTGCCAATAAAGGGGAGATGGAGATAGGGCGATAGTAGGCTGGGCACGAGGGATCTGCCGATCGATTTCTTTTAGGAGAGGATGCACAAGAGATTGCTTGAGGGGTTGTGGGAAAGAACCAGTGGCAAAGGAGTAGTTACTGAGGTCCGCCAAGGCGGAGCCGAGAGACGAGATGCTGTACTTGATGGTTCTGGAAGAGCGGGGAGCACCTGATTTGGAGGAGACTTTAGCCCTCCGGTGCAATGGGAGAGAAGGAGGAGAGAATCGGAGGGTGGAAGGGTGGGGGGCAAGGGTGGCAAGACAAGGGGGCGTGGGGAAGGGAGTAGATGACAGTAAGTACATATGTTCTGCGTTTCAGTGGAGAAATGGGAAGCAAGAGCAGTGCAGAGGTCTTAGGAGGGAAAGGGAGCGGAGGTGCCTGCAGTAGGATTGGCAAGTTTCCTATATGATTTAAAACAATCCTTGGAATCTAGCTGTGATGTTTTGAATATGTTGTCAAGGCTCTAAGAAGTCACACTACCAGCTACACCTCAGAGGTAGCCTTCCTTTCCTCGCCTTCCCCCAGAAGCTCACTGTCTCTAGAGCCCTGGTTCTTTCGAAGCTGGACTACTGTAACAGCCTCTATCTAAATCTGCCTGCCTCTACTCTCCGCCCTTTGCAACTCATCCAGAACAGGACTGCGAGACTTGTCCTTGGCCTCAAGCCCAGGGACCGTATCTCTCCAGGACTGAAATCACTACCCTGGCTCCCAGTGACTGTGAGGATCAAGTTCAAAACCCTCTGCATTGGTCCACAAGGCCTTCTGGGGCCTTGGGCCAAAATACCTTCAACTCTCTCTTCCTAAATATCTTCCTTCTCGAGCTCTTCGCTCATCCACCTCCAACTCCCTCAGGGTCAGCCGCTTCTCCAAACGAGGAGTTGGGGGCAGATCTCTCTCCGCTGCAGGTGCCTCCCTCTGGAACAGCCTTCCTGCCTCCCTGAAACTTGAGGAGAACCATCTCCGGTTCCGGAAGCACCTCAGAACCTTCCTCTTTGCCTCTTTCTCTCCCCTGCTAAAATCACTGAACCTGCACTGAATCTGCAACTGGGCCACTCGCCGTTCTCGGTCCTTGGCCCAGCCACTCTCCCCTGCACTGCCTCCCTGGCAACCCCTGCACTGCAGGACTGTCTGTATCCCTACAGCCCCCCTTCCCAGCACTTGTCTGCACTTACCTGGCACTTGCCACTAGCTGGCCCTTGTTATTTATCCTGTATGCTATTAACCCTGTACTGCACTTTCCCCCCTCTCCCTTTCCCCCTTGCACTTTTCCCTTCCCCTCTACCCTTGCGCGATCTGAATGACACCTGGCCTAGTAGGATCGTTGTCTGTCTCCCCTTGTTCCCTCCCCCCTGGCCTCGTCGCGCCTTTAAACACTTGTGTATAGGCGCGTTACAAATGCCATATCATATCAAGGCTAATGGATTCACCTGGCATGGAGAATATGCGTAAGAAAAAGATTATGGCATAGGACAGGACCCAGGGCACTGATATTCTATCTAAGAAGCGCTGATATGAGGCCTTTGATCCTGGTTCCCCAAGCACCTGTCTGGAAGTGTTTTATACTCTTATCTCAGGTTAAATATGCTGCCAACTAGGAGTATTATGGCTCTTGGCAAGGTGCCCCTTTGGCATACCGCATATGCAGACTCTGTCAAAAAGAAACTGAGACCAGTCTGCATGTGCTAACTGCATGCCCGGTGCTTATCGCAATGCTACGGCACATGGGTTTGAGAGCTTAACTGGATCAATTCTAGGCAACCCTTTTCGAAGAGAAATCCATGGTTATGACAGCTGCAGCACTTCAAATGTGCAGGGAGGCACTGAAGATAATTGAGGAGAGACAACTGAATGAATGATTTTATTGTATTTTCTGTGCAAAAGTTTTTATTACATTTTAAATAATTTCATGTATCTTCAGTGCTTAAGGTTTGTACAATAACCAGATCCACAATCGCGGGGGAAAAAAAAGATTGACAAGTTCATTGCAGATTTTGAAGAGTTCAGTCGTGTTATTAGTTGGCCCAGAGATGCAGTCTTGGACATGAGCCCTCTTCTTGGAGCAGGTTGCAAGATGATATTGCCTTTGGAGCAGATGGCAGGCCAGTTTATCCAAGGATGTACTTGAGGCCTGCAACCTCCACTAGGCAGCTTTGCACTTGGGTTTCAAAGCTGCTAAATCGGAGTCATACCAAGAGTTATTTTTGGAGGCAGGCTTCGTGTGGATCCTCATGGCAGGGGCAAGGATGACCAGGATGTTGGAGATGGAGCGGTGGAGGTTAGCCAGTGCTGAGTCGTTGGAAGAGCAAAAGGAAGGGGTGGGGGAGCAGGGGAAATGAAGGTTGTGGAAAATGCAGCGACTGACACGCTTCATCAGTCGAATGACGGAGAAGGAGACTGGCAGTGCGGGTAGAGGCATGGTCTGGTGGCCAGCAAGCTCAAGGAGAGAGTGATCAGACCAGGAGAGGGGAATGGTTAGAGGGTTGGAGAGAGGGATATCTGATGAGATTAGAGCATCCAAGGTGTGTCCAGCAGAGTGGGTTGAACCAAAGGGTAGGATTGTGAGGGAGAGAATCCCAGAGGTCACGAAAGAGTACAGTGGTCAAATCTGGAGAATCAAGATGGATGTTGAAGTCCCTAAGGAAGAGAGGTTTGGGGGAGGAGGCCAGGAGAGGGGTCTGCCAATTCTGAGAGGAAAAGAGGGGTAGGTCCGGGGGGCCTGTAGATGGTTGCAAGAGTGAGGGAAAGAGTAGGAGAGACCGACAGCCTGCAGATGAGGCAGTCAAAGGAGAAGTAGGATTGAGTGGGAAGGATGGTGGCTGCAACCCACTCAAGGAAGATCAGGGCCACTCTGCCCCCAGACCGGGTGGGCCTGGTATTGGATTGGATTGTGTAGCCCTCTGGGAGAAGGGTGTCCAAAGCAGTGACAGAGCTGGCTTTGAACCCACGTCTCAGCGAGAGCAAGGATGTCAAGGTCTTCAATGAGGAGACGGATATCAGAGGGGTGTTTGACAGCAGAGCGAGAGTTGAGGGTTGGTTGCCCCCTTTGAATGTTTTCCGAGTAGGGGGCTGAGGGGTTGGGGTATCACCACCAAATGGGGGGATTGAGGTGATATGATAGGTTATTTATAACGTGCTTAATAACCAGAGGTTTCTAAGCGCGGTTCCAGGGATCAAACCTGTGGTGCTCCGTAATGGCTTACTTCCAAGGTGAGCACGTTGCCCCTGAGCTATCCTCCCAAGACAATGGGGAGGCATGAGGGGGAGGGGGCAATTGAAAAGAGACGGTAGATGACCGTCAAGGAGGAGGAGGTTGGGCTGAGAGCCCTGAGCCATGTTAGTGCTATTGCGATAGACATTGATGAAGCACCTGGATGATGTGTGCCAAGAGCACTTCCCGTCTCTTACCACCATTAATGGGTGAGTAAGAAAAAGGGGTCAGGACAGAGGCCATATGGGGAGTCCACAGGTCAGGAGAAGGAATGACAAAGAGAATGTCAGTGACAGTCTATCTGGCGTAAGCATTGAAGTAGGTGTCTGCAATGGGCAGACTTGGGGTTGGAGACCAGGAGGGCCTTCTTGAATTTCTTCCTTCCAGACTTTGCGAGGAAGGGAGGATAGGTGATGGAGAAACAGTAAGAGTAGATTGGAGAGATGGATAGCACCATAGGGGTGTGGGGAGGGGAGGGATCAGAGGGTGTGCAGTGGAAGGGGAGGGACAGAAATAAACAGCACAGTGCACAAACAGAACTCATCAGGCGAGGCTAGCAGCCAAACGGAGCAGAACATTTGCACAAAAATCAGGATCCCAGTAAGGGTAGCAAAGTTGGAGGCATGAGAAATGGAGGTTCAGGCACACATGAGGAATGTCAGAGCAAAGAAATTCAGCACAGAAACAATGCCCAAAATTAAAAACCATGTAGCACAGAAAAGCCAGATGGCGCAGAACGCTGTGAGCGATGCATACTGAAGAGAAACAAGTGTTCGGACGCACAGTGCGATCACAGATTCTAAAGCAACTCTGTAGTAATCCAAGGACAACTGAGGAGGTACAGTCCAGAACGTGTCCGTATAGCCAGGAGGGAGGAAGAGAGGCCCTTAGTGATGGCTTGCTGGAAACGACAGAAACACATGCTGAAGTCTAAGCGTGACATAGGAGGTGAACGCTCACCTTATTGGGCACCTCGCTGTGCAGTGGCAGAGGAGCTTGCAAGTGACAGCAGCGACCATTGGTCACGGGTGTCTAGGCCGGACAGGCCCTGTAGGGGCCTTTGTGTGGGCCTTCGTGCTGGGGGCCGGCTCCTGGTAGGCCAAGAAGGCAACGGCGCAACCAATCGGGAGAACGCTGTGCGATTGTCATGGCAACTCCGAGGCACTCCGGTGCCGATGAAGAGGCGGCCATTTTCAAAAGGGGTCATACTTTGCAAGAAAGTAGTGAGGCGACCCATTTGCTTAGCAAAAAGTGGGCAGAAAGTGCAATACCCCTCAAATCCTGGCAGTCATCAGCCAGACAACGAGATGGAAATTCAGCACCCTCAAGCGTGATGCACAAGGTGTTTACCTTCTGCATGCAAATGATGAATTCGGTGGCCTTCAGTTGGAAGCAGCAAGTCAGAGGAAATGAGGAGGGGTAGAGGGTCAGGCAAGCGACCACTGCACTCCTTGTTAGCCGATGAAAGAGAGCTGTTGAGGCCAGAAAGGGGCCTTTGTGTGGGCCTTCGTGCTGTGGGCCGGCTCAATGCTTGCAGGGTCCTGGTCGGCCAGCAAACGCATGATTGATTACGTATTGGTTGATATCCTGTCCTGATACTTCCCGCATCACTCCCTCCTGTCCTGATGCTTCCCCCTCACACCCTCCTGACTGGATGCTTCCCCCTTACTCCCTCCTGTCCTGATGCTTCCCGCTTCGCTCCCTCCCCCTGTCCTGATGCTTCCCGCTTCGCTCCCCCTGTCCTGATGCTTCCCGCTTCGCTCCCCCCTGTCCTGATGCTTCCCCCTCACACCCTCCTGACTGGATGCTTCCCCCTTACTCCCTCCTGTCCTGATGCTTCCCGCTTCGCTCCCTCCCCCTGTCCTGATGCTTCGCTCCCTCCCCCTGTCCTGATGCTTCCCGCTTCACTCCCCCTGTCCTGATGCTTCCCGCTTCGCTCCCCCCTGTCCTGATGCTTCCCCCCTCACTCCCTCCTGTCCTGATGCTTCCTCCTTGCTCCCTCCTGTCCTGATGCTTCCTCCTTGCTCCCTCCTGTCCTGATGCTTCCTCCTTGCTCCCGCCTGTCCTGATGCTTCCTCCTTGCTCCCTCCTGTCCTGATGCTTCCTCCTTGCTCCCTCCTGTCCTGATGCTTCCTCCTTGCTCCCTCCTGTCCTGATGCTTCCTCCTTGCTCCCTCCTGTCCTGATGCTTCCTCCTTGCTCCCTCCTGTCCTGATGCTTCCTCCTTGCTCCCTCCTGTCCTGATGCTTCCTCCTTGCTCCCACCTGTCCTGATGCTTCCTCCTTGCTCCCTCCTGTCCTGATGCTTCCCCCCTCACTCCCCCTTCTCCTGATGCTTCCCCCCTCGCTCCCTCCTGTCCTGATGCTTCCCCCCTCGCTCCCTCCTGTCCTGATGCTTCCCCCCTCGCTCCCTCCTGTCCTGATGCTTCCCCCTCACACCCTCCTGACTGGATGCTTCCCCCTCACACCCTCCTGACTGGATGCTTCCCCCTCACACCCTCCTGACTGGATGCTTCCCCCTCACTGCCTCCTGACTGGATGCTTCCCCCTCGCGCCCTCCAGTCCGGATGCTTCCCCCTCGCGCCCTCCAGTCCGGATGCTTCCCCCTCGCGCCCTCCTGTCCGGATGCTTCCCCCCCCCTCTCGCGCCCTCCTGTCCGGATGCTTCCCCCCCCCTCTCGCTCCCTCCTGTCTGGATGCCCCCCCCCTCGCTCCCTCCTGTCTGGATGCTTCCTCCCCCCCCTCGCTCCCTCCTGTCTGGATGCTTCCTCCCCCCCCGTTCTGGCTCCCTCCTGGCCTGATGCATCCCCTCCACCCTGGGTCCCTCCCTTGCTCATGCCCTGATCCTTCCTTGTGCCCCCTTGCTCATGCCCTGATCCTTCCTTGTGCCCCCTCGATCGTGCCCCGATTGTCCCTTTTGCACCCACCCTCATGCCCTGCTCCTCCCTTTTACCCCCTTGCTTGTGCCCTGCTCCTCCCTCTTCCTCCCTCGCACCCTGCTCCTCCCTCGTACTCCCTCGCTCGCACCCTGCTCCTCACTTTTACCACCTCGCTCGCACTCTTCTCCCTTTTACCCCCTCACTTGCGCCCCGCTCCTCCCTTTTGCCCCCTTGTTGTGCCCCGCTCCTCCCTTTTGCCCCCTCGCTTGCGCCCCGCTCCTCCCTTTTGCCCCCTCGCTTGCGCCCCCCTCCTCCCTTTTGCCCCCTCGCTTGCGCCCCGCTCCTCCCTTTTGCCCTCTCGCTTGCGCCCCGCTCCTCCCGTTTGCCCTCTCGCTTGCGCCCCGCTCCTCCCTTTTGCCCCCTTGTTGCGCCCCGCTTCTCCCGTTTGCCCCCTCGCTCAAGCCCCGCTCCCTTTTGCCCCCTCTCTCAAGCCCTGCTACACCCTTGCTTGCGTCGTCCTCCTCCCGCTTAACCCCTCGCTCGCCCCTGCTCCTCCCTTTTGCCCCCTCGCTTGCGCCCTGCTCCTCCCTTTTGTCCCCTCGTTTGCGCCCCGCTCCTCCCTTTTGCCCTCTCGCTTGCGCCCCGCTCCTCCCTTTTGTCCCCTCGTTTGCGCCCCGCTCCTCCCTTTTTTCCCCCTCGCTCAAGCCCCGCTTACCCCCTCGCTAGCGCCCTGCTCCTCCTTTACTCCCTCCTTCTCCCTACCTATCTATGCACTTGTCAACAGTTCATTCTGGGTCTGACTAGCAGAGCAGCTTTGAGCTGCTTCTATGCGCTTGCTTTCCTGACCATAGCTGGTTGAGCCACCTCCTGTTTGTTCAGAAGGGACTAACACTGCTTCCATTTCAGAATGTTGCTTCTCAACACCTGTGCTGAATAGAAGCCCCCTGCGTAGCTCTGAGCTCTCATGGCCTTGATCTGCTGCCTGCCCACCCATATCTGGAGAACTCTCATGTCTTTAGCTCGCTGTCTATCACTCGTACCCCCTGCCTCGTTATCCAATCAGCACTGCATGCTCGGATGGAGCAGCCGCTTCTGTTTACTGTCTGCAGGGGGGATTTAGAAGGGATCAATGGCGTGCTGCTTGCTTTTGCAGAGGAAATCTTTAGAAACTGTTCTTGGAAATGCTGGCCATTTCATCTAAGAGCAAGCCTTAGTCTGAATTGCCAGGATATGATTGCTTACAAGGAAGGCAGCTCATGAGTCAGCATTGGTCCCTTGGAGGAGAATGCCATGAAGCGGCACGAGGTTAGCATTGCTCGCTTGCATGCACAGCACAAGCCTGCATTGGTTTACTAGTGGAGGGAGGGATGCTGGTCTGTAAAATGGGTTCTCTGTTGCACTAGCAGAATGACGTGCCCTGATGCCTCATCGTGCTCGGCTCTTAACATGAAGTTTACAGAAACACGCTTTCCTTTTGGTAGCGAGGCTGAATGCACAGGCTGTACTATGTTAAAAGCGTACAGGGCAGCTCTGAGTCTAACAAAGCGTATCAATCGCGTCTCACTGCTCAGGTGAAATTTTGTACTTAAGGAAAGCTTGGGATGATATTGATACAAAAGCCAACGCTGCTCTTAAAACAGCACATGTTTACACTATGTAGTACTTCAGACTGTATCGCAGCCTAACGTTTTAACCCAGAAGCCGGTTTATACAGCACCTATCTAAGACACCCTGCGCCAGCATCTCGTTTTGTGTACAATTGAGTGAAACCATTCCTTATGTACATTTTTCAACATTTCTTTTATTATATAATGGTTAAAACGTGTTCAACCTTATCAATTTGATACAGAACAAAAACAAATACAATTCTCAAACCACATTAAAATTACATTTAAACAATTAGACGATTCCTTACTTGCAAAAAATAATTCTAAATCTAAAATGAAAATAGAATAAGGAGAACCAAATTAAACAAAAAAAAAACAAAAAAAAAAAACTCATTAAAACTTCACAACTCCAACATTCTAGAGACTATCCCCAGGTTCAAACTGTTACAGTCAGTGGCCGCTATAACCATGGAAGATTTTCCCCCTGCCAACACTTACACCAAATGTGTTCAGGATTGGAAATGGAGGATCTGCAGTCCCGAACACACCTAAGCCGTCCCGAACACACCTAAGCCGTCCCGAACACACCTAAGCCGTCCCGAACACATCTAAAGGAAGCCCTAGTGTGAGTCCAGAAATTACTCTACCAGAGCATAGATGGTATATTATGTTGGCCGAAAACCAATTGCATCATATGCCCTACATCGCCAATAAGGAATCGTCGGCATAACCATAGAGCATCCATTTTGTGAAACGTCTGCCATTTGCTCTTTGCCGTTCTGTTCAAACGCTTTGCAAAATGTATTTTATTCCATTCTGCTCATGCACAGAGCAAGGCCACAAGTTACATGTTGAGAGACCGGCCCAGACAGAAATGCCAAACAGTACAGAAAGACATTGTTTTCCTCCCTCACAAGTCCTTGAAGGCGAGCAGAGAGGCATTTAATCACCAAGCCAGGTGCCGGCCGGTCTCGCTGAAACTGTAGAAACAGGCCGTTAAAGCATGAATTATACTTTTCTTTGCGGCCCCCTTTTCGGGGCCCTCTTAGATCAGGCTGTCCCCTAGTTCACAAATAGAAACTAGAAGATAGCATGCTTTGGAATGTGTCTCTCCTACGAACACAGTTTGCTCGCTAAACAAGTGCTTTGTGTTCTCCATAACAAAGAACCATGTCCGCTTACTGCGAATTGCTACTGTTGCTAAACCAAGTAATGTAGATTAAGAAAGAAAAGGATCATGAAGTGTCATATTTGTCAATTATCGAACCCTAGCTCAAGAAGATACATTATGGGCGGTTTTGATGTGTCACAAAGAGATTGTATGATTGTCTTTTCATATATATGATACTGTTGTAGAATGTTCGCTCTTGCATCTGATGAGGTCTGGGTGATCGCACGTTGCGAGATGTTAGACCCAGTCGGCCGACTGAGAATATTTGCTTTGCAATAAACCCTAGTACTTGGAAATCGATCCTTGTGTCCGTCGTATCACTGGGTGTATGGTGATTGTGCCTTGTTTCCATACGCGAGGGTGTTCAGGGCCTAGCACTAGGCAATAGATCGCCATTTGTATTGCAGTCTCAGTACCATTTGAGCAATATCTACAAACAGTGTTGTCCTTAGAAATAATCTGTCTACGAGGCAATATTTCTTTTTTTCGGATACAGGTTCCAGCTAAACCTCATGAAATCCAGCATAATGGAAGAACTAGGTCCCAGCAGGAGATAATAGGCAGGAACTCCCTGTTTTTTGTGTTCTTTTTGGAAAGTGGTGAAGGGAGTTGTAACTGTGAAATATATCAATTGTTCGACACCAATCACTCCTGAACAATCGTTTTTTAACTCGATGTTGGGTATCCATTGTTGCAGTCACACTGTGTGAGACTACACAAGACTTATCTGCTTGGTATTGGGTAACCCACCTTTTGGTATAGGTCTGTACTACACAAGTTTGTAGTGTGACTGAGCAGCCAGGCCTATCTCAAGAGGGGTAAATGTGAGCGGTAGAGCTGTACAGATGAAATCCGTCAATGCAAGTAACACTTATACTCAAGGTGTCAGTTATAAATAGTTATTTATCATCAGTTTTAAATAAGCGTTCTTTAAAAAGGCAATTGATTGTAACAAATCAAGTACACTTTGACATTACTCTTCAGAATTGATAAAGCCAGTGGATAATCTTTGGATATGACTAATATACTTCTCCTACACCCTGAGGGGACTTCAGTCACAAGGATAGTCTTTGCATTTATATATCGCACCGTTACTTTTGTAAACTCTGAGTTGCAAAAGGAAGGGTTAAGGGAAGTAGAAAGGTTAGAACAATTTCTCAGACAAGCTGAGGACAACTGAATCCTCAAATGATGTCTAGGGAAGCCTTTCCCAGCAGTAACAGTACACCCCAAACCACAACCTATGGGGGGGAAGCAATATCAAAGTCAGTGGATTTAGAAGAGTGCTTTTAGGGAGCCAGGACAGCCAAAGTCTTTTGGACAAAGTCTAAAGTTCTGATGCACTTCTCGAATAAAAGTCTTGCACAAAGTTAGAGTTTAGAAAAAATCACTTGTAGGAACACAAGCTGTTAGGCCTGTGCAAAGGGAGTTGCAATCAACTCGGAAAGTAAGCAGGTGCAAGTCTCAAGTGAAACAGCAAAACTTAAGGCAAGAAGGTAAGTACCCCCAAGCCTGAAAGAAGGTAAGTACCCCCAAGCCTGAAAAAGTACCTTTGGTTAGAAGAAAGGGGTCCAGCTGGATTCCATCTTGGTACAGCTATGCAGACCCTGGTTCCTGAGCCTCAGTCGTTGGGACAAGGGGGAGCACGTCTGGAGGGCTCCTTCAGCAGTACTCGGGACGGTCGTCGGCAGCTACGGGTTTTCTTCATTTTAGCGGCACTTCGCAGTTTCATCGCTTTGCAAACCACTGATGCCGAACGATGGACACTGGTTGGACTTTCCTTGCTCCCTCAGTCCTGCACTCTGGTGAGGGGACTCTGAATCGGGATTGCCTGCTTCTGGAAGGTCATTGGGAGGTTCCTGGAGCTTTTGGCCGGATTCGTTCCACGGCAGACATGGCACTCGGTTGTGGACACTCAAACCCTGTCATTGGGCTTCTGCAGCAATGGAGAGACGCAGCAAGTCGGGGATTGCGCCAAAGTGGAGTGCGTCTCGGGGTTAGTTGGTCCGACTAACCCAAGGGGAGAAGTCGTTCTGTCCGTAGCTGCTCTGTCGAGGTGATAAAGGAGGTCCGCACAGCAGCAGGGCTTCACCAGGTAATTCAAAGTTCCAGGAGGCTGCAGCGGGCTTTTCTCCCAGTGGTCGACTCTGTCTGTAGTCCCAAGAACCTCGCCTTTTAAGCAAGTTTTCTTATTCATGCACAGCCTAGGCTGTCGATCACACAGCAGGGTGGCTTCCTTTCAGGACAGCCGGCCGGCCAATCAGGGCTGGTTTCGTGCAGGCACACCTAGAGACAAAGGACAGGAGTTTCGGGACCCTCCCTCACATCTTGTCCTTCCAGACACACTGGAACCAGTGGCGGGCTTCAGGGCTGACGCCTGCCAGAGGCAGAACAAAGGGCTCAAACCTGTGTCTACAGACATAGTAAAAACCAAGAAAGACCTCACAAACAGAAAATGGCGAAAAAAGAAGAGTGGGCCATTTTGACAAAATGGTCACCCATGGGTGCTGTACTGCAGCTGAGGGTTCAGCGCTGTGTAACTGGCGCCGGGTAACTGTCACCTTTTGTAAGGCACTCTGGCCGCATAGTGTGGAAATCCTCGCTTTCCCACTAGATCTTTTGGGACTACAGCGGTGCTCAAATGTCACAAGATCTCTACTCTCCTCCTTTTTTATTTTTTTTATTTACTTGTTTTAATCGCTATAGCAATTTTTACGAGGTGAAAAATGATGAAAGAAGCGAAGATCACAAAGTTTTAAGTAAAAACGAAGGTAAGGATGACGACGAGTTTTAGAAGGCTGCTTCGCCTACCGTATCTAGGTTCACCCAATTTAGTTTGCCTAGCCCTGTCATAGGTGCTGGTGAGAAGGGTTAGGTTTGACCTTTATCAGTTGTAGAGAGGATCAGTTGAAGAATTTTTGCTGTCGTCACCCATGTGGTCTTTCCACCGCCAATCAGGCGGGTCCACCAAAGCTCCTGTTCGTGAATCTGTGCTGAAGGTAGGTGATATATGATATGATATGATATGATACGATATGATATGATACGATATGATATTGCATTTGTAACGCGCCTATACACAAGTGTTTCAAGGCGCGATAAGAAGTAAGGAGTTCTTAAGTGGGACGTGCCAGGGCATGTCGATAGTAAGTGGCGCACTTTCACACTCACAGCCGGGTTGCCGCAGAATCTGCATTTGTTTGAATTCGAAAGTCCTCTGATCCCCAGGATTTCATTTGTCGGTAAGAGATTAAGCCGCGCCCTCAGAAAAGTACTCTGTAGTCTTCGATTTGGGTATTTTTTCAAAAACAACTGGGTTTCGTTCAGTTTTCTGGCCTCATTCGGAAGGTGAGATGTTGTTTTATATTTTGCTGCTAGGTCCAAGGTGTCGATCCAGTCTGTTTCGTCCAACTTCTTTTTTTTATTTTTGTGGGATTTTGGATTAGTTCATCCACTGAACTTTGGATTGCTAGAAGTTGGTCTTTGCGCGCTTTGTCCCATCGTGTAAGTATTTTGCACCGACCATTTCTAAGCTCCATGTTTATCATTGCTAGTACAGGTGGTCCGTTCGGTTCTAGAATCTTCCGATAAATCATGATGGTATTTCACACCACAATAGCCTTGAGAGAGGTCAAGTTTAGTTCCTGTCTGATTAGGGTCATCAGTGACGATTTTGGGAGGTTTAGAACTGATCTCCAAAAGTAGCTTTCCAGTGTCGGCCAGATGGTTTTCGGTATAGTCGGCATTGCCTCTGCTCCATAGGTTATGGCCGGTATCACTTTTGACCTACAGAAGTTGATAGTGGGCTGGAGAGAGAATCGTCCATATTTTCTGTCCACCATTTTCGCCTGAGAAGTCAAGTTGATTATTTTTGTATGGAGCACAGACTGCATGGCTTTTTCTGTTTTGGAGCTGTCTATCATGACTCCCAAGTATTTATTTAAACTCGGACACCTTTTCAATTTCACAGTCTTCCAGATGCCATTTGAACGTTTTGTTTCAAAGGTCATGATCTTAGTTTTAGATTTATTGATTTCCAAGTCATTGGAGGATGTGTACTTGGACAAGTTGGTCAGCTGTCTTTATAGGCCGATGGCAGTTTGGTCCAACAAAATCAGGTAGTCCGTGTATAGTTGGTAGGAAAGCTCTTGTGTGCTGACGCGTTTCCCTAGTCTCCCAGGTAGGCCAGAAAAAGGGCTGGAGCCAGTGGACATCCCCGTTTTACTCCCCTAAAGGTGGGAATTTCCGCCGAAAGGAGGTCTTGGATGGTTAGGCGGACTTGTACTCTTGTCTAAGGCTTTTAAAGGCCCCATGATTTCGTTATGGCATTTTCAATGAGCTAGTTTCTGCCACAATTTGTCTCTATTGACCAAGTCAAAAGCTTGTGAAGGCCAAGAAAATCCGTGGTCCAGCTTCGACTGTCTTTGCTTTTATGATGCTCAAGACCATGATGTTAACACTTGTTCCCATGTTTTTTTAAGCCTGATTGGAACGGGTCTGCCCATGGTGCTAATGCGGACCAAGATTGGAATCTTTTCAGGAGCAAAGATCCGTAGACTTTGCCGATGACGTCCAGTAGTGCAATTGGACGAAAGTTACGAGGGTCGTCCTTGCAGCCCTTTTTAAAGATGTGCGGATCCCTTACAAGTGATGGTTAACTCTTGAATGTTTTTTGCAGTCAGTCTTAAGCGATTTCTCTTGATGTTAGGCTCTTAATCTGCCAAAAAGTGGGGCTTTTTTTGGTACGCAGAAGACCATTTTATGGTCAGAGGTTTATGGTCGCTTGCTGTAGATTTCAAGACTTTACCGTCAAGACATACATTAGTGACTGGGAAATGAAAATGTGGTCAATAATTGCAGTTTGAGAGCCTCTCTGCCAAGTAGGAGTATTGTCCGTCTCGTGTACCAAGGTTGCTGTAGCAAAGAAATTTCTTGAGTCCATTAGCTTGAGCAGTGCCTCGCCTCGTGTTTGTGTAGGATGCTTCTGAGGACCAGATTTGTTTCGCAACGTCTGGTGTCTACATGTTGCGTTTAGGTCTCCACAAAGAAGCAGGTGTGCACCTTGGTGGTCTAGGTAAATGTTGATTTGCTTAGATCTCTCCCATGAATACTTCGGTGTTGGTTACTGCAGGATTCCAGTAGATGTGCATAATCACAAGAAGAGTAGTAAGAAAGACGTTGGTAGATTTTCCATAATAATGACAATAATGACAGCCTCTACTTTACCTACCTTGTCATTTCAGGGTACCTAACTTCTACCCACTGTATCCTCTCTATAAGCACTGCCAAGACTTACCACTACTACCCTTCTACATACTCCCTCACCATGCACCACAGCACCAACCTCCTTACCAATCCATAACTCAACGACCCGGCTTTGTGGCTTCAACATTTCGCTACAAAACCCACACCTAATCAACCATGCACACTCCAATCTAGGAATGCCAGACTTAGATCTAGACTGCCTCGTGCACCATGCACCCAGCGCAGCCACACCGCCAGCACACAGCTTATTACACGGAAGATTCCTAACCTCCCCTCTAGCTTCCCACCCCCCAATCAAAGAACTTAAGGGAGCCCTCATCAATGCCAGATCCCTTACGGCCCACACGCTGGATATCATTGACCTCACCACCGTCCAAAACCTCGACTTCATCGCCATCACTGAAACATGGCTACATGCAGCCTCTGGCCCACTTCTTGCCATCCCTAATGGCTACTCCATCAACAGAAATGACTGTCAGTCTAACTCCTCCAAAAGAGTAGTCGCCGCATTTATACACAGAGACAATATCACTATGAGAACTATTCCCAACACCCAACCTAGCTCTGTTGAATCTCTTTCGGTGAAACTAACCCTCTCACCGACCAACACAGCAATATTACACCTCATCTACAGACTACCAGGACCACTTGGATCATTTATAGATATTACATCCATCCTGACTGACAATACTAAGCCTAACTCTCAAGTGTTACTACTAGGTGACCTTAATCTTGGCCTATCCAACCCCAAGGATCCTATGGCCACAGAGGTCGCTACCACCTTCGCCAACCTAGGCTTCTAGCAACGCATTCTTGAACCCACCCACAACAAGGGCAGAACGCTTGACTGGATTACAGATCTCAACTGTAATACATCGATAAGTTCCAACTCCGCCTGTGCTTGGTCCGACCACTAAATCATTATCTTTCACTTACCAGCCACCAACCCTCATCCTAAACCTACTATCTCCCTGCTATTCCCACCAGGAACAAAAAGGACATTACCAGGGACAAACTACTCCCTCTCATCATTCCCATTCTGAACAACTGCGCTTCTCAGCACAATGACCCCACCGTCTTAGTAGACCCCTTCAATCAAACACTGCTCAAAGCCATTGACATTATAGCACCGCTCAAATTACGGAAAGCCAAACGACGAGCCCACCTGAACTCCTGGTTCACCAGCAACTCAGAGTTCTGCGCAAAGAAAAACATAAGGCTGAAAAACTCTGGAAAAGTCTTCCTTGCAAGGCCAACAAAGACCTCCTTCTCATCACCTCCCTCAATTACAAGGAAGCTATTTTACACGCCAAAAAGAGTCCTACAACCAGTGTATATCACAAGCTGAATCTAACATGAAGGAGCTATTTAAAATTCTCAAAGAATTAGAATCCCCTTCACCCGTCCCTGATATCTGCAGTAAAGACGGTACGTGTTGCAATAACATCCAAAATGCACTCCTCACCAAAATAACCACCCTGCAATCCAAAATCAATGCCAAACAAAACACCCTTCTCACTCCCCCCCCCCCTAACTAAACCCACGACGCCCAAAACGGCCACCTCCTTCTCACGCACTTCATTCAGCTTTGTACCGCTCGCCATCCCGGAGGTTGAAAAAAATCATCTGTAACTTAAAACCCTCCAACTGCCAAGGTGATTCCTGTCCTGCACCGATCATCAAGGAGTCGGCACACGACCTTGCTCCTTTCATAACCAACTTTATCAATTCCTCGTTTCAATCCGGAATGGTCCGTAATAATCTGAAGGACGGCTGTGTTATCCCTCTTCTAAACAAAAAACAGACTCTAGACCCTGAGATACCAACCAACTACAGACCCATCACTACGGTCCCGTTTCTTCTAAAAATATTAGACGGAGCAGCATACTTACAGATACAGAATTATCTGGAAACAAATAATCTTCTCGGTACAAGACAATCTGGTTTTAGACCTAAGCACGGGACAAACACCCCTCGTAGACCTCAAAACCCTAATTGAGGACCTAAAAGACAACCGCAAATTAGCCCTACTACTCCTACTGGACCTATCTGCAGCTTTCGATTTGGTCAATCACCAAATCCTTTGTCGTCATCTGAAATCTGCGGCCCACTTCTCTGACATTGCTACTAATTGGATTAGGTCATTTCTAGACAATAGACACATGACTGTATTTTCACCCACTTCCTCAGCAGACCCTACGTCAGTCCCCTGTGGAGTCCCTCAAGGGTCCTGTGTATCCCCCACACTCTACAATGTATTCACCAAACCTCTGTTTGACGTGCTTGACTATCTGGGCGTCACCTACACTAATTACACTGATGACGCCCAGATACTCATTCCCATCACCGGTGACTACATTGCAGACTCTAAACCTCTGAATTACATTTACCAAGTCATCCAAGCTTTGATGGCCCAACATGAGCTCTGTCTCAACGACGACAAGACAGAGCTCCTCATCTTGGGTACACAACAGAGACTTAACAAGCTGAACCCATTGTTCAGCTCTTTCATATCGATGGTAATTCCATCAAAGTATCCAAAGATACCAAAACACTAGGAATCTACCTAGATTCCACACTCTCCCTATATAGACAAACTAATGCAGCCGTCGCTGCCTCAGCTTACGTATGCAAGTTGATCACAGCCTGCTGCCCATTCCTCTCTGCTCAGAATTGTATTACCCTTGCCAGGACATTGGTTATGTCCAACTGGACTATTGCAACGTACTGTACCAAGGCACCAACCAGCGCAACCTTAAACTCCACATCACCCAAAACAACGCCATCAGAGCGGCCCTCAACATCCCTAGATCAGCACACATCTCTGAAACTAGGAAGAACCTTCACTGGCTCTCAGTCGCCCAAAGGATATCATTGAAATCGTTGGCCCTTACTTACAAATGCGTAAACAACCAGGCCCCCATCTACCTAGCCTCGCGATTCACTCAGTACATTCCATCTCGGCCACTTAGATCTGCCCAAACTCAATGCCTCACGATCCCCAGATACAAGCTTCAAACGGCCAGAGGTGTCAGCTTCCCAGTCCTGGCTGCCAAACTTTGGAACACTATGCCACTTGCCATTAGAAATCTACCGTCACTGAACCTATTCAAACACAAAGCCAAGCTTTGGCTAGCCACCACACATGACCAATTGTCTTCTTGAACACCACGACTTCCTGTATGCCTGATTAAATCTGCACTGTTCTTTTACTTTATTGCTCTTGTTTATGCAAATGACTGATTGTAACCTTAACTGTAACTCTGCCTTTCTTGTGACACTGTTTGAAGATACGCGCCCGGTTGCCCTCGGGCCTGGTTGTGCTATACAAATAAAATGAATACAAATACAAATAATTTGACCACGGCAGTAAGACTGTCAAGTCTAGCGAGTTAGCAATCAATGTACGTTCAATCTAAAGGCCACTGCCTAGGCGCACTGCTGTTAGTAGGCCGGAAGAAGGGCCACCTTTTTCTCCTTTGGAAGTGGCGGAATCTAAGCTGGGCCTGTCAACTAGCCAGGTTTCCTGTAGACAGAGTATATCGAACGTTCCTAGATCAATTTTACCTGGGGCCGTCCTGTGCGAAAAACCCCTGGTGTTGCAGGATCCCAATATTAATGAAGTGAAGGTTGAAGGTCGATGTTGGTGGTTAGTGGGTTGCTACTTTGAGAGAAGAGCTGACAGTGCTTTGAGGATCCATGCCCATATTTTGGAGTCCGAGGTTGATTTGTTAGATTCAGCCAGACATGAGCACCGAGGGTGCGGATCCTGCGTAGTTGTCATTTTAATTGATGACAGAGGACCAGCTGGGTGTCGGTCTGGATCCTGCTCAAAGGCAGTGTCCAAGGAGCTGTTTGGCCTGGTGTTTAAATATGCTGTTTTCATAGATCGTGCTGATCGTGTACGTGGGGCTTTTTTCATGGAACACCCTGAGAATGTGCTCCCTTTATGGTTCGTGGAGTCACTCGACTCTGAAGGTTGGTCTGAGTAGCGGTGGAGGGGTGTCACGGTCTTCTCGGTTTCGTGGTTCACTTTACCTTTGATGTTTTCTGACTCCGTAAGATGTAGACTCGTTATGGCATTTTGTCGTCAGCTCAAAACTTTTTCTGAATAACTTTTGAGGCTTCCTTTAACATTGCTTCCACATAGTGAAAGGTTATGTAGAGGTAAGACGTTGCTTTTTTTCCCTCATGACTTGGCTCCACGATGTTGAGGTCCTCTGATTGTAGTGTGCGCAAAGTAGAGATGCTTTGTAGTAACTTTAGCATTGTGCGTCTGGTTATGACAATGTAGTCTGTTTTCCGTGCGTTGTCTTAATTTGAAGTTCGGACTCTGTTTTCCGCTGTCTGCTGGTCTATGATGGTTTTTGACACGACTGGAGCCCTGGGCCCCAGCTGATGACTGTTGTAGGTCATGCACACCGTTTCCAGATGGAAGCCGTCGACTACTTTGAAAGCTGGCTGCAGGTTTGGTATGTGCCGGATTTCTAGAACTTTGGTCTTTCATAGTCTTTATGGGTCTGGGTGAAGATCTTACTCTTGATGGGTAGCTAGTTGGATTTGAGTTATTGTGCTTTGGTTCGTCACTGGCAGGTACGGCCCTAGGCGCCATAGTTTTATCGTCATTAAGGCTTTTGAAGTGCTCCTGAAGGGAAGTAAACTTCGGGCGATTGACTTGGGCCCCTGGGGCTGTTTTTTGAGCACTCCTCATGGGAACGATCTTCATGGTGTTAGCTGAGCTCCATCAGGTCACTAACAGCCAGGAAATCCTCAACCGTTTGAGGGGACGTTGTAGGGTCTTTAAAAGGAGAGGTTACTGTGTTCTCTTTAGGAGTTTCTTCCGTCCGCCGATCTTTTAGTAGGGAATTTGAGGTTTTTCGGGCACTGACTGCTGTGGTGGTAGAGGGGACCTTCTGCTGTAGTCAGAAAACCAGCTGCTTTTTAGGTGGCGGAATTCTTTGTTGGGTGGCTCCTGGCTCCGTGTTTCTGATTTTTGATGGTTTTCCCTGTCTTCTACTGTGATGATCTCGTCCAGAGAAGTACAATTGTTTACAGTATTTGTTTTTTTTTATTTGCAGCTTTAGAAAGCCTGTCGTTTTTGTTGGCCTTTGTTGTCGGTGGTTTGGAGGTTGGCGGTTCTTTAATTGGGCCGTAAGAGATTTGAGTGTGGCCTTCTACAATGTATGTTGAATGTTCAGAAATGGGAGAGGTTGTTGAAGTAGTTATTGTGTCAACCGTTTGTGTTTCTTTCTCGGCCACTTTGGAGGTTGAAGTTGGTAAGATCTTGGAGTGAGTTTCTGTCTAGTGTGATGGCCCTCTCGGGTGAATGAGTACTCCTCTGGTTGCGTTGTATGGCGTTGATGTAGCCTTCCAGGTAGGAGTTTTGAGTGCATCATTGCAAAGATTGACTTGTTATCTTTGAGTGTCGTGATGGTGACCGATGCCATGTCTGGTTTCTTTGCAGCGGATTCTTTTGTGCCAGTGTAGGTCACGTTGCTTTGTCTTCTGGACCTAGGAGACGGAGATGGAAATGGAGGAAGAGATGTCCTTCGTGATGGTAAACCCTTTGGTACAGTGCTGTCTGTAGGTTTGATAGGGTCCGAAAATTCGAGCAAAAAGGGTTTAGGACCAATTGGAATCAGAAGATTGTCTGCATTTTTGTCGACTTTGTCTTAGGTGGTGGGGATCTTTGCCCAGCATTTTCTTGGCTGGACTCTTTTGCCGCGTCTGGGTTGTTCCGAACCAAAGGTCCCATGTTGGGCACAAGGTTTCCTGTAGGGGATTCAGATTGATTCAAAGGAGCGTCCCCAAGTTGGTGCGCGCTGTCCTGTGCTGATATTGCAGGTAGGAGAGGTGGACTACCAGAGTTCGCCTGAACTGATCTGATTATTCAGTGAAGTTATCACAGTTTGGCCAGGAGTAGGGTACGGTCTGTCTGTTTTCCGAGATTCCATCTTGGCGCTATAGGGAGACCTATTTCAGGTTTGCCACTGTCATTGACCGCTTTTCGTGTTTTTATAGGCAGTTGAGTTTCCTGAACTGCCTCAAGCATTTCAGCATCTGAAAGCTCTTCTATGACGTCAAACTTGCACTTCCCCTGCTTTCCAAGCAAGGTTTGCCCACTGGCTGTTTGCAGTAAAGCAGTGGTCTTGATTACTGTGTTGCGTGTACTCTGCCAAGGCTGCTTTTGGTTTTTCTTTGGCAATTCGCCTTTTGCCTTTTTTTTGCCTAGGCGTCTTGTTTTTTTGAGTCCCTTTGGTGGAAAGGGACTGTCTTTGGTTTCTTTTAAAAAGAGGTTTGGGCGAGCTCTTTTTAGGTTTTATTTTTGAGTTTGGTGTTTTGTCCAACGTTTCGTTTGGGGACATCTGTGATGATGAAGGGGACCCGTACACGCGAGTCCTCCCAGAAGGAATCGGGAGGCTTGCAGCCGCTGGCGGCACATGAACCTGCACCCGTGTTTGTGCCGGTGGCCTGGGGGGTAGGCTGGAGTCCTGCGGATGGATCTCATGTGCAGGAAGAGCCACCGCCGTCCCACCCGCTCCTGGAGCGGCCAAACCGGCGCTGTCGCCGCCAGCGCCCACCCCAGCCCGGAGCGGCCCATCTCTCCTCCAAGAGGCACAGCCACCATGCCGTTTTCAGGTGGGTCCCCACGAGGGCTCCCAGGCTCTCGATGTGTGAGACGGGGTGGGGGGATTATTGTAGTTGCCGGCGGAGGTGTTGATTGCCGGATGTTAGAAGCACTTTGTTTCGTGGGTGTTTTGGGAGCTGTGCACGCCTTTCCCCCACGACTCTGGGACCCATTTAATTCCTCAGTGCAATGCTGGGCTGCCATCGAGCGGGAGACTGGATTTGAGAAAGTCAGGGAATTTTGAAGATTCTTCATTTCCATATTCATTGACTTGGTCGATTTGGTTGACTTGAACAATGTTCTCGGGTGAGAAGGGAAAGTGAGTTGTGCCCCCCACGTTTAAGACCGACAATGGGCGTAGTGTGGGTTTCGAGGAGGGCTTCAGAAAGAGAGGTTGATTTCCCAAATCGCTGCGAAGCAACATCATAGCAGCCCCGTTTCCCGCGGTGGTGGTGGGGGGGGGGGGGGATTAGCACCCCCTGCAGCCCTAGCAGCCTGAGACTGCCACTCAGTCGCCACTCACCTCCCCTTGGGAATCAGCAATGTCTATTCCATAATAAAGTCATCATGGTATCATATATGATATTTTATTTATAGTGTGCCCATACTCGAGTGTTTCAGGGCGCGACGAGGCAAGGAAGGGCTACATGGGGGACAAGAACAACGATCTTACTAGGCCCAGTGACCTTCCCAGTGAGAACGTGCAAGTGCTAGAGTGAGGGAAGGGGGAAGTGGGAATAGTGCAAGAGACAGGGGAGGAGTGGAAAGTGCTGAACACATGATCGGGCAGCAGGTGGCAAGTGCAAGAATCGAGCACAGACAACGGGTGTCTGTAGGGTTGCCAGGTGTGAGGGAGAACTCTCATTCCTGGGCTCATTCCCTTCAACCTTGGAGACCCCCAGCTCTTTTGCTGGACGTAGGACTTTATTTCTTGCCTGGAGAGAGACCCCCTTTTCTCACCCATGTATTTTTGATCTGATTTTGACTCTTTCTGTGACTTTTGGAGTTTGACAAACTCCATAGGCATCACCTTTTGTATTGTGACACACAGCACCCTCAGTGCAGTGTCACAGAGAAGTCTGTTGGATTTCTCATAAGGTTTAAATACCTTCTCTTGGAGAAACTGTTTCCAAGAGGAGTAAGTGGACTTTACTTAACTTTTCCCTCTGTGGACCCAGCACACACCATCTTATGTGGAGTGCTGAGGGGTTTACTTAGTAGCCCCTTTGTCTGCTTACTCATGTAACATTTTTTATGTTACCCTCACTACATTTAATGGCTGGTGGCAGTGGTTTAATTTTCTACCATTGTGCATTTTTACCGCAGGCTGAATCCTCCGCTGTAGTATTGCACCCATGGGTGCCGATTTTTGTCTTCTTTTTTTGCCATTTCGGGTTTTTGAGGGCTTTTGAGGTCTTTCTTGGGTTTTACTCTGCACACCAAACCAGGTTTAATCCTTTTGTACATTTTGTCTTTGGCGGGATTCAATGCTGAAGCCCGCCTCTGGCTCCAGTGTGTCAGGCAGGGCAGGAAGCGAGGTACCTGAATGCACCCAGTGCTGATTGGCTGGCTGGCCAGCTGGCTATCCCTAGAGGACAGCCACCCTGCTGTAAGTGACAGCTAGGCTGTGCATGAATGTGAGAAACCTGCATAAAAGGCGAGGTCTCTTGAGCAGAAGGCAGAGTCCACCACTGGAAGAAACATTTGATGAAACTGGAAGAAAAGCTTGCTGTGCACTCCTGGACCCTTGAAGTCCCCGGTGAAGCCCTGCTGCAGTGCTGAAGCTCCAATTTCGTATCGACTAGAGAAGCCCAGAACGGACGTCTTCTTCCATTGGGTTGGTGGGACCAACTGACCCCAAGACGAACTTTACTGTAACCCCTATTCCTGCTGTCTGTACTTCCTTGCTGTTGCTGGAACAGGGATCAGAAACAAGTGCCTTGTCTTTAAGCCGGACCTGAGCTCCAGAAAGATCCACAGGACCCTCCCAAAGCAGGATGACCCAAGCCCGAGATACCTCACCAGAGTGCTGTACTCCAGAAGCGAGTGGAGCCCTCCAAGTATCCAAGAACCGCGGTGGTGCTATTGACAGTTAGTTGAAACCACAAAGTACTGCTGATTTGGAAAGAACCCATAGCTGCCACCAACCTTCAAACAACAGTGCAGGCGTCCCCAGACGTCCTCCCTCTTGTCCCCACGACTGGGGCCCATCATCTGCAGGACGGCAACAGGAACAGAAGCCAGCTGGATCCTCTTCTTCCAGCCTAAGGTATTGCCTTTTTGGTCTGTAGCCGCTTTGTCCTCACTGGAGACTTATTGTAGCTGTTTTTTCTGCAGAGTGGCTTGCAGATTTGCCCTTCGCAAGCCTAACCGCTAGTGGCCCTGCAGTGATTCCTTTCTACAAACTCTCTTTTAAACATTGTGCAAGACTTTTGTGCTATCTGAAGAAGTGTCCTAAGCTCCATAGACATTGTGCAAAGTGACTTTGGCTGTTCTGGCTCCCTGAAGACACTTCAGACCCATTGACTTTAGTTTTAACTGTTCCTCATAGGTGGTGCATACATTTAACTTGTATTGCTGGGAAAGGTCTAGCCTAGACTTCATTGGAAAAGATTGGAAAGTATTCACATGTATGAGAAACTGTTAACCTTTTTTCTTCATAACGTTTTTTCCACAACCTCAGTATTGCATTAAATGTAAAAAGTGATATATCAATGTCCACAGTGTCCTAGCAATTGTAGTCCCCTCAGGGTGTAGGACGTGTGTGTGACATTCCAAAAGGGTATCTACTTTCTTATCTTAAATCTGAGGAAGTGTTGTCGAGTGCATTGTTGTTGTTGCATATTCCCCTTTCTAAAGAAGGCTTATTTAAAACCAACAGTTAAATAAATAATTATTTTACTTAAAAACCTGAAGTATAAGGGTAATTCGAATACTTGTCATTGTGAATCTGTTACATCTCTACCGCTCACTTTTACCCCTCTTGAGATGGGTCTGGCTGCTCAGTCACTCTAACAACTTGTGTATTACAGACCTATACCAAAATGTGCATCACCTATTACCAAGAGGACAAGGCTGGTGTAGTCTCCCACGGGGTTACTACATACAATCTTGCCTAACACCAGGGGGCAGTGTGGGTATGCAGCTGGGTAGGCAGGGATCTGGGCCCGAATTCAGAGGGTGGCCATGTGCCCAGTACAGATACAGACCGAGATCAGCAGGGGAGACGAAGAGAGATGGCACAAGCAAAGAGGAAGGTCTTGAGGTGCTTCTGGAATCAAAGATTGCTCTCCTCCAGTTTCAGAGAGGCAGGGAGGCTGTTCCAGAGGGAGGCCCCAGCCAAGTAAAGAGATCTTCTACCAATTTGTTGCTTGGAGAAGCGACTGGCTCTGAGGGAGTTGGAGGTGGAGGAACGAAGAACTTGAGTAGGGAGGTATTTCCGAAGGGAGAGTTGAAGGTATTTCGAACCCAGGCCCCAGAAGTCCTCGTACTTCACTGGTCTTCTGTGATCTCTTCTCGGGTGACCCTCTTTCGTCCCAGCTGCGTCCCGTGCTTGTATTGTTTCACAAGACACTTCTGGCGTCTCGCTTTCTGACTCGTTTTCTATGACCTCTTCCACTGATGCTTCTCGCTCTTGTTCTTTCCTTGCATCACAGTCTTTGCGTTTTCCAGGATGAGTCTCATTTTGTGATTCCTTGGTGGTCCGTTGCTTCTCAAATATCGCCATGCGTTCCATGTTCCACGTGCGACCATCTTCTGTGCGGACGTGATTGATTCCTCTGTGTATAACCTTTATGAGCTTGCTGAACTTCGACCCTGTAGTTTGATCCTTAGGGTAGGCCAATTGTGATCCAGTCTGCTTCCCTGTCATCTAACCCTGGGTCGCTCTTCTCCGTCCCATTGTTTAATTCGTGCTTTGTTACTCTGCTTACTTCATCTTCTTTTATCTTTGTCAACCACGGCGGTACAAGTGTGGACGCCCCTGTTCTCCCCTCAGCATGCGAAAAGGCGATACTTAGGCGACACCATTTGGGGTTATTCTGTGGGCTGCTATGGCCTCCTTGACAGTTTTCAGGGGATCCATTCCTGATGCCGTTGCTAACTGCATTGCCCCCTTGATAAACCTGTTGGCCCTCTTAACCAGTCCATTCGCCTGGGGGTGGTACAACACGGCCTTCCTTTGCCTTCTCTTGTGTCTCTGCATAAATGACTCAATTTCTCGTGAGACTAGTTGAACTCTGTTATCTGTGAAAATGGGCATCATTACAGGGTAGGAGGTAACCATGGTGCTATTAGCGCCATGGCTACCCCCTACCGCCTTCTGGGTCCGGGTAGGCGGTATGGGGACTTACCGGGTCATTCCGACCCTGGAGGACCTGGTAAGTCCCCATGCCAATTACCATTCCCCATTCGAGCCCCCATAGGGCTCAATGGGAATGGGGAAGGAGCTAATAACGGTACCGCTATTAGCAGTACCCATTATTAGCTCTGAAGTCCCTCAGCGGGTCCCGTCCTTAACGTGTGGTCTGACCACACGTTAAGGACGGGACCCGCTGAGGGACCTCGTAGTAGGGCGGTAAGGGATTACCGGCACCTGTGCCCTTACCGGTGCTGGTAATCCCTTACAGCCTACCATGTAATGAGGCCCAATGTCTTTTGGGAGACCTTCTCTCTGAAAGATGGACGTGAGAACTTCTATAACTGTTGCGGTAGTGATATTGGGACAAATTACACCTCTACTCATTTTGACAGATAGTCTACCATTACTATTCCATACCAATGCTCGGGAGCCATCGCCTCTAACGGACCGATGAAATCCAATCCCACTTTGTGCCAGACTGCTTCTGGGTTCTCTGAGGGAATCATGGCGGGCTGCCTGGTCTTTAAACTTGGATCACGGTTCCTGCATTCATGGCATCTCTCAGTCATGGAGCGAATGTCCTGATGCATTGCTAGCCAGCAGTATGCTCCGGAGTTCCCCAAATGTCCTGAGTGTACTCTGCACTGGATGACCCTTTTCATTCCCATGGGGAGGGAGTATTACTTGGTCGCCCTTGAGAATTAGTCCTTCTGCCTCTGATATTTCTTCTGCCACCTTCCAGTAGGGCCTCATGCCTTCTGGAATAGCTTTCTTCTGGCCACCCACTCCTAACCCACTCTCTGACCCTCTTCATGGTGGGGTCTTTACTGTCGTCCTCGTTCTAGTGACCTTCACTCATGTCAAGGAACTCTGGACATCTCCGGTCTTGGATAGATGCGACGATACACTCGTCCTGGAGGAACATGGTGTCTCTCTGTTACTGGGGAACCTGGACATGCAGTCCTTTTGGGCATTCTTCCAGCCAGCTTTGCGGGTTATCTCAAACGTATACTCCTGAAGTTTTTCCGCAATGCGCGATGGGCGGGGTGTGGACGACTATGTTCCTCCTGGGCTGAGCATGTGGATCAGGGGCTTCTGGTCGGTAACTTGATTTTGGTGCCCCATATGCAAGTCCTGAAATGTTCTACCGCTTAGGCACAGGCTAACATCTCCTTTTCAACGGTGCAGTAGTTGGTGCAGTAGTTCCTCTCGGCTGTGGATAGGTCTTTGCAGGCGAATGCTACCACATGCTCAGTATCACCTTTTCTGTGGGTGAGCACAGCGCCTAGACAACACGCGCTGGCATCAGTGGTGATAACCGTGTCCCATGCAGGATTGAATGGCTGTAGGCACAGTGCTTCTACTCTCCTTCCTTTTACGATTTCCACGTCCTGCAAGTTAGAGACATTGCCTATATCTTGCAGTAGTAAGTCCATCATACGCTGGAATGCTGAGGCTGCTGCTGATGGGCCGAAAGGCATCTTGGTGAACTAGGAAGTCACAAGCGGGTGATGGATGCTGTGAGGGGCCTGGAGTCTTTGTGGAGATGGATCTGATGATACTCATTCCTCATGTCCAGTTTTGAAAACACTTTAGCCTCTTTACTCATGAGGAGAAGTTCATTTATACTGGGGAGAGGGGTAGCTGTTCGCAATAACATCCAGGTTGAGGCTGCAGAGGTCAATGCAAACCCTCAAGTTTTCTTAGTTATGTTTTTTATCAGCACAACCGGGCTCAACCCCTCCGAGGCTTCCACTTCATCGATCATGCCCTCGTTCACCATCTTGCTGAGTTGATTCTTTACTGTTTCCCAGGCGGTCGCTGGTACCGCCCGCACCATGTGCTTGACAGGGACAGCATTGGCCTTGAGTAGTATTCTGTGAACAAAGTTCTTGATTTTCCCTGATCACTCTGAGGAAGTCTTTTTTTTCACCACCGCCACTCCTCCTGTATTGACTGCCAATACACTACCTTCCGTGCTGAGATCTAGTTTTATCTTGAGTTTTGCTTGGTAGTCCCATCCTAGGATGGCTGGGCCTCCTTTGGACAGGTATACTCTTGTCGTGGTCTCTTCCTTTGAACTCCACAACACGTTTTATGTAACCTAAGTACTTCCACTCTGTCGGTTCCCATCATTTCTTTGTACGTGTGCAAGGGTTAGTTGATAAAATCTGAGCTTGAGTCTGCCATCATTCTTGTCACCATGCCGTTTACTCTTATTTTGCAGTGAGGCTTCTCCCTTCTGGCTCTTGAACTGTTCACCATCAACGCTGTGGGTCTTCCTTCTTCTGACGAGGAATCTGTCTTCCTTCTGACGCTTCAAAGTTGTGTTCTGCATTTATGGTTTCTATATACAAGACGAAAGTCCTATATTCTATCGTGTCACCTTACACTCTTACCACATGAAGTGGAATCAATTATCACAAAATGTTATTAATCAATTTCATAAAACAGTCATAAAAATGATCATAATATATAAAACACATACAATATGTTAAAACAACACAAGTAGAAACACCATTATTGTGTAAAACAATAACACTCTGATTCCCATGCCTCACTACTTTCAGCCTATTTCCTAGTCGTATATTTCAAAAAAACCCGACTTGTACAAGTTTCTGTCCTAAATATACAACAATGTAGGACATTCTTCAGGGGAGTATGTCTTCTGTCGATAATAAAAATTCTTCTTTGGTTCGGGAGAGTACCCTGTTAATAACAAAAAGGACACCCTATTAGTGATTAGTAATCAGATATAAATCTCTATTTACCTATCTTCACACCCTCATCCCTAAGAGGGTATCACAGTATGTTGCTTATTACATACCTCCCTTTTCCTAGTTAGAATTCTTTGACCTTTTCTGGTTCTTTCTGCAGTTTCCCAAATTCTTAAGGGAATTCTTGCGTTTCCTCTTCTCTTCTCTAAACTAATGCACAGATGACATATTAGTATCACGGGTGTCTATAAAGTCCCAAATGTGCTATTTTAACTTTCAGTGTCTAGACAGCATCAAGAGGTTATGCTTACCAATCTGGAAACCTCCAAACAATTAACTCTCTCTGAGTACCCTCAAGTATGGGACTCAATAGGGGGTGGCAACCCTGTAAAACAGAGTAAATGCACTATGTTAACAATATTGGCTTAAGAACCGAAATTGTACAACAATGCAATGTAATATAGCAAGTCAAAAAAGTATGGTTGTCACTTCTCGTTGTGCCACCTGCAAACCAAAGAGAATTGTCCTGGTTTCTTGCATGCAGAGCACTCTTTGTCCCTCGCTGGACATTCTCTGTCATTGGCTAGGTATTTGCTGCTGGGGCACTTTAGCGGCCCCTTTCGTCCCCACTTCCCTTCTCTTGCGTTGGTCGCTTGCTTTTCTTTTCTGTTTTTATAGGTGATCAACTGGACTTTTGCTGGGGCCGAGCTGCCTGCAAACTCTTTCCGTCGCCCCAGGGTCTCTTCTTTGGCCGTCGCTATCGCTATGGCCTTGTCGAGCTGGAGTTCTTTCTCGAATATAAACTTATCTTGCACCTTCCTGCTGTTGGTGTGGACCGTCATCATGTCGCAGATCCTAGCTTCTGCATTATTTCAGAAGTCGCATAGTGCGGCTAGTTCCCTTAATTGGTTACATACTCGTCCATGGGCTGTGACACTTTCTTGTTTGGATCCATAGCATTGAAGTCTGTGCAGCACTGTGTTTTCCTTGCTGGCAAACGCTTCACAATTCTTCAGTCTCCTTGTACACATCGTTGTTCTCACCACTTGCTTCAGGCGCAAGGCCTGCGAAAACACGTGTTCTACTCCGAGGGCATTCAATAAAACTGCTCTGCGCCTCGCAGCGGTAGTGCCTCCACATATGTTGTGAATAGGGGTTCCCATTGTGGCCATGGGATGGCAGGCCTACCTGGTATTTGCTGGGACGGCGGGAGAGACGTTGCTCCTTGCATGATGATGTGCAGGTGTCAGGATCCCATCCTCGACACCAAATATGTTGTATAATAATCGGGGGCATGATATTTGTAGCAACGGGCTTTCTTTTATTCTTCTTTTGTACTAACGGGCATAACTGGTAAATCAGTCCAGAGTGCCTATAGCCTGCAGGTGTAAGGCAGGCAGTGCCTGGGGCCTCAGGGTTCACCTCCAGGCTCTGTGGCAGTCTGTGTCTCCTTTAATGAAGAGGAGCGCTGGAAGGCGACTGCTCCGTGTAACTGGCGCCTTCATAATGCTCCCTGGCCACTTTGCGTGGGAATCCTCGCTTTCCCGCAAGATCTCGTGAGACTACGGCAGTGCCGAGATATCGCAAGGTCTCTACACGTATGTTGCTCAATTAATACTTGTACATAAGGGCACCCTACTGCTCTGTTATTCAGGGGTCAAATCCTAAAAAAAAGTGGGGGGCTCATTAACATAACAATTCAATGTGGTGTCGCAAGAAATGAGCATTTCAATGGGCCCTCTGAAAAGAATGGTGGTACTCCTAAAAAATAATTGGGCGGGGGGGGGGGGTGGCCTCCGTGTACCCTCGACTTGAGCCCTACTGTTATTGCCTACTTTGTAAGACCTTTCTGTTCAGAACACCACCCGGTTCTTCACTAAACACAAAATCTCTAATGGACTCAGCCCACACCCTCGCAGCTTGCATCTGAGTGGCCTGCATCAGCTCGTTGGGGGGCACATTTCAAGTCTATTCTTGGTGAGCGAGTCCCCCTAATCAGACGCAGCCACTTCCTACGGCCGGAACTGTGTTCTCCATAGTCTTTGCCCTTGGTTACCGGCTGAGCTCTTTACATCCAGAAATTCCAATTACCTGCCACTCAAGCTGCAATCGCGGCTTTTAAATCGAGCTGTGCACACTCAAGTGTTTCTACTTTTAACATTTCTGCATGTTGGTGCCTTAATTGCAGTCTTTCCTTTCTTGGTCTAATTGCTTTTCTTTTGAGAAGCCTAAAAAAAGATCACTGCTGAGTTGTGGCTCTGCAGAGGCAGCATGGCATACTATGGTCGGTACAATAACCTAGTGGGGTTAAAGCATCTGCTGCAGCAGTCTTGGGGTTACTTTTTAGGTCACAGCGTTGTATAGACCACATTTTAGCTTGCAACTCTGTCGAAAAAAAGCACAATTCAGTGGGTCTGGACCTCAGCGGGTGCCTAAGGGTATGCGTGGGGGGCGTGAGGGGTTGCACTGGAATCGGAACGTCATTTCACTAAAATGCCAGGGGTAGTGGAATTGACAGCACACAACCCTTGACCTCTGATGTCCTCACAGGAAGTGATGTCATTTGACATCACGGGAAGCGATGGAACACAACCTTTCACCCCTTGACCATACAGGAAGTGGCATCACATAGCAGAAATATGGTTCCGATATCACTATAGTGTGGTATACATTTCAGAACAATGAAAGGCTGAGTTGAGGTGTTTAAGAACAGACTAAATCGGTGACTCGCCTCCTGATGTGCGCCTGAAATAAACCTTTAATGAGTCTGAATAAACCTTTAATGAGTTCTTATTGTATAGAACTCCAGAAAGACAAAGTATGTGTTTTTCCTATTCTTTCTTATCTGAAAGTGTTATACTTGAGGAACCCCCTGTTCTTTTCAAGAGACCTGAGCAAGAAAGCCAGGCACTCAAGAAACAAAGAGCCACATGGTGCTGACCACAGCCCAGGAGCTTATGTTTAAATAAAGAAAACCGTTTTTTAATTCATTTTTATTTAATTTTTTTTTTTAATTATTTTTTTAGGGGTGGCAACAGAGACAATGGGGGTAGCGAGGGAATCGATCTGCTCTTTAAATAATTGAAATTCAGGTCTGGTGTCCTTTTCTGGCTACAAATCGGGCGGGAGGTGAGTGAGTGCAGTGGAGGCTAGACCCATAGTGGTGGAGGGGCGTTCAGGAAGATGGCAGTGCTTTGTCGTGTGTGTGTGTGTGTGTATATATATATATATATATATATCGCGCTCGCTACCAACAAGTATCACAGCGCTGGAAGGAAGGAGGAAAATGTGCAATTATAAGAATATGCATGTTAATTTATCGCAGAACACAAATCTGAAAAGGCAGGGTGTTCCAGAGCACCCCCGCCTGGACTTTGTATTGGGCAGCGTGTGGTGTGCTGCCCCGGGTCTGATAAGCTGGGCCTCGCAACAACTGTGACCACACAGTTTGGTAGCAGGTAACCCCCCTCAGCGGGCTGCATTGGCTGGGGTCTCGGCCACCAGGAGGCAGTAACCAGAGTTTGCGGGGAGACGCAGGGTTGTCTGCGCTGTGTATGAAGGCATGCTGCTTAGTGTTCCCACATCTGCCAAGCTGAGCGCCACAGGTGGCCTGAAAGAACACATCTGGTGTGTGTAGGTGATTCTTTTTCAGTGGATAAGAAAGTTCAGCAGGGACGGCATCAGAGCTGTTCAATCTTTCAGTTGAAAGGGGTCTGTCCCTCAGGGTGCCCTCAGCAACTGCCCCCATGCTGACAGTCAGCAGTTGTATGACACAGCAATAGATCCCTTTCATACAGGCTTTAAATGTGCGCTTTGCAGCGCTCTCAAGCTGCATTTGCTGGTGCCTTTACTCTGTGGCATCTAGAAGAAATCTAAACCCTGGTTTAATGACCATCTCTGAGCCCTTCGTCTTTTGCGACGGCAGGCTGAGCGCAATTGGTGCATTAATTATTGTCAAATCGTCAAAATCTCAAACGTAGCATGTAACAATGTATTGCGAGACCACGCTCAAAATAGGATGTCCTCCCCATCCTCCCTCCCCCAATTAAACAAGCCCACAATAGAACATTTATTTAGGATTCAACATGCCTTATCTATGACTCTGATAGAGCCACATAGATCCCTCCCCCGAACCAAGCCGGGGTACAGATGAATATGTATGTATGTATTTATGTATTTATGATATGATATTTATAGTTTAGGTTCAATGAGGTTTGGTATGTTACCCACGCCACCACCTTTGTGGCACAAAACAAAGCTTCAAACCGCAATGGGCCTCATTACGAGTCCGGGTGGTAACCCTACCGGTGCTAGAGGTGGGTTGCTGCCAGACTTGTAAAATTTTACCAGCGCCTCATTTCCCGGTGCCACCGGGAGATTCCAAGTCCGGCGGGCCGGGAAGTCGGGCGCCGATAAAATGTAAGTCCCCTTTCCCATAGAGTCCAGTAGGACTCTATGGGAGTGGGGACTCGGAAGTGCCGTCACCGTTGCTTACAGTGCCGGCGCTTCCGTGACTGGTCTGCCTACCGTGGCCGCTGCACCCATTAGGGTCAGACCCATCGGTCACAGCGGCTCTGGCAGGCAGGTCCTAGTTTGCTTTTCCGGAAACAAGGTTGCCGATGAGTTTATGGCACCCTTGTTTCCAGACCGGCAAACTTGTAATGAGGCCCAATTACTTTCTTTTTCATAATGGCCCAAATTTGTGCTTGAAAGCAAACCCAGGTTTGACTTTAAAACAACTTACACATCACACAGGGTTGGATACACAAGGTTTCTCTGCACACTCGTAAATGCTTGCACTTTTAAAAACACAGATTTTTAAAGATACATGTGGCAAATAGCACCCTGATTTCTTGTCGCCCAAAAGCCGTACACACCTGTTCTGCTCTGAGTCACTTACTCTCAGGAGAGAGTGTATATTGTTCAATGGCAATTGCACTAGTTTCACTTTGCAAAGCACTACTCCCCCCCCCCCCCCCCCCTGCCCCCCAGCACCGGAAACACAGGCACCAATTACATGCAGTATCCCTCTGGTCAAAGGCCAGTTCTAGGGAGTAGGAACTGTTTAGACATTTTGTTTCTTGGTCAAGGTCACCCCTTTGTTAAATACAATGTTGAAAGAGTGGTAACAATTCAGAATTTTGTTTTTTGGGGCAAGGACACCTTCCTGTTTTAAAGGCAATGTTTAGGAATGGAAAAAAAAACCTTTTGTTTTAAAGGCAAGGTTTGGGAATGGTGACAATGATCACTTTTTTTGTTTTGTGTGGCAAGGACACCCCAATTACTTTGTGACTAAAGTATTATTCCCGCTAGGAGAGAAGGTGGAAATTTAACTCTTCCAAGCTCCCCCTTGCGTCAATCTATTTTCGAGTTAATTAAATCAATATAAATCAAACATGCTAAGAAGCTGCACCATTTTGATTTTGTTCCCCTGACATTATAAGGGAAAAAGATTGAGGTAGGCAGATCTCCCTCCCCGCCCTACAAACATTTAGTTTCAAATGGACTTATTCTACTTGCATAGGACCTCTGTTTTGGGGCACTTAGGTTGGACAGCCAGGCTTTTCTGTGAACCCACGGGGGTCTGGTACCTCAAGTTACCTTTGGACTTCCCCAGTTTCTCTCTCCCAGGCAAGATATAAGGCCTCTCCACCTAAGGTGATTTTTAGGCAGCTGTTTCAGTATACGCACAGGGGCATCTCTCCTTTCAAGAAGGTTTTTATGCAGGATCTCCCCAGTTCTGTCCAGTCCTCACTTTCCAATAGTGCAAGCCCGTTTTACTCTACAAGCCCCTCCCATGGAAACTTAATATTAGTAGCTGCTAACTTATGATCTCACAACCAAGATTGGACAATTAAATTTCTCTCCACCTCCAAAATCCAACCCTTCTCTAAGGATTACTTCAGGAATCCAAAACAGAAATATTGCAACTCCCGTTTGAAATTCACTTTTATTCATGTCCAGGTTTACCGTCCAGAAAGTCCAACATGGCAAAACTTAACATTTTGCAAATAACTGCTGTGATATATAGATATTAATATTCCCCTCCTCATGACGGATCAGCCATTTTTATTTTGGCACGCCATAGCCCAGGCACGCTATGGTTTTTCCCCAGTTACCTGAAAACAATACCAGTGATAATAATCTAACTTTACCACCAGTTATGTGATGCACTGGGCCACCATTGTCCAGAGTCTCAGCTTTTTCCCACTTTCTGGGAAGCTGTGATCCCATTTTAGTTTGGTACCAGAGTTCTGAAATTCAGAATTGTATGTTAATTATCTCCACAGAACCATCTTGAAATAATCCTTAATATGACACCTGGATGGCCTTTCTAGCTCTTAAGATGATGGAGAAAATCACAAACATTTAGTCCTATGGGGGATAGAATGGCAACATAAATTATACATATTCTCATTAATTCCACAGCTAGTTTCAGTTCAAATTAGCTCTGTGGAGTTTCATTTCCTTGAAATCGCATGGTTCTGAGACTGCGGCTGCAATGTTGCTTCACGGTTGGGTAAAATATTTGCCTTTTGTCCTTTGAGCGATAATGGGATGAAGAGATTCTTACCCTGCAGCAGATAGTTCATCTCTGCCCTGTGTTGTTGTGAGGCCATGCTGACATCTGGCATTCTGTCCTGGTAATCTTGAGTCGACCATCATTTTGATCTAAGATTCTGTATTTTGAAGCATTTTCCTCCACCCAAGTCAGTTCTGTTGTCCATCAGCCTGTCATAAATACTTGGTGTTTCAGCTTCACAGAGATCTCCCTTCCATATAAGAAGCCAAAAGGCCTGCAGTGGTGGAAGGCACATCAGCATTCTGCCCGACTGTCTCGGGCCTAAATGAGATTTACATGTGACTTATGAACCAAAAGTAGACTTCAGTGGTTGCCTTCTCTTCTCAGTGTGGCATTTTATTTCTTTAAGCAGTTAGCATATTTCTAGTATGGTAAATGCATTTTTGAATTGGGTAATTTTTGTTGCACTTACAGTATTTCTCTAACTGGGAAAACTGAAAGTAATGGGCTGCTGCCGTCAGTTTGATCACTCACAAAGGCATTTTTATTTACAGAATGTTTGTTATGAAAATTGCTGCTGTTTGTCTCTCAGCCACAGGGATGTGCTTTCTTCATGTTAAAATGTTCCTTGTGTCAACTGGAGAAATACCTGTATTGATATTTGCTATGCACCTTTAGAAGTATTGAAGTTTTTAAGGCAGGCTTTTCATACACCAAGTGGGTCTTTCGGTTATAAGAACATGCATTTTTCAGTGAGGCCTAACCTGGCCTTTCAGTTATTTGTTAAGGCTGTGTTTAAACCCCACAAGACCTGACCTCTATCGCAAAGCTATTTTAGAGGCAAAGTGTTACTTCAATTCCAAACAAGTTGAAACTTTCCCTTAACCAATCGCAGGAGCTTTTCAGACTGGTTCGCTCTCTCTCTCCTCTGTTCCCTCTGAAGGGGCTCCTTCATCGCAATCTTTTGGCGACTCTTTTCTTTTTGCAGAAAGTTGCTGACATTTGCGATACTATCCACGCCTCCCAGCCTCATTGCCTCTGCATTCCTTCCTTGATCATGAAGGCTTCCGCTAGCACTATTTGGGATGTGTTTCTGTTTTTCTCTTCGGAGGACATTTTGCTGGCTGCTGGGAGACTGAAAGCTGCCTCTCCGACCAATGCTATCCCGTTGTGGGTATTAAAGGAGGTGATTGATCAAATTGCCCTGCTGGTAGCGTAATCAGTCAATGACTCAATCAAAACTGGTCTCATTCCTACTTCATTTAAGCACGCTCGGGTGATTCCCTTATTGAAAAAAAACACTCTTGATTCCTTGGTGCTTGTCAACTATCGACTTACTCTTTGCTACCTTTTCTTATGAAGCTGCTTGAGTCTTGTCTATCCTCTTCTGACCCCATTTTTGGAGAATTCTTTCTTTCATCCTTCCCAATCTGGGTTCCGTCCTGGCTATGGTGCAGAAGGGGTCCTGTCCTCAGTGGTGGACGATCCCACTTGACTGAATGATTCGGGCGGCACAGGGGCAGTAATTCTGCTGTCTCCCTGCAGAGGATGGATGATTATCTGGCCTTTGGGAGGTATCGGGTAATATTATCCCCATACATATGGCGCCGGGAAAAGGTTGTGGCTACATTATATACGTTGGCCATATATACGCGACCCCGACTACCACTCAAGGGGAGTCGGGGTCGCGGGAGTGTCCCCCGCATGTTCAATGTAACAATGTCCCTGCAAAAGAAATAGCAATTTTTTGGCAACGTTTTTGCAGGGACATTATTACATGGAACCCATTAGGAGAACTCTGAAGCCCTATTTGTTCTACTTTCTCTTATACTTATTGGGATGCACCATGATGCCTTCGGGCAACCGTGCACCTTGTTTGATATAAATAAGTTTTCTACTCGCCTCTTTGCCTTTTTACTGTGGTTGTTCTACATTAACCCCATGCTGATCAAAAAGGATGAACAGCTTTTCAGTGAAGGCGTAGTGTTTCAGCTCCCCACTGGCTGGCCATCTTGTGATAATCTGGGGTTATAAAGCCCATTATCTTTATTGCAATGTTTGCACAATACGGGGGAAGCCTAATATAGTTTTTCTCTGCTCTAGGAAAAGGGGGGGGCCCAAACATGTTCAAATGTACCCCCACGAGCCATGACACATCTTCAGCCGGCTCTAACATTCAGCGTCCCATTCTTCCAAGACCGCCACTTCTGGTTCATGCTACTCATTTTTCGGGACATTGTGCTAGGAGTGAGACTTGCGCCTTCCCGGAGGGTTAACACTCATTTGATTTGACCCTTTGGCTATTTAAGCTCTTGAAAACACCTCTGCTTGAAGTAAAACACTCAGCCTTACCCTATTCCCAACTACAATCCCCCTGAATGAAGAATCGTCTCTGGCAACTTTGCCAGAAGATCTACAAAGCTACTGGTTTGTGGCTTCCAGGGTACTCATCCAAAATGGCAGCACCCGCTATCTGCTTAAGAAGGTCTGCACACTAAATAACACCTGCTTACAATCACATCGCTAAGATTGAATTGCTCATGAGGCAGGTAAACGCGGCTCTTTTATTTGACAAGTAAAGCGGGAAGGCGTATCAAGGAAAAAAACCATACAAACATCCGATGGCGCGCCATGATAGAAAATAATGTTCCTCTGGATATCTTGACGGTTCCCCTGTGGATCCAGTCTATTATTCTCCATGCTGAATTGGCGGTCTCATATATTTTAGGTTTTTCCCCATTTTTATTTTTTATCATGGTGTGCAGTCTGGGTTAATCCGGAGATTGCCTGCAGAATACCACGGTTGTGTCTCATCAGAAAAGCGCTCTGGAAAATAGGGTGGGGCATGTGCTTCTTGAGTCCAGGCTTGGTCCAAGGAAGATGCAAATAGCTACTGAAGGCCAAGTACTGGGACTATCAGCCACGTGCACGTTCATGGGAGCCTACCATAAGACGGTTACCTCTAGTATGGAGCCAGACGGAATCCGGGTGTGCAACTCTAACCAAACTCCGATTTCATATAGTGCCCCTGAATGAGGTCAAATCGGTTCCGTGCAGTGGCACATCAGAGCTATAGTAATGCACATGTACATGCACTTTGACTGCACCAGAAGATCTTGTGCATTTGTTTTGTCCAGGAAATGCAGAAAGTTTATTTTTGTATTGATGTTGAAAGATCTGTTGGTATGTTTTGCAGTTAAGATGTCTAATTGTGCTATGAAAAGCACCATCGTATTTGTGAATCAATAATGTATGTTTCATATTTGTATTTTCTTGTATATATTGTGAGGCTTCTAGGATGATTTTTATGCATTTATAGAAAATTATATTTTCTGAAAGAATATAAAGTTTAGATGCTGGGAACTGCTGCAAGTTTCAAAGGAAGTCCAGGGAAAAAAGGACCGTTAATATGAGAAGAGATCATGAGATATGTAGCTGAAATCCCGGCTGATCGTCTCAGCTAATGATCCGTATGCTATAGTGAGATCTGTAGCTGAAATCCCGGCTGATCTCAGCTAATGGTCCGTATGCTATAGTGAGATCTGTAGCTGAAATCCCGGCTGATCTCAGCTAATGATCCGTATGCTATAGTGAGATCTGTAGCTGAAATCCCGGCTGATCGTCTCAGCTAATGATCCGTATGCTATAGTGAGATCTGTAGCTGAAATCCCGGCTGATCTCAGCTAATGGTCCGTATGCTATAGTGAGATCTGTAGCTGAAATCCCGACTGATCTCAGCTAATGGTCCGTATGCTATAGTGAGATCTGTAGCTGAAATCCCGGCTGATCTCCGCTAATGATCCTTATGCTATAGTGAGATCTGTAGCTGAAATCCCGGCTGATCTCAGCTAATGATCCTTATGCTATAATGAGATCTGTAGCTGAAATCCCGGCTGATCTCAGCTAATGATCCTTATGCTATAGTGAGATCTGTAGCTGAAATCCCGGCTGATCTCAGCTAATGATCCTTATGCTGTAATGAGATCTGTAGCTGAAATCCCGGCTGATCTCAGCTAATGATCCTTATGCTGTAATGAGATCTGTAGCTGAAATCCCGGCTGATCTCAGCTAATGATCCTTATGCTGTAATGAGATCTGTAGCTGAAATCCCGGCTGATCTCAGCTAATGATCCTTATGCTGTAGTGAGATCTGTAGCTGAAATCCCGGCTGATCTCAGCTAATGATCCGTATGCTGTAGTGAGATCTGTAGCTGAAATCCCGGCTGATCTCAGCTAATGATCCTTATGCTGTAGTGAGATCTGTAGCTGAAATCCCGGCTGATCTCAGCTAATGATCCTTATGCTATAGTGAGATCTGTAGCTGAAATCCCGGCTGATCTCAGCTAATGGTCCGTATGCTATAGTGAGATCTGTAGCTGAAATCCCGGCTGATCTTAGCTAATGATCCGTATGCTATAGTGAGATCTGTAGCTGAAATCCCGGCTGATCTCAGCTAATGGTCCGTATGCTATAGTGAGATCTGTAGCTGAAATCCCGGCTGATCTCATCTAATGGTCCGTATGCTATAGTGAGATCTGTAGCTGAAATCCCGGCTGATCTCATCTAATGGTCCGTATGCTATAGTGAGATCTGTAGCTGAAATCCCGGCTGATCTCAGCTAATGATCCTTATGCTATAGTGAGATCTGTAGCTGAAATCCCGGCTGATCTCATCTAATGGTCCGTATGCTATAGTGAGATCTGTAGCTGAAATCCCGGCTGATCTCAGCTAATGATCCGTATGCTGTAGTGAGATCTGTAGCTGAAATCCCGGCTGATCTCATCTAATGGCCCGTATGCTGTAGTGAGATCTGTAGCTGAAATCCTGGCTGATCTCAGCTAATGATCCGTCTGCAATAGTGAGATCTGTAGCTGAAATCCTGGCTGATCTCAGCTAATGATCCTTATGCTATAGTGAGATCTGTAGTTGAAATCCCGGCTGATCTCAGCTAATGAGCCTTATGCTATAGTGAGATCTGTAGCTGAAATCCGGCTGATCTCATCTAATGATATTCCTGCTATAAGTGAAAGACAATAGAGGAAACTAAAAAGGTTGAAGGAACGATATGATACAGAGTTGAAATTAGGCTGGAAATGCTAGAATATGGAGAAGATACTGAATCTGAAGGAGAAACGGAGGATAAGGACTCGTTTACTAGTAATACACACATTACATGGTGATATCCTGGTCAGAGCGCATGTTCTCCTGGATCGGGCGATTTAGAGTGCGGAGACCAATCATAGACGACCGTGCTAGACTTAGAGCTATTGTAAGTGGGACATCTCCTTATGGGGGAATGGAAGATTTGCAATTGGAGGTGCTAATGGCAGCCTTTATGCATCTACATTGGCCGCAGTTCAGACTTCCGGTAAGGTGCAAAACAACTGGACATATGAAAGATGGAATAGAATGCAATGCCTGCTGCAGAGCATGCAAATAACACATGTTTAACATTGTATTTACAGCCTCACCCACCTCTATCCCCATCGGTGTCTTGCCTGGAACTGCCCTCTTTGTACAACCCTCCCACATCTACGTCTGATTTCTCTTCATAACCCACCCCCACCCCACCTTGTACGACAGTTTCCCCGTTATTGCCCGGTTTTCTGATGTCTTTCTTTTTGTTGCGCAAATTTCTTTTCATTCAATAAATACTGTATACATAGTGGGATCCAACTCTGTTTACCTCCACATTTGCATGTAGAGAAGAAGGGGTGTCGTGTTGTGGGGTGTAACTATTCCGCCTGGGGAAGCATGCTTGTAGACCTGTGATTTCCAATTCACAAAGTTGACCCTAGAAGAGGGCCCGACTGGAGGAAGGGGACGGGGATGGAATTTGCAGTATTTCCTGAGTTTTTATAGATTTGTTTAAGTATGTTGGTTACTACCGCAGGAGTTGGGAATAGTTGGATAAGGGGCGGGGTGACATACTAAGGCACAATAGTTGTAAGGTAATCTAGTTCAACATGAGACCTGGGTGGGGGTACGTTGGAGATTTTAAGTGCAGAACCTGACTTCCTCGTGGTATCTGTGCTTGCAGGAGTGATGCCCTCTGTAGCTGGTGTGTGTGCTCTAGAGTGCTTGCAATGTTGGGTTTGCTTGCAATATTAATGTTTTTAGTCGTTACGTGGTAAAGCAGAGGAGGGTTCTTATGGGGAGGGAACATAAGAGCGAGATCCGGCTTGCTAAGTAACTGTTCTAGTTTTCTTTTTTAGTTGGTTCATGGCCACGCAGTGAACTGGGAAACCATCAGCCAATGGTAGCTTACTAACGCGACCTGGTCTTCCAGGACTCAGATTATTTAAATGTTGTTGTCCCTCTGATTTGGAAAGGGCATGTTTACACAAGACAGTAGCATGAATCCTAAAATTGGTTTTCTTTCATCTTATTCATTCTAATGTTTCACGCGAATCCACAAAACCTCAGTGGGTCCAATTCCAAAATACTATTGCCTAAATAAGAAGCATTAGTAGATCCCTGTTCAACAGAACCAAAGCCAACGCCCGTGCATGTGCTTTTGTTTCATCTTAAGCAAGGCTTCCTCAAGGCTAATACTTCTATATGTCAAGTGCCCTTATTTACAGCTGTGTTTATAAATCTATAACCTAAGCCATTTATCCACATGTAAGGTCATTTCAGGGACTGAAGAAAAAGGCGGAAGGGTGAGAAAGAAACAGATGGTTATTGTTGTTGGAAGCCAATATTATGCAAATGTTTATAAGTTGAGTCCTCTCGCCGCCTTGAAATCTCAATATCTTAAAAGCTACTCCAATATCGCTACCAACTACCACTCCATTGGGAGCGAGCAGCTTTGGGGCGCCATTTATGGGGCCGAGTCCGCAGTGAATACTGCGACTGCCTTCTATGCCTGGAGGGAAGCTCTCCTTTTGATCCCTAACCTCGGAACTTACATTGTGTGGCTAGTTTTAAATTCTCTTTTCTATAAATGATATTAATCTGATGGTTCTATACCTGTGATATTAATGGTATATTAATGCATTTCGTTTGATTAATGAATAGTAATCAATCCATTGAATTGAAGGGATGATTAAGATCTCTCCATTATCATGTTGCATTACTTAGTGTAACTATGTGTAGAAGGTTTGTTTATAACCAGTAAGCGCGTGTGAAAATGTGGCGTATATATATATATATTTTTATTAAGTCATCATTGTACACTTGTGGCATTATATATATATATATATCTCGAATAATAAAACACTGCTCTCAATATTAAATACATAATGATTGTATAATATTTGATCCCTAATGTAAGCTTGGACCCTAAAGATGTTAATTCTACTGTGTATTGGTTTTAGGTCTATTCCGAATGATATCGTATCTCACCCGCTGGTACGCTAGACCCATGCTCACGCTGGACATTACATACCTTGTATTCTTTTATTCTTTTTCTCCTCTCTCTATTCCTGGTATTCTGAAAAGATATTTACAACAGAAATGTCTTAATAGCTCCTATAATATTATAGTGCAGTCGTCCCTTAGAGAATGGGCGAGTAGTTTAGCGATCTGAATCCTTACCAAAAGGGATGACTTTATTTAGCTGCATTTCTCATAAAGATGTCTCTTGTCTCTCTAATCTATATGTTCAACCCTTGATGTGTAGTAGGTTGTGACTCGCAAAAGAGCTTCCGGCTCACGGAGGCCACTTCCACACTCCTCAATGTTCAGTGGAAGACTTTCCTCACTCATCCACAACAAATTTCAAAATATTGTCTATAGATCCGTCTGTATTAAAGACAAATCGCACTCCGCCAATCGTTTAAAATACATTCTCTTCGGCGTCTTACCCTTTATTAAAGGATGTGTTCATACATTGGCATTGTTTTAAATATGGGCAGCGTTCTACGTTCATTCAACCTCTACATTTTACCGCCAATTATTTCATGCAAATACCCATCCTTTGAGCGCCTCCTTATGCCATGTGATTCAGTAACCCTTGAAAGAAAAGGGTTTCAATACATCTGCACACAATGTAACACCCGCCTTCCATCCAATAGCTTTCCGTCACCGAGTGATGCAGCATCTTTGAAGAACCCTTTCCGATTGCCCTACCGGCACTGGTAGTATGAAGTTATGCGATTGACATGGCCACACGTAATAAAGAAATATGCTATGCGGGGCCTCACACACGACATGATCCCACGATCGTAGCGGGCTTTAAATACAAAGAAAATGGCGGCGACCGTGAAAACGCCATGCCACCTGATGAATAGATCCTCTTATACATGGTAAGGGACCAATGGGAAAGTAGTTTAAATGATTCAACTTGATTGTTGATGCCTCTGTAATGTATTTATGGTCACCGCTGTAAATAAGTGTACTTGACTGACGGTAGAAATATTAGCCTTGAGAAAGCCTTGCTTAAAGTGAAACATGAGCACAGGCACTGCTGATGGCTTTTCTTCTGTTGAACATGGATCGACTAATCCTTCTTATTTAGGCAATAGTATTTTGGAATTGTACCCAATGATCCAAGCTACTGTCTTGCGCGTGTGTCATTTGGGTTTCCGTGTGGCTTGCTTTATCAGTGGCCAGGTGAATGTGTCCATGTCAATTGGCGCATACAGCAGACACATGTTATGGAACCATTGGTGCTTGGAGGGGGTTACAATAAGAATGTACCCGTCTTTATCATGCTTGGGGGAAAGCTTTGCAAACAACCTGTTCCTGTATTGCATCAAATGATCAAAGCAAAACAATGAATTGCCTTTGTGTGTGTGTGAGTGGAGGTGCATGGTTTGTGCGTGTGTGTTGAGACTGGAAGTGCATGGTTTGTGTGTGTGTTGAGACTGGAAGTGCATGGTTTGTGTGTGAGTGGAAGTGCATGGTTTGTGTGCGTGAGAGAGTGGAAGTGCATTGTGTGTGTGTGTGTGAGAGAGAGAGAGAGCGCAAGTGCATGGTTTGTGTGTGTCAGAGAGTGTGGAAATGCCTGGTTTGTGTGTGAGCGTGTGGAAGTGCATGGTTTGTGTGTGTATGAGAGAGTGTGGAGGTGCATGGTTTGTGTGTGAGCGTGTGGAAGTGCATGGTTTGTGTGTGTGTATGAGAGAGTGTGGAGGTGCATGGTTTGTGTGTGAGCCTGTGGAAGTGCATGGTTTGTGTGTGTGTGTATGAGAGAGTGTGGAGGTGCATGGTTTGTGTGTGAGCGTGTGGAAGTGCATGGTTTGTGTGTGTGTATGAGAGAGTGTGGAGGTGCATGGTTTGTGTGTGAGCGTGTGGAAGTGCATTGTTTGTGTGTGTATGAGAGAGTGTGGAGGTGCTTGGTTTGTGTGTGAGCGTGTGGAAGTGCATGGTTTGTGTGTGTGTGTGTGTGTGTGTGTGTGTGAGAGAGAGAGTGGAGGTGCATGGTTTGTGTGTGAGCCTGTGGAAGTGCATGGTTTTCGCGTGCGTGCGTGTGTGTGTGTGTTGAGAGTGTAAGTGCATGGCCAGTCTGTGCTGGCGGCCACGCTCCCTCTGGCGCAGGATGCCAGTGGGACGGCAGAATGGCATGCATTCGTCAAGGGTCTGTCCTGCCTTTTCGCCGTAGGTCCAAAGGGTGGTGCTTGGTCGGCAATGTCTGCCAGTGTCCAGTCCCCTCCGCCGCCCTGTGTTGTGTTAAGCTGGCCATTCGGGGCTGCAAAGCTGGAGAAGAGATTGCTTTGGGTAGTGGACGTTTCCTCCAGTGTCAGAGGGGTGCCGTAGGCTGCAGCTTCCGGAACAGCGCCCCCCGCAGGAGGCGGCCAGTGAATGGTTTTTCTGTGCTCGTGACCTGTCTTTCTTTGTATCCCTCTCCCCACAGCTGAACCTGATGAGCTGCCTGCGGGACAGCATCCTCGAGCAGCGCTTCCCGGAGTTCGTGCAGAAGTTCATGAAGACCATGTATAGCGACAAGAAGTACCCTGTGTGGGCCGCCGACGCGCTGGCATCGGTCAGCATACATCTGGAGTGACGCTTGGGGGAGCTGGGGGGGTGCAGAACACTGCCGGGTGGGGTGTCAGGGTGGGAAGTCGCCTGCTGGAGCCTTTACTTCATCAGAGAGGCCAGTCACGCCACACTGCGGTTCCCCAGGCCGAGATGGACGTCTGGAGAAGCAAACGCCCCCTGCCATGATGCCCTGCACTGCAGATGGTAGAAGCCTTTCTTCGCCACTCTGGGTACATCTGTGGGCGTTGGAGGGCGGGGGGATTCTCGGGGAGCATTCCTTTCTTGTGGGGTATGCCCCCATGTCCTAACTCCAGCGTCCAGCCCCACGCGTGCCCTGGCCAGTATTGGGGCGCTAGGCAGTAGCGTAACTTCTCCCCATCTATTCTGTCTCGGCAGCTTGCATTTGCAGTCGGGGGGTCCCCATGTTGCTTCTAGGTTTAAGAAGACTTGTTGTGGGAGTGGGACGGATGTGTGGCCAGCGGGAGGGAGGGGGGGCGGGATTCCACTGGCTGGGAGGGGGGAGTCTTGAACTCTGGCCAATCCGGGGAGGCTGATCATTGGCTGCTTTACTGCAGCTTCCTGGCGCGTGCATGAAAGATGGCGAAGCAGTTATGGGTGCATTGCCCAAGCCACGATGGGCTAGGAGTGGTTCCCCCTCTGATGGACGCCCCGTTTTCGACATTTGAACGAGCTCCCTTGCATCCCTTAAGAACGCGGATGCTGGCGACCCCCAGAGCGATCTGTAAACTTGTTGCAATCGTACTGTTCTCTTTTAGAAGACCTATCATTTCTTTAATAGGGGAATCAGATTGGCCCCGTTGTTTAAGCATCCTTTCACACAGGTGGCCAACGGCAGGGCGACCTTGCCCGACTGATGGGTATTGCTCAGCCAGTGGGAAGGCAGCATACGCTGGCCATGGCATCACTGGTCCCGTCCAGGACCCACCCCTGCATAGCATGGCACAGTGGGCATGGGGGCATTCTGCTGCACACAGGAGTGGGAGGAAACGCCCCGGCTACCTTTAGAAGCTAGAATAAACATTGGGGGCTTAGTAGGAAATATTCCTCCTGCGCATTCAGCTGTCGTCTCTTGTACAGTAGCCATGGCGTGGGCTGCACGCGGCATGGACTCTGGAGTGGGGCAGCCCCCTGAGGGGGTTAACCCCTGATTGTATAGTATACTGGTGTTCAACTATCGTGCCTTTGGTCACCCTGAGCTGTTTTCAGAATGGGCTCCTCCTGTCCAGACCCCATGTTTACACCCGATTGAGTGGAAGGGAGTGTTTTGCTGCCATGGAGTTGGGGGCTTCTGTTGAGTTGCTCCAGGGGGCTTCTTCCCACAGGCCCGTCGAGAGCTCCTCAAGTTACTACAGTATAACCGTAGAGTTTGCCACTTTGTCTTAAGTGTTAACTCTTTCTTCTGTTCTAAAGGGAGAGATCTTGTTCCAGCAATAATGCATTTGCAAACCGAGGCCGGGATATCGACCGCAAGAAGTCATTTAATAAAATGACACATACACCCTTGCCTAACAATGTGACCACACAATCGAATAGAGGTATCTCAAATAAAAATCTTTGGTGCATGTTACTGGCTTGTGCTGATCCCCCACGCCACCTCTTGCATTCAAGGCACTCTGCATTCGTACACAAATAATACACAAGAGACCAGAAGTGGGGTGAAAAGCGCTGTAGTGCAAACACACACCAGTGCATAGGAGGGCTGCATTCTGCTCTGCCCCTCCCAGGCCTGGCTGGAGTAGCTAAGTCTATTCTCCACCTATTAACGGCACGCATCATAATCAACTGGTCTTTTCGCCGAAGAGGGGGAATAAAGTACATTTCGTAACGGCAGGCTGTTTCTGCGAGGCAGCCTCTGGCAGCCTTGGGATTTGAGCCTGCAGCGTCATCACTGTGTACTTCGCAGGAGGGGCTTTTCATGCCCGTCTGAGGCCTCGCAGCATTCCACAGCTTAGCTGTTCTGTGCTCGGCGACATCACTTGGCACGGATGTTCAGTTGTTAGGAAAGTCTCCTAGGCAAGTCTTTAGGCCAGTACGTTTCTATCCGATGAATCTCAAAGAAACCAAAAGAATCAGAAATGTTACATGTAATAGTGCACATGTGTCACCGCTTTAGATCTTGCCGCCTTTATGAACCAGGTGACGCAACAAACTGTGAAGAGTGTTTTTGTAGTTCGTCTGCGATCTGAGAAATGACCACTTGATGAAGCAAATATCTGATTGCCCTAAACAGACCGCCTCGCCGGCAATCCGCTTAGTAATTGTGCTGCTGAGGAAAACGTAAATGGGAGTATGACCTGCAAATAGTAGAGTAGAGAGAAGGCAAGTACAAGAGTGGCCTACAAGTAGGGGTGTAGAGAGGCGAGTGACGCGTGACCTGCAAACAGTGGTGCAGATAGAAGACTAGTGCAAGAGTGGCCTACAAGTAGGGGTGTAGAGAGGCGAGTGACGCGTGACCTGCAAATTAATGTAGATAGAAGGCGAGTACAAGAGTGGCCTACAATTAGTGCTGTAGAGACAAGGCGACTGCAAGATTGGTCTACAGACAGTACATGTAAAATATCTCTTTTTGAAAATGTATCGCTTTGCAAATGGTCAGCCTATTTCTTTCATCGGCATGAACATGCCCAGCTCCTGGACCTTTGCCTGTCGGGCATCTTTTGCGATAGCTATTAGTGGGTGATTAAAGTTGCTCTCGCTTCAGGAATTGCTCTACTCCTGCTTGCTCAGGGGTTTCCCCGCCAACCTCATTTACCCATGACTTTAGGCTGAAGCGGTGCCACAGAAAGAAAGCGGCAATGTCCCCTCACCCCTTTGCCTAAAGTTCTTATGTGTGCTAGTGGTAACATGGTCAATGTGGAGGTGGGAGGCATGGCTTCTAATCCCTGCTCGTCCATATTGCGTGACCCCGGAGAAATTACCTGAAACTGGCTGTCACACCGTATTCAGTGCTATGCTAAAGACTGGACTGGAGGTGGTGCTTACATTACTGATGTCGCGCTATATGAGCGAAATAACATTCTGACACATTGAAAGTGTCCTCTGCATACTAGATCTTTGAAGGAAATAAGGCTTTGTAATTTCAGCTAAAAAAAATCGATTGCAGAAAAGATAAAGCTGAGGCCTCAAACATGTAATGATGGATTTTGAAGGATGGGAAGGAAATGGGTGGTAGGGTCCATCATGTGCTGTTTATAGGTTAAGTAGCAGAGCTCTACGGTAACTACTGCCTTACTTGGACCAGACCTTCTATAGCTTGATGGCTCCCACTAGGAAACAAAGGTGCCCTGTTTAAATACTCCCCAGCCCCCCCCCCCATGTTCTATATTGAACAGCGTTCCCTTGGGCCCCTGGCAGTGCACACTCCAAAAATTGACACTTGGCCCTACACAGTGCATTCTGGGGAGCCATGTGCTTGTTATATACCTGTATACCCAACCCAAAGCTGGTCTAGCCACATGTATGCCTGAACGTTCCAAACCAATCTTGTAATGTGAGGACGGAAAACTCTTATAATCACGAGGTACACCCCACAGAGAGATTAACTCTCTGTTCTTTTCACACAGATTGCTTCTGCATGCCTGCCATTTTTTTTTGACAAACCCAGTTAACTGAATAAATGCTTTTGTAGAGGGAGCTACTCTGTTCATGATGCTCCGGTTGCTGTAGGCACGTGCTGGGCTGTGCAGCGTGAAGACGCATGACCTACAGAGGTCGATCCACTATTGCTGTCCAGTGCATTCTAGTGGATTGTGAAAACCTGCCTGCTGTGAACGGACCAGGAATCTGGACATCCTAGAAAATCAGTTTAATCCCCTTGTGTGCCAGAAAATCAGTTGAATCCCCCTGTGGGCCAGAAAATCAGTTTAATCCCCTGTTCGCCAGAAAATCAGTTTAATCACCAGTGCACTAGAAAATCAATTAAATCCCCATGTGCGCCAGAAAATCAGTTGAATCCCGGTGTGTGCCAGGAAATCAGTTTAATACCCTTGTGCCAGTTTCTACCTGCAATCATAGTTCTTCTCCTCGTGTCTTCATTGGGATCATAAACGCAAGCCAGTATATTCTGTACAAATGGAAATCTGTTTGGAGAAAAAAAGTTGTTTTTTAAATAAAAATAAGTTATGCTTTTGTACACAGAAATAAAGTGGAAAAAATCAACAAATCTGGTTTCTGCCTGTTTTTTTTTTTCTGGGAATGAAAAATAAAAATAAATGTGCAAGATGGTAAAAAGAAGAAAGTGGTTATCTTGAACGGAAAACGAAAGCTTAAATGTATAGCATTTGCTATGTATTACATTCATACAGGCGTATTCCAGTGTGAAATGGAATAGTTTAAAACATCTAGAACAGTATTGCATCATTGGTTTTTGAATATATGGTTCGCTTATCTGTTAAACTTCCTGCCTCTATCTTTTTCTGAATTTAGTTTTGGAAACCAACTTCTTCCGAGACCTTCCTTCTGGTCCCTCCACCAGCTACCAGGGATTCTGTGCACCGCTCCATGCATGCATGCATGCTAGCTGCTCATTTTAAGTCTGACTTCCTTGTTTGTGCGCTTGTTTTTAAGTAATGATAAGTATCCACAGTGCAGACCACTTGAGCTTTTTTTATTCATAAACCAGGCATGTTGTCCATGTGTAGACAGCCGACAAGTGTTTCAACCTCCACAGTCTTTATCAAGGCTGTTATTGTATAGGTACACAGGTCAACAAGTGATATTTGTGACATGTGTGAAGATTGTGTATATAAATTACACGACCGTGAGTGATGGTGAGACATCCATGTGAATGGTTTAGACCGAAGTACAGTGGATAGCAGTCATGGTATGGTCCAATTTCTTATATATATATATATATATCACTAACACCTTCTTAAAGGGATGTTGTGGTTAAGTTGCACTAGCAAACACCTATGAAATTCAATGGAAAAAGGTTGTTACAGGGACGTTATGGTTACAGGTAAAAAAAGAACCCCCCCCCCCGAAATTTGACAGTTATGGCAAGCTAAGCAACCATAACTCGTGCCACCACTGTGCACTGCAAGGACTAACTCCCATGGCATCATAGATGCCATCACACATCATCTTCATGACATCACATGTGTATTTACTTTTAATAGGAAGCCTCCACAAGGGATTGTTATTGTAATGGTGGCAGAAAACTATCAAAGATTATTGGAAGAACTATCATGAGATAAGTAGGTAATGGAGGAATGCATTGCTATACACACCACTGTAGAACACACTTCTTCACTGTACATGGAGGGACTCGTGTGCAAACGTCGCCATTGTCTGCACCATGCCTCGTGGAAGTGTAACCTTCAAAATCTTTCCATGTTACATAGTGAAATCATGAATGCATTCGTTTTTGAGTGTCGGGTACTGTGAAACATGTAAGAAGTAGCTACCATTGCCTTTATAACTACATAATTGCATTACTGCACAGAAACCATAAAGACACCACAATGCATACAATCATGACAAGGGAATTAAAGTAAGCTAAAAAGGAGCAGTATTACCAAAAACTGTTCATAACATAACTGATTATCTTCATGCACAGAAACCAGTGCTGTTTTATGCTTTCCTCTTCCCCTATATGTATATGTATCACATGATGGGAGTGAACCCTGAGGAAAGTAGTGTAAGAACATATAGGAAGGGTGGGGTACACAAATATAGAACCTTTTGAATTGTTTGTTCCTCACTGTTAGTGAAGAAAAGCCCCTGGCCTACTTATGGTAGTGAACAAAACGGAGGGAGCCACACATGTGATGTCATGAATGAGATTTGCGATGGCATCTTTGATGTCACGGGTGTTAGTCCTTGTAGTGCACAGTGGTGGCACGAGTTAAGGTTGCTTAGCTTACCATAACTGTTGAATTTCAGGGGGGTTTCCGGTTTTACCTGTAACCATAACGTCCCTGTAATGTTTTTCCATTGAATTTCATGGGTTTTTGCTAAAAGCAACTTAACCATAACGTCCCTTTAACAAGGTTTTGTGTTAGTGAATTTCATAGGTTTTTAGTAGGGCACTTTAAGCATAGCGTTGCTTTACAGTAGTTCAGTAAAGAGAAAAGTTTTTTTGTAACATATATAGATTTCAACTAGTTGGCATATGTCAATTACACGGCACGTATCCGTAGGACTCCGTTAGTGTCCGCATGTCTGCATCTTGAAATGCACTTTTAAGTAGTTGTGGAAGCACACATGTTTACGTTCCACACCTAGACCCATGCATAGGACATGCACTGTATGCTGATAACACGGCCCTTGTTGCCAGCCCTACGTATTCATGCAGTAGGCTCCCGCATTTAAAGTATTGCTGTCCACTTCATGGGAGGCTTTGCAAACTTAGCAATGTGTGGCTAAAGTACTCCTAACTCTATAACGGCCACTGCTAAACAACGATCAGCAACCTGCACTGTGACGTGGGTGTGGTAAATTTGGCATTACTTAGATTTCTCTTGCTTCCCTTCCCATGACCCGTGAAACTGATACATTGTGTGTGCACTGAGCAGAGAAAGTACGAACAGGTCACCTGCCGGTTAGGCAGTGTAAGAAAAGATGTAACTGCATGTGGGGCAGTTTGTAATGAGGCTGCAAAATTGCAAAGCTGGTGAACCTTCTGCACGGACATACTAGTGCATGTAAAGGCAAGTAAGGAAATAGCAGAATTTACAGAGTGCAAAGTAGCTTAGTGGTGGTTGGGAAAGCGCTGTATGTCCATGGGTTGCACAGAATAAATGGCTTCGTGGCATAGGTAAAGAAGCTATGGTTGTTGCTGTTATGAACATTCTTGTATTCCATTATGTATGTATATGCGCAAATGGTACCGCTAACAGTAATGGCGTAACATAAAGTGTTTGTACTGCATGGGACGACAACTGAAAATGAAGGACAAAGAAGCAGTGAGCCGGCTACCCCCTTTCAAAGAATGACATTGGGTACTGTCATGTACAGAATTTGCCACATCTGCTTTGGGCAACAAGAGGGGCACTCCTGTAGGGCAGGGGAGCTGTAAAACAACCTTTGCAAACCATATGCTGCGCTACAGACCATTACCCGACAAAGGGCATTGTATTGTACATGTTGTGCAATGTGCTACTGTGCACAGGGAAGGTACTTGGAAGTGCATTCCAACAGTTGTTAAAGGAGCATTACAATGGGTACCGCCTGTATAGGTGATGGCCATCCAATAATTCTGTCTCCCGGCACGGCCCCTATAGTATCTAGGCAGGTGCTGCCCCTTCTGTACCGGACCTTTCCTGGCTTTCCTTCTGTGCCATGTGTGAGAACACGATAATAAATAAAGATGCACTGGGAAACGAAAAAAGGTAAACAAAGAAAGCACCTTTCACAGATGAACAACTGAATTGCCAATGCACGTATGCAGGGCAGGAAGTGTGGCATTGTGGAGAACACTGCAGTGCAGTCGGTTAGAAAGGAGTGCACTGTACAAAGACGTTTCTGCACGTGTTGCAGAACGTTTTGAAGATAGTCACAGCGCAACACTTACTGCAAGAAAATATCACTACTTGCAAGAAAGGCACCAAGACAATGTAGATGGGGTGGGGGGGAAGGGGACAGCAATCGAGATAGCTGGCACAGTAAGTTGAACGTTGTAGCTAGGGAAAAGTGTTTGTGCTGTGAAATGTCATAATAGCATGGGCGAAGTATGCCATTGGCACATGACAAAGAAATGCACAAATACACTTCGAGGGGATTGGGTCCTCCGACGTATTCCATATCTATGACATGTAATCACCACAGCTGTGCTGCTTCGGAAACTTTTTTCGGCTCCTGCGTCGATGACGTCGATGCGCCGTCGTCGAGGACCTCCTCCGACGTCATCCGATGTGATAAGTAGGACGCACGACGCCCGTAGCCTCAGTTCCGTTTTTTCGCGAACGTGTTGCTTCGTGATTCTCGGTTCACGCCTCGACTCTTTGGAGTTCTGTTCTTCTCGGTTCTTCGAACCTGTTCGTTTTGTGAAAATCCTTCGTGTGAAGATGTCTTCTACTTCGTCTTCGACCCCCGCGTCCGGGTTTCAAGAAGTGCGGGGAGTGTGGGTCCAAGATGTCGGTGACGGACTCGCACGACGCCTGCCTCTGGTGCCTTGGGGAGGCTCACGACACGGATGACTGTATCGACTGCCAGTCGCTCACGTCCAAAGCCTTACGGGAACGTAAGAAGAAGTTGTCGGTAGGTCGTGTGTCCAAGCCCAGGAAGTCGAAGTCTGCGGGGCTTTCTACGGATGATTCGAGGGGTGACTCTCCGCGTCATCGTCGGAAGTCTCGTGGGTCTCCTTCTAGGAGTCGGTCTCGCCATTCCTCAGCCTCTTTGAGGCATTCTCGGAAGCGCCGACACCGGTCGTCTTCCAGGTCCTCTTCGGAGGACTCTGCCCGGCACGTCGCTTACCCCACCAGCCGTGCGACGCCGGAGGAATGGGCTTCCTTCGGGAAGAAAATGCTGGCGATTCTTGAGTCGCAGGGTACTATGCCGTCCGCGCCCCCGAGTGGGGTCGGTCGTGAGAGGTCGAGAGACACCGCTCGCAAGAGTGGTTGGCGCGGGTCACGGGAGAGGTCCCGTTCGGACAAAGAGACTCATTCTCGACGTACCCGTTCCAGGTCCCGGTCCTCGACGGGTTCGAGACCGCGTGCACCTGTGAGGTCTTCGAGGAAGACATCGGCGTCGAGGGCGTCGACAGGCTTTCTCGAGGCTCTGGCTCCGAGGACGTCGTCGAAGCCGTCGACGCTCAGGTCGTCGAGGGACACGCTCGAGGCTCCGGCTTCGAGGGCTGTGTCGACGCTGCCATTGCTGGAGGCGCTGCATCTGACGTCGACGCCGATTTCCTCGACGCCGATCCTCTCGGCACCGATCCTCTCGGCACCGATGCCGGTTCTCTCGACGCCGGCGCCGATTCGCTCGACGCCTTTCGTGTCGGAGGTACCCCTTGGCACGGGAGAACCCCCTAGGAAAGCTCTGGTTTAGAGCAAGCTCTCTCGGGTGCCTTCTTTTCGCCACCTGGACTATATTTCAGAGGCGGATGAGGATTCTGATGGCCTGGTTCCTAATCAGGTTCCAGATGAAATTGTCTCGGGCCATAGTCAGTTTGACTATTTGAGACAGTCACTGCATGATGCCAGTGGACTGGACACCTCTCCGGAGGTGGAGTTTTGTAGGCCTGAGCCTGGCTCTCATGCCGATTCCTCGTACCGGCGCCTTATGGCTAGGGTTTCTGAGTACTTGGGATGGTCTGCTCCCCCAGGGGAGTTTGTGCAGGATGATCTGACGGACATCCTTGATGTTGGTCCCCCAACTGATCCGGTACTGCCGTTCCATATGGCTTTACAGAGAAGGGTGGCGGCGGCTTGGACTGCTCCGGAGAGTCTCCCGGCGGTGGGCAGATCCTTGTCGCGAAAATACCGTCCAGCCAGTAGCGACCCCTGCTACTTGACCAGGCACCCTACTCCGGAGAGTTTGGTGGTGCAGGCGGCCACGGCCCCGGCAAAGCAGGCGTCGTACCCTACCATCCCTCCTGATAGGGACGACAAACGTTTTGATGGCTGGGCGAAGAAAGTGTTTTCTTCTGGTGGTATGGCGCTTCAGGCGGCCAACTCCATTTGTGCCTTGTCTCGTTTCACACACACTGTGGAACTGTGTTGCGTTAGCGGCTGAACATATTCCCGAAGGGGAGGAACGGGATGGTTTCCTTGCTATGGTCCAGGATGGTAAGGATGCCATGTGTGAGTCCGTTCAGTCGGGTTTGGACTTAGCTGAATGCGTCAGTAGGTCCATGGCGGCGAGCACCGTGATACGCAGGTTTGCGTAGTTGCGGAAGTCGGGGTTTGCTCCTGATGTGCAGTCTCGGCTCCTCAACATGCCCTTTGACGGTGAACACCTTTTTGGCCGCAAGGCTGACGAGAGCCTTGAGAGGTTGCAGACCTCGAAAGCTGCAGCGAAGTCGTTGGGCGCTGCAGTTCGCCAACCTCCGCCTTTTCGTCCTAGGGGACAGCAGTGGAGGGGTGGTTCCTTTCGCTATTACTCGTCCTTCAGTAAAGCGAGAGGAGCTGGCAGTCAAAGAGGCCAACGCAGGGGTACCAGAGGTGGACGACAGGGTACCCGTGGTGCCAATGCCGCTCGGGCAGTTGCCTCTTTGCCCTCAGGTAACGCCGCGGCCGCTCCCACTCAGTCATGAGGCCATGTCCCATGGTTTGCCGGTTGGGGGAAGGCTGGCGCAGCATCTTGTAGAGTGGCAAGCCATTACTTCAGATGTGTGGGTTCTGGAGATCATAACCCACGGCTACTGTCTTCCTTTTCGGCACAGGCCTCGCGACAATCCACCGGGGAACCTCTCTTTGCAGAGTCCGGATCCGCTCCTTGCGCAGGAAATTCAAGCCCTGCTGGAGAAAGGCGCCATAGAACTGGTGCCTGTAGCGGAGAGGAACATGGGATGGTATTCCGCTTATTTTTTGGTTTCGAAGAAAGACGGGGGATTGAGACCCATCATGGACTTGCGCGGTTTGAACAAACTCCTCAGGAAGGACAAGTTCAAGATGGTTACTCTCTCTCTCAAGTCCTCCAGGCCCTTCAGCTTCAGGACTGGTTGGTGTCACTCGACCTCAAGGATGCTTACTTCCATGTGCCGATCCATCCCAAGCACAGGAAGTACCTGAGGTTCGCGGTTGGCGACTCACACTTTCAGTTTCGGGTCCTGCCGTTCGGATTGACCTCCGCCCCGAGGGTTTTCACCAAGCTCATGGTGGTGGTGGCAGCGCATCTCAGGCAAGGGGAGATTCACGTCTACCCCTACCTGGACGATTGGTTGATCAGGTGGAGCTCTCCCGAGCAAGTCCTGGATCATCTGTCCGTCGCCTGCCACTCCCTTCACAGGCTGGGCTTCTCCCTCAATTTAAAGAAGTCCCATTTGACGCCAACACAGCGGCTCCAGTACATCGGAGCAGTGCTCACTTCCCTGGGGCAGTGTTTTCCTCCCCAGGTGAGGGCTCTTCACATTCAGCAGATGGTGCACAAGTTTCAGCATGCCCAGACGCTCCCAGCGTTCGAGTTCTTGAGGCTGCTCGGCCTCATGGCATCCTGCATTCTTCTGGTGCCAGAGGCTCGCCTGCGGATGAGATCTTTGCAGTGGGCGCTCAAGACGCAATGGTCGCAGTCCTCCGGCAGGATGTCGGACCCGATTCAGGTGCCGCCCTCGGTCTCCCGGGACCTTCTGTGGTGGGCCGTCGAAGGCAACTTGATGAAGGGGGCTCCTTTTTGGCTTCCCTGGCCGGAGGTGACGATCGTGACGGATGCATCCCTCACGGGTTGGGGAGCTCATGCCAACGGGCTGACAGTCAGCGGTCGTTGGTCTCCGTCGGAGTCCAGACTCCATATCAATCTGTTGGAGCTGAGGGCCGTCAGGCTAGCCCTGAAGGCTTTTCTGCCGACTGTGCGAGGAAAGAGTGTCCTGATCCTGACGGACAACACAGCGGCCATGCACTACCTCAACAAAAAGGGGGGGGCAGGATCACTTCCTCTGTGCAGGGAGGCGATGCAGCTCGAGTTCTGGGCCATCCAGCAGGAAGTTTCGATCTCGGCAGTTCATCTGGCCGGAGACGAAAACGTGACGGCGGACGCTCTGAGCAGGCAGAGCACGATCTCTCACGAGTGGGAGTTGGCTCAGGAGATTCTCCTGGAGATCTTCGCCCTTTGGGGGACCCCTCAAGTGGATCTCTTCGCCTCCAGTGTCAACCGGAAGTGCGAAAGGTTTTGCTCGCGGGAATTTCCTCCGAAAGGAGCCTTGGGAGACGTGTTTGTGGTGGAGTGGTCGTTCCCGCTGCTGTACGCGTTTCCTCCAGTCCCTGTCATCCTGCAAGTGCTGCGGAGGTTACGGAAGTTCGGTTCCCGGATGATCCTCATTGCTCCGGCGTGGGCTCGGAGGACGTGGTACCCGGACCTTCTCGACTTGTCCACCTGCCCTCCGCGTCGTCTTCCCTACCGAGACGATCTGCTCTCACGGGAGTGGGGTCAGGTTCTCCATCCAGAGGTCAGATCCCTCAACCTTCACGCTTGGCTTCTGAAAGGTTGAGGTATATGGATTGGGTCCTCCCTGAAGACGTGATGGAGGTGTTGCTTTCGGCCCGAAGGCCAGCAACAAAGTCTCTGTACCATTGGCGTAAGTTCTGCGACTGGTGCCGAGTTCAGAATGTGGATCCTTTTGCATGTGGCATCCCCATGGTTCTGTCCTTTTTACTTTCTTTGGCCCACAGGGGCTTGCAAGTGGGTACTATTAAAGGTTGACCTGGCGGCGCTGTCCATCTTTAAGCGCTCGTTTGAAGAGTGTTCTTACTTTAAAATCCCTTTAATTTCACAGTTTCTGAAAGGGCTCACTAATTTGTTCCCTCCGTCACCTTTCCTGGTGCCCGGTTGGGATTTAAACCTTGTTCTTAAGTTTCTTATGGGGGCTCCGTTTGAGCCTTTACATTCTTGCCCTTTGAGGCTGTTAACTCTGAAAACTGTGTTTTTAGTTGCAGTTACTTCCGCTCGCAGAGTGAGTGAGTGAGTTACAGGCACTTCCAGTTAAGCCACCCTTCACTGTATTTCACAAGGACAGGGTTGTCCTTAGAGTTCGTCCTTCTTTTCTTCCGAAGGTAGTGACGGAATTTCATTTGGCCCAGAAGGTTGTTCTTCCGGCATTCTATCCTCCTCCGCATCCTGGTAGGAAGAGGAGAGGCTCCATAGGCTTGATCCTAGGAGAGCTTTAAGCTTTTATGTTTCACGCATGTCCCGGGTCAGAGTGGACGATCAACTCTTTATTGGTTACGCTGGAAAGCGTTTAGGGCAAGCTGTGACGAAACAGACTTTGTCTCGCTGGATTATTTTGGCCATCTCGGAGTGCTACCGCTTGGCGGGTAAGGACCCACCGGCTGGCTTGCGGCCACATTCTACCAGGGGTATGGCTGCATCTACTGCCCTGCAGAGGGGTGTTCCTATTCGCAACATCTGTGATGCAGCCACCTGGGCTTCAGTACATACATTTGTACGTCACTATTCCCTTGATTCCATCCGAGCACAGGATCTGGCCTTTGGCAAGGCGGTCCTTTGCTCTGCTATTTGATTGACTATTCTAAATTTTGATTTTAAATTCTTTCCCTCCTCCTTGCTCTGGGACTGCTTTGGGAGTCTGTCAAAGATATGGAATACGTCGGAGGACCCAATCCCCTCGAAGAACAAGTTACTTTCTTACCTGGTAACGTTCTTTCGATGGGATGGTCCGACGACGTATTCCATATCGCTCCCGCCCTGCCTTCCCCGCTGCAGAATTTCTTTTGCGATTGCAGCTTACGTTCCGCAAGGCTTTGTGTCTGACTGGCAGTTGACTAATGTCACACGTTCTGGGGGAAAAAACTACAACTGAGGCTACGGGCGTCGTGCGTCCTACTTATCACATCGGATGACGTCGGAGGAGGTCCTCGACGACGGCGCATTGACGCAGGATGCAGACGCCGAAAAAACGTTTCCGAAGCAGCACAGCTGTGGTGATTACATGTCATAGATATGGAATACGTCGTCGGACCATCCCATCGAAAGAACGTTACCAGGTAAGAAAGTAACTTGTTCTTCTTTGCAATGTACTGTGCTGTTTCCATTGACGGACCAAATAGAACGCTGTGACATCGGTAGCTGCATATGCAATAGAAAGTTATACAAGATATCAGAAAGAAACGCTTGAACAGAGTTAGTGCCCCCTTCATTGCAAACAGCACTGTATTTGTATTTATTTGTATAGCGCATCAAGACCCTGAGGCAACTGAGCGCATCTCTTGCATGTTATCGGTTTACAATTACAGAAAGATATGTACAAGTAATGGGCAATTACATTTACAGTAGTGTACAATAAAAGCACAAGAGCAAAAGCAGTGAATATACAGATCTATCCAGGCGGGGGTGTATTTACAATAAGGTTATATCCCTTCTCAGTTATGTTCCCCTTCCCAGAGCCAGGTTTTAACCTTATTCCGGAAAATCATGAATGAAGCCTCAGCGCATTCCAATTTTTGGCAGTGAGCACGGGAACTCCTGTAACATGCTGTGCAATGTTCCCTGCACAATGAGCAACAGTAATGTCGGCATGTTTGCGTATCACACACACAAACCAAAATCAGGCACTTCATTGTACCTAGTCCATAGCAGTACACATGTACATCATAGATTGGTAAATGAGTAACGAGTGCACGGTGTTTGCATTCACTTTCACTGAATGTATGTCAGCATACATTGAAATCTGCACTATATGCCCCATAAAACACACCCATAACGGCATTCTCTGTATTTCTGTGAACAAATACACAGTGATTGCCCAATCCCGTAGCCTCTGCAGGCCCATTTCTATGGGCGTCACCGGCAAAAGGGGGCATATGTACCATGTGCCACCCTGCAAGTATTGCAATATTTGCAGACTTTTCATGCTGCGCGGGAATTGGGTAATAACTTTGTACCAGGCGAGCGCAGGTAGTTGGGTATGGTGGCTCTTAAAAGAACCATTGTTTTTTTTTATTTTTCTTTTAATTAATTTGTTTAACCCCTTAAGTGCCATGGGTATTTCTCCCCAGTGCCAGGGCCTTTTTTGGGGATTTCGGTATGTGGCCATTCAATGGCTTGTAACTTTTTGTTACATGAGGTATCTCGGCCAAATTTGGCTCCTTTTTCCCCCCACATGTAGGCGGTCATAACGCCACCCAGGAATCCTAGGTTGCTGTAGGGGGGTGAGAGAAAATGCCAATAAAATGATGTATAAAGAAGCCTGTGTTTTTTCCTTGTAAGAGCTAGGAACGAATGTTCTGCTGTGCTGAATTCCTCAATTTCCTGGCTTTCAAGAACAAGTTGAGTGGAAACGAAAAAAAAATTATTTTGATGTGGTTATCAACTGTTTTGTGAGAGGTAGGTGATTTTGGCCATTTTTGCCAATTGGACATGCATGGACGGAATGGAAGAAAAGGGTAGGAAAGCCGAATTGGAGGACAGAAAGGCAAGTATTTCTGAAAAGTAGACAAAATTCCAAGTTTCGGAAGGGGTGATTTGCGTAGGTCAGGCAACAACTAGGTAAGGGAAACTGCCATAGATTGGGGGAAAAGCGGGAAAATGACTGAAAAAAAGGTATGTGTTAGACATGGTTGGCTTGGTACGGCAATGGCTTCTATGAATTTTGAGAAAAGCAATGCTCCGCTACAGTCCGCCGACTCTTGCAGTTAGGAGAGCACACATTTTTTTGTAGTGTTTTACAAAACCAGCAATACCACAAGCCAAACACTGAGCCATGGTACACAGGAGTTTTACACTCACAGCTTGAATAGACGCACTTAGCATGTGTAAATCGGGAAAACCAATGTGGCAAGCACACATTGTTTTGAAAGAGCACAGGCAGACCTTTTCAAGGGTAGGTGACTTGTGCAGGTTACAAAAGTGTAGGTCACATTTGGGAAATGAAAGGGTTGTGTGACAAAGTCCACCAGCAAATGGGTCAAAACGTTAAGAAAACCACACAAACACAACACATGGCCTACCGTCCCGCGTTCCCACAGGTGTCCCGATGAAAACGGTACCTCACATGTGTGGGTGCACCTACCTGGCCACCAAGGGGAAAGCCTAAAACACAAGTAACCCCAAGTCTGTTTTCAGACCGGAATTTGAGACGCTCTGCCGACCGGCACAACATACAGATATCGGCCTCGGGTGTCCAAGCCACCGGGGAAAACGGGGAACCCCATGTATTTCCGAAAAGAGGACGCCCGTGGGAATCCGCAGAGGTATGATAGGGCCAAATCGCCCCAGAATTTATTACCCAGACACGCCCGCAAAGTCCGAAATGTGGGGAAATAAACGCATTTTCCGCCATTTCGCTCGGCGCACCCATCGAAACACACCCCCAACAACACATGGCCTACCGTCCCGCCTTCCCACAGGTGTGCCGATGAAAACGGTACCTCACGTGTGGGTGCACCTACCTGGGCGCGAAGGAATAAGGCTAACCCACTGCTATCCCCCCCCAAAGGGTTTGGGGAGCCAACCTACAGATTTAGGCCTGGGGTGTTGCAGCCACCAAGAAAAACAGGAACCCCCATGCATTTCTGAAAAGAAGACACCCGTGGGAATCTGCAGAGGTCTGATTTGCGCAAATTGCCCCAGAATTTATTACCCAGACACCCCTGCAAAGTCCGAAATGTGGGAAAATAAACGCATTTTTGGCACATTTCGCTCGACTCACCCATCGAAACACGCCCCCAACAACACATGGCCTACCGTCCTGTGTTCCTACAGGTGTCCCGATGAAAACGGTACCTCACATGTGTGCGCATTCCCATGGGTGTCCTCTTTTGGAAAATGCATGGGGTTCCCTGTTTTCCTTGCTGGCTTCGACACCCTAGGCGCAAATCTGTAGGTTGCCCACATGAACAAATTGTGCTGTGGCGAAAGGCTCGGGGATACCAGCGGGTTACCCTTTTCCTTTTGCGCCCCCGGTAGGTGCACCCACACATGTGATGTACTTTTTTTCGTCGGGACACCTGTGAGAATGCGAGAAGGTACGATATCTGTTGTTGGCAACGTGTTTTGGTGAGTGGACACAGGGAAATGTCTCTGAAATTGGCTGGAAATGCACAGAATTCTCAGACATTTCGCTCTGGCCACCCACCGATACACACCGCCAACAACACGTGGCCTAGCTTCCCGCGTCCCCACACGTGTTCTGATGAAAACGGTACCTCACATGTGTGGGTGCACCTACCGGGGGCGCAAAAGGAAAAGGGTAACCCACTGGTAACCCCAAGCCTTTCGCCACTGCCCATTTTGTTCATGTGTGCAACCTACAGATTTGGGCCTAGGGTGTCGAAGCCAGCAAGGAAAACAGGGAAACCCACGCATTTTCCAAAAGAGGACACCCGTGGCAACCCACACATGGCCAAATTGGAGGGGTGGCCCATCTCATGTAGCCCTCCCCAGGGGCAGATAATGGGGGGGGCTGTCCTGCACCCCTCCCCGAGCTCAGGCGTCCGTTCCTAGGAGCAGATATCTGGTCCCAGGGAGGGCTGCATGACATGGCACCCACTCCATTGCGGCTGGGGGGGAAGGGGGTCAATGCCCCATTCCATTAGAAACTTCCCAGACCCTTTGGGGTGCCCCACAGCCCCCCCTAAAAAGCATTGTATTTAACATTTTTTTCTTTGTTTACGAAACTTGCCTTGGTGCAGAGGGGCACATTGGTGTGCCAATCTGGCCCCGGTGGGCCCAAACCTTACTGTCCCACCCACTGGGGGGCCTGTCCCACCATTTTTGGGGGCCCTCTTCCCCCCTCACCCCAAATGGGTGGCAGGGACACCTCATGCAGGCCTCCCTGGGCCTCCTAAAAACGGCTGCATGAGGTACACCCCCCGCTCCATTTGGGGTGGGGGGAGAGGCCCCCATAAATGGTGGGAGAGTCCCCACAATGCATGGGGCAGTAGGGTTTGGGCACCGTGGGGGCAGATTGGCACACTAATGTGCCCATCTGCGCAAAGCAAAGTTGGGTAAACATAGAAAATAATACAAAATCGTAGGCTGCTTTTTAGGGGGGGGCTGAGGGGCACCCTAAACTGGCAGCAAATGTTGTACTACAACGGGGGGGCACTCTCCCCCCCCACCCCAAATGGAGGTCCCCACCTCATGCATCCCTCCCTGGCATCAGATAGGGGAGGCCTCACCTCATGCATCCCTCCCTGGGGTCAGATGCCCCTTCCTAGGAGCAGATATCTGCCCCCAGGGAGGGTTGCATGAGGTGGGGGCCTCCATTTGGCTTGTGGGGGGGGGTGAGTGCCACCCTCCGTTGCAGTATAACATTAGTTGCCATTTAGGGTGCCCCTCAGCCCCCCTTAAAATGCAGCCTACGATTTTGGATTTTATTTTTTGTTTACCCAAGTTCGCTTGGCGCAGATGGCCACATTAGTGTGCCAATCTGCCCCCAGGGTGCCCAAACCCCACTGCCCCATCTATTGGGGGTCCTGCCCCACCTTTTGTGGTGGTGCTCTTCTCACCCACACCGAACGGAGGGGGGGGCACATCATGCAGTCCTTCCTAGGAGGCTCAGGGAGGGCTGCATGAGGTGTGTCCCCCAGCCAGTTTGGAATTCAATTGCCACCATGCGTAAAATGGCCCTAAAATCACTGGCAACGGCATATAAAATCTTTGCCAATGAATATGCTCCAAACAACCAAAACCTACTTAATATATGGTTTCACAAGTTATTGGCATTCTTAACGGCTGCAGACATAAATAATCAAGATCTTCTAAATCGCCCGCAGCTTGCCAAAAAGAAATTTGAAAATTGGGTTTGGATTGTCAACTACGAATCACGACAAAAGCTGAAATCAACAAAATTGGTGGGAGGCGATCACAGGAAATTAAATGAACCAGCACGCTATTTACTGCATTGTCCATCTCGTCATCATTGAGAGCAATTTCGTAGGTTTCGGGCAAATATTCTAAAAACCAAAAGTTTGCCCCCTTGGATGAAGATGTGGATAAGTAGTGGGCTAGGATCATCTCTGAAAATATAAAACTTGTGTGCGCAATTGTGAATTATCTTGACATGTCTTTGAAAGCTGATGTTTAACACTTTTGATTAGTTTTTCGTGCTGGTTTTTCTGGAGGGCTTGTGGAGTTTTCTTTTCTCTTCGAATTGTAGAGTTGCTGTAGATTTTTTTTCAAATACAAAAATAAAATAAAGGTATTTTAGCAAAAATGTTTCGTCACAGAGTCCTTCAGAATCTACTAAGAAGAGGACCGAAATCATCCTAACCCCTTAAAACCTACCGTAGAAAGTTAATCCTACAAGCTCTTGTGGATAGTGCAATCCTTCTCAAAAGGAAGTTGTTCATATTAGTGTTAAATAGGATGAAAGCACTAACAAAAGGAAGTACCAAACTACAAAAGAAACTTGGCAATAAACGGAATGTGAACAAAAATCATTTCTTACATGTTTGTGGTGGTGAATGGAGACACACAACAACCACAGAACCATATTTTAATGAAGAAGCATACAAACAAAATCAAACAAACACAATTACCATCCAGAGCAGTGGACGAGGGTATGAGAAAATCAATACTACCATTATGGAACAAGAAACACTGCTTGCAAAACTATCCCCTGAAAACCTCTCGATTCAGCAGAACCAGACTGTCCATTATACAAATGGCCTTGCACATCAATATGTGCCATTCCAAACAAAGCTTTCAAATCTTTACGTTAGTTCCTCAATCAATATGTAAAGGGTAAAGACAAAAGTAAAATGAAAGTGTTGCAAAATATGGATATTTGTCCAGTGCGGAAAGACACAGGACTAAAAGGACATTCATTAGCCTGCAATTCTGGGCCTATTTGCAAAAGTACCTTCCATGATATCAAAAGAATATCAGTACATCATTCCAATGTAAGAAATTTAGTGTATAAAATATACTATGCAAAAAGTCCGGCTTCAGAATTAGGCAATTTAAATACCACTCATCTGAATGGTACACCCAAATACTTACAAGAAGAAAGTGACCGTATTCAGAAAAAGTATTTTGGAACTGAGAGCCACTTCCAAAATGCAACAGTTTTGGAACATAGTAGCAACAATTCTGCAAATAGCAACCTTCTATTACACACATACAGAAAAGAAATAGTAAAATTTAAAAGGTCATCGGCTGAAGTACCAAACCATGTGTGTGGGTGTTGCCGCAGAACGTTTTACAAAAGGAACACAAAAAATGTGGACATAGCATACACAATAGAAAACAATGAAGACTCGAAATGGTTTGAATTGGCTTTGTACCTTTTAGCTTAAAACAAATATGAATTAACTGAACGCCTAATATGTTGCAGTTACTGTACTGCAAAATTAGACCACAACCACACTCCTTCACGTGCTATTACAAATAATTTGGAATTGTTTCCATTACCAAAAATCCTGCAACAGCTCAATTTGTATGAGAGCATAATAATTCAAACCGTTCACCCATTTCAAGCAATTATACACCTTCATCCAAAAACAGCAAAATTACCTTCCTCTGAATTGGTGAACGGCATTTGTGGCAAAGTAGTTTATCTGCCATTAGATCTAACGGAAAATGTACACACTCTAGGAGTGGGACGTTCAATAATGCATTCTTTAATAGTCTTGATAAATGGAGTAACAACAAAGGACAAAAACATTTGGCAACAATTAGTGGACTTACACAAAGTTAGACAAGTATTGCAATATCTAAAAGACAATGAGTACTACAAGGAAATAAATAATGATGAAAGTTTAAGGGAAACAACTGAAATATTTCAAAAGCCATCAGAAACTGGACAATTCGAACTTCTGGATCAAGCTGCAGTATCCACTCTTTTGGACCATTACACAATTCATCCATTGCATTCCAATGAAAGCATAGATGATGCACTAGAAACTTACCAAATGTGACAAACCAAAGGGTCACCAATGAGTATTTGGGAAAAAAGTATAGAAGCACGTGCTTTTCCACTGCTATTTCCTACTGGCAAAGGTGGAAGATACGATGATAGACCCACTCAGATTGGGGCATCAGAATACCACTCATTACGAATGTATTCGCAAGATCCCAGATTTAGACAAAATGTGGAATACATATTTCACCTACTCTATGAAACTGAATTAGCAACACTATGTCATGGAGTTGCACACATTCTTAAATCTGGAACCCACTTTCAAAATATGTCAGCTACGCAGTTAATACAAAAAGTACAGGAAAAAGATGAGCTTTTACAATCAAGTATAACACATTTGTTTGCAAACATGCGTGGTATAAAGGAATACTGGTTCAGACGGCATGGAGACGTGCGTTGCATGATCAGAAACCTTGGACCACCGACTTGGTTTATTACGCTAAGTTGTACAGATTATGCATGGGAAGATTTACATGAGTTCCTACGCATAGCAAACAGCAACAAAAACAACATAGATATATTAACACCTGGAGAACTTTGTCTCTAGATCCAGTGAATGTGTCAAGATATTTCCATCATCGTTTCATTGCCATGCTACACTTTATTTGAAATAAAACTGTTTCTCCCCTTCGAGAAGTGCAACACTTCTTTTGGAGAAAAGAATATCAAGCGAGAGGAGCACCACATATTCACATGCTGTTATGGATCAAAGGTGTGCCGAAATTTGGGCACGACAGTGATAGCACTGTTTTGCAGTTTATCCAAAAATATGTCACATGTGAAATCCCTTCACAACAGACACATAGTGAGCTGCATGGGCAGATTTTACAATTTCAAAGACACAAATGTGGGAAATATTGTTGCCGCAAATACAAAAACAAAGGTAAATACTACACCAAATGCCGCTTTGGTTTCCCTAGACCAGTTACAGAAACAGGTGAAGTAAACAACTTCATGTCTTCAGTTCAACATAGTGTTAAAGGTAAATCACCTAAAAACACGTATTACATAACAAGAAGGGAAGAATCAAAATATATCAATGATTACAATGCAATCATTGCCCTATTATGGAATGCAAACATAGATGTGCAGTACATTGCAGACAATTCAACTGCTGCTGCACGATATGTTACAGCCTACTTAACAAAAGCAGAGAAAACAGAGCTTCAAGACCTCTGGGATGACCTAGTATCAGACAAAACATTATCACAGAAATTGTACAGCCCAGGCATAAAAATGCTCTCTCATAGAGAATGTGGGGCCTATGAAGCAGCAGATCGTTTAACCGGCACTGCTTTGTATGGAAAATCAGACAACATAGTATGGCTCAGTCCTGGTCCTGTAAAATCTAGAAAAAGAGTGCTAAAATCATATGAGGACATGGAACAATTGCCAGAAATGATCCCAACAGCCAAGACATTCTAAAAAACAATTTACTGGACACATACTATCCGAACAGGAGTACCACTCTGGAAAGCATGTTTCTATACCACATAGCTCAAAACTTTGCATACAAAAATGATGTAAAACCCGGTGAAAGCAAACGTAGATATAGAGTGACCGATTGTGAAAGGAGTTTAGTGAAACTTACCAAACGAAGCTTAATTAATCATGTAATATTATCATTAAAAACTCCTCAACAGAAATAACTATATTACATGTCTCTGTTACAACTTTTCAAACCACGGAGAAAAGAGGAAGACATACTAGATAATTATGACTGCTATGAAGATGCTTTCAAAGCAAATGAAAGCACTATCACCGATGTGAACTTTACGCAGTACAAAACAATGTTGGACAATGAGCAGCAACAGGAAGAACTACTTCAGGCCCAACTAGATAAGGACTCTTGTGACAGTAGTCAACCTTCTGTAACAGGAAGTCAAGAAACACTAGGACAACCACTAATAGCAAATGAGGCTGAAGTAGCTATGGCAGAAGTAGAAAACACCATGTATCAGTATCAAGAAGATACAGAAGACTTAACTGTACAACAAGCAAAACTTAACAACGATCAGCGCACCATTTTTGAAGACGTAACAAAACAAATTGTACATGGTGTACAACACGAAAATAAAGAATGTACCTGTCAAAATTACAAACCTATACTGGTGTACGTCAGTGGTGAAGCTGGATCAGGGGAAACATTCTTAATCAAAATCATCAGCAAGTTCCTTCAACAGTTGACAAACAACAAACTGTCAGCTGTTGTAACAGCCCCCACAGGTTTAGCTGCCTACAACAGAGGCGGTGTGACTTTACACCGATTACTACTGCTTCCAGTAGAGCATCAAAATAAATTCGACTACTACAAACTTTCTGCAGAAGCTGTAATGGAATTACGTAGAATATTGAAACAAATGAAAATGCTACTAATAGATGAAGTGAGCATGGTCTCCAACCTAATGTTGGCTTTGATTCATCTCTGATTGCAAGAAGTACTTAAAAATAATAACGAACAACTCTTTGCAGGGAAACACATTATCATTTTCAGAGATCTACAATTGACACCAGTGAAGTGCGAACCGATTTTTAAAACCTTAGGCCACAAACTCTGCCGGAAAACTGTTGGTAGCATAGGTAATGTTAACTTTTGGCAACATTTCCAATACAGAGAATTAACTGAGAACATGCGGCAATCTGCAGATCTCACTTATGCCAACATTTTTAAAAGTATTAGAATTGGTGTATTATCGCAAGAAGCACAAGTTGTATTGAAAAACCGGCACATACATGCACTTTATGGCGATAATGCATGTGCAACTGATGTTATGCAACAAATAGCACACAAAAATGTCAATTGTATGGCCTTAATGCCAACTCTTACAAGCTGTTTCAAATTCAATGAAACAATGCCAAAGAAAGAAATGCAACTAATAATAGAAATTAGCGCCACAGACAAACTAGACGTACATGGTATGACAGTACCCATGTGTGAGCAAGCCACAACAAGACTAAATAGTTTAGAAAATTCAATCTCCAACACAGCTGGGTTGGAAAAAATATTGAAATTATCCTTAAATTGTCAAGTAATGCTTAAACGTAACCTTGACGTAGAGCAAGGGCTAGTTAATGGAGCACTGGGCACAGTTGTTGGCATTCAATCATACCCACGTAATAGCAACATTCAGTTTATAAATATTCGCTTTGATAAAGTTTCAGAAGTGAAAAGGATAGGGCGCTCAATTGCTCAATTCCTTCTCTTCAAAGACATCTATGTATGTAGAGAGCAATTTTCTCTAACTCTTGCATATGCAGTTAGCATTCATAAATCCCAGGGTCTTACCCTAGACAAAGCATTGATAGATATAGGAAACACAGTGTTTAAGGAAGGCATGAGCTACGTAGCATTATCACGTTACGTACACTTGACGGTCTGTTGCTAATAAACTTTGATTCAAGTAAAGTCGAAGCTGATATTGCTTGCATTCGTAATACAATAGATTGCGTTCACTGTACACCCCTCATCTGAAGCAATACCCTGTTCCAGATAAAGTGAAACCTGGTAAAAGAAAAGTAAATGAAACAGAAATGCAACAGAATTCAACAGCAAATTCCGCAAAGAAAAGAAAAAAAGGTAAAGTTTCATCAATTGCCGTAAACATAGAACAACCTATTAGGGAATGTAAACCAGGGACGTCGGCAGAGAAGCAACAGAAAAAACGAAAAATGCACTCCGATACAGAACTTGCTGGGCCATTCAAATTTGTAAATGAAAGTGGGTTAAGTTGCTATGCAAATGTAGCAATGAATATTCTATTTCAATTGCCACCAATTGTTAACAATATTTACCTGCACAGTACAGACCAATTGTGTTTGCAAATGTTAGTGCTGCATAGAAATGCAACAAGCAATCCTGACAACACACAGTGTTCATGGAGTAAGGCAACAATTGGACGAATGTGATGGAATGGTGAGATTCACTATGAACTCACAAGAAGATCCACAAGAATTTCTAATGTACATACTATTAGTATTGGAAAACAAAAGCATACCTGTAAATGAAATCTTCCAAATTCCGTACATGTGGAAACATACATGCACTCTCTGTAGCAAAGTGATACAGGAAGAAATCCCAAATGAGCGATTTGTGTATGTTTCCATACCAAATTGTGAGAGCATTCCATTTCTGCAACTTGTACAAAATGCAAACCATGGCAGATTATGTAGTATTTGCAATTCAGACAATCGCTCCACATTATTGATACAATCACATAGTGCCTACATAATACTTATGCTGCTACGCTATAATGCAGATGGCACCAAAAACAACTGCAAACTGACTGGATTCACACACGGGCAAGTGTCACTTGAAAAGAAAACCTTTACAACAGTAGGAATAATCTACCATGCAGGAGCTACAACCAATGCAGGTCACTACACTGCATACATTAAAAAGAATTCTGGATGGTTCGAATGTAATGATAGCACCATTACTCTAAACAGAGATTGCCAGCTAACTTAACAAATGCGTATTTAATGTTCTTAAAGCCAAAATTTACGAAATAATGTGTACTTCAAGATTATCAACAAATTATGTGAAAGACTACAAACAGTTAGAATACGCCCACAGGTATCTAACTACCCAACAGGATGGAAGAATGACACAAATAAATAATGATCACAAATCACTGGAAACAAATGCATAGGTAGAATACGCCTACAGGCATCTAACTGTTGTTAAAAACCGTCAGGAAGGCAACAAACAAAACATTAATGGGAAAGATGAAGGAAACCGGATATAACAACGACACAAATGAATGAGTATCACAATCTGTAGGAACAAATGCACAGTTAGAATACGCCTACAGGTATCTTACTATTGTTAAAAATGGGCAGGAAGGCAACAAACCTAACATTGATCAGAAAGATGAAAGAAACACTCAAAGGAAACAAGGAAGTAGTTAGTACTATAGGAAACGTTTTTTTTGTCCGACAAGGATTTTTTTTTTTTCCAGACCCAAGGATTAGAAAAGCAAACACAGAAACTGAGCAAAATGCATAGTACACTGGTTTGTAAACTAAATATGAGGGTAAAAAAAAGGTTAACTGTCTATTATGCAATGTAGTAAATTTTCAAAAAATGCAAACATTAACGCACCTTTTTCTTTCATCACAGAAATGGGAAAAGTGATACTTCCACCAAGTACGGTAGCCACTTAAAAAATGGATGTGGATTCTGAACAAAGTAAGGAGTAAGTGTATTGGCAGTCATTTTCTACACATGGGAATCTACGCGTCTAATCTATGGTACTAATATGCTGCAGTGCCTGTAGGCTGGCCCTTGCATCTTCGGTGAGTAACCTACCACCTACACCTTACGTCAAAGGTACAAGGAGTATAGTTCCTATCCACAACCATCACTGCATATGAAAACCATGGTCCTTGAAAATTAGCTTCTTATAAATTTACTTTTCGGACCATCGTCTGCAGCCATGAAGCTAGGACGCTAGGGCGTCAACACAACTAGGGCATTACACCACACCCATATTGACTTGTAAGTGCACTGCTTATGACTTCAGTCGTGGGTGCATGGGCTTTGGCCATGCACCCAAGAGTGCATGGTCTCCCCACAATCACCTCAGTGATGTGTGGTAGTGGGGGTTATTCTATAGGTGTGGTATCCTTCACTGCTTCTGGCCAGAGGCTTCCCTCCTAGCTGTATGTCCACAGATCTTACATGTGATGGGTGGGCCGTGGCTTCCACGTCTAGTACCTATCACTTTGTTCTTGGGTCCATGGCCTTCGGTAATAATAGAGAAACAAATACAGTGCACTTACTATTTAGTGAGACCTTGTTTTCCAGCTAGTACCTGGTGCTTGTGACTCTGTATGCAGAGTTCTACTGAGATGATAATACTGGGTGTACAGGTATGGTTTCTGATTGGTGCATTACATTATGTTGTAGGTTAAATGAAAACAAATGTGTACCTTTTTTGAAACATTTTTTTTGCATGTAGTAAATATAAATGATGCTGTTTTATGCATATTTGTTTGTTGGATAGAACATTTTTTGTTCTTCCATGTGCCTCTGGGCTGTTTTAATGTTACCTGATGACCCCAGACTTCCGTACTGTCCACGGACTCTGTAGCTGCTACATTGGTGGTGAGTATAACTTGTAGCAGACAAGGTGCACTGGTAAAAACCTATGAAATTCAGTTAATAAACTTTGTTAAACTAAAACCAATAAACCCTTGAAAATCACCAGCTATTGTAAGCTAAGCAACCAGAACTCGCGCCGCCCACGTGCAGTGCTAAGACTAACACCCAAGACATGAAAGATGACATCACAAATGTCATTGATGACATCACTGATAACATCACATATGCAGGTGACTTGTTTTTGTTCACTAACGTAACTAAGCATGATGGTTTGCTTTACTGACGGTAAGAATTTTAAAATTAAAAGATGCTTTATATCTAGATGTTAACATTGCCCTGTGTTGTTAAAGTACTTTCCTTACAGTTAGGCCTCAGGCCATTGTGCACATACATAGAGAAATAAGCACACCTCAAACACACAATTCATTTGTATACATAATAATAAACTGTAATGTCATTTTTTTCTGATACTCGTTCTCTCCTTACTGCAGTTTTACTGTGTGCCTCCGATTCCAATGCATTGTCTCTTTATATGTATTGTTTGTCCTAACACAAATGTGTAGTAAGTCTTGTAAGCTATTGATTTCAAGTATAACATTAGACAACATTCAAATAGCCTTGCTTTCATTATTAGTAATGCTGTACTTCTGTGGTGCATGCTGCACCTGTTTCCTATGTGTATGTATTAGGCTGTTTTATTAACAAGAACACGCCAATACAACATTTTGTTTAAATTGGTACATTTTTGGATATATTAAATAGTTTGACTGGTCCGCCAATCATATGCAGGATGTTGCTACCAATATTGTACACACAACCCCTTCAAGCAAGTTTTCAACAGAATTAATTGGATATGTGATGTTATCAGTGATGTCATCTTTCATGTCCTGGGTGTTAGTTATGACGCACGAGTTATGGTTGCTTAGCTTACCATAAATGCTGAATTTCAAGGATTTTACAGTTTCAGTTGTAACCAACAAAGTTTTTTCAGTGAATTTGATAGATTTAACCATACGGTCCCTTTTAACAAAGTTTTTTCACTGATATACATATTTCCTCCTCGAATATTTAATCAATATGAATTCTTAAATCTTCCAATGCTATCCAATAATAACAGAGGGTAGAAAATAATTTTGCCTCAATCAGCATCTTGCGATAGTTTGCGTTGGTGGCTAATGAAAGTCGAGCCTCATTGACGTGGAGAGTCAGGGGGATTAAAATCTGTGGTCATTATTTGATTCTACTTAATATATCACATACTTATGCCAGACTCATTCAAATACAACAGCCCCTCTATGGGTTTTGTTATACTGGAAGTATTATGGGTAGAAATGTCCGACAACATGAAAAGCTGCTTGCTAAGCTTATAGGATTCTGCTCTTTAACAGAACTTTGGTTTTAATCTCAATATAAACCAGTGAGATTGCACTTTTGAGCATTACAAATGTCCACACATTAGTCAAGAAGCATTTTAGTAAGACCATTTCACAACGTCATTTGAATTGCACACAATATTACGTGATTACGCTGGCTGAGTTTCAAATACACTAGTCCCTCTTCAATTTGAATTAAGCGGAATACGTTGCGATAAAGACGCTCAACAGGAATAGGATGCTGTATGTTGAGTTTGCGGGTCCTTTGACCACCAACGCTGGTGATTTTTCTCTGGTATGAGCAAACACAACTACCCTAGGAACCAGGAATAGTGCCAACCCATCAGATGAGCTCTGTTTAAGCTTCCTATTGGAATTTGCTTCTAGTTTCGCTGTTTGGCAACTCAGCCCTTTTGGCAGTGTAATGGTTATTGTTTTCTGTCCCGGTTTTGATTGTCCTACAAAATTCAAGTAATTATCACGTTGGTCTATTAGAAGGAGTTAACAAAATATAATTACCTCAATCAAAGTAAGAGCCACATGGGTTACAAATGACTTATTAGTTAAAGATCAGCCGAACTGAGATAGTTGTCATTGTTTATTTGTAAAGCGCTTATATACAGGTGAGGTGCTTCGAAGCGCTTCAAGGCAGGAAGGGAACAAGGGAATTCAGTAGTCATTATTAGACCTTGAATATTCCGAATGACCAGTGAAAGTGGTCATTCACCAAAATACAAACCCAAACCTCAGAATAAAGGGACGCACCCCAGTAGGGAATGATACCAGGAGAAAGATTGCGAGTCAAAGACTGCTTTATATAATAGTAAAATGAGGCATGCAGAGGACTCTGCTGCTCTGAGAGCACTCTGCCAACAATACAGAACATGACATTTTAACGACAATACACGTTATTGATGATGATTTCTATATGTGTTACATGGTGCCACTTCATTTACTCATTCAGCTAATACATTATACACTATAAGGCGATGGTGCTGCTTGATTGGCTGGTGCTGAACTTTTTGCTTCTTGTGACATGTGGGTGAGCTGGGCTCACATGGTAGGGGTGAAGGTCAGGCTGAGTCCACCCATCGGTTGTTTAACTAATCTAAACTACACAGTAATTACTGACATGCAAAGATTGATATGACATAAAACTCATACAGAAATGTGGGGTTGTCTGTAAATTGTAGTAAAAGGCACACATTCTTAACCCGGGCCTCAGTGGGGATAGGGGCGCAGCGGTCCAGGTACCTTATCTAAATGTGTCATTCTGAGATAAATTTGCCTGACTCTTCATGGTTCAAACGAGAGGACTGATGGGTGTTAGCATAGGGAGTATATATGATCATGCAGGATTAAGGATTAGTTGTATGGGGGCAATCTAGGGTGGCGCGTGTCGGGAAGGGTCACACCAACTGCTACATGAAAGGAACACAGTGTGGTAAAGGTTATGCAGGCAATCATTCCTAAAGGTGCTGGGGCATGTTTGTGGAGACAAATGGTTTTCACAAGCCAGGCTTCGTCCCGGTCACACACACAGGGCAATAATCTCAGAGGAAGAGAAGAAATACATTGTCAGTTTGCAACAATTCACGCTCAAGCTTCCGTGAGAACAGGACATCCGTGGCGCAGTCCGGTTAGGAGGAGGTAGGGGTGCTTGGGCTAACTGTGTGCGGCGCTGGAAGAAGGGATAGAGCACTTATGAGGAATCCTAGTGCGGCCCAATAAAAGATGGTGTCGGGACCAATACAAAATGGAATTTGGGGACGTACGAAATGGAGTTGTCTCATGCAATGGCTACCAACCTCTGTCACCGGTAGCCCGGACATAGGGACGTCTCCAGCAATTGAATGAGCATAACTTCCACTTCATACGGGATGTAGGGGGGGTCAAAAGGACCCTTCCTCCCTTACAGTCCCCCTTTTGTTACATCTAATGTAACAAAGATGCTAAGGCCCTCAAACGTTTCCGTTCTTCTGCTTCTAGCACTGCTTCATCCCAGGCAGAGGTCCCCTTAATAGGCATCCAAGCCCTACAGACAGATCTCAGACGTTGTCCTCCTCTAGCGTATTCATTAGGGGTGCAGGTCATATAAATGCACCCACCATCCCCAGCCAGGTCCACCCATACCTCCTTGTACCATTCTAATTCATGGGGTTCTTTGGTAGTGGTATGGTGTAGGTTGTCTACCCTGTCTCCTGTGTTATACACCGCAGACATTCAATAGTTAGGTTCAGGGTTCTCTCTTGCAACTTGGGGCGCATTTGCTGGCTGCCCATTGTCACCTCCATCATTGCATTGTTGGGGATTGACTTTGCACAACATCGAACCCCTACCTGGCACACACAAAAAATTAACAGGAAAAATACGATGGGCACCAGCAGCTTCATGACGGTCCCAAACCACGATGGTACCCACTCAAAAAGTGTTGAACCAGTTGCTGGACTGTACACCGCCCTCATTCTTCATCCTTTCACTGAGATTGTGTACTGCAGCTATCACTTGTGATTATGTCTCATTGTCGGCATCGGCAGAAGGCACGAACGTGCAACATTCACTCCCAATTTTTTGGCAAACGCCACCGTCCATTGCTGGGAGCAGGTCCAGCACGTACCTATTCTTCATGGTCATCAACCTTGGGGCTCTAGGTTCCACCTTGATGACGTTGAACCTTCAGTGTCATTTGCTAATTGGATCAATTCCCAGTGGATTATCTGCAACCATTTGGCATTTGCTCGAGCCTGGATCCTTGTTATGAGTGATGCAAAACATTTCTCTGCTGACGTGAAAAGCTTAAATTTGTCAGGTATTTGTGCAAAAAGTTCGAAAGATTCTGTGGAGATGTAATTCGAGGACCTCCTTTTTCGAGGCACCCTGCTATGCAGCTGATCTTATGACACATAGGGGGTTCTTCAGTTGTTGACTGGGGTGCTGGAGACATCTTGGCTGGCACCCTCTCCCCTTGGATATGATTCTCAGGAATTACCATCAGGGCCGAATGTAGTGTGGCCACGGCACAAGTACCTCTCCATGATGGCGGGAGGTGCAAGTATGCCTGTTTGCTGCATACAAGCCGCTTTTCCTTTCATCATGTCAGGCAGGATAAGTGTCTTGTTGCAGTGTCAGTTTGCGGCCAGGGGCACTTTCCCTTCTCCGTGGAAACTCAGCTCGTATTGTAGTTCACGTTGGATCTTGATTGGTTTTTCGAGAGCTGTTACCCAGGTCAGTTCGGCAATGTGCTGAGACCAGGTTGGATTGCATGTTTTTTCGACCCATTGGAGTTATTCAACAGATAGTCCTCGCAATGCTTCTGCTTTGCACATGACTGTTTCTTCTTGCCATCTATTCTCTGCGAACATTGTCCCCTTTATGACCAAAAACGGCTCCTTTATGCATAGCACTCCTTGAGGCTTGCTGTGCCTGGTTTTCCCATTTTCAAGAATTTGTAACGAAACAGTGTGTGCTTGGAAGGTACTCCGAATTCGACACAGTGCAAGATGAATAAGACACTGGGCATCCGCAATAGGCGTTTCTTAGAATTTTAGGTGTTCCCGAGGTGTGGGGTATCAAGGAGCACGCACATCAACATTCGTTAGTTGCTTGTTTAGCCATGGTGCTCATGCCAGCGTGCCATCGATTAGATTGGTCTGGGTTGCGTGGGTCTTCGACTGTGTCAAGACCATGACCATGGTATGCATCATATCTCTTCCGCCCGCCCCCTTTTCCTCCTGCCACTCCCCCCTAGGTCATTATATACCTTCATTTACCTCTGGTGGTGAATAGGGAAAATGCCATCAACCAGCTTTTCACTTTGTTCGTAACTTGGCTGCCAATACTGCGTGATGGGGTGGGTGAGTGGGGTGAGAGTTTGAATTCCAAAATGCATGTAATTGCTGCTTGCGGTAGGTTCTAAGGCTGTTTGTGCATTATCGTGTGGCAACAGTAACACATCAGGAATTGAATTGTCATTATTATATACATTTTCATCATCATGGATTATTGAGTATTCAACCAATGACGCCGTAATAGTTATGTTTTTATGCAGAGTAGTGAGGTTTGTAGAAACATTGTGAGCCCAAATCAGTTTAAAACCAACCCAGATTAGGTGGGGTCCTTCTTGTACCAGTTTCACCCTCTCCCTCCTTATTTTATGTTTTCAATAATAAAAGAAATTGCCCAGTACAGTCCTAAACATAACAATATTGATGAGAACACAATAGCAGTAAAACACAAGCCACACTCGTAGGAGTAAGCTCTAGTGGCACTAATATTTCCCCTATTGCTAACTACAGTTGTAGTGTTCATTTTGGGCCTTCCTTTCTGCCATGTTTGTACCTACAGAGTGAGATATAATGGGTTAAGTACAAATTCATTTATGTCAATTGATCCTTTTATATTTCCTGAGAGAAAAAGGATGATGCCTCATAGGTGAAACCAGTAAGAGAGAAATGTCGAGGAGGGAGATAGCAGGGAAGGCGAGAATTTGTAGTAAAAGCAGTTTTAGAGAATGGGCAAAGAGAGGTAGATGGGGAGACAAATCATATATATACATCTGGTGATTATGTAAACATTGTGATATCTTGCATTTTCAGTAATTATGTACACCATTTTCATATTTTTATATTTACACATGTTGCAGTTTCTTCCCCCCATGTTCTTTTTTACCGACTTATTTTTACTTCCTTAGGGTACAGCTGTGCTTTGTTGGCCTTGCTCTGTCCCTTCTGGCACTGTACCGATGTGTGCTTTCCTAACATCGGAGAGCTGTATCCAATATTTCAGGCCCTTAACCTTCATCGCTGACGGTGTACAATACACTTCTTCATAAGGCTCATGAAATCTTGGCGAATTCCATCTCCTCACGAAACTTCTAATGTACACCCGTTCCCCGGCCATTAGCTGTGTGCTGGGGCTATCTGCTGCTGCAGTGTTTGTGACAGTTTCACTATCTCGTCTGAAGGGGGGGTGCAACCTGTTTTGCTATGCTTCTTACTGCACAGCGGAGCTGTGTCAAATAATCTTTAAACTCCTCACCCAATATCGTGGCTGCTCTATGTGCATCAGATTCCCTCCTAATTGGAGAGATTGGAGTTTGCATGCGTCTCCCTGTTACTATCTCGTGTGGGGACAAGTGGTGGTCTTTACTTGGCTGTGTGCGCAATTGAAACAGTGCTAGGGGCAAGCAGTACACCCATTTTTTCTTAAGGGTGTGACACAATTTTGACAGCCTACTTTTAAGGAGGCTATTGATTTTTTTCAACAATCCCGTTTGCTTGCAGGTGGTAAATCGAACATAACTTGTGTTTTATTCCTAGCATGGACGTCACTTCTTTGAATAGGCCATTTACAAAGTGGTTCCGGTTGTTGGAGCATATGCCACAAATGCCCCATCGCGGGAAGACCTCTCTCACTAGAGAGGTAACTTTGCTGCACATTTTGCATCTGGGTGGGCGCAGGGTCCTGCCTCCACCCAGCATGAAAAGGGGCAACCACCACAATGGGATATCTTGCTCCATTGCACCTTTCCCCCATGTCTGTATAATCAATATGCAATTCACGGAAGGGTCCAATGGGGCGGTGCACGTTCCTTGCAGCATTCTCAAAGTCATTCCCGAGTTGTATGTCTGACAGTGCATTCAATAGTCAATTTTGCTATGTGTTCCTGCAGTTGTGGAACAAACCAATCTTCCTGTATATCTGCTGCTATGTGTTGTTTCGCCGTATGCGCTGGGAAGTGCAACTGTTGAAATGCAAGTTGTAAAAGCCTATGGGCATCACTACTTTTCCTGTGCTGTTTTGACGCCACAGGAGATCTGTCGCGGACTGCGTGCACCCCCTCTTTGACCACAGCTCTTGTTATTCAATTGGGGCTCTCTTCTGTAAATCTGTTATTTGGGAACTTGGCATCGAGTTGTATCCCAATTCCTTCTCCTCTTGCACACGTCTTTTCAATATATACTCTATTTGGGGCTTTTGAAAATATGCTGCCTCTTTTGCAGCAGCATTTGCCATCGCGTTTCCCAATTATATGACGTCACTGTTATTGGTATGGGCCTGGCACTTCACTAAGGCCACTAATGGTGGTTCTGCTAAGCCTTGTATGAGCTTGTTCACAAATTCTGCGCGCTGAACTGAGGACAGATCTGCCCTTCTGAAACCTCTTCTTCCCCACCTTGACAATCCACTGTGTACTGTTATGGTCATATAGGCTGAATCGGAATATATTGTCACCGCGCACCTGCATGTAATGCTTCAATTAACGCTAGAAGTTCTGCCACTTGTGCTTAAAAATGCATTGGTAACCGTTTCTGCACCATTGTCTCATACTCCCCATCTTCCAATCTCACAACTGCTGCTCCCACGTGTTTTTCCCCTGTTTCTCTGAAAAGATTGAAGCTGACCCATCCACAAAATACACCTCACCCTCCTCTAGGGTGTTCTCGTTTGCTTTGGGAATGTCATCGCCCTCCCCTTCGTATGTGGCACAATCATGATTTTGCATGTCTTGCACTGCATGGTTCTGTAATAAATGTAGCTGGGTTTACCATTTTGCGGCGTACTATATGAATGTTAGAGCTGGAGAGTATAATCTTGTATGCTGTTGCCCTTCGTGTTGTCAGTGTGGACTTGGATATTTCGAAAATAGCAAATAACGAGTGTCCAACGAACAGTGTCACTGAGCATCCCATGACAATAGTAACGCTTTTTTCAATCGCAAAGTCTGCGGCTGTGAGAGCCTGTACGCTCGCGAAGTGTCCTCGCATCACAGCGCTGAGCATGCTGCTGTAGTAAGCCAGAGGTTTCTGCCCTAAGGGTGTCTTTTTGAGTCAAGATTGCTTTCATAAGGGTCCCATCACAGTGTGAGAACAGGTAAAATTCCCATTCATAGTCTGGGGTGGCTAGGACTGGGGCAGTGGAAATTAATTATTTCAACGTGTTAAAGGCAGTGTTCATTTCTTGTGTCCATGTTGTAACAAGGGCCTTGTGTATGCTGCATAGTCTAGTATCAATGCTCGCCAATAGTTGCATATGGCTAGCAACTTCTCCATCGCTTTTACCATGCAAGGTCTATTAGTTGCACGCACGGCTGCTGCTCTGTCTTGGAGTATCCGTTTGCCATCTTTTGATATCAGTTGGCCAAAGTAGAACACTCTGTTAAGCAGTACTGTAACTTTTCTCTGTCCACCTTGTACCCTTTTTTGTGCCAATAAATTCAACAATGTGGTTGAGTCTGTTCTACACTGTTCTTAGTTTTCAGCACAAACTAGAAGATCATCTACGTATTGTATCACTGTGCTTTTGACATAAATATTGCCAAGGTCCTCGTGTAGTATTCTGTTGAAAATGTTTGGACTTTCGCAATATCCATGGGGTAGCCTGCAATGTTCATCTCTTTCCCCCCAGGGTAAAAGCAGTTAAGTATTTTGAGCTTGGATCGTGTGGTACAGAGATTTCTTTTTCAAGTCTACTACTGTGAAGCATGTGGCTGATTTTGGAATACTGCAAAAAAATGGATGCCAGATTTCGGACAAGGGGAAACTCCTGTATCACGTCATTAAGTGGGCGTAAATCCTGTATCATCCTCCAAGCCCCGCCCTTCTCTTTTTTAATCAGATAAATGGCCGTATTACAAGGTGAATTTGATGGCACAATGCTGCCCTGTTGTAATAATGCATGTATTGTCTCTTTTACCCCCTCCTCTGCTTCTCGAGACCGGGGGTATTGTTTTACTCGGGGCAACACTGCACCAGGCTTGAGTTTGATGTTAGTGGGCACCACCTCTTGCAAGAAGCCCTATGTCATGGGGATTAGTGGTCCAGAGTTTGGCGGGCACCTGTTGCATGTCTTTATCAAAAAATGTTGGGGGTGCACTGACAATGGCCATGAGGGAATATGTCACTTGTCTGTGCTGAATCGTTATGTCACAGGGCATGCAAATTTCCATTATTATCATTGTCGGTGAATAGCTCTTCATCTATTAGATTGCGCAGCGCTGTGTTGGGGTCTATGCATAGGACGGTTCACCACTTGCATCCGTGCGTGTCCAAACCTATCACTGCGATACGTTTTGCTGATACTTGCACACCCTGTAAATCTAGGGACACTATGGTTCCAGGTAGCACCTCTGGGGCAGCTACGGGGAGGAAATCAAAATCAGAAGGTATTCTCCATTCTTGTCGTGTTATCTCGGGCACTACCCTTGCCAAAACCAGTATTCCATACACAAACATGTCTGCATCAACAGGCACTCCCCGGACAGTTATTTAATTTGCAATTGTGTTAATTAATAACATCGCTCTGAGGGGGCATATTACACGGGTCGAGCACACTATGCCTTTTCAGTAAAGGAGATGGTCATATTGAGCTTGCTAAGAAGGTCCCTCCCCACCAAATTTATCGGCGAGTCTTCGTGGTACAATAGGGGTGCTTGAACTGTCTTCCCACCTACTGTGATGTCTAAATCTTTAGTGTATGGAACCGTAACTACAGCCCCAGGAAAAACCCTGCGTTTCCAACTTCCGGTCTGACAGCAGAGATCGGCATTCCATTAGGCATGATTTTTCTGCCCCGAGTCCACCATAAAGATGAACTGTCTATTACCTATCTCTGCCCCCACCAGTGGTTCCTCGTCTGAACGTAGGGTTGTCGATAGGATTGAACACGGAAGTGCTCTCTGTGGGCTGTCCTAGTCTGGATGTGTGTTTGTCCCTGGAAAAGAAAAAACATTTTCCCCAACCATGGCCGTCCCTTGGAAAGGTGCTGGTGCACCATTAGCAGTGGCGATGAAGGGGTTACTGTGTGAGTGTACCATTTGGTTCTGACGTTTTAATCGCTGCTGTGTCCCTTGTGGCAGTGCTCTCCGTTCTTAAATATGGCGGGTGTTGACCTGTTCCTCTTGTCTGTATCCACCCATAGGTAATCCATAGGGGCTGCCGGGGTGGGGGTGGCCATACTGCTGCCTGTTGTTCAACCCTTGTGTGTTTTGATAGTATGCCATAGTATGGGCGCGACATTCCCTCGCAAAGTGGCCCCTCTCCCACATGACCAACATACTCCTGTTCCCCCTCGGGGTCCCTGTTCCCCATAGCCCCCTCTCTGGCCTCGGTACCCACCTCTTCCAGGTCTTCCCTGCCATTGGAGCCCTCCATACTGCTCCTCTCCTGCCCATTGTTCCTGTCCGTTTGCTGCCATCCTTGCTTGTAACGCTACCTGCCCCTCCTCCCCAGCTCCTGGTTGCTCAGTGGGGAGGGCGGCTGTTACTGCTGCAACCTTCACCAAATTATTTTGTATAAGCTTTGCTTCGTCTGCTAATCTTTTTTTGTGCAATTTCTTTCTCCCTTTCTTTGATCCTCCTACAGTGATGTACTATGATGCTTTGTATTTCTGGCCAACCCTTGGCTTCTATCCCAGCAATTTTGTCCAAGGCCTTCTGTACCTCCTTCGGGAGGCCTCGTTTGATAATGAAATAAGAGGGAGGTACACTGGTCCCAAACGGAGCCCGTCTCCGCCCTCCACATATCCTGCACCCGAAGAATGTAAGCTGCCGCATCTTCATCCTCCCCCATTGTACATTGCATCACTGAGTGCAAATCCGGAGTATCGGGGAAGGTTCTCCGCAATTCATCCCATTCCTATGCACTCACATTATTAAATGAAGCTCCATCATAGTGGTCACAATCTATTGTCACTCCCGGGAACCCTGCCTTCACCCACACTCTGCTTGCTTGATCACCCACTGCGGACACCAATAAGCTCTTGACATCTCCTATTGTTAGGGGAACCCCGGTAGTGTTTCTCTCAAAAGCATATATCCATTTACTCGTGCCCCCAGAGAGTGTAGGTAGTGTCTTCAACAAGTTGGCTTTATCCATTAGTGCCCGAGGTACGTAGTGAGGCCTCCATGCCCCCGTGTGGATGAGAGGTATCTGTAAATGTGTCCTTTGTTTCCCTTTAACTACCTGTGTCCCTTTCTTTTTTGCCAACGCCATTCTTCCCATCCTGTTTCTCAACCTTCCCTGCCACCTCTCTTCTTCCCCGCCTACCTGTGGTGTCGTATACTGTACTTGCAGGCCTCCTCCTATTGCCCCTACCTCATATTCATCGAGATCGCGCCAACATTCCTCTTCCCTCTCGGATGTCACACTACCTTGTCCTGTACTTACCTGATCATCTTCCTGCCCTACTTACTAGGGCACTATCAATGTGGAAGAGGAAGTCCCTGGACTTCCATTCATCTTCAGCGATGATGGAAGGTGTTTTTGGTGGTGGTGTTTGTCCACTCCCAGTCACTCGCAACCTGTCGACGCATCGGGACGCTAGCTGTGCCAATTCTGTTTGGGTACTGATGATGTGGTCTTCTATATTTCTGGTTATTTGCCCTATGTCATCTGGGGTGTACTTGTTGGGCGATATGGACTTTTAGGGTCATACGGGGACGAGGCGCTATTGCTGATGTGGTTGGTGCAGTAGGCCGGGGTGTATATGTATTGGGTCACAATATCCTTCAGCAGATTTGGTCAACAATGGGTACAGCTTTTTAGGTTCCTCCCCTTAATCTTTTCCTTCCCCTCCCTCTCCCTGAGATATTGTCACTGCAGGCTGTGACTCTCTTTCTTTGCTATTAACAAGTGGGACCTCTTCAAACATACGCCAAAGGTCTAGTACCTCTCTTCTATTTTGGAGCTGCTTTCCCTTGTAGTTGATTGATATGTACGTAGCTACAAGGTCCAGTACTGTCTTATGAAAACCCCTCCATCTGGCCATATTTCAGACAACCCCTCCCCTTTCATCTCCATTAACCATTGCTTGTGGCACTTTTTTTTAAATCTTCTCACTATATAATGTGAGGTGTTGACATATGTGCAAGAGGGGCGTATCCACACCCATTATTGGTATTTACTGGTTAAGTATCCGTGTATGTGCCTCAATCGCTGCTATCAATTTTTTATATTTTTATAGTTCTGTTGTCACAAAAACCTTCTACGTTTGTACATCAAAATATTGTGATCATACCTTTAGTCAACCTTTAAACACTTCATAGTAATGACAAATAACCAAAGAACATCGAACACTTAACACATTGACGTGATGTACTGATGTACCCTACTCACAACAAAGAACATAAAACATGTACCTGTAATTCCCTCATTTCTCGTTACCCCTTGCTATAGAACAAGAGTCTACCCCCTTCATTCACTCTCCACAGTCACCCCTCTCTGGTCCCCTTTTGGGCCAACCTTTAGAGAACATCTACCAAGAGTAAAGAGAAAGAGTAACTCATATTTTCCGAGTCTTCTTTATATAGAAGACTCCCACTTATTTCTTGTTCATCCTTTATAACCCTGCACTGGTCAAGACAGTACTACACGGTGCTGCAGCCTTCCACCCCCTTTCAGAGCTAGGTTCCAGTATCTCCTCTTATTCTGTCACTTTATCCTAATGGCCATATGCAGAGAAAGAAAGGAAAAATTGCTCAATCATACATAGCCTATACTCACGTGTTGTTCCCCAGTTACTTAATCTGACTCTATTCCCATTACCCTTATCCCTCCTTTAATTTTTCTCGCAATCAATACTCGCTTGTCCGTGTTGATCTGAGAGCCTCCGTGCGCGGTCCATCCACAATCTGTCTCTTGCTATTGGGGTAATCCCCTTCTAGCGCTTGGGTACACCCAGGTGATTGACCTTATGTGCTGGTTTCAGCAGTTTCTATTGGACCATGTTGTTTTTTGTCTATTGCTGGCCCCTAAATTGTGGGTCTGAATCACAGCGATACCACACAAGCTTGATAAGGCTTGGCGGAACGTGAGCAAATACATTTATATCTTCATTTACGATCACAGAATACCTCCCATATTCCACTTCAACATCCACAGCAGTGACCCTGTGTTTTACGTGGAGACGACTCACCTCTCTACAAGAACCTACAATAGAGCCAATGGCTGGTGCTTTGCGGCTCTACATTTTCTGAAAGAGCTTTTACTCTCAGGCCCTTAAAGAATCTTTATAATGCCTTAACTGAAACCTTTGATTTTCTGTAGGATTGGGTTCTTAAATGTCCTATTACGATTGAATGAATTTTGTGTGTTTTTTGAGATGTATGTATTGGTTTTTCTATAATGATGAAAGTTTGTGCACAGGTCCGATGTTAAATTTGTTAAAGGTTTTCTTTTTAACCAATAACAAAAAAACTTTTTTAACACCCCGCTGAATGTTTTGCCTGTCGCGATAAAGAGAATGATTGTTGTTGCTAGTCTCTATACGCCGCATGCAGTGTATTTCATATACCGTGCCTTCTGCCAGGGAGCGTGCTTCTGATATCTCTTGTTAAAGCTAGGGCCCATTTTGATGGTATTGTTGGCGCGTGTGTTGGATCCTGCGGAGGATGTTGTTCTGTATAGCCCTCAATTGGTTTTGTGAATCCGTGTTTACTGTGCATGCAATCAATGTTTTGCGTTGTGATGAAGTCCCATATTTGAGTTTAGAAGGGCTACCCGTTAAGAGAAGTAGGCAGCCGAGATGTTAAAAGGAGGCTCCTCGGATTTCCAACCCAACCCAACGCTAAAGTGTGGTGTGCAAACCCATGTTTCCCTCGCAGACCTAAGATCCACTTGTCTCTATACGATATGAAATTTATAACGTGCTTAATACCCAGAGGTTTCTAAGCCCGGACACGGGGATCCAACCTGTGTTGCTCCGCATCGTCTTGTTTCCAAGGCAAGCACATTGCCCCTGAGCTATCCTCCCGATACTATAAGGCATGCAAGCCAGCCGGCCCCGCTGGCTAAGTCGCAGTTACCAGAGGGAAGTGTGCCCGTCGGCCAACAAATCTACTTTAAGGACTTGGTGCAGGGAACTGTCAGCACCAGAGAACTGCAGATATGGGCGCCACAGCCCAAGCCAGTCAAAGAGTCAACAATGTTTCAATTTGCGAAACGTTCCAAGGACAGAAGCCAACTGCACTGTCTGGGCTTGTGAGCTCTGGAGGGGAGAGATTGCTTGTGGTAAACAGGCGTGCAGCAGCCGCTGCATGGGCGACGGGTGGTAGCATGAACATTGAAGATTTGACAAGCAAGATGGCGGGCAGGCCTTATGAGGATTCAGTCTGCAGATCCAGCCCCATGGATAAACCAGGAACAGCTGAGGGGATAAGAGGGGAATTTGATTGGTTAATCTGCATGCTCACACCACTGGAATTCCGAGCTGAGCACAGGTCACGCGCGGTCCATGCAGAGGGGTGGGGGGAGCCGACCTGCACTATTCTAAAGATCCTAGATCTACTCTGAGTGAGGGCGTTCCTGGATGGAGGGCGAGAAGTAAAGCGGTGGCAATTCGGAGTACCGGGGAGAAAGAGAGACTGCAAGCATGCAGTGGTAAAAGCTGAGCACCAAGAGCAGAGCATGGGAGGGGGAGCAACTGGAAAAACTTGGGGATAGTTTCACAAAGAAGGAAGGAGGAGTAGGAAAGCTGGTGTGACCAAGAGCAGAGCATGGAGGAAAAGGACGGACAAGAGAGTGAGAAGGGAGGAACATCTGTAGAGGAGGAGGTTGAGAGAAAATCATTAGAGTGGGTGTGCAGCTGTGTGTTCCATTTTGCCTGTGGTAGACTCTGCTTACTTCGTTTGGATGTCTCTCTCCACTGTTGGTGCCTAGGAGGAGCCACTAGCTGAGACAGCACAAGCCTTATTCTCTGCATGCGCGGAGCGTGCACACGCTGTCCATCTGTGTGTTCCGTGTTCGGTGCTCTGTGCTCATTACATTTGTCTGGGAGACAATTGCTGCTTCAATCTTTCAACAGTTACAGAAGCTCCTCCCCTCAGAACGTCGGCCACGTAAAATGAAAGACACCACAGTGAGTGTATTAGTACTATATTTATACCAACAGTTGTTATGCATCTCCGTAGTCCCGTAAGGGGAGGTCCAGCAAATCTACCAAGCTCTTTGCCTCCCTCTGAAATGGAGAACATTTGCAATGAGTTGGATATGTGTTGTATCCTAATACAAATGAAGGACATGACACCAGTTTAGGGAGCTCCTTCCCTTTCTTACCTCCTTGTATGCAATATAATTACCAACTACCATTTCCCCCTGGCTCCCCCCCTTTATCCTCCTCCCTCTTCCTGCTGTTTTCCCCTGAAGCCTCCAACGCCACCCCGGATTTATGTTCAGAGTTCTGGCTTAACATTCTTCTACCAATCGGGTGGACCGTTTGATGAGCCACTGGGGGCGGCATACCTCTCCTTCGGTATCCTTGCCAGTTCGCCATTCTTCATGCTCGTTTACGTTTTCTCTCACTCTGGCTGGGGGCACCCATGGGATTTCATGAGGCTCAGACCACTCTGGTTCTCGGTCTGCTATTAGCTTGGCCTCCTCCTCTCATTTAATAAAATGTTTGTACTGTGAGGTATTTCTTGTGACCTCTTGTGCATGTTGTGCTGTCACCATGATCCCTTTAGGGGCCACTACTGTAGGGTGTCTTGGTGAGTAGCGGGTGTCTGTTTTCCGGGTCATTGGTTGTCTTACTAACACACATTCCTTGGACGCTACTCTCCGTTGAATGTCAATGTCTTGTTTTGTGCTCTCCATCGTCTCCGCCTCTCTCGCAGCTATGTCCTTCATCTGGTTCTTCAGGGTTGGTCAAGTTTCTCACCAGCCTGGTCTGTACCTGGAAGCGCATCATTATTTTGGCCATTGTTCTGCCAGTTTCTTAGTGGGGGATGGAGGGTGTTCCAGTAGTCCCTGAGCATTCCGCACAGAGCTTTGTGGGGGTTCATGGCTTCGACTTGAGTCCTCTGGATGGTGTTTTTGATGGATGCCATGAACTGCTCTGCCATCCCATTGGCTTGTGGCCATCTGGGGTGATCATTTGGTGCTGAAACCCCATGTGTTTCGCAAATGTGGCGAAGTTGTGGCTGCTGAATGTGGCCTGTTGTCAGATTTGATAGTGCGGGGTATGCCCCACTCACTCAGCACTTTGTTAAATGTGGAGGCTACCTGTGGTATGCTGTTGTTCCTACCTTCTTGATGATGGGGAATCGTGAGTATTCATAGATGAATACTAGCAGGTAGTCTCCTGTGTCCATCGGGCCATAGAAATGGACAGCCAGGTGGTCCCATGGTTTGTCCGGGATCTGTGTGGGTTGTAGCGGTATGGGTGTTTCCTCCCTTGCGGTGCATTGGAATGGCAGGCAGGTTTTTTCCACTCTTCTATGAGGGTGTCCATGAAAGGGAACCAGACGGGGCACCTCAGCTTTTTCTTTGTATTGTCTGCCCTCCTGTGTCCTTGGTGAGCTGCTTTTTAGTTTTTTTTTTACCTCCGCCCTGAGTGCAGGAGGGATGACTAGCTTACATCCCCTCAGTAGTATTGAATTGTCCTTGATGGCTAGTTCAGTGTGAATTTTGGCCAACCTCTCAATTGCGTGTCTGGTAGCATCTGGATGGCTTGCAGGTTGTCGCTAATAGTCTCTCCACTTGTTGGTGGTCTGTCTTATGGCCAGCATCATGGATGCGGCGGTCGCGGACGCTGGGACCACTGTCTCGAGCGAGAGTGCTGGAGTTAGTGCATTCACTGTGACATAGCTGAGGTATTATGTCTCCCTTCCTTGTTGTTTGGTTCCCCGTGAGGTTCCGTGAGATGTAGTCTGCAAGGATTTGGTCCCCCCAGGTCTGTAAATGATTGAGTTGTATTCCTGAAGGCATATACTGCACTTCGCAATCCTCAGTGGCATTTTGGTCTTGGGATTCCCGAAGAGCGAGAAGAGGGCCTGATGGTTGGTGATCAAGGTTCCCGCATTATGTTGGCTGTTGCTCCTAATCAAGTGCTTCTACACTCTCTTTTTCGGCCTGATAGTATACAGTTTCTGTGGGCGAAAGGGCCCTGATCGCGTATGCTACTATGTGTCTGGGTTGTGTCCTCCCCCCGCTGGTTTGGGCGAGGATGGCTCCAAGTCCGACCAGACTGGTATCCACGATGATCTCTGTGTGCTAGGTGGGACCAAAATAGGCAACGCCTTTGGCTTTGGCAACACTTGTTTCACATTATCGAATGCACCTTGGCATTCATCAGTCAATTAGAATGTTGTGTCCTTCTGTAGGAAGCGTTGTAGGGGCTCTGTGCGAGTAGCATAGTGCGGGATGTATCGCGCACAGTAACCTGCCATTCCGAGGAATGACCGTACGTCTGTCATCTGTTGAGGCGCTTCGAGGTTTGTGATGGTGCTCACCTTGCCTGGGTCTGGTGTCATCCCTGCATGCGAGAAGACGTGGCCAAAGAAGCGGAGCCGCTTCTTATTGAACCTGCATTTCTCCATGTGCAATGTGAGCCCATTGCTCTGTAAGGCCCTGCACGTGAGTAAGAGGGCAGTGTCATGTTATTCCTGTGTGGCCCTGAAAACCATGATGTCATTGCTGTAGTTCAGCATGGATTTGATCGGGCGCATGACTTGCCGATGGCCTTCTGAAATATCTCTGCTGCTGAGGAGATACCGAAGTTCAGGCGGTGGTATCGAAAAAGGCCTTTGTGGGTCGAGAATGTGGTAATGACTCTCGAATCTGGGTGTAGCTCTAGATGATGGCACACCTGAAGTCGAGATTCAAAAATGTGGTCACTTTGTTCAACTGTACTAGCATGTCCTCAATACACGGGCCGGGGTGACGTTCCCATTGAATAGCAGTGTTGGCCATTCTCATATTGATGCAGAGTCGTATGCACCCACCTTCTTTAGGGAAAATCACAAGAGGCGAAAACTACGGGGTGGGTCCTGTGGCTGGCTCTATGATGCCGATTTTAGTAGCTGGTCCAGCTCCTGCAACAACGCTCTCTGGAAATGAAATCCTACTCTCCTGGGGTGCTGGGGGACAGGTTGCACATTCTCATTTATTTGCAGTTTGATCAGCACATTCTTAAGTTTCCAAGCCCTTTGCATAGGTGTGGACATTTCACCTGGATGATCTCTTTTGAGATCGGGTGGTGCCCAGCTTATGTGTCGGACATGGTGTGTATCGTTTGCCTCAGAGGATTTTATAATTTTACAGTTTTGTTAGTAGGTGTCTATATGTCTATCAGTCCCAGCTGACTCGCAGTGTGGTAGCTCAACAGGCAGCGCACCTTGGTGGGGCTGCGAATTACATGGATGAAGGTGTTGACTGAGCAACCTTTGTGCACCAGCGGGTGCCAAAATTGTCCTAAGGAGTGTAGTGGCTGGGCGACTCCTGTTCCCGCATTATGTTGACTTGCTCCTGAGTCCACCAATAAGCAGTAATGTCTGTTCCCTAGGTTGACAGTGACCCTGGGTGCCTCCTTCGCTTCTTGGTCATCTCTAATGAGGTTGACGTATTCATCCACTTGAGCATTATCATAGTCCTAGGCGTAGTCATACGAGAACCCTGGTTGTTGCTACTTCTGGTCTGCAAAGTATTGATACTGGTGTGGAGGCTCCTCTCCAAATCGGGTGCTCAGGTTGTGTTGATCACAGCTTTGTTCTGTGTCTTGGCATGTCATCTCGTCTATGGTTCTTACAAATCGCTGCTGACCCTAAAACTGTGTCGGCTGGGGGCGTGGTGCGTAATGTGGCTGTTGGAACGTCCTGTTGAAATGTCTTCCCTGGGGTGGAGGGTTCGTTCTTGGGGCGGGAAATGGCTTCCCTTCCCGACATACAGATTGGAAATGTCCTTCTCTTCCACAGTTGGAACATTTTTGGGTGAGCACCAGGCACGTTCCGGAGTGTGGGAAATTCATCCCTCACTGATAGTATTGTCTTTGAGTCTGTTGGAACAATTGGTTGTTGGGTCTTCCTGCAGGAGGACCCTGCTCAGTGATCCGCTGTGGGAGGATTGCTGCAATTGATTAATTTTGCTCCCCTTTGTCCCTTGGTGCGTTCTCAATGGATGCCGCTTGTGCGTCCACTCTCTCAAATATTCTTGCAAGTTTGTTTACTTTGTTGATGGATATTGGTTTCTTGAGGAGTTGCTTCCTGAATGTTGGTGAGAGGCACCCTTCGATTACTCATCGTCTGATCACCTCTTCTACTGAGAATTCATGAAACCAGCAGTGCATGCTCTTTAGTCGCAGGCATGTGATGAATTTGTCTGTTTTCGTCTGTCCTTTGAGAACACTAGTTGAAGACGTAACTCTTGTAGTCTCGATTGGGTTTAATTATGAGTTTCTTGTTGAGTGCCGAGATGAGCGGTGCATAAGTGTCTTTCTCACTTGGAGGGATTTTCTTAATGATTGTTTTTATTTCTCCCCCTACAAGGTTGATAAACATGTGTCAGTGATTGCTCCTCTCCTGCTGTCTTGATGAAGTAGTTGAAATCTTAGACCCATTCAACCCACCTGGGACCTTTGTCACTTTGTGGAACCAGTGTGAATGGGAGTAGCTTTCTCAGCAGTGCGGTCTTGGATGTCGAAGCCATGAATGGGGGCGGAGTTCTCTGTCGCGTGGGTGAACTTGGTCCACTCATGTTCACCCAAGTGTTGTATGGGTGTTTGCACCCTCTCTCTTTTGTCTGCTAGTGTCACTGGTGGGGTATTTAGGTCACTGGGCGTGGTGCCTGTGGTGTCCTGAATGTGAGACTAGCTGTACTGCCTTCACTGCAAGCAGGTGGCATTGTGGCACGCCTCTGTCGCTGCTGTCTCTCACGTGGGAACTATACTCCTTCTTGGGCATGTGTTGACTGGTTCTGGGTTCCTCCTGGTGGTGCTGTCGCCTTCTTGAGAGTGTGGGGCATGTGGCCTGCCTTCCGCTGCTCCCTCGCCCATGGGCTGGGGGACACCTGGTGTGCCACGTTGCGCAGGTCTTGCCACGTGGCTTATGTGGAGCGGGTTGTTTCCGGCGGGATCACCATATATTTCAAAATGTAGAGCAGGACAGCCGAGGTGCTGTGGAGGAACGGGTCGGTGGGATCGCCCTACCCTTGATGTTGGACTCCCATGCAGATGAGGGTGCGGCGGGATAACCTGGGATCAGGATGGGGATGGATGGTGGATCGCCATTGGAAGTGACAGCGTTTAAGCACCATGGTGGGATCACCGGGGGAGGTCGATGCTGGTGCGTGGCACACACTTTGTCGCCAGATGTTGTACCCTAGTACAAATGAAGGACACAACGCCAGTTTCGGGAGCTCCTTCCCTTTATTACCTGCTTGTACACAATACAAATACCAACTGCCGTTTCACGCTGGCTCTGCTTTCCCCGCCCCCTTAAAGGCAGAGTGGCCTACAACAATATGCCTTCGGACTCCAGGGAAAGTTCAGTTATGATTTGTGAAACCGAGGCATTGCCTCGGGTTGCGACTACGAATTCACAGGCTATATCATCAAGCTTATTCTGCTCTCACAGTGACGACTATAGGAAGGAAAATGACAGAGTTCTTCCCATGTGAAAACGCCCCAATATTAGGCTTTGAAATACCGGCAGGAAATGTAAATACGTAAATACTGGAAAGCGAAAAAACCGCTAAAACCGGATTTCTTGCCTATTGAGTCTGTGCCGATGGGTGATGTCAGAGGGAGTGATGGTAGACGGAGTGATGGGTGATGTCAGAGGGAGTGATGGTAGACGGAGTGGTGGTAGAGGGAGTGATGGTAGAGGGAGTGATGGTAGACAGAGAGATGGGTGATATCAGAGGGAGTGATGGTAGACGGAGTGATAGGTAATGTCAGAGGGAGTGGTGGTAGAGGGAGTGATGGGTGATGGTAGAGGGAGTGATGGGTGATGGTAGAGGGAGTGATGGGTGATGGTCGACAGAGTGATGGGTGATGGTCGACAGAGTGATGGGTGATGGTAGAGGGAGTGATGGTAGACGGAGTGATGGGTGATGTCAGAGGGAGTGATGGTAGACGGAGTGATGGGTGATGTCAGAGGGAGTGATGGTAGACGGGGTGATGGGTGATGGTAGAGGGAGTGATGGTAGACGGAATGATGGGTGAAGTCAAAGGGATTGATGGGTGATGTCAGAGGGCGTGATGGTAGACGGAGTGATGGGTGATGTCAGAGGGAGTGATGGTAGACGGAGTGATGGGTGATGTCAGAAGGAGTGATGGTAGACGGAGTGATGGGTGATGGTAGAGGGAGTGATGGTAGACGGAGTGATGGGTAATGTCAGAGGGCGTGATGGTAGACGGAGTGATGGGTGATGTCAGAGGGAGTGATGGTAGACAGAGTGATGGGTGATGGTAGAGGGAGTTATGGTACAGAGAGTGATGGGTGATGTCAGAGGGAGTGATGGTAGAGGGAGTGATGGTAGCCGGAGTGATGGGTGAAGTCAAAGGGGGTGATGGTAGAAGGAGTGATAGGTGATGTTAGAGGGAGTGATGGGTGATGGTAGAGAGAGTGATGGGTGATGTTAGAGGGAGTGATGGGTGAAGTCAAAGGGAGTGATGGGTGATGGTAGAGGGAGTGATGGGTGAAGTCAAAGGGAGTGATGGGTGATGGTAGAGGGAGTGATGGGTGAAGGCAAAGGGAGTGATGGGTGATGTTAGAGGGGGTGATGGAAGAGGGAGTGATGGGTGATGGTAGAGAGAGTGATGGGTGATGGTAGAGGGAGTGATGGGTGATGGTAGAGAGAGTGATGGGTGATGGTAGAGAGAGTGATGGGTGATGGTAGAGGGAGTGATGGGTGAAGTCAAAGGGAGTGATGGGTGATGGTAGAGGGAGTGATGGGTGATGGTAGATAGTGATTGGTGATGGTAGAGGGAGTGATGGGTGAAGTCAAAGGGAGTGATGGGTGATGTCAGAGGGAGTGATGGTAGACAGAGTGATGGGTGATGGTAGAGGGAGTGATGGTAGACGGAGTGATGTGTGATGGTAGACGGAGTGATGGGTGACGGTAGAGGGAGTGATGGTAGACGGAGTGATGGGTGACGGTAGAAGGAGTGATGGTAGAGGGAGTGATGGGTGATGGTAGAGGGAGTGATGGGTGATGGTAGAGGGAGTGATGAGTGAAGTCAGAGGGAGTGATGGGTGAAGTTAGAGGGAGTGATGGGTGAAGTTAGAGGGAGTGATGGGTGAAGTTAGAGGGAGTGAAGGGTGATGTTAGAGGGAGTGATGGGTGATGTTAGAGGGAGTGATGGGTGAAGTCAGAGGGAGTGATGGGCGATGTTAGAGGGAGTGATGGGCGATGTTAGAGGGAGTGATGGGTGAAGTCAGAGGGAGTGATGGGTGATGGTAGACGGAGTGATGGGTGATGGTAGACGGAGTGATGGTAGACGGAGTGATGGGTGATGTTAGAGGGAGTGATGGTAGAGAGAGTGTTATCTTCACTATACTTAGTTTGCGTGGTTCACTCTGAAATACTCTGGAGCAGTTTAATGCCCCTGCTTGGGAAGTGGAATCGGCGTTGAATGAAGCCTCCACTTGATCAAGTTCTACAGAGTTCTCCAATCCTTCCAAGGCGGACTCGGGACCTCAACACTGGTGGGAATTCAGGGGATTTTGGGCACTTTCCCCAAGAAGGAAGAAGTTAGGTGCTTCTTCAAAGATGAAGTCTCGGGCATTGTATCAACATGAGGAGATATTTATGAGGAGGTCCTTGACAGTGCAGCTAAAATGGAGGAGATTCAGAGATCGATTTCTCTTGTGTTAAATCAATCTAACCGATATGATGTGTCTGCAAATGGTTGATATCCGGGGTCGCTGAAAGCTCAATTCGATGACTCTATTATGGTGAATGAGGTGGACACCGGGGACAAGATTGAAACAAGGACTGAAAAACCCATAACAAAACCATGTTCTCCTAGTCCACGATTGGATGAGTCCTTTTACCCGGATACTCCGCCTTCGATAGAAGTAATAGAAGAACGCCTTTGATTAGGAGCAATTGCTCATAATTTAGAAGAAAGAGCAAGGAGCTGAAGACGGCCGATCATTGCATGGATTTAGTGAGTAGTGGCAAAAGAAAAGAGCAAGCAGGGTCAGGGGACAGAGGAAGGGTCCAAAGTAAGAGGTCCCCGGTGGGCAGGACACACAACACGCCAGCGCTGTGGAAGAGTGTGGCAGAGTCTGACACTGGCACACCTTGGCATGTGCCCCAGCATAAGCAGGCTTAGGGACGTCTGGTGCAGCCGCACTCGGGGTGAAACATCAACCCGTGACATGGGGGGCCATGAGAGGTGGACCTGACCCACCTGGGTTATCGGAATCTTGGCCTAGTTATGACAGTGTAACCACTAAGGCAAGAAAAGTAAGAGGTAGTGCAGAGGAAACTTGGAATCAAAAAGACTGCGAGTAACTCTTTCATTTGACCATTAGAAGTTGGAGAGCAGTAGAAGAGTGGGGCCACGGGCCTTAAGGGAGCTGGAATTCTTCATCGTTTGCTTCTTTGAATTCCCCCATTAAGTTTGGTCCACCCTAAACCCTTGGAATCCTTTTGTTGTAAGATAACCCCTTCTGAACTGCACTTTCTGAATCCCAAGTTGTCCATGACACATGGTGTCAGAATTGGGATCAACAGAAGCAGACTCAGGAATTCCCACACGGCCCGCCCAGCCACCGCCAAAGCCAGACTCCCTCAGAGAGGTACCCTGCTCTTAGCAGGGTAGAATCCCTAGGGCTGTGAGAACGCTGCCATTCATCCAGGAGCAAGGACCCTGGAGTTAGGATTGACCTCCCGGGAGGAACCTATGGGTGTATCGCTCTCGAGTCAGGGCTGGCAATTCAGCATGCAATTGATAGGGGGGGACCAGGCTATAGATTGAGAATACTGGCGGAGGTGCAGGTGTGGTTGATCAATCAGTCGTTCACTAATTTTCCGATAAAGGTAGGACACTGAGTTGCCCGACTGATCAATGAGCTAATTTGACTCCTTGAGTGAGAGGATGCACCAGGATTAAGCCAGAATGCCAGGAAGGAAAAGAGGTTTAGCACTAGGCATCATAAGATGGGTAGAACTCCTGAGACTAAAAAGCGAGTGACCCGGTAATTTCTTGACTATTTCCATATTCTAATCTCTCCATTCTGTGACATTTCCTTTTGTTTTCTTAAACATTTTGAAAGTCCCCTGATTGCACGTGATTCTGTCATGTTAGCTCTTATTTTCTTTTATGGTTTAAAGCACAGACCTGGCTCGAGAGCAGCGGAGCGCTGCACAGGGTGTGGGTAGCGAGATGCCAGTGCATACCCACAGGTTGTGGGTATGCACTGGCATCTTTTAACGGTACCGCAATACTGTAAATTGCTGTCCTTACATCCATTGGAATTAGTTCTTGGTCAGGTGCTGTTGATAGAGCCATGTTTTGAGAGATTTGCCAAAATTGAGAATTGTGGGGGCATTCCGAGCCCATACCAGGATCGAATTCCAGAGGGGATGTGTGTGACAAAAGAAGGATTTGGTTTTGCGTCCCGTCTTTGGGGATGAGTTGTGATTCCAGCCGGTTGGTCGGTTTGCTGCGCGAGGAGCATGCGTCTCCAGATATGTGCAGTTACCCGCCAGGCACGCCGGTGTGCTACTCGTGACTGCTTTGTAGATGATAGACGTGGTCTCTGCGTCTTTATATAAGGAGAATCCAGCCCTATTCAGGATAAACACTGACTCCACGGATAAAAGGACCATGTATTAGTTCTGAATAAGTCTTGCAAATAGAGACACATTGTGAACTGTTTAGTGAAAGCAGGAATCCTGCATATTGCATTTACTTGGGATTGTGATTCAATCTGCCTGCCTTGGGGAACAGCGTTTTGGGGGAATTGCCCTTGCATTCTGAGTGGGGTGCCACCTGTCAATCACCCTGCGGTCGATTTCAAACATATGTATTCTTGCAACACAGCGTGTGCCTTGTCCCTGAGAGTGGGAGTGCGATGATGGTGTGTGATGCCATTAGACTGAGGTTACCCATGTGGCTACAAAGGTCCCAACATTATGAGCTGTGCACATCAGCCTGAGGGTAGGCTTTTAAATCCCTCTGAATGAGGTCCCACTCCAGTTGACAGACGTTAGTAGCGTTGATACCTGGGCCACTTCCCCTGACCAATGTACTGCAAATGTGGGTGCCGCAGGTTAGCTACGAAGAGGCGGGTGACCAGATGACCACCATGCCCACCCGGATACCAATTCTCCAGTCCTGGGCGTGCCTTAAAAAAAGAATGCACTCTGGGAGTTGTAGTCTTGGTCAACTTCAAATAAGTGACTTAACACAGGTGTTCCTTCACTGTATAATATGTCTTCTATGTCGTTTTAGCGCTGCAACACTTAACCTTGTACTCACCTGTTGACATGTAAGAAATGAGACTGATGGAAGATTGGGAGAAGAGACAAACTCGAGTATAGACTGAATTTAGATGAAGTTTGGTGATGTCCATTTTTCAAAATGTATGCACTTCGGCTATCAAGCAGCTCGCGAACCACTGCCAAGAAGGAATGCTGCACCACGTTTCATGGGCGTCGGATCAGACCTCAGACCGTGGGAAAGCGCGTGAGAGGCCGAATTGGACTCTGACGCGAAACACGTGTCGGCCTTTACGCATTGAGTCAAAGGTAGCCTTTATCCTGGCTTCTTGCACGGATAAGGTATAGAAATGTAACACCCCAGAGAGGGAGCAAGGAGGAATCTCAGCAAATCAGGAAGCTTGGAAAGGGGCTTTACCTCGTGGGAAAGCCTGCAATGCCAGCAGCCTCAGAAGCGGGAGGACGCCACCTTCGCTGGCGGCAGGTAAGTGCTCTCTTTCTACTGGTTTATTGCTCGAGCATAGATTTCCTGAAGATGTACACGCATCATCACTTAATGTCTCCGCCTATTGGCCATGTCATCGATTGTATGTTGCTCAGTCCAGCTGGGAGGGGCCATTATTTTGAGACCGCGTTATTTGTAGTGCGCTCCCCTTCCCCTCAGCTTACTTCCTTAGTTCCGCCTCCCTAGCCCTTCCCCTCCAGTGATTGGCTCTGCCTCCCAGAGCCTCGTAGGCCCTCCGCCGTCCTGCCCCCCCGTGCCTGCACTTTCCATCGTGCAAGGCAGGTGAGTAGAGGCCCCTCTGAAGACCCTCCGGGGCTTCTGTGATTTACTTGATCACTTTGAGCCTTGTTCATCTTCCAGGTAAGCGCATCCCGCACAGAGACCCTCCGAGCCTCGATCAGCCCAGTCCACCTTCCTCTGCTGCCCCCAGACCCCATGCTGCTCCGTAGCTCCAACCCTCCCTCGCTTCCCAGCTCCTGCTCAGGCCGCCTCCCTGCATCCCTGAGTGGCCATCTGAGGCCACAACACCGGCCCGGATGGTCTTGGACCTCGCCAGCTGGGCCTAGAGACCTGCGCTGTAGGTGCCTCTCCCACTGCTCACCCAGACATTTGCTCGCCTCCCTCCACTCTATTTGGCCGACAAGCCAGATATCAGTGGACCCTCCCACGCAGCCCCCTGCCAGGCAGCCGTGCGGCTAGGGACCCCGGGTCGCTCCGACAGAGGCAGCTCCGGGAAGTGTCGGCAGGTGTCTACAGGGGAAGTCGGTGAACAGCCGTCAACCATCAACTACAAGGACCATTAAGGTAGGAGTGGCCCGGTTCAGGGCAGAGCTACAACTCCACCCCAGAATCCTAGCCATTTAGCAAACCAACATTAAACAGTGTGATTGGGCCCCCCTCCCACTGTGCCGGTCTCTCAAATTTGATAGGGGTTCTGGCTACTTGTGCATTGTGGGGTATTCAGATTGCGCTGGTGGGCCTCTCTCCCACTGTACAGGTCTCTCAAATTTAATAGGGGTTCCATTTCCAGGCTGCATTGTGTGACATTCGGATTGCGGTGATAGGCCTCTCTCTCACTATTAAGGTCTTGCAAATTTAATAGGGGTCTGTCTCCATAGTGCATCGTGTAATATTCAGACTGCATTGATAGGCCTCTCTCCCACGATACAGGTCTCTCAAATTTGGTAGGGGTTCTATTTCCAGGCTGCATAGTTTGATATTCAGATCTCATTGATAGACCTCTAGACGGTCCTCTCAAATCCCGCTGACCAGCTCACTCCTAAAGTGTGACATAACCCACCAGTGAATTACTCTGAAGTGACACCCCGACACAAGCCCTGGCTGCACCCCTCAAAACCACCCTCAACTAGTAGATAACCTTCTTAAACCCACACTGCTTGTTCACTGCAGAGAACCGCATATAGGGAGACAGACACTAAAGAGAGCCATCGATAAAACCCAACTATATGACCCCTAACCGCCTACCCTACCCCTCTCAAGACAGCGACTGATCGAGTCGGCTACATCAGCCGGAAATACCACCTACAGACAGAACCCTAACTGCAGCAAATAATAAAGACTAAACAACTCTCTAACTTATAATGCCGCGCAAACGTCCCATTCCGAGGGAAAGAAAAAGAGAAGAAAGAACAAACACTCTGGAACAGCAACAAAGAACCACAACTACAGAGCGCACCCCCACAGTCAGGAACAAGAATCTAACCAACACAGAGAGAAGAGACAAATCCCTCTACTTAACTCCTTACCTCGTTGACAACGGCTCACCAAAGCAAACCAACCCAACGCTAGAAGCAGCAACATCAAACTACCCAACACAAATGCGCAGAAGAAGGATGAACAACACAAGAAACAACAAACACAAGACCGATGCGATAAAACCTTACATCACCAAAGCAAGAAGAACTTCCAATCGACAACCACAACTCATGGAAGACAAACCGGATGAAAACAAAAACCCAAGGCAGAACCTAGAAGAACTCTTCGATGGCGCTGACACCCCAACCCCTACACCTCAACAAGAGATCGACCCGGAAGAAAACCCCAACTCCGATCAGAAGACGACCTCAACAAGAAAGTCCAAACCAAACAACACCTCCAAACTCCACTGAAATCTTATAAACGTAAGATCCATGTCAAAACACTCAACAGAAATCTTCGACCTACTCGATGACAACGGCATGGACATCCTGTTCATCACAGAAACATGGCTGACGACAACTACAAACTCACACTCCAAAGCTGCCTTCCAACAGACTTCAAATGCCTTCAAATAAACAGGAAAAACAAAAAAGGAGGAGGCATCGCAATAGCATTCAAACGACACCTGAAAATAAAAACAGATGAACCGCTTAACATCCTCAACTGCGAAACCATGGTAATACACCTAACAACAAGCCCAAAAACCAACGTCACTTTCATCCCAGTGTACAGACCACCGACATATGATGCAACCTTCGTCGATAACTTCATAAAAGTCATCACCAACATAGCCATCAACCATGAACACCTAATCATCCTGGGGGGGTGGACTTCAACATCTGGTTTGAAGAAAGTCACGCCAACTCCCAAAACTCATTGATTGGACAACGTACAACCATGAACCTACGACAGCTTGTCAAAGGGGCAACACACTCGGCAGGACACACCCTCGACGCAATTTCCGCCAAAGGAAGAATTCACCACGGCACCGCCAATACAAATACTGTGCAGCGACCATCTCATCATCCCATATGTGATCACTTTGCTTACTCAAATCTGCATCCAACCTCCTAAACTCACAACCACCACCAAAAGAAACTGGAAACGCGTCAATGAAAGCAACCTATTAGAACAACTGAAGTTAACCAAAGCCTCAACTACAGAACTAGAGCTAGCTGACCTAGACGGAAAAGCGGAGCTACTACACAAATGGATTGCAGACACAATTGACAAGATCGCCCCAGAAAATCCATTCACCCCATCAAAAAAAGGAGCAAGGGCAAAATGGTTTACCCCACTATTAAGCACCATGAAAAAGGAAAACAAAAAGATGGAACTGGAATGGAGGAAAGATTACAACCCAGACAAAAACAATGTTCCAGAGACAAATCCACGCATACAAGAAGGAAATTCAAAAGGCAAAGAGAAGGCATTATGATGACAGAATCACCAATACCACCAACACACACAAAGAAATGTTTAACATAATAAAAGAGATGAGAAACCCACCAGGCTGGGACAATATCCTAAACCCCTCAGAGAAACTAGGCAACGACCTGGCAGACCACTTAAAAAAATATCAATGACATCCGAGAAACCATACAAAACATACCAACTGACCACACCATACTACAAAGCGAACCTATCACAGAGCCTCAACACAAACTCAAAAACTTTCCTGAAATATCAGCGGAGTCATTTGCAATGCTGATAAACAGAGCAAGAAAGCTAGATCACCCATGGCTCCCTGTCCCCCGGACATCTACAAATCAATCCTCGCCCAAGGAACGCCAGCAGAATACTACAGAAACATTCTGAACCTATCACTAGCAACAGGAACTGTACCGAGGACCTTCGAATCAGCATATATCAAACCACTTCTAAAAAAAGTGGCGACGTAGAAGACCTCTCCAACTACAGACCGATCTCAAACATTCCCTACCCGGCAAAACTCCTGGAAATCTACGTATATAAACTAATACAAGAACACGTAGAAAAACACCACCTGCTAGACCAAGCTCAAGTCGGTTTCAGACCCGCAAGTGGAGCAGAATCGGCTCTAGTATCCATCTGGGACGACTAAAAACAAACGCGGACTCCAACACAAACTGAGCCCCGATTCTGCTCGACCTCTACGCAGCCTTCTACACAGTTAGCCACGACACCCCAACCAAAAGACTAGAAGACATTGGCATAACAGACACAGCACTACGCTGGACTAAATCATTACTAGCAGACAGAACAGAAACCGTATGGATTAAACACTTCAAATCCACCCCACGGGTTAACGACTGTGGAGTGCCACCAGGATCCTCACTATCACCACTGTACTTCAACATCTATCAGACTCCGGTTATCAGAATCTTCAAAAAATACAACATTACATGTTACAACTACGCAGACGATACTCAAATCATCTACAAAATTAAAGACACCGATGCCAACCATTCACCCTAATCGAGTGTCTAAAAGAAGTCTTCAACTGGATGGATGCCAACAAGCTGAAAATCAGTCCAGGAAAGACAGAAATCATGATCGGATCAAAAGACCAAGAGAACGAAACCACCATCCCATGGCCTACGGAAATGGGAAACGCACCAACACCATCGAAGGTAGTAAAACATCTGGGAGTCCTGATGGACAACAACCTAACCTTAGAACCACAAATTAATGCAACAGTCAAGAAATGCTTCTTTCTCCTCCACACGGCAAGAACAATCCTACCTTTCCTCTCCTTCACGCACAGAACACTCACTATCGTCGCCCTCATCATGTCAAAAATCAACTATGCAAACAGCCTCTACCTCGGAATACTAGAATACCTCCCGAAGAAACTACAACGGATCCAAAATGCAGCAGCCAGACTACTCCTCAAACTATCAAGTAGAGACCACATCACTCCTGCCCTAAAAACACTACACTGGCTCTCAGTAAAACATTGCATCACCTTCAAAACAATGTGCATAACGCACAGGGCAATCAGCGGACAAGGAGCTGAATTCCTACAAAAGAAAATAACAGTCTACAAACCAACGAGACCCCTCCGATCAAGCAAGGAAATCCTCATGGAATCTAAACCATACCTCAAGAAAAAACTTGGAGGCACCTCCTTCTACCACTTAGCTGCAGCTGGAAGAACATCCCACAAGAAATAAGAAACACGATAGATCACCTAAAATTTAGGAAATTACTAAAAACTTGGCTCTTCAACACCACAGACTCAAACTGAAAACCGAAACAGAAAGGAAAAGGGATGACTAAACTAGACTAGACATGGACTACTCCCAGACCCAATAGGGTAGCTCCCACGGCACCTGGACGAGTGATGCTGAGTATAGAGTGGAACTCAGGCGTCATCCATGGAGCCGGAGTCAACAACCCCACCTAACCCCACCCAACCCCCGCACCCGCCCCTTAGTTCCCACCAGGTACCACAGTGTTGTGAAATTGGCGGGATATTATCAAACATCAGAATAACTGAACTATGGACATTGACCGGAGCAATGGCCGTATGACTGGGAAGGGAAGATAGGTAGGGCTGCGAGATGAGGGGGCCAGATGTGAAAGGGACCTTCAAGGCCCGACGGACCCAGATCAGGACGGAGGCGCTGGGGTGCTCCCTAAACCCATCCGGGACACCACAGAAGCTGAAGCCCACCGCCTTAAGTGAGGATAGAAATGCCAACTAATCAATTTGCACTAACAATTTCCGCCCTCCGCATGCATCTCTCAAACACCAAACCAAACACAACCACAAATCTACAGCACAACAAACCGCACAAACTTCACTACATTGCAACAATAAAACAAAAACACACATAGACTTGCACAACAGTACACGACGACTACCGGCTGGAAACACCCCAGGCCCAGCCAACGGACCCACCGGGCTGAGGCCGCCAACAGCACATCACTGCTCTCTCGCACTTTTCCAGCTACTTCCCACTAACCACCTTTCCCTCCCTCTTTCAGAGCCGCCAGAGCGCCAAGGGACCACTCCAGTGGTGATAGTGAAGCGGTACAAATGTCCTTTAACATTAACAGGGCCCGGGGATCAGGAGCTGCACTGGCAGATGTGCCCGCAATCCGATGCCCGCAAAATAACTAGAGCGCCCACATGAGAGGGGGCACCTGATTACAAAGATGGCATTTTGTGAATCACGTAATGCCGACGTCTGTCAAAATCCATAAGGCTTCCCCACTGGTCAGAGGATCTGCAACAGTAGTTTTTATGGTGTGGTTTGTTTGAACAATTGTCATGTTTCTGTGACATCGCAATACACCATTCGAGCGTTGACCTTTTACCTTTTGGTAATGCAGTTGTGTAATCATGTGCAGCATTTTATGCCCGCTGCAGAGGGTGCATGCTGCGATCAGGGCTGGCTCCGCATTTCAGCCTTTTGAGGTTGTTGTCTCTTGCTGGGCTTGCACGTCTTGGCGATAGTGCGTGCAGGCGGCCGGCAGATGGCGCTGCGCCCCCACTCTGGGCCCCGCTGCTAATTCCCTGCTCTGCATTCAGGGGAGAGAGGAGACGGGGTGCAGAGGGGACGGTACATTCCGTGTTAAGCCGGTGCACAGCCGAGGCCTTGTTAACGAGCCCCAATTCCCCGCTCCCGGTGCCACGTGCCTCGCTGGGTGCGCACGTGGCCTGTGAAACGAGACCGGCGGCCATTACCGTGCCAGGGTGATTACGGAAATACCTCCTAGCACCTGCAGGCGGTACAGCGCCTGCAGCAGAGAGATCTGTGTGCAGCTGCCGAGGGAGATAGCTCAGCGGATCAATGCGGCTGCTGCAGAGCTCTGCGCGCCTGCGGTTCCCCCCAGCTTTCCTGTCCGTAGAACCTCCTTCATGGCCGAGGCCGGTAGTGGGGGGATTTTACCAGCCTGTTTACTCTGCGTGGTTTCAATACTGACTCGCGGGGGGTCACAGCCAAATGCATGATCACACAGTACTGCAAGATGGCGCAGGTGTAGCACAGCGGGCCCCACCTGAGCGTAAGCCACCGCGTGTCAAACAACACTGCGCACCCATGACAGCGCTAAGAAGCCATGCAGTGGAACGGGCCGCTTTATAAATACAGCTTAACACAGTTTAAGAGGGAAAGAAGGGAGTGGCCACACTTGACTGTGGATTCAAGTGTCTGAGGACACACAGAGGGTCGTTTTAACACGTATGCTATTGGTACCAGCGCTTGCGTGCTGCAGGGTCCCCAGGCATGCAATCTTCATAATTTGCAATGCAGAATGCAAAAGTTAAAATAAGGCGAAATCTCATTTGCTTTTTATTTTCACACTCCATTCATAGAAACGAATAAATGCTGAGTAGGCAGCCATGGTGGCGCTCATGGAAAACTATTTTAGAGCGGTGGGGGCTGGGATTCCTGGTGAGCAGGACCAAAAGAGGCGCTATACAGCTCCGGCGAGGCTCCCGCAGTTATCAGCTGAGGACCGAGAGGTGTTTGAATCTGAAATCACTGACCAGGAAGTGCCTGGGGGTCACAACGGGCCCCGGCGGCTTCTCAGCCCAATTCTACAAAACACGTGTGCCTGTGATGGACCCCCATTTAACTAAACTATTCACTAGCTTGTTAAGATCCGGGGCAGTCCCGGACACCATGGCAAAATCCACCACCACGGTCATTCTGAAGCCCGGTAAAGATGGGGCGCGTCGCTCGGCGTGCAGCCAATAGCGCCTAATGAATGTACGCAAAATCCTGGCCTGTAGGCTGACCGAGGCTCTCCCCAAGTAGATCGACCGTGATCAGACGGGTCTCATAGTGGGGCGGGGCGCGCGCGGTAATCTCCGCAGAGTGGTAGATGTCATTGCGGCTAAGGGAGAAATCCAGGAGCGCTTTGTGCTGCTGTCCCTGGATGCCCGCAAAGCCTTTGACGGCATGGACTGGGCCTACACGGCCGGGGGCCCTCAAAATCGCAACTTCGGCCAAACGTCATTCAGTTAAACGGGAAATCATATTGTGCCTCCTTCTGATTTATATTGGCGTAAGCCTAGTCGCTCTGCGAAGAAAACCGCGTTGCAAGGTTCCGATTTTGGATCGACTTCGCCGCCAGTTTAGAATCATCCGCCATTTTCATTTCTGTTTGTATGTGAATTCTCTGTTCTAAAATGGTGGACTGTCTTTTCCAACTTGCAACCGAGCCTTCCCGACCTTTGAGCCTTGTTAATGGTTAGACTGTCCGTGTGCCGACTGTTTAGGCTAGGTAATGCGACCTTACACCAAGTTTGACTTGTTGTCCTAGGATCGTCTGTATTAACAAACTTAGTCCACGAATACACATCGAGGACAATACTGTGTAAATGTCGAGCGTGGACACTGGCAGAACTACATTGTGAAGGGATATGTACTAAGGCTCACTGCTAAATCCAGGAATACACTTTGCCATTGTAACTTGTTGGAAAGACAAAGCTATGTAATCCATGTGCATATTATTGTATGAGCTATGTGTGAAATCGGCACAAACTCTAGTCCGCAGATTATTAACCTGTAGTGGGGCTGGACAATATTGTAGGAAATGTATAAAAATGTAAATGTTTAGATGTCCAGCACTCTCCCTCCTCACTCTGACGGGCTGGTACTCATTGCGGGGTGTTGAGAGCCAGCTAGCTATCTGTATCAGATCTGTGTTTCTTTGTAACTGTGCAGAATTTAAGATCTGTGAATCTTTATAGCCCGTGTTTGGTGTATTTCATTTTGTGGTACTCCGCCTCGATATTTCCTTGCTTTTACAATGCGACTTGTGATGGCCAACTACCAAACCCCTACGATGAGGGTGTATGTTTTACAAGGGCTACCTCTAAAGGTCGGGGCGAGGGATCTCGAGGGGCTCCAGGGGCAGATTGCTAAGCTCATTTGGGCAGGCAGACGTCTGAGGGTCCCGAAAAAGGTAATATTAAAAGCCCCGTTTGCAGGGGGTAGGGGGACTGGGTGTCTTTGCAAAACTATTTCCTAGCAGTGCAAATAGCCCCAGTATTGGACTGGCTGCCAGACACGTGGGCCTCACAGTGGAAGGATATTGAGAAAGCGGACCTAACGGCCCAACTACACGAGCTCCCGTTTCTCTGAACGGAGTCCAGAGTGGGGAGGGGGGATTTTGCTCCCGACCGCTGTCTCCCTGGTGCACTGGGATAAAGCATGCCGCCATCTCCTGGGAATCCCGAGGGGACTGGGTCCTCTCAGACCTGTTACGCGTAGCCCAGATTTCTCTCCAGAGATGGGCAGGAGGTGCTTTTGCAGATTGGGGGACGGACTCCCCCATTCAATCTCCGGGACCACTTTCGGGAGAGGGAACCTCTGCCAAATTTAGCCTGTGTGGAACCGAATGGTTCTGCCACATCGAGCTTAGGCACTGGAACACCAACCCGGCAACCAAGATGGTGGCGGTCCGCAACCCCAAAGGGATTGAACTCGCGGCTCTAGAAGGGAAGAGTCTAGGCAGGGTTTTACACTTATTTAGGCTTCTGGGGAGCCCGGAAAACGGCGGTACGCACCGTTACATGGTCAAGAGGGAACACGAGTTAGGGCAGGACATCCAAGAGGAGTCATGGGCCAAGATCTGGCAGTGACACATACTAGCGGGCAAAGGAGGAGGCAATAAAACACTGCTATAGGTGGTACCTCACGCCGGCGAGGCTCCATTGCATATCCCCGGAGCTGTCGCACCGGTGTGGGCTCAGGTGCAGAGGGGTGGGAGACACGCTGCACATGTGGTGGGCTTGCCCCGTCATAGCTGTATACAGCGCTTCCATGTCTTCATCGAAAATGTTTCATCTAAACACTTCTCCACTGAATATTTTCTAACGAAAACATTTTCATCGGGAGCATTTTTTGTTTATTTTTAAAACAAATATTTTGCAAACAAAATTAACCCTTTACCCCACACAAAAATGCATTTGATGAACATTTTTTTGTTCGAAAATATTCAATGAAAAGACTGTTTACTGTGCACAGCTTCCCCTCGACCCCCTGGTGGTTTTGCTCGGGGACACCCCAGAGGATGGCTCCTACCTCCTCACAGGCCCTTGAGCCTCGCTGATATCCCAAGAACTCTCTTTTGGATATCCCGGGAGGGCCCTCCTCTGGCTTACTAGTAGACCGATGTTTGGAAAATGTTGGCCATTGAGAGAATCGCGGCGCAACGGACTAGTACCATCCTGAAGTAAGCGCGGGCCTGGTCTCCGTTCCTTGAATATGTAAAGGTTAGGGAAGCCCGCTTGTTCTGGCCTCGTCTCATGCGAAACCTGTGCTTTCTGTGAAGAGCCGATTGAGAGATGCCTGAGGGCAGGAGTTCGGAGCTCCGGGGAGTTGGCAGGATGGAAGCAACCTACGGTCTGAGGGCTTAATCATGGACTCCCTGGGCTCTGAGGTGCTGGGGGATGTGGGGCTGTTTCAAGCTTCATCCTGGCCTAATGACTGAAACCTGTAAATTCCGATAGCTCCCCTAGGGGGTGGGGGGTTATTTTGTCTCCTTTCTATTCCTCCCAAAGGTGTGGGGAGGGTATTCCCTGATGTGGGGTGGGAGGCTTCCCCACCATGGCGGCCACCCACTGGAACGCCCTCCCACCGCACATCAGGCAAATAGACCCTCATGCTGCCTTTCGCAAGACCATCAAAACTAGGCTGTTTGACTTTGCAAACAGCCTAAAACGCAAGTGCAGGGTGGCAGAGAGGAAATGGCGTGCTTCATGCTCATCCTCTGACAAACTGGCCTGCCGCCTGCTCCAAAGGCAATACCGTCTCTCCGTTCTCACCAAGAAGAGAGCCCTTATCCAAGCCCGCATCTCTGCGGCATCTAACAACTCGGCCGAACTCTTTAAAATCTGCAAGGAGCTGGCCAACCCTGCTGCAGTCTCCACCTCTCCTGTCCCCTCCCAGGCCCTCTGCACTGCACTGGCCTCCCACTTCATCTCTAAAACTCAGGACATACTGTCCTCACTCTCCTCCTATCACCTCCCCCCCTCTCTGCCCGGCTCTTCCTCTGGCCCTTCTGCAGCCACCCCTCCTCCCTCCTTCTCTGCCTTTCCCATTTTTTCTGCTGACGAGGTTTCCAGACAAGTCCGATCTATGAAAGTCTCGTCTAAACAGGTTCACCCCTGTTCCTCCAAAACTATCAAGGACCACATTGACTCCCTGGCTCCTGCCCTGGCTGACTTTTGCAACCACTCCTTCGCCTCTGGAGTCTTCCCATCCCCCTTAAGCACTCCCTTGTGCACCCTCTTCTTAAGAAACCCTCTTCTGACCCCTCCTGCCCGGCTAACTATCGCCCAATCTCCATCACTTCCTTCCTGGGCAAGCTCCTGGAGAAACTGGCCATCTCCCAGCTTAACCTCCATGCTGAATCTGTTGGCAGTCTTCATGACCATCAATCTGGCTTCAGAGCTGCCAGAAGCACGGAAACTGCTCTCCTGAACATCCGTGAGGACCTGCTCTTGAACCTTGACTCCAACACTCTGTGTGTTCTCATTCTGCCCGATCTCTCTTCTGCCTTTGACACTGTCAACCATGCCATCCTGCTCAACCGTCTCCGTGATAACCTGGGTATCACTGGTCAGGCTCTGGCGTGGCTGACCTCTTTCCTCTCCAATGGACCCTCCCAGGTCCAACTCGGGTCCTTCCTCTCTGACATCTTTTTCTCCACCTGTGGTGTCCCCCAGGGATCTAATCTCTCCCCCTGGCTGCTCAACCAGTATCTGGCACTCCTTGCCCACCGCATCGCCGCTCTCTGCCCCAACTTTCAGTGCTATGCGGACGATACCCAGCTCATTTTCAGGCTACCCTCGGCCTCCTCCTCTCCCTCCCTCATCTCTGACTGTCTGTCTGCTATCCAGGAATGGTGTGCCGCCAATGACCTCTGCCTTAATGCCAGTAAGACTGAGATTCTGCTCATCAGCACACCCACTCCCTCCTTCCCTGCAGCTCTCTGGCCTGCCTCCCTTGGCCCGCCTCCTGCTCCTACCTGCAAGGCAAAAAACCTCGGGGTTATCTTCGACTCCACCAGAGGCGTTGCTAGGGGGGGCTAAGGGGGCTATAGCCCCTGGTCTTTTGGTTGTAGCCACGGATAGAATATCAGGAGCTAAACCCAAAAGGCTAGCAAGCCCCCAGTCCCGACAGTTCGACATCAGCGTAGCCCCGGGTCTTTTCCAGACCTAGCAACACCCCTGGACTCCACACTCTCCTTCTCTCCTCATATATCTGACGTCCCTAAGAAGTCACACTACCAGCTGCACCTCCTCAGAGGTATTCTTCCCTTCCTCTCCTTCCCCAGAAGCTCGCTGTCTCCCGAGCCCTGGTTCTCTCAAAGCTGGACTACTGTAACAGCCTCTATCTTAATCTGCCTGCCTCCACACTCCGCCCTCTGCAACTCATCCAGAACAGAACTGCGAGACTTGTCCTTGGCCTCAAGCCCAGGGACCGTATCTCTCCAGGACTGAAATCTCTACACTGGCTCCCAGTGGCTGCGAGGATAAAGTTCATAACCCTCTGCATTGTCCACAAGGCCTTCTGGGGCCTGGGGCCTAAATACCTTCAACTCTCTCTTCCTAAATATCTTCCTTCCCGAGCCCTTCGCTCATCCGTCTCCAACTCCCTCAGGGTCAGCCGCTTCTCGAAGCAACGAGCTGGGGGTAGATCTCTCTCCGCGGCAGGGGCCTCCCTCTGGAACAGCCTTCCTGCCCCCCTGAAACTTGAGGAGAACCTTCTCCGGTTCCGGAAGCACCTCAAAACCTTCCTCTTTGCTTCTGCTTTCTCTCTCCCTCTCCCCTGCTAATTCTTTGCTGAAACTGCACTGAATCTGCAACTGGGCCACACTCACCGACCTCGCTCCTGGGCCCAGCCACTCTCCACTTGCACTGCCTCCCTGGCAACCCCTGCACTGCGGGACTGTCTCTGTATCCCTACAGCCCCCCCTTCCCAGCACTTGTTCTGCACTTACCTTGCACTTGCCACCAGCTGGCCCTATTATTTATTTTATTCTACTTACCTTGTACTGCACTTCCCTCCCCCCCTTCCATGCACTTTTCCCTTCCCCCTACCCCTGCACTTGCGCAATCTAAATGACACCTGGCCTAGTAGGATCGTTGTCTCTGTCTTCCCTCTGTCCCCCCCTTGCCTCGTCGCGCCTTGAAACACTTGTGTATAGGCGCGTTACAAATGCCATATCTTATATCATATCATATTCCTGCATTCACGTTCTTTGTAACCAAGTATCTCACCTATATATGTAACCATGAACCGTATCTAAGACTGTCTCTGTTGGGCGGCTTCAATGTAACCCTGAAGCCTTCTTACGCTCCAATTCACAGCGCCCAGATGCCTGTGGGCTGTATGCGCTTTACAAGTACAAATAAATAAATAAGATAAATATAGAAACGGCCCCTAGGCTGTTTATTGTGGACATTTGCTGCATTGCTCTGAGATGCAACGTAACCAAAGAATTAAATAAAAATAATAACAAAAGAAAATTAGTAAATGCCGCCTGCAAATGGCGCTTTGCTGGCGGCGTTTACTAATGGATTCCACAGGACTCCGCCCACTTACTGCCTGCTTGATAATCTCACGCAGGCGCAGAATGACGTGCTCTCCCAGGAGGGAGGAGGAAAGCATGTTGGAGATGCAAAGTCTGCTTCCACCAGGATGGGACTCGGCCCTGAACACTACTGAGTGCGGCCCCAGTGGGTCGGTCGTCTGGCCAGGGGAGCTGCCCCACCTGTTCCCAGGCTGAGCTCTCATCCTCCAGAAGCCATTGGAGGATTCAACACAGGACTGAGTGCAGAAACGGCCCAGGCCTCGCATCCTGGGCGGAAGCTGTCCACATTGGTACAGAAGCCTTTCCATTCACATTAGGGTGAGTATCATGTATTGTGACCAGTGGAAACAGCAGAGACCAGCTTCCGTTGCTCGCACAAAGGCTTTCTTGCTGCACCACTATCAGGGACATGTTCTAAAGCTAAATCGTGGGCCTTCTTATGTTCCCAAAATCCTTTTATTCAAATGATATGTTATTTATAACGCGCTTAATACCCAGAGGTTTCTAAGCGCGGACCCGGGGATCGAACCTGTGTTGCTCCATGTCGTCTTACTACCAAGGCGAGCACGTCGCCCCTGAGCTATCCTCCCTAGGTTTGGGTGCCATGAAGAGATAGAGTGCCGCGTGACCTGAGGCCATGACCCCGGGCCCGGCCCCCAAGGAGGAGGGGGTGCCCAGAGTACACTTTTCCCATTTCCCACACTGGCTTTATATATTTATTTCACATTTCTATTGTGCCTATATACAAGTGTTTCAAGGGGGAACTGAGGGGAGGCAGGGGAGAAACAACAATACATGAACCTATTAGTCCTTGCGACATTCAGCCCATGCAAGTGCAGTGAGAATAATAGAAGGGGGAGGGGCAGGACAGGGTGGAAGGGCTGGGAAAAGGGAAAGTGGCGGGGAGAAGTGCAGGAGGGTAACGGGCCACAGGGGCAGGGCAAGTGCTGAGGGGATCCCGGGGGGCCAAGTGCCAGGGGAACCAGGGGTACGGGTCTGCTAGTGCAAGGACGGGGGACCAGATTCAGGCTAGTCGGAGAAGGGTGCCAGAGGGCAAGTGCTGGTTAAGGGGTGCTGGGGAGGACTGGCCGAGGAGGGCCTGGCCCCTGTAAGGTACATAAGGGATCATTCGCCAGTCGTAGCAGCAGGGGGACCTTAGCAAGGGAGGGAGAGAGGGGGGGAGGAGGAGGAGAAAAGCAGGGTCTTGAGGAGTTTCTGGAACTTAAGGAGATCTGGCTCAAGTCTGAGAGGGGGAGGGAAGGCTGTTCCAGAGGGAGGCTCCTGCCGAAGAAAGAGATGTACCCCCCTCAACTCTTTGCTTGGACAAATGTCTCTTCTATAAACAGTTGGAGCTAGAGAACCGAAGGACTCTAGCGGGCAGGTATTTGGGAAGAGAAAGTTGGATGTATTGAGGTCCCAGACCCCAGAAAGCCTTGTGGATGATGCAGACGGTCTTGAATTTGATCCTTGCAGCCACCGGGAGCCACGGGAGAGATGTGTTCCCTGGGCTTGAGGCCAAGGTTTCGCAGCCCTATTCTGGATTAGTTGAAGGGAATGAAGGGAAGAAAGAGGCAGATTGGGGGAGAGGCTCTTACTATAGTCAAGCCTAGAGAGGACCAGAGCTCTGGAGACAATGAGCTTGTGGGGAAAGGTGACGAAAGGGAAAATGCCTCTGAGAAAGGGCAGCTGAAAGTTGGATGTTGTACCCCTTCTTTGCCTTTGAAGACGATAATATGCTGGGAGGAAGATTTTACCTCATTACTCCTTTCATTCACGCATTGTTTTTCCACTTTTCCCAGTTTAAAATGAGCACTGCACTGGTGTGTAAGCTATATTCCTACAACTTGCTGTTCCCTCTGTAGTATCACTCTCATTTTAAATACACTTCCGGACAGACACAATGGGCCTCATCACGAGTTGGGCGGTATCCCGACTGGGGTACTGCCCAACTGTGTTTGCGTTACCGCCCACCCGTCCGACAGAATTGCCGCCAGATCACAAGTTGAGCGGTAAATGTAATTTCCCCATTGGGTCTATTAACAGGGAATTTTTGGTGCAATTTGCTGCCGCTGGCATTACTGTGCGGTAATTGTGCCACAAATCAGCATTCTTCTGGTGCATTTCTCCCTAGCCTAGAGCTGGGGGTAAATGCTGCTGGACTTGTGATTGGGCAGATAATAGCGTTACCGCTGCATTTACGGGCTACCGTACAGCTCGTGATGAGGCCCACTGGACTGCAGTAACATCACTGTGACACACAAAAGCTGGACAGTTACACCTGCGATGCATTCAGCTCTGGTAGAGTTGACTTCAGCACCACTCACATAGACTAGGGTGTGCCGAAAATAGGCTTTGAGTAAGCTTGAAACGATAATTATCACTCAAGAGGAAACTATTCGGCTTTGAGTACTGCTTTTCCTGCACGTCTGGAATCATTCAGGCATTTAATGTGTAGCCTTCAGAAGGTTCATTAAACGAATGCCGCTGTCACTTGTTTGATAGAGTACAGGCAGATCCGAGGTGTGGAAATACAGTCCCTGCCCTTCTTGTCCTGGACAGACAGGCCTTTATCTGGTGGCTTCCTGAGGAGGGGTGAGCTGAAGCAAAACTCTCGCTATTTTGATTACACATCTGGTCTCCCCTTTATTTTGTATTTGAAAACCATTGAGCTGGAACAATAGTTTAGGATGTCGCTATTGGAAAATCGTATTTTCGTCCGGCGCTATTGATTTGCTGATGACGTGTGTGAGAAATCTGAAAGTTACATGTTCCAATCCCAATTCCCAATCCAAATAATGTAAATAAGCAGATTAATAGAGCTGTTGCAGGCTTACCAGTAAGTTCCAAACCCTGAGTAAAATAGCTCGGGAGGTAGTGTGCCTGCCGCAAAGAACTGTATCCAGCCCGCAAGCTAAGCTTATAAAGCAAGTAAGGCGGCTCAGTGGGAAGTGCGCCTCCGGCACAGCTGTGCTTATAACATAGGTTACTATTCCTGTCCTCCAACTTTCTCAATTTCCCAAATGAGCTCCTTTGAATTGCGTGAAAGTGACAGATGTTGCTAAAGAACGTAGCTATATTTTTTTAAACCAAAGTGCCCCGTCTGTGGCTGCAGAAATATTCCTCCCAACATTATAGAGTTTTAAAAAGAGGAATATTTGTGTAATAAAGAAAAGGAGATGATGGAAAAACAAGAGGTGAGGGCTGGAAGGTTTGGAATTAATCTTAACCTCTGGCATTGCTCTGGGCAACCCTCCAGACCATCGTTCTTCGCCTGCCAAGCCATTACAAAAGGGGAAAAAACCATATGCAAATCAGGCTTGGTCCCACCCCCAAAGGGGAAGTCCAGCCCGAACTGCTAGGTCACATCCCTTCTGCACGAGCCCACAAGCATCCCCAGACATGTTTCACCCTTGTTGGGGCTCATCAGTGAGGAGTAGCTTGGGTCTCTAGGCCCGGCAGGCAAGGGACCCACGTCTGGGCATACCCGTCCCACTCGGGGTGACAATAGCAAAAACAAAGAGGTGATGGCTGGAAGGTTTAGAATAAATCTTGACCTCTGGCATTGCTCTGGGCAACCCTCCAGACCATCGTGCTTCACCTGCCAAGCCATTACAGAAGGGGAAAGAACATATGCAAATCAGGCTTGGCCCCACCCCAACTCGCCATCTTGAAGAGGTGCCTTCTTTTTGCCATGTAAGTCACCTACCACCGCAAAAACAAAGAGGTGATGGCTGGAAGGTTTAGAATAAATCTTAACCTCTGGCATTGCTCTGGGCAACCCTCCAGACCATTGTTCTGAACTAGCAGTGTGGGCTGGACTGTCCCTTTGGGTGGGACCAAGCCTGATTTGCATATGGTCTTTCCCCTTTCTGTACTGGTATGGCAGGTGAAGCACGATGGTCTGGAGGGTTGCCCAGAGCAATGCCAGAGGTTAAGATTAATTAAAAACCTTCCAGCCATCACCTCTTTTGTTTTGATAAAGACAAGGAGATACAATTTTACAATTTAGAAACATTGGGCTAAATGGATGTGCAAGGAAAACAAATAAGTACAGTAAACCATCACATGCTAATTACAGATCTGAAAATCAGGAGCACCCCTTCACTTTATGAGCAGCCGAGAACCCTGGAAGACACAGCATTCCCTATATTTCTATGCCCCAAGACAGCACACACATATTCCACCCGGAACACAGAGAAAAATAGTAAATATTAAGGAAAAGACTCTGAGGAATTCGACCATCCACATAATGTGCGCTCACCTGGGCTTTTTTTTGTAATTTTCTATGACATTGAATGAGGGTAGATCAACCTCTGGAAAATGTGTGGGGCTAATCTGCATACATTGTCCTATGCTCACCACACGACGTAAACATAGGCATATGTACTCTGGCTGGACACAGCCTACGGACGCAGTCCTCCCGGTCATATTTATTTGGGATCTGACATGTGGAGTACACAGTGCATCTCTGAAAGGGGGAGGGCAAAACATTCCTCCTGCCATGGCCAGCCTAATCAACTATCAAAGGCTCCAAAGGCCTTTCCTATCCTTTTGTGTAAGCAGTGCAGATGGTGGCAGCAATTAACATAATTAACACCAAACGGGTCCAAACAGGTCCACATGGGACCTGGCTGCAGAGGCTAAACAAAAGACAGGAAAATTCCAAAAACCTTTGATATGCATCAACCTGAAGCCGCTCCCGCCTCTCATTATCAAGGGCAGTGACCTGTCATGCCTGGGACTATGTGTTTACACTAGGCATCCCCGCAGGGAAACCCCATTCAGATATTGGGAGTATGTGATTTGACGGAGACAGAAAGTCTGGATCTTCCACAGCTTCAAGGGAACCACAGAGAGCTCCAATAACTAGAGAGACCCTTTGATCTACAACAGACACGAAGATGGGTGGGACTTAGTATTGCATGTTTTCGCCCTTTTACCTTTTCTGTTGCAAAGCACTCTGGTTAAGATCTCAAGCCTACAGAAGATTGTTGGTGGGGACCCAGGATTGGTTCATTAAAGTAGGCTTAGCCTACTCCAATCAGTATGGCCCATTTGGCTTTAAAAGAGGGTCGAGCCCTTCTTTTGGGCAGATCAGCTGAAGACTTTGCAAGGGGTAACAAGAGCACATTTGGACCATGGCTGAAGGTTCCCCCTGTGAAGGAAGGCCAGGATTTCCAAGAGGGAAGCCGGATTCCTCCCCAAAACATCTAGCAGGCAACAGAGGGAGATTCCGAATCCAGAGGACCCTCCATCAGCTCCAGAACCGGTACCCAACCAGCACACAGTGTGCTCTGCTAGGCTCTGTAAGCAAGCTTCCTAGGTGGGAAGTGCCAGAGAGTTGCTGAACCAAACCCAGGACAAGTCCGGTGCCTGCAAAACTCTCCTCCGCTTTGGGCCGTCAGCCTTAAAGAAAACCCAGTGAGAAGCTAGGAGGAGTGCAGCGACAAGCATCAACCAGCATCTTCCTTATAGGGCATTTTGTGAGCCAGCTGAAACCGTCTGCACCCCTGACTGTTGTTATGCCGCAGTTGCTCAAGCCATCTGAAATGTCTCGACCAGTGCTTCAGACCCGCCAACCAGCACTGATACACCGATTCCTGACCCCGAGCTCCCGTGTAGGTCAGCTTGCAGATGTCAGTCCAGCCTCGCTCGCCGAACTGGCAGCTGCCTGACACCTGCAGGTGTCTCCCTTCTTGAACTCTGTCGCAGAAGCTGCAAAGCACCCTAAAACGGAATCCACCCTGTCGAGCACAAAGCACGTCTACAAGCACAAGGTACATTGTGGTTCTGTCGCCCTGGTCCTTCTCTGAAGGCCCCTAGTGACATTTTACAACGCATTGCTCCTTTTGTGCTGGAACCAAATATCCTTGAACTATTGCAATTAAATACGTTATCAACTACCCTCCTGTCAGTATCCAGAGTGCATCCCTTTTCCTTCTTGAAATTATCCTCTTCATTCCTTTACAGGGTGGGTTGTATTTTGTAGTGTACTGTCTGTTGTGATAATAATAAAGTAGATATTTGTATACAACCAAGTGCCTTTTATCTTTGGGTAATACTTGTATTTTCACAGTGTTGCAACAAACCAGCAATCCACGACCTTGCAGAGATAAGCCTGCCGTTACGTCGTCGTTACCAAAATTGGACAAGGAGGTTTATAATTTACGTGTTTCCAATCTGTTTGGATCCCTTCTGGTGTATTAGAGTTGTGGGGCGATTGATGGTTTAGAAACCGATATTCATCCCTGGAACACTGGTGCCCCGGAAGTTGATTAGTCACAAAGACAGTTTTCAAATGTCTTATTGCCTCCCAGTACCACAGGTACAAAGCTTGGCTTTAGCATCCCAAAGATTTGCATTCAGTAGCACTTCAGCAGTCAGCAGGGGGCTAATGGATGTAATCACTGCTTTTGTGTTTCAGTGCCTTGCTGGAGCCAGAAGGCTAAAGATGGGCAGGTCGAGAAGGAACATTTGAAAGTACAAGGGGACACATCCCATGCTCCCTTCACAGTGATTGCACACATGCATACTATACTTTAGGGGTAGTCTTAGTTACTTCAGCCCTACCCAAAAGTGACACCTATGAATGCACACAAACGCAAACTGTCCTGTTATTGAACTGTTTAATTGTTGATTCCTTTCACAGTTTACACAAACATCTTCGGTAGACAACAAAGAAAGGAAATGAAATAACGAATGGATATACAGTTATATGTGAAAAGACCTAATTTTAAAGGTTTCAAGAGAAAAAGACTGATTTACATTGACTGATTTTCTTTTGATCGAAAAACCAGCATTGTAAATGTCTTTCTCTTGTGACCTTTAAAATGCATTTTTTCTTTTTTATATTTTTTTTTAGGGGTATCACCCTCCGATACCCCCATTGTTCCTCGTCGCTCACCACCCCCATCCTCAGGCGTTTCGCTGCTGAACCCCTTCTCTCAGCCACAGCCCCCTCTACCTGAGCCCCTACTCCCCCAACCCAAAGCACATACATGCACACAACACACACACACACACCAACACACACTCATCCACATGCCCGTTCTCCTAGTCCTATGCTTCCGGCTCCCCACCTGTCTGTCAGCCCCTGCATGGACTTGTGTGAGACAGGGGTGTTAGTTTGATTGAGAAAGACCGCCCTGTGCGGTTACTAAGCAGTCTCGGTCTTAGTGAAAAAGATATTTTTAAAAATATCTTTTCACTTAAAGCAGGATATACATGTTTTAAAGTGTTTTAATGTACAAAGTGTTTTGCTTGCCTATATACCTTTAGTTATTAAAAAAAAGGCAACTATTAGTCTCGGACCAAATAGATGTTCAACTTTTTAAATGTACTTTTGGCAGGGCTTTAAGTGGACTGGGGCTAGCCGGGGCAGAGCCTCAGCAGGCTATGAAATATGGTTCTGAGACAGGGCCCTGCTGGGACTCACTAATGACCCCTGGCAGCCCCGGCCGCTAGAGGACAAGACTTTTTTTCTTGCACCTGAAACTCTTGCTCATGTGTGAGAGCTTATTGCTTCAGAAAAAAGGACTTTTCTCCACAAAGGTGCGGCTGCCACCTGCGAGGTATCCCTTCAATCAAAAGATGCCCCTGGGACGGTGCCACCATTATAGAAGTAAAGGTGAGGCCACTGGAAGTCGATGTTTTTTTTGTGTCTAAAGCCTGAAGCTCCCACTCATTCACGGGAGCTTCAGGCTTTCAGCAGCCTTACCTTTTTACCCTCAATTGTGTTGCTGAGCCTCGCGAGGGATCCCTTTAACAAAGAGATGCAGTGATCACCCGAGGGTGTTCACTGCATCTGTTCGCTAAAGGGATGCCTGGCGGGGGACAGCACCACCCATTCTCAGGCTCAATGGTGGTTCTTTAGGTAATAAATGCCAAGATCAGCACCCTCTTCCCCACGGGTAAATGGTCCTGATCTCTACAAAGGGCTGTCTGCCAGGGTTGCCAGTACATTAAGCTGGGGCTTGTCACGGGGGCGTGGTGTAACGAGCCGGCAGCCGACCCCCTGTCGTTAGGCCACGCCCCGGCTCATTTTCCCGTGACACTTAAGGCACTGACTAGTCGCTACACCGCTAACACAGAGCCATGTTTGCAGAAGTCCTATGGTACGCACATGGCTGTGTGACTCTGCTTCTGTGGTGCCCCCCCCCCACTGCACTGTAACGCCTTTATGCGACACGCACCGATTTCCAGTCGGGTCCAATAACCTCTTACGGCGGTACTGCTCGTTGCCTTTAGGCGCTGCACGCCAGAAGAGCGAAATACGGGCAGCGAAAGGCACCCTGGCAGAAGCGGTGCTTAGGGAGCAGTGGTCGAAGTGGGTGGGGACGGTGCTGCTGCAGTTGTACTGTTCCTATACTTTTATTCTTAAGAAGAAACCGCTCCGGAATGGTTTAGGTTTAAAATAAAAGTGCAGGGAGAAGTTGAAACTTGCCCTTTCAGTGCACAGCACTGCGCTGAACATTCCCTTACAGAGCAGGTGTGTTTGGGGGTTTTTGATTGCGCCTGGCAGGGGTGTGGTTGTGGGGCAGGGCAGCAGGCGCCATTAGTTCCACTGCTTTTCATACACTTCGACCACTTGCTTTGAAACAGCTCTAGGGTACACCTGTGCACAGGTAACGCCTGTCTCCACACCCACACTCAGGCTGGACGGGTATCACCCACCGCACACGAGAGGGGCGCGGCGTGTACACCCCAATACCAGAGCGAGAGTCACAGACGCACTGCGCTACTCCCCTCACAGCCTGTCCAGCCCCGCCTCTGGCGCCACCGTGCTGCTATTAGACCACTGCGGGGGTGACTGGCACACTAGAACAACCTTTAACGTAGCACCACACGTGTGCAGTCCAAGACCATGTACCCTATCCCCAGACTCCGGTGTATATGGTAACGGAGCTGTGCGGGGGCGAAGATACAACACCGCAAAGCCATACACACAGCAGCTAAGCGCTATACAGAAGAGAGTTGCCCGTGTAACTGTAACACACCCTAGTAAGATAGCATGGCCAGCTAATGCACCTGCTCCAGTCGCGCGTGTTTAGGCTGCAGGTCAGTGATAAAGCGCCAAGCGATCATGTAGTCCCGGTGAGCGCTATATAGCTGGGAATTGTAATGTGTGTAATATCCTCTTTGCACCCGTTGCACCGAGAGGCAAATCAAGCAGAGGCCTCGTTGCAGTGCTTGGCGAGAGGCGGCCTTTAGGGGGCCATAGAAGCCGCTGGGGCGCGGGGGCTGGGGGCGGCATGTCCAGCATCTGTGAGTTGTGCCCCGCTGGGTTTGGAGCATGGCCTGGCTCAGAACTGGTGTCCCTTGGGGTGCCCCTGGTCATATAAAGGATCCATGGGAGACGGCATATACTAGTGCCACACCCCAGGAGAGGGTGCCCTGCATGCACCCCAGGACATGCCACACACCAGGAGAGGGTGCCCTGCATGCACCCCAGGACATGCCACACACCAGGAGAGGGTGCCCTGCATGCACCCCAGGACATGCCACACACCAGGAGAGGGTGCCAGGCATGCACCCCAGGACATGCCACACACCAGGAGAGGGTGCCCTGCATGCACCCCAGGACATGCCACACACCAGGAGAGGGTGCCCTGCATGCACCCCAGGACATGCCACACACCAGGAGAGGGTGCCCTGCATGCACCCAGGACATGCCACACACCAGGAGAGGGTGCCCTGCATGCACCCCAGGACATGCCACACACCAGGAGAGGGTGCCCTGCATGCACCCCAGGACATGCCACACCCCAGGAGAGGGTGCCCTGCATGCACCCCAGGACATGCCACACACCAGGAGAGGGTGCCCTGCATGCACCCCAGGACATGCCACACACCAGGAGAGGGTGCCCTGCATGCACCCAGGACATGCCACACACCAGGAGAGGGTGCCCTGCATGCACCCCAGGACATGCCACACACCAGGAGAGGGTGCCCTGCATGCACCCCAGGACATGCCACACCCCAGGAGAGGGTGCCCTGCATGCACCCCAGGACACGCCACACACCAGGAGAGGGTGCCCTGCATGCACCCCCAGGCAAGGCACACCCCAGGAGAGGGTGCCCTGCATGCACCCAGGACATGCCACACACCAGGAGAGGGTGCCAGGCATGCACCCCCCAGGCAATGCACACACCAGGAGAGGGTGCCCTGCATGCACCCCAGGACATGCCACACCCCAGGAGAGGGTGCCCTGCATGCACCCCAGGACATGCCACACACCAGGAGAGGGTGCCCTGCATGCACCCCAGGACACGCCACACACCAGGAGAGGGTGCCCTGCATGCACCCCAGGACATGCCACACACCAGGAGAGGGTGCCCTGCATGCACCCCAGGACATGCCACACACCAGGAGAGGGTGCCCTGCATGCACCCCAGGACATGCCACACACCAGGAGAGGGTGCCAGGCATGCACCCCAGGACATGCCACACCCCAGGAGAGGGTGCCCTGCATGCACCCCAGGACATGCCACACACCAGGAGAGGGTGCCCTGCATGCACCCCAGGACATGCCACACACCAGGAGAGGGTGCCCTGCATGCACCCAGGACATGCCACACACCAGGAGAGGGTGCCCTGCATGCACCCCAGGACATGCCACACACCAGGAGAGGGTGCCCTGCATGCACCCCAGGACATGCCACACCCCAGGAGAGGGTGCCCTGCATGCACCCCAGGACATGCCACACACCAGGAGAGGGTGCCCTGCATGCACCCCAGGACATGCCACACACCAGGAGAGGGTGCCCTGCATGCACCCAGGACATGCCACACACCAGGAGAGGGTGCCCTGCATGCACCCCAGGACATGCCACACACCAGGAGAGGGTGCCCTGCATGCACCCCAGGACATGCCACACCCCAGGAGAGGGTGCCCTGCATGCACCCCAGGACACGCCACACACCAGGAGAGGGTGCCCTGCATGCACCCCCAGGCAAGGCACACCCCAGGAGAGGGTGCCCTGCATGCACCCAGGACATGCCACACACCAGGAGAGGGTGCCAGGCATGCACCCCCCAGGCAATGCACACACCAGGAGAGGGTGCCCTGCATGCACCCCAGGACATGCCACACCCCAGGAGAGGGTGCCCTGCATGCACCCCAGGACATGCCACACCCCAGGAGAGGGTGCCCTGCATGCACCCCAGGACACGCCACACACCAGGAGAGGGTGCCCTGCATGCACCCCAGGACATGCCACACACCAGGAGAGGGTGCCAGGCATGCACCCCCCAGGCAATGCACACACCAGGAGAGGGTGCCCTGCATGCACCCCAGGACATGCCACACACCAGGAGAGGGTGCCCTGCATGCACCCCAGGACATGCCACACCCCAGGAGAGGGTGCCCTGCATGCACCCCAGGACACGCCACACACCAGGAGAGGGTGCCCTGCATGCACCCCAGGACATGCCACACACCAGGAGAGGGTGCCAGGCATGCACCCCCCAGGCAATGCACACACCAGGAGAGGGTGCCCTGCATGCACCCCAGGACATGCCACACACCAGGAGAGGGTGCCCTGCATGCACCCCAGGACATGCCACACACCAGGAGAGGGTGCCCTGCATGCACCCCAGGACATGCCACACACCAGGAGAGGGTGCCCTGCATGCACCCCAGGACATGCCACACACCAGGAGAGGGTGCCCTGCATGCACCCCAGGACATGCCACACACCAGGAGAGGGTGCCAGGCATGCACCCCAGGACATGCCACACACCAGGAGAGGGTGCCAGGCATGCACCCCCCAGGCAATGCACACACCAGGAGAGGGTGCCCTGCATGCACCCCAGGACATGCCACACACCAGGAGAGGGTGCCCTGCATGCACCCAGGACATGCCACACACCAGGAGAGGGTGCCAGGCATGCACCCCAGGACATGCCACACACCAGGAGAGGGTGCCCTGCATGCACCCCAGGACATGCCACACACCAGGAGAGGGTGCCCTGCATGCACCCCAGGACATGCCACACACCAGGAGAGGGTGCCCTGCATGCACCCCAGGACATGCCACACACCAGGAGAGGGTGCCCTGCATGCACCCCAGGACATGCCACACACCAGGAGAGGGTGCCCTGCATGCACCCAGGACATGCCACACACCAGGAGAGGGTGCCAGGCATGCACCCCCCAGGCAATGCACACACCAGGAGAGGGTGCCCTGCATGCACCCCAGGACATGCCACACACCAGGAGAGGGTGCCCTGCATGCACCCAGGACATGCCACACACCAGGAGAGGGTGCCAGGCATGCACCCCAGGACATGCCACACACCAGGAGAGGGTGCCAGGCATGCACCCCAGGACACGCCACACACCAGGAGAGGGTGCCCTGCATGCACCCAGGACATGCCACACACCAGGAGAGGGTGCCAGGCATGCACCCCAGGACATGCCACACACCAGGAGAGGGTGCCCTGCATGCACCCCAGGACATGCCACACACCAGGAGAGGGTGCCCTGCATGCACCCCAGGACATGCCACACACCAGGAGAGGGTGCCCTGCATGCACCCCAGGACATGCCACACACCAGGAGAGGGTGCCCTGCATGCACCCCAGGACACGCCACACACCAGGAGAGGGTGCCCTGCATGCACCCCAGGACATGCCACACACCAGGAAAGGGTGCCCTGCATGCACCCCAGGACATGCCACACACCAGGAGAGGGTGCCCTGCATGCACCCAGGACATGCCACACACCAGGAGAGGGTGCCAGGCATGCACCCCAGGACATGCCACACACCAGGAGAGGGTGCCAGGCATGCACCCCAGGACACGCCACACACCAGGAGAGGGTGCCCTGCATGCACCCAGGACATGCCACACACCAGGAGAGGGTGCCCTGCATGCACCCCAGGACATGCCACACACCAGGAGAGGGTGCCCTGCATGCACCCCAGGACATGCCACACACCAGGAGAGGGTGCCCTGCATGCACCCCAGGACATGCCACACACCAGGAGAGGGTGCCCTGCATGCACCCAGGACATGCCACACACCAGGAGAGGGTGCCAGGCATGCACCCCCCAGGCAATGCACACACCAGGAGAGGGTGCCCTGCATGCACCCCAGGACATGCCACACACCAGGAGAGGGTGCCCTGCATGCACCCAGGACATGCCACACACCAGGAGAGGGTGCCAGGCATGCACCCCAGGACATGCCACACACCAGGAGAGGGTGCCAGGCATGCACCCCAGGACACGCCACACACCAGGAGAGGGTGCCCTGCATGCACCCAGGACATGCCACACACCAGGAGAGGGTGCCAGGCATGCACCCCAGGACATGCCACACACCAGGAGAGGGTGCCCTGCATGCACCCCAGGACATGCCACACACCAGGAGAGGGTGCCCTGCATGCACCCCAGGACATGCCACACACCAGGAGAGGGTGCCCTGCATGCACCCCAGGACATGCCACACACCAGGAGAGGGTGCCCTGCATGCACCCCAGGACACGCCACACACCAGGAGAGGGTGCCCTGCATGCACCCCAGGACATGCCACACACCAGGAAAGGGTGCCCTGCATGCACCCCAGGACATGCCACACACCAGGAGAGGGTGCCCTGCATGCACCCAGGACATGCCACACACCAGGAGAGGGTGCCAGGCATGCACCCCAGGACATGCCACACACCAGGAGAGGGTGCCAGGCATGCACCCCAGGACACGCCACACACCAGGAGAGGGTGCCCTGCATGCACCCAGGACATGCCACACACCAGGAGAGGGTGCCAGGCATGCACCCCAGGACATGCCACACACCAGGAGAGGGTGCCAGGCATGCACCCCAGGACATGCCACACACCAGGAGAGGGTGCCCTGCATGCACCCCAGGACATGCCACACACCAGGAGAGGGTGCCCTGCATGCACCCCAGGACATGCCACACACCAGGAGAGGGTGCCCTGCATGCACCCCAGGACACGCCACACACCAGGAGAAGGTGCCCTGCATGCACCCCAGGACATGCCACACACCAGGAAAGGGTGCCCTGCATGCACCCCAGGACATGCCACACACCAGGAGAGGGTGGCAGGCATGCACCCCCCAGGACATGCCACACACCAGGAGAGGGTGCCCTGCATGCACCCCAGGACATGCCACACACCAGGAGAGGGTGCCCTGCATGCACCCCAGGACATGCCACACACCAGGAAAGGGTGCCCTGCATGCACCCCAGGACATGCCACACACCAGGAGAGGGTGCCCTGCATGCACCCCAGGACATGCCACACACCAGGAGAGGGTGCCCTGCATGCACCCCAGGACATGCCACACACCAGGAGAGGGTGCCCTGCATGCACCCCAGGACATGCCACACACCAGGAGAGGGTGGCAGGCATGCACCCCCCAGGCAATGCACACACCAGGAGAGGGTGGCAGGCATGCACCCCCCAGGACATGCCACACACCAGGAGAGGGTGCCCTGCATGCACCCCAGGACATGCCACACACCAGGAGAGGGTGCCAGGCATGCACCCCAGGACATGCCACACACCAGGAGAGGGTGCCCTGCATGCACCCCAGGACATGCCACACACCAGGAGAGGGTGCCCTGCATGCACCCCAGGACATGCCACACACCAGGAGAGGGTGCCCTGCATGCACCCCAGGACATGCCACACACCAGGAGAGGGTGCCCTGCATGCACCCCAGGACATGCCACACACCAGGAGAGGGTGGCAGGCATGCACCCCCCAGGCAATGCACACACCAGGAGAGGGTGGCAGGCATGCACCCCCCAGGACATGCCACACACCAGGAGAGGGTGCCCTGCATGCACCCCAGGACATGCCACACACCAGGAGAGGGTGCCCTGCATGTACCCCAGGACACGCCACACACCAGGAGAGGGTGCCAGGCATGCACCCCCCAGGCAATGCACACACGAGGAGAGGGTGCCCTGCATGCACCCCAGGACATGCCACACACCAGGAGAGGGTGGCAGGCATGCACCCCCCAGGCAATGCACACACCAGGAGAGGGTGGCAGGCATGCACCCCCCAGGACATGCCACACACCAGGAGAGGGTGCCCTGCATGCACCCCAGGACATGCCACACACCAGGAGAGGGTGCCCTGCATGCACCCCAGGACATGCCACACACCAGGAGAGGGTGCCAGGCATGCACCCCCCAGGCAATGCACACACCAGGAGAGGGTGCCCTGCATGCACCCCAGGACATGCCACACACCAGGAGAGGGTGCCCTGCATGCACCCCAGGACATGCCACACACCAGGAGAGGGTGCCCTGCATGCACCCTCCAGGCAATGCACACACCAGGAGAGGGTGCCCTGCATGCACCCCAGGACATGCCACACATCAGGAGAGGGTGCCAGACATGGACCCCCAGGCAAGGCACACACCAAGAGAGGGTGTCAGGCATGCACCCCCCAGGCAAGGCACACACCAAGAGAGGGTGCCAGGCATGCACCCCAGCACATGCCACACACCAGGAGAGGGTGCCAGGCATGCACCCCCCAGGCAATGCACACACCAGGAGAGGGTGCCCTGCATGCACCCCAGGACATGCCACACACCAGGAGAGGGTGCCCTGCATGCACCCCCAGGCAATGCACACACCAGGAGAGGGTGCCAGGCATGCACCCCCCAGGCAATGCACACACGAGGAGAGGGTGCCCTGCATGCACCCCAGGACATGCCACACACCAGGAGAGGGTGCCAGGCATGCACCCCAGGACATGCCACACACCAGGAGAGGGTGCCAGGCATGCACCCCAGGACATGCCACACACCAGGAGAGGGTGCCCTGCATGCACCCAGGACATGCCACACACCAGGAGAGGGTGCCCTGCATGCACCCCAGGACATGCCACACACCAGGAGAGGGTGCCCTGCATGCACCCCAGGACATGCCACACACCAGGAGAGGGTGCCAGGCATGCACCCCCCAGGCAATGCACACACCAGGAGAGGGTGCCCTGCATGCACCCCAGGACATCCCACACACCAGGAGAGGGTGCCCTGCATGCACCCAGGACATGCCACACACCAGGAGAGGGTGCCCTGCATGCACCCCAGGACATGCCACACACCAGGAGAGGGTGCCAGGCATGCACCCCAGGACATGCCACACACCAGGAGAGGGTGCCAGGCATGCACCCCCCAGGCAATGCACACACCAGGAGAGGGTGCCCTGCATGCACCCCAGGACATGCCACACACCAGGAGAGGGTGCCAGGCATGCACCCCCCAGGCAATGCACACACCAGGAGAGGGTGCCCTGCATGCACCCCAGGACATCCCACACACCAGGAGAGGGTGCCCTGCATGCACCCCAGGACATGCCACACACCAGGAGAGGGTGCCCTGCATGCACCCAGGACATGCCACACACCAGGAGAGGGTGCCCTGCATGCACCCCAGGACATGCCACACACCAGGAGAGGGTGCCCTGCATGCACCCCAGGACATGCCACACACCAGGAGAGGGTGCCCTGCATGCACCCAGGACATGCCACACACCAGGAGAGGGTGGCAGGCATGCACCCCCCAGGCAATGCACACACCAGGAGAGGGTGGCAGGCATGCACCCCCCAGGACATGCCACACACCAGGAGAGGGTGCCCTGCATGCACCCCAGGACATGCCACACACCAGGAGAGGGTGCCAGGCATGCACCCCAGGACATGCCACACACCAGGAGAGGGTGCCCTGCATGCACCCCAGGACATGCCACACACCAGGAGAGGGTGCCCTGCATGCACCCCAGGACATGCCACACACCAGGAGAGGGTGCCCTGCATGCACCCCAGGACATGCCACACACCAGGAGAGGGTGCCCTGCATGCACCCCAGGACATGCCACACACCAGGAGAGGGTGGCAGGCATGCACCCCCCAGGCAATGCACACACCAGGAGAGGGTGGCAGGCATGCACCCCCCAGGACATGCCACACACCAGGAGAGGGTGCCCTGCATGCACCCCAGGACATGCCACACACCAGGAGAGGGTGCCCTGCATGCACCCCAGGACATGCCACACACCAGGAGAGGGTGCCCTGCATGTACCCCAGGACACGCCACACACCAGGAGAGGGTGCCAGGCATGCACCCCCCAGGCAATGCACACACGAGGAGAGGGTGCCCTGCATGCACCCCAGGACATGCCACACACCAGGAGAGGGTGGCAGGCATGCACCCCCCAGGCAATGCACACACCAGGAGAGGGTGGCAGGCATGCACCCCCCAGGACATGCCACACACCAGGAGAGGGTGCCCTGCATGCACCCCAGGACATGCCACACACCAGGAGAGGGTGCCCTGCATGCACCCCAGGACATGCCACACACCAGGAGAGGGTGCCCTGCATGTACCCCAGGACACGCCACACACCAGGAGAGGGTGCCAGGCATGCACCCCCCAGGCAATGCACACACGAGGAGAGGGTGCCCTGCATGCACCCCAGGACATGCCACACACCAGGAGAGGGTGCCAGGCATGCACCCCCCAGGCAATGCACACACCAGGAGAGGGTGCCCTGCATGCACCCCAGGACATGCCACACACCAGGAGAGGGTGCCCTGCATGCACCCCAGGACATGCCACACACCAGGAGAGGGTGCCCTGCATGCACCCTCCAGGCAATGCACACACCAGGAGAGGGTGCCCTGCATGCACCCCAGGACATGCCACACATCAGGAGAGGGTGCCAGACATGGACCCCCAGGCAAGGCACACACCAAGAGAGGGTGTCAGGCATGCACCCCCCAGGCAAGGCACACACCAAGAGAGGGTGCCAGGCATGCACCCCAGCACATGCCACACACCAGGAGAGGGTGCCAGGCATGCACCCCCCAGGCAATGCACACACCAGGAGAGGGTGCCCTGCATGCACCCCAGGACATGCCACACACCAGGAGAGGGTGCCCTGCATGCACCCCCAGGCAATGCACACACCAGGAGAGGGTGCCAGGCATGCACCCCCCAGGCAATGCACACACGAGGAGAGGGTGCCCTGCATGCACCCCAGGACATGCCACACACCAGGAGAGGGTGCCAGGCATGCACCCCAGGACATGCCACACACCAGGAGAGGGTGCCAGGCATGCACCCCAGGACATGCCACACACCAGGAGAGGGTGCCCTGCATGCACCCAGGACATGCCACACACCAGGAGAGGGTGCCCTGCATGCACCCCAGGACATGCCACACACCAGGAGAGGGTGCCCTGCATGCACCCCAGGACATGCCACACACCAGGAGAGGGTGCCAGGCATGCACCCCCCAGGCAATGCACACACCAGGAGAGGGTGCCCTGCATGCACCCCAGGACATCCCACACACCAGGAGAGGGTGCCCTGCATGCACCCAGGACATGCCACACACCAGGAGAGGGTGCCCTGCATGCACCCCAGGACATGCCACACACCAGGAGAGGGTGCCAGGCATGCACCCCAGGACATGCCACACACCAGGAGAGGGTGCCAGGCATGCACCCCCCAGGCAATGCACACACCAGGAGAGGGTGCCCTGCATGCACCCCAGGACATGCCACACACCAGGAGAGGGTGCCAGGCATGCACCCCCCAGGCAATGCACACACCAGGAGAGGGTGCCCTGCATGCACCCCAGGACATCCCACACACCAGGAGAGGGTGCCCTGCATGCACCCCAGGACATGCCACACACCAGGAGAGGGTGCCCTGCATGCACCCAGGACATGCCACACACCAGGAGAGGGTGCCCTGCATGCACCCCAGGACATGCCACACACCAGGAGAGGGTGCCCTGCATGCACCCCAGGACATGCCACACACCAGGAGAGGGTGCCCTGCATGCACCCAGGACATGCCACACACCAGGAGAGGGTGCCCTGCATGCACCCCAGGACATGCCACACACCAGGAGAGGGTGCCCTGCATGCACCCAGGACATGCCACACACCAGGAGAGGGTGCCAGGCATGCACCCCCCAGGCAATGCACACACCAGGAGAGGGTGCCCTGCATGCACCCCAGGACATCCCACACACCAGGAGAGGGTGCCCTGCATGCACCCCAGGACATGCCACACACCAGGAGAGGGTGCCCTGCATGCACCCAGGACATGCCACACACCAGGAGAGGGTGCCCTGCATGCACCCCAGGACATGCCACACACCAGGAGAGGGTGCCCTGCATGCACCCCAGGACATGCCACACACCAGGAGAGGGTGCCCTGCATGCACCCAGGACATGCCACACACCAGGAGAGGGTGCCCTGCATGCACCCCAGGACATGCCACACACCAGGAGAGGGTGCCAGGCATGCACCCCAGGACATGCCACACACCAGGAGAGGGTGCCAGGCATGCACCCCCCAGGCAATGCACACACGAGGAGAGGGTGCCCTGCATGCACCCCAGGACATGCCACACACCAGGAGAGGGGGCCCCGCATGCCCCCCCAGGACATGCCACACACCAGGAGAGGGTGCCCTGCATGCACCCCAGGACACGCCACACACCAGGAGAGGGTGCCCTGCATGCACCCCCAGGCAAGGCACACCCCAGGAGAGGGTGCCCTGCATGCACCCAGGACATGCCACACACCAGGAGAGGGTGCCAGGCATGCACCCCCCAGGCAATGCACACACCAGGAGAGGGTGCCCTGCATGCACCCCAGGACATCCCACACACCAGGAGAGGGTGCCCTGCATGCACCCCAGGACATGCCACACACCAGGAGAGGGTGCCCTGCATGCACCCAGGACATGCCACACACCAGGAGAGGGTGCCCTGCATGCACCCCAGGACATGCCACACACCAGGAGAGGGTGCCCTGCATGCACCCCAGGACATGCCACACACCAGGAGAGGGTGCCCTGCATGCACCCAGGACATGCCACACACCAGGAGAGGGTGCCCTGCATGCACCCCAGGACATGCCACACACCAGGAGAGGGTGCCAGGCATGCACCCCAGGACATGCCACACACCAGGAGAGGGTGCCAGGCATGCACCCCCCAGGCAATGCACACACGAGGAGAGGGTGCCCTGCATGCACCCCAGGACATGCCACACACCAGGAGAGGGGGCCCCGCATGCCCCCCCAGGACATGCCACACACCAGGAGAGGGTGCCCTGCATGCACCCCAGGACACGCCACACACCAGGAGAGGGTGCCCTGCATGCACCCCAGGACACGCCACACACCAGGAGAGGGTGCCAGGCATGCACCCCCCAGGCAATGCACACACGAGGAGAGGGTGCCCTGCATGCACCCCCCCAGGACATGCCACACACCAGGAGAGGGTGCCCTGCATGCACCCCAGGACATGCCACACACCAGGAGAGGGTGCCCTGCATGCACCCCAGGACACGCCACACACCAGGAGAGGGTGCCCTGCATGCACCCCAGGACACGCCACACACCAGGAGAGGGTGCCAGGCATGCACCCCCCAGGCAATGCACACACGAGGAGAGAGTTCCCTGCATGCACCCCCCAGGACATGCCACACACCAGGAGAGGGTGCCAGACATGGACCCCCAGGCAAGGCACACCCCAGGAGAGGGTGCCAGGCAGGCACCCCCAGGCAAGGCACACACCAAGAGAGGGTGCCAGGCATGCACCCCAGCACATGCCACACACCAGGAGAGGGTGCCAGGCATGTACCCACCAGGCAAGGCACACACCAGGAGAGGGTGCCCTGCATGCACCCCAGGACACGCCACACACCAGGAGAGGGTGCCCTGCATGCACCCCAGGACATGCCACACACCAGGAGAGGGTGCCAGGCATGCACCCCCCAGGCAAGGCACACACCAGGAGAGGGTGCCCTGCATGCACCCCAGGACATGCCACACACCAGGCGAGGGTGCCCCGCATGCACCCCTCAGGCAATGCACACACCAGGAGAGGGTGCCCTGCATGCACCCCAGGCAAGGCACACACCAGGAGAGGGTGCCCTGCATGCACCCCAGGACATGCCACACACCAGGAGAGGGTGCCCTGCATGCACCCCAGGACATGCCACACACCAGGAGAGGGTGCCAGGCATGCACCCCCCAGACAAGGCACACACCAGGAGAGGGTGCCCTGCATGCACCCCAGGACATGCCACACACCAGGAGAGGGTGCCAGGCATGCACACCCTTGCAATGCACACACCAGGAGACGGTGTCCTGCATGCACCCCAGGACATGTCACACACCAGGAGAGGGTGCCCTGCATGCACCCCAGGACATGCCACACACCAGGAGAGGGTTCCAGGCATGCACCCCCAGGCAATGCACACACCAGGAGAGGGAGCCCTGCATGCACCCCGGGACATGCCACACACCAGGAGAGGGTGCCCTGCATGCACCCCAGGATATGCCACACACCAGGAGAGGGTGCCAGGCATGCACCCCCAGGCAATGCACACACCAGGAGAGGGTGCCCTGCATGCACCCCAGGACATGCCACACACCAGGAGAGGGTGCCAGGCATGCACCCCCAGGCAAGGCACACACCAAGAGAGGGTGCCCTGCATGCACCCCAGGACATGCCACACACCAGGAGAGGGTGCCAGGCATGCACCCCAGGACATGCCACACACCAGGAGAGGGTGCCAGGCATGCACCCCCCAGGCAATGCACACACCAGGAGAGGGTGCCCTGCATGCACCCCAGGACATGCCACACACCAGGAGAGGGTGCCAGGCATGCACCCCAGGACATGCCACACACCAGGAGAGGGTGCCAGGCATGCACCCCTCAGGCAATGCACACACCAGGAGAGGGTGCCCTGCATGCACCCCAGGACATGACACACACCAGGAGAGGGTGCCCTGCATGCACCCCAGGACATGCCACACACCAGGAGAGGGTGCCCTGCATGCACCCCAGGACATGCCACACACCAGGAGAGGGTGCCAGGCATGCACCCCCAGGCAAGGCACACACCAGGAGAGGGTGCCCTGCATGCACCCCAGGACATGCCACACACCAGGAGAGGGTGTCCTGCATGCACCCAGGACATGCCGCACCCAAGGAGAGGGTGCCAGGCATGCACCCCAGGCAAGGCACACACCAGGAGAGGGTGCCCTGCATGCACCCCAGGACATGCCACACACCAGGAGAGGGTGCCAGGCATGCACCCCCAGGCAAGGCACACACCAAGAGAGGGTGCCCTGCATGCACCCCAGGACATGCCACACACCAGGAGAGGGTGCCAGGCATGCACCCCAGGACATGCCACACACCAGGAGAGGGTGCCAGGCATGCACCCCCCAGGCAATGCACACACCAGGAGAGGGTGCCCTGCATGCACCCCAGGACATGCCACACACCAGGAGAGGGTGCCAGGCATGCACCCCAGGACATGCCACACACCAGGAGAGGGTGCCAGGCATGCACCCCTCAGGCAATGCACACACCAGGAGAGGGTGCCCTGCATGCACCCCAGGACATGACACACACCAGGAGAGGGTGCCCTGCATGCACCCCAGGACATGCCACACACCAGGAGAGGGTGTCCTGCATGCACCCAGGACATGCCACACACAAGGAGAGGGTGCCAGGCATGCACCCCAGGACATGCCACACACCAGGAGAGGGTGCCAGGCCTGCGCCCCAGGACATGCCACACACCAGGAGAGGGTGCCAGGCATGCACCCCAGGACATGCCACATACCAGGAGAGGGTGCCAGGCATGCACCCCCAGGACATGCCACACACCAGGCGAGGGTGCCCTGCATGCACCCCAGGACATGCCACACACCAGGATAGGGTGCCAGGCATGCACCCCAGGACATGCCACACACCAGGAGAGGGTGCCCTGCATGCACCCCAGGACATGCCACACACCAGGAGAGGGTGCCTGGCATGCACCCCCAGGTAAGGCACACACCAAGAGAGGGTGTCCTGCATGCACCCAGGACATGCCACACACAAGGAGAGGGTGCCAGGCATGCACCCCAGGACATGCCACACACCAGGAGAGGGTGCCAGGCCTGCGCCCCAGGACATGCCACACACCAGGAGAGGGTGCCAGGCATGCACCCCAGGACATGCCACACACCAGGAGAGGGTGCCAGACATGCACCCCCAGGCAAGGCACACACCAGGAGAGGGTGCCCTGCATGCACCCCAGCACATGCCACACACCAGGAGGGGGTGCCCTGCATGCACCCCAGGACATGCCACACACCAGGAGAGGGTGTCCTGCATGCACCCAGGACATGCCACACACCAGGAGAGGGTGCCAGGCATGCGCCCCAGGACATGCCACACACCAGAAAAGGGTGCTCTGCATGCACCCAGGACATGCCACACACCAGGAGAGGGTGCCAGGCATGCACACCAGGACATGCCACACACCAGGAGAGGGTGCCAGGCATGCACCCCCAGGCAAGGCACACACCAGGAGAGGGTGCCCTGCATGCACCCCAGGACATGCCACACACCAGTAGAGGGTGCCCTGCATGCACCCCAGGACATGCCACACACCAGGCGAGGGTGCCAGGCATGCACCCCCAGGAAGGGCACACACCAGGAGAGGGTGCCCTGCATGCACCCCAGGACATGCCACACAGCAGGAGAGGGTGCCAGGCATGCACCCCCCAGGCAATGCACACACCAGGAGAGGGTGCCCTGCATGCACCCCAGGACATGCCACACACCAGGAGAGGGTGCCCTGCATGCACCCCAGGATATGCCACACACCAGGAGAGGGTGCAAGGCATGCAGCCCCCAGGCAATGCACACACAAGGAGAGGGTGCCCCGCATGCACCCCAGGACATGCCACACACCAGGAGAGGGTACCAGGCATGCACCCCCAGGCAAGGCACACACCAGGAGAAGGTGCCCTGCATGCACCCCAGGACATGCCACACACCAGGAGAGAGTGCCCTGCATGCACCCCCGAAAATGCCACAGGCTGTGCCACACATCAGGCGAGGGTGCCCTGCATGCACCCCAGGGCTTGCCACACTTCAGGCGAGGGTGCCCTGCATGCACCCCGGGGCATGCCACACTTCAGGAGAGGGTGCCAGGCATGCACCCCAGGACCTGCCACACACCAGGAGGATGCCCTGCATGCACCCCCGAAAATGCCACAGGCTGTGCCACACATCAGGCGAGGGTTCCCTGCATGCACCCCAGGGGTTGCCACACTTCAGGCGAGGGTGCCCTGCATGCACCCCAGGGCATACCACACTTCAGGAGAGGGTGCCATGCATGCACCCCCGGGAATGCCACAGGCTGTGCCACACACCAGGAGAGGGGGGCGTGCATGCTCCCCCCCCAGGGCATGCCACACACCAGGTGAGGGTGCGCTGCATACACCCCCGACATGCCACACACCAGGAGAGGGTGCCCTGCATGCACCCCCGGGCATGCCACAGGCTGTGCCACACTTCAGGAGAGGGTGCCATGCATGCACCCCCAGGAATGCCATAGGCTGTGCCACACACCAGGGGAGGGGGCGTGCATGCCACCCAGGGCATGCCACACTTCAGGAGAGGGTGCCCTGCATTCACCCCCGGGAATGCCACAGGCTGTGCCACACACCAGGAGAGGGGGCGTGCATGTCACCCAGGGCATGCCACACAACAGGAGAGGGTGCCCTGCATGCACCCCAGGAATGCCATAGGCTGTGCCACACACCAGGAGAGGGTGCCCTGCATGCACCCTGGGGCATGCCACACTTCAGGAGAGGGTGCCCTGCATTCACCCCTGGGAATGCCACAGGCTGTGCCACACACCAGGAGAGGGGGCGTGCATGCCATCCAGGGCATGCCACACTTCAGGAGAGGGTGCCCTGCATTCACCCCCGGGAATGCCACAGGCTGTGCCACACACCAGGAGAGGGGGCGTGCATGTCACCCAGGGCATGCCACACAACAGGTGAGGGTGCCCTGCATGCACCCCGGGGCATGCCACACACCAGGAGAGGGTGCCCTGCATTCACCCCCGGGAATGCCACAGGCTGTGCCACACACCAGGGGAGGGGGCGTGCATGCCACCCAGGGCATGCCACACACCAGGTGAGGGTGCCCTGCATGCACCCTCGGGTATGCCACACACCAGGAGAGGGTGCTCTGCATACACCCCCGGGCATTCCACTGTCCCCGCGCCTTGAGAGGGGCCCCTAGCAGCGCGCGCCGCTGCTGCTCCTGCAGGTGTGTGTCCGGGGCCCGCCGCGGGTTCCTGCCGCGCGAGCCACCGGCTGGGCGTGTCCTGTTGATCCGGGCAGGCAGTGTCGAGGGGAGCCAGGTTTCGGCTCTATATCGGTTGCCGTGGCAACCCCCCACGACATCCTGTGAATTTGATTTCTCGCTGTGTGTCTCTCATCATCCTGCGAAGAGAAGGACCCCCTTCTGCCAGGCGGAGACAGTCGGGGAGGTGAGAGAGGCGCAGAGGGGGGAAGGTAATGCGAGATGGAGGGCCAGGGGAGGTAGTGGACAGGCAGAGAGAAAGCGGGGGAAAGGGAGGGGGGACAAGGGATGCAGAGGAAGAGAGAGTGAGAGAGAGACAGAGACAGAAGACAGAGGAAGAGAGGACAGGGAGATAGGGGATAAGAGGGGCAGAGGACGATCGAGAGAGAGGACAGAGGAAGAGAGGACAGAGCGAGAGAGCCCAAGAGAGGCAGAGGACGGAGAGAAAAAGGGGGAGGGTCAACGGAGGCAGAGGAAGAGAGAGCGACAGAAGACAGAGAGAGAGAGGGTCAAAGAGGCAGAGGACAGACTGAGATAAAGGGGGGGTGGCAGAGGAAAAGAGTGATAGAGGGAGGCAGCGAGAGACAGAGGACAGGGGAAGAGACGGGGAGGGAGAGGGGGCAGAGAGAGACAGAGGACAGAGGAAGAGAGGGGGAGTGAGAGGGGGCAGAGAGAGACAGAGGACAGAGGAAGAGAGGGGGAGTGAGGGGGGCAGAGAGAGACAGAGGAAGAGAAAATAGAGGTTCGAAAGAGAGGGTCAGAGGAAGAGAGAACAGAGAGAGAGCGAGATAGAGAGGCAGAGAGAGAAACAAGGGACAGTGGAAGAGAGAGGGGGGAGAGAGGGGGCAGAGAGAGATAGAAGACAGAGGAAGATAGGTCAAGGAAAAATGGAGAAAGAGGGGTACAGGGGACAGAGGAAGAGAGGACAGAGAGAGATAGGGGGAGGGATCAAGGGAGGCCGAGGAAGAGGGAGTGAGAGTGAGAGGCAAAAGAGAGACAGAAGACAGAGGAAGAGAGGACAGAGAGAGAGAGGGAGAGAGAGAGGGAGAGAGAGAGGGTCAGAGAGGGAGAGGGGACAGTGGAAGACAGAGGGAGGAAGAGGGTCAAAGAGAAGCAGAGGACAGAGAAAAGGGGGAAGGGTGGCAGAGGAAGATAGAGCAAGAGAGAGAGGCAGAGAGAGACATAAGACAGGGGAAGCGAGGGCAGGGAGAGAGAGACGGTCAAAGAGGCAGAGGACAGAGAGAAAAGGGGGCAGAGAGGATAAAAGAGAGGCAGAGGACAGACAAAGAGAAAATGGGGGAAGGGCGGCAGAGGAAGAGAGTGAGAGAGGGAGGCAGAGAGGACAGAGAGAGAGGGAGCAAGACAGGGTCAGAGAGGGACAGGGGAAAGAGGGAGAAAGAGAGGGTCAGAAAGGGATAGGGGAAAGAGGGATAAAGAGAGGGTCAGAGAGGGACAGAGAGGGACAGGGGACAGAAGAAGACAGAAAGAGAGGGAGAAAGAGAGGTAGAGGACAGAGAAAATTCGGGGCAGAGGAGGATGGAGCGAAAGAGAGAGGCAGAGGACAGAGCAAGAGAGGAGAGTTAGCGGGTGAGAGAGGGAGAGAGAAGCAGTGGACAGATGCCTATAAGACAGTAAAAGAAAAAGAAGGCCAATGAGGGGGGGAGGGGGGGAGAGAGAGAGAGAGAGAGAGAGAGAGAGAGAGAGAGAGAGAGAGAGAGAGAGAGAGAGAGAGAGAGAGAGAGAGAGAGAGAGAGAGAGAGAGAGGGTCAGAGATAGGCAGAGGACAGAGGAAGAGGGGGCAGAGAGGATAAAGGAGAGGCAGAGGACAGACAAAGAGAAAATGGGGGAAGGGCGGCAGAGGAAGAGAGTGAGAGAGGGAGGCAGAGAGGACAGAGAGAGAGGGAGCAAGACAGGGTCAGAGAGGGACAGGGGAAAGAGGGAGAAAGAGAGGGTCAGAGAGGGATAGGGGAGAGAGAGAGAGAGAGAGAACACCCAGGGAGTAGGATCAAAAGAGTGAGAGGGCAGTGAGAGAGAACATCAGGAGAGACAAATGCCACAGATGGAGAAGACCCAGAGGCATAGTCAAAGGGCATAGGGAGAGGAGATCAGGAGAGGCAGAGCGCAGAGTGAAAGGTTCAGGAGAGGCAGTTGCCACAGATCGGGGAGTGAGAAGATCCATGGAGAGAGGATCAAGAGAGTCAGAGGTGACAAGGAAAGAAGATCAGAAGAGGCAAGTGACAGAGAGAGAGGATCAAGGGACTCGAGGGAGTCAGAGGACCCAGGGAGAGAAGTTGGGGAGAGGCAGCAGACCAGAGCGAGAGGATCAAGAGAGTCGTAGTCAAGAGTGCTTTGCCGAGTGCTGTTTGGCTGAGGAACGCTGCCGATAAACATTGCTGACTTCACAACACTGAAGAAACATTTATTGTGCCTTTATTGCATTTCAAAGCGGTACGTTTCCTCTTTGACTACGTTAACACATTCTGGATTACATTGCAAGCGAAATCACAAGTTCTAAACACTATATTTTCAATTCCAGAGTGAGGCCCCTCCCACTTGTTCAGTCCACCTACAAGAACACGGGCGCGTGCGCTTCTGCAAGAGTGCTTTGCTGAGTGCTGTTCGGCTATTCAGCTGAAAGCCGACTGCCCTCTTCCTAAGCGTTCTTTCCATGTCTTTGTCGTGGACTGCCTGTCGAACGCCACTTAGTTTTGCATTTATTTATGAATATTTACACCCTTAAAACTAGCATGGCCATGAATAGCTTGGAACTGGGCTTGAAATGGAACCTTTGCCATTCGCATTACCGAATCCTTTAGTGATGGAAAAAAAAGCAGCAAAACTTAATCGATAAATGATTTGTTCAAACTCTTTAACGTCTGACGTAAGGCAACTGTGATTCCCGGCGAATTCTAAACAAAAATGGGGAGCAGGTGTCAGTAGATCTAGGTCACCTGGCCTAAGCCCCGCCCACCTGGTGCCTTCCTGCTTGCCGCTCTTTTTCCCTACTTAAGGAGCCCTCCAGCCTCTTTTCCTTTGCTGATGGGGAGCAGGTGCAAGTGGATCTAGGTCACCTGGCCTAAGCCCCGCCCACCTGGTGCCTTCTTGCTTGCCGCTCTTTTTCCCTACTTAAGAAGCCCTCCAGCCTCTTTTCCTTTGCTGATGGGGAGCAGGTGCAAGTGGATCTAGGTCACCTGGCCTAAGCAACACCCACCTTCTTAGCCCTGCCTCTTCCTTCCTGTTCTTAGATCAATGGCGTCTCTTGCCCGGGCGTCCAAAGCAAAGGGCAGACGAAGGAAAGGGCAATTCCTGTTTGGACCTGTTCAGACCAGGAGGATCCAGGGCCCAAACCCCTGCTCAGATAGCAGGTAAGCATGCACCAACACAACACCCACAGGCCATCCCTACCCCTCTGTTCCCCCCGTGATGTTCACTTGTGCCCCGCCCCTTCTCGCACACAGGTGTTGCCTGTTCTGCTTGATTCATCTACCCTGTTCCACCCCCCACACCCCTCCCTTTTCAGCCTACTTCTGCAGGAGTCTGTCCTGATACATTCTGGTTTCACCATCACCGTCGTGTGGCCAATGCTGGACTTGATTTTTATGAACTTCATTGTTTCACGGTGCGTCACTCTTTCTCAACTCTCACGCAGAACTTCCTTTGCAGCTTGTACTCATGGTGGCCCTGAATCATGCTGTTCCCATCTTCATCTTGTATCCAAGCTTGCAACATTATGTGTTACTACAGACTTCTGCAATTGTATTCGCTCTCCCCTCTTGCTTCTCCACTCTTATTGACGGCTTACTCTCTGTTCTCTCCTCCTCTCCCTTTCTCCCTTTTCCTATTACATCCCCTCCTCCCCTTACTTTCTTCTATGCACTTACTCTTTCAGAATTGTTCCTGGACCTAGTATGATAGCATCCTCATCTGTCTTCTCCCCCCTCCCCTTACTTGTTCCCCCCACCGTCCAGCAATATCTGAAATGTTGTCAGGCCTAGTACAATAGTCGCTTGTTTTGTTCCTCCCCTCCCTTTTTGCACCCCTCTTCCTCACCTTTTTTTTTCTCCGGCTCTACCAGAAATGTTGTGAGGCCTACTACAGTAGTCGCCTGTCTGTTTCCATTTCCTCCCCACTCTCCCCCTTCCTTCCTTATCTATGTCTTAACTCTTGCACTATCTGAAATGTCGCCAGGCCGAGTACGATAGTTAATTTCACATCCTTACTGTTCATGGCCTGTAAGAATGTCATTGTATTTGCCCTTGTCCTCTCCCTTGCCTTGAAGCGCCTTGAAACAGATTGTGTATAGGCACTATATAAATGAACTATCATATCATATCAAAACAACAACATGCTTCTATCTGAAAACAATGTGAACAAATCGATCTTGCACCGAGAGATAACGACTCCCACATGACTGAAATCGGCAACACGTAACCCAGAATGCGCCCGTCACTGATGAGGAAATCATAAGCTACAACACACAATTTGAAACTGTGCCTCCAACCGAGCTTGCAGAGAACTACTGAACAATCGGAATAGCAGCTGTTAACTCCAATAAGAAAGGACCTTTGTGCACTGGAAAGGTTTTGCAAGCCATACCCCTCTATTCAAAAATAATAAAACAATAGCATCTCAAACCTAACGAAAGCGGATGTTCTACCAACTAATGCCCCTGCTGTAACAATATTGACTTGCAGACCAAACTCTTGCCATAATAACTCTGATCTAATTAAGCTTGGAACAGAAGGAACAAATAAAGTGAATGTCTACACTTCATTATCGTCTATACAATTCAACACTTCAAAAATCTGATGAACAAATTCGAATTTATCGCAATCCCCTGTTCTATATGGCAACAGAAATATATCATTCACAAGCAGCCCTACACACTCTGAAGCCACTTTTGCAAAACCTACTGTCAGACCTTCGTTTGGATTGAGATCATCTCTAAATTCCTCACATGAAATAATGTTACCAGCCATGAATACAGCCTGACCAAATTATATGAAAACCTGGACAAAGAAAATGACCGAACAACAAATTATTACACAAATAATATGCGGAAAAAATAGAACCTATATACAACCTGACATCAAACCAAGTGAAAATAGAGAAGACGATACATTATCTGTTAATAATTTGCCATGAACTGATTAAGAAATGTGACCAACTACTAAATCACTTTAGAATGGCTCTTTCTGATGTCTCTCTATTACCCGAGATACCCAATACTTACCAAAATGAAGCTGCAAATGGAATACAGGCTGTCTCCCCTGATGAGCCGAGGGTGGAAAAATCCATATTATGCTGTGAACACATCTATGATGATGACCCCAATCCAGAAAAAAATACAACAATTTCGAACATATGAGATGCTATAAAGAGTGCTGATATTTCCTCGGATGCTCTATTTGAGGTTTTTTCCTGCCCCAAAGAGAACAAAGACAAAATAGTAAAAGCTCCTAATAAACCGCAACTAGCTAACCAAAATAAAAAAAGAAATGAAAGAAAAATCACGAATTCAAGTAGGAAAAAATATGTAAACAAAATATCCACAGTAGACGATACCAATGAGACTTCTGTAATAAGCAATGATGAACATAATCCCCAGTGAATCCTGACCCGAAAGAAAGTTTCCAAATACAACTAATCCTCTCTCTGTTAATGGGCGGATGAATTTATCCACATACACTATAAATACTACATCTGAAACAGCCGGAATCGAAATATATTCCTCTAGTGTCGATGTTGATCACGAAGAAATAAGCGAGGAAAAAAGATCAGATACGGTGAGATCCGCCCTTTACCACCCAAATGTGGAAACTAATAGCTTCGTCACACTTGAGCAAAAAAGATCTAATGCTCAGAATCACCAACCACCGAAATCGAAGGAGCCCATTTGCACATCAAAACAATCTAAACTTAGTGGCATCAATAAAACCTGCGACAAGGACTTAACTGGACTAAAACCACAAGCAATGAACGCCACTGGCACCAGCAATAATAATTTTGCCAATGAAAAAGAACTCGGTATACCAAACCATGACAAGCTGAGCAGAGCCGACACCCTATTAATAACTATGATTGATAGAACAAGGAAGAACCCTTTCCCTAACTGGATAACTATATTGATTAGCTTTTGGGCAACTGAAGAGCTTAAACTAATAGAATCACGAGACATTGAAACGATCTAGATTAAAAATAGTAAAAAACAGGACACAGCGATATTGACTATTCCCTAGTAAAAGAAAGAATATGGAACTGCAGAGATGCCTTGATTGACCTAGGATTCAAAATAAGCACTAAAAGATCCTATACTACTACTTGTGAAAGAGAAGAAAACTATTGCTCTGTGGTTAAAAGCGACGAAAATGTAAATCCAAGAGGACAGCAAATACAAATACACTGCAAAGTTCCCAGAGGAAACGTACAAAGAGAAGTATGTCCCGAACCAAACAAAGAAGGAGCATACACGACAAAATGGTCTTGGCTTGGACAAGCAGTAGATAAGGCAAATGACATAAATAATCATTAGAGCAAACCGAAACAAAATCGATTTAAAATCATTATATGGAATACAAGAGGCTCACCTACTTGTTGGGAAAAAATTTCGAGTGCACGCTTGAAAACTACAACCTCATCCTATTACAAGAAAATGTGGATTACCTCATGTTAAAACGGATTTCTGAACTCTGTCCTGGTGGCGCAGAAGTTCAGAAGGCCAACCTAATTACTTGGAACAGGGTAACCTCTGGACGAGCCAGACCAATCAAGGTAGCGATCGCGGCGGTCAAGACTAGGTCTCAAGAGGGGTGAGGGTGACTGAAAGCCCGCAATGAGCACACAAAGCAAGATCACTTACAAACTACTCCAAACAGTTGTTATATTAAAAATATATACACATTTATTTCAAGGCCTTAAAAACAATGACCGTAGCGAGAAAATCACAATATAACGATAGTAAACCAACACATACCATATCAACACAATATATATACAAATACAACAAGTCTCAAGCATTATATGCACGAAATGTGTAGTCCACCTAAAAGGGAGGGAAAACAGGCAGTGCGCAATAATGCTTAGACCCAGTTCGCTTTCAGAGGCACCTAACTAGATGGAAGTCCGAGCCCTGTGAAGAGTGGAGCCTTGTGCTCAAAAGTACCTGCACGCGCTGGTGCCAACGGGCAAAAGGAGAAGCTCTTCGAGGGAAATCAGGCAGTTCAGTTTAGTGCACAAAAGAAGAAGAACAAGTTCCGCAACTCAAGCGCAGCCTCCACAGTGGGCAGAAGCAGAGCGCGAGTACGGAAAAGGGTGCTGTTTGACACAGCGGGGAAAAGCAATGGGCTCCTGCAGGAGGGCGACCAGATCCTAGCTATGCTACTCACCGGTCCCCGATGCAAGCAGACCCAGGCTTCTCCGCGTCAGTTTCAGCAGCTGGCAGGTTCAGAAGAGCAGGGAACGCCTCGTCGTCGTGTTGAGTAAAAAGACGTCCCAATCGAAGAAACCCGCACAGTTTGTTACCACAGCAGGGCAACGGAGCGGCCGTGTGTATCTGAGCCAAATGTACACTACTCACTTCAGACCTGGGAACGCCAAGTGTACGAAGCGTGTGAGAGTGACAAGGACTCGAAATACTACACAACCTGGCGGCGGTTACAGAGCAAGTCTCCCGTGTAAGCTGGTCAGTCAGCTGGATGGCCCAGAGACGCTTCCGAAGGCTTACTGGCAGGAGATGGTGAAGATGCCGAGAATAGCTGTTCCCGCTATTCCAAGGGCCGAAGTACCAGTACAGGCCTTCTGGTTCGATCAAAGGTGAAAAGGGTTTCACAAGGCGACAGCAGTGCAGAGGAGAAGTCCTTCAGCGGGTCACCAGCGATTCCTCGGTCCAGCCTCTTGGTTGCAGGATACTTGGCTCCTGTATTCCTTCGTTCGTGAGAACTCAGGAGATCGACATGGTAGTGGTGTTTCCAGCCCCCTCTTATCCACGGTTCCCTTCGCGCCAAAACGGAGGGGACCCAATGGGAGATCCGCTCATCAACACTCACACCATTCGTGGACCAATCACGGACCACGGTGGTCCCAGGCATTCACACCACCCTAGACTCTCTGGCACCCAGGATGTGTATTGGGACCAGACATCCCAGCCCACATCCTGGAGACACACACAAGACATGCAGAAGCCCGCAAAAGCATCCGTGTTTCGCGGGAAAGTACATGCCCAAATAAGGAAGGCCCCGGGTCGGCTCGACCTGGGGAAGGTGAAGGGAGCAAGACGGTCAGCGGACAGGACAAAGGAGCCTCGTGGTCTGGCCATTTTGGGAGCCAGGCCACCATTTTGGGTTAAGCGCGAGAAACGCGCTTAGAACGCCAAAAGGAGCTCAAAACACAAGAAACGATCGCTGCCACCATTCCCGTCCCTGAATCACTTGCACCGATCAGATACAATCCTAAACGAGTATCTAGGGCCTGTAGAAGGGTAGAGACCCAAGAGAGCTGTAACTTAGCTTACAGTGCCCTCTTGTGTCATGTTGCACGAAAGCCGCAACATGATAAAAGAAACTACGGGAAACAGCGTTCCCCGGTACCGACTGTCTTAAGGGCATGTCAGTTTCCCCGTAAGAAAGGAGCGAAAGCCCAGAGGAGTGCGGCAGAAGGCTGCACTTCTCTGGCAAAGTCAAGAATAAGGTGAAAAACAACAGCACAAAGTTTAGGGGTTGCCACATGGAAGGAAAATTACCTACAATTACGAAATCTTTCCTAACACCTCACAACCTGTAATTCCTAATTATGAAATATGTTGGAATCCTGCGATGAAATAAAACAAAGGGAGGCCAATGGCGGTTTTGTTCGCAGCTTTACGCCTAGACTCTGGTGGTAAAATAACTTTTTGGCTTGCACCACATCCTTGTATCCAACTTTTAAAAATAGAAATCGAAGAAGGAAATCATACCTTGAGGAGTAATCTAGCGATACTAAACGTATATTGCAATACAGCAATCATTTCTGATATTCTCATCCTAAAACATATCATTGATTTACTCGATGAAATCGAAAACAACCCGATACATTATACAACAATAATTGCTGGAGACTTAAATGCAAACTGCATAGCCACGACCATCATCTCACTACCATCTAAAGGCAAGAGCTGGATGAAATTAATGAAGGAAAGGAATTTCACCATCCTCAATGGTATATCTCCAGCTTTCAGCCTAAAACCTACTTGGAAAAGAAGCAAAATCCATAATTGACTGTGCATTTATATCATCTCAAGATCTAAATGAGATTTAATCCTTTAAGATAATCGAGTCGTCGAAGAGTGATCATACCATGATGGAAATTAAGTGAAAACTGCTTAGTGTCCCTAAAAGCTCCAAATATCATTGGAAAATATCTTTGAATAATGGTCGGAGCCGACTCGAATGGACCCCTGTAAAGATTGACCAACGTCTATCAAAGGTATCACAAGAAAAGATGCAAATAACTTATAAGCAAAATACCTCTGATGTAATTCCCTATAGTCACTTCTAGCTCTCTTCTATGATCATTCCAGATCTAATCACCAACCTGACTTCATCCATAAACACATTTGGGAACCTCAGATCAAATTACTAAAAACACAAATGAACCAGAACTTAAGGAAATTATCAAAACTATCGAAAGAATTACAATCCAAAGATTCAAAAAAAGGAAAATCAAAATACAAAAATCGCATCAAATAAATACTAACCAAAAAAAGCAAGAAAATAATGAGATTATGATAAAAGCAATATGCTCCAAATCAAGCGCCCGCATATGACATTTATTAAAAAACACAAGCAAGAATGTAAACCAGTCTATGCTTTTAAATGCAATAAGTGAAATAAAATGGCCAGAACACTATAGCAAACTATTCAACAACACAAACAAGTTTACTGATCATGCATCTGGACCATCCGATTTACATGAATTGAGCATAGATCGATTAGCTATCCTACTAGAAATAAAAAAAACGAAGTACTTCTCGAGCACCAGGATCCAACGGGATTTCCAACGCAATTATAAAAAAGCATGCAGAGAAGTGGGCTGACCTATTGCATAACATCTATCAGACAGTAAGCCAGACCGGATTAATACCATCAATATGGAAAGAATCTATTTTGATCCCCATATTCATAAAAAGGAGACGGGACCGTTCCACCAAATTAAAGACTTTTAGACTACACGATACTGCTGGAAATTTTTTTGCCAGATTTCTGCTAAGAGATTTGAAAAAATGGCTTAATATAGGAAAACTAACTGACCCCTATCAATCTGGCTTTATAACGGGCATTGGAACCATCACAAACCTAATAATCATCTCAGCTCTAAAAGAACAAGCAAAAAAAAATCAGTCTCCTCTGTATATTGCCTTTGTTGACTTCAGACAGGCTTTTGATTCAGTATGAAGAGCAAAATTATGGGATAAACTAAAAGAAGGTGCTTGTCCGAATTATATAGTCAGTACAATAAGGCAATTTTATCCAGACACCTCCATCAGAATTAAGTTGGATGAGAAAGGCCTATTGTCCCAGCCGATAACATCTCGAGGATTAAAACAAGGTTATATACTCGCTGCCCTCTCTTCAATTTTAACATACATGACGTCAGTTTACATCTGGAGGAACCAATTCTTATCCTCCAAAAGTTGGGAAACACATGATATCTTATCTACTCTGTGCTGATGATTTAATATTAATCGATGAAACACCTATTGCACTACAGCGTCAATTATTGTCATTACAGAATTATGCGCATACAAACAAACTTTAAATAAATACCAGTAAAACCAACATCATGCGAATGGAAACCAAAAAGATACAAATGGTTCCTAAGCAAAGTACCCATTGATATTGTGCCTGGATATAGGTACCTTGGAGTCAGCATTAACAGCAACTATTGTGACACCGATTATAAAGTTGAGATTCAAGCAAAAATTAAATCACTCTTGTCTGAAGGTAAGAGGATACAAACTATATGTGGCAAATTCTCGATAATACCATCAATCATATATCACAAACAGAAAGTGATTCCAACTGTTACATATGAAACTGAATCAAAACTTCCCCAATATCCACCTAAGTGGGACTACATTGAAGGTCTTTTTGGGAAAGCTGTATTATCAGTGCCATCTAGTTTTCCTATCAAGATAATCAGATATGAACTTGGACTAACACCACTAAAAGGAAGAGTTTGGTGGAATATGAAATCCTTGTACAGAAAATGCCTAATGCCAAATATATACAAACCATCTGTAATCCCGATAATATCAGATCTCATCATGACTGAAACAAGGACCCATTTAGCAAACTGGAAGAACCATTGCAAAATACTGATGGAAAAAGCGAACATTTCAAAATAAACATTGGTTGCAAATCCTGATAGCGCTAAAAGGAAATTATCGGATTATAGTCACAAACCCTCTAGAGCCAATAAAATCAGCACACTTTCTAAATTTCCATTGAAAAAAGAAGCCAGCTACCAAAATATCTGCAAAAATGTCCGGATCTTCGATATTGGGCGCAAACAATGCGACTAAGATTCAATTTATGACCGACTAAACAAGTTCTAGCTCGATGACAAAGAAATCTGGACTCATGTACAAGATGCAGATTCTGCAATGATGCTGACAATATTGAAACACTTGAACACTTATTGACAAAATCTGAAGCCTTAGCAGAGCTGCACAAATCACTTTAAAAAAATATTTGAACAAATATAGAAATTTGGCCCACCCACAAATGTGGAATAAGATGTCTAACACAGAGTTAATTTCCTTAAACATCAATACAATAAGATTTCTTGATGAACTAAAATTGTAGTTGCAAATTCCCTCTGAGGATTGGTCATATACTGATGGACATTTTAACAAGAAAGCTACTAATGTTCTATGATTTAGAATAATATTGATGAACATTCTGATTTTAATTGTGCATAGTTGAATGAGAAGATGAATAATCTGTGAAATGCTTTATATAAGCCAAACCACTTATCCACAATAAAAATAAAAAAGAGAGTCATAGGAGAAAGAGAGAGACGATCAGGAGGTACAGAGGACCCTGTGATAGAGGATCATGAGTGGCAGAGGACAGAGAGAGAGACGATCAGGAGAGGCAGAGGACCCTGTGATAGAGGATCATGAGTGGCAGAGGACAGAGAGAGAGACGATCAGGAGAGGCAGAGGACCCTGTGATAGAGGATCATGAGTGGCAGAGGACAGAGAGAGAGAAGATCAGGAGGTACAGAGGACCCTGTGATAGAGGATCATGAGTGGCAGAGGACAGAGAGAGAGACGATCAGGAGAGGCAGAGGACCCTGTGATAGAGGATCATGAGTGGCAGAGGACAGAGAGAGAGACGATCAGGAGAGGCAGAGGACCCTGTGATAGAGGATCATGAGTGGCAGAGGACAGAGAGAGAGACGATCAGGAGAGGCAGAGGACCCTGTGATAGAGGATCATGAGTGGCAGAGGACAGAGAGAGAGAAGATCAGGAGGTACAGAGGACCCTGTGATAGAGGATCATGAGTGGCAGAGGACAGAGAGAGAGACGATCAGGAGAGGCAGAGGACCCTGTGATAGAGGATCATGAGTGGCAGAGGACAGAGAGAGAGACGATCAGGAGGTACAGAGGACCCTGTGATAGAGGATCATGAGTGGCAGAGGACAGAGAGAGAGACGATCAGGAGGTACAGAAGACCCTGTGATAGAGGATCATGAGTGGCAGAGGACAGAGAGAGAGACGATCAGGAGAGGCAGAGGACCCTGTGATAGAGGATCATGAGTGGCAGAGGACAGAGAGAGAGACGATCAGGAGAGGCAGAGGACCCTGTGATAGAGGTTAATGAGTGGCAGAGGACAGAGAGAGAGAAGATCAGGAGGTACAGAGGACCCTGTGATAGAGGATCATGAGTGGCAGAGGACAGAGAGAGAGACGATCAGGAGAGGCAGAGGACCCTGTGATAGAGGATCATGAGTGGCAGAGGACAGAGAGAGAGACGATCAGGAGAGGCAGAGGACCCTGTGATAGAGGATCATGAGTGGCAGAGGACAGAGAGAGAGACGATCAGGAGAGGCAGAGGACCCTGTGATAGAGGATCATGAGTGGCAGAGGACAGAGAGAGAGAAGATCAGGAGGTACAGAGGACCCTGTGATAGAGGATCATGAGTGGCAGAGGACAGAGAGAGAGACGATCAGGAGAGGCAGAGGACCCTGTGATAGAGGATCATGAGTGGCAGAGGACAGAGAGAGAGACGATCAGGAGGTACAGAGGACCCTGTGATAGAGGATCATGAGTGGCAGAGGACAGAGAGAGAGAAGATCAGGAGAGGCAGAGGACCCTGTGATAGAGGATCATGAGTGGCAGAGGACAGAGAGAGAGACGATCAGGAGAGGCAGAGGACCCTGTGATAGAGGATCATGAGTGGCAGAGGACAGAGAGAGAGAAGATCAGGAGGTACAGAGGACCCTGTGATAGAGGATCATGAGTGGCAGAGGACAGAGAGAGAGAAGATCAGGAGGTACAGAGGACCCTGTGATAGAGGATCATGAGTGGCAGAGGACAGAGAGAGAGACGATCAGGAGAGGCAGAGGACCCTGTGATAGAGGATCATGAGTGGCAGAGGACAGAGAGAGAGAAGATCAGGAGGTGCAGAGGACCCTGTGATAGAGGATCATGAGTGGCAGAGGACAGAGAGAGAGACGATCAGGAGAGGCAGAGGACCCTGTGATAGAGGACCATGAGTGGCAGAGGACAGAGAGAGAGACGATCAGGAGAGGCAGAGGACCCTGTGATAGAGGATCATGAGTGGCAGAGGACAGAGAGAGAGAAGATCAGGAGGTACAGAGGACCCTGTGATAGAGGATCATGAGTGGCAGAGGACAGAGAGAGAGACGATCAGGAGAGGCAGAGGACCCTGTGATAGAGGATCATGAGTGGCAGAGGACAGAGAGAGAGACGATCAGGAGAGGCAGAGGACCCTGTGATAGAGGATCATGAGTGGCAGAGGACAGAGAGAGAGACGATCAGGAGGTACAGAGGACCCTGTGATAGAGGATCATGAGTGGCAGAGGACAGAGAGAGAGACGATCAGGAGAGGCAGAGGACCCTGTGATAGAGGATCATGAGTGGCAGAGGACAGAGAGAGAGACGATCAGGAGAGGCAGAGGACCCTGTGATAGAGGATCATGAGTGGCAGAGGACAGAGAGAGAGACGATCAGGAGGTACAGAGGACCCTGTGATAGAGGATCATGAGTGGCAGAGGACAGAGAGAGAGACGATCAGGAGAGGCAGATGCTACAAAACGAGAAGACCAAGGGAGACAGAGGACCATTTTAGAAACCGTCAAGAGAGGCAGATGACTCAGGGAGAGAGTATCAAGAGAGTCAGAGGACACAGAGTGAAAAGATCAGGAGTGGCAGAACACCCAGTGATAGGGGATCAAGAGAGTCAAAGGACAGAGAGAGTGAGAGGATCAAGAGAGTCAGAGGACAAAGTGAGCAATCATGAGAGGCAGAGCGTGGAGAGTGCAAAGATCAGGAGAGGAAGATGCCACAGATGGAGAAGACCAAGGGAGGCAGAGGACCGATGGAGAGAGGATCAAGAGAGTCCGAGGTGACAAGGAAAGAAGATCAGAAGAGACACTTGACAGAGAGGATCAGAGGAGTCATAAGAGAAAGGGATAGAAGATCAGGGGAGGCAGAAGACCCAGTGATAGAGGATCAGGAGCAGCAGAATACCCAGGGAGAAAGATTCAAGAGTGGCGAGGACACGCGGAGAGAAGATCAGGTGATACAAATCCATAACCCAATACAATACCAAAATCACACACACACACAAAGCAAACCCCTGCAATGCAACCCTCAGAAAGCAGGCACACCGGAAACATGACAAATGAAAGCAGACCAACCCTAGCAAGTCCATGCCCCGGGCCCGAAATCTGCCGAAGAATGTGGGAGAAATGCAACTTACAAAATAAATGAAAACCATGGCAGCACCACACTGCAAATTCCCAGAACCCACCCGGCCATTCTGATGCCCGGCAGCACCACACTGCAAATCCTCAGAACCCACCCGGCTATTCTGAACCCCGGCAGCACCACACTGCAAATCCTCAGAACCCATCCGGCCATTCTGAACCCCGGAAGCACCACACTGCAAATCCTTAGAACCCACCCGGCCAATCTGAACCCTGGCAGCACCACACTGAAAATTGTCAGAACCCACCCAGACATTCCCAACCATGGTGGCACCACACCGGAATCCTCAGAACGCACCTGGCCATTATCAACTCTGGCAGCACCATGCTGCAAATCCACAGAACCCACCCAGCCATTCTGAAGCCCGGCTGCACCACACCGCAAATCCTCAGAACGCACCTGGCCATACTGAACCCCAGCAGCACCACACTGCAAATCCTCAGAACCCACCCGGCCAGTATGAACCCTGGCAGCACCACGGTGCAAATCCGCAGAACCCACCTGGCCATTCTGAACCCCGGCAGCACCACACCGCAAATCCTCCGCACCCACCCATTCTGAACCCCAGCAGCACCACACTGCAAATCCTCAGAACCCACCCGGCCATTCCGAACCCTGGCAGCACCTTACTGCAAATCCTCAGAACCCACACAGCCATTCTGAACCCTGGCAGCACCACACTGCAAATCTTCAGAACCCACCCGGCCATTTTGAACCCCCGGCAGCACCACACTGCAAATCCTCAGAACACACACGGCCATTCTGAACCTCGGACAACACTCAGAGGAAATCCCCATGAACAATATACAACAAATACAAGCAAACATATGTAACATGTCCAAGACCCGAAATCTCGAAACTTGTCGCTGTGACATTCTTCGCACCCACAAGTCCTCAAACAAAATAAATATGAGTCCCAGGGCTTGGCCAGCACCCAATGCCCACATTCCATACAGAAGCCAAAAAACCCACAGTCCAGACACCAATCCTGTACATCCCCACACCCCTAAGTCCATACCCCAAAATAGGACCCAATACCCTAAACAGAAAGGCCATAAACACATCACAAAGATACATAATAGCACCACTGGCCTTGAAACCATATATTGCCACCAAACAACCTGCAAAATGGCCGTAAGCTAATTACCCAGAGGCCACAACACATAGCAATCAGCATACATCCAGAGCGAGGTGAGTTGAGCTGCAGCCCCCCTTTTTTGGTGGTAGTAATTGCGTGGTATTACTAGTGTGTGAATTTCTCAGGCCCCGTGCCCCGGTGTTTCCCTCTCCCCTCCGTGTCCCTCCCCGGCCCATTTCCTGACTACTAGTCGGCCCTCCCTCACACCTCCCATCCCGCCCACCCGGCCCCGATTGGCCCTGACGAGAGGATTCCCCTCCACTACCAGCTCTCCTAGGGCAGCCCTCTGCCCAGCAGCCCATCGGCTAAGGACCTGAGGCAAAGGACGACTCCTTCAGAGGCGACTCTCCTTCAGAGACGTCTCCAGATCGTATCTGCAGGTATCCGCAGGTGAACCAAGAAGCCGACAATAAGTAAGTGTGGCAACGGCAGGATCAGAAGCAATTACTTCCCCCCATACTACCCTACCACTCAACCTAGAAACTAAGCCATTATAAAATCTTCATATTGTGGTAGCATTACATTTACAAGTGTGCCCAATAGCCTCTCTGTGAAAGCTGAATTTAGAAGTATCCCCAATAGCCTCTCTGTGAACATTGAATTTAGAAGTGTGCCTAAATAGCCTCTCTGTGAAAGTTGAATTTAGAAGTGCCCCCAATATCCTCTGTGAAGGTTGAACTTAGAAGTGTGCCCAATAGCCTCTCTGTGAAAGTTGAATCTAGAAGTGTGCCCAATAGCCTCTCTGTGTAAGTTGAATCTAGAAGTACACGAAAAAGCCTCTGTGAAAAGTTGAATTTAAAAGTGTCCCCAAAAGCCTCTCTTTGAAAGTTGAATCTAGAAGTGTGCCCAATAGCCTCTGTGAAAAGTTGAATTTAGAAGTGTCCCCAGTAGTCTCTCTGTGAGAGTTGAATTTAGAAGTGCCCCCGATTGCCTCTCCGTGAAAGTTGAATTTAGAATTGTGCCCAAATAGCCTCTCTGTGAAAGTTGAATTCAGAAGTGTCCCCAATAGCCTCTCTGCGAAAGTTGAACTTAGAAGTGTGCCCAATAGCCCCTGTGAAAAGTTGAATTTAGAAGTGTCCCCAATTAGCCTTTCTGTGAAAGCTGAACTTAGAAGTGTCCCCAATTGCCTCTCCATGAAAGTTGAATTTAGAAGTGCACCCAATAGCCCCTGTGAAAAGTTGAATTTAGAAGTGTCCCCAAATAGCCTCTCTGTGAAAGTTGAATTTAGAAGTGTGCACAATAGCCTCTCTGTGAAAGTTGAATTTAGAAATGTCCCCAATAGCCTCTTTGTGAAAGCTGAATTTAGAAGTATCCCCAATAGCCTCTCTGTGAAAGTTGAATTTAGAAGTGTGCCCAAATAGCCTCTCTGTGAAAGTTGAATTCAGAAGTGTGACCAAATAGCCTCTGTGTGAAAGTTGAACTTAGAAGTGTGCCCAATATCCTCTCTGTGAAAGTTGAATCTAGAAGTGCGCCCAATAGCCCCTGAGAAAAGTTGAATTTAGAAGTGCCCCCAATAGCCTCTCTGTGAAAGTTGAACTTAGAAGTGTCCCCAATTGCCTCTCCATGAAAGTTGAATTTAGAAATGCGCCTAATAGCCTCTGTGAAAAGTTGAATTTAGAAGTGTGCCCAAATAGCCTCTCTGTGAAAGTTGAATTCAGAAGTGTGCCCAAATAGTCTCTCTGTGAAAGTTGAATTAGGAAGTGTGCCCAATAGCCTCTCTGTGAAAGTTGAAGCTAGAAGGGCGCCCAATAGCCTCTCTGTGAAAGTTGAACTTAGAAGTGTCCCCAATTGCCTCTCTGTGAAAGTTGAACTCAGAAGTGCGCCCAATAGCCCCTGTGAAAAGTTGAATTTAGAAGTGTCCCCAATAGCCTCTCTGTGAAAGTTGAATTTAGAAGTGTGCCCAAATAGCCTCTCTGTGAAAGTTGAACTTAGAAGTGTCCCCAATTGCCTCTCTGTGAAAGTTGAATTTAGAAGTGCGCCCAATAGCCTCTGTGAAAAGTTGAATTTAGAAGTGTCCCCAATAGCCACTCTGTGAAATCTGAATTCAGAAGTGTCCCCAATAGCCTCTCTGTGAAAGTTGAAGTTAGAAGTGTGCCCAAATAGCCTCTCTGTGAAAGCTGAATTCAGAAGTATGCCCAAATAGCCTCTCTGTGAATGTTGAACTTAAAAGTGTCTGTAACGCTCACCTGATTCCCGCAGAGGTGCCGGTCTTGACTGGGTGAATGCCGTGTCTTCAAAGGTGATGTGTAACACACGGTTGGTTCCTCGGGCTGGTCCTCTGTGCACTGTGTGTCTGACTCGGAGAGTAAGATGTCTGCAGATAGAAAATATGGGAGTAATGAACTGGGGTTATTGGGTGCCTCTCTCCTCTTCCCTTTCTCTTCTCCTGTAGGACCCCAAAGGTTAACGATCTCACCTTAGGTAGGTGAACGCCGAGCTCTCCATCTGCCTCGGGGGCAGGGTGCCGTAACCAGTTTCTTCACTGGATAAGGGTGCAGGCCTCTTGACCTCAGAGGACTGCTGTCCGTCGTTTACTGCACGAACGGTAAGTTCTGGGCACTTCAAATGTCTTAAAAGTCTTTAAGTGCGTAAGGCGTGGCTGCTGTGGAGCGGTGCCGAGGAGCACGTGAGTATGGCTTTTGACTTATGTAAAGTTCTTTTGTAATGATACCTCTTGTTTTGCAGGGTTCCGGCGATGGCGGATGGCGGGCTGAAGAGAGTTGAGGATCAAACCCGCGTGAGGAATAGAAGCGCTTGGAAGCACGTAAGTGAGCGCTTGTTGCCTGCTTCACGATGCGCACTAACTGTCTCTTTTACCTTGCAGGTACAAGTTCGGAGCTTTAGAGAAGCTGAAGGGTGCTGGGATACCCGCTGATTTCAGTGTGGGAAGGAGTGATGGCACGTGAGTAGTAAAGTTGCCCAATGTCTCTAAACGCACCTTCTTTTGTCTTTCAGATGCGGGATGCAGCGTTGAAGGCCTCCGGAGCGTGCGAAGAGCCGGTAAGCTTTTGTCTTTCAGATGCCGAAATGCAGCGCGAAGACCTCCGGAGGGTGCGAAGAGTCGGTAAGCCTTTGTCTTTCAGATGCCGGAATGCAGCGCGAGGCGTTGGTGACAGCCGCTGGACCAGGTAAGAGATGCGCTGCCACTGAAGACCGTAGTGCTAACCTGTTCTTTCTTTGTCTTTATAGGTGCTGCAGAAGACTGGATTCCAGGATGGTAAGCCTTTGTTCCCTTAGGCACAGGATCAGAAGACACGGTGAGCGTTCTGCTGCAGAGAATGCAGAATAACGCAAAGCAAGATTCATCCATCGGGTGTGGTTTAAATAGCCTCCTGTAGTGCTTAGGTGTCTCCTTCCACGGCCTCGCCTAGGTAAGAAAAGAGTTCCTGCTTTCCAGAAGAGTTCCAGTGTTCTGAACCTAGGGAGTGGCTCCTGCCCCACCCAACAGGAAAAGTAGTCCCAAACAGAAGAGGATCAGGGGCTCAACTGGCAGGTAAGTAAGCAGCATGGTCTGCTGCAGGTAAGTCCACCCAAGCATTATGAGCCCGGCGCTTCCAGTGCTGGGACTGGGCATATTTATGAGCCTGGTGCCACTGGCGCCAGGACAGGGTCCAAAAGGTCCCAATTGGGACTGGCCGGCACCCGGAACCGGGGTTATGGGTCTGCTTCCAAGGGAGTTGGGTAAGTCCTGACCCTTTGGAAGCAGAGATCATGACAGCACCCCCCCTCAAGGCCCCTCCCAAACCGGGCTTCTCCGGGGGTTTGGGCTTGTTAGGAAATGTTCGATGAAATCTTTTGATTAGACGAGGCGCGTGGTGTCATGTCTCGCTGGCACCGCGGCTCCCTTTGGCGGCGCTGGAGAATGCGGACTTTGTCCTTGTTTCCTTCTCCCAGCATGGCTCCTGTTACTACAGGTAGCGTTGCAGTGTTCCCGTCTTCAGTCAGACGTCCTCTGACGTCACCGCGCTGTTCCAAGGATCCCGGATATGGTGCAGCAGAACCACAGCTCAGCGCGTCGCTTCTCTCCTCAGACGCTCTGTAAGTTCGCAGCTAGGGTGCATGTTACCTACATCCTTGTCCTTAAACTTACCTTTTCTCTTTACCTACCTATCTACATATCTACAGACTTGCGTCCGTATCCAGCCTCCCTCTCCCGACCTCCGAGACTCCTCAAGACTCCTCCTCCATCCAACTCGCTCGGTACTACTCTTTTCTCACTTCTGTCTGTTTTTTCCATGATTATATTGCAGCTCATACCCTGTTTGTTTAAATTAGAATACAGACGCAGACAGAGTCCTGCAAATAGAATCCTTCCCACGTTGAAGATCGACGTACCGAGGACGATTGGATCCATCTCCGTTCCGGCAGGGTTTTCTCCCCCAGGAGGGTTTCCCTGGGATCCCTTACACCACCACTTGTTTCCTAATCAGGAGAGGGGAGGTGTCAGGGTCCCTAGGGGGCTCCCCCAACTGCCTCGTTGATTGCTGCACCAACAGGTTAGTGTTTGAAAACCTCACAGCAAGCGACGCCCGTAAAAAAGAAATCTAATTATGACAACGCTGCAAGCAGCGTTAGACCAGGTGCAGCAATTAACGACTGTGGTACAAGGTTTGTCCCATGAGGTACAAGCCTTGAAACATGAAAACGCTTATCTGAAACAGCAAATGTCAGTGAAGCCTCCCACAAGTTCGGAAATCCCTCCGGGTCCATTACCAGGAGGGAAATATGACGGGAATCCTCAATCACTAAGGGAATTTCTGGACGCATGCACAGTGCAATTCGCATTTAAAACATCTTTTTTCCCCTCAGATAGAGATAGAGTAGGATACATGATTACCCATCTAACAGGACCTGCTCTAGCCTGGGCCACCCCTATTGTAACTTCTAATAACGCCATTCTTGATTCAGTGCCCGCTTTCACTGCCAGCCTGAAGGCTATGTTTTCAAGAAAAGAGTACCATGTCTCCACTCAGGAGAAACTGCTAGATATCAAGCAAGGATCCTTAGGTATTCTAGAATACATCACTCGTTTCAAACAAATGGCGGCCGGCACCTCGTGGGCTGATGACGCTCTGATAACTTTGTTCAGAAGGGGGCTTCATGATGAGTTAAAAGACGAACTCGCGCGGGTCTCTAGGCCCAATACTCTTGCGGAATTGGTCTCCCTCACCATGCAGTTAGACTATCGGCTACAAGAACGACAAGCGGAAAGGAAGAAAGGGAGAAGTCACCGCTTTGGGCCAGACATAGTTTCAGTTCCCAAAACCACTAATTCAGATGAACCTATGCAAGTGGGAATCACCCGGGGACCTCTTACTCCAGAGGAACGGGCTCGCAGGAAAAGCCAAGGGCTATGTATGTACTGCGGCTCTTCCTCTCATACAGTACAAGAATGCCCTATTGCTCCTCTTAGACGGCAATCACGTTCGGGAAACGCCAGACCCCAACCGCTAAGGGAACAACGGTCGGGGCAACGGGTGCTGGTTCCCACTCTCCAACCCTGATTCCTCCATCATTGGACATGGTAGTTTTACGGATCTCTCTTTCCTTACCAGATAGAACCGTAGTAACGGTACCCGCCTTGATAGATTGTGGTGCAGCGGGATTGTTCATAGACGATTTGTGGGCTACATCACAGAATTTACCTCGCTCTCCCAAACCCTTTGCCATACCAGTTGAAGGGGTGGATGGCACGCCTCTAGTTTCAGGACCTATACGGGAACAAACGTTCGCCTTAAAGATGTCTATCGGTTCCCACAGAGAAGAGATCATATTCGACATTATTAAGGCCGCCCACTATCCCGTCATTTTGAGGTTACCCTGGTTAAAGCTACACAATCCATTCATAAATTGGTCAGCTGGTTCTATTTTCTTGGGGTCAGAACACTGTGTTCAACACTGTCTTGCAGACAGCTCTGTAGGATTCTTTACTCCTCCTTCACCTCCTGACAGATCCCATAAAATAGTGGACCAGATCAGTCTTCTTCCTCCCGAATATGAGGAGTTCCAGGACATTTTTTCTTCTCCTCAGTTCTCGGACCTTCCGCCTCATAGAAGAGACGATTGTTCGATTCAACTTGAATCTTCACAACCCATACCCTTCGGTAAAATGTACATCCTTTCGGAGAAGGAAAAATCGGTCTTAAGACAGTATCTGGATACCAACCTCAAGAACGGTCTGATAACGGAATCAATCTCTCCGGCAGGGGCATCATTGTTTTTCATAGCGAAGAAGGACACAGACGAATTAAGGCCCTGCATAGATTATCGGGGTCTTAACAAAATCACCATTCCGGATCGTTATCCGATGCCACTCATCCCTGATATTTTGGAGGCCGTAAAGGGAGCCACCATCTACACTAAACTAGATCTCAGAGGAGCCTATCACCTCATCAGGATTAAGGAGGGGGACGAGTGGAAAACAGCCTTTCGCACCCCTTTTGGTCATTTCGAGTACCGGGTGATGCCCTTTGGTTTATCAAATGCTCCTGCTGTTTTCCAGAGATTTATCGACCATATATTTTCTGATCTCCTTCTCCACACAACAGTCGTATATCTCGATGACATCCTGGTGTACTCCAAGGACCCAAAAGAACATCACCAACATGTGAGTCAAGTTTTACACAGATTACGGAACAACCACCTATTCTGTAAACCAGAAAAGTGCAAATTTCATCAGGCTACAGTTACTTATCTAGGGTTCGTCCTGTCCTCCTCTGGGATTTCAATGGATCCCAGCAAAGTAACAGCAATTCTAGAATGGTCTCCACCTCGTACCGTCAGAGAACTCCAAAGTTTTCTGGGATTCTCAAACTTTTACAGGAAGTTTATTGCAGGGTTTTCTTCTGTTGTTCTACCACTAACAAGGCTGCTTAAGAAGGGGAAGACTTTCGAATGGACAATAGAAGCTCAGTCCGCCTTTGACACTTTGAAAACTCTTTTTACGTCAGCCCCAATCTTACGAACTCCAGACCAGAGCCTACCCTTTATTGTAGAAACAGACGCCTCACACTTCGCCTTGGGAGCCGTGTTGAAACAGACTCAGGCAATCGGATTAGAACATCCTGTGGCCTATCTTTCGAAAACCTTCTCTCCCTCGGAAATCAACTACACAGTATTAGAGAAGGAACTATTGGCCATAAAACGAGCATTTCAGGAATGGAGACATCTCCTATTGGGTTCCCAACATCCTATCGAAGTACGCACGGATCATCAAAATCTTAAAAGCCTCCAGTACGCAGAAACACGTAACAGTCGGCAAGCTAGATGGGCACATTTCTTTTCTCCCTACAACATAACATTCACAATCATTCCGGGTAACACCAATCTACAAGCCGATGCATTATCACGCAGAGATCCAACATGCAAACCTGGTTTTCAGACCGAAAAACTGTTTCCTCGGGCTACATTTATTGCTGTAGTCCAAGATTTCCTTCACTCAATTGCATCCCAAACCTGTCTCATCAAGGATTCTATCAGTCTTCAAATGGGAAAGTGGGGTCTCTCCTTTGAAGACGGATGCTATTATCAGAACCATCGAGTCTATGTCCCTACTCTCCAACTCCGTACTGAAGTGATGCATATGTGTCATGATTCTGTCATGGCCGGACATCGCGGTATAGCCAGTACTCGGGAGCTTGTTTTAAGGCATTTTTGGTGGGAAACCCTGGGTAAGGACGTGAAAAACTATGTTTCATCGTGCGTGGTTTGCCTCCAAGCCAAAACCCCTCGCAGCAAACCTTTTGGGAAATTGGCAATGGTACAAATACCTACCCGTCCCTGGCAACTGATTTCTACGGACTTCATTGTCGACTTGCCTACGTCTAATGGTTGTACCACCATTATGGTAACGGTCGATTATTTTACCAAATTGGCCCATTTTCTGGCTTTGCCCTCCATACCAACTGCCTCACAAATGGCCAGACGCTTCATCTATACCATATTTTCTCAGCATGGTCTTCCAGACAGTATAGTGTCCGATCGAGGTTCGCAGTATATCTCCCGATACTGGAAGCAGGTCTGTTCCGCTTTGGGGATTAAAAGAGCTTTAAGTTCAGGCTACCATCCTCAAACGAACGGACAGACCGAACGTTTGAATCAAACCCTGGAAACTTATCTGCGTTGCTTTGTGTCTGCGGCTCAAGATAACTGGATGGAACTGTTACCCTTGGCAGAGTTTGCCTATAACAACGCTCCTCATGCATCCATTAAGACAAGTCCATTCCATTGTACCTATGGATACCATCCCTCCTGTTCTCCTTCCTCCCTTCTCAAAACTTCGGCATTTCCAGATGCCGACGCCCTTATGGGGGACATCCAACAGGGACATCTTTTGGCCAGGACTGCTTTGCTAGAAGCACAGGAAAGCTCCAAACGCTTTGCGGATTTGCATCGATCACCATCACCCAAGATTACTCCGGGGGATTTGGTTTGGCTCTCGGCAAGATTCCTTCCTAGACACTTGATTCCGTCTAAATTGTCTCCTAAATTCTTTGGACCTTTCACTGTTTTAAGGTCGAAGGGCTCTCTAGCCTTTGAATTGCAACTTCCTCCATCTTGGTCCCGAATTCACCCAGTATTTCATGTGTCCCAACTCAAGCTCCATGTTCCAGATCGATTCGGTCGTTCTAAGGACTGTCCTCCACCTGTGTCAACTGAAGATCGTCCCGAATTCGAAGTCTCCGGTGTTTGTGATTCTCGTTATCATCATGGTCGACTTCAATATCTGATCCACTGGAAGGGGTATACTATAGCGGACCGTTCGTGGGAACCAGCCTCTGCTGTCCACGCACCTTTGATTGTTCGCCGCTTTCATAGGTTGCACCCCGACAAACCCGGTGGGGGGATCCTTGGAGGGGGGCATACTGTCATGTCTCGCTGGCACCGCGGCTCCCTTTGGCGGCGCTGGAGAATGCGGACTTTGTCCTTGTTTCCTTCTCCCAGCATGGCTCCTGTTACTACAGGTAGCGTTGCAGTGTTCCCGTCTTCAGTCAGACGTCCTCTGACGTCACCGCGCTGTTCCAAGGATCCCGGATATGGTGCAGCAGAACCACAGCTCAGCGCGTCGCTTCTCTCCTCAGACGCTCTGTAAGTTCGCAGCTAGGGTGCATGTTACCTACATCCTTGTCCTTAAACTTACCTTTTCTCTTTACCTACCTATCTACATATCTACAGACTTGCGTCCGTATCCAGCCTCCCTCTCCCGACCTCCGAGACTCCTCAAGACTCCTCCTCCATCCAACTCGCTCGGTACTACTCTTTTCTCACTTCTGTCTGTTTTTTCCATGATTATATTGCAGCTCATACCCTGTTTGTTTAAATTAGAATACAGACGCAGACAGAGTCCTGCAAATAGAATCCTTCCCACGTTGAAGATCGACGTACCGAGGACGATTGGATCCATCTCCGTTCCGGCAGGGTTTTCTCCCCCAGGAGGGTTTCCCTGGGATCCCTTACACCACCACTTGTTTCCTAATCAGGAGAGGGGAGGTGTCAGGGTCCCTAGGGGGCTCCCCCAACTGCCTCGTTGATTGCTGCACCAACAGGTTAGTGTTTGAAAACCTCACACGTGGACATATTCTGCAGGTTCCCAGGACCTTTCTTGGGGGCCGTAACCTTTCCAGTCAATCAGGTAAAATAGTTTAGATTTGGAGATCTTAGAATCCAGGATACTTTTGACTTCAAACTCGAGTTCTCCATCAACTAGGATAGGTTTTGGAGATTTAGTTAGTCGGGTTTTAGGTTGCACAGGTTTTAGTAGAGAGACGTGGAAGACCGGGTGTATCTTCATGTGAGGGGGCAAGTCCAACTTGACCGCTACCGGATTTACTATGGTAGTGATTGAATAGGGACCAAGGTATCTTGGGTTGAATGTGCTGGTCCTTTTAGAGGTAGATATTTGGTGGATAACCAGACTTGATTTCCTACTTGATATTGGGGGGCTTCCTTCCGATGTTGGTCTGCTCCTTTCTTGTATTGTTCTTTAGCCCTTTGAAGGTGAGAAACGGCTTCCTTAAAGGCTTGGGTGATTGTAGAATGCAGGTGGTCTACTGCTGGTGTTCCAAGATCTTGGAGTGGATCCAAATCCGAGGTTCGAGGGTGACTACCGTATAAAAGAAAGAACGAGGTCTTCCCGGTTCCCGAGTGGACAGAGTTATTGTAGGCATATTCGGCTATCCAAAGGATATCTTTCCAAGTTTTTTCAGTTTGTTGCAGCATGCAGCGTAAATACTGTTCCAGAGTTTGATTGGTCCTCTCGGTTTGTCCGTCGGTTTGGGGGTGGTGGCTGGTCGAAAGTCTCACATCAATTTGAGCCGACCGACAGCAACTTCGTCAAAAATGAGAAATAAATTGACTTCCTCGATCCGAAATTAGAACCGAAGGAAAACCGTGCAGTCGGACGATGTTTTCGAGAAATTCTCGGGCCAGAGTTGCTGCTGATGGTAAGCCTTTGAGTGGAATGAAGTGCGCCATCTTGGAGAATAGGTCCACGATTACTAAGATCGTATTGTATCCGGAGCATGGAGGTAGATCGGTGATGAAGTCCATAGAAAGCGTATGCCAAGGGCGAGGTGGGATGTCAATAGGGCGTAAGAGGCCGGCTGGTTTTTCCTTTTGACTCTTGTTTTGGGCGCATACTCCACAGGACATTATAAAGTCGCTGATATCTTTTTTCCAAGACGGCCACCAGAAGTAGCGCTTGATCTTTTCCGGGGTTTTGGCCATACCGGGATGTCCTTCCATTAAAGAATCGTGATAACAGGAGATTACCTTTTTCTGTAAATCTGTGCTGGGCAGGTATAACCGTCCTTGGAAATACAATAGATTGTCCTTCACCGTAAAGTCCTTTCCCTGCAGATGCCAATTCTGTATGTCTGCTGGAGTTACCAGTTGCCTGGCTTTATCCTTAACTTCTTCAATGGATTGTGTGGCGATTACACCCAGAATTCTTTGTTCGGGAATGATAGGTACAGGTTTAGGATTGATCAAGTGTTCTTCCACTCCCATCCGAGAAAGGGCGTCAGCTTTACCGTTTTTCGTACCAGGTCGGTAGGTAATTATGAAGTCAAACTCGGCAAAGAATAGTGCCCAACGGAGTTGCCTAGAGGATTGAGCTTTCGCGGTTTTCAAATATTGCAGGTTACGGTGATCTGTGATCACAGTAACGGTGTGTCGGGCCCCCAGAAGATAATGCCGCCAAGCCTTAAAGGCGGACTTGATAGCCAGAAGTTCCTTATCAGTAATAGTGTAATTGATTTCAGGAGGCGAGAATTTGCGGGACCAAAATGCCACGGGATGCAACTGATTGGTTACTGGGTCCTTTTGTGATAAAACTGCTCCCATGGCAAGACTCGAAGCATCAGTTTCAACAATGTAGGGGAGTTCTGGGTGAGGATGTTTTAAGATCGGTGCAGAGATAAATTTAGTCTTCAAATTCTGGAAAGCTTGTTCCGCCTCGGTAGACCATTCAAAACGTTTGTTTTTCTTTAACAGGGCGGTGATGGGCTGGACTATTCGAGAGAATTCGGGGATAAACCTGCGGTAAAAGTTAGCGAAGCCTAACATGCTTTGAACACCTTTTACGGAGGATGGCGAAGGCCACTTGAGAATTGCATCGACCTTCTTTGAATCCATACGCACTCCGCTAGGTGATAATATGAATCCCAAGAATTCAACTTCAGTCACGTTGAAAACACATTTTTCCAACTTAGCGAAAAGTTTGTGTTGACGCAACCTCTCGAGGACCATTTTCACGTGTTTCCGATGTTCAGTTTCCGATGAAGAATAAACGAGGATGTCGTCAATATAGACAACGACACACACATCTATGAGCTCTCTGAGGACGTCGTTCATAAAATATTGAAAGGCAGCCGGGGCATTGCAAAGTCCGAAGGGCATGACCTGATATTCAAATAGCCCATACTTGGTGCGGAAGGCCGTCTTCCATTCATCGCCCTCTTTTACTCGTACCAAGTGGTAGGCTCCTCTAAGATCCAGCTTTGTATATATGCATGCTTTTCTGACTTGGTCCAGGAGTTCAGGGATCAAAGGTAACGGATATCTATTCTTAACGGTGATCTGGTTCAGGGCGCGATAATCTATACAAGTTCTAAGGTCCCCTTCTTTTTTTGGAACAAAGAACAAAGCTGAGGAAGCAGGGGACTTGGAAGGACGGATAAACCCATTCGCTAGGTATTGATCCAGGTACTGTCGGAGGTGAAGATTCTCCGGCTCGGTGAGGGCATAAATTCTACTACAAGGAGGGGTAGATCCAGGTATCAGGTCTATCTGACAGTCATAAGACCTATGAGGAGGTAGAGAGTTAGCTTGATCCTTCCGGAAGACATCTTGGAATTCTAGGTATTCAGGAGGTAACTGGGGAACCTCCGAAGAAATTGCTGCCAGTGCAACATCAGGTCGAGGGTAACAAATGGAGACACATTCTGGAAACTGAACCGTTCTTGCTCGCCAATCGATCTGAGGATTGTGCTTCTCTAACCAAGGAATTCCTAGAATAATCTGGAACTGAGGGGCCTTGATCACATCGAACACGATCTTCTCATAGTGTCCATCTTGACTTACTAACGTCACTTCTTGGGTGGTATGCGTTACTGGTCCGGAAGCTATCTCCGTACCATCCACCGTAGTAATGACGTCCTTTACAGCCTTTGGACAAAGAGTCAGATTCATCCTCAATACCATTTCATGATCCACATAATTGCCGATGGCACCGCTGTCGACGTAAGCTTCAATCGCATGTAATCGATCCGGACGTTCAGGGCTAATGAGGACCATAGGTATCACGAAATGCGAGGTCACGGAACTGGTTTTAACGCTCGGCAAGAGGACCTCTATTCTTGTCGGGCGAGGTTGTTTCCCTGCTCAGAGTTTGTGACCCTGGTAACTGCAGCTCCTACTGCCTTCTTGGCTGGTTTCACCGGACAGTCTCGAAGAAAGTGCCCCGAGTTTCCGCAATAGAGGCATAATTGCAGCTGTTTTCTCCTTTCCCGCTCCTTTTGGGTTAGTGGTCCTTTCAGGCCCCCTATTTGCATGGGTTCCCCGGAGTCTGCTCCTTTGGTAGGAGTTGGTGGTTTGGAAAACACTCGAGCATCAAACTTGGAACGATCGGCCTTCCTGTTCTGTAGTCTGTGGTCTATTTGAACGACTAAGTCAATATAGTCCGAGCAGTCTTGCGGGGGATTCACTACTTGGGTTAACACATCTTTGAGCTCTCCACGTAGACCTCTATAAAACAGCGTAATCCTTTTGTCCTCAGGCCATTGGGTTTCCACTATCAGTCTGTTGAAAGACGCAATATAAGCCAAAAGGTCTTGATTACCCTGTCGTAATGAAAGGAGCTCATTGTCCAAGGCCTGCCCCAGTGAATGTCTTGCGAACAGTTTTTCCATGCTGAGCTGAAAAGCTTGAAAATCATGGAGAACCGGATCATCCTGATTAACTAGAGGGATCGACCAATCTGCCGCACTGCCACAGAGGTACGAAAGCACGAAAGCTACCTTAGCTTGATCTGTTGGGAAGGCTGCTGGCCGGCATAAGAAGTGCAAGCGGCACTGATTAATGAATACTGCAAACCTCTTTGGGTCACCAGAAAATCGTTCGGGCGGAGCCAGAGGCACATTCCCGGGTAGGTTGATCTGCACTGGGTTCGTAGAGGATGTTGAAGGATGATTTGCCCCTGATGCGGGCAACTGAGTTTGTCCGGCTTGTGACTGTAGCAATTGTCTAGCAAGATCATCTGTTCGCTCCTTGGAAATAATCAGTTCCTTTCTTAGAGCATTCGTTTCCTTGCGGGCTGCATGCACTTCTGCTCTTAGTTCCCCAAGTAACTGGGCTAGCTGGTCGGTATCCGAGGTTTCCATAGCGCCTGGGTGGGAGTTTTGCGGTGGCTTTGCGTTCTGTAACGCTCACCTGATTCCCGCAGAGGCGCCGGTCTTGACTGGGTGAATGCCGTGTCTTCAAAGGTGATGTGTAACACACGGTTGGTTCCTCGGGCTGGACCTCTGTGCACTGTGTGTCTGACTCGGAGAGTAAGATGTCTGCAGATAGAAAATATGGGATTAATGAACTCGGGTTATTGGGTGCCTCTCTCCTCTTCCCTTTCTCTTCTCCTGTAGGACCCCAAAGGTTAACGATCTCACCTTAGGTAGGTGAACGCCGAGCTCTCCATCTGCCTCGGGGGCAGGGTGCCGTAACCAGTTTCTTCACTGGATAAGGGTGCAGGCCTCTTGACCTCAGAGGACTGCTGTCCGTCGTTTACTGCACGAACGGTAAGTTCTGGGCACTTCAAATGTCTTAAAAGTCTTTAAGTGCGTAAGGCGTGGCTGCTGTGGAGCGGTGCCGAGGAGCACGTGAGTATGGCTTTTGACTTATGTAAAGTTCTTTTGTAATGATACCTCTTGTTTTGCAGGGTTCCGGCGATGGCGGATGGCGGGCTGAAGAGAGTTGAGGATCGAACCCGCGTGAGGAATAGAAGCGCTTGGAAGTACGTAAGTGAGCGCTTGTTGCCTGCTTCACGATGCGCACTAACTGTCTCTTTTACCTTGCAGGTACAAGTTCGGAGCTTTAGAGAAGCTGAAGGGTGCTGGGATACCCGCTGATTTCGGCGTGGGAAGGAGTGATGGCACGTGAGTAGTAAAGTTGCCCAATGTCTCTAAACGCACCTTCTTTTGTCTTTCAGATGCGGGATGCAGCGTTGAAGGCCTCCGGAGCGTGCGAAGAGCCGGTAAGCTTTTGTCTTTCAGATGCCGGAATGCAGCGCGAAGACCTCCGGAGGGTGCGAAGAGTCGGTAAACCTTTGTCTTTCAGATGCCGGAATGCAGCGCGAGGCGTTGGTGACAGCCGCTGGACCAGGTAAGAGATGCGCTGCCACTGAAGACCGTAGTGCTAACCTGTTCTTTCTTTGTCTTTATAGGTGCTGCAGAAGACTGGATTCAAGGATGATAAGCCCTTGTTCCCTTAGGCACAGGATCAGAAGACACGGTGAGCGTTCTGCTGCAGAGAATGCAGAATAATGCAAAGCAAGATTCATTCCAGAAGAGTTCCAGTGTTCTGAACCTAGGGAGTGGCTCCTGCCCCACCCAACAGGAAAAGTAGTCCCAAACAGAAGAGGATCAGGGGCTCAACTGGCAGGTAAGTAAGCAGCATGGTCTGCTGCAGGTAAGTCCACCCAAGCATTATGAGCCCGGCGCTTCCAGTGCTGGGACTGGGCATATTTATGAGCCTGGTGCCACTGGCGCCAGGATAGGGTCCAAAAGGTCCCAATTGGGACTGGCCGGCACCCGGAACCGGGGTTATGGGTCTGCTTCCAAGGGAGTTGGGTAAGTCCTGACCCTTTGGAAGCAGAGATCATGACAGTGTCCCCAATAGCCTCTCTGTGAAAGTTGAATTTAGAAGTGTGCCCAATAGTCTCTCTGTGAGAGTTGAATTTAGAAGTGCGCCCAATAGCCCCTGTGAAAAGTTGAATTTAGAAGTGACCCCAAATAGCCTCTCGATGAAAGTTGAATTCAGAAGTGTCCCCAATAGCCTCTCTGTGAAAATTGAATTTAGAAGTGCGCCCAATAGCCTCTGTGAAAAGTTGAATTTAGAAGTGTCCCCAATAGCCTCTCTGTGAAAGCTGAATTCAGAAGTATCCCCAATAGCCTCTCTGTGAAAGTTGAAGTTAGAAGTGTGCCCAAATAGCCTCTCTGTGAAAGCTGAATTCAGAAGTATGCCCAAATAGCCTCTCTGTGAATGTTGAACTTAAAAGTGTCCCCAATAGCCTCTCTGTGAGAGTTGAATTTAGAAGTGTGCCCAAATAGACTCTCGATGAAAGTTGAATTCAGAAGTGTCCCCAATAGCCTCTCTGTGAAAATTGAATTTGGAAGTGCACCCAATATCCTCTGTGAAAAGTTGAATTTAGAAGTGTGCCCAATAGCCTCTCTGTGAAAATTGAATTTAGAAGTGTGCCCAAATAGCCTCTCTGTGAAAGTTGAATTTAGAAGTGCCCCCAATATCCTCTGTGAAAGTTGAACTTCGAAGTGTGCCCAATAGCCTCTCTGTGAAAGTTGAATTTAGAAGTACACGAAAAAGCCTCTGTGAAAAGTTGAATTTAAAAATGTCCTCAATAGCCTCTCTTTGAAAGTTGAATCTAGAAGTGTGCCCAATAGCCTCTGTGAAAAGTTGAATTTAGAAGTGTCCCCAATAGTCTCTCTGTGAGAGGTGAATTTAGAAGTGCCCCCAATATCCTCTGTGAAATTTGAACTTAGAAGTGTGCCCAATAGCCTCTCTGTGAAAGTTGAATTTAGAAGTACACGAAAAAGCCTCTGTGAAAAGTTGAATTTAAAAGTGTCCTCAATAGCCTCTCTTTGAAAGTTGAATCTAGAAGTGTGCCCAATAGCCTCTGTGAAAGTTGAATTTAGAAATGTCCCCAATAGCCTCTTTGTGAAAGCTGAATTTAGAAGTATCCCCAATAGCCTCTCTGTGAAAGTTGAATTTAGAAGTGTGCCCAAATAGCCTCTCTGTGAAAGTTGAATTCAGAAGTGTGACCAAATAGCCTCTGTGTGAAAGTTAAACTTAGAAGTGTGCCCAATAGCCTCTCTGTGAAAGTTGAATCTAGAAGTGCGCCCAATAGCCTCTCTGTGAAAGTTGAACTTAGAAGTGTCCCCAATTGCCTCTACGTGAAAGTTTAATTTAGAAATGCACCCAATAGCCTCTGTGAAAAGTTGAATTTAGAAGTGTGCCCAAATAGCCTCTCTGTGAAAGTTGAATTCAGAAGAGTGCCCAAATAGCCTCTCTGTGAAAGTTGAATTTAGAAGTGCCCCCAATATCCTCTGTGAAAGTTGAACTTAGAAGTGTGCCCAATAGCCTCTCTGTGAAAGTTGAATTTAGAAGTACACGAAAAAGCCTCTGTGAAAGTTGAATTTAGAAGTGTGCCCAAACAGCCTCTCTGTGAAAGTTGAACTTAGAAGTGTCCCCAATTGCCTCTCTGTGAAAGTTGAATTCAGAACTGTCCCCAATAGCCTCTTTGCGAAAGTTGAACTTAGAAGTCTGCCCAATAGCCCCTGTAAAAAGTTGAATTAAGAAGTGTCCCCAAATAGCCTCTCTGTGAAAGTTGAACTTAGACGCGTCCCCAATTGCCTCTCCGTGAAAGTTGAATTTAGAAGTGCACCCAATAGCCCCTGTGAAAAGTTGAATTTAGAAGTGTCCCCAATTAATTCTCCGTGAAAGTTGAATTTAGAAGTGCGCCCAATAGCCCCTGTGAAAAGTTGAATTTAGAAGTGTCCCCAAATAGCCTCTCTTTGAAAGTTGAATTTAGAAGTGTGCCCAAACAGAACTTAGAAGTGTGCCCAATAGCCTCTCTGTGAAAGTTGAATTTAGAAATGTCCCCAATAGCCTCTTTGCGAAAGTTGAACTTAGAAGTGTGCCCAATAGCCCCTGCGAAAAGCTGAATTTAGAAGTGTCCCCAAATAGCCTCTCTGTGAAAGTTGAACTTAGAAGTGTCCCAAATTGCCTCTCCGTGAAAGTTGAACTTAGAAGTGTGCCCAATAGCCTCTCTGTGAAAGTTGAATTTAGAAATGTCCCCAATAGCCTCTTTGTGAAAGCTGAATTTAGAAGTATCCCCAATAGCCTCTCTGTGAAATTGAATTTAAAAGTGTGCCCAAATAGCCTCTCTGTGAAAGTTGAATTCAGAAGTGCCCCCAATAGCCTCTCTGTGAAAGTTGAATTTAGAAATGCGCCCAATAACCTCTGTGAAAAGTTGAATTTAGAAGTGTGCCCAAATAGCCTCTCTGTGAAAGTTGAATTTAGAAATGCGCCCAATAGCCTTTGTGAAAAGTTGAATTTAGAAGTGTGCCCAAATAGCCTCTCTGTGAAAGTTGAATTCAGAAGTGTGCCCAAATAGCCTCTCTGTGAAAGTTGAATTAGGAAGTGTGCCCAATAGCCTCTCTGTGAAAGTTGAATTTAGAAGTGTGCCCAAATAGCCTCTCTGTGAAAGTTGAACTTAGAAGTGTCCCCAATTGCCTCTCTGTGAAAGTTGAATTCAGAAGTGTCCCCAATAGCCTCTTTGTGAAAGTTGAACTTAGAAGTGTGCCCAATAGCCCTCTGAAAAGTTGAATTAAGAAGTGTCCCCAAATAGCCTCTCTGTGAAAGTTGAAATTAGAAGTGTCCCCAATTGCCTCTCCGTGAAAGTTGAATTTGGAAGTGCGCCCAATAGCCCCTGTGAAAAGTTGAATTTAGAAGTGTGCCCAAATAGCCTCTCTGTGAAAGTTGAATTTATGAGTGTGCCCAAACAGCCTCTCTGTGAAAGTTGAATTTAGAAGTGTGCCCAAACAGCCTCTGTGAAAGTTGAACTTAGAAGTGTCCCCAATAGCCTCTCTGTGAAAGTTGAATTCAGAAGTGTCCCCAATAGCCTCTCCGTGAAAGTTGAATTTAGAAGTGCGCCCAATAGCCCCTGTTAAAAGTTGAATTTAGAAGTGTCCCCAAATAGCCTCTCTGTGAAAGTTAAACTTAGAAGTGTCCCCAATTGCCTCTCCGTGAAAGTTGAATTTAGAAGTGCGCCCAATAGCCCCTGTGAAAAGTTGAATTTAGAAGTGTCCCCAAATAGCCTCTCTTTGAAATTTGAATTTAGAAGTGTGCCCAATAGCCTCTCTGTGAAAGTTTAATTTAGAAGTGTGACCAAATAGCCTCTGTGTGAAAGTTGAATTTAGAAGTGTGCCCAAATAGCCTCTCTATGAAAGTTGAATTCAGAAGTGTCCCCAATAGCCTCTCTGTGAAAATTGAATTTAGAAGTGCGCCCAATATCCTCTGTGAAAAGTTGAATTTAGAAGTGTGCCCAATAGCCTCTCTGTGAAAATTGAATTTAGAAGTGTGCCCAAATAGCCTCTCTGTGAAAGTTGAATTTAGAAGTGCCCCCAATATCCTCTATGAAAGTTGAACTTAAAAGTGTGCCCAATAGCCTCTCTGTGAAAGTTGAATCTAGAAGTACACCCAAAAGCCTCTGTGAAAAGTTGAATTTAAAAGTGTCCCCAATAGCCTCTATTTGAAAGTTGAACTTAGAAGTGTGCCCAATAGCCTCTCTGTGAAAGTTGAATCTAGAAGTACACGAAAAAGCCTCTGTGAAAAGTTGAATTTAAAAGTGTCCTCAATAGCCTCTCTTTGAAAGTTGAATTTAGAGGTGTCCCCAATAGTCTCTCTGTGAGAGGTGAATTTAGAAGTGCCCCCAATTGCCTCTCCGTGAAAGTTGAATTTAGAAGTGTGCCCAATTAGCCTCTCTGTGAAAGTTGAATTCAGAAGTGTCCCCAATAGCCTCTTTGCGAAAGTTGAACTTAGAAGTGTGCTCAATAGCCCCTGTGAAAAGTTGAATTTAGAAGTGTCCCCAAATAGCCTCTCTGCGAAAGTTGAACTTAGAAGTGTCCCCAATTGCCTCTCCGTGAAAGTTGAACTTAGAAGTGTGCCCAATAGCCTCTCTGTGAAAGTTGAATTTAGAAATGTCCCCAATAGCCTCTTTGTGAAAGCTGAATTTAGAAGTATCCCCAATAGCCTCTCTGTGAAAGTTGAATTTAGAAGTGTGCCCAAATAGCCTCTCTGTGAAAGTTGAATTCAGAAGTGTGACCAAATAGCCTCTTTGTGAAAGTTGAACTTAGAAGTGTGCCCAATAGCCTCTCTGTGAAAGTTGAATCTAGAAGTGTGCCCAAATAGCCTCTCTGTGAAAGTTGAATTCAGAAGTGTGCCCAAATAGCCTCTCTGTGAAAGTTGAATTAGGAAGTGTGCCCAAATAGCCTCTCTGTGAAAGTTGAATTTAGAAGTGTGCCCAAATAGCCTCTCTGTGAAAGTTGAACTTAGAAGTGTCCCCAATTGCCTCTCTGTGACAGTTGAATTCGAAGTGTCCCCAATAGCCTCTTTGCGAAAGTTGAACTTAGAAGTGTGCCCAATAGCCCCTGTGAAAAGTTGGATTAAGAATTGTCCCCAAATAGCCTCTCTGTGAAAGTTGAACTTAGAAGTGTCCCCAATTGCCTCTCCGTGAAAGTTGAATTTAGAAGTGCGCCCAATAGCCCCTGTGAAAAGTTTAATTTAGAAGTGTGCCCAAACAGCCTCTCTGTGAAAGTTGAATTTAGAAGTGTGCCCAAACAGCCTCTGTGAAAGTTGAACTTAGAAGTGTCTCCAATAGCCTCTCTGTGAAAGTTGAATTCAGAAGTGTCCCCAATAGCCTCTTTGCGAAAGTTGAACTTAGAAGTGTGCCCAATAGCCCCTGTGAAAAGTTGAATTTAGAAGTGTCCCCAAATAGCCTCTCTGTGAAAGTTGAACTTAGAAGTGTCCCCAATTGCCTCTCCGTGAAAGTTGAATTTTGAAGTGCGCCCAATAGCCCCTGTGAAAAGTTGAATTTAGAAGTGTCCCCAAATAGCCTCTCTGTGAAAGTTGAACTTAGAAGTGTCCCCAATTGCCTCTCCGTAAAAGTTGAATTTAGAAGTGCGCCCAATAGCCCCTGTTAAAAGTTGAATTTAGAAGTGTCCCCAAATAGCCTCTCTGTGAAAGTTGAACTTAGAAGTGTCCCCAATTGCCTCTCCGTGAAAGTTGAATTTAGAAGTGCGCCCAATAGCCCCTGTGAAAAGTTGAATTTAGAAGTGTCCCCAAATAGCCTCTCTTTGAAATTTGAATTTAGAAGTGTGCCCAATAGCCTCTCTGTGAAAGTTGAATTTAGAAGTGTGACCAAATAGCCTCTGTGTGAAAGTTGAATTTAGAAGTGTGCCCAAATAGCCTTTCTTTGAAAGTTGAATTCAGAAGTGTCCCCAAAAGCCTCTCTCTGAAAATTGAATTTAGAAGTGCGCCCAATATCCTCTGTGAAAAGTTGAATTTAGAAGTGTGCCCAATAGCCTCTCTGTGAAAATTGAATTTAGAAGTGTGCCCAAATAGCCTCTCTGTGAAAGTTGAATTTAGAAGTGTCCCCAATAGTCTCTCTGTGAGAGGTGAATTTAGAAGTGCCCCCAATTGCCTCTCCGTGAAAGTTGAATTTAGAAGTGTGCCCAAATAGCCTCTCTGTGAAAGTTGAATTCAGAAGTGTCCCCAATAGCCTCTTTGCGTAAGTTGAACTTAGAAGTGTGCTCAATAGCCCCTGTGAAAAGTTGAATTCAGAAGTGTCCCCAATAGCCTCTCTGTGAAAGTTGAACTTAGAAGTGTCCCCAATTGCCTCTCCGTGAAAGTTGAACTTAGAAGTGTGCCCAATAGCCTCTTTGTGAAAGTTGAACTTAGAAGTGTGCCCAATAGCCTCTCTGTGAAAGTTGAACTTAGAAGTGTGCCCAATAGCCCCTGTGAAAAGTTGAATTAAGAATTGTCCCCAAATAGCCTCTCTGTGAAAGTTGAACTTAGAAGTGTCCCCAATTGCCTCTCCGTGAAAGTTGAATTTAGAAGTGTCCCCAATAGTCTCTCTGTGAGAGGTGAATTTAGAAGTGCCCCCAATTGCCTCTCCGTGAAAGTTGAATTTAGAAGTGTGCCCAAATAGCCTCTCTGTGAAAGTTGAATTCAGAAGTGTCCCCAATAGCCTCTTTGCGAAAGTTGAACTTAGAAGTGTGCTCAATAGCCCCTGTGAAAAGTTGAATTTAGAAGTGTCTCCAAATAGCCTCTCTGTGAAAGTTGAACTTAGAAGTGTCCCCAATTGCCTCTCCGTGAAAGTTGAACTTAGAAGTGTGCCCAATAGCCTCTTTGTGAAAGTTGAACTTAGAAGTGTGCCCAATAGCCTCTCTGTGAAAGTTGAATCTAGAAGTGTGCCCAAATAGCCTCTCTGTGAAAGTTGAATTCAGAAGTGTGCCCAAATAGCCTCTCTGTGAAAGTTGAATTAGGAAGTGTGCCCAAATAGCCTCTCTGTGAAAGTTGAATTTAGAAGTGTGCCCAAATAGCCCCTCTGTGAAAGTTGAACTTAGAAGTGTCCCCAATTGCCTCTCTGTGACAGTTGAATTCGAAGTGTCCCCAATAGCCTCTTTGCGAAAGTTGAACTTAGAAGTGTGCCCAATAGCCCCTGTGAAAAGTTGAATTAAGAATTGTCCCCAAATAGCCTCTCTGTGAAAGTTGAACTTAGAAGTGTCCCCAATTGCCTCTCCGTGAAAGTTGAATTTAGAAGTGCGCCCAATAGCCCCTGTGAAAAGTTTAATTTAGAAGTGTGCCCAAACAGCCTCTCTGTGAAAGTTGAATTTAGAAGTGTGCCCAAACAGCCTCTCTGTGAAAGTTGAATTTAGAAGTGTGCCCAAACAGCCTCTGTGAAAGTTGAACTTAGAAGTGTCCCCAATAGCCTCTCTGTGAAAGTTGAATTCAGAAGTGTCCCCAATAGCCTCTTTGCGAAAGTTGAACTTAGAAGTGTGCCCAATAGCCCCTGTGAAAAGTTGAATTTAGAAGTGTCCCCAAATAGCCTCTCTGTGAAAGTTGAACTTAGAAGTGTCCCCAATTGCCTCTCCGTGAATGTTGAATTTTGAAGTGCGCCCAATAGCGCCTGTGGAAAGTTGAATTTAGAAGTGTCCCCAAATAGCCTCTCTGTGAAAGTTGAACTTAGAAGTGTCCCCAATTGCCTCTCCGTCAAAGTTGAATTTAGAAGTGCGCCCAATAGCCCCTGTTAAAAGTTGAATTTAGAAGTGTCCCCAAATAGCCTCTCTGTGAAAGTTGAACTTAGAAGTGTCCCCAATTGCCTCTCCGTGAAAGTTGAATTTAGAAGTGCGCCCAATAGCCCCTGTGAAAAGTTGAATTTAGAAGTGTCCCCAAATAGCCTCTCTTTGAAATTTGAATTTAGAAGTGTGCCCAATAGCCTCTCTGTGAAAGTTGAATTTAGAAGTGTGACCAAATAGCCTCTGTGTGAAAGTTAAATTTAGAAGTGTGCCCAAATAGCCTCTCTATGAAAGTTGAATTCAGAAGTGTCCCCAATAGCCTCTCTCTGAAAATTGAATTTAGAAGTGCGCCCAATATTCTCTGTGAAACGTTGAATTTAGAAGTGTGCCCAATAGCCTCTCTGTGAAAATTGAATTTAGAAGTGTGCCCAAATAGCCTCTCTGTGAAAGTTGAATTTAGAAGTGCCCCCAATATCCTCTGTGAAAGTTGAACTTAAAAGTGTGCCCAATAGCCTCTCTGTGAAAGTTGAATCTAGAAGTACACCCAAAAGCCTCTGTGAAAAGTTGAAATTTAAAGGTGTCCCCAATAGCCTCTCTTTGAAAGTTGAATCTAGAAGTGTGCCCAATAGCCTCTCTGTGAAAGTTGAATCTAGAAGTACACCCAAAAGCCTCTGTGAAAAGTTGAATTTAAAAGTGTCCCCAATAGCCTCTATTTGAAAGTTGAACTTAGAAGTGTGCCCAATAGCCTCTCTGTGAAAGTTGAATCTAGAAGTGTGCCCAATAGCCTCTGTGAAAAGTTGAATTTAGAAGTGTCCCCAATAGTCTCATGTGAGAGGTGAATTTAGAAGTGCCCCCAATTGCCTCTCCGTGAAAGTTGAATTTAGAAGTGTGCCCAAATAGCCTCTCTGTGAAAGTTGAATTCAGAAGTGTCCCCAATAGCCTCTTTGCGAAAGTTGAACTTAGAAGTGTGCTCAATAGCCCCTGTGAAAAGTTGAATTTAGAAGTGTCCACAAATAGCCTCTCTGTGAAAGTTGAACTTAGAAGTGTCCCCAATTGCCTCTCTGTGAAAGTTGAACTTAGAAGTGTGCCCAATAGCCTCTCTGTGAAAGTTGAATTTAGAAATGTCCCCAATAGCCTCTTTGTGAAAGCTGAATTTAGAAGTATCCCCAATAGCCTCTCTGTGAAAGTTGAATTTAGAAGTGTGCCCAAATAGCCTCTCTGTGAAAGTTGAATTCAGAAGTGTGACCAAATAGCCTCTCTGTGAAAGTTGAATCTAGAAGTGTGCCCAAATAGCCTCTCTGTGAAAGTTGAATTCAGAAGTGTGCCCAAATAGCCTCTCTGTGAAAGTTGAATTAGGAAGTGTGCCCAAATAGCCTCTCTGTGAAAGTTGAATTTAGAAGTGTGCCCAAATAGCCTCTCTGTGAAAGTTGAACTTAGAAGTGTCCCCAATTGCCTCTCTGTGACAGTTGAATTCGAAGTGTCCCCAATAGCCTCTTTGCGAAAGTTGAACTTAGAAGTGTGCCCAATAGCCCCTGTGAAAAGTTGAATTAAGAATTGTCCCCAAATAGCCTCTCTGTGAAAGTTGAACTTAGAAGTGTCCCCAATTGCCTCTCCGTGAAAGTTGAATTTAGAAGTGCGCCCAATAGCCCCTGTGAAAAGTTTAATTTAGAAGTGTGCCCAAACAGCCTCTCTGTGAAAGTTGAATTTAGAAGTGTGCCCAAACAGCCTCTCTGTGAAAGTTGAATTTAGAAGTGTGCCCAAACAGCCTCTGTGAAAGTTGAACTTAGAAGTGTCCCCAATAGCCTCTCTGTGAAAGTTGAATTCAGAAGTGTCCCCAATAGCCTCTTTGCGAAAGTTGAACTTAGAAGTGTGCCCAATAGCCCCTGTGAAAAGTTGAATTTAGAAGTGTCCCCAAATAGCCTCTCTGTGAAAGTTGAACTTAGAAGTGTCCCCAATTGCCTCTCCGTGAAAGTTGAATTTAGAAGTGCGCCCAATAGACCCTGTGAAAAGTGTAATTTAGAAGTGTCCCCAAATAGCCTCTCTGTGAAAGTTGAACTTAGAAGTGTCCCCAATTGCCTCTCCGTGAAAGTTGAATTTAGAAGTGCGCCCAATAGCCCCTGTTAAAAGTTGAATTTAGAAGTGTCCCCAATAGCCTCTTTGCGAAAGTTGAACTTAGAAGTGTGCCCAATAGCCCCTGTGAAAAGTTGAATTAAGAAGTGTCCCCAAAAAGCCTCTCTGTGAAAGTTGAACTTAGAAGTGTCCCCAATTGCCTCTCCGTGAAAGTTGAACTTAGAAGTGTGCCCAATAGCCTCTCTGTGAAAGTTGAATTTAGAAATGTCCCCAATAGCCTCTTTGTGAAAGCTGAATTTAGAAGTATCCCCAATAGCCTCTCTGTGAAAGTTGAATTTAAAAGTGTGCCCAAATAGCCTCTCTGTGAAAGTTGAATTCAGAAGTGTGACCAAATAGCCTCTGTGTGAAAGTTGAACTTAGAAGTGTGCCCAATAGCCTCTCAGTGAAAGTTCAATCTAGAAGTGCGCCCAATAGCCCCTGTGAAAAGTTGAATTTAGAAGTGCCCCCAATAGCCTCTCTGTGAAAGTTGAACTTAGAAGTGTCCCCAATTGCCTCTCCGTGAAAGTTGAATTTAGAAATGCGCCCAATAGCCTCTGTGAAAAGTTGAATTTAGAAGTGTGCCCAAACAGCCTCTCTGTGAAAGTTGAATTCAGAAGTGTGCCCAAATAGCCTCTCTGTGAAAGTTGAATTAGGAAGTGTGCCCAATAGCCTCTCTGTGAAAGTTGAATTTAGAAGTGTGCCCAAATAGCCTCTCTGCGAAAGTTGAACTTAGAAGTGTCTCCAATTGCCTCTCTGTGAAAGTTGAATTCAGAAGTTTCCCCAATAGCCTCTTTGCGAAAGTTGAACTTAGAAGTGTGCCCAATAGCCCCTGTGAAAAGTTGAATTAAGAAGTGCCCCAAATAGCCTCTCTGTGAAAGTTGAAATTAGAAGTGTCCCCAATTGCCTCTCCGTGAAAGTTGAATTTAGAAGTGCGCCCAATATCCCCTGTGAAAAGTTTAATTTAGAAGTGTGCCCAAATAGCCTCTCTGTGAAAGTTGAATTTAGAAGTGTGCCCAAACAGCCTCTCTGTGAAAGTTGAATTTAGAAGTGTGCCCAAACAGCCTCTCTGTGAAAGTTGAATTTAGAAGTGTCCCCAATAGCCTCTCTGTGAAAGTTGAATTCAGAAGTGTCACCAATAGCCTCTTTGCGAAAGTTGAATTCAGAAGTGTCCCCAATAGCCTCTTTGCGAAAGTTGAACTTAGAAGTGTGCTCAATAGCCCCTGTGAAAAGTTGAATTTAGAAGTGTCCACAAATAGCCTCTCTGTGAAAGTTGAACTTAGAAGTGTCCCCAATTGCCTCTCCGTGAAAGTTGAACTTAGAAGTGTGCCCAATAGCCTCTCTGTGAAAGTTGAATTTAGAAATGTCCCCAATAGCCTCTTTGTGAAAGCTGAATTTAGAAGCATCCCCAATAGCCTCTCTGTGAAAGTTGAATTTAGAAGTGTGCCCAAATAGCCTCTCTGTGAAAGTTGAATTCAGAAGTGTGACCAAATAGCCTCTTTGTGAAAGTTGAACTTAGAAGTGTGCCCAATAGCCTCTCTGTGAAAGTTGAATCTAGAAGTGTGCCCAAATAGCCTCTCTGTGAAAGTTGAATTCAGAAGTGTGCCCAAATAGCCTCTCTGTGAAAGTTGAATTAGGAAGTGTGCCCACATAGCCTCTCTGTGAAAGTTGAATTTAGAAGTGTGCCCAAATAGCCTCTCTGTGAAAGTTGAACTTAGAAGTGTCCCCAATTGCCTCTCCGTGAAAGTTGAATTTAGAAGTGCGCCCAATAGCCCCTGTGAAAAGTTTAATTTAGAAGTGTGCCCAAACAGCCTCTCTGTGAAAGTTGAATTTAGAAGTGTGCCCAAACAGCCTCTCTGTGAAAGTTGAATTTAGAAGTGTGCCCAAACAGCCTCTGTGAAAGTTGAACTTAGAAGTGTCCCCAATAGCCTCTCTGTGAAAGTTGAATTCAGAAGTGTCCCCAATAGCCTCTTTGCGAAAGTTGAACTTAGAAGTGTGCCCAATAGCCCCTGTGAAAAGTTGAATTTAGAAGTGTCCCCAAATAGCCTCTCTGTGAAAGTTTAACTTAGAAGTGTCCCCAATTGCCTCTCTGTGAAAGTTGAATTTAGAAGTGCGCCCAATAGCCCCTGTGAAAAGTTGAATTTAGAAGTGTCCCCAAATAGCCTCTCTGTGAAAGTTGAACTTAGAAGTGTCCCCAATTGCCTCTCCGTGAAAGTTGAATTTAGAAGTGCGCCCAATAGCCCCTGTTAAAAGTTGAATTTAGAAGTGTCCCCAATAGCCTCTTTGCGAAAGTTGAACTTAGAAGTGTGCCCAATAGCCCCTGTGAAAAGTTGAATTTAGAAGTGTCCCCAAAAAGCCTCTCTGTGAAAGTTGAACTTAGAAGTGTGACCAAATAGCCTCTGTGTGAAAGTTGAATTTAGAAGTGTGCCCAAATAGCCTCTCTGTGAAAGTTGAATTCAGAAGTGTCCCCCAATAGCCTCTCTTTGAAAGTTGAATTTAGAAGTGTGCCCAAACAGAACTTAGAAGTGTGCCCAATAGCCTCTCTGTGAAAGTTGAATTTAGAAGTGTGCCCAATAGCCCGTGTGAAAAGTTGAATTTAGAAGTGTCCCCAAATAGCCTCTCTGTGAAAGTTGAACTTAGAAGTGTCCCCAATTGCCTCTCCGTGAAAGTTGAACTTAGAAGTGTGCCCAATAGCCTCTCTGTGAAAGTTGAATTCAGAAATGTCCCCAATAGCCTCTTTGTGAAAGCTGAATTTAGAAGTATCCCCAATAGCCTCTCTGTGAAAGTTGAATTTAAAAGTGTGCCCAAATAGCCTCTCTGTGAAAGTTGAATTCAGAAGTGTGACCAAATAGCCTCTGTGTGAAAGTTGAACTTAGAAGTGTGCCCAATAGCCTCTCAGTGAAAGTTCAATCTAGAAGTGCGCCCAATAGCCCCTGTGAAAAGTTGAATTTAGAAGTGCCCCCAATAGCCTCTCTGTGAAAGTTGAACTTAGAAGTATCCCCAATTGCCTCTCCGTGAAAGCTGAATTTAGAAATGCGCCCAATAGCCTCTGTGAAAAGTTGAAGTTTAGAAGTGTGCCCAAATAGCCTCTCTGTGAAAGTTGAATTTAGAAGTGCGCCCAATAGCCCCTGTGAAAAGTGTAATTTAGAAGTGTCCCCAAATAGCCTCTCTGTGAAAGTTGAACTTAGAAGTGTCCCCAATTGCCTCTCCGTGAAAGTTGAATTTAGAAGTGCGCCCAATAGCCCCTGTTAAAAGTTGAATTTAGAAGTGTCCCCAATAGCCTCTCAGTGAAAGTTCAATCTAGAAGTGCGCCCAATAGCCCTTGTGAAAAGTTGAATTTAGAAGTGCCCCCAATAGCCTCTCTGTGAAAGTTGAACTTAGAAGTGTCCCCAATTGCCTCTCCGTGAAAGCTGAATTTAGAAATGCGCCCAATAGCCTCTGTGAAAAGTTGAAGTTTAGAAGTGTGCCCAAATAGCCTCTCTGTGAAAGTTGAATTCAGAAGTGTGCCCAAATAGCCTCTCTGTGAAAGTTGAATTAGGAAGTGTGCCCAATAGCCTCTCTGTGAAAGTTGAATTTAGAAGTGTGCCCAAATAGCCTCTCTGCGAAAGTTGAACTTAGAAGTGTCCCCAATTGCCTCTCTGTGAAAGTTGAATTCAGAAGTTTCCCCAATAGCCTCTTTGCCAAAGTTGAACTTAGAAGTGTGCCCAATAGCCCCTGTGAAAAGTTGAATTAAGAAGTGCCCCAAATAGCCTCTCTGTGAAAGTTGAAATTAGAAGTGTCCCCAATTGCCTCTCCGTGAAAGTTGAATTTAGAAGTGCGCCCAATAGCCCCTGTGAAAAGTTGAATTTAGAAGTGTGCCCAAATAGCCTCTCTGTGAAAGTTGAATTTAGAAGTGTGCCCAAACAGCCTCTCTGTGAAAGTTGAATTTAGAAGTGTGCCCAAACAGCCTCTCTGTGAAAGTTGAATTTAGAAGTGTGCTCCAAACAGCCTCTGTGAAAGTTGAACTTAGAAGTGTCCCCAATAGCCTCTCTGTGAAAGTTGAATTCAGAAGTGTCCCCAATAGCCTCTTTGCAAAAGTTGAACTTAGAAGTGTGCCCAATAGCCCCTGTGAAAAGTTGAATTTAGAAGTGTCCCCAAATAGCCTCTCTGTGAAAGTTGAACTTAGAAGTGTCCCCAATTGCCTCTCCGTGAAAGTTGAATTTAGAAGTGCGCCCAATAGCCCCTGTGAAAAGTTGAATTTAGAAGTGTCCCCAAATAGCCTCTCTGTGAAAGTTGAACTTAGAAGTGTCCCCAATTGCCTCTCCGTGAAAGTTGAATTTAGAAGTGCGCCCAATAGCCCCTGTGAAAAGTTGAATTTAGAAGTGTCCCCAAATAGCCTCTCTTTGAAAGTTGAATTTAGAAGTGTGCCCAAACAGCCTCTCTGTGAAAGTTGAACTTAGAAATGTCCCCAATAGCCTCTTTGTGAAAGCTGAATTTAGAAGTATCCCCAATAGCCTCTCTGTGAAAGTTGAATTTAGAAGTGTGACCAAATAGCCTCTGTGTGAAAGTTGAATTTAGAAGTGTGCCCAAATAGCCTCTCTGTGAAAGTTGAATTCAGAAGTGTCCCCCAATAGCCTCTCTTTGAAAGTTGAATTTAGAAGTGTGCCCAAACAGAACTTAGAAGTGTGCCCAATAGCCTCTCTGTGAAAGTTGAATTTAGAAATGTCCCCAATAGCCTCTTTGCGAAAGTTGAACTTAGAAGTGTGCCCAATAGTCCCTGTGAAAAGTTGAATTTAGAAGTGTCCCCAAATAGCCTCTCTGTGAAAGTTGAACTTAGAAGTGTCCCCTATTGCCTCTCCGTGAAAGTTGAACTTAGAAGTGTGCCCAATAGCCTCTCTGTGAAAGTTGAATTTAGAAATGTCCCCAATAGCCTCTTTGTGAAAGCTGAATTTAGAAGTATCCCCAATAGCCTCTCTGTGAAAGTTGAATTTAAAAGTGTGCCCAAATAGCCTCTCTGTGAAAGTTGAATTCAGAAGTGTGACCAAATAGCCTCTGTGTGAAAGTTGAACTTAGAAGTGTGCCCAATAGCCTCTCAGTGAAAGTTCAATCTAGAAGTGCGCCCAATAGCCCCTGTGAAAAGTTGAATTTAGAAGTGCCCCCAATAGCCTCTCTGTGAAAGTTGAACTTAGAAGTGTCCCCAATTGCCTCTCCGTGAAAGTTGAATTTAGAAATGCGCCCAATAGCCTCTGTGAAAAGTTGAATTTAGAAGTGTGCCCAAATAGCCTCTCTGTGAAAGTTGAATTCAGAAGTGTGCCCAAATAGCCTCTCTGTGAAAGTTGAATTAGGAAGTGTGCCCAATAGACTCTCTGTGAAAGTTGAATTTAGAAGTGTGCCCAAATAGCCTCTCTGCGAAAGTTGAACTTAGAAGTGTCCCCAATTGCCTCTCTGTGAAAGTTGAATTCAGAAGTTTCCCCAATAGCCCCTGTGAAAAGTTGAATTAAGAAATGCCCCAAATAGCCTCTCTGTGAAAGTTGAAATTAGAAGTGTCCCCAATTGCCTCTCTGTGAAAGTTGAATTTAGAAGTGCGCCCAATAGCCCCTGTGAAAAGTTGAATTTAGAAGTGTGCCCAAATAGCCTCTCTGTGAAAGTTGAATTTAGAAGTGTGCCCAAACAGCCTCTCTGTGAAAGTTGAATTTAGAAGTGTGCCCAAACAGCCTCTGTGAAAGTTGAACTTAGAAGTGTCCCCAATAGCCTCTCTGTGAAAGTTGAATTCAGAAGTGTCCCCAATAGCCTCTTTGCGAAAGTTGAACTTAGAAGTGTGCCCAATAGCCCCTGTGAAAAGTTGAATTTAGAAGTGTCCCCAAATAGCCTCTCTGTGAAAGTTGAACTTAGAAGTGTCCCCAATTGCCTCTCCGTGAAAGTTGAATTTAGAACTGCGCCCAATAGCCCCTGTGAAAAGTTGAATTTAGAAGTGTCCCCAAATAGCCTCTCTGTGAAAGTTGAACTTAGAAGTGTCCCCAATTGCCTCTCCGTGAAAGTTGAATTTAGAAGTGCGCCCAATAGCCCCTGTGAAAAGTTGAATTTAGAAGTGTCCCCAAATAGCCTCTCTTTGAAAGTTGAATTTAGAATTGTGCCCAAACAGCCTCTCTGTGAAAGTTGAACTTAGAAATGTCCCCAATAGCCTCTTTGTGAAAGCTGAATTTAGAAGTATCCCCAATAGCCTCTCTGTGAAAGTTGAATTTAGAAGTGTGACCAAATAGCCTCTGTGTGAAAGTTGAATTTAGAAGTGTGACCAAATAGCCTCTGTGTGAAAGTTGAACTTAGAAGTGTGCCCATTAGCCTCTCTGTGAAAGTTGAATCTAGAAGTGCGCCCATTAGCCCCTGTGAAAAGTTGAATTTAGAAGTGCCCCCAATAGACTCTCGATGAAAGTTGAATTCAGAAGGGTCCCCAATAGCCTCTCTGTGAAAATTGAATTCAGAAGTGCGCCCAATATCCTCTGTGAAAAGTTGAATTTAGAAGTGTGCCCAATAGCCTCTCTTTGAAAATTGAATTTAGAAGTGTGCCCATATAGCCTCTCTGTGAAAGTTGAATTTAGAAGTGCCCCCAATATCCTCTGTGAAAGTTGAACTTAGAAGTGTGCCCAATAGCCTCTCTGTGAAAGTTGAATCTAGAAGTACACCCAAAAGCCTCTGTGAAAAGTTGAATTTAAAAGTGTCACCAATAGCCTCTCTTTGAAAGTTGAATCTAGAAGTGTGCCCAATAGCCTCTCTGTGAAAGTTGAATCTAGAAGTACACCCAAAAGCCTCTGTGAAAAGTTGAATTTAAAAGTGTCCCCAATAGCCTCTCTTTGAAAGTTGAACTTAGAAATGTGCCCAATAGCCTCTCTGTGAAAGTTGAATCTAGAAGTACACGAAAAAGCCTCTTTGAAAAGTTGAATTTAAAAGTGTCCTCAGTAGCCTCTCTTTGAAAGTTGAATTTAGAAGTGTGCCCAAATAGCCTCTCTGTGAAAGTTGAATTCAGAAGTGTCCCCAATAGCCTCTTTGCGAAAGTTGAACTTAGAAGTGTGCCCAATAGCCCCTGTGAAAAGTTGAATTTAGAAGTGTCCTCAAATAGCCTCTCTGTGAAAGTTGAACTTAGAAGTGTCCCCAATTGCCTCTCCGTGAAAGTTGAACTTAGAAGTGTGCCCAATAGCCTCTCTGTGAAAGTTGAATTTATAAATGTCCCCAATAGCCTCTTTGTGAAAGCTGAATTTAGAAGTATCCCCAATAGCCTCTCTGTGAAAGTTGAATTCAGAAGTGTGCCCAAATAGCCTCTCTGTGAAAGTTGAATTCAGAAGTGTGACCAAATAGCCTCTGTGTGAAAGTTGAATTTAGAAGTGTGCCCAAACAGCCTATCTGTGAAAGTTGAATTTAGAAGTGTGCCCAAACAGCCTCTGTGAAAGTTGAACTTAGAAGTGTCCCCAATAGCCTCTCTGTGAAAGTTGAATTCAGAAGTGTCCCCAATAGCCTCTTTGCGAAAGTTGAACTTAGAAGTGTGCCCAATAGCCCCTGTGAAAAGTTGAATTTAGAAGTGTCCCCAAATAGCCTCTCTGTGAAAGTTGAACTTAGAAGTGTCCCCAATTGCCTCTCCGTGAAAGTTGAATTTAGAAGTGCGCCCAATAGCCCCTGTGAAAAGTTGAATTTAGAAGTGTCCCCAAATAGCCTCTCTGTGAAAGTTGAACTTAGAAGTGTCCCCAATTGCCTCTCCGTGAAAGTTGAATTTAGAAGTGCGCCCAATAGCCCCTGTGAAAAGTTGAATTTAGAAGTGTCCCCAAATAGCCTCTCTTTGAAAGTTGAATTTAGAAGTGTGCCCAAACAGTCTCTCTGTGAAAGTTGAACTTAGAAATGTCCCCAATAGCCTCTTTGTGAAAGCTGAATTTAGAAGTATCCCCAATAGCCTCTCTGTGAAAGTTGAATTTAGAAGTGTGACCAAATAGCCTCTGTGTGAAAGTTGAATTTAGAAGTGTGCCCAAATAGCCTCTCTGTGAAAGTTGAATTCAGAAGTGTCCCCCAATAGCCTCTCTTTGAAAGTTGAATTTAGAAGTGTGCCCAAACAGAACTTAGAAGTGTGCCCAATAGCCTCTCTGTGAAAGTTGAATTTAGAAATGTCCCCAAGAGCCTCTTTGCGAAAGTTGAATTTAGAAGTGTGACCAAATAGCCTCTGTGTGAAAGTTGAATTTAGAAGTGTGCCCAAATAGCCTCTCTGTGAAAGTTGAATTTAGAAATGTCCCCAATAGCCTCTTTGCGAAAGTTGAACTTAGAAGTGTGCCCAATAGCCCCAGTGAAAAGTTGAATTTAGAAGTGTCCCCAAATAGCCTCTCTGTGAAAGTTGAACTTAGAAGTGTCCCCAATTGCCTCTCCGTGAAAGTTGAACTTAGAAGTGTGCCCAATAGCCTCTCTGTGAAAGTTGAATTTAGAAATGTCCCCAATAGCCTCTTTGTGAAAGCTGAATTTAGAAGTATCCCCAATAGCCTCTCTGTGAAAGTTGAATTTAAAAGTGTGCCCAAATAGCCTCTCTGTGAAAGTTGAATTCAGAAGTGTGACCAAATAGCCTCTCTGTGAAAGTTGAACTTAGAAGTGTCCCCAATTGCCTCTCCGTGAAAGTTGAATTTAGAAATGCGCCCAATAGCCTCTGTGAAAAGTTGAATTTAGAAGTGTGCCCAAATAGCCTCTCTGTGAAAGTTGAATTCAGAAGTGTGCCCAAATAGCCTCTCTGTGAAAGTTGAATTAGGAAGTGTGCCCAATAGCCTCTCTGTGAAAGTTGAATTTAGAAGTGTGCCCAAATAGCCTCTCTGCGAAAGTTGAACTTAGAAGTGTCCCCAATTGCCTCTCTGTGAAAGTTGAATTCAGAAGTTTCCCCAATAGCCTTTTTTCGAAAGTTGAACTTAGAAGTGTGCCCAATAGCCCCTGTGAAAAGTTGAATTAGGAAGTGCCCCAAATAGCCTCTCTGTGAAAGTTGAAATTAGAAGTGTCCCCAATTGCCTCTCCGTGAAAGTTGAATTTAGAAGTGCGCCCAAAAGCCCCTGTGAAAAGTTGAATTTAGAAGTGTGCCCAAATAGCCTCTCTGTGAAAGTTGAATTTAGAAGTGTGCCCAAACAGCCTCTCTGTGAAAGTTGAATTTAGAAGTGTGCCCAAACAGCCTCTCTGTGAAAGTTGAATTTAGAAGTGTGCCCAAACAGCCTCTGTGAAAGTTGAACTTAGAAGTGTCCCCAATAGCCTCTCTGTGAAAGTTGAATTCAGAAGTGTCCCCAATAGCCTCTTTGCGAAAGTTGAACTTAGAAGTGTGCCCAATAGCCTCTGTGAAAAGTTGAATTTAGAAGTGTCCCCAAATAGCCTCTCTGTGAAAGTTGAACTTAGAAGTGTCCCCAATTGCCTCTCCGTGAAAGTTGAATTTAGAAGTGCGCCCAATAGCCCCTGTGAAAAGTTGAATTTAGAAGTGTCCCCAAATAGCCTCTCTTTGAAAGTTGAATTTAGAAGTATCCCCAATAGCCTCTCTGTGAAAGTTGAACTTAGAAATGTCCCCAATAGCCTCTTTGTGAAAGCTGAATTTAGAAGTATCCCCAATAGCCTCTCTGTGAAAGTTGAATTTAGAAGTGTCCCCAAATAGCCTCTCTGTGAAAGTTGAACTTAGAAGTGTCCCCAATTGCCTCTCCGTGAAAGTTGAATTTAGAAGTGCGCCCAATAGCCCCTGTGAAAACTTGAATTTAGAAGTGTCCCCAAATAGCCTCTCTGTGAAAGTTGAACTTAGAAGTGTCCCCAATTGCCTCTCCGTGAAAGTTGAATTTAGAAGTGCGCCCAATAGCCCCTGTGAAAAGTTGAATTTAGAAGTGTCTCCAAATAACCTCTCTGTGAAAGTTGAATTCAGAAGTGTGCCCAAATAGCCTCTCTGTGAAAGTTGAATTAGGAAGTGTGCCCAATAGCCTCTCTGTGAAAGTTGAATTTAGAAGTGTGCCCAAATAGCCTCTCTGCGAAAGTTGAACTTAGAAGTGTCCCCAATTGCCTCTCTGTGAAAGTTGAATTCAGAAGTTTCTCCAATAGCCTTTTTGCGAAAGTTGAACTTAGAAGTGTGCCCAATAGCCCCTGTGAAAAGTTGAATTTAGAAGTGTGCCCAAATAGCCTCTCTGTGAAAGTTGAAATTAGAAGTGTCCCCAATTGCCTCTCCGTGAAAGTTGAATTTAGAAGTGCGCCCAAAAGCCCCTGTGAAAAGTTGAATTTAGAAGTGTGCCCAAATAGCCTCTCTGTGAAAGTTGAATTTAGAAGTGTGCCCAAACAGCCTCTCTGTGAAAGTTGAATTTAGAAGTGTGCCCAAACAGCCTCTCTGTGAAAGTTGAATTTAGAAGTGTGCCCAAACAGCCTCTGTGAAAGTTGAACTTAGAAGTGTCCCCAATAGCCTCTCTGTGAAAGTTGAATTCAGAAGTGTCCCCAATAGCCTCTTTGCGAAAGTTGAACTTAGAAGTGTGCCCAATAGCCCCTGTGAAAAGTTGAATTTAGAAGTGTCCCCAAATAGCCTCTCTGTGAAAGTTGAACTTAGAAGTGTCCCCAATTGCCTCTCCGTGAAAGTTGAATTTAGAAGTGCGCCCAATAGCCCCTGTGAAAAGTTGAATTTAGAAGTGTCCCCAAATAGCCTCTCTGTGAAAGTTGAACTTAGAAGTGTCCCCAATTGCCTCTCCGTGAAAGTTGAATTTAGAAGTGCGCCCAATAGCCCCTGTGAAAAGCTGAATTTAGAAGTGTCCCCAAATAGCCTCTCTTTGAAAGTTGAATTTAGAAGTGTGCCCAAACAGCCTCTCTGTGAAAGTTGAACTTAGAAATGTCCCCAATAGCCTCTTTGTGAAAGCTGAATTTAGAATTATCCCCAATAGCCTCTCTGTGAAAGTTGAATTTAGAAGTGTGACCAAATAGCCTCTGTGTGAAAGTTGAATTTAGAAGTGTGCCCAAATAGCCTTTCTGTGAAAGTTGAATTCAGAAGTGTCCCCCAATAGCCTCTCTTTGAAAGTTGAATTTAGAAGTGTGCCCAAACAGAACTTAGAAGTGTGCCCAATAGCCTCTCTGTGAAAGTTGAATTTAGAAATGTCCCCAATAGCCTCTTTGCGAAAGTTGAACTTAGAAGTGTGCCCAATAGCCCCTGTGAAAAGTTGAATTTAGAAGTGTCCCCAAATAGCCTCTCTGTGAAAGTTGAACTTAGAAGTGTCCCCAATTGCCTCTCTGTGAAAGTTGAACTTAGAAGTGTGCCCAATAGCCTCTCTGTGAAAGTTGAATTTAGAAATGTCCCCAATAGCCTCTTTGAGAAAGCTGAATTTAGAAGTATCCCCAATAGCCTCTCTGTGAAAGTTGAATTTAAAAGTGTGCCCAAATAGCCTCTCTGTGAAAGTTGAATTCAGAAGTGTGACCAAATAGCCTCTGTGTGAAAGTTGAACTTAGAAGTGTGCCCAATAGCCTCTCAGTGAAAGTTCAATCTAGAAGTGCGCCCAATAGCCCCTGTGAAAAGTTGAATTTAGAAGTGCCCCCAATAGCCTCTCTGTGAAAGTTGAACTTAGAAGTGTCCCCAATTGCCTCTCCGTGAAAGTTGAATTTAGAAATGCGCCCAATAGCCTCTGTGAAAAGTTGAATTTAGAAGTGTGCCCAAATAGCCTCTCTGTGAAAGTTGAATTCAGAAGTGTGCCCAAATAGCCTCTCTGTGAAAGTTGAATTAGGAAGTGTGCCCAATAGCCTCTCTGTGAAAGTTGAATTTAGAAGTGTGCCCAAATAGCCTCTCTGCGAAAGTTGAACTTAGAAGTGTCCCCAATTGCCTCTCTGTGAAAGTTGAATTCAGAGGTTTCCCCAATAGCCTCTTTGCGAAAGTTGAACTTAGAAGTGTGCCCAATAGCCCCTGTGAAAATTTGAATTAAGAAGTGCCCCAAATAGCCTCTCTGTGAAAGTTGAAATTAGAAGTGTCCCCAATTGCCTCTCTGTGAAAGTTGAATTTAGAAGTGCGCCCAATAGCCCCTGTGAAAAGTTGAATTTAGAAGTGTGCCCAAATAGCCTCTCTGTGAAAGTTGAATTTAGAAGTGTGCCCAAACAGCCTCTCTGTGAAAGTTGAATTTAGAAGTGTGCCCAAACAGCCTCTCTGTGAAAGTTGAATTTAGAAGTGTGCCCAAACAGCCTCTGTGAAAGTTGAACTTAGACGTGTCCCCAATTGCCTCTCTGTGAAAGTTGAATTCAGAAGTGTCCCCAATAGCCTCTTTGCGAAAGTTGAACTTAGAAGTGTGCCCAATAGCCCCTGTGAAAAGTTGAATTTAGAAGTGTCCCCAAATAGCCTCTCTGTGAAAGTTGAACTTAGAAGTGTCCCTAATTGCCTCTCCGTGAAAGTTGAATTTAGAAGTGCGCCCAATAGCCCCTGTGAAAAGTTGAATTTAGAAGTGTCCCCAAATAGCCTCTCTGTGAAAGTTGAACTTAGAAGTGTCCCCAATTGCCTCTCCGTGAAAGTTGAATTTAGAAGTGCGCCCAATAGCCCCTGTGAAAAGTTGAATTTAGAAGTGTCCCCAAATAGGCTCTCTTTGAAAGTTGAATTTAGAAGTGTGCCCAAACAGCCTCTCTGTGAAAGTTGAACTTAGAAATGTCCCCAATAGCCTCTTTGTGAAAGCTGAATTTAGAAGTATCCCCAATAGCCTCTCTGTGAAAGTTGAATTTAGAAGTGTGACCAAATAGCCTCTGTGTGAAAGTTGAATTTAGAAGTGTGCCCAAATAGCCTCTCTGTGAAAGATGAATTCAGAAGTGTGACCAAATAGCCTCTGTGTGAAAGTTGAACTTAGAAGTGTGCCCATTAGCCTCTCTGTGAAAGTTGAATCTAGAAGTGCGCCCATTAGCCCCTGTGAAAAGTTGAATTTAGAAGTGCCCCCAATAGACTCTCGATGAAAGTTGAATTCAGAAGGGTCCCCAATAGCCTCTCTGTGAAAATTGAATTCAGAAGTGCGCCCAATATCCTCTGTGAAAAGTTGAATTTAGAAGTGTGCCCAATAGCCTCTCTGTGAAAATTGAATTTAGAATTGTGCCCAAATAGCCTCTCTGTGAAAGTTAAATTTAGAAGTGCCCCCAATATCCTCTGTGAAAGTTGAACTTAGAAGTGTGCCCAATAGCCTTTCTGTGAAAGTTGAATCTAGAAGTACACCCAAAAGCCTCTGTGAAAAGTTGAATTTAAAAGTGTCCCCAATAGCCTCTCTTTGAAAGTTGAATCTAGAAGTGTGCCCAATAGCCTCTCTGTGAAAGTTGAATCTAGAAGTACACCCAAAAGCCTCTGTGAAAAGTTGAATTTAAAAGTGTCCCCAATAGCCTCTCTTTGAAAGTTGAACTTAGAAATGTGCCCAATAGCCTCTCTGTGAAAGTTGAATCTAGAAGTACACGAAAAAGCCTCTTTGAAAAGTTGAATTTAAAAGTGTCCTCAATAGCCTCTCTTTGAAAGTTGAATTTAGAAGTGTGCCCAAATAGCCTCTCTGTGAAAGTTGAATTCAGAAGTGTCCCCAATAGCCTCTTTGCGAAAGTTGAACTTAGAAGTGTGCCCAATAGCCCCTGTGAAAAGTTGAATTTAGAAGTGTCCTCAAATAGCCTCTCTGTGAAAGTTGAACTTAGAAGTGTCCCCAATTGCCTCTCCGTGAAAGTTGAACTTAGAAGTGTGCCCAATAGCCTCTCTGTGAAAGTTGAATTTAGAAATGTCCCCAATAGCCTCTTTTTGAAAGCTGAATTTAGAAGTATCCCCAATAGCCTCTCTGTGAAAGTTGAACTTAGAAGTGTCCCCAATTGCCTCTCCGTGAAAGTTGAATTTAGAAGTGCGCCCAATAGCCCCTGTGAAAAGTTGAATTTAGAAGTGTCCCCAAATAGCCTCTCTGTGAAAATTGAACTTAGAAGTGTCCCCAATTGCCTCTCCGTGAAAGTTGAATTTAGAAGTGCGCCCAATAGCCCCTGTGAAAAGTTGAATTTAGAAGTGTCCCCAAATAGCCTCTCTTTGAAAGTTGAATTTAGAAGTGTGCCCAAACAGCCTCTCTGTGAAAGTTGAACTTAGAAATGTCCCCAATAGCCTCTTTGTGAAAGCTGAATTTAGAATTATCCCCAATAGCCTCTCTGTGAAAGTTGAATTTAGAAGTGTGACCAAATAGCCTCTGTGTGAAAGTTGAATTTAGAAGTGTGCCCAAATAGCCTCTCTGTGAAAGTTGAATTCAGAAGTGTCCCCCAATAGCCTCTCTTTGAAAGTTGAATTTAGAAGTGTGCCCAAACAGAACTTAGAAGTGTGCCCAATAGCCTCTCTGTGAAAGTTGAATTTAGAAATGTCCCCAATAGCCTCTTTGCGAAAGTTGAACTTAGAAGTGTGCCCAATAGCCCCTGTGAAAAGTTGAATTTAGAAGTGTCCCCAAATAGCCTCTCTGTGAAAGTTGAACTTAGAAGTGTCCCCAATTGCCCCTCCGTGAAAGTTGAATTTAGAAGTGCGCCCAATAGCCCCTGTGAAAAGTTGAATTTAGAAGTGTCCCCAAATAGCCTCTCTTTGAAAGTTGAATTTAGAAGTGTGCCCAAACAGCCTCTCTGTGAAAGTTGAACTTAGAAATGTCCCCAATAGCCTCTTTGTGAAAGCTGAATTTAGAATTATCCCCAATAGCCTCTCTGTGAAAGTTGAATTTAGAAGTGTGACCAAATAGCCTCTGTGTGAAAGTTGAATTTAGAAGTGTGCCCAAATAGCCTCTCTGTGAAAGTTGAATTCAGAAGTGTCCCCCAATAGCCTCTCTTTGAAAGTTGAATTTAGAAGTGTGCCCAAACAGAACTTAGAAGTGTGCCCAATAGCCTCTCTGTGAAAGTTGAATTTAGAAATGTCCCCAATAGCCTCTTTGCGAAAGTTGAACTTAGAAGTGTGCCCAATAGCCCCTGTGAAAAGTTGAATTTAGAAGTGTCCCCAAATAGCCTCTCTGTGAAAGTTGAACTTAGAAGTGTCCCCAATTGCCTCTCCGTGAAAGTTGAATTTAGAAATGCGCCCAATAGCCTCTGTGAAAAGTTGAATTTAGAAGTGTGCCCAAATAGCCTCTCTGTGAAAGTTGAATTCAGAAGTGTGCCCAAATAGCCTCTCTGTGAAAGTTGAATTAGGAAGTGTGCCCAATAGCCTCTCTGTGAAAGTTGAATTTAGAAGTGTGCCCAAATAGCCTCTCTGCGAAAGTTGAACTTAGAAGTGTCCCCAATTGCCTCTCTGTGAAAGTTGAATTCAGAGGTTTCCCCAATAGCCTCTTTGCGAAAGTTGAACTTAGAAGTGTGCCCAATAGCCCCTGTGAAAATTTGAATTAAGAAGTGCCCCAAATAGCCTCTCTGTGAAAGTTGAAATTAGAAGTGTCCCCAATTGCCTCTCTGTGAAAGTTGAATTTAGAAGTGCGCCCAATAGCCCCTGTGAAAAGTTGAATTTAGAAGTGTGCCCAAATAGCCTCTCTGTGAAAGTTGAATTTAGAAGTGTGCCCAAACAGCCTCTCTGTGAAAGTTGAATTTAGAAGTGTGCCCAAACAGCCTCTCTGTGAAAGTTGAATTTAGAAGTGTGCCCAAACAGCATCTGTGAAAGTTGAACTTAGAAGTGTCCCCAATTGCCTCTCTGTGAAAGTTGAATTCAGAAGTGTCCCCAATAGCCTCTTTGCGAAAGTTGAACTTAGAAGTGTGCCCAATAGCCCCTGTGAAAAGTTGAATTTAGAAGTGTCCCCAAATAGCCTCTCTGTGAAAGTTGAACTTAGAAGTGTCCCCAATTGCCTCTCCGTGAAAGTTGAATTTAGAAGTGCGCCCAATAGCCCCTGTGAAAAGTTGAATTTAGAAGTGTCCCCAAATAGCCTCTCTGTGAAAGTTGAACTTAGAAGTGTCCCCAATTGCCTCTCCGTGAAAGTTGAATTTAGAAGTGCGCCCAATAGCCCCTGTGAAAAGTTGAATTTAGAAGTGTCCCCAAATAGGCTCTCTTTGAAAGTTGAATTTAGAAGTGTGCCCAAACAGCCTCTCTGTGAAAGTTGAACTTAGAAATGTCCCCAATAGCCTCTTTGTGAAAGCTGAATTTAGAAGTATCCCCAATAGCCTCTCTGTGAAAGTTGAATTTAGAAGTGTGACCAAATAGCCTCTGTGTGAAAGTTGAATTTAGAAGTGTGCCCAAATAGCCTCTCTGTGAAAGTTGAATTCAGAAGTGTGACCAAATAGCCTCTGTGTGAAAGTTGAACTTAGAAGTGTGCCCATTAGCCTCTCTGTGAAAGTTGAATCTAGAAGTGCGCCCATTAGCCCCTGTGAAAAGTTGAATTTAGAAGTGCCCCCAATAGACTCTCGATGAAAGTTGAATTCAGAAGGGTCCCCAATAGCCTCTCTGTGAAAATTGAATTCAGAAGTGCGCCCAATATCCTCTGTGAAAAGTTGAATTTAGAAGTGTGCCCAATAGCCTCTCTGTGAAAATTGAATTTAGAATTGTGCCCAAATAGCCTCTCTGTGAAAGTTAAATTTAGAAGTGCCCCCAATATCCTCTGTGAAAGTTGAACTTAGAAGTGTGCCCAATAGCCTCTCTGTGAAAGTTGAATCTAGAAGTACACCCAAAAGCCTCTGTGAAAAGTTGAATTTAAAAGTGTCCCCAATAGCCTCTCTTTGAAAGTTGAATCTAGAAGTGTGCCCAATAGCCTCTCTGTGAAAGTTGAATCTAGAAGTACACCCAAAAGCCTCTGTGAAAAGTTGAATTTAAAAGTGTCCCCAATAGCCTCTCTTTGAAAGTTGAACTTAGAAATGTGCCCAATAGCCTCTCTGTGAAAGTTGAATCTAGAAGTACACGAAAAAGCCTCTTTGAAAAGTTGAATTTAAAAGTGTCCTCAATAGCCTCTCTTTGAAAGTTGAATTTAGAAGTGTGCCCAAATAGCCTCTCTGTGAAAGTTGAATTCAGAAGTGTCCCCAATAGCCTCTTTGCGAAAGTTGAACTTAGAAGTGTGCCCAATAGCCCCTGTGAAAAGTTGAATTTAGAAGTGTCCTCAAATAGCCTCTCTGTGAAAGTTGAACTTAGAAGTGTCCCCAATTGCCTCTCCGTGAAAGTTGAACTTAGAAGTGTGCCCAATAGCCTCTCTGTGAAAGTTGAATTTAGAAATGTCCCCAATAGCCTCTTTGTGAAAGCTGAATTTAGAAGTATCCCCAATAGCCTCTCTGTGAAAGTTGAACTTAGAAGTGTCCCCAATTGCCTCTCCGTGAAAGTTGAATTTAGAAGTGCGCCCAATAGCCCCTGTGAAAAGTTGAATTTAGAAGTGTCCCCAAATAGCCTCTCTGTGAAAATTGAACTTAGAAGTGTCCCCAATTGCCTCTCCGTGAAAGTTGAATTTAGAAGTGCGCCCAATAGCCCCTGTGAAAAGTTGAATTTAGAAGTGTCCCCAAATAGCCTCTCTTTGAAAGTTGAATTTAGAAGTGTGCCCAAACAGCCTCTCTGTGAAAGTTGAACTTAGAAATGTCCCCAATAGCCTCTTTGTGAAAGCTGAATTTAGAATTATCCCCAATAGCCTCTCTGTGAAAGTTGAATTTAGAAGTGTGACCAAATAGCCTCTGTGTGAAAGTTGAATTTAGAAGTGTGCCCAAATAGCCTCTCTGTGAAAGTTGAATTCAGAAGTGTCCCCCAATAGCCTCTCTTTGAAAGTTGAATTTAGAAGTGTGCCCAAACAGAACTTAGAAGTGTGCCCAATAGCCTCTCTGTGAAAGTTGAATTTAGAAATGTCCCCAATAGCCTCTTTGCGAAAGTTGAACTTAGAAGTGTGCCCAATAGCCCCTGTGAAAAGTTGAATTTAGAAGTGTCCCCAAATAGCCTCTCTGTGAAAGTTGAACTTAGAAGTGTCCCCAATTGCCTCTCCGTGAAAGTTGAATTTAGAAGTGCGCCCAATAGCCCCTGTGAAAAGTTGAATTTAGAAGTGTCCCCAAATAGCCTCTCTTTGAAAGTTGAACTTAGAAGTGTCCCCAATTGCCCCTCCGTGAAAGTTGAATTTAGAAGTGCGCCCAATAGCCCCTGTGAAAAGTTGAATTTAGAAGTGTCCCCAAATAGCCTCTCTTTGAAAGTTGAATTTAGAAGTGTGCCCAAACAGCCTCTCTGTGAAAGTTGAACTTAGAAATGTCCCCAATAGCCTCTTTGTGAAAGCTGAATTTAGAATTATCCCCAATAGCCTCTCTGTGAAAGTTGAATTTAGAAGTGTGACCAAATAGCCTCTGTGTGAAAGTTGAATTTAGAAGTGTGCCCAAATAGCCTCTCTGTGAAAGTTGAATTCAGAAGTGTCCCCCAATAGCCTCTCTTTGAAAGTTGAATTTAGAAGTGTGCCCAAACAGAACTTAGAAGTGTGCCCAATAGCCTCTCTGTGAAAGTTGAATTTAGAAATGTCCCCAATAGCCTCTTTGCGAAAGTTGAACTTAGAAGTGTGCCCAATAGCCCCTGTGAAAAGTTGAATTTAGAAGTGTCCCCAAATAGCCTCTCTGTGAAAGTTGAACTTAGAAGTGTCCCCAATTGCCTCTCCGTGAAAGTTGAACTTAGAAGTGTGCCCAATAGCCTCTCTGTGAAAGTTGAATTTAGAAATGTCCCCAATAGCCTCTTTGTGAAAGCTGAATTTAGAAGTATCCCCAATAGCCTCTCTGTGAAAGTTGAATTTAAAAGTGTGCCCAAATAGCCTCTCTGTGAAAGTTGAATTCAGAAGTGTGACCAAATAGCCTCTGTGTGAAAGTTGAACTTAGAAGTGTGCCCAATAGCCTCTCAGTGAAAGTTCAATCTAGAAGTGCGCCCAATAGCCCCTGTGAAAAGTTGATTTTAGAAGTGTCCCCAAATAGCCTCTCTGTGAAAGTTGAACTTAGAAGTGTCCCCAATTGCCTCTCCGTGAAAGTTGAACTTAGAAGTGTGCCCAATAGCCTCTCTGTGAAAGTTGAATTTAGAAATGTCCCCAATAGCCTCTTTGTGAAAGCTGAATTTAGAAGTATCCCCAATAGCCTCTCTGTGAAAGTTGAATTTAAAAGTGTGCCCAATAGCCTCTCTGTGAAAGTTGAATTTAGAAGTGTGCCCAAATAGCCTCTCTGCGAAAGTTGAACTTAGAAGTGTCCCCAATTGCCTCTCTGTGAAAGTTGAATTCAGAAGTTTCCCCAATAGCCTTTTTGCGAAAGTTGAACTTAGAAGTGTGCCCAATAGCCCCTGTGAAAAGTTGAATTAGGAAGTGCCCCAAATAGCCTCTCTGTGAAAGTTGAAATTAGAAGTGTCCCCAATTGCCTCTCCGTGAAAGTTGAATTTAGAAGTGCGCCCAAAAGCCCCTGTGAAAAGTTGAATTTAGAAGTGTGCCCAAATAGCCTCTCTGTGAAAGTTGAATTTAGAAGTGTGCCCAAACAGCCTCTCTGTGAAAGTTGAATTTAGAAGTGTGCCCAAACAGCCTCTCTGTGAAAGTTGAATTTAGAAGTGTGCCCAAACAGCCTCTGTGAAAGTTGAACTTAGAAGTGTCCCCAATAGCCTCTCTGTGAAAGTTGAATTCAGAAGTGTCCCCAATAGCCTCTTTGCGAAAGTTGAACTTAGAAGTGTGCCCAATAGCCCCTGTGAAAAGTGAATTTAGAAGTGTCCCCAAATAGCCTCTCTGTGAAAGTTGAACTTAGAAGTGTCCCCAATTGCCTCTCCGTGAAAGTTGAATTTAGAAGTGCGCCCAATAGCCCCTGTGAAAAGTTGAATTTAGAAGTGTCCCCAAATAGCCTCTCTGTGAAAGTTGAACTTAGAAGTGTCCCCAATTGCCTCTCCGTGAAAGTTGAATTTAGAAGTGCGCCCAATAGCCCCTGTGAAAAGTTGAATTTAGAAGTGTCCCCAAATAGCCTCTCTTTGAAAGTTGAATTTAGAAGTATCCCCAATAGCCTCTCTGTGAAAGTTGAACTTAGAAATGTCCCCAATAGCCTCTTTGTGAAAGCTGAATTTAGAAGTATCCCCAATAGCCTCTCTGTGAAAGTTGAATTTAGAAGTGTCCCCAAATAGCCTCTCTGTGAAAGTTGAACTTAGAAGTGTCCCCAATTGCCTCTCCGTGAAAGTTGAATTTAGAAGTGCGCCCAATAGCCCCTGTGAAAAGTTGAATTTAGAAGTGTCCCCAAATAGCCTCTCTGTGAAAGTTGAACTTAGAAGTGTCCCCAATTGCCTCTCCGTGAAAGTTGAATTTAGAAGTGCGCCCAATAGCCCCTGTGAAAAGTTGAATTTAGAAGTGTCTCCAAATAGCCTCTCTGTGAAAGTTGAATTCAGAAGTGTGCCCAAATAGCCTCTCTGTGAAAGTTGAATTAGGAAGTGTGCCCAATAGCCTCTCTGTGAAAGTTGAATTTAGAAGTGTGCCAAAATAGCCTCTCTGCGAAAGTTGAACTTAGAAGTGTCCCCAATTGCCTCTCTGTGAAAGTTGAATTCAGAAGTTTCCCCAATAGCCTTTTTGCGAAAGTTGAACTTAGAAGTGTGCCCAATAGCCCCTGTGAAAAGTTGAATTTAGAAATGCGCCCAATAGCCTCTGTGAAAAGTTGAATTTAGAAGTGTGCCCAAATAGCCTCTCTGTGAAAGTTGAAATTAGAAGTGTCCCCAATTGCCTCTCCGTGAAAGTTGAATTTAGAAGTGCGCCCAAAAGCCCCTGTGAAAAGTTGAATTTAGAGGTGTGCCCAAATAGCCTCTCTGTGAAAGTTGAATTTAGAAGTGTGCCCAAACAGACTCTCTGTGAAAGTTGAATTTAGAAGTGTGCCCAAACAGCCTCTCTGTGAAAGTTGAATTTAGAAGTGTGCCCAAACAGCCTCTGTGAAAGTTGAACTTAGAAGTGTCCCCAATAGCCTCTCTGTGAAAGTTGAATTCAGAAGTGTCCCCAATAGCCTCTTTGCGAAAGTTGAACTTAGAAGTGTGCCCAATAGCCCCTGTGAAAAGTTGAATTTAGAAGTGTCCCCAAATAGCCTCTCTGTGAAAGTTGAACTTAGAAGTGTCCCCAATTGCCTCTCCGTGAAAGTTGAATTTAGAAGTGCGCCCAATAGCCCCTGTGAAAAGTTGAATTTAGAAGTGTCCCCAAATAGCCTCTCTGTGAAAGTTGAACTTAGAAGTGTCCCCAATTGCCTCTCCGTGAAAGTTGAATTCAGAAGTGCGCCCAATAGCCCCTGTGAAAAGTTGAATTTAGAAGTGTCCCCAAATAGCCTCTCTTTGAAAGTTGAATTTAGAAGTGTGCCCAAACAGCCTCTCTGTGAAAGTTGAACTTAGAAATGTCCCCAATAGCCTCTTTGTGAAAGCTGAATTTAGAATTATCCCCAATAGCCTCTCTGTGAAAGTTGAATGTAGAAGTGTGACCAAATAGCCTCTGTGTGAAAGTTGAATTTAGAAGTGTGCCCAAATAGCCTCTCTGTGAAAGTTGAATTCAGAAGTGTCCCCCAATAGCCTCTCTTTGAAAGTTGAATTTAGAAGTGTGCCCAAACAGAACTTAGAAGTGTGCCCAATAGCCTCTCTGTGAAAGTTGAATTTAGAAATGTCCCCAATAGCCTCTTTGCGAAAGTTGAACTTAGAAGTGTGCCCAATAGCCCCTGTGAAAAGTTGAATTTAGAAGTGTCCCCAAATAGCCTCTCTGTGAAAGTTGAACTTAGAAGTGTCCCCAATTGCCTCTCCGTGAAAGTTGAACTTAGAAGTGTGCCCAATAGCCTCTCTGTGAAAGTTGAATTTAGAAATGTCCCCAATAGCCTCTTTGTGAAAGCTGAATTTAGAAGTATCCCCAATAGCCTCTCTGTGAAAGTTGAATTTAAAAGTGTGCCCAAATAGCCTCTCTGTGAAAGTTGAATTCAGAAGTGTGACCAAATAGCCTCTGTGAGAAAGTTGAACTTAGAAGTGTGCCCAATAGCCTCTCAGTGAAAGTTCAATCTAGAAGTGCGCCCAATAGCCCCTGTGAAAAGTTGAATTTAGAAGTGCCCCCAATAGCCTCTCTTTGAAAGTTGAATTTAGAAGTGTGCCCAAACAGAACTTAGAAGTGTGCCCAATAGCCTCTCTGTGAAAGTTGAATTTAGAAATGTCCCCAATAGCCTCTTTGCGAAAGTTGAACTTAGAAGTGTGCCCAATAGCCCCTGTGAAAAGTTGAATTTAGAAGTGTCCCCAAATAGCCTCTCTGTGAAAGTTGAACTTAGAAGTGTCCCCAATTGCCTCTCCGTGAAAGTTGAACTTAGAAGTGTGCCCAATAGCCTCTTTGTGAAAGCTGAATTTAGAAGTATCCCCAATAGCCTCTTTGCGAAAGTTGAACTTAGAAGTGTGCCCAATAGCCCCTGTGAAAAGTTGAATTTAGAAGTGTCCCCAAATAGCCTCTCTGTGAAAGTTGAACTTAGAAGTGTCCCCAATTGCCTCTCCGTGAAAGTTGAACTTAGAAGTGTGCCCAATAGCCTCTCTGTGAAAGTTGAATTCAGAAGTGTCCCCAATAGCCTCTTTGCGAAAGTTGAACTTAGAAGTGTGCCCAATAGCCCCTGTGAAAAGTTGAATTTAGAAGTGTCCCCAAATAGCCTCTCTGTGAAAGTTGAACTTAGAAGTGTCCCCAATTGCCTCTCCGTGAAAGTTGAATTTAGAAGTGCGCCCAATAGCCCCTGTGAAAAGTTGAATTTAGAAGTGTCCCCAAATAGCCTCTCTGTGAAAGTTGAACTTAGAAGTGTCCCCAATTGCCTCTCCGTGAAAGTTGAATTCAGAAGTGCGCCCAATAGCCCCTGTGAAAAGTTGAATTTAGAAGTGTCCCCAAATAGCCTCTCTTTGAAAGTTGAATTTAGAAGTGTGCCCAAACAGCCTCTCTGTGAAAGTTGAACTTAGAAATGTCCCCAATAGCCTCTTTGTGAAAGCTGAATTTAGAATTATCCCCAATAGCCTCTCTGTGAAAGTTGAATGTAGAAGTGTGACCAAATAGCCTCTGTGTGAAAGTTGAATTTAGAAGTGTGCCCAAATAGCCACTCTGTGAAAGTTGAATTCAGAAGTGTCCCCCAATAGCCTCTCTTTGAAAGTTGAATTTAGAAGTGTGCCCAAACAGAACTTAGAAGTGTGCCCAATAGCCTCTCTGTGAAAGTTGAATTTAGAAATGTCCCCAATAGCCTCTTTGCGAAGGTTGAACTTAGAAGTGTGCCCAATAGCCCCTGTGAAAAGTTGAATTTAGAAGTGTCCCCAAATAGCCTCTCTGTGAAAGTTGAACTTAGAAGTGTCCCCAATTGCCTCTCCGTGAAAGTTGAACTTAGAAGTGTGCCCAATAGCCTCTCTGTGAAAGTTGAATTTAGAAATGTCCCCAATAGCCTCTTTGTGAAAGCTGAATTTAGAAGTATCCCCAATAGCCTCTCTGTGAAAGTTGAATTTAAAAGTGTGCCCAAATAGCCTCTCTGTGAAAGTTGAATTCAGAAGTGTGACCAAATAGCCTCTGTGAGAAAGTTGAACTTAGAAGTGTGCCCAATAGCCTCTCAGTGAAAGTTCAATCTAGAAGTGCGCCCAATAGCCCCTTGAAAAGTTGAATTTAGAAGTGCCCCCAATAGCCTCTCTTTGAAAGTTGAATTTAGAAGTGTGCCCAAACAGAACTTAGAAGTGTGCCCAATAGCCTCTCTGTGAAAGTTGAATTTAGAAATGTCCCCAATAGCCTCTTTGCGAAAGTTGAACTTAGAAGTGTGCCCAATAGCCCCTGTGAAAAGTTGAATTTAGAAGTGTCCCCAAATAGCCTCTCTGTGAAAGTTGAACTTAGAAGTGTCCCCAATTGCCTCTCCGTGAAAGTTGAACTTAGAAGTGTGCCCAATAGCCTCTCTGTGAAAGTTGAATTTAGAAATGTCCCCAATAGCCTCTTTGTGAAAGCTGAATTTAGAAGTATCCCCAATAGCCTCTCTGTGAAAGTTGAATTTAAAAGTGTGCCCAAATAGCCTCTCTGTGAAAGTTGAATTCAGAAGTGTGACCAAATAGCCTCTGTGTGAAAGTTGAACTTAGAAGTGTGCCCAATAGCCTCTCAGTGAAAGTTCAATCTAGAAGTGCGCCCAATAGCCCCTGTGAAAAGTTGAATTTAGAAATGCCCCCAATAGCCTCTCTGTGAAAGTTGAACTTAGAAGTGTCCCCAATTGCCTCTCCGTGAAAGTTGAATTTAGAAATGCGCCCAATAGCCTCTGTGAAAAGTTGAATTTAGAAGTGTGCCCAAATAGCCTCTCTGTGAAAGTTGAATTCAGAAGTGTGCCCAAATAGCCTCTCTGTGAAAGTTGAATTAGGAAGTGTGCCCAATAGCCTCTCTGTGAAAGTTGAATTTAGAAGTGTGCCCAAATAGCCTCTCTGCGAAAGTTGAACTTAGAAGTGTCCCCAATTGCCTCTCTGTGAAAGTTGAATTCAGAGGTTTCCCCAATAGCCTCTTTGCGAAAGTTGAACTTAGAAGTGTGCCCAATAGCCCCTGTGAAAAGTTGAATTAAGAAGTGCCCCAAATAGCCTCTCTGTGAAAGTTGAAATTAGAAGTGTCCCCAATTGCCTCTCTGTGAAAGTTGAATTTAGAAGTGCGCCCAATAGCCCCTGTGAAAAGTTGAATTTAGAAGTGTGCCCAAATAGCCTCTCTGTGAAAGTTGTATTTAGAAGTGTGCCCAAACAGCCTCTCTGTGAAAGTTGAATTTAGAAGTGTGCCCAAACAGCCTCTCTGTGAAAGTTGAATTTAGAAGTGTGCCCAAACAGCCTCTGTGAAAGTTGAACTTAGAAGTGTCCCCAATAGCCTCTCTGTGAAAGTTGAATTCAGAAGTGTCCCCAATAGCCTCTTTGCGAAAGTTGAACTTAGAAGTGTGCCCAATAGCCCCTGTGAAAAGTTGAATTTAGAAGTGTCCCCAAATAGCCTCTCTGTGAAAGTTGAACTTAGAAGTGTCCCCAATTGCCTCTCCGTGAAAGTTGAATTTAGAAGTGCGCCCAATAGCCCCTGTGAAAAGTTGAATTTAGAAGTGTCCCCAAATAGCCTCTCTGTGAAAGTTGAACTTAGAAGTGTCCCCAATTGCCTCTCCGTGAAAGTTGAATTTAGAAGTGCGCCCAATAGCCCCTGTGAAAAGTTGAATTTAGAAGTGTCCTCAAATAGCCTCTCTTTGAAAGTTGAATTTAGAAGTGTGCCCAAACAGCCTCTCTGTGAAAGTTGAACTTAGAAATGTCCCCAATAGCCTCTTTGTGAAAGCTGAATTTAGAAGTATCCCCAATAGCCTCTCTGTGAAAGTTGAATTTAGAAGTGTGACCAAATAGCCTCTGTGTGAAAGTTGAATTCAGAAGTGTGACCAAATAGCCTCTGTGTGAAAGTTGAACTTAGAAGTGTGCCCATTAGCCTCTCTGTGAAAGTTGAATCTAGAAGTGCGCCCATTAGCCCCTGTGAAAAGTTGAATTTAGAAGTGCCCCCAATAGACTCTCGATGAAAGTTGAATTCAGAAGGGTCCCCAATAGCCTCTCTGTGAAAATTGAATTCAGAAGTGCGCCCAATATCCTCTGTGAAAAGTTGAATTTAGAAGTGTGCCCAATAGCCCCTGTGAAAAGTTGAATTTAGAAGTGTCCCCAAATAGCCTCTCTGTGAAAGTTGAACTTAGAAGTGTCCCCAATTGCCTCTCCGTGAAAGTTGAATTTAGAAGTGCGCCCAATAGCCCCTGTGAAAAGTTGAATTTAGAAGTGTCCCCAAATAGCCTCTCTTTGAAAGTTGAATTTAGAAGTATCCCCAATAGCCTCTCTGTGAAAGTTGAACTTAGAAATGTCCCCAATAGCCTCTTTGTGAAAGCTGAATTTAGAAGTATCCCCAATAGCCTCTCTGTGAAAGTTGAATTTAGAAGTGTCCCCAAATAGCCTCTCTGTGAAAGTTGAACTTAGAAGTGTCCCCAATTGCCTCTCCGTGAAAGTTGAATTTAGAAGTGCGCCCAATAGCCCCTGTGAAAAGTTGAATTTAGAAGTGTCCCCAAATAGCCTCTCTGTGAAAGTTGAACTTAGAAGTGTCCCCAATTGCCTCTCCGTGAAAGTTGAATTTAGAAGTGCGCCCAATAGCCCCTGTGAAAAGTTGAATTTAGAAGTGTCTCCAAATAGCCTCTCTGTGAAAGTTGAATTCAGAAGTGTGCCCAAATAGCCTCTCTGTGAAAGTTGAATTAGGAAGTGTGCCCAATAGCCTCTCTGTGAAAGTTGAATTTAGAAGTGTGCCAAAATAGCCTCTCTGCGAAAGTTGAACTTAGAAGTGTCCCCAATTGCCTCTCTGTGAAAGTTGAATTCAGAAGTTTCCCCAATAGCCTTTTTGCGAAAGTTGAACTTAGAAGTGTGCCCAATAGCCCCTGTGAAAAGTTGAATTTAGAAATGCGCCCAATAGCCTCTGTGAAAAGTTGAATTTAGAAGTGTGCCTAAATAGCCTCTCTGTGAAAGTTGAAATTAGAAATGTCCCCAATTGCCTCTCCGTGAAAGTTGAATTTAGAAGTGCGCCCAAAAGCCCCTGTGAAAAGTTGAATTTAGAGGTGTGCCCAAATAGCCTCTCTGTGAAAGTTGAATTTAGAAGTGTGCCCAAACAGCCTCTCTGTGAAAGTTGAATTTAGAAGTGTGCCCAAACAGCCTCTCTGTGAAAGTTGAATTTAGAAGTGTGCCCAAACAGCCTCTGTGAAAGTTGAACTTAGAAGTGTCCCCAATAGCCTCTCTGTGAAAGTTGAATTCAGAAGTGTCCCCAATAGCCTCTTTGCGAAAGTTGAACTTAGAAGTGTGCCCAATAGCCCCTGTGAAAAGTTGAATTTAGAAGTGTCCCCAAATAGCCTCTCTGTGAAAGTTGAACTTAGAAGTGTCCCCAATTGCCTCTCCGTGAAAGTTGAATTTAGAAGTGCGCCCAATAGCCCCTGTGAAAAGTTGAATTTAGAAGTGTCCCCAAATAGCCTCTCTGTGAAAGTTGAACTTAGAAGTGTCCCCAATTGCCTCTCCGTGAAAGTTGAATTCAGAAGTGCGCCCAATAGCCCCTGTGAAAAGTTGAATTTAGAAGTGTCCCCAAATAGCCTCTCTTTGAAAGTTGAATTTAGAAGTGTGCCCAAACAGCCTCTCTGTGAAAGTTGAACTTAGAAATGTCCCCAATAGCCTCTTTGTGAAAGCTGAATTTAGAATTATCCCCAATAGCCTCTCTGTGAAAGTTGAATGTAGAAGTGTGACCAAATAGCCTCTGTGTGAAAGTTGAATTTAGAAGTGTGCCCAAATAGCCTCTCTGTGAAAGTTGAATTCAGAAGTGTCCCCCAATAGCCTCTCTTTGAAAGTTGAATTTAGAAGTGTGCCCAAACAGAACTTAGAAGTGTGCCCAATAGCCTCTCTGTGAAAGTTGAATTTAGAAATGTCCCCAATAGCCTCTTTGCGAAAGTTGAACTTAGAAGTGTGCCCAATAGCCCCTGTGAAAAGTTGAATTTAGAAGTGTCCCCAAATAGCCTCTCTGTGAAAGTTGAACTTAGAAGTGTCCCCAATTGCCTCTCCGTGAAAGTTGAACTTAGAAGTGTGCCCAATAGCCTCTCTGTGAAAGTTGAATTTAGAAATGTCCCCAATAGCCTCTTTGTGAAAGCTGAATTTAGAAGTATCCCCAATAGCCTCTCTGTGAAAGTTGAATTTAAAAGTGTGCCCAAATAGCCTCTCTGTGAAAGTTGAATTCAGAAGTGTGACCAAATAGCCTCTGTGAGAAAGTTGAACTTAGAAGTGTGCCCAATAGCCTCTCAGTGAAAGTTCAATCTAGAAGTGCGCCCAATAGCCCCTGTGAAAAGTTGAATTTAGAAGTGCCCCCAATAGCCTCTCTTTGAAAGTTGAATTTAGAAGTGTGCCCAAACAGAACTTAGAAGTGTGCCCAATAGCCTCTCTGTGAAAGTTGAATTTAGAAATGTCCCCAATAGCCTCTTTGCGAAAGTTGAACTTAGAAGTGTGCCCAATAGCCCCTGTGAAAAGTTGAATTTAGAAGTGTCCCCAAATAGCCTCTCTGTGAAAGTTGAACTTAGAAGTGTCCCCAATTGCCTCTCCGTGAAAGTTGAACTTAGAAGTGTGCCCAATAGCCTCTTTGTGAAAGCTGAATTTAGAAGTATCCCCAATAGCCTCTTTGCGAAAGTTGAACTTAGAAGTGTGCCCAATAGCCCCTGTGAAAAGTTGAATTTAGAAGTGTCCCCAAATAGCCTCTCTGTGAAAGTTGAACTTAGAAGTGTCCCCAATTGCCTCTCCGTGAAAGTTGAACTTAGAAGTGTGCCCAATAGCCTCTCTGTGAAAGTTGAATTCAGAAGTGTCCCCAATAGCCTCTTTGCGAAAGTTGAACTTAGAAGTGTGCCCAATAGCCCCTGTGAAAAGTTGAATTTAGAAGTGTCCCCAAATAGCCTCTCTGTGAAAGTTGAACTTAGAAGTGTCCCCAATTGCCTCTCCGTGAAAGTTGAATTTAGAAGTGCGCCCAATAGCCCCTGTGAAAAGTTGAATTTAGAAGTGTCCCCAAATAGCCTCTCTGTGAAAGTTGAACTTAGAAGTGTCCCCAATTGCCTCTCCGTGAAAGTTGAATTCAGAAGTGCGCCCAATAGCCCCTGTGAAAAGTTGAATTTAGAAGTGTCCCCAAATAGCCTCTCTTTGAAAGTTGAATTTAGAAGTGTGCCCAAACAGCCTCTCTGTGAAAGTTGAACTTAGAAATGTCCCCAATAGCCTCTTTGTGAAAGCTGAATTTAGAATTATCCCCAATAGCCTCTCTGTGAAAGTTGAATGTAGAAGTGTGACCAAATAGCCTCTGTGTGAAAGTTGAATTTAGAAGTGTGCCCAAATAGCCACTCTGTGAAAGTTGAATTCAGAAGTGTCCCCCAATAGCCTCTCTTTGAAAGTTGAATTTAGAAGTGTGCCCAAACAGAACTTAGAAGTGTGCCCAATAGCCTCTCTGTGAAAGTTGAATTTAGAAATGTCCCCAATAGCCTCTTTGCGAAGGTTGAACTTAGAAGTGTGCCCAATAGCCCCTGTGAAAAGTTGAATTTAGAAGTGTCCCCAAATAGCCTCTCTGTGAAAGTTGAACTTAGAAGTGTCCCCAATTGCCTCTCCGTGAAAGTTGAACTTAGAAGTGTGCCCAATAGCCTCTCTGTGAAAGTTGAATTTAGAAATGTCCCCAATAGCCTCTTTGTGAAAGCTGAATTTAGAAGTATCCCCAATAGCCTCTCTGTGAAAGTTGAATTTAAAAGTGTGCCCAAATAGCCTCTCTGTGAAAGTTGAATTCAGAAGTGTGACCAAATAGCCTCTGTGAGAAAGTTGAACTTAGAAGTGTGCCCAATAGCCTCTCAGTGAAAGTTCAATCTAGAAGTGCGCCCAATAGCCCCTTGAAAAGTTGAATTTAGAAGTGCCCCCAATAGCCTCTCTTTGAAAGTTGAATTTAGAAGTGTGCCCAAACAGAACTTAGAAGTGTGCCCAATAGCCTCTCTGTGAAAGTTGAATTTAGAAATGTCCCCAATAGCCTCTTTGCGAAAGTTGAACTTAGAAGTGTGCCCAATAGCCCCTGTGAAAAGTTGAATTTAGAAGTGTCCCCAAATAGCCTCTCTGTGAAAGTTGAACTTAGAAGTGTCCCCAATTGCCTCTCCGTGAAAGTTGAACTTAGAAGTGTGCCCAATAGCCTCTCTGTGAAAGTTGAACTTAGAAGTGTCCCCAATTGCCTCTCCGTGAAAGTTGAATTTAGAAGTGCGCCCAATAGCCCCTGTGAAAAGTTGAATTTAGAAGTGTCCCCAAATAGCCTCTCTTTGAAAGTTGAATTTAGAAGTATCCCCAATAGCCTCTCTGTGAAAGTTGAACTTAGAAATGTCCCCAATAGCCTCTTTGTGAAAGCTGAATTTAGAAGTATCCCCAATAGCCTCTCTGTGAAAGTTGAATTTAGAAGTGTCCCCAAATAGCCTCTCTGTGAAAGTTGAACTTAGAAGTGTCCCCAATTGCCTCTCCGTGAAAGTTGAATTTAGAAGTGCGCCCAATAGCCCCTGTGAAAAGTTGAATTTAGAAGTGTCCCCAAATAGCCTCTCTGTGAAAGTTGAACTTAGAAGTGTCCCCAATTGCCTCTCCGTGAAAGTTGAATTTAGAAGTGCGCCCAATAGCCCCTGTGAAAAGTTGAATTTAGAAGTGTCTCCAAATAGCCTCTCTGTGAAAGTTGAATTCAGAAGTGTGCCCAAATAGCCTCTCTGTGAAAGTTGAATTAGGAAGTGTGCCCAATAGCCTCTCTGTGAAAGTTGAATTTAGAAGTGTGCCAAAATAGCCTCTCTGCGAAAGTTGAACTTAGAAGTGTCCCCAATTGCCTCTCTGTGAAAGTTGAATTCAGAAGTTTCCCCAATAGCCTTTTTGCGAAAGTTGAACTTAGAAGTGTGCCCAATAGCCCCTGTGAAAAGTTGAATTTAGAAATGCGCCCAATAGCCTCTGTGAAAAGTTGAATTTAGAAGTGTGCCTAAATAGCCTCTCTGTGAAAGTTGAAATTAGAAATGTCCCCAATTGCCTCTCCGTGAAAGTTGAATTTAGAAGTGCGCCCAAAAGCCCCTGTGAAAAGTTGAATTTAGAGGTGTGCCCAAATAGCCTCTCTGTGAAAGTTGAATTTAGAAGTGTGCCCAAACAGCCTCTCTGTGAAAGTTGAATTTAGAAGTGTGCCCAAACAGCCTCTCTGTGAAAGTTGAATTTAGAAGTGTGCCCAAACAGCCTCTGTGAAAGTTGAACTTAGAAGTGTCCCCAATAGCCTCTCTGTGAAAGTTGAATTCAGAAGTGTCCCCAATAGCCTCTTTGCGAAAGTTGAACTTAGAAGTGTGCCCAATAGCCCCTGTGAAAAGTTGAATTTAGAAGTGTCCCCAAATAGCCTCTCTGTGAAAGTTGAACTTAGAAGTGTCCCCAATTGCCTCTCCGTGAAAGTTGAATTTAGAAGTGCGCCCAATAGCCCCTGTGAAAAGTTGAATTTAGAAGTGTCCCCAAATAGCCTCTCTGTGAAAGTTGAACTTAGAAGTGTCCCCAATTGCCTCTCCGTGAAAGTTGAATTCAGAAGTGCGCCCAATAGCCCCTGTGAAAAGTTGAATTTAGAAGTGTCCCCAAATAGCCTCTCTTTGAAAGTTGAATTTAGAAGTGTGCCCAAACAGCCTCTCTGTGAAAGTTGAACTTAGAAATGTCCCCAATAGCCTCTTTGTGAAAGCTGAATTTAGAATTATCCCCAATAGCCTCTCTGTGAAAGTTGAATGTAGAAGTGTGACCAAATAGCCTCTGTGTGAAAGTTGAATTTAGAAGTGTGCCCAAATAGCCTCTCTGTGAAAGTTGAATTCAGAAGTGTCCCCCAATAGCCTCTCTTTGAAAGTTGAATTTAGAAGTGTGCCCAAACAGAACTTAGAAGTGTGCCCAATAGCCTCTCTGTGAAAGTTGAATTTAGAAATGTCCCCAATAGCCTCTTTGCGAAAGTTGAACTTAGAAGTGTGCCCAATAGCCCCTGTGAAAAGTTGAATTTAGAAGTGTCCCCAAATAGCCTCTCTGTGAAAGTTGAACTTAGAAGTGTCCCCAATTGCCTCTCCGTGAAAGTTGAACTTAGAAGTGTGCCCAATAGCCTCTCTGTGAAAGTTGAATTTAGAAATGTCCCCAATAGCCTCTTTGTGAAAGCTGAATTTAGAAGTATCCCCAATAGCCTCTCTGTGAAAGTTGAATTTAAAAGTGTGCCCAAATAGCCTCTCTGTGAAAGTTGAATTCAGAAGTGTGACCAAATAGCCTCTGTGAGAAAGTTGAACTTAGAAGTGTGCCCAATAGCCTCTCAGTGAAAGTTCAATCTAGAAGTGCGCCCAATAGCCCCTGTGAAAAGTTGAATTTAGAAGTGCCCCCAATAGCCTCTCTTTGAAAGTTGAATTTAGAAGTGTGCCCAAACAGAACTTAGAAGTGTGCCCAATAGCCTCTCTGTGAAAGTTGAATTTAGAAATGTCCCCAATAGCCTCTTTGCGAAAGTTGAACTTAGAAGTGTGCCCAATAGCCCCTGTGAAAAGTTGAATTTAGAAGTGTCCCCAAATAGCCTCTCTGTGAAAGTTGAACTTAGAAGTGTCCCCAATTGCCTCTCCGTGAAAGTTGAACTTAGAAGTGTGCCCAATAGCCTCTTTGTGAAAGCTGAATTTAGAAGTATCCCCAATAGCCTCTTTGCGAAAGTTGAACTTAGAAGTGTGCCCAATAGCCCCTGTGAAAAGTTGAATTTAGAAGTGTCCCCAAATAGCCTCTCTGTGAAAGTTGAACTTAGAAGTGTCCCCAATTGCCTCTCCGTGAAAGTTGAACTTAGAAGTGTGCCCAATAGCCTCTCTGTGAAAGTTGAATTCAGAAGTGTCCCCAATAGCCTCTTTGCGAAAGTTGAACTTAGAAGTGTGCCCAATAGCCCCTGTGAAAAGTTGAATTTAGAAGTGTCCCCAAATAGCCTCTCTGTGAAAGTTGAACTTAGAAGTGTCCCCAATTGCCTCTCCGTGAAAGTTGAATTTAGAAGTGCGCCCAATAGCCCCTGTGAAAAGTTGAATTTAGAAGTGTCCCCAAATAGCCTCTCTGTGAAAGTTGAACTTAGAAGTGTCCCCAATTGCCTCTCCGTGAAAGTTGAATTCAGAAGTGCGCCCAATAGCCCCTGTGAAAAGTTGAATTTAGAAGTGTCCCCAAATAGCCTCTCTTTGAAAGTTGAATTTAGAAGTGTGCCCAAACAGCCTCTCTGTGAAAGTTGAACTTAGAAATGTCCCCAATAGCCTCTTTGTGAAAGCTGAATTTAGAATTATCCCCAATAGCCTCTCTGTGAAAGTTGAATGTAGAAGTGTGACCAAATAGCCTCTGTGTGAAAGTTGAATTTAGAAGTGTGCCCAAATAGCCACTCTGTGAAAGTTGAATTCAGAAGTGTCCCCCAATAGCCTCTCTTTGAAAGTTGAATTTAGAAGTGTGCCCAAACAGAACTTAGAAGTGTGCCCAATAGCCTCTCTGTGAAAGTTGAATTTAGAAATGTCCCCAATAGCCTCTTTGCGAAGGTTGAACTTAGAAGTGTGCCCAATAGCCCCTGTGAAAAGTTGAATTTAGAAGTGTCCCCAAATAGCCTCTCTGTGAAAGTTGAACTTAGAAGTGTCCCCAATTGCCTCTCCGTGAAAGTTGAACTTAGAAGTGTGCCCAATAGCCTCTCTGTGAAAGTTGAATTTAGAAATGTCCCCAATAGCCTCTTTGTGAAAGCTGAATTTAGAAGTATCCCCAATAGCCTCTCTGTGAAAGTTGAATTTAAAAGTGTGCCCAAATAGCCTCTCTGTGAAAGTTGAATTCAGAAGTGTGACCAAATAGCCTCTGTGAGAAAGTTGAACTTAGAAGTGTGCCCAATAGCCTCTCAGTGAAAGTTCAATCTAGAAGTGCGCCCAATAGCCCCTTGAAAAGTTGAATTTAGAAGTGCCCCCAATAGCCTCTCTTTGAAAGTTGAATTTAGAAGTGTGCCCAAACAGAACTTAGAAGTGTGCCCAATAGCCTCTCTGTGAAAGTTGAATTTAGAAATGTCCCCAATTGCCTCTCCGTGAAAGTTGAACTTAGAAGTGTGCCCAATAGCCTCTATGTGAAAGTTGAATTTAGAAATGTCCCCAATAGCCTCTTTGTGAAAGCTGAATTTAGAAGTATCCCCAATAGCCTCTCTGTGAAAGTTGAATTTAAAAGTGTGCCCAAATAGCCTCTCTGTGAAAGTTGAATTCAGAAGTGTGACCAAATAGCCTCTGTGTGAAAGTTGAACTTAGAAGTGTGCCCAATAGCCTCTCAGTGAAAGTTCAATCTAGAAGTGCGCCCAATAGCCCCTGTGAAAAGTTGAATTTAGAAATGCCCCCAATAGCCTCTCTGTGAAAGTTGAACTTAGAAGTGTCCCCAATTGCCTCTCCGTGAAAGTTGAATTTAGAAATGCGCCCAATAGCCTCTGTGAAAAGTTGAATTTAGAAGTGTGCCCAAATAGCCTCTCTGTGAAAGTTGAATTCAGAAGTGTGCCCAAATAGCCTCTCTGTGAAAGTTGAATTAGGAAGTGTGCCCAATAGCCTCTCTGTGAAAGTTGAATTTAGAAGTGTGCCCAAATAGCCTCTCTGCGAAAGTTGAACTTAGAAGTGTCCCCAATTGCCTCTCTGTGAAAGTTGAATTCAGAGGTTTCCCCAATAGCCTCTTTGCGAAAGTTGAACTTAAGTGTGCCCAATAGCCCCTGTGAAAAGTTGAATTAAGAAGTGCCCCAAATAGCCTCTCTGTGAAAGTTGAAATTAGAAGTGTCCCCAATTGCCTCTCTGTGAAAGTTGAATTTAGAAGTGCGCCCAATAGCCCCTGTGAAAAGTTGAATTTAGAAGTGTGCCCAAATAGCCTCTCTGTGAAAGTTGTATTTAGAAGTGTGCCCAAACAGCCTCTCTGTGAAAGTTGAATTTAGAAGTGTGCCCAAACAGCCTCTCTGTGAAAGTTGAATTTAGAAGTGTGCCCAAACAGCCTCTGTGAAAGTTGAACTTAGAAGTGTCCCCAATAGCCTCTCTGTGAAAGTTGAATTCAGAAGTGTCCCCAATAGCCTCTTTGCGAAAGTTGAACTTAGAAGTGTGCCCAATAGCCCCTGTGAAAAGTTGAATTTAGAAGTGTCCCCAAATAGCCTCTCTGTGAAAGTTGAACTTAGAAGTGTCCCCAATTGCCTCTCCGTGAAAGTTGAATTTAGAAGTGCGCCCAATAGCCCCTGTGAAAAGTTGAATTTAGAAGTGTCCCCAAATAGCCTCTCTGTGAAAGTTGAACTTAGAAGTGTCCCCAATTGCCTCTCCGTGAAAGTTGAATTTAGAAGTGCGCCCAATAGCCCCTGTGAAAAGTTGAATTTAGAAGTGTCCTCAAATAGCCTCTCTTTGAAAGTTGAATTTAGAAGTGTGCCCAAACAGCCTCTCTGTGAAAGTTGAACTTAGAAATGTCCCCAATAGCCTCTTTGTGAAAGCTGAATTTAGAAGTATCCCCAATAGCCTCTCTGTGAAAGTTGAATTTAGAAGTGTGACCAAATAGCCTCTGTGTGAAAGTTGAATTCAGAAGTGTGACCAAATAGCCTCTGTGTGAAAGTTGAACTTAGAAGTGTGCCCATTAGCCTCTCTGTGAAAGTTGAATCTAGAAGTGCGCCCATTAGCCCCTGTGAAAAGTTGAATTTAGAAGTGCCCCCAATAGACTCTCGATGAAAGTTGAATTCAGAAGGGTCCCCAATAGCCTCTCTGTGAAAATTGAATTCAGAAGTGCGCCCAATATCCTCTGTGAAAAGTTGAATTTAGAAGTGTGCCCAATAGCCCCTGTGAAAAGTTGAATTTAGAAGTGTCCCCAAATAGCCTCTCTGTGAAAGTTGAACTTAGAAGTGTCCCCAATTGCCTCTCCGTGAAAGTTGAATTTAGAAGTGCGCCCAATAGCCCCTGTGAAAAGTTGAATTTAGAAGTGTCCCCAAATAGCCTCTCTTTGAAAGTTGAATTTAGAAGTATCCCCAATAGCCTCTCTGTGAAAGTTGAACTTAGAAATGTCCCCAATAGCCTCTTTGTGAAAGCTGAATTTAGAAGTATCCCCAATAGCCTCTCTGTGAAAGTTGAATTTAGAAGTGTCCCCAAATAGCCTCTCTGTGAAAGTTGAACTTAGAAGTGTCCCCAATTGCCTCTCCGTGAAAGTTGAATTTAGAAGTGCGCCCAATAGCCCCTGTGAAAAGTTGAATTTAGAAGTGTCCCCAAATAGCCTCTCTGTGAAAGTTGAACTTAGAAGTGTCCCCAATTGCCTCTCCGTGAAAGTTGAATTTAGAAGTGCGCCCAATAGCCCCTGTGAAAAGTTGAATTTAGAAGTGTCTCCAAATAGCCTCTCTGTGAAAGTTGAATTCAGAAGTGTGCCCAAATAGCCTCTCTGTGAAAGTTGAATTAGGAAGTGTGCCCAATAGCCTCTCTGTGAAAGTTGAATTTAGAAGTGTGCCAAAATAGCCTCTCTGCGAAAGTTGAACTTAGAAGTGTCCCCAATTGCCTCTCTGTGAAAGTTGAATTCAGAAGTTTCCCCAATAGCCTTTTTGCGAAAGTTGAACTTAGAAGTGTGCCCAATAGCCCCTGTGAAAAGTTGAATTTAGAAATGCGCCCAATAGCCTCTGTGAAAAGTTGAATTTAGAAGTGTGCCTAAATAGCCTCTCTGTGAAAGTTGAAATTAGAAATGTCCCCAATTGCCTCTCCGTGAAAGTTGAATTTAGAAGTGCGCCCAAAAGCCCCTGTGAAAAGTTGAATTTAGAGGTGTGCCCAAATAGCCTCTCTGTGAAAGTTGAATTTAGAAGTGTGCCCAAACAGCCTCTCTGTGAAAGTTGAATTTAGAAGTGTGCCCAAACAGCCTCTCTGTGAAAGTTGAATTTAGAAGTGTGCCCAAACAACCTCTGTGAAAGTTGAACTTAGAAGTGTCCCCAATAGCCTCTCTGTGAAAGTTGAATTCAGAAGTGTCCCCAATAGCCTCTTTGCGAAAGTTGAACTTAGAAGTGTGCCCAATAGCCCCTGTGAAAAGTTGAATTTAGAAGTGTCCCCAAATAGCCTCTCTGTGAAAGTTGAACTTAGAAGTGTCCCCAATTGCCTCTCCGTGAAAGTTGAATTTAGAAGTGCGCCCAATAGCCCCTGTGAAAAGTTGAATTTAGAAGTGTCCCCAAATAGCCTCTCTGTGAAAGTTGAACTTAGAAGTGTCCCCAATTGCCTCTCCGTGAAAGTTGAATTCAGAAGTGCGCCCAATAGCCCCTGTGAAAAGTTGAATTTAGAAGTGTCCCCAAATAGCCTCTCTTTGAAAGTTGAATTTAGAAGTGTGCCCAAACAGCCTCTCTGTGAAAGTTGAACTTAGAAATGTCCCCAATAGCCTCTTTGTGAAAGCTGAATTTAGAATTATCCCCAATAGCCTCTCTGTGAAAGTTGAATGTAGAAGTGTGACCAAATAGCCTCTGTGTGAAAGTTGAATTTAGAAGTGTGCCCAAATAGCCTCTCTGTGAAAGTTGAATTCAGAAGTGTCCCCCAATAGCCTCTCTTTGAAAGTTGAATTTAGAAGTGTGCCCAAACAGAACTTAGAAGTGTGCCCAATAGCCTCTCTGTGAAAGTTGAATTTAGAAATGTCCCCAATAGCCTCTTTGCGAAAGTTGAACTTAGAAGTGTGCCCAATAGCCCCTGTGAAAAGTTGAATTTAGAAGTGTCCCCAAATAGCCTCTCTGTGAAAGTTGAACTTAGAAGTGTCCCCAATTGCCTCTCCGTGAAAGTTGAACTTAGAAGTGTGCCCAATAGCCTCTCTGTGAAAGTTGAATTTAGAAATGTCCCCAATAGCCTCTTTGTGAAAGCTGAATTTAGAAGTATCCCCAATAGCCTCTCTGTGAAAGTTGAATTTAAAAGTGTGCCCAAATAGCCTCTCTGTGAAAGTTGAATTCAGAAGTGTGACCAAATAGCCTCTGTGAGAAAGTTGAACTTAGAAGTGTGCCCAATAGCCTCTCAGTGAAAGTTCAATCTAGAAGTGCGCCCAATAGCCCCTGTGAAAAGTTGAATTTAGAAGTGCCCCCAATATCCTCTCTTTGAAAGTTGAATTTAGAAGTGTGCCCAAACAGAACTTAGAAGTGTGCCCAATAGCCTCTCTGTGAAAGTTGAATTTAGAAATGTCCCCAATAGCCTCTTTGCGAAAGTTGAACTTAGAAGTGTGCCCAATAGCCCCTGTGAAAAGTTGAATTTAGAAGTGTCCCCAAATAGCCTCTCTGTGAAAGTTGAACTTAGAAGTGTCCCCAATTGCCTCTCCGTGAAAGTTGAACTTAGAAGTGTGCCCAATAGCCTCTCTGTGAAAGTTGAATTTAGAAATGTCCCCAATAGCCTCTTTGTGAAAGCTGAATTTAGAAGTATCCCCAATAGCCTCTCTGTGAAAGTTGAATTTAAAAGTGTGCCCAAATAGCCTCTCTGTGAAAGTTGAATTCAGAAGTGTGACCAAATAGCCTCTGTGTGAAAGTTGAACTTAGAAGTGTGCCCAATAGCCTCTCAGTGAAAGTTCAATCTAGAAGTGCGCCCAATAGCCCCTGTGAAAAGTTGAATTTAGAAGTGCCCCCAATAGCCTCTCTGTGAAAGTTGAACTTAGAAGTGTCCCCAATTGCCTCTCCGTGAAAGTTGAATTTAGAAATGCGCCCAATAGCCTCTGTGAAAAGTTGAATTTAGAAGTGTGCCCAAATAGCCTCTCTGTGAAAGTTGAATTCAGAAGTGTGCCCAAATAGCCTCTCTGTGAAAGTTGAATTAGGAAGTGTGCCCAATAGCCTCTCTGTGAAAGTTGAATTTAGAAGTGTGCCCAAATAGCCTCTCTGCGAAAGTTGAACTTAGAAGTGTCCCCAATTGCCTCTCTGTGAAAGTTGAATTCAGAGGTTTCCCAAATAGCCTCTTTGCGAAAGTTGAACTTAGAAGTGTGCCCAATAGCCCCTGTGAAAAGTTGAATTAAGAAGTGCCCCAAATAGCCTCTCTGTGAAAGTTGAAATTAGAAGTGTCCCCAATTGCCTCTCTGTGAAAGTTGAATTTAGAAGTGCGCCCAATAGCCCCTGTGAAAAGTTGAATTTAGAAGTGTGCCCAAATAGCCTCTCTGTGAAAGTTGAATTTAGAAGTGTGCCCAAACAGCCTCTCTGTGAAAGTTGAATTTAGAAGTGTGCCCAAACAGCCTCTCTGTGAAAGTTGAATTTAGAAGTGTGCCCAAACAGCCTCTGTGAAAGTTGAACTTAGAAGTGTCCCCAATAGCCTCTCTGTGAAAGTTGAATTCAGAAGTGTCCCCAATAGCCTCTTTGCGAAAGTTGAACTTAGAAGTGTGCCCAATAGCCCCTGTGAAAAGTTGAATTTAGAAGTGTCCCCAAATAGCCTCTCTGTGAAAGTTGAACTTAGAAGTGTCCCCAATTGCCTCTCCGTGAAAGTTGAATTTAGAAGTGCGCCCAATAGCCCCTGTGAAAAGTTGAATTTAGAAGTGTCCCCAAATAGCCTCTCTGTGAAAGTTGAACTTAGAAGTGTCCCCAATTGCCTCTCCGTGAAAGTTGAATTTAGAAGTGCGCCCAATAGCCCCTGTGAAAAGTTGAATTTAGAAGTGTCCCCAAATAGCCTCTCTTTGAAAGTTGAATTTAGAAGTGTGCCCAAACAGCCTCTCTGTGAAAGTTGAACTTAGAAATGTCCCCAATAGCCTCTTTGTGAAAGCTGAATTTAGAAGTATCCCCAATAGCCTCTCTGTGAAAGTTGAATTTAGAAGTGTGACCAAATAGCCTCTGTGTGAAAGTTGAATTTAGAAGTGTGCCCAAATAGCCTCTCTGTGAAAGTTGAATTCAGAAGTGTGACCAAATAGCCTCTGTGTGAAAGTTGAACTTAGAAGTGTGCCCATTAGCCTCTCTGTGAAAGTTGAATCTAGAAGTGCGCCCATTAGCCCCTGTGAAAAGTTGAATTTAGAAGTGCCCCCAATAGACTCTCGATGAAAGTTGAATTCAGAAGGGTCCCCAATAGCCTCTCTGTGAAAATTGAATTCAGAAGTGCGCCCAATATCCTCTGTGAAAAGTTGAATTTAGAAGTGTGCCCAATAGCCTCTCTGTGAAAATTGAATTTAGAATTGTGCCCAAATAGCCTCTCTGTGAAAGTTAAATTTAGAAGTGCCCCCAATATCCTCTGTGAAAGTTGAACTTAGAAGTGTGCCCAATAGCCTCTCTGTGAAAGTTGAATCTAGAAGTACACCCAAAAGCCTCTGTGAAAAGTTGAATTTAAAAGTTTCCCCAATAGCCTCTCTTTGAAAGTTGAATCTAGAAGTGTGCCCAATAGCCTCTCTGTGAAAGTTGAATCTAGAAGTACACCCAAAAGCCTCTGTGAAAAGTTGAATTTAAAAGTGTCCCCAATAGCCTCTCTTTGAAAGTTGAACTTAGAAATGTGCCCAATAGCCTCTCTGTGAAAGTTGAATCTAGAAGTACACGAAAAAGCCTCTTTGAAAAGTTGAATTTAAAAGTGTCCTCAATATCCTCTCTTTGAAAGTTGAATTTAGAAGTGTGCCCAAATAGCCTCTCTGTGAAAGTTGAATTCAGAAGTGTCCCCAATAGCCTCTTTGCGAAAGTTGAACTTAGAAGTGTGCCCAATAGCCCCTGTGAAAAGTTGAATTTAGAAGTGTCCTCAAATAGCCTCTCTGTGAAAGTTGAACTTAGAAGTGTCCCCAATTGCCTCTCCGTGAAAGTTGAACTTAGAAGTGTGCCCAATAGCCTCTCTGTGAAAGTTGAATTTAGAAATGTCCCCAATAGCCTCTTTGTGAAAGCTGAATTTAGAAGTATCCCCAATAGCCTCTCTGTGAAAGTTGAATTTAGAAGTGTGCCCAAATAGCCTCTCTGTGAAAGTTGAATTCAGAAGTGTGACCAAATAGCCTCTGTGTGAAAGTTGAACTTAGAAGTGTGCCCAATAGCCTCTCTGTGAAAGTTGAATCTAGAAGTGCTCCCAATAGCCCCTGTGAAAAGTTGAATTTAGAAGTGCCCCCAATAGCCTCTCTGTGAAAGTTGAACTTAGAAGTGTCCCCAATTGCCTCTGTGAAAGTTGAACTTAGAAGTGTCCCCAATAGCCTCTCTGTGAAAGTTGAATTCAGAAGTGTCCCCAATAGCCTCTTTGCGAAAGTTGAACTTAGAAGTGTGCCCAATAGCCCCTGTGAAAAGTTGAATTTAGAAGTGTCCCCAAATAGCCTCTCTGTGAAAGTTGAACTTAGAAGTGTCCCCAATTGCCTCTCCGTGAAAGTTGAATTTAGAAGTGCGCCCAATAGCCCCTGTGAAAAGTTGAATTTAGAAGTGTCCCCAAATAGCCTCTCTGTGAAAGTTGAACTTAGAAGTGTCCCCAATTGCCTCTCCGTGAAAGTTGAATTTAGAAGTGCGCCCAATAGCCCCTGTGAAAAGTTGAATTTAGAAGTGTCCCCAAATAGCCTCTCTTTGAAAGTTGAATTGAGAAGTGTGCCCAAACAGCCTCTCTGTGAAAGTTGAACTTAGAAATGTCCCCAATAGCCTCTTTGTGAAAGCTGAATTTAGAAGTATCCCCAATAGCCTCTCTGTGAAAGTTGAATTTAGAAGTGTGACCAAATAGCCTCTGTGTGAAAGTTGAATTTAGAAGTGTGCCCAAATAGCCTCTCTGTGAAAGTTGAATTCAGAAGTGTGACCAAATAGCCTCTGTGTGAAAGTTGAACTTAGAAGTGTGTCCATTAGCCTCTCTGTGAAAGTTGAATCTAGAAGTGCGCCCATTAGCCCCTGTGAAAAGTTGAATTTAGAAGTGCCCCCAATAGACTCTCGATGAAAGTTGAATTCAGAAGGGTCCCCAATAGCCTCTCTGTGAAAATTGAATTCAGAAGTGCGCCCAATATCCTCTGTGAAAAGTTGAATTTAGAAGTGTGCCCAATAGCCTCTCTGTGAAAATTGAATTTAGAAGTGTGCCCAAATAGCCTCTCTGTGAAAGTTGAATTTAGAAGTGCCCCCAATATCCTCTGTGAAAGTTGAACTTAGAAGTGTGCCCAATTGCCTCTCCGTGAAAGTTGAATTTAGAAATGCCCCCAATAGCCTCTCTGTGAAAGTTGAATTTAGAAATGCGCCCAATAGCCTCTGTGAAAAGTTGAATTTAGAAGTGTCCCCAAATAGCCTCTCTGTGAAAGTTGAACTTAGAAGTGTCCCCAATTGCCTCTCCGTGAAAGTTGAATTTAGAAGTGCGCCCAATAGCCCCTGTGAAAAGTTGAATTTAGAAGTGTCCCCAAATAGCCTCTCTTTGAAAGTTGAATTTAGAAGTGTGCCCAAACAGCCTCTCTGTGAAAGTTGAACTTAGAAATGTCCCCAATAGCCTCTTTGTGAAAGCTGAATTTAGAAGTATCCCCAATAGCCTCTCTGTGAAAGTTGAATTTAGAAGTGTGACCAAATAGCCTCTGTGTGAAAGTTGAATTTAGAAGTGTGCCCAAATAGCCTCTCTGTGAAAGTTGAATTCAGAAGTGTGACCAAATAGCCTCTGTGTGAAAGTTGAACTTAGAAGTGTGCCCATTAGCCTCTCTGTGAAAGTTGAATCTAGAAGTGCGCCCATTAGCCCCTGTGAAAAGTTGAATTTAGAAGTGCCCCCAATAGACTCTCGATGAAAGTTGAATTCAGAAGGGTCCCCAATAGCCTCTCTGTGAAAATTGAATTCAGAAGTGCGCCCAATATCCTCTGTGAAAAGTTGAATTTAGAAGTGTGCCCAATAGCCTCTCTGTGAAAATTGAATTTAGAAGTGTGCCCAAATAGCCTCTGTGAAAGTTGAACTTAGAAGTGTGCCCAATTGCCTCTCCGTGAAAGTTGAATTTAGAAATGCCCCCAATAGCCTCTCTGTGAAAGTTGAACTTAGAAGTGTCCCCAATTGCCTCTCTGTGAAAGTTGAATTTAGAAATGCGCCCAATAGCCTCTGTGAAAAGTTGAATTTAGAAGTGTGCCCAAATAGCCTCTCTATGAAAGCTGAATTCAGAAGTGTGCCCAATAGCCTCTCTGTGAAAGTTGAATTTAGAAGTCTGCCCAAATAGCCTCTCTGTGAAAGTTGAATTCAGAACTGTCCCAATAGCCTCTTCGCAAAAGTTGAACTTAGAAGTGTGCCCAATAGCCCCTTTGAGAAGTAGAATTAAGAAGTGTCCCCAAATAGCCTCTCTGTGAAAGTTGAATTTAGAAGTGCGCCCAATAGCCGCTGTGAAAAGTTGAATTAAGAAGTGTCCCCAATTGCCTCTCTGTGAAAGTTGAATTTAGAAGTGCCGCCAATATCCTCTGTGAAAATTGAACTTAGAAGTGTGCCCAATAGCCTCTCTGTGAAAGTTGAATCTAGAAGTACACCCAAAAGCCTCTGTGAAAAGTTGAATTTAAAAGTGTCCCCAATAGCCACTCTTTGAAAGTTGAATCTAGAAGTGTGCCCAATAGCCTCTCTGTGAAAGTTGAATCTAGAAGTACACCCAAAAGCCTCTGTGAAAAGTTGAATTTAAAAGTGTCCCCAATAGCCTCTCTTTGAAAGTTGAACTTAGAAGTGTGCCCAATAGCCTCTCAGTGAAAGTTGAATCTAGAAGTACACGAAAAAGCCTCTGTGAAAAGTTGAATTTAAAAGTGTCCTCAATAGCCTCTCTTTGAAAGTTGAATCTAGAAGTGTGCCCAATAGCCTCTGTGAAAAGTTGAATTTAGAAGTGTCCCCAATTGCCTCTCCGTGAAAGTTGAGTTTAGAAGTGTGCCCAAATAGCCTCTCTGTGAAAGTTGAATTCAGAAGTGTCCCCAATAGCCTCTTTGCGAATGTTGAACTTAAAAGTGTGCCCAATAGCCCCTGTGAAAAGTTGAATTTAGAAGTGTCCTCAAATAGCCTCTCTGTGAAAGTTCAACTTAGAAGTGTCCCCAATTGCCTCTCCGTGAAAGTTGAACTTAGAAGTGTGCCCAATAGCCTCTCTGTGAAAGTTGAATTTAGAAATGTCCCCAATAGCCTCTTTGTGAACGCTGAATTTAGAAGTATCCCCAATAGCCTTTCTGTGAAAGTTGAATTTAGAAGTGTGCCCAAATAGCCTCTCTGTGAAAGTTGAATTCAGAAGTGTGACCAAATAGCCTCTGTGTGAAAGTTGAACTTAGAAGTGTGCTCAATAGCCTCACTGTGAAAGTTGAATCTAGAAGTGCGCCCAATAGCCCCTGTGAAAAGTTGAATTTAGAAGTGCCCCCAATAGCCTCTCTGTGAAAGTTGAACTTAGAAGTGTCCCCAATTGCCTCTCCGTGAAAGTTGAATTTAGAAATGCGCCCAATAGCCTCTGTGAAAAGTTGAATTTAGAAGTGTGCCCAAGTAGCCTCTCTGTGAAAGTTGAATTCAGAAGTGTGCCCAAATAGCCTCTCTGTGAAAGTTGAATTAGGAAGTGTGCCCAATAGCCTCTCTGTGAAAGTTGAATTTAGAAGTGTGCCCAAATAGCCTCTCTGTGAAAGTTGAACTTAGAAGTGTCCCCAATTGCCTCTCTGTGAAAGTTGAATTCAGAACTGTCCCAATAGCCTCTTTGCGAAAGTTGAATTTAGAAGTGCGCCCAATAGCCCCTGTGAAAAGTTGAATTTAGAAGTGTGCCCAAATAGCCTCTCTATGAAAGCTGAATTCAGAAGTGTGCCCAAATAGCTTCTCTGTGAAAGTTGAATTAGGAAGTGTGCCCAATAGCCTCTCTGTGAAAGTTGAATTTAGAAGTCTGCCCAAATAGCCTCTCTGTGAAAGTTGAATTTAGAAGTGCGCCCAATAGCCGCTGTGAAAAGTTGAATTAAGAAGTGTCCCCAATTGCCTCTCTGTGAAAGTTGAATTTAGAAGTGCCGCCAATATCCTCTGTGAAAATTGAACTTAGAAGTGTGCCCAATAGCCTCTCTGTGAAAGTTGAATCTAGAAGTACACCCAAAAGCCTCTGTGAAAAGTTGAATTTAAAAGTGTCCCCAATAGCCACTCTTTGAAAGTTGAATCTAGAAGTGTGCCCAATAGCCTCTCTGTGAAAGTTGAATCTAGAAGTACACCCAAAAGCCTCTGTGAAAAGTTGAATTTAAAAGTGTCCCCAATAGCCTCTCTTTGAAAGTTGAACTTAGAAGTGTGCCCAATAGCCTCTCAGTGAAAGTTGAATCTAGAAGTACACGAAAAAGCCTCTGTGAAAAGTTGAATTTAAAAGTGTCCTCAATAGCCTCTCTTTGAAAGTTGAATCTAGAAGTGTGCCCAATAGCCTCTGTGAAAAGTTGAATTTAGAAGTGTCCCCAATTGCCTCTCCGTGAAAGTTGAGTTTAGAAGTGTGCCCAAATAGCCTCTCTGTGAAAGTTGAATTCAGAAGTGTCCCCAATAGCCTCTTTGCGAAAGTTGAACTTAAAAGTGTGCCCAATAGCCCCTGTGAAAAGTTGAATTTAGAAGTGTCCTCAAATAGCCTCTCTGTGAAAGTTCAACTTAGAAGTGTCCCCAATTGCCTCTCCGTGAAAGTTGAACTTAGAAGTGTGCCCAATAGCCTCTCTGTGAAAGTTGAATTTAGAAATGTCCCCAATAGCCTCTTTGTGAACGCTGAATTTAGAAGTATCCCCAATAGCCTTTCTGTGAAAGTTGAATTTAGAAGTGTGCCCAAATAGCCTCTCTGTGAAAGTTGAATTCAGAAGTGTGACCAAATAGCCTCTGTGTGAAAGTTGAACTTAGAAGTGTGCTCAATAGCCTCACTGTGAAAGTTGAATCTAGAAGTGCGCCCAATAGCCCCTGTGAAAAGTTGAATTTAGAAGTGCCCCCAATAGCCTCTCTGTGAAAGTTGAACTTAGAAGTGTCCCCAATTGCCTCTCCGTGAAAGTTGAATTTAGAAATGCGCCCAATAGCCTCTGTGAAAAGTTGAATTTAGAAGTGTGCCCAAGTAGCCTCTCTGTGAAAGTTGAATTCAGAAGTGTGCCCAAATAGCCTCTCTGTGAAAGTTGAATTAGGAAGTGTGCCCAATAGCCTCTCTGTGAAAGTTGAATTTAGAAGTGTGCCCAAATAGCCTCTCTGTGAAAGTTGAACTTAGAAGTGTCCCCAATTGCCTCTCTGTGAAAGTTGAATTCAGAACTGTCCCAATAGCCTCTTTGCGAAAGTTGAATTTAGAAGTGCGCCCAATAGCCCCTGTGAAAAGTTGAATTTAGAAGTGTGCCCAAATAGCCTCTCTGTGAAAGTTGCATTTAGAAGTGTGCCCAAACAGCCTCTCTGTGAAAGTTGAAGTTAGAAGTGTGCCCAAACAGCCTCTCCGTGAAAGTTGAATTTAGAAGTGTGCCCAAATAGCCTCTCTGTGAAAGTTGAATTTAGAAGTGTGCCCAAACAGCCTCTATGAAAGTTGAACTTAGAAGTGTCCCCAATAGCCTCTTTGCGAAAGTTGAATTTAGAAGTGCGCCCAAATAGCCTCTCTGTGAAAGTTGAATTTAGAAGTGTGCCAAAACAGCCTCTCTGTGAAAGTTGAATTTAGAAGTGTGCCCAAACAGCCTCTGTGAAAGTTGAATTTAGAAGTGTCCCCAATAGCCTCTCTCTGAAAGTTGAATTCAGAAGTGTCCCCAATAGCCTGTTTGCGAAAGTTGAACTTAGAAGTGTGCCCAATAGCCCCTGTGAAAAGTTGAATTTAGAAGTGTCCCCAAATAGCCTCTCTGTAAAAGTTGAACTTAGAAGTGTCCCCAATTGCCTCTCCGTGAAAGTTGAATTTAGAAGTGCGCCCAATAGCCCCTGTGAAAAGTTGAATTTAGAAGTGTCCCCAAATAGCCTCTCTGTGAAAGTTGAACTTAGAAGTGTCCCCAATTGCCTCTCCGTGAAAGTTGAATTTAGAAGTGCGCCCAATAGCCCCTGTGAAAAGTTGAATTTAGAAGTGTCCCCAAATAGCCTCTCTTTGAAAGTTGAATTTAGAAGTGTGCCCAAACAGCCTCTCTGTGAAAGTTGAACTTAGAAGTGTGCCCAATAGCCTCTCTGTGAAAGTTGAATTTAGAAATGTCCCCAATAGCCTCTTTGTGAAAGCTGAATTTAGAAGTATCCCCAATAGCCTCTCTGTGAAAGTTGAATTTAGAAGTGTGACCAAATAGCCTCTGTGTGAAAGTTGAATTTAGAAGTGTGCCCAAATAGCCTCTCTGTGAAAGTTGAATTCAGAAGTGTGACCAAATAGCCTCTGTGTGAAAGTTGAACTTAGAAGTGTGCCCAATAGCCTCTCTGTGAAAGTTGAATCTAGAAGTGCGCTCAATAGCCCCTGTGAAAAGTTGAATTTAGAAGTGCCCCCAATAGACTCTCGATGAAAGTTGAATTCAGAAGTGTCCCCAATAGCCTCTCTGTGAAAATTGAATTTAGAAGTACGCCCAATATCCTCTGTGAAAAGTTGAATTTAGAAGTGTGCCCAATAGCCTCTCTGTGAAAATTGAATTTAGAAGTGCGCCCAATATCCTCTGTGAAAAGTTGAATTTAGAAGTGTGCCCAATATCATCCCTGTGAAAAGTTGAATTTAGAAGTGTGCCCAAAATCCTTTCTGTGAAAGTTGAATCTTGAAGTGTGCCCTATAACCTCTCTGAGAAAGTTGAATTTAGAAATGTGCTCAATAGCCTCTCTGTGAAAGCTGAATTTAGAAGTGTGCCCAAAATCCTTTCTGTGTAAATTGGAAATCGAAGTGCACCTAATACCCATTCTGTGCAAACCTGCACATGATATCCTTCCTGTGCAAACCCAAACCTAAAGTATACCCAATATCCCCCCGTGCAAAGCTGACCTTACAACTGTGCAAAGTTTAACTCAGAAGTTCTGTCTAATTACCATCTCTGTGTACAGTTGAATTTAGAAGTCTATCTAATGGCCCAACATCATCCCTGTGTAAAGTTGAATCTAGAAGTGTGCCTAAAAGCGTCTCTATGAAAAACTGGAATTTAGAAGTATCCCTAAATACCCGCTCTCTGCAAAGCTAAATTTAGAAGAGGACCTAATAGCGCACCTTGCCCGAATTTGGAAGTGTGCCTAATAACCTGCCCTAACTAAATTCAGAAGTATCCCTAATGCCCTCTCGGTGCAAATTGAACTTGGACGTTTGCCTAATCTCCTCTCCGTGTACATAATATCCCTCCCTGAGCAATAGTGTGCCCAGTAGCGTTGAGTTACTAGCTGAATACTGAAGCATCCCTAATATCCTATCTGTACAAACCTTAAATTTAGAAGTGGGCCTAACAGCGCCCCTATTTTGAATCTAGAAGTGTGCCTAATAGCGTGCCCGTTGAATCTAGAACTACAATTAGAAAGCCCTCCTTAACTGCACTTAAAAGTCGACCTAAAACCATACCTGGGGTGTTACTATATTCAATTTCTCCCTAACAGCTTACCTGTATTCCAGTTTACTAGAAAAGAGCCTACCCAACAGCGTAACTGTGCTGTACTTGCAACTAAATAGACCGCCTAATCAGCATATCCTAAGGTCTAGCTACACTTCAAAAAACGGCCTAATATCTGCAACCTAGTACAAACTAGTACACTAAAACCTAGAATAAGTGAATAATATCACCCTGCTTAGTGGAACCCTGAAACCAAGACTAATCTCACTTAGTGATAGCCGAACTTATAAAGTACAATAAAGTGTAAGCTGCACCTGAAACTACTCCCAATAGCTCGTGCTAACCATGAGTGCACCCGCTCCACCAGGGTTTGCCGGAAACAGCCACCATGGACCGCCTCCACTCTCCGGTCCGCCTTGCCTCCCGTCCCGCCCTTCCCAAATCATCCCACCCTCCTTCCCATCCCGTACCCTTCCCCTTTCCAAACACCAAGCCAGAGGGGCACAATAGCGAGTCAACCACTCTAAGACCACTGATCCCCTGAACCCCATCACCCACCAGCCGACATTGATCATGCCCGCTCCCCTCACTATTATACTGGGCACACCCGGCCTGCAATCATCCACCCTCCGCCTTTCCCACAAACCCCCACCATCTTCCCCTCCCGACCACACCCTTTCCCCTCCCTAAAAACTGCACGCCTAGCCCTAGCAAGCACAGAAGCCTCAGCCCTCTCCCCCTCTGGCCCCCCTACCCTCTCTCACACGCCAATCACAACAAAGTCACTAAAGCGGAAACGTACCTGGTCCCCCTCAATCTCTCAGCACTCTTCGCCTCCCCTGTCTCGACCCACCACCTCTTTCCCCCAATCACCACCTTCCCCCGTGGCTCACCCTTCCTGAAACCCCTCTCCCTCGATTTCTCACCAACTGCAACTGAAACCCCTAACCGCCCACACCCCTCCTTCAAATCCCCCGGTCCAAACCCAATCATCCTAACACACTCATCCACCCACTCCCACCCGAAACCCGCCAACCTTTCTGCTCGCCCACTTTTTCCATCGATCATCAACCACCCTACCCCTCTCCCCCCTCTCCAGTTTACACTCTCTCCGCCACCACCCCCATCGCTGCAGCTCCGACACCATCCTCACCTTCCGAAGTGAATTGCATCCTATTTAATGCTCAATCCGTAGCAAAAAACAGACACTGCATCTTTGACCCCCTCGCCTCTGACAAACCAGACCTGGTTTTCATCACCGAAACTTGGTTCTCCGATGACTTTGCCCCAATCGCCAATGAAGCCTTCCACCCTGACTACTCCCTCATCCCACTTAACCGTCCCTCCAGAGGAGGGGGAGTAGCATTCGTCTTCAAGTCTCACTTCCACGCCTCAATCATTGACAACCAACCCTGCATTCCTTCCTGTGAATCACTCCTCCTTAAACTATCCCTCTCCCCGTCGCTCTCACACAGCTTCCTAATAATCTACAGACCCCCTGGCTATGATAGACAATTCTCAAACAACCTCTGCGACTCTATTGCCACCCTTCAACTAAACCACCCCAACCTCACCCTTCTTGGAGACTTCAACATATGGCTCGACATCCCCACCAACCCTATGACACACTCTCTGGTTGACGGTCTAGACGCAATTAAAACGCAACACATAAACAGCCCGACTCACTATAAAGGACACACTCTTGATGCCATTTTTAGCACCCACAACCGGATACATCTAAACCCCCCACCCTTATCATCTGGTCCGATCACTTCATTGTTTCCTTCGCCATTCTCTCACCCGACCCCCTTCCCCATACTCGAATCTGAACCTCCGAAGCTACGCAAATGTTGGAAAAAACTAACAATCGTTCCTGACCTAGCCGACGCACTCCTCCAATCTCCACCATCCACCTGCCAACTCAATAAACAACTAACCCCCGATGCCTTTGACTCATGGCTCAACACCTCACTAATGCGGCGCACACCCTCTTGTAAACCATCTGCCCGCCGTGGCCTCTCCCCTAGATGGTTCACACCTGAGCTTAAGATCACTAAACAACTATATAAATACCTAGAACGCAAATGGCAGAAAGACAAAACCCAGGAGAGCAGTGCCACCTTGGCCCGACACCTTCATCAGTACAAGTCTGAAATCTGGAAAGCAAAAAAAGCCCACTACAACTCCCAAATCCTAAACTGCAAAAACCCCAGCAAAGAACTTCACAAAATCATCTCCGAATTCACCAAACCAGCATGCACTACGACTGTCCCTACCCGCTCGCAATCACTGTGCGACTCACTCTCTCTCTTCACTTTTACGCCACGGCTCTCAAAAGAACAAATGCTCTAACCATCAAACTGGCTCTCTTACATCCACCAGGCAACCCTGCCCCCATTCCGGCCAACCCACCGCCTGCGACCACTATGCAACCAACGTTTGAATCCTTTAGTCCAATATCACCAGACCAATTTCTCAAACTTCTATCTGCCCACAAACCATCCGGCTCTCCCCTAGATCCTTGCCCGGCCACAACCCTCAAAGAAATTTTTGCTTCCACCTGCGCAGGAGAACACACAAGATCCATCATAAATGACTCCCTTTCCTCGGGTATCTTTCCCGACGCATTCAAAATGGTTCATGTCAAACCTCTATTAACAAAACCTTCCCTCAACCCTCTCGAGCCCAAAAACTACCGCCCCATCTCAAACACCAGGTTCCTTGCCAAACTCATTGACCGAACCGCCTACTCCCAACTAAATGCCTTTGTCGAAGCCAACAATCTCCTAGACCCCGCACAATCAGGTTTCAGAGCCCGTCACAGAACAGAAACCACCATAACCTCATTCTGGGATGACATTAAAATAACGGCTGACTCCGCGGGATGCGCCGCATTAATCTTTCTTGACCTATCTGCCGCCTTCGACACGATCAATCACTCAATCCTCCTTGACCGCCTCCACTCCTTAGGAATTCATGGAACCGCTCTTAAATGGATAGCTTCATTCCTCAAAGATAGGTACCAAATAATGATACTCTCCACCTATTCCTCCCAAGCCCGTTCAGTCGACACAGGAGTCCCACAAGGAGCATGCCTATCTGCCCTCCTGTTCAATCTCTACTTGATCACCCACCCACCAATAATTCGTTCACACAACATCCTGTGTTACAACTACGCTGATGACACTCAACTAATTCTAAAACCCCTGAACTCAAAACCCAACTCCCGAACCAACCTCGCCTCCTGCCTCCTTGACATAGAGCTCTGGATGACCCAAAGCCACCTCTTGTTAAAGCCCTCCAAAACTGAAATCATGGTATGTGGCAACTCCGAACTTCTTCCACACCCATTACCCTGGCCATCCGCCATGGGCAACTCACCGACCCCCTCTAACGCAGTGAAAAACCTTGGATGCACGCTTGACTCTGACCTAATACTCTCGCGCCAAGTCAATAATGTCTCAAAGTCATGCCACTACCACATCAAAACCCTTAGGCGCATCTTTCCATATCTCTCCTTTCCCAACAGACTCTCTGCGGTCCAATCAATTGTTATCTCAAGACTCGACTACTCAAACCCCCTCTACCTCGGACTCCACGCTTACCAACTGAATAAACTTCAAAGGGCACAAAACGCTGCAGCCAAATTGCTACTTGCGCTCGGCCCAAGAGACCACATCTCCCCAGCCCTTAAGACTCTGCACTGGGTTCCAGTTGCCAGAAGCGTGACTTTCGCAGTGCATAAAACCAGACCTCAATATCTCCAAGACAAGCTAAAACCCTATCACCCTCAACGCACTCTAAGATCAAGCTCAGCCGGCCTCCTAGTCATACCTAAGACAAACTCAGTCAGGTTAGGCGGATCATCATTCTCAGCCTTGGCCCCCACGCTGTGGAACGCACTCCCACCCCATATCGGCCTAACTGAAGATCTAATGTCTTTCCGCAAACTACTGAAAACCTGGCTCTTCCCCTAGAACCAACCCGTACGCAAAATAACCCAAACAGAATAAAAGCATCTCAATGACACCAATCCAACAACCTACCAGATGCAAGAAACCGACATCTAATAACCACTAATATAAACGAAAAATACAAACAAATTAGAAGGAGTAAAGTAGATCAAAGCAATGAAGTGGATAATAAGAATAAATCGTACAAAAACAGTAACGAGATTTAAATCAATGAACTGGATGTAATGCATGATGAATGAACGAGGTGAATGGAGTGGATGAAATCGTTAGAATCGATGAAACGTGTGAAACGGATGAATGCGCTGAGCGGATGAATGCGCTGAGCAGATGAATGTGTAGATCGGATGAGTATGTAGGTATGAGGAGTGTATAGAACAGATGAGTATGTTGAGCGGATGAGTGTGTAGAGCGCTTGGTGTGTAGAAAGGACGAATGCGTAGAGCAGATGAGTGTGTAGACCAGGTGAGTGCAGAAGAGTGTGTAGAACGCTGGAGCAGATGAATGTGCAGACCGGATGAGTGTATAGAGCGGATGAACGTGTAGAGCGGATGAATGTATAGAGTGGATGAGCGTATAGAGTGGATGAGCGTATAGAGCGGATGAGTGTATAGAGCAGATGAAGGTATAGAACAGATGAGTGTAGAGATGAATATATAGAACACGATATTGATGTTGAATGCGTGGAAAGCACGAGTACATAAAGCAGATGAGTGCATGGAGCGGATGAGTGCGGAGAACAGATGAGTTCAGGGAGCGGATGCGTGCAGGGAGCGGATGAGCGCGGGGAGCGGATGAGCGCAGGGAGCGGATGAGCACAGGGAGTGGATGCATAGAGCGGATGAGTGCAGGGAGCGAGTGAGTGCAGGGAGCGGGTGAGTGCGGGGAGCGGGTGAGTGCTGAGAGCGAATGAGTGTGGAGAGCAGATGAGTTGTGGAGAGCGGATGAGTGTGGAGAGCGGATGAGGGTGGAGAGCAGATGTGGGTGAAGAGTGGATGAGTGTGGAGAGCGGATACGCGCAGGGAGCTGTTGAGTCAGGGAGCGGGTGAGTGCGGGGAGCAGATGATTGAGTAGGGTGGGTGAATGCGTAGGGCAGATGAAGGTGTAGTGCACGCGAGGGGTTAAAGTGGACAAACGCCTAGAGCGGATGAGTTACACAGACCGGGTGAGTGCGTAGAACGGATAAGCATGTAGAACGTGTGAGTGCGGATGAGTTACACAGACCGGGTGAGTGCGTAGAACGGATAAGCATGTAGAACAGATGAGTTCATAATGCATGCAGAGTGCGAGGAACGGATAGATGAGCAGAGCGGGATGGAGGAGCTGAGAGGAAGAATGTGTAGAGTGGAGGACTGCATAGAACAGACTAGTAGGTAGGGCCGGCAAATATATAGAACAGAGTAGTGCATATGAGCGAATGAGTGCATATGAAAAAAAGGGGTACATAGAGGGGATGAGTGCATAGAAGGGATGAGTGAGTAGAGGGGATGAGCGCGTAGAGGAGACGAGTGTGTAGAGGAGAAGAGTGCGTAGAGGAGATGAGAGCGTAGAAGGGATGAGTGCGTAGGAGGGATGAGTGCGCAGAAGGGATGAGTGCGCAGAGGGGATGAGTGCGCAAAGGGGATGGGTGCGTAGAGTGGATGGGTGCGCAGAGGGGATGGGTGCGCAGAGGAGATGGGTGCGCAGAGGGGATGGGTGCATAGAGGGGATGAGTGCATAGAGGGAATGACTGCGTAGAGGGGATGTGTGCTTAGAGGGGGTGAAGGCATAGTATGTGTGAGGGCATAAAGCGGATGAGTGCCTGGAGTGAAGGAGTGCCTGGAACAAAGGAGTGCCAGGAGCGAAGGAGTGCCTGGAGTGAACGGACGTGCTGCATAGAGCGGACGAGTTGCGTAGAGCGGATGGGTACATAGAGCTGCTGAATGCGTAGAGCATGGTGCAGACAGGAGTGCATGCGTGGGGCTGACAGGAGCGCATACGTGGAGAAGACAAGAGTCCATGCGTGGGCCAGACTGGAGCGCGCGGGGAGGACTGGAGCGCGCAGGGCGGACTGGAATGCATGAGTGCGTAGAGCGGACCGGAATGTGGGGAACAGACTGGGTGCATGGAGTGGATATGAGTGCCTGGAACGGACCGGAGCGCATAGAATTGCGTGACGTACATAGTATGGTTTGGAATGCAGAAAACATTTCGAATGACCATATAACCCATCATATCACACCACCACGCTTACTCTCTCCTTTACACCACTCAACTAGAACACAGAGATACTATGAAACCATTCGGTATAACTGTTCTCATACCAACATCCGCCGCATACTCCACATCATTCTAAGTAAACACTGCTGGTTACACACCCCCAGCCATGCGTTCTCCTCAGGCTTAACGCAGCCACATCCGGTCTGGATAAATCCTGCCAGAACGAACACATACTCCTGATCTCTCAACCACCACACCTACTGCTAAGAAGCAGCTATTACATGAATACCGCACAAGCTGCACACATACCCGGTACCCACACGCCACGCACCTTTGAATCTCTCTACTCCTTCTACTGATCTGCACTTCGGTTCCCAAGGGTGTTCAACCTACCAGCGCCTTCAGACCATACCAATGGTATATAAGGCGCTATATAAATGCAAAATAACATAACATAACATATGCATACAGGCCTTCTGACACAACACAATCTCCTTAGTGGTGGTCATTCTTCTGCCATGGATCATATGGCTGCCAATCAGGCAGCCGTGAAGTTAGTAATCGATATGTGCATCATTGTACGCGAGGAAGAAGATGCACTATCAGTTTTATTTTACAGTTGGTGAAGGGAGTAACTGTGGTACTTTTCTGGTATCTTTTTTAGATTATAAGGTTCCCCCTCTCTTTTTCTCTTTTTTATGTTGCAGGTTTTTATGACATACGATTGTTGACGCTTTTTGACCCCTGCCACACGTTGTTGAAGAAACCTTTTATAGAAAAATGTGTTTCCCTGAAGAAAGTTCAGCCATTCAAGGGCAAGAAGAACTGAAACATGTTGGGAATATGTGGTTTTATGACACGTTTATTATGTTTGAGGTTGTAATGTATTGTCATCAGTGTCTGTTTACTGATTTAATGTTGGTGGTTTTATGAAAAATGAAGTGATTAATATCCATTAGAGATAGCCACTTTGTGTTATGTAAGGGTCGTTATAGAATTTATAAATGTTTATGATTATTAATAAATGATCAGTGATAAACACTGTTACATACTGCACTGGATCCATTATTTCAGGATACTAGCGCCGGATCATCAATTGGAGAGGGAGACCCGATCTATGAGAATACTAGGATTTATTCTAACAATATTTGAAATAGGGGAAGTGTTTTGAACCTATTAAAAATCACGTGAGGAAGGTGACCATTAACCCTTGTGCACACTTTTAGAATGAATGATGACTGATACATTGATGGATGACACGGGTATGTCTGATTCCAAGAATTCCATTAAGTGGAATTCTACTAAGTTAACGAGAGCAAATGAAATGCTCTAAATGGATTCGGAAAACATTTGCATGTAAATCACATTGGTAATTTCAGGAGGATGGAATTATTCAAAAATGTTTTATATGAAATAAGTAGGAAGATGGACGAGAGCAGGAAAAACAAGAAAATAATACATGGCTGGCATTAGCAGGCCACGCTCAAATCTAGGCTATTCTGGGGGAATTGTCGACGCTAGAAGAGGAAGGACCTCTACAATATGTGGCGTGCCTAGAGCTGTCTGGGAGGAACACGCCACTAACTCCTTGTTCTACAATATGTGGCGTGCCTAGAGCTGTCTGGGAGGAACACGCCACTAACTCCTTGGGGAGTAGCCAACATTCACTTTTGCTGGATGCATGATGGGAATGTCAGACCCCCATTATAGAATTTTAAAACATTGTAAGCTAGGAGAACAGCAAAGAGAACAGCTCTCGAGCTGTAGGTTCAAGAACCTACTAGATAAAAGAATATTATTATTCGGCAATTAGCCAATATGTGAGGGAATAGGAACTTTGCTGGGTAGATAGCCTTTGATTGTACCAAAGTTCCACAGCACGTTAAATGTGGCTGCATGGAAGGCCTGCAATTAGGAGCAAACCACTGGACATCAGTGCCGGGGCTGCCTTATTTTCATCTCACCCCTAGAGCTTTCAAGGGCTTGGTGAAAAGACTGGTGAACAGTTATGACACGGAACAAGCAACTGTTTGTTTAGCCACAAAGGTCAATAGTGGGGTGTATTTGGAAGATTATATGGGAATGATGGGGTCACGCCAATTCATTAGGAACTTGCTACTTGTCGAGACCAATGAGCTAAAAATTCTGGGGGCTCAAAGGGATGCTTTGCCCCAGGACTGGCAGTGCCCCCCTCGGACCACGGTGGCAAGTCAGCTGGAAGATTCCCGGGACAAATCATCAATGGATCTAATAAACCTCTCTACGTATTCCATGGAGGAAGGCAAAGCCTGAAGCCCCGAGACTGAACGCTCCCCAAGTAATGGTCCCCGAGGACATGAAGCGACAAGGGCAGCCCGTAACTCGATAGAAGCCATGGCTAAGGAGAGTGGCCGGCAAGTGGAATATCCAAAGGGCCAGGCAAAATGGCCATCAAGAGTCACTGTTCCGTAAAAGGCCTTGAGGATCACAGGCACCTAGATACCCCTCTGGAAAAGAGGCATGGCGATGATGGATCAAATTTGGGCCAAAGTCCTTATGGAAGCCCTGTGGTCGCATTGAATTCAAAACACTGGAAGAGAAAAGATCCCTGTCCAGTAATGCTATAAAAAGTGGGACCCAAGCTAAATATCAATCGTCATTCCGCCAAGTCAAGTTTCAATCTCCATCGGTAAAGGCGGATTGATACGCACCTCCAGCATCAAAGGGATTAACTAAAACTCGGATAAGTGACCTCAGACTTTCGCTGGAGGAAATATTAATTATTAAGGATGAACGAGTCCTGAATAGAGCAAATGTTATGCGTCTTATGAACACTATCCGGGCCCTTAATGAAATAAACTCTAAAGATCTACTGCTGGTGGAATTCTCAGACGAACACCGGCTGGACAAAATCTTACTCCACGTCTCATCAGCGAGTAAATAAGACATTGTATTAAGGCAATGGGCAAAGTTGTTACCACTAGGTTTTAGACTATTGGATTAAGACCAAAATAGCCAAAAACGTACTGATCTCCCCCAAAATAACTCAAGTAAACAACCTCAAGGGGAGCGGGTTGCCCAATATCGGAATAGCCCCGCTCGCCGTATGAAAAAGACAGGTCCAGATGAAAGATTCTTCTCCAGATAGAGCTCGCGGGTGACGCCTCCTCGTCTATCGACTTCCTCCCTGTCCTATAATTTTACCGTTAACAAGGACAAAAGAGACCGTCAGTCGACCCGCCACAATTTGGGTGAGGATTGGGGCTGGCTTGTGGGTGTCCTGGCTGGTGGAAATACCAGCTCATGGCATGGGGAATTTGGGGGTATGAGCAGATACAGGCCCCGATCAATCAAGTGAGAATTTGCAGCTGGAACACACAGGGCTTCCTGCACTTGTTCGGAGAGGGTTTCCCAAACCTCCAGGAGCTGGATATATTTTGCTTTCAGGAGACGTGGCTGAGGTCCCCACCACTCTTGGAGGGATTTTCAGTAACATTTAACCTGGCGGAAAAGGGCCTGAATGGGAGACCAATGGCTGGTCTTCTTATAGCCCTCCGTGTAGAAAGGGGCTATGCGATCATCTCCGAATTTCAACCTTTCCCTTTGATCCAGTCAATAATAATATGGATAGGACCGTCTCCAGCTGGAAGTATCAAGAACATCTTGGTGGTGAATCTGTATTGAAATATGGCATCCAAGTGGGGTGATAGGTTCATGGGTACAGTCTTCAAATTAGAGGTCCTAGTGTGCGGAGACTTGAATATCCATTGCTTCGATAATGTCTTTAACCTTATTGAAGACCTTCCGCCTTTGGCCCCTTAGCAAGTGGTGAGAGGGTTATATTGGAGGAGAGAACTGGCTGAAAGGAACATACATCTGGTGAACGGCCACATTATGGAAGACTGCCCCCCAAGGCCAACATGGAAGAGAGGCTTGGAAGCTAAAGTTCTAGACTAAATGTTTGCCTCAGAATCACTATTTTCTGATATATCAAACTTGGTGGTCTGGGGAACTGTGAAGAGTGACCATAACATTGTAGTTATAACAGTGACTAACTGGCAAACAAAGGATTGCAAGTGGCAAAACGACAACCTGCAAAGTGAACCGGGAAGAAACAGGCTGAGTTCGAGATCGCTTCCATCTGCCGCTCCTAAAATTCTTGCTACCAACCAAGCTCTATCCTAAGAACCATTTAAAGCTTACAATACTACGAACTTAACATAAAATAAACATGGTTCTAGCATACGTTATAAATATGACCCAGAAGTCACTAAAAGGAAAAAGGCCTTGACTAAGGAAATAAGATCAAACTCTAAGTCAAACGGCAGAGGCCAGGGGAACGCCTGAGTTGACTCAAACAAGTGTTTCAGAACTGGCTTAAGTCATACAAACATCTGATGCTGCAACAGGAGGCGGAAAGTATGTTACAACCTTTATCCTCGAAAAATACAGCTGAGATATGAAGACTTATAAACCACCTTGTGATCACCCAAGATGCTCTGCTGCTTAATCCGATATCAGCCAAAAGAATTGAAGATTCATTTCAAGCAAGTATTTGCCGGCCCGGAAGAGAGCCAGCCACAAGCTAATCCAGGCTCAGGGGGTGCTTGGGACTTTTTCAACAACCCAGAGTGAAATCTATGACCAGATTTTGAGGGACAGTAATTCAAGAGCGGCAGGCCCGGATCGAGTGTCGAATTTGCACCTGAAAGAAGACCTGAAACAGTGGGCCGTTAAATTGGGGCTCTGGTTCGAACAAATTAAAAAGGATAAGAAAATTCCACCATGCTGGACATTCTCAACCATTGTGCTGATCTTTAAAAAGGGCGATAGTGCGCTTCCAGCTAACTATAGGCCCATCACTCTTTTAGTCTTCAGTGGCAAAATCTTTGGGTCACTGCTTATTAAAGCCCTTTTCAACTGGGCCACATTAACATATCATTATGTCCTTTGGCAAACAGGATTGATTAGGGGCATGGGGACATCTGTAAATCTCTTCATTCTAAACATCTTTAAATCAAAGGCAAAGGCGAGGAATGTCCAAGAACTGTATGTGGCATCAATTGACTTGATACTATTGACCGTCATCGCCTGTGGACAAAGCTGGAATATTGGTGCTGCCCATCCGACATATGAGAGCCCCTGAAATGACAACACTGCCGAACTACACTTCGAGTGAGACTTGACCAAAAGGGCCACTTGAGTGACCCAATTCTAATTTTCAACTGTTTAAAACAAGGATGCCCACTGGCGCCAGCTATCTTCAACCCGTTCATCTCGGACGTAGAGTCCGCTTTTGACGTGGTGAGATGTTTTCCACCTACTCTGGCTGGGGTCCCAGTTGGAAGATTGCTCTATGCCGATGATCTAATCTTGCTTGACCAGACAAAGGTAGGCCTGCAAAGACAGCTGGATGCCCTATAAAAGTATGTGGAGCTGAATGGGCTTAAAATCAATGCCAAATAATCAAGGATTCTTATGTTCGGCCGAAAGAAGAAGAAAGGTGGTGCCTCAGAAGCATGGTTCATCAAAGGTAAAAACATCTGAGAAGTTTCAGCACTCACCTACTTGGGGCTCTGCTTAAATGATAGTGCTGTTGATGCTCAAAGGGAACTATCCCTGCAGAGCAAGACAAAGAATGTAGCCGCCCAAGCCAGTATCATTCTGAATAGATACTATACATTTTCCTTGACCCCGGCAATCGTTTTTTTTCACTTAAAAGTGACTCCGATTTTGACTTATGGGGTGGAAACACCCTTCACACTATTTGCATTAGTGTGGGGAAAACTTGAAGGCTTATTTTGGAGGAAGGTACTACGGTTGACGAACTGTGTGCCAATTCAGGTCAGGGTGGATTTGGGGTTGACATCCCTATATTCCATTGCGGTTTGAAAACCCTTTCATTGTATAAGAAATGTTGTATTTGTATTTGTTTATTTGTAACGCGCACATCAGGCCCGGAGGCAACAGGGCGCCACTTATGCAACGTTACATATAGAGCATATATACATACATAATTTACACAGGACGTGGATATAGGATGGAAAGCAGCTATGGCAAGGCCTTCTGACGCCCTATTGACCACTTGGAGTTCCCTCTGTAATTACATTCTAGCTGACCTGGGGGAAACAGGGGAGTCGTTATGGTTGCACCCAGCCCGTGTAAAAAGAAAGCTCTACGACTTCGACTGGATTCAAGCGTTGGAGACCAGACCCAAGTCAAAGATCTATGGCAACAATTTCAAGGACGTTAGAGCATGGGGCTCATTGCCACCTTACATTTAAAAATGTCCTTGCAAACATAAGCGTGATAATTTCCTGTGGGTGAGAATGAATTAATACCCTACCAAGGAAGCTACAGAGGTCAGGAAATCAGCAGACCTGCAGGTGTTTCGATGTCGACTGTGTGACTGTGATCGAGAAAGATTATTCCATCTTACACTAACCTGCCCTGGTTACAATGAGCTCCAGTCAAAAAGCCTGGCTAAGCACCTCTGCAAATTTACAACTATTTCGACTGGGGATTGGTGGGGAATACTGATGTTGAGTACACCAATTTCACTGACTTTAGCTTTGCTGGCCTTCTTGAAAGAACTTTTTGAACGATTGGCTGTCAAGTAAACCAAAGTTGAGCTGTTCATTGAAGTTGAAGGTACCCCTAATTGAATGGTGACCTTGAAGTTTAAGATATCTGCTACAACCCCTCGACATTGAGTATAAGCTCATATGGTTCGGTTTACTTAGGAAGAGAGATGGAGGTCATGAATCGGGAACCAGTTTTCAATTTTTTACGACTTTTTACAAACTTCATTTCTCTTTTATTTTAAAATGACATTGTTTTTTTTTTTACTCTGTTTTCTTGTAACTAAGGTTTAAGTTTGAAACCAAATGCTAAAAATTTAAATATGTAATGGTCCCACATATATTGCGGCATATCCTCATAGTTATATTGTGGTAAGCTACATCCCTATTAAATGTAACTAAGTGGAAACTCTAGAAAGTATAGCTGCTCGAAGGGGCTTGAGCAGGTCATCCAGTGGCTGTAGTTTAAGTGGTGATTGTATGCCTGAGACTATCAAGCATTTGTTGATGCAATAATTTAGAAGTTATACGTCAACAATTTATGAGTAAGTACTCCTTGGTATCAAGGTACAAAAGTATTGATGACCTATGGGTGGATTCTATGACTGGTAATGATTGTAACTTAATATATTACATGGTTAAGTTTTATGACTTTAAAAGGGGTATTTTTAATAATTGAGCACTCGCCAACCAATGGATTTGGCACACAATAAAATGCTTTTTATTTTGAATCCACTAGGGATTCTTTTGCGTAGGCGTCCAACCCGTCTCGCACCCAACCTCCACAAACACCCCGTGTCACAATGGACTAGGAACCAGGGTGGTGTCTATCAATAAGATATTTATTAATTTATAATATAATTTAAAGAAAAAGAAGATCAAACATTTTCACAGCCGCCAATGATGTGGCAACACAAAATGCAATCATCTCTACAAAACCAGATATACTGTTACAGTGAATTCCACTTTTTTAATGGCAGAACAGAAAAAGAACAATTTACCACAAAGAAGTGATAGCACCAGCAGTTAAGCACCCCCCCCCCAAACATCAATTAACTTGATTCCTTTGAATGGAAGGCAGTGGCAAGGAGTAGGACTACAGGGGGAAATCGGATTTGGGTGAAGCCCACCACCACAAGATGGAGAGCCAGCAAAGAAAAGGAAAACCCATTTTTGGAGCAAAATGGAAGTATGGGATTTTGCTTATTTCTCACAACTGCTACCGGACAGAATAGAAGAACATTCATATTGCTTACACTTATGAGCTAGGCAAAGTTTTAGAACATACTAATAAATACACCAGGGAAAAATAGAAATGAAGTAGGAAAATCGGTTTTGGGAGAAAGCAAATGCTAAGGGAAAATACAGTGGCAAATGGAAATTTGTTTATACTGAGGCTTACAATAGCAGGCAGCGCAGGGAAGGGGTTTAACTTACAGCAGGCACCTCCGTTTTCAGTGAGATTCAGTGGCTCATAACAGGTAGACTTCTAGGCAAAAGGGATTGCTCACAATGAGAACAATGATTTGGGTTTAATAAAACAGTTTAATAAGACAGATGCAAATAGGAATTTGTTTGGTAATGCACACAATACATGGACAAATTCAGTTTTTAGTTACAAGGAGATTAATTCTTTTGAAGCAACACTTTAATGACTATAATAATTAAATTAAAAAACAGGAACAAGATGGTTGATTTTGAATTGCAACAATCTTGAACTGTGGATTCCAATGGGGGAATTAATTGATTTACTTTTATAGAGGAGGTCCCAAATACAGCCCGCACTCCAACCGTCCATTGTGAAGTACCAAGAACGTTCACACCGAGATATGCGACATATGATGAGCAAATAAACCAGCAGAAAGGCGCAGTGGGGCTCTGTCCAGTACCTATCAGAAGAACAGCACCTATTGAAGTACCAGTACCAAAGAAACCATGGATAGTAAGGTACCCTTTGAGGAAGCCATATCAACCAATACAACAAAATGAAGATCGTCTAAGGACAGTCCCGGAAGAAACCAAAAAGGTCTTAATGAAAGATGAATGGCGACGTCACGAGAACCCGGACCCACATATATAAGAAAGGACGAACAGAGAATGAGGTAAAGAGACGAAACGCCATGAGACAAGGAAATAGTGAACCTAAAGTGAAAGGACAATGTCAAATGTAAGAAGCTTAAACCACGAGCAAAATGAAGCTATTCAACCAAGGTTACACGTGTACATATGCTTGGAACCGCAAGAAAGCTAAGAGAATCGGGTGGCTTGCTATGCTTAGAAGAAAGATAGTGTGGCAAGCGCCACCATACATAATCTACCTCAAAGAAGTACGTTATATAAGTATACTTATAAGAAGCACAAGAAGCAGAATCAACCAAAAGGTTACTAAAAGGCCACATGAGAAGAGTTTCATGTTTCATGAAATCGAGACTACAGCTGTCAAACTAGAAATTATATCGTGCCTCCTATTGCTATGAATATATGTATATTGGCCTAGCCAAGCTGCTAACAAGCTGCTTATAAACTACATGTGAATAAACTCGCATTGCAAGGGCTGAACTTAGAAACCATGTAAACTGTCATTTTGGGTCAAGCCGCCATTTTAGGTTTTCTTGCTCTATAAAGACACCATGTGAGCTAAAATGGTAGCCTATGTTATTCAGAACAGAACTCGATTGTCATGACCTCTGTACTGCTAATGTATAACTTGCCTGCAGGCCACTTGTTAGGGTCATGAGCTGAGACCTTGTCTTTCTGCTGATCTGTGTGCAATGGATTACCTGTATCACCGAAACTGATCTATAATTGAATGAGAACACCTGCTTAACTATATTGTATAAATTAAGTCCTGCATTGTAATGTTAGGCCTAGATCATACACTAATATACATATAGATGAGCAGATGAACTAGATTTGACCTGGCAAGGGACCCTAGAGCAGTAACTTATTTATGGAATGGTTAACCCAAAGGAGGGCTGAACAGCAGGCTTGAAATGTATAAAAACCTGACTGTTTCAATGAATATTTGCACTTACTGAGCACACCTAACCACGCCGGAGTTCGCTGTGTAGTACTGAGGGTCGATAGCTATCTGAATTTTGTTCTGTTCTTTTGTAACTGGATTCAGTATAAAATAAAGTACTTTGTATGTTCCTTTGTAACCTGTGTTTGGTGTGTTTCCTTTTTGGTTACCCTGCCTCATATTATTTCCTTGTTTTCACAGTTGGCGCCCGGAATAGGAACCCTCAAGATTGATGCCGGATTATTGAATGTTGACGCACGCTATCGGACCGGGATCGGACGGTGTGACATAACGGGCCCGACTGATCGAGACGCAACACCTCAACAGTGCTGCACGATCCGTTCCCTGGACGATAGCCGTGTGGTCTGAGACGGCATCTTGACGAGGGTCAATTTTTTGAGGCGGGCAGATTTGCCGAAATCACCATACACAAGGTAAAATTTGTTAGGTAAGTCCTTTGTAAACCGATCGGTTCTCCTTAGGTTTGGTCAGGTGAGTCGTTACCCGACTCTTAATTCAACCCTGACAATTTGAATTTGGCGCATTGTATCTGCAGACACAATTATTGACCAGGTAACACCGAGTATTTGAGAAATGCCTGGGAAATGGTCTAGCTGCTTTAGGGCATTATTCCGCAGCGATAGACAATCTTTGGAATTTAGCCGTCCGGCACCACAGGAGGGGTCACCGGCATGTACTATGTACTGTAAGCATGGCATTGGAAGTGTAGTATTTAATAAAATTTGGCACAGACAAACCAGACATGCCTCTGAACTTCAGTGGCCAGTCAATGGTAGTTTTGAGATCCCTCGTATTGAATATTTAGAGTCAGTCTTGTTAAAAAAGAAGGCCAGACCTGCAGCATTTGATGTTTTGCAAAATTGGAAAAGAGAAGCGTTGCAGCAGCTTAAAAGTAGGGAAAAACATGTGCGCCGTCATAAAACAAATGTTTCTGATGAGTTTATCGACAAATTGTTAAATGAACGAAGGCCTGGTGCCTCTGCACCACCTCTGTATGTTCCTCTTCCTCCTGCTGTACCTCTTCCTGCTGTTATTCCTGCTCTTCCTGCTCAACTTGTTGCTCCTCTTCCTCCGGTTGTTGTTCCTCCACCTGCTCCTCTGCCTCTTCCCATTGCACCAGTAATAGTACCTCCATTGAATTTGCCTGCACCCTCACTCCCAAGTAGTTCTGTACCGCTTGTAGTTGATCAGGGTGCAGGATCGAGGATTGTTACTCGTAATACTGTTCCTACAGAAAAGAAACAGGATTTGTTTGCATGGGCTAAGCATTGTATGGAGAGAGATGATCGAGCTAATGTTCTTGCCACACTTTCTAATATGGATAATTGTCCTGAGAAAAATGTTTTCATTGAAGGTTTAGGGATTCATTTATGTGTAATGTGGGGTAAATTAAATAATGCAGACCTCCCACAAGGGTTGAGAGACCTGAATACTTTAGCGTTTTCAAGAGACACTGTGGAGAAGGTACATGAGCATGTTGAGAGGATATTTGAGTATAGAAAGAAGTTGGAAAGGTTACGGAATGAGGATGACGAAGAAGAAAGTATGTATGTACACAAACGATTTCTTCCGTGTCGTAAATCGACATCTGAGGAGGCACGAATTTGTACAAAAGATGCGATTAGATGGATTTCAGACATATCGATAACTCCAGTTGAGGTATATGACACATACAGTCAATATACGCTAGAAATGCAGAGGAAAGTGATACAGGTAATGGTAGAGTATCTGCAGGATGAATGTTTAAAGAGAAAGGTTAGTTGTCCCACAGAGTTATTGAGCATTTATAAGAGAGCTTTTTCACTTGACACTTCTTCAACTGCTTTAGCGCTCGACTTAGCTCTGTTGCTTAGTAAGCGTTCGGAGTTGCCTACATCTCAGTTGCCTATGGGAGAGGTTCCTCCGACATTTGTCCCAAAGGTTGAGATTCCTGCTAATGCTGCAGCAGGTACACCTGCTGTGGACATTCCTGCACATTATGTATCGCAGTTTGTTCACGTCCCGTTTTCACGACAGGAAGTGAATACTATTAGACAAACTATTCCTGACATTAGGAAAAATCCGACAGGGTTCTATAAAGAGATAGAGTCCGTTTTGCAGTCCTCAGTGTTTACCCTAGGTGACATTGATTTGCTATTCCCTGTATTCCTGCCTGTAGATTTGTGGAAACAAGTTAGAACTATAGACGATGTACCAGGGTTGGGAGATACATGGGCTAACATAGTTAGGCTTGATTGGGAAAGGCCAGCTGGTGAGAGAACACCTCAAGTGATACTAACTTTGCCTGACAGAATCATTGAAAAACTGAAAACTATAATCCCCGAAAAGAGAATTATTTGGGACAAGCTTACGGCCTGTGTCCAAGGAAAATCTGAGGGTGCTACCGAGTTCTTTAATCGGTTCGAACAGGTATTCTCGGATTTCAGTGGACAAGACTTAGGCACAAAGTCTGGGAAAAGATTATTTGTGGACAAATTTGTACGTGGATTGCTGCCTGACATCCAGTCACAAATTATGTCTTTTGAGAGCGCTTGGCAGGCGAAATCCCAATCAGAAGTACTGCACATGGCTCAGTACTACGACAACCGTGTCAATAATGAAAAAGATAGAGTCGAGAAGAGAAAAGGTGATTTGAAGATTAAAGTATTGTTACAGCAAATTGTTAGAGGCCCCAGAGGGGGTAGTTCGCAGATTAGAGGTCAGTATGTTCCACAAGGGAATGTGCCCTTGGGTCCTTTGAATATTAACCAGTGTGCCTATTGTCGCCAGGAGGGTCATTGGCGTGCACAATACCCCGTCCTTCGACAGAGGTCGAATAACACATTTGGAAATATGGGTAGACGATCCAGAGGTCGCCCGGGTGTAGGGGGCCCTGGTAGAGGCCAGTTTTCGCAGGATCCCCAACAACCTTTTTCACAGGATAATCAGACTTCAAGTGTGGATACAAGAAACATATTTGATCATCCTTCTGCTGCATATCTATCTGAAGAGCTTACTTTTCATGATATTTTGTTTCATTAGGATTGCCCGAAGCAGGGTTTCGAACCTACACCTATTCCCGTTAATCAGAAAGGTCCCTACATTGAAATGGTAGTGGGAAATAAGAAACATCAATTTTTGATAGACACTCATTCTCGGGTTCCAAATATTCCACTGTCAGGGCAAACCAATGTTTCTGTAGGGTTTTCTGGCACACCAGTTGTTTGTCCGGTTTCTTCACCGGTACCTATTTCTTTGGGTCCCTTTACGGACCACTGTCCATTTCTCTTGACTTCGAATTGTGGAGAGAATTTGCTGGGGTTGAATATGTTGAAGGAATTAAATGCAGTAATTCATTGTTCTTCTGATGGAGTGCGTTTGACGATTTCACCACAGCAATGTTCTGTTTCGCAATTCTTGACTAGACCTTTGCCGCCAGAATTCAGTAATGTACCAGCGTGTTTGTGGGCAGTTGATGACAATGATGTCGGTGTTTTGCAGATTGAGCCTGTTAAAATAGTTTTGAAACATGGAATTAAGCTGCCCCGTATTCTACAGTATAAGATCTCAGTTGATGGCGAGCGAGCTTTGAAGAGCATTGTTTCCGATTTTGTGCATCGTGGGGTGATTGAGGAGATTGCAGGAAGTTTGTGCAATAGTCCGATTTTACCCGTGTACAAAAAAGGTGATAATGCAATTCCATTTCGTTTTATAATTGATTTACGTGCCATTAATAAAGTCGTCGCTCCGCAATTTCCAATTGTGCCTGATGTGACGACAATATTAACCATGATTCCAGCTACGGCTACTCACTTCAGTGTTGTGGACCTAAAGAATGCTTTCTTCAGTATTCCTATACATGAGGATAGTAGATACTTGTTCGCGGTCACCTTAGGGGACGCTCATTCACATTTACTTGTGCACCTCAAGGTTATACTGAGAGTCCTAGTATTTATAGTAGGGCTTTGAAAGAGCAGCTTGATACCCTTGGATTGCCCCCTACTTGTACGTTGCTTCAATATGTTGATGATTTGCTTTTAGCCGCTGACTCTGAGAGCTCTTGTAAAGAGGGCACTGTGTTGTTGCTCATCCATCTAGCTAAGCATGGTCACAAAGCTTCGCTTAAAAAGTTTCAATATTGTTGCCAGGAGGTCGCCTATTTAGGCCATCTCCTGTCAAAGGAGGGAATAAGATTGACACCTGAAAGAATAAAACACATTTCTGGCATGTCTGTCCCAAATACAAAAAAGGAAGTTAGAGCCTGGATAGGTATGGCTTCTTACTGTAGGTTATGGATCCCAAACTTTTCACAAGTGATAAAACCGATGTTGGCCTTGACGAAGAAGGGTATTTCTTCGCCATTGCCATGGAATATGGAGCATCAACATTCATTTGAGTTGCTCAAGACTGCATTATTTTCGGCGCCAGTTTTGGGCACACCGAACTATGAGAAGGCCTTTGTGTTGTTTGTGCATGAATGTGATGGATGTGCTTTGGCTGTATTAACGCAGGAACATGGAGGGAAGAATAGGCCATGCGGTTACTACTCTTCTGCCCTTGATCCTGTTGCATGCGCTTTGCCAAGATGTTTGCGCGCTGTCGCTGCTGCGTCTGTAAAACAGAGTGAGGGAATGGTCCTAGGCCATGATTTAACCCTGATGGTGCCTCACTCTGTAGATATTCTATTGAACAAAACCCAAACGCAACACCTCACTTCCGCAAGACTGACAAGATATGAATTAATCTTGTTTGCTCCCCACATTCAAATTAGGAGGTGCTGCATTCTTAATCCGGCTGAACTCCTACCTTTCCCGCAAAATACTGTTTGTGGTGACGAAGAGTCACATGACTGCCTGTATACTACTGAACAAGATACAAAAGGCAGAGTTGATTTGAGGGACACTCCTTTGGATAACCCACAAGGGGAGATGTTTTGTGATGGTTCCTGCTTCAAACTACTGGATGGTACATCCACAGCTGCTTATGCAGTCACTACATTGAGTACGGTTGTGGAGACCAAGAGAATTACGCATAACTCTGCGCAGGCCGCAGAGATTATAGCATTGACTCGAGCTTGTGAGCTTTCCGAAGGGCTAACAGTAAACATATATACTGATAGCCAGTATGCCTTTGGGTTGGCTCACAACTTTGGGAGACTTTGGTCAGAGAGAGGGTTTTTAACTTCGCATGGCACCAAGATCCAACATGGCTCCCTGATAGTACAATTGCTTTCAGCGCTTGCGCTCCCTAGTCAGTTAGCAATCATTAAGTGCGCAGCACATCGCAAGATTATAGATGATGTAGGGAAAGGGAATGCTTTCGCTGATCAAATAGCTAGGTAAACTGCCTCTGATCTCTTCACGGAGATGTATGTTTCAAGGGAGACTGTAGATGCCTATGCAATGGATGAGGGTGTTGGGTCTGTACAGGATATCCAAGACGATGCCACATTAGAAGAATCCAAGAGGTGGGCTGAGGGCTTGGGGAAACTCGATGATGATGAGTGTTGGGTGGACATGGTTGAAGGGAAATGGTTGCTTCCTAATGCCTATATAGTAATGATGGTTACCATGGCACACGGTCCCACACATGTGTGCGCTCAACAGATCACGAGAATGTTAGAGAAAGTGTGGGTAAATGATAAGATTTCAAAAATTGCCCAGCATTATGTCCAAAATTGCATGATTTGCCAACAACACAATGTGGGAAAGGGGACAGCAACTCCAAGAGGTAGCTTTGGGCCTCCTTCTGTCCCGTTTGAAGTGATCCACTTTGACTTTATTGAAATGGAGCGATGTAACAATCTAAAATATGTCCTTGTGGTAATGTGCGCCTTTAGTAAGTGGGTCGAGGCTTTCCCTGTTAAAGACGCTACAGCCATGACCACTGCAAAGACCATGTTAAAGGAATTCTTCCCACGGTTCGGTTTGCCGAGAGTTATCTGGTCGGATAATGGTCCGCATTTTATCGCTGCTGTAATTCTACAGATATGTACGGCATTGCAAATTGACAAACGATTCCATTCGGCCAGACAGGCTCAGAGCGCCGGATTAGTGGAAAGACACAATGGTATCATAAAAAACAAGCTCGCTAAGACGTGTGCCGGCACCAAACTAAAATGGCCGGATGCCTTACCGATCGTGTTACTTTCAATGCGGACAACCCCTCAAACTAAGACTGGGCTCTCTCCCTTTGAGGTGGTAATGGGGAGACCTGCTAATATTTGGGGTTTGCCTAAAAGCTGCGCATTGCGCAATGTAGAAAATGTACTTCACTCCGACTACTGTAACCAGTTAACTAAAAACCTGTATTTCATTTATCACCAGGTGTTTTCAGCTTTACCTCTACGGTTCACGGTCCCAGGACATGATATACAGCCTGGAAGTTGGGTCCTAGTGAAGGCCTACGAAAGGTCTTCCTGTCTCGCTCCTCGTTGGAAGGGACCCTACCAGGTGCTGTTGGTCACTCGGACAGCAGTGCGGGTGGCTGGAAAGAAACACTGGACCCACGCGACGCATGTCAAGAAACTTCCTCACCGGACACCACACGTTACAGAAGAAGCAGAACCCCTCGCTGATGCTACAGTCCCTGATCTTGGAGTAGCAAACAGCGCTGTGAGTGCGTCAGAGAATTTCTCTGAGCCCGTGGAGCTTGGGGAACAGTCCATTTCATCTCCGCACTCTTTTGAAAAATCACTTCCAGAAAATACTGTTTCAAGCTCTGCGACTTCCGTTGCCTCCGATATGTCGCTTCCCTCAGGAAGTGACGACACCTTATTTTCGGACCAAACAATCTTCGGTACCACCAGGTACAACCTTCAACGAAGAAAATAGAACGGCACAGGTTTTTCCGTGCATTTGAGAAAGAGAAGTGATCGAAAGTTTTTCCTTTGTATAAGAAAGTTTCTGTTGAACAAAAGGGAAAAAAAGGGATTCTGCTGGCTAGGGTTGGGAAGGACTAAGAAATCGCGCGACCGTAGCGTCGCCAGCAACGAACATTGGGGTCGTCGATTGAGGAACTACAATGCCTGCCACCTCCACTGCTGCTCCCCGCACTGGACTTGTGAATAAGGGGGTGACCAACTTGGACAATGAACAATGTGCCTGGGCACCCAAAACGTACTGCTGTGTTTTGATAACGATAATTGTTATTTTTGCAATTACTGCTGTAGGACTTTGGTACTTTGAAGAAATCTATCCTCTAAAACCTTTACTACCGACAGAGATTGTACCGACTGCTTTGACTCCCTCTGTACACCTTCACACTCTGTCCCCTAGAGACTCCCAACATAGACAAAAGTATCATAATAACACTCTAATGATAGTAATGAATGCAACGCATGCCATTTTTAATAAGAGTAATTGTTGGGTTTGCACCCATTTACCGCAACATGGGAACAAGGGACTGGGATGGTATATTCACCCTTTACCTTTAACGACTGCTTGCTATGCCTCTCTTAGAGCACTATTCTTTGGCCATTGGAATGATAGCATCTCAGGGAACTTTGATGGAGCTAATTTGAATGATTTAGAGAAACGTGAATTAACTCCCCTGGGATGCTCGCTTTTTGCAAATAGAAGTAAACCTAATGTCGCTTCTATTAGGCCGTCTGATAAACTGTCTCTTCCTTTTCAAACTTTAATTTCCTTTAAAATGGCTCCGATAGGCAATAAGGAAGCTGTGCTTCCTTCTTACTCTATAAATCATAGCCCTGACTCGGTCCCCTTTTTGTGTACCAAGAAATGGCACTCGACCAATGGGAGATTTTGAAGGTTGTATGAACATTGTAAATTTGACTGGAGAAAACAGGCCTCTGTATGTAGGGGGGCCGGTTTATTTTGTTTGTGGTAGTTTAGCATTTCCCTGGTTGCCCAAGGATTGGCAGGGAACCTGTTATTTAGGTATCCTGTTACCCGGGGTATTTGTAGCTAGTACATTGGAGGTTTCTAAGGCTCGCCCACGGCGGGACAAGAATGGAGATACCCCTGGGCAAGTATTGGGAGATATAGCAAAATCAGTTGTGCCCTTTTGGGGACAAATAACAAACTCTGAGAACATTAGGGGATTAGCAAGGGTACTGGAGAGAACGATCAACCGGACCACGGACATACTCTACAATATGACACTAGAACAAAAAGCAATAAGATTCGTAGCACTCCAAAATCGGATGGCATTAGATGTCATTCTGGCAGAACGAGGTGGAGTATGCAAATTAGTGGGGTCCGCTTGCTGTGTTTTCATACCAGATTCCTCGCCGACAATTTTTGAGGCAATACAGAATCTGCACATTCTTAGTTCAGAAGTGCATGTTCCCGAGGGAAATTGGGATCTTAGCGCTTGGTTCTGGGACTTCTTGCGGTCTTGGGGTTGCAAAGTGCTTTCAGTCTTGCTGATTATTTTGGGAATTCTGCTATTTCTTTGTTGTTGTATCCAATGTCTACCAAGTATATGTTCAATGCTAGGGGGATGTTGCGCTCAGGCGATAGGTACAATAGGACATAAAGTGTATGCCCCGGATAAAACCTCTAAGGAGTATGTACTGAAAGAGATCTTAGTAAAAGATCTAATGGTGATAGATATTTCTGACAGCTATTCAGGGTGTATGGACGATGACACATGGAGTTATTTGCAGGGAGATCAGAAGTAGTTTAGCACTTGGCATAGGCCAAAAGGAGGGTTTGTCAAACTAGAAATTATATCGTGCCTACTATTGCTATGAATATATGTATATTGGCCTACGCCAAGCTGCTAACAAGCTGCTTATAAACTACATGTGAATAAACTCGCATTGCAAGGTCCTGAACTTAGAAACCATGTAAACTGTCATTTTGGGTCAAGCCGCCATTTTAGGTTTTCTTGCTCTATAAAGACACCATGTGAGCTAAAATGGTAGCCTATGTTATTCAGAACAGAACTCGAATGTCATGACCTCTGTACTGCTAATGTATAACTTGCCTGCAGGCCACTTGTTAGGGTCATGAGCTGAGACCTTGTCTTTCTGCTGATCTGTGTGCAATGGATTACCTGTACCACCGAAACTGATCTATAATTGAATGAGAACACCTGCTTAACTATATTGTATAAATTAAGTCCCGCATTGTAATGTTAGGCCTAGATCATACACTAATATACATATAGATGAGCAGATGAACTAGATTTGACCTGGCAAGGGACCCTAGAGCAGTAACTTATTTATGGAATGGTTAACCCAAAGGAGGGCTGAACGGCAGGCTTGAAATGTATAAAAACCTGACTCTTTCAATGAATATTTGCACTCACTGAGCACACCGAACCACGCCGGAGTTCGCTGTGTTGTACTGAGGTTCGATAGCTATCTGAATTTTGTTCTGTTCTTTTGTAACTGGATTCAGTATAAAATAAAGTACTTTGTATGTTCCTTTGTAACCTGTGTTTGGTGTGTTTCCTTTTTGGTTACCCTGCCTCATATTGTTTCCTTGTTTTCACACAGCGACAGAAACAAAACTCAGCAGAGGCACACCGTGCCTAATCAAGGTCGTATCTGTCAAGATGGACGGACAGTGGCCACAATTTATCGAAGCAAATAACAGAATATACTGCTCTGAAGGGCCAAGATAAGAAGCCAGAGGCAGGAGATGGGTGAAATGAAAGTCAAACACACAAATTATACAAAGAAGAGACAAATTCACGATGTCTGAACCACGTGACCAGCCGAGCGAGCAGAAGTAAGCCTTTCACACCTACGCATGGAGCCTTATCTTACCCATCCTCCTTAAACTTTCTCAGACCAAGAGGCAGACATAAGGCCAAACTACAAGGCAGTAATTGACACATGGCCACTAAGGTGATGAATGGCTGTAACATAAATTGAAGGAAAGCTGGGGTACAGGCTTACTTCTTCACCTGGCCTCATTATTCTGCATGCTGCTAAGCGAAGTGAAAAAGTACGGGGTGGGGTTGGTGCCAACCCAATCACAAGGGACCAAGTAATCTAGGACCCTATAGTCAGTAGAACCAATGAGACGTCGTACTTTTAGTGACGTTTACAGTAACTAGGTTGAAGGTGGGGCTTAGATGCCCCACCTGGCAGTGTTTACCCAATCCCCTTACTCCATTACCATATACAGATATAGTACCTATATAGTTACCTTTCCTGAACCAATAGAATTGTATGGCAACTTTTAAGCATTACACATCAATGATGATGAGTTTTTAGTATAAATATTATGATTTTTATGAAGTTCGTTGGGGTTGTGAAGCGAGAAGGAAGATCACGCATCCGCTGATGTTCATGAGTTTCCCCGTTTCTTGTACTTGTCATTAAACGGACTCCCTTTACCAAACCGTCGAGTTGTCATTTTAATTTGGTGTTGGAGTATTGAATCTGCACCCCCATCCATCTCATGGGTGCTGCTATCTTGTCTTAAAGTGCTTCTGGGCAAACCCTGACTCTATGGGCCAGTTGGGGGTCCCGGAGCACACTTTAAAAATACTAAGGATTTACACAGACAACTGAGAGGTTTTTCAAAGGAGATATGCTGACATACACAGGCAAACAAGAGATTCTTCTATGGGGATATGACTGAATTACACTGGCAATTTGGGGTTGTTCAATGGGGAAATCTAGGATGCACTGCTGCAAAAGTGAAGGGGTTATGCAATTTAGGGCTGGGGTTTTTGCTACTTACACAGCAAGCCTTGGTTTAAGAATCCAGAAAGCCAGCTGCATCTCAGGACACTGGAAAGAAAGGGCAGGAGTCTGATCACTGCCCTCTTAAAGATGGTAAGGTTCAGCAGCCTTCTCTCCGTCCTCCTTTTCTGTCTCCCCAGTTTTTGTGTGTCCTGAGCCCTAGTATAGTCCGCCTTATATAGCAGAAATGACATCACCAATTTTATAATCTAAGGGGAGTACCCTGTAATTAATCCCTGCCGCTTGGATTGGACAGTTACCATCCACTTCTCCGTCCTCTGTCAGGATTGGAGGAGGAGAGCACCATCTGTCTGTTTGCATTTATTACCATCTTTTGTTTCCATTACACCTTTTTGGCAAAAACTAGTTATGTATCATAACTTCATAATTATACTAGCCACTGCCCTATGAAACAGATATGCAGTTTTAGTTGATCATGGGGAATTAGATAAGCCGATCACCAAATCCGTACAATGGCCATGTGGCACATGTTTGTCATTTTTATAAAATGTACAACAGTTATGAATATGTAAGTGCTCAAGCATGTTCCTAATTTCATTTTTCACCTTTTTTCCAACTCTCACATTTGTAATATGTTCATATCAGCCAGAAAACTAGTCTAACTGGCCATTACAGTCCCCAAAGTCCCAGGTAAATGCAATTTATATCCCCAAAACCGCCTGGAAATTACATGAAAGATGGCATAAAAACAAAATTAATCCTCATTCTGATTGCTGCCTAAAATGCGTAAAAACAAAATCAGTCTTTTAATATCAATTGGGAGTGTCTGTTCAACATGTGGGAGGTCTGCTTCATCCCCCACAGCCATCTGCCTTCATCTGGGCTCAGCCTGTGACCAGAGATATTTATAATTCCCTTTGAAATGAGTGTGGGCTCTTTGAAGTGGGTGCTACAATGACTCACGCCTTCTTGTCATGCTTCAGCCACATTCTGCCTTCTTTGAACTCCTAGGGCCAGCCAGTCTGCAGAATAAGGAATTCTGACGCCTCCAGCAGCATCACATTTTATTGCGGGTGGTTAGAGGAGAGGTGTGATATCCATCTGGAAGTGGGGTTTATCATTGTGAAGTTCCTGCCTCCGCTAGAACAGGTTTCCTGAAGTAAGTGTCTCTATAAAATGTGACGGGAGTTTTGTGGGTGAAACATAATATACATTTGCTTTGGTCACCACCACATCCTGTTCTGCTTCCCTGACATTTTCTGTATGAGCAGTGATATCTTTTTACATGGTGGCTTTTTAAAGCCATTTTTATTTGCAACTAGATGTGCAGGCCGTTTTTGCCTTTAATGTTTAAAAATCCTGTTTTGCAGGTCACAGGATGCTCTGATTCCTCCTTTTTGGGTGACTTTACATTGTTGCTTGTCCATTGATAATGATGGGTAGGCCCCCTTTTCCCATGGTTCTTTAATTTTACATAAGCACAAAAGAAAAAGCCAGATTGGTGTTGGTTGCAGTGTTTAAAGGGCTGCTGTTCATGTGAAAGAGAAAGGAAAAGCCAGGTCCTTTTTATTGCAATGTTGAAATTCTTGCCACTCATGTGAAATAAAAGTAAATCAAGGCTGTTTTTGGTTGCAGTGTTGAAATTCTGGCTGTTCAGGTGAAAGGGACTTCTGTTTGGGGCCTTCAAAGGAACCCTACAGTCCACAAGTCGTCAACACCCTTGACGGAACATCATGCTGGAAAACGCACCCACCGTACGTATTGACCACTTTTGTAGCTCCACGTGTCCCTCAGATACAGTGGAAACATGCCTCCTTGTGCCCGCCACCAGTTGAGAAAAACAAGCTCCAGCACAAAGCTCGGCCCCACCTGCTGACTTGTCCCACTAGCCGCCGTACAACCGGCCACCAACTCCCACTCCATGACTCACTGGCTAACACCTACGCCGGCACCAGCCACTCCTGAACTGCCAGCTCCCATGATCGCCTCCTTTCCAGTAACTCGCTAGCTGCTGGCACTCTAGATCACTGTGCAGATGCCACGGCCCTGCACTATCCAGAGACCATTCCCACTCTGGGTCCCGCCTTCTGCCGGCTCCTGTCACACGGCTCAGCTGGACTTAGGCTTATCCACCGCTTTGGGCAAAATCACCACCAAACAGCATGGTACCTGCACCACCCAGCCCTGCAAGCTCAAGACCGTTCACTAGGTCCTGATATCAGCTGGCACCTTTGGATGGATGTGTGGTCTGGAGGGCAGTGTCCTGGTGTCAGGATCCCATGGCACTTTTCTACATTTTCCAAGAGACATTTCACTAGAAAACCTTCAATTAGGAGATTTCATCATCACAAATATATGTAGGAGTATGTTTGAATGATGTTTGAGTATTTGATCTGAATTTAACATCTTACTATTTACATAAGTTTCCTTAATGTTAAAAAATTCAGGAAGTGCCAATTGTTCCAAGCCAAGATGGAGGGTCAGTTCCACAACAGGGATTGGAGGAGAAATGCTGTGAGGTAGTTTGGAACATTCACCAAGATTCTAAACTGCTTTCATTCCAGTTTCCTTAGAGGAAGGTTGCAGTTATTTAGTTCTGTAGAAAATGTAACTTTAATGATCTATAGAAACTTATTATAAGAAAAATACTTCAGAGAAGACAAGATACTTCAAGAAGGACTCATTCAGTGTTCAAAGGACAATATCTTTACAGATGAAGCAAGCTAAGTCAAATTGAGAAATCATTTTTATTCTGTTGTCAAGAAACTATTATATCTACAGATTGAGTCAAGAAGTTAATCGAAATGAATTTTGAAACTGTTTCTTTTACAAGTTAAGAACTTTCATGTGCTCATTTTCTCGTGTTATTTACCAGCTGGTAATAGTAACGTTCGTTTTTCTGTAATTTCGGCTGCACTTGCATTTGTGTTTCTTTAATAGAAATTGAAATTTAGAATAAGGTTTATTTTGTGCTAACAATGTTATAGTATTTCTTTAACAATACTAACTAAACAAAATCTTTATTTTAATGCCTCGCGTGCGCGTGAGTTTCGTTATAGTTAACTTAAGAGTAAAGGACCTGTTGGTGTGTATCGTATTTCCTTCAGTGTGTTGCTTTACTTCCTGGTTGTGACGTATCGTATCCACGTCTTTTTCGTGTGTGGTTTCATGAATCCTTACCGAGCGTCTGAGGGTTTAGGTTTCAGCGTTGTCGAGTCTGCAGTAATTAGTGCGCGGTTCATCTGAAAGCGCGGTTCTTCATCAGAGATCGCGGTTCGGTCATCTGAGTGCACGGTTCATCTTCAAATAGCACGGTTCGGTTTTCTGAGTGCGCGGTTCATCTTCTGAGAGCGCGGTTCATCTGAAAGTGCGGTTCTTGATCAGAGAGCGCGGTTCTTCACCATATTGCGTGGTTTCCTTCTAGTGCACGGATTCTGTTGGCCTTGTGTTTATTTTTGTTGCTATTTTTGAGAGCACATCATCATTCAAATATTTTTCGTATCTTCATTGGAGTTGAAGGTATGATTACGCTATTTCCTGATGACTATAAGTAGCGTGTTTCAAATCAACATGGGTTCATCAACTAATTGAACTTGCTAAAGAAAAAGAAGAATTCAGAGAAGATTATTAAAGATTCAGAAAGAAAAAATACTTAGCTACAATTATTAAGCCTATCAGCTATCAAGCATAGGCTGCAGGTATATACCTTTTTTCAATTAAGAATTTATAAAGAATCAGTAGTTTAAGGCTGTGAATAGTAATATTAAAAGAGTAATATTTGTGTTTAGATTTTCACAGACACTACACTGATGAATCATCTATCCAGTAATCAGTTCCAGATGGAAAACCAGTAGTCGAGAGATGTACATAGAAAACCAGTGAAAATCTGCTGTTGTTTTGTTATCCATTCCCCTTTCCCCTTGGGTTTGCCAGTTTAGCAATTATATCTTTTGAGAGATTGTTGAGTTGGCACACCTTGGGGGTCTGGTGGGCCAGCATCACTCCTGCACGAAGCTTCAAGACTGGACATTGACACCTGGCCACCTGCTGCCCCCTCCTCAGCAGGTAAGACCAACTTGTCACCAAAATGTAGTAGCCTCGTTGAGGAATTCGTGGTGGCAACAGTAAGACAGCAGACACAAATTATCACAGTTCAAGGGTGTTTATTTAAACAATATGCAGGTTGGAAAAACACCTAATCTAAACCTAAATCTAGGATGGGAGCAATCGTCGACCATCAAATGAAAAATAAAGCAGTCCTAGTGTTAGAACTGATATAATATTGTTTCGTCCTCATCGTATATGTTGGCCTATGCCCAGTAGCTTTGCGAGGAAATCCGTATTACAAGGTCATGACCTTAAGTGAATCAAACCTCCATTTTAGGTTAGAGACGCCATTTTAGTTAACTGTACGAAGTCACCCTGTGGCCTAAAATGGCCGTCTTGTGTTCTCTTGTTCTTGCTTTAACCTCTTCAACCTCCGAAGGAGAGTTAATGTCCAACCTGCCTTCAGGCTACATGTTAGGGTCATGTAGACCTTGTCCTTTGTTGACCTCGGGATCAGGGGATTACTTGAATTGGCGATGTTAACCTACAAGTATACAAGAACAATAACGCTATCCAAATACGACATGCAAGACATTTGTTTGACCTGTATTAAGGCAATGTGTAAAAAGTGTAAAGTAAAACTTGGAGAATAATAATGTTTTTTAGTAAATATATTTTATAAGTAAACCGCATGCACAAGATATGTAAATTAGGAACGAACCTGGCGTGACCCTAGCCCAGTACATGATTAACTTGGAAGAGGCTGGACATCGTTATAACGAAAATGTATAAATACGCTGATGTCCAGCTAGCAAATCCTGCTCACTGCTCACATTGAACCCTGCTGGTGGTCTCTGTGATGTATTGACAGCCAAATAGCTATTTGTGTACTTTGTTTCGTAACTGTTCAGTTTTGTAATAAAGATTCTGTGAATCTTTACAAGCCTGTGTCAGTGTATTTCTCTTTGCATGGTGTAAAAGCCTTAATATTGTATTTTTCTGATTCCACAGATGGCGCCCGAATAGGGACCTTCAAGATCGACTTCGTCTCGTTGAAGGTTGGCTCGGCTACCAGACTGGGATCGGACGGTGCCAACAGAAGTGGCCCCTCTGGACGAGAAGTGAATTCCTCAACAGTACTGCACGATCCGATCCCTGAACGGTGAGCTGTAGCCCGAGACGACGTCTTGACGAGGGTCCATATATCGAGGTGGGTAAATTTGCCGAAATCGTCAGGCATGTGGGTCCTTAGAATTGTCCTTAGTCACCCGATCGGGCCTCCCAGTCCTTTGGTCAGGTGAATCGTGACCCGATTCTTAATTTAACCCTAACAATTTGAATTTGGCGCATTGTACTAGCGAGCACAATTCCTTGACCAGGTAAAACCAGAACTTTGATATGCCTGGGAAATTGTCTGCCTGCTTTAGGGCATTATTCCGCAGTGACAGACAATCTTTGGAAGATAGCCGTCCCGCACTACAGGAGGGGTCGCCGGCATGTACTATGAACTGTAAGGAAGGCTTTGGTAGTATAGCATTTAATGACATTTGGCACAGACAGACCAGACATCATTCTAATCTTCGGTGGCCAACCAATGGTAGCTTTGAAATCCCTCGTATAGAATATCTAGAGTCTGTATTAGTAAAGAAAAAGGCTAGACCTGCAGCATTTGACGCATTGCATAGTTGGAAAAGAGAAGCTTTACAGCAACAAAAGAGTAGAGAGAAACATATGCGTAGATGTCGAAAAGGCAAAGTTATATGATCAAAATAAACAATTGGAGTCAGTTAGGAACACGGACAGGGCGTTTCAATTAGGCATTCAGAAAATGTACCCTTCAAAAGATTTTCATACGTCAGATGAATTGATTAATAAACTTTTGCATGAACGAAGGCCCGGTGCCTCCGCGCCACCTCCATACGTCCCTCCTCCTGAAGCTTTGCACCTTCCCGTTGTTATTCCCCCTCATATAGTTCCTCCGGTCCTCCCTGCTGTTCTTCCTGTTCTTCCAGCTGTCGCTCCTTTGCCTGCCCCCTTGCCTCCACCTGTTGATATTCAGAATGTGCCTGTTCTTCCTCTTCCAAGTGATTCTGTATCGCTTGTAGTAGACAAGGGAGCGAGACCAAGGGTTGTGACTCGTAATACTGTGTCCCCAGAAAAAAAGAATGAATTGATCGCTTGGGCTAAACATTGTATGGAGAAGGGTGAACAAGCTGATGTTTTTTCCACACTCGAAAATCTAAAAGGTATTCCTGAGAAAAATGTTTTTATTGAAGGATTAGGGACTCATTTGAGTATAATGTGGAATAGATTAAATGATGTAGATTTCCCACAAGGGTTACGGGATTTGAACGCATTAGCGTTGTCCAGAGATACTGCGGAGAAGGTATATGAGCATGTTGAGAGGATATTTGTGTATAGGAAGGAGTTGGAAGAGTTACAGAATGTGGAAGCAGAAGGTGATAGTTTAGGTATTATGTTCTTACAGAAACGGTTTTCTCCTCGCCGTGAATTAAAAGGTGAGGAAGCACGAATTTGTACAAAGGATGCGATAAAATGGATTTCGGATATGTTGATAACTCCAGATGAAGTATATGATACATATAGTCAGTATACGTTAGAAATGCAAAAGAAAGTGATACAGGTTATGGAAGAGCACCTGCAGAATGAGTGTGTAAAAAGAAAGATTTGTTGTCCTGCAGAATTATTGAGTGTTTATAAGAGAGCCTTTTCGATTGATACTTCTTCGACTGCCTTAGCGCTTGATTTGGCTCTGTTGCTTAGTAAGCGCTCAGAGCTGCCTACTCCTCAGTTGCCTATGAGAGAGGTCCCTCCGACATTTGTCCCGAAGGTTGAGATTGCGGCCGATGCTGCACGAGGAATACTCACGGTGGACATCCCTGCACATTACGTATCGCAGTTCGTTCACGTCCCATTTTCAAGACAGGAAGTAAACACCATAAAGCAATCTATTCCCGATGTAAGAAAGAATCCGACCGGGTTCTATAAAGAAATAGAGTCGGTCTTAAAGTCATCGGTATTCACCTTAAGTGATATTGATTTATTATTTCCCGTACTCCTGCCAGTTGATTTGTGGAAACAGATTAGGACAGTAGATGATGTACCTGGGTTAGGAGATACATGGGATAACATGGTTAGGCTAGATAGAGAAAGACCAGCTGGCGAGCGACCGCCTCAAGTGATATTAACCTTGCCTGATAGGATTATTGTAAAATTGAAAACTATAGTTCCTGAAAAAAGAATCATTTGGGACAAGCTTACGGCCTGTGTCCAAGGAAAGTCTGAAGGTGCTACCGATTTCTTCAATCGGTTTGAACAGGTATTTTCAGATTTCAGTGGACAAGACTTAGGCACAGAATCAGGGAAAAGGCTGTTTGTCGACAAATTTGTACGTGGATTACTGCCTCACATCCAGTTACAGATTATGTCTTCCGAAAGCGCTTAGCAGGCGATGTCTCAATCAGAAGTATTGCATATGGCTCAGTAATATGAAAATCGTGTGAATAATGAAAAGGAAATACTTGAGAAAAAAAGGGGTGACCTGAAAACAAAAGTCCTATTACAACAGATTGTTAGAAACCCTAGAGGGGGTAATCAATTTAGAGGTCAGTACATTCCACAGGGAAGTATGCCCTTGGCTCCGGTAACCATTAACCAGTGTGCCTATTGTCGACAGAAAGGCCACTGGCGCCACAATGTCCGACCTTGCAACAAAGGTCATTTGGGAACATGGGTAGACGATCTAGAGGTCGCCCAGGTGCAGGGGGCCCTGGCAGAAGTCAGTTTGCACCAGAATCACAGCAACCTCCTTCACAAGATAAGCAAGTTTTGAATGTGGATAATAGAAACATTTTTGATCACCCTTCTGCCGTGTACCTCTCTGAAGAGCTTCCTTTTGATAATATTCTGTTTTGCTAGGATTGCCCGAAGCAGGATTTGGAACAGACGCCTATTCCCGTTCATCAGAAAGACCCCTGCGTTGAGATGGCGGTGGGAAATAGGAATCATCTATTTTTAGTAGATACGGGAGCACAGAAATGTTCCATTGACCATTCACAGGTTCCAAATATTCCCCTGTCAGGGCAGTCCAACGTTTCCGTAGGGTTTTCAGGCACACCTGTAGTTTGTCCGGTCTCTTTGCCGGTACCGATAACACTGGGTCCCTTCACGGAGCAGTGTCCATTTCTACTTACCACAAACTGTGGGGAGAACTTGCTGGGGTTAAATTTGTTGAAGAAATTGCATGCAGTAATACATTGTTCTCCGGACGGATTTTGGTTAACAATTTCACCTCAGCAATCACTCGCCTCTCAGTTTTTGACTCAACCTTTTCCGCCAGAATTCAGTAATGTTCCGGAAAGCTTATGGGCAATTGATGATAATGATGTGGGCATTCTTCAAATTGAACCTGTTAAAATTATTCTGAAACATGGAGTAAAATTGCCTCGCATCCCGTAATATAAGATCTCAGTTGAAGGCGAGCAGGCTTTGAAATGTATAGTCTCTGATTTTGTACATCGTGGAGTAATTGAGGAAATTACGGGTAGCCTATGTAACAGCCCCATTTTGCCAGTATACAAAAAAGGTGATAATGCGATTCACTTTCAGTTTATAATTGATTTACGTAGTATTAACAAAATTGTGGCTCCTCAATTTCCTATTGTACCTAATGTTACAACGATACTAACCATGATTCCGGCTTCTGCCACTCATTTTAGCGTTGTTGACCTTAAAAACGTGTTTTTCAGTATTCCCATACACAAAGATAGTAGGTATTTGTTCGCTTTTACCCTAGGTGGACGCTCGTTCACATTCACTCGTGCACCACAAGGGTACACTGAGAGTCCAAGTATTTATAGTAGGGCATTAAAAGAGCAGCTCGATACTCTCAGGTTGCCTACTACTTGCACGTTACTACAGTATGTAGATGATCTCCTCTTGGCTGCTGATTCTGAGAGTGCCTTTAAAGAAGGCACCGTCTTGTTGCTTTGTCATCTAGCGAAACATGGCCACAAAGCTTCACTCAAAGAATTCCAATATTGTTGTCAGGAGGTCGCCTATTTAGTCTATCTCCTGTCAAAGGAGGGAAGACGGTTGACACCTGAATGAATAAAGACTATTTCTGGCATGTCTGTCCCAAATACGCAGAAGGAAGTTAGAGCCCTGATAGGTATGGCTTCTTACTGTAGATTGTGGATCCCTAACTTTTCGTTAACGATTAAACCAATGCTGGCTTTGACAAAGAAGGGCATTTCTTTACCATTGCCATGGACTTTGGAACACCAAACAGCATTTGATTTGCTCAAATCCGCGCTGTGTTCAGCGCAGGTTTTAGGAACTCCGAATTATGACAAGGCCTTTGTGTTGTATGTGCATGAACATGATGGATGTGCTTTGGCTGTGTTAACGCAGGAACATGGAGGGAAGAATAGGCCGTATGGCTATTTGTCATCTGCCCTTGATCCTGTTGCATGCGCTTTGCCGAGATGTTTGAGAGCTGTTGCTGCTGCCGCTGCGTCTGTAAAACAGAGTGAGGGAATGGTCCTGTGTCATGCATTAACCCTAATGGTACCTCACTCTGTAGATATTTTATTGAATAGAACTCAAATGCAACACCTCACTTCCGCACGATTGACAAGATATGAACTGATCTTGTTTGCTCCCCACATTCAAATTCAGAGGTGTTGTGTATTAAATCCGGCTGAACTTTTACCTGTCCCGCAAGATACTGTTGATGGTGACGAAACGTCACACGATTGCCTTTATGCGACAGAACAAGAGACTAAAGGACTAAAGGTAGAATCGATCTGAAAGACACGCCTTTGAATAGCCCACAAGGAGAGCTATTTTGTGATGGCTCTTGTTTTAAACTTCCGAATGGTACATCCACGGCTGCTTATGCCGTTACTACTTTAAGCACGATTGTGGAAACCAAAAGAATTATGCATAATTCCGCGCAGGCCACAGAAATTATAGTGTTAACTCGAGTTTGTGAACATTCTGAAGGGTTAACAGTAAATATATATACCGATAGTCAGTATGCTTTTGGGGTGGTTCACAAAATCGGTAGACTTTGGACAGAACAAGGTTTTTTGACCTTGCATGGCATGAAAATTCAGCACTTTAATAGTGCGATTACTTTCAGCACTCGCACTCCCTGTTCAGCTAGCTATCATAAAATGTGCAGCACATCAAAAAGTTACTGATGATATAGTAAAAGGGAATGCTTTCGCTGATCAGATAGCTACTATAGAGGAAACTAAGAGATGGGTCGAGGGTGCAGGAAGGTTGGATGATGATGGGTGTTGGGTGGATAATGTAGAAGGAAAATGGTTACTCCCTGACGCCTACATTACAATGATGGTTATTATGGCTCATGGTCCGACACATGTTTGTGCGTGTAAATTGACTAAAATGCTACACAGTGTATGGGCCAATGATAAGATTTTCAAAACTGCAGAGCGCTTTGTTCAAGGGTGCATGGTCTACTTGCAGCATAATGTAGGAAAAGGTACCTCGACTCCTAGAGGAAGTTTCGCTCCACCTTCTGTTCCGTTTGAGGTTATTCATTTTGATTTTATTGAAATGGAACGTTGCAATAATCTTAAATATGTGTTGGTTGTTATTTGTGGTTTTAGTAAGTGGGTTGAGGCCTACCCTGTTAGAGATGCAACGGCCATAACCACGGCAAAAACTCTGTTGAAAGAGTTTTTTCCTAGGTTCGGGCTGCCAAGGGTCATCTGGTCGGATAATGGGCCACACTTTATCGCTGCTGTAATCCTACAAATATGCAAAGGATTACAGATTGATAAACGGTTCCATTCGGCCAGACATGCCCAAAGTGCCGGATTAGTGGAAAGGCATAACGGCATTATAAAGAACAAGCTCGCTAAGACGTGTGCTGGCACCAAGTTAAAATGGCCGGACGCCTTACCGATCGTGTTGCTGTCGATGAGAACAACCCCTCAAACTAAATCTGGGCTCCCTCCTTTTGAGGTGGTAATGGGGAGACCTGCTAATATTTGGGGTATGCCAAAAGTAGCTCGTTGCGGGATATAGAGAATGTGCTTCTTTCAGATTACTGTAACCAGTTGACTAAAAATCTGTTTTCAATTTATCACCAGGTGCGAGAGGCATTAGATGTACGATACGAGGGTCCTGGTCACAGTCTACAACCGGGGGACTGGATCCTCACGAAAGTTTTTGAGAGGTCGTCTTGCCTTGCACCTCGGTGGAGGGGTCCCTACCAAGTCCTGCTAGTCACCCAGACTGCTGTGCGGGTAGCGGGTCGTAAGAATTGGATCCATGCGACACACACCAAACGGATCCCGCAGCCTGCACCATACGATACAGAAGACACAGAATCCCTTCCCACTGCTGTAACCAATGTGCCTGAAACAGTAACAACCGACAAGAGGGTATCGGAGACCGTTCCAGAATTCGCAAGGCCAGATAAAACGGCCATCTTGTCTCTGCACTCTCCAACAGTGGAACTTCCGGATAAATCCTTTTCTGATCCCATTACCATTTACTCGCCACCTCCAGTAGGAAGTGACGACACTTTGTTTTCTGATCCTTCAGCACCAGAAATTGTGAAATATAATTTATGTCCAAGGAAATAGACGTACAGCACGGTTTGACTGTGCGATTGCGGAAATCATTTGAGGGCTTGCCTTTTAGCCCGACTGTACCGAAGGATTCTGTTGGCTAAGGGTTGTGGGAAAGACATTAAGGAGACGCGCAACTGGAGTCGCCAGCAAACAAACAATTGGTGTTTTTTCGATTGAAGACTACAATGCCTGCACCCGCTACCGCTCGTACAGAACTTTTAGATAAATATGTGACTAGCAGAGACAATGATCAAGCATGCAATGGGAACCTCAAAGTGTATTGTTGCCTTTTTGTAATAATAACTGGATTTTTAGTAACTGTTGGTTTTGGGTTATGGTATCTGGATGAAGCATATCCGCTAGAGGACTTTTTACCTATTGAAAATGTATCTGTTATCCCCACTCCTTCCGTGCAATTGCATACTTTATCACCTAGAGATTCTTCACCTAGATGGAACTATCAGAATAATACCCTTTTGTTAATCATGAATGCCACTCATGCGATTTTAAATAGAACCAATTGCTGGATCTGTTCACATCCTTTACCTTTGACAACTGCTTGTTATGCTTCTCTTAGAGCACTATTCTTTGGCCGATGGAATGACAGCATCTCAGGGAACTTTGATGGTACAAATCTGAATAGTTTTGAAAAACGTGTTTTAATGCCCCTGGGATGCTCGCTTTTTGCAAATAGGTGTAAACCAAACTTTGCTTCTGTTAGGCCCTCTGATAGATTGTCTCATCCTTTTCAGTCTTTAATCTCTTTCAAAATGGCTCCTATAGACAATAAGGATGCCACACCTCCATCTTATTCTGTTAATCATAGCCCCGATTCAGTATCCTTCTGCATGCAGAGGAATGGAACACGGTCAATGGGTAATTTTAGAAAATGCGCCAACGTTGCGAATTTGACTAGTGAGAACAGACCTCTGTACGTAGGCGAACCTGTCTATTTTGTTTGCGGTAATGTGGCATTTCCATGGTTGCCCAGGGATTGGCAAGGAACCTGCTATTTAGGGATTCTATTACCTGGGGTATTTTTTGCTAGTACTGCAGAAATTTCGAAAACTCGTCCACGACGAGGTGTGAAAGGGGATACTCCAGCGCAAACTCTAGGAGACATCATGAAATCCTTTGTGCCATTTTTTGGGCAAATTACGAATTCAGAAGATATCATGGGACTAGCGAGAGTATTGGAGAGAACCATCAACCGGACCACTGACATACTCTATAATATGACGTTAGAACAGAAAGCGATAAGATTAGTGGCTCTTCAGAACCGGATGGCATTAGATGTCATTCTGGCTGAGCGTGGAGGAGTATGTAAATTAGTGGGGTCCGCTTGCTGTGTTTACATACCAGATTCCTCTCCAACGATCTTTAGGGCTATCCAAAATCTACATGTTCTTAGTTCAGAAGTGCATGTTCCTGAGGGAAACTGGGAACTTAGTGCATGGTTTTGGGACCTCCTACGGTCGTGGGGATGGAAGTTGTTTTCGGCCCTGCTGATTATCTCGGGAAGTTTTCTATTCCTTTGTTGTTGTATACAGTGTCTCCCTGGTATATGTTCAGTATTAGGAGGGTGTTGCGCGCAAGCAACAAGTGTATTAGGGCATAAAATATACGCCCCAGATAAAGTTTCCAAAGAGTATGTGTTGAAAGAAACTCTAGTGTCTGATCTAATGGCAATAGATATGTCTGACAATGATTCGGGTGTATAGACATTGAAATGTGGAGTTAATCGCAAAATGATTGAAGGTAGTTTAGCGCTTGGCATAGGCCAAAAGGAGGGTATGTTAGAACTGATATAATATTGTTTCGTCCTCATCGTATATGTTGGCCTATGCCCAGTCGCTTTGCGAGGAAATCTGTATTACAAGGTCGTGACCTTAAGTGAATTAAACCTCCATTTTAGGTTAGAGCCGCCATTTTAGTTAATTGTACAAAGTCACCCTGTGGCCTAAAATGGCCGTCTTGTGTTCTCTTGTTCTTGCTTTAACCTCTTCAACCTCCGAAGGAGAGTTAATGTCCAACCTGCCTTCAGGCTACATGTTAGGGTCATGTAGACCTTGTCCTTTGTTGACCTTGGGATCAGGTGATTACTTGAATTGGCGATGCTAACCTACAAGTATACAAGAACAATAACGCTATCCAAATACGACGTGAGAGACATTTGTTTAACCTGTATTAAAGCAATGTGTAAAAAGTGTAAAGTAAAACTTAGAGAATAATAATGTTTGTTAGTAAATATATTTAAAAAAGTAAACCGCATGCACGAGATATGTAAATTAGGAACGAACCTGGCGTGACCCTAGCCCAGTACATGATTAACTTGAAAGAGGCTGGACATCGTTATAACGAAAATGTATAAATACGCTGATGTCCAGCTAGTAAATCATGCTCACTGCTCACATTGAACCCTGCTGGTGGTCTCTGTGATGTATTGATGGCCAAATAGCTATTTGTGTACTTTGTTTCATAACTGTTCAGTTTTGTAATAAAGATTCTGGGAATCTTTACAAGCCCGTGTCGGTGTATTACTCTTTGCATGGTGTAAAAGCCTTAATATTGTATTTTTCTGATTTCACACTAGTAGCGTCATGTCAAATAAAAGGGCCAATACTAAGGTAAACCTATTGCCGATCCTTACGCTAATTAAAGAAAGAGTGTGGGATAGGGTTTTTGTTCTCAAATCATATGTTAGGATGGGCTTTAACCAGGGGTCTCCCTTCCCCAAGGTTTTGAGCATGGCATAAGGTGGTAGTCCTGTGCACAGCATATGCGCAAGCTTTCCCAGCACAAGCTGACAGTTCCTTTGTAAGTATCAGGTTCCTAGGACCGCCGAAGGTCAAGTCTTGTTTCTCTTGAACGTCTCTTGCCTTTGAAGGCCTTACATATTCAAATAACAAAACATATGTTCCTTTAACCGAATGAAAGTTCTTTAGGGTGATAACGACCCCCTCTTCTTGGGCTGTCCCTTCTGGTAGACAAGCAGGACAGTGTACTTCTCCTGTCCCCCCCCCTGCCCCTTTAGTATCTCAATGTATTTTCAAACAGTTCATAGTGGACATTCCTTGCCTTGTCGACATATTGTTTCTCTGGACTTTAGATTTTTCCCCTTTCTTGTTAGCACCCCTCTTCTGGGTTCACTCTTGCCAACTTCACTTTCACTTGTAATGTTCATGGGATTCACTTTCTCCTTTTACTTTCACCAGGCGGGATTCACTTCCCAGTTACTTTCTCAAGTTTGTGGATCAAACTCTTTTGATTGTACAAGGATTTTACTTGACCTCTTCTGATGGCTCTCCTACGGCCTTCTGGTTTCTGTAGTTTCCTTCAAATCAAAGGGGGATCAGCCATAGTCTTTCACACAAGCACCCATGTGGTGCCGGAACACTCTGCAACTGGTCCTGAAGGTTTGATTTGAGGCTTATAGCTTCACCACTGGGTCTCCCTCTGTCGGGCTTGGAACCTTCTTAATGCTCCTCAAGGTTCTCCCTTGGTCGGGCTCGGAACCCTTTCTAGCTTTACAAAGCCTGTCCTCTTCCGGGATGGACTCTGCTTGCAAAAGTCACAATTTGAACAAAAAAAACAAAACAAAAAAAGTTTGTGGGATTTCTAGTCCCAGAATGCACTTGGCTGATTTTGCTCCCACTTCCTTTGTTCCCCAAAATGGCATTTTGTCATTAAGAGCTGTAGGAGCTAAAAGGGGATGTTTGTAGGAGGTCAGGGTCTCTCCCTCTGCCCCTCAGAGTCCTGCGTTTGCCTGCCTGGCCCAGGGGAGGAGTTTAACTGTTGGTACCTCCAGGCCACCCCAGCTGTCTCTGGTCTTGCCTTCTGGAAGGATGGTTTCCTCCTCCACACTGCAATCTCCTCTCTGGTAGCAGGGCCAGTATATATGGGCAGTGTTTATGTTTATTTATGTTTATTTAGTTTATATAGCGCTTTAAGCCAAACCACTTTACAATATAACAACAAGATACAATAATGGTAGAAGCAATTTAACAATCATGATACAAACAACAATTTAATATGTAGAACCGTTTCCTTGGAAGTGGAGGTGAGGGAACGGAGAGAAGAAAGGGAGAGGAGGTAGAAAGGAAGAGGAGCAATAAAGTCAGATATGAGATATAAGATCAAGTGGATGTGAGAAGGGAGGAGAAGGGAAGGTATGAGTGACAGGGAGATGGAGAGGAGAGATGGTAGATGGTCAAGGGGGGAGTGAAGAAGAAGGGCTTTCAAGGAGGTGCAGAAGGAGGTGTAGGTGGGGATAGAGCGGATAGAGAGAGGTAAGGAGTTCCAGTGTAGGGGGGCCAAGAGCTGAAAGGAATGGAAGCGAGAGGCATGAACATGGTGACGGGGGTACAGTGAGCAAGAAGAGGTCAGCAGAGTGGAGAGGACGAGAGGGAGTGTAAAATGAGAGAAGAGAAGAGAGATAGGGGGAGCAAGGTCGTGGAGTGATTTGAAGATCAGACAGTATTCTCCTCTCCTTGTCCTCCAGTCCTCCCAGGGTCTCTTCAGCTCACATGGGCTCTCCTCTGTTCTCTGGTACCTTCCACATCCACAACTCACTTACAATGCTGTTCCTGGCTGCTGATTTTATACTCCCAGCTAGAGTTAATTGGAGTCAGGTGTGAACAGTTGTCCCTCCATGCCTGACTCTGCCTGACCTCATTATTGGGACATGGAGACTGCCCATACTGTTGGAATTGAAATAATATTATGCCTCCTATTGCAGTAATTGAATGTGTATTGGCCTACGCCAAGTTGTCTAAAATATCATGTAAATAGACTCCGCGGCAAGGTCTTGACCTCAACGAAAGTAATGTAAGTCGCCATCTTGGATTTAGCCGCCATTTTAGGTTCTCTTGTAATGTGGAAGTCACCCGTAACACCAAAATGGAGGCTGAATAACATTCTGAGTGAGATTCTGACCGTTGTGACCTCCGCACACACTAATAATTAATATGCCTGCAGGCCACTTGTCGGGGTCGCAAACTAAGACCTTGTCCTATCACTGATCTATGTGTAAATGAACAACTGTATCAGCGGAACTGATCAAAATGCATACATTATAGGATTGACCTGGAAAGGAACCCTAGGCCTGATCCCAAGAATGGTTAACCCGCGAGGGGGGTTGGCCAAGGGCTGGATAAAGGATATAAAAGCCCCAGTATTCCGAATGTACGGTCTCTCTACTAATGCATCAAACCCTCGTTGAAGTTCATTACGTTACTCAGAGCCAATAGCTATCCATTTGTCAATTGACTTTGGTAACTGTTGTAGCTTTTTAATAAAGCACTTGTATGTCCTTTGTAATCTGTGTTGGTGTGTTTCTTTTGGGCTTCCCAGCCTCATATCAATTTTTATGTTTTCACAATACGAATCCATTGCCCATTGATTCCAATGGGTAATCCTCATGACTCCTATCTGCCTCTTCCTTTTCCCAGTCCTTGTGCATTTCAATGGGGGAATGGGATTATGAGAGTTGTAGTGTTGTGGGAGATAACATTTTTTGGGGGTTTTAGAGATAATTTGGAGTTCCCCTGTTGTTTTCTCTCTCTTTGCCATGAAGGAAAGTGCTGGGGGGGTGGGGATTTTGGTAATAACATCTCATTAAGACTGCTGGAATATCAGGTAGGAGTGCATTGTAAAAAATTAAATACTGCGTCTCGCTCAAGGGCGCTCCTCTCGCAGTCTCCAAGGACCCCCTACGCAGGTGATCCTTCCGCGCTCGTCCACCCCCAGGGTTGGGATCCAAGAGCGATGGCCCTCACTTGGCCACCTGAACAAAGGATCCTTGGGAATAAACTTGGAGGTTTCTCACAGTCACATACCTCCATTCCCTCTCAGGGATGCTTCCTCCGTTCCTCATGCCCTGATGGCATTTTGCAACACTGTCCCTCAACCATATACCAGATCTACGTTAAGTAATCTCCAACATGACAAAGAACAATATATCAACCACTGAGACGAGGAAGAGGCAGGGCGCAGTAATGATCACTCCCTAAAGGTTCCAATGCCAACTTCCTCAACATCACATAAGGAACGACGTGATCACAACTGAGACATGAAAGGGGGATGGAACAATGAAGACCGGTAAGCGCACACAGGGGTCTAGTCTTTGGAAACTATTCAATCATGCCGAGAAGATTACAACCAGCGCAGCTGATGGCAAGCAGAGAGAGCTGCACACACTGAGCTGCACGGCAACTTGCATGGACACCAACCAGTATGCTTAGGGAGAGAATGCCGCAGGAAATGGTGTTGATGCTGACCCAGAAAGAAAAAGAGGAAACTGGATCACAGACAGCTCACCGCCCAAGAGACATGGCGAGGGCACAGCGGCTAAAGGGATGCACGCCAAGCTAGCAACCCGAAGGGAACTGAAGCAGAGAAGTGCGAAGGACACTAAAAGCACCCGGTAATCCCAGGTAAATGGAAGGGTTGTAAGCAATGCCGTAAAGGGGTTGTTGAACCTGCACCTTAAAAGAGAAAGGAAAGTAATTGTGAAAGAAAGCCAAGTAAAAGTGAAGGCACTGGGAAAATTGACAGAGGCCCATTGTAAGAAAAAGAGATGCATGAAACAAGCTAGGTACAATATGCGAACAGTGGGAAAATATTGTTTCATGGATAAAAGAAAACATCCATGCCCTTGAGATTTTAAAGTGTCATACAACTAATTGTGTGAAAGTCCTGGCAGGAGAGTATACCAGGTAAAGATAAGTGTTTGAAATACAGCAAAGTAGTCCTGGCCGGAGACTATACCAGGCAAAGTCAAGAGTGAGGGGAATTCCGATAAAGTCACATGCTCTTAGGATTCTAAATTATTTGAAATGTGAAGAGAAACCTGGGGAAGGGAGTTATTTCCCTGAGAACTGTGAATGCGCTAAAAGAGGAGGTTGCTATCCTCTTGGGGTTCTAAAGAAGTTGGTTATTCTTTGTTTGAACTTTTCATATTGGTAAAGGAAACCAGGGGATGGGAGCCATTCTCTGGAAATGTGAATCTTAACCACCTAGAACTTTTTCATAGGATTTACATCTTTATATTGAAGTCGAACATTTGTGCATCTTGAGATCCAGAGACCCTATCCTTTGTACTTTAGAGTTAGTCTTTAGCGTGTGAGGGCCAGAATAGGGGTGAGGACACAGGACATATTTTTACTTTGGACATCTTGACAAAGGACAGACACCTTAGTTTTTGGTCGAGGTAGGGAAATACCTCCTAGATTAGGGATAGTGAGGCATTTCCCAACCCCTTATTGTTTGGAATAAAAGTGTATAACAAAAACCACGAGTCCTATGTGCCTGTGTCTCATTCTGGGATACTCACAACATGCATAGATTAAGGACAACAAACAGACATTTTGAAGTGCAGGTAGGAGGTATGGCCACCGTGTTAGGGATGTGACCATGATGGATGAAGTGCTAGACTGCAAGAAGAGAAAGGGAGGGACAGAGGCAGGGTGGAGGCTAGGGAAGCATTTTAGCTAGCAGGCAGATGAGAGGTAGGTTAATAGGGTAACTCGGAGGCGAGGAGGTAGGCTTTTAGTTTGGTTTTGAACAGATGCGTGCAGTCTGTTTCTTGGTTGTCCATGGGAAGCGAATTCCATACAAGTTGAGCAAGAAAAGAGAAAGAGCAGAAGCGAGAGGAAGCACAGGGAGGGAGAGGAGTCACTATGGTAGTCAAGGAGGCATAGCAGAGATTATGAGAAGGCTGTAGAGTTGGATAGAGGAGGATAGATACAGTAGTGCTTTACCATGGATAGAATTCTGAACCAGCAGAAGACATTTTAATCTGGCTCCTGTTTTGCACCCTCATCCATCCAGCATGGCAGCAGTACTAAGAAGTAAGTGTGAAATGAGGGAGTTCAAAGAACAACCTGGTTACAAAGTTAAGGTTCTTGCAGAGAGGACAGAAAGCATAGTTGGGGAGGCCAAAAAGGATGCTGGCACAGTAGTCCTGTTTAAAGAAGACAAGAGTGGTTCAGAGATGCTTGGCAGTGTTGAAAGGAAGTGGAGGAGAGCTGCTGTTCCAGTTTTAGAGATGAAAGTGGAGAAGGTGTGAGAAGTGTCATGGATGTGAAGTGGGAGAATGGAAGAACAGGCTCCAGCCCTTCCCCTCTCGCGCTTGGCCTAGAGGATCACGGCCTAGACACCCGCCACGAGAGGAGTTTGCCTACCTACCAGATGACCAAATACCCTGGTACAGGAACATACGGATGTGTCCACCTACCTGCCCAGCAGCCCGCCCTGCCCATGCCGACACCTGCGGCATGGATCAACTCGACTAAACCTACACGTCGTTAGAGATGCCATGACGACCTAGCCAACGGTCAGCACACCTGTGCAAACATGCACACCGGACACTCCCACACCAATCCACACGAAGAACATACTCAGTGCTATGACGTAGGCGACAGACATACCCACGGACGTGCATCTTTATTATTTTCCATATAGGCTCTCAAAATGCAGAAACGCAAGACGCATAATGAACTTATCTAAAAAGGCTTGCTCACGCTTCTTCCAAAAAACCATGTACTATAATGAAGAATATAACGGAGACACGATACTGGGGATAGAGCAATATGATACCGTAACCTAAAGCGCTCTACATCAAACAGTTCCACCTATGCACCAGGCCCAGGTAGGCCGCAAGCAAAAGCTTCCATGAACATTGAATGAGCAAGAGCTTGGTTTCTGACCCTGCAGAATGAGCACAGCCAAGGGCACGATGTTGCAATCTCGCACGCCGCAAGCCAACGCCAAGGTCGCACCTGCAAGATAAACAAGGCACACAGTGGGAAAAACAATATTAATTGTGCTGAATTCTGCCTCAAACACGGTCCCACCTCACGTGACAAAGCCAAACCTGACAGGATGCCAAGCCCAGGAGGAAGGAGACGTCTGAATCCCACGTTTCAAGACACAGGCAGATACAATTAAAAGACTCAATGAACATCTGCAGCAGTGGGAGTAGTCGACCTCCCAACATACGAATAAATCCTCACATTGTTTACACCTGCCCATAGTAAAACATTGTTGCAAATGACAGGTGCACCGCGAGCTGGGAACAGCGATAGTCCCAGACTGGGAGGCTCGCGAGCGGGCCAATCAGAACATGGGGCTCTTATGACTGACGCCATTAACATTGACCAATCCTCAGAGGTCTTCATGTAACAATTTTCATGTATCAAATTGAAGGGACAGCCCAAGTATATCACCTGACTAACCCTCAACCACTAACACCGTTCTCTATATATATGCTATACTAACCCTACCACTCGAGTAACCAATCCAGAGTGGAAATAGGTTTTTTGCTAAACTTTCTAAGGTGACGCAAGTAGCGCGTCATACTAAGGTAAAAAGGGCCTGCGAGCCCCACGATTGTGTGTGTGTCAGGACGGACGCGTACGATCCTTGACCCATCCCTGCCGTTTTGTCTAATAAACAGCAGAATCACCTTGCTTCTTGCGTGTGTGTCATACTCTATCTCTTTTGGGATATACGGGAGGAGTTGGGGCCTCCCTGCCCGGAGGTCTGCGGACGGCCCGGCCGACCCCGGCAGAATTTCCCCCCGACAAGTTGGAGACACTGCTGAGATCTGTTTAAGATCTGCTTTTTTTAATTTTTTTTTTATTTTTATTTTCCAGGTACTCCCGTTGCGAGGAGGCCCGGCGGCGCGGCCCCCTCTGCCCCCTTCTGAGGACTACAGGACCATCGCGGAACTGCGAGAAGACCGGACAGCGCAATCCGGATATTGGCCTTCGGGAGCCGGTTGAGAAGTATCCCGCCCGCGGTTGGCGAGTGTCCAGACGTGGTCCAGACGAGGGGAGGTGGCGAGCCGCTTGGAGGGGTGCACGCAGTCGAGCGGCCCCACATCAAGAGAACTTGGTGAGCATGCCACGCACAACAAGCAATGTGAAATTGTGAGGGAGGGGGGAGGAATTAAATACGGGAGGTGGGAGGTGTTGAACAGGTGCGTGACGAAGGTTTGACAATTTAGTGTTGGCAATGAAATGAATGGTAGCCGAACGAGTGCGAAGAGTAGTCGGCTACGTTACGCGAGAGAGGGGGGTGGAGCACGAAAACATCACTCGCGGCCGCTCGTAGACACTGATTGGCCTAGGTCGCGACTACGTGTAAGGGTGTGTGTGTGTGGTTTCCTACGATTTGGTATTTACTGATCAATGAGTAGATGAGGATCCCTATTATTCGAGCAAGAAACTCGATAGGTAGATGACGTTTCCCTGTAGGCGGTAGCTAGTTAGTTGCCCAATACGGAAGATAATTGGCAGGTTAAGCCCTCCTGTCGAGGGGCGTATCACACGCGAGGCGACGCAGCATGCGCAGTCCGATTATATTTTCCACCTTGTTCCAGGAGTGACAGGAAGACAGCTGTGAGGTTAACGGGGGTAGATTTCAAGTGTATTTTGGACTTAAAGAATATATGAAGAACTTACCAGTAGCTCGAAGAGATCGGTGACGTCACCAGTAGGGCTTTCATAGGATATCCAGAGCACAAGGCATCTTTCTTTCTGAGAGTGGTGGGGAAGAGAATTGTGGTAAGGGAGTGGAAACGGAGATAAACGGTAATGAGTTGATCGGGGAAAGGCGAAACGGGGGACGTGGCTGCGCACGGAGAATACCGGCCACGGCAAGTGTAGAAGAAGGAGGAGGAGCAAATGAAAATAGGACGACTGTATAAGAACGTCACAAGGGGTACGCAGCCGCAGGGGGATACGTGCGCCTCGGCCGCAGGGGGCCGTAAGGGTGTTGTGTAAAGGAAGAAAGAAAGAAGAGAATATACAAATGTAAATACTATATTTTAATAATTTTCCTTAGCGGACTATCGCAAGTCCCCAAACTCACGGGGCCAGGTAAAGGTATAAGGCTGTATTGTAAGTGTTAGTAAGATAATAGCTACCAAATAGGGGAAGGATAACAAGTGGAGCGCTACTATGTCAAACGGGACAGGATCGGGAGGGTGGGGGAACACCCTCACTACCCCACTACAACACATATGTACAACACTGTTACACCATAGGGAGAAACTGATCAAGTATAGCATAGAATGGACACAGGGGACAGACAACAAAATGACAACACCATGGCCGCCTAATGGTAGCTTCGATCCATATACCCAACATTCACTATTAAACCATCTGCATAATACATACAAAGGGAAGAAGTTGACACACCACGTGGAGGTGTTTAACTTATGGAGGATGTTCCAAGGGTCCCGACCAGGACCAAATGGAATGTTCACTGTGGGGGAAATACCGGAAGAAAAAGAAATTAAGGAGGAAGGAGAGAATGGGGAAAAGGGGAGTGAAGACCCAAAGAACACGGGGAACGGACAAGAGGGAGGAGAAAAGAATAATAACTCAAAAGAAAACGAAATAAAAAAGGAACAGAGCAACGATATACCCCTAGGAAAGGTAGTGAAAACAGAGGGAGGGGGGTTGTACCCTTTAAGAGAATTAGGAGAAATAGAAAGAGGACAGTTAAGGGCGGCTGAGGGGTACTCGAACCCGGCATACAGCCCGCCACCATATGTGGCTCATAGGAAGATGCCAGCAGGGGAAGGGAGGACTGGAGAAGAACAAACTGTGGAAATAGGACATGATGAGTGGGTAGCTGCGCAGATACTATTAAAATTACGAGGTTCATTAACAGGAGAAGAGAAGGAGGTAGTAAGGAAAATAGACGAGGATAATACCAGGGAGAGTGGAATGAGAGGGAAAGAGCTGTTACGACAAAAGGAAGAGACTTTGGAGGAACGACTAGCAGAGTTAAGGGATGAGCAGAATGAACTGATCAAACAGCTCGAGAGGGAGGAAAGAGAGAGAGCGAGGGAAAGGAAAGAAGGTAAGAACGAATTGGAAAAAATAAGGAAACGAACTGAGGAGCAAAGGAGGGAAGCCGAAAGGGTAAAAGCAGCAGCAGAAAGGGTATCAAGAGCAGTACTACGAGAGAGAAAAAAGGAAGACGAAGAGAAAGAAAAAGAAATGGCAATATGGAAGAAGAGATTACTATCAGAAACGACTAGGAAATACGAAGAAGGGAGGGTGATAGAGAGTATATTAGAACGGGAGAGGGTGAGATGGGAAAGGAAGAAAGAGGATGAAAGGATATTGGAAAAGATGAGTAGTGAAGTAATGGAGGAATTAAAAAGGAAAAGGGAGGAAATTGGTAGAGAGATGGAGGAGAGAAATGAAGGGGAACGAGAAGATAGGAAAGGGGAGAGTGAAGTAAGGGGGTATGTATATAGAGACACAGAAGTAGCAACAACATCAGCGCAAAGGGGAGTGGTTGGTAAAGGAGAAAAGGGAGAACCAGACCTAATAGACTTAAAAACAGTAACAATCAAGGGGAAAAAGACAGAGTGGGGGCTGCCATTTACGAATGACTTTTGTAGTGAGGAAGAAGAAGGAATGGAGAAGGAAGGAAGAAACAGTGAAAGGGAAAGCCTAGATAAACTATACACCACCCGGACCAATACAGACTCACCATGGATCTGTAGGAGAAAGGATGAACTGGAGAGAAGTGAGGAGGAAGAGCAAGGAATAGCGGAAAGACAGACATATGAAGCCACACCGTCACCATCCCACCCTCTCTCATCACACCCTACATGCTCAACCCCCTCACGCTCATTACGTACAATCAAACTCGCGCCCTTCACAAACGAACTGACACCCTATGCAGGTAGGCTTAGAGACCTCCCTAGACGCAGGCAGGAAGGACGAATAAACACGCCCACATTAAATACAGGAAATAATGGAAGAAGGGGAAAAGATGGAGAAGAAAGAGTTACAAGCAGGGGAAATACGGACGAAATTGACTATGTAGGAGAGAGGGAAGAAGAGGAGGGGTGTGAGGACTCGATTTTATGGAACCCAAGGGGTAAAACGAGACACAACTTAATGCCACTTCTGGAGAGGGGAGGGGTTAGACCACAATATGTCCCTTGGAAGCATACAGACAAAGAAAATATAAAGTGCAGGCTCCCATCATTAAGTGGAGGTGCGGGTAAATGGATATATGAAATGGAAAAACACACCGCAGGACAGAAACTGGCAGTGGGAGATATAAAGGGCCTTCTAATATCGATATTAGGGGATGCAGCGGATGACATTTGGAAGAGAGCGGGATTCACTGGGGTAACAATAGCAAACACATCGCACGATGGGGCACCATTCGCAAACTGCAGACATGCACTATGGCAGGCACTGAGGGTACAGTACCCAGACACATCAGACATAGGAGCAATTACCTCACGCAAGATGCGTGAGAACGTAGATCCTGTTGATTATATCCAGGAAATCCAAGAGAAGTGGCGCATGGAAACTAGAGAACAATGGGACAAAACACCAGCAATATTCTATCATATACTAGTACAAGGGCTCCCAGAAGGAGTTCAGAAACAACTGAAGAAAGTAGTGGGGATGGAAGCAAAAGCATGGGCAGAAATACAACTGACAATAGTGCATCATTGCAGGACAAGGCAAGGAAAAATGAAACAAAAGGAAGAGGACAGGAAAACGGAAGAGGCTAAACTAGTACAGAAAAAACTTACTAAATACACAATGGAAGGGGCACTAATAACTACACCTACAACAATGACCCAAAGCCCCACACAAGTAGTGGCTGCACAAGATCCCTCCCAAAAACCACCCTCACAGACTATAACACAACAGGTGCCGCCACTCCAACCATACACGACCAACATGGGAGGAGGATACTCAATGCCAGGAGCTGGGTACTATAATTACAACAGGGGAAGAGGAGGAATTATGAGAGGGAGAGGATACGGATATAACACACAACAGCAGGTGGGAGGACTTAGAAATTCCTACCCCACCGGGCAACCAGTATACCAGGACAACACAGGAAGTTTTCCATGGCAGAGTAGGGAACTACCGGTGTGTTGTAGTTGTGGATTAGTAGGGCACATGTCACGCACGTGTAGAGTAAGACCAGGAACACCATCATCGAGCGAACAGGGACAACCAAGGCCCACACAGGAACAGCAGGGCATACAGCAACAGCAGACGTTGCAACAGGGAAATGAACAGCAACAATTAATAACACAACAACAGCCACAGACATATTCACTGCCACAACAACAGGTAGGGATAACACAACAACCCCAAGCACAACAAACACAACTGGGTAGGGTGACGGTCCTGGGACACAACCCTTACACAGGAAATGGTCAATCGTTGTACCCTCAATAGGACAGCCCACAGACAGCCTTGGTGTGTCCCATCCTGTCAGTAACACCGAATAGTGCGGAGGAACCACGCATAGAGGTAATGATAGGTGACAAAAAATTATCATTCCTTGTTGACACCGGGGCGACCCGGTCTTGCATAAGGGAAGGTAAATTTAAGATGTCAGGCGAAGCCATGAACACCCAAGGATTCTCTGGGGCTAGAGGGTTGGTTCCCTTTACTGATAACATTCCCTTATCAATAGGGTATCATGACATGTCAGTCCCACTTTTATATTATAGTGCCTCACCAGTAAATATACTGGGGAGAGACATCATGAACAGGTTGAATATGACGATCTCCTTTACGGAGAATGGCATAATTTGCTCTACTCCAGGAATTAACATGCTCACAGCACGACAGATTATGCAAGCATACTGCGGACAGACAGCGATTAGGGCTGAGCCAGTAGATGGCGAACTATTCCAGTATGGGACAGACATGGCATTTGCATGGATGCCAGGGATAGAGGGAAAGATCTGGAGGAGGCCAGCAGCCTATTTGTTCAGACCAGAAACACCAGCCAATGAACCAGAAGGAAAGGTGGTTTCAGTGGACATTGAGAGCATTATAGCAACAGCTGATTACATTGCGGTACATGCCCAAGACAGAGAAGGAAGAGCATGGAGGGCAGTGATAGCACTAGCAGAAGGATGTAGACTACCCAGGTGTCAGATGAGGAGCTGTTCTCAGAAGGAAAGGAGGAAGGTGAAATGGTGTTTATGATGAGTGTGGAAATATGGCTTAGAGTGGCGTACAAACAAGTGGCACAGAAAATTGCAATGGCACTTGAGGCACCCACATCCACCCCAGTCCCCTTCTTTGAGGAGGATATGACAAAAGTACCCACATCATTATGGACTACTAGCCCCTATAACGTGGGGTGCATAAAAAGCATAGGGGGAGTAAGGATAAAATTGAAAAAAGGTGCAATACTCCCCAGAGTGAAACAGTACCCACTATCAAAAGAGGCAGATGAGGGCATATATGAAACCATAACGGCCCTTATAAATAATGGGATATTGGTCCCCTCAGAATCACCATGTAACACGGCAGTATACCCAGTGCGCAAGGCTAGAGGGGGGTCTTGGTGCTTCATACAGGATCTCAGGCCCTTGAACAACATAGTAGAAGCAGAATATCCCATAGCCGCAAACCCGGCCACAATATTGTGCGGCATTCCAGCAGAAGCATCACGATTTACAGTGATCGACCTTAAAAATGCTTTTTTCTCAATACCATTGCACCCAGACTCACAAGATCTGACAAGCTTCACTTACAGAAACACAAAGTGGAAACACACCAGATTGCCACAAGGGTACTGCGAATCACCCTCAATATTTAACAGAGTAATACAGATGGATTTGGGTAACATTGAAGTGGAAAGCACAGTGTTGCAGTATGTCGACGACATAATAATTTGCAGTACAAACGAAAGAACATGCAGAGAGGACTCATTAAAGATGCTGACAATATTGGCTGAAAAAGGTTACAAGGTAGACATGGAAAAGTTACAGTACTGTCAAGAACAGGTACTTTACATTGGTCAGCTCATATCCCAACATGGAAGAAAGATTGCACCACAAAGAGCACAGGCCATTTCAACAACGCCAGTGCCACAAACAGTGAGGGAACTGCAGCAGTTCCTGGGTCTGTGCAACTACTGTAGAGCATGGGTTTTTGATTACAGCTCATACATAGGACCCCTGCTTGAGGCGTTAAAGGAAGCTAATAAAGGGGAGAAAAAGTTGGGGTGGGCAATGGAAATGAAAGAGGCTTTTGATGAACTGAAAGATCCGATATCAACTGCTCCTGTACTGGCAACCCCAGACTATGAGCGACAATTCTTTATATTTTCACATTGCGACTCAGCAGTAATGAAAGCAGTGTTGGCTCAAAAAACAAGCATGGGCTACAAACCAGTAGCATTTTACAGCGGCCACTTAGATCCTGTGATGTTAGGTCATTTCGCTTGCGAACAAGGTCTCGCCGCAGCTGCTTTTGCGGTAGAGAAAGCATCAGCAATCACCATGGGGTGCCCAACTACACTGTTTGTGGAACATGCACTATTTGCAATATTGAATAAACCTAAGTCCACCCTAACCACGCAAAGGGCATCAGGTTATGAGATCATCTTATCCAGAGCTGAACTATAAATTGTTAGATGTAGCACGGTCAACCCTGCAAGGTTCCTAGCAGAAGTAATTGAGGAAGGAGATTATGCACACGATTGTACGCAAATCACTGAAATGTACTCATGTACTAGAAAGATTGAAGAGAACGCACTAGAAGGAGGTGAGCTCCTGTTCATTGATGGGTCATCAACTATCGACCAAAGGGATGGTATAAGGAGGACTGGGCAGCAGTGGTAAAAATGATGGAGGTACCGGTGTGTGTGGCAATGAAATGTGTACAACTACCACAGCATTATTCCGCTCAAGCAGCAGAATTAATTGCACTAACCTTGGCGTTGAAGGAAAGCTTTGACAAACGAGTGACCATATATTCTGACAGCGCATATGTTATGTCCACTGTCCACTCAGGGCTGCCGAAATGGAGAAGAAGAGGGTTTAGGAGAGCTGATGGCACTCCAGTGCAACATGCCCTCCTATTGGCTGAACTAATTGAAGTAATAAATGACCCCCAAGAATTAGCTTTGGTCAAATGCACCGCACACACCAATGGTGAAGACCACATTTCAAAAGGGAATGCAGCAGCAGATGCACATGCGAAGTATGCTGCATATTTTGGTGAGATATGGAACCCCCTAGAGTCAAAGAGAGGGAGAGGGAGGGGAATGGCTAAGGAGATGTTGATAAGAGAAGGGTACACCCATCTCCCAGCCACACAGATAATGGAGCTACAAGCGGCTGCACCAATGGCAGAAAAAGAAATATGGGTAAAAAGAGGATGCACAATGTCACCAACTGACGCACTATGGCGCCAGGGTGACACTGGAAAGATTGTAATACCACTGGCACTATTGAACACCGCCCTGAGCCAACTGCACCACCCAGCCCACACGGGCAAGGAAGTAATTGCAGCACGAATTAGGGAAGACTGGTTCTGCCCCGAGTTAAATTCTCATGTGTCAAATTTTATCAGCAATTGTCTCACATGTCAACAGTTTACGGCCGGTCACACTCTGAAGGTGATAAGAGGTACTATACCCCGGCCAGAGGGACCCTTCCGACATCTCCATATTGACTATGTTGATATGATCAACGTATGTCAAGGAAATAGGTATATGATTGTAGTAGTATGCCCATTCTCGAGGTGGATTGAAGCGGGGCCCTGTTCACACCCAGATGCATTCAGAGCAGCTAAATTCCTAGTGAGGGAGGTCTTCCCCAGGTGGGGAGTGTGCGAGGTACTGCGGTCAGATAATGGCCCACATTTCGCAAACGAAATGTTCCAGCACATCACATCCTTACTGAACATCAAGCATAAATTTGCATGTGCATACCACCCACAGGCCAACGGTGTATGTGAACGCCTGAATGGCCTATTAAAGGAGGCAATTGCAAAAATACAGCAAACAACAAAGAAGAGTTGGTTGTATTGCCTTCCACTAGCCCTATTTGAGCTAAGGAATAGAGCAGGTTCTGACCACCACCTCACCCCTCACGAGGTGGTTACCGGACGTCAAATGCGCCTTCCCCTAACGCCAACATCAAGAGCATTCACCGATCACGAGAGTACTGCAAATGTCCTTGGTGATGAAATGTACCAATATGTGTCTTCTTTGATTACTAGTGTAGTGTTTGTGTCTCAACAGCTCGAGCGCACGCGGGACGGGTCTAACAGCGATCAACAAAAAGATGCGGATAAAGAATTGGAAAAGAAAAGACTGTGCAAAGTTGCTAAAGGTGACCACGTACTACTTCGCAATTTCAACAGAAAGTGGAACAGCCCACGCTTCACTGGCCCCCATCTGGTAGAGGAGGTATCAACGAGAGCAGTAAAGCTACAGGACAAACGTGCCTGGAATCATCTACACGACGTAAAGATCTACAAACTCCAGACCCGCCCCAGCGCCACCGACAGGGCCACTGGAAGAACAACAACAGCATCACCAACGGAGGAAGAGACCTCTACCACAACTAACGGCCTAAGTGTCCCCATACCCTGCCACCCCTCAGATTCCCCAGAGACAACTACTAGAAAAGAAAGGAGTAATCCCTATACCGCCCACCCCATGATCACACGATTAAAGAGTAAAGAGACTTCCGCCAGTTGAGCCCCAAAACCCTCTGCCCATTGACCCCCTACCCACTGCAGTAATAACTGAACTGAAGGACATTGTCTTGCACCTATACACATGTAAACACCTGAATGTTCTCTTTCTTTTCTCTCGCACATGCATGTACAGCGCATTATTGTACTGCTAAGAAAGTAGATAACTAACTAATTCACTGCCCAGGAGTAGATGGTGTCCGCAGACGATAATTACCCGGAAGAATTGTCACACCAATTTGTATATGAAGTAAAAAGGCCAACGTACCTGAAAAGAAGGAGGGTACGTGTCTACTACACAGCATTCCTCTTGGCCATAGAACATTCAATGCCCCACCTCCACCCATACTTGCCTGCCCTAAGAGATAGATCGCTTAGATTGGCGTGGGAACAGCTCTTCGCCTGGGCACTGAATGACTACTTGATAGGGAGAGCTTAAAAACAACATCTAACACTAATAACAAGCATATTAAGAATTTTCAGGCGGGCAACTGTAACTTCGCAAGAATAAGCTGCCGGACTGCAGCAAGGTAAGAGCAAAATGCTGGTGAAATTAGCATCTGTAATAAAATTGATAGGGATTTTAATGACCACCGGGTTCTTGGCTAACTCTGTATGGCAGTACAGCTATGCTATCAATATTCCTGCTGTACCCAAACCTAATACACCCCCACCCCCAGCTGCAACAGGTGTTACGTCAGGTGGTACTAGTAAAATTCCAAACAAGGAAAATAGAGTTAAACGCAGCACATACTCAGATAATAAAGGTATTGATAACTACATACAAGATTCAGCACACATCTCAAACAACATATGGTACCAACACATGACCCACATAGGTAAGCAGACAACAGAAGACAGCTGCTACGTTTGCTCATTAATCCCATACGCCATGAGCGCTTCTCGAACATTCGTTGCCACGGAGATAGATGAGAAAATAGCACGATGTATAATATACCTGGCACTGTTCCAGATGAAAGGAAGATTTCAAGGGACAGTGGTGAAACTGGTGTAGAAAACACGAGATACATATCCATATGAAAACAACTTCCTCAAGACTTATTTGAGTTACCACAAGAGCAGTTTACATGCTGAAGCATTCAAATACATAACAAGTGGTCCTGAAAAAGGAGAAACAAAGAAAGTAACACTACAATACCTACCAAGTGATTGGTACGCCACTGAAGTCCCTGGTAAACAAGGATGTTGGGAAAGACCACTGGTGACAATAACAGGGAAGGTGTACATGAACAACAAATGGGACATAGGAGTGGTTGGCAGTAACATGGTAACAAGAGAAAATATTTCAACTATTGATGGACACAACCATAGATGTTGGATGACTTGGGTCAAGTACGTACCCATGCTCACGTGGATGGAGAAGGATGAAGACCCAATAACAATACTGCCGCTAACTGCGCCTAAGGTATGCTACCAACATAAAGGGGAGGTGGACGTAGGATAAAACACCAACTGTGCAAGCGTGATGGAGTTACCTGAGGGGGGAGCAGGAACAGCAGTAGTAATGGACCATTACTGGGCCTGTGGAGAAAAGGCATACCACACACTGCCCCCTCTGTGGAATGGTATATGCACAATGGTGCACGTTAATGTACCATCACTAGTGGTACCCCAGAAACATGTCAATGTGGCGAACTTCCCCAAAATGGATGAAGGGAACAAGAGGAAGAAGAGATCTGTACAACCTCAGAAGGGGCCAGAGAACAAAACCAACGGCAATAATACTGTCCTAAATAGAAAGAAAAGACAAGGAGAACCTCTGACAGGAAATTACCTATGGGGAAGGTCGGAAACAGCACTCACTTCAATTCCACCAGAACACAGACTATTCAGCAGAGCAGCAATGTTCTTCTCCTCAATAATACATCCAGGACTACAGGCTTACGCAAACGCAAAATGGCTCCAGATAACTCGATGGGAACTAATGATGACTATTAATTCTACAGTAAATGGATTCAACGCAATAAAAGAGGAACTGCGAGCTGTGAGGATGGTAGCACTTCAGAACAGATATGTACTGGACCTCCTCACAGCAATGGAAGGAGGAGTTTGCGCTAAGATAGGACAATCATGCTGCACATTCATCCCTGCCAACGATGCTGACAATGGTACACTGACAGAAGCAGTTTCACAATTGGCCCAGATGCATCCAAAATGATGGATGAAAGTAAAGGTGTGAAAAAGGATAAGAGCTGGTTTTCAATATTATGGTCATGGATGCCATCCTGGCTGTCAGATGGACTGAAGATTATAGTTGGATGTACTATTTTGGCTGGAGCTACACTGATCATAATAAGATTTTGGAAGGCCCGGAAGGCACGTACCACAGACGAGATGATCGAAATGGTTGGTATGCACCTCTTGATGCCAACAGATGACGGCCAACACACAGGCACAATTATAAAAGAGAGAGAGAAGTTGCGCAACCAGATCATCACCAACCACCTGGACCCACCATCTGTGAAGCTCGAAAACCCAAGAAACCCAAGGAGCTACAGAGGGAAATGGGTATACTGCACTCCTGGAGGAACCTGTGCATATATGTATTGGTCATTTGAAGACCATGTTAACCACTATGGACATTTGGGAGGAATAACTAAAATATGGAGAGTGAGGGGAGATAAAGAAAAGGATATGTTTGTGGTCGACAAGTCGACCAGAGGGGGGACTGAAGTGGGAGAATGGAAGAACAGGCTCCCGCCCTTCCCCTCTCGCGCTTGGCCTAGAGGATAACGGCCTAGACACCCGCCACGAGAGGAGTTTGCCTACCTACCAGACGACCAAATACCCTGGTACAGGAACATACGGATGTGTCCACCTACCTGCCCAGCAGCCCGCCCTGCCCATGCCGACACCTGCGGCATGGATCAACTCGACTAAACCTACACGTCGTTAGAGATGCCATGACGACCTAGCCAACGGTCAGCACACCTGTGCAAACATGCACACCGGACACTCCCACACCAATCCACACGAAGAACATACTCAGTGCTATGACGTAGGCGACAGACATACCCACGGACGTGCATCTTTATTATTTTCAATATAGGCTCTCAAAATGCAGAAACGCAAGACGCATAATGAACTTATCTAAAAAGGCTTGCTCACGCTTCTTCCAAAAAACCATGTACTATAATGAAGAGCATAACAGAGACACGATACTGGGGATAGAGCAATATGATACCGTAACCTAAAGCGCTCTACATCAAACGGTTCCACCTATGCACCAGGCCCAGGTAGGCATCAAGCAAAAGCTTCCATGAACATTGAAAGAGCAAGAGCTCGGTTGCTGACCCTGCAGAATGTGCCCGGCGAAAGCACACAGCCAAGGGCACGATGTTGCAATCTCGCACGCCGCAAGCCAACGCCAAGGTCGCACCTGCAAGATAAACAAGGCACACAGTGGGAAAAACAATATTAATTGTGCTGAATTCTGCCTCAAACACGGTCCCACCTCACGTGACAAAGCCAAACCTGACAGGATGCCAAGCCCAGGAGGAAGGAGACGCCTGAATCCCACGTTTCAAGACACAGGCAGATACAATTAAAAGACTCAATGAACATCTGCAGCAGTGGGAGTAGTCGACCTCCCAACATACGAATAAATCCTCACATTGTTTACACCTACCCATAGTAAAACATTGTTGCAAATGACAGGTGCACCGCGAGCTGGGAACAGCGATAGTCCCAGACTGGGAGGCTCGCGAGCGGACCAATCAGAACATGGGGCTCTTATCACTGACGCCATTAACATTGACCAATCCTCAGAGGTCTTCATGTAACAATTTTCATGTATCAAATTGAAGGGACAGCCCAAGTATATCACCTGACTAACCCTCAACCACTAACACCGTTCTCTATATGTATGCTATACTAACCCTACCACTCGAGTAACCAATCCAGAGTGGAAATAGGTTTTTTGCTAAACTTTCTAAGGTGACGCAAGTAGCGCGTCATACTAAGGTAAAAAGGGCCTGCAAGCCCCACGATTGTGTGTGTGTCAGGACGGACGCGTACGATCCTTGACCCATCCCTGCCGTTTTGTCTAATAAACAGCAGAATCACCTTGCTTCTTGCGTGTGTCTCATACTCTATCTCTTTTGGGATATACGGGAGGAGTTGGGGCCTCCCTGCCCGGAGGTCTGCGGACGGCCCGGCCGACCCCGGCAGAATTTCCCCCCGACAGATGATGCCAAGGTTTCCAGCTGAAGAAGAATAGGGGAAAATGTGAGGTCGGACTGGATAGGCAGAGGAAGAGATGAGAGAGAGCTTTTGGCAGGGAAGAAGAGCACCTCTGTTTTGAAAGAGTTTAACATTATAGAGTGCAAGGCCATCCACCATTTAATGGCAGAGAGACTGTTGGAAATATTGATGGAGAGATCAGAGGAGAGTTCAGGAAAAGAGAAGATTTGGGTGTTGACTGCGAATAGCTGGTACGCGAACCCAAAGGAGGAGATTAGTGCCCCCAAAAACAGATGTGTAGAGTGTAAAGATGAGAAGAACCAAGAGAGAGCCTTGTGAAACACCAACAGTTAGAGGACTGAGTTGAGAGGTGTTGTTGCTCAAGGAGACAGAGAATTTGTGGGTTGCAAGGTAGGATTCAATCCAGGCAAGGGCTCGATCGTGAATCCCAAGAAGAAATCGAGTATTATGGAGATCAGAGTGATTAAAAGTTTCAAAGGCAGCAGACAAGGAGACTTAGGATAGAGGATAGGTCAGAGTGCTTAGCAGAGCTGATGAAGTTGGAAAGGTTCATGAGAGCAGATTCTGTGGAGTGACAGGAGAGGAAACCTGCTTGAAGGTTGTGCATGTCTAAGAAATTGGTAAGATGGTTGAACACAACCCTCCAAAGCACTTTAGAGTAGGGCAAAGGTTGGTTGGTAGGTTTGAGACAGCCCCTTGCTTTTTTAGGGGAGGGATGAATGTGCCTCTTCCTATGATAAAGGGAAGTCTTAAACAATGCAGGGGAGTGGGCAGATACCCTGTCCTACGATAAAGGGAAGTGTTATACCAGGCAGGAGATGGGGTCCGTGGACCTCTCTCCCCCTACTCCTGTCCTGGCTCATGTCTTGATGACCTGTCAGATGTCCAGGTTAAGAAGCCATCCAATACAAATCTCCAATGTTACTCCGCCCATGAATTACAGAGCTGGCCAACTACATATTGCAGAAATGATGTCTTCTTACCATTGTCAAGTTAGAGATGGTCACAGGAGGAGCCATCAGACAAGCATTACCCAATTAGAAATGTAACCCCTATAGAATGTATATGTAATCACCACTACGGCCCAATCCCGTTTCCCATAGGTTTTTGGTAACTAAGATTACTAAGATTACAGAATGATGTTGTCTTGATATTGGGAAAATCTTCCTCGGGACCAGCCCTTAGAGCAAAAATTACCCAATTCAGCCCAAAATACAGGTTCTATTGTGCCGAGCAGTGAACTCATGCTAGTGACAAATGACACCTTCAAAAAGTTTTAGTATTTATTCTAAACAGTGAATTTCAGCAACATTTTGGGATTCAAGTTAGAGAAGATTACAAAGCACAAAACTTAGAGAAATGCTAAATATAGAGACACATAGAACTTAGAGAAACATAGAGAAACACAGTCTTACGCCCCTTCAATCGGCACTGGGAGACCCTGGCCCTCATAAGCTAGCTGTAACAAGCCCCGCTCAGAGGACAGCGCTACAGGGTGCCAACAGAGCCACAGATTCCAGACACTTGATCTTGCTCGAACCAAGTCCACAGATCGATCTCCCACCTGAGTCATGTGGGCATGCATTTTTATAATCTCGTGCTGTCAGTCCATGACGCACAGTTCCAGAACTTTCCCTGTGCAAAATATAGGCTTGCTCATGGAAAAACACAACTCAGTGAATTTCTACTGTGCTCCTTTTCTGTGCCCCTCCCTACTTGGAGCCCATCTGTGCGAAAGCTCAGGAATGTCTTATCAGTGCCTTCTCAGAGAAAGTGGATTTGTTTACGAAGCCATGCAGGGCTACCGTTAGAAAGGCAGAATATTCTAAGAGAAGCCGAGATGAATTAACCCCATGTGAGCAAGCTCTAAAAGGCATGCACTCATAGCTTAGTGTTCATAGCGCTTAAGATTGGCTATCTAAGCGCTATATAGGTGCCATAATGTTCCAAACACTCCAATAATGTCTATTAGCTACAGAGCTGGGGCCTTCGCCCTGCCTGTCTATCTACAATGCATAATGTGACCTACCACCCCTACTAGGCCTGCATATTCCTTGTAGCTCACTACTGCGTAATGGAAGTGCTACAACAGACTACTGTCAGCATTTTTGGCACATACTTTGAATAAACTATTGGCTTTCAGCGGCTAATGCTGTCATCTAAAGCCCTGATTGGCAAATTTGCAATTTTGTGTATCACTACACTCCACCCCTATTCAAAGTGTGTGCGACAATGCTGACTAATACCCATCAACATAGTATGTAGTGCAGTGATAAAGACCTTGGGGCTTTGCAAGAGGTTTAAGCAAACTATCTTCTAGCGGTTAGTCAGCGTGGCATGCAAGGTTAGTAAAAACTCTACCTAAAGAGAAATGTACACAAAGTGAACAGTGACATATACCCTTGCCAAAACCTGGCCTACACAAAAAATACCTACACAAAGTGAACATGGACATTTACTCTAGCCAAAACCTGGCCTACACAAAAATACCTAAATAATTATTGTATAACTGATTGTCAGTTAAAAAGCAGCATGCAGTTAGAATGTCAAGGCAATCCGGTGTAGTCTAATCTACAATGCACTATTGCATTTATGTATGATTACCAATTCTAAACCCTGGCAGCCTTTCACTCTAAGGGCCTACCCTCCCCCTGATCCCAGGGCATTCAGACGTGACTATGGGCTGTGTGATTAGACACTTCCCCCATGTATGTGGAACCCAACCAAAAACCATCTAATTTCATGAGCAAGGTGAACCCATGGGCACCAGGCTATCAAAATAAAAACAATTCTACTAATTTGCATTAAAGCATGGCATGTGTTATTCATGCAATCAAAAGCAAGCGGTTTGATCCATATGTTTGCTGGTAACTGTAGCTCTGTGTGCCAGTGGGTTGAAGATAGTCGCCCCCATTCGGAGCGGAAAGCCAACACCTGCTGATTAAACAATGTTTGCCATAACATGCATCGTGTGTATTTAGCAGTCTTGTTGACCTGCCCTATGGCAGAAAAAATGTCTTCATACCTAAAATTCTGCCATCTCCAGTGGTTGCCAATACTTGTAGCAGTGTTGGGCGTATCAATGGACCCCACTAGGCCAGAGGTTTTGTAGCAGAGCTGGCATCAGAACCCATAGTGGCTAGCTTATTGTGCACAGTTTCTATGTCAAAAGCGTATAAAGCTCCTGTTACTCCCCGCTGCTCCCGCAATTAATGAATCTAGCTCCCTAGCTACACGCACTCTGGTGATGGGCCATAGAAATGGACTCCATTTGGAGCAGCTTGGTAGTACTAAGGAAACATTGCCTCGTGATAAATCTATGTCCAAGTGTATCACTGTAATAATAGAGGTATGCATTACCAGCCTACAATTTAAATGTTGCCTTACTACTGGAAAATCTAATATGTTCACAGTTTCTACCTTGTGTGACTTGGAGAATACCCTTCTCCAAGTGGGATATCTACCATATACAATATTAGTTTTAGCTACAAACACCATACTACCATCCGGCAGTGGCTGTTTCATCACACCATTGTGTGAAATGCATTTAGTCAAGTTATAGTCCATAAAATCTTGGCGAGAACACTCGCTGCAGTTCTTGGTCAGAAAAACAAATCGTTGGATCCATTCACTGAAACATTTGGGACTAGGATTTCATAGGCACCAGTCATATGAGTCAGTGACAAAAGATGCCCGACAATGTGCCAGGCCAGTACGCTAGCAATTTCATGTGGATACTCATTTGTAGCGCTTTTCCAAGGAATTATTCTACATGTCTACAATCAAAAGGTGACTCTTTGCATTAGTGTGCTGGAGACAGCTGTGCCCACAAAAAACATGAAACTGGTTGGTTTAACAAAAACCGTGTCACACACTGTGTCATAAAATCAAATATCAAGTCAGTCATGGTTTCATTTACCTGCCTTAAGCTGGCTGTAAAAGTATCCAGTGTTTCAAAGATTACCATTTCAAATTGGAGCTCACACACTTGGCAGCATTACTTCAAATTAAGGATCTTAACCTACGCACAGGTGACTTTGATGTGCGCACTCATCTTATCTCAAAATAAATTACACTCCTGCTTGCATAATCCTGCTGCCCACACAATTCATAAATCATTTTCCTGCCTACGTGCAACGTAGTAGTTTTAGAAAAGGCAAAACATCTCTGGTTAAAGCAATTCAGTTGGAAGAGCAAAACATTTCGTTTTTTCAGATTCATCTCAAAAAGTGCATTTAAAAACCATTTTTCAATGTGTTAGCATTCAAGGGCTGTGTCACACAGCTGTTTGTGGTGCATGATGTCACAGTCCACAACTCATTGTCCACAGTCCTTTAAACAAGAAAGGCAAAATATATCAATCAGGTTATTCCCAGCAACTGAATCATTTGAATGTGCAGCATCAAATATTTGATAACTAGCCAAGTCTGCACCATGCCAGTTCAGCAAAAGTTATTACTCTGTTGGACACTCCTCGCAGATTGCAGAACAAATGTCCTCATACGTCATGCATATTAGCAGCATTGAGTGCGGTGCAGGACAGGTTCAAAGTTCACATATCATCTCGCAGTGACTCGCTCTCTCTGAGAATGCGTCGGCTTGACTGATCAGTGTCACCCGCAAATTGCGCACATCTACCCCAATCATGGCACGCAACTGTCTTGGTTTTTTGCCTAGGCAAAATACAAACAGAAATGTTAGGATTTCATCAAAAGTACAATGCCATTGTTCTTCATGTTAGGATGTCATCAGAACTTCAATATCAGCGTTATCCACCCCTTCCCTTAACACCACCCCCCAACTACAGAAGTCTCATCAGGTAACTACACACTTCATCATTGCTACCACAATTATTTGTCACCCTTCTGCATGTTACTGGGGGCTTATTTACACTCAACCATACGGGGTGTAATTGCCTAATCACAAACTCATTTGTGCAATGCGATCATAGTTGGTCAATGGTACTTCAGACTGATCTGTGATTTTACAAAATCCATATAATAAGTACCCAGGTCGCACTTCTCAATGGATCAATGCTTTTCTTTGTCACCAGAGCTATCATGAATGCCAGGCACCAACTTGCTTCCAGTGTCTCATGATCTTGATTTAGGTTGCCCTGCTGGCATCACTCAATTTTCCAAAGGTAAAGTCCTTCAGTCCAATACCGCCTGCAGTTGCACAAGCAGCTTTGTTTATTTTTCTCCATACAGCTAGTGTCTTTCAAGCCTCTGGTTTTCCACTTGTCATTTTCCCAAAGGGTGTCTGCTGATTTCTTGGGCCACCCCTTTGAGCGCGATAGTCTAAGTCAGTTTCTTTATTTGCTTCAACAAATCATTCATTCTTGCACTAAGCCGTGAGGCTTCTGGATCATGGCTAATGTGCAGTGTTTATGTTATACTCCAAAACCCCGCTCTGCATGTTGTCTCTTGCAAAACGGCTACCTTTGTCAGTTTGCTTCCATCTGGAACACCATAATGTCTTTGGGCCTCATTACGACCCTGGCGGAGGACCATGGTGCAATTTGCACCATGGTCCATGGCGCTAAGCTGCCAATTCCGCCAGGGTGGTTGGCGGATTTACCGCCCCATGCCGACCTTGGCGGGGCGGTAAATCCCCAATCCCCATTTTACCCTTCCCCATTCCCATTCTTGCCCCATAGGGTATAATGGGAGTGGGGAAGGCGTTAATTACGCCACCGTAGATTACGGTGGCGTAATTAACAACAAGGTCCCGTAGCGCCATGGTTTATACCGCCTGCAAAAAGCAGGCGGAAAACCGACCATGGCGCTACGGGAACTCGTAGTACGGCGTAAATGTACGCCATGCTCTACGCCGGCGTAATACCCCTACCGCCAGGGTCGTAATGAGGGCCTTTGTCAGTTACTCCAGCCCTGGCAATGTAGCTTGCATTTTTGCCAGCTGTGTATTTTCACTTCTCAAAGTGCCTAGAGGTTTCTTCTCCAGTGCACAGCGCTTTACTTCAGTTCACATCACATGGAGTACTGGGATGCAGCTTGCACGGCAATGTCTCTTGAAATGGGCAGCTGTCTTTTCTTAGCCCATTCACAGATGCACAGGTTCCCCAAATGTTCAGATGCGATGTGCCCGTCTGCCATCCTGCATGCAGCATTTGTTTTCCTTCCAGTGTTGATACTGGGCAAATTCTTTACTTCTGATCAGCTCTGTTATTGCATGCCAGTGTTAGAAAGCATGCGTACATCAGCATGTGTAAGGTAGATTGTGCTCTTTTTCATCTTCTCACTCACAGCAATTATTGCCTTCAGTTCTGTTTCAGCATTCTGTCTTTGCACCCCCCTCCTCAGTTTTTGCTCACACTGACCGGTGTCTCTCACAGGGGATGGAATGCAGGAATGTCATTGTTTATCTTTCATGTGCACATGGCAGCGCCATGAGCACGCAGCAAACTTATCTCTTTGCCTATAACTCTTAAACTGTGGCGGCTTCAATGGAAGGCACTCGGTTCAGACAGTTCACCCAGATTAACTGTTTCCTGCACTGCTTCAGCAACTCAGAAAAGCTCCCATATCTGCCAGCTTCTGTAAACACCATTTCACTGAACAGGAGCGCAGTATTCTGCTTTTCTGCCTTCCTCCAACAGTTTTTTTTTTCTTCGCGCACCTCGCCCAAGACAGTGCAAGTTATCTTCAAGGCACCAGCTCTGCACAGCAAGACTCTTATTTTCAAAAGAGGCACTTTTTCTTGTCATCAGATTCTACTCCATGTAATTTAGCAAAATGTCTAAGCGTCTTTTAGCCTGTTTTGAACTGATCAATGTCCCATTTAAAGGCATACATTATTTTTTTCTTTTTCCTCGTAACCTTGTAGTTTGGCTTCACAAACTCACTCCAATGCAATGTGCGATCTTTAAAAAGAACCCGCAACCCACTAAATCTTTGTGCTGTCTTATCACACACAGATTTTTCATTCTGTTGTACCATTGCCAGAATATAACCACTTATTTCAGTGCATTTAAAACATGCCATGTGTAGTGCAGCTCCCTGCACGTTTTCCCTGCAAAAGCAACCCACACTCTATATTGCTTGTGGGCTGTTAATGTGCCAACAACATTTTTCACCATGTGCCTCAGTCAACAGGTCACTATTTCCAAAACATACATCACTTATAACGCAACAGTACAAATCCATGGCATAGCGTGGGAACAGTCAAAAAATACTCTAGGGGCAATTTAGAGGCAATTTAGAAAAATATAAATTGTCTTTTCCCCCCAAACCATTGCAAACCGATTCTGCAATTCCAAATCAATACACACAAATCGAAAATCCAAATACCATTCACTCACTTCCTTTTTTAAGTGAGTCTCTCACCCATTGTAAGCATGGCACAGCTAAAATGCAATGTAGCCATTTTAGTGTGTTTCCTTAAACAGAATGCACCACCAGCACATGGAATTTACAGTTGCCAAAAGAAAAACAAACCCTTTAGGCTCTCAACACAGATGTTACTTTTTCTCCTAAACACGGCTCATTCCCACGTTATCTTCAGGAATGTCAACACTTCAAAATCATACATTTAAAAGCGAACCTTCACCTCCTTACATTACAGCCCCCCACTCGCTAGCACACTGGGGCTGAATCAATGGTTGAATTACTATTCACAATTTGCATGTCAAATCCTCGCAACTATTTTTCCTGCCCTCATGACAGAATAGAGTTGAGAACTCCGTCTCACTTTGCATTTCAAATTACAACTTTAAACTTGGGGAAACCGCATGATAAAATTCTTTCCTAATTGAACATAAATCTTTCTTGACCATTCATCTGAGCGCTTTAAACATAGCCATTTCCTGCTTGTTTATCGCCTTGTGCTCCCTGGCTCCATTCCCAAGCAATAAGTCAGCCACGACTGATTTACTGAAGGGAGTCTTAACCACACAAGCTATCGGCCACGGCAAGCCGACACAACGTTGCTGTCTTTTGTGTCTCAGAGCTGCAGTGAGACCACCAAGGAAATGCGACAGCCTGCTCATCACTCTGCACTGTGTTCTCTCACACAATTTGTCATTTCACAGCAAGGCACTGCTCTGCACATATCCCCAAGCTGCCACCAAATGTCTTGATATTGGGAAAATCTTCCTCGGGACCAGCCCTTAGAGTAAAAATTACCCAATTCAGCCCAAAATACAGGTTCTATTGTGCCGAGCAGTGAACTCATGCTAGTAACAAATGACACCTTCAAAAAGTTTTAGTATTTATTCTAAACAGTGAATTTCAGCAACATTTTGGGATTCAAGTTAGAGAAGATTACAAAGCACAAAACTTAGAGAAATGCAAAATATAGAGAAACATAGAACTTAGAGAAACATAGAGAAACACAGTCTTACGCCCCTTCAATCAGCACTGGGAGACCCTGGCCCTCATAAACTAGCTGTAACAAGCCCCGCTCAGAGGACAGCGCTACAGGGTGCCGACAGAGCCACAGATTCCGGACACTTGATCTTGCTCGAACCAAGTCCACAGATCGATCTCCCACCTGAGTCATGTGGGCATGCATTTTTATAATCTCGTGCTGTCAGTCCATGACGCACAGTTCCAGAACTTTCCCTGTGCAAAATATAGGCTTGCTCATGGAAAAACACAACTCTGTGAATTTCTACTGTGCTCCTTTTCTGTGCCCCTCCCTACTTGGAGCCCATCTGCGCGAAAGCTCAGGAATGTCTTATCAGTGCCTTCTCAGAGAAAGAGGATTTGTTTACGAAGCCATGCAGGGCTACCGTTAGAAAGGCAGAATATTCTAAGAGAAGCCGAGATGAATTAACCCCATGTGATCAAGCTCTAAAAGGCATGCACTCATAGCTTAGTGTTCATAGCGCTTAAGATTGGCTATCTAAGCGCTATAGAGGTGCCATAATGTTCCAAACACTCCAATAATGTCTATTAGCTACAGAGCTGGGGCCTTCGCCCTGCCTGTCTATCTACAATGCATAATGTGACCTACCACCCCTACTAGGCCTGCATATTCCTTGTAGCTCACTACTGCGTAATGGAAGTGTTACAACAGACTACTGTCAGCATTTTTGGCACATACTTTGAATAAACTATTGGCTTTCAGCGGCTAATGCTGTCATCTAAAGACCTGATTGGAAAATTTGCAATTTTGTGTATCACTACAGATGTCAGTTATGACAAACGTTGAATATATAAACCATTGAATATTATGTAAGCGGCGAGAGCACCAATCATTCTATGTTTGTATGCCGTCTCTGCTTTATTTTCAGGAGAATAAAGCTGGGTTTTGCATCGCACTTTGTCTATTTCCGTTATTGAGTCCGGTTTGAACTGGCTCCAGAAGCTCTGTGTATTTTGGGACTTTCCAGGAGATCATTAACAGATGATAGCAGAGGATGTTTTGCTAGGGCTTGTCGGATTGTTGAGGGGTCCCTGCCAGGGCCTGAAGACTACGGAGGTGGCCTGTGGAGAGCGTGATTATATGTGACAGATAAAGGTCGAAAGGAGCCTCTGTGGAGAAAGTCCTGTCCGGTTCCTGCATGGTGCCCAGTTGGATGGAGGGCGACTGGCTGTGAGGGGAGACTCGACACTGAAGACCTTTAGCAGATCCAGGCATGCAAGTATGACATAGGCCTCATAAAACAGGGATGGGGTTTGTTTGTTTATTGGGGATTGTGATGAAATGAAGAGATAAGTGATAAAGGAGATAGCCTTTGACAAGGGTCAGGAAAGTTCATGTGGTAAACCTCATTAAGGGAAAATAAGAAGAAGAGACAAATACCTCACCAGGATTTGAGAAGAAAGCCATAGTCTGTTTATTTGTGTAGTAATTGCTGGCACCAGCCTTAATGTTGTAAGCTAGCTTAGGCTTTGTAGAAGTGGACCTTTGTGCATATTGGTACATATTGTGGACGATGTGAAGTTGTGGTGTGGACGGAGGAGGGTGTTCTGTAGTGGGACCAGCAAGTTGGGGCTGCTCAGAGCATGAGTCGTGGTTGTGGTATCACTCATAATGTATGGAGGGAACAGCAAGGGTGGGCTGTTGGGCGCATGAGTGCTGTTTGTTGTGCCTCTCTTAAATATTGGGTTATTCAGGAGGTGTGGTCTCAGAGAGAGACGCAGAAGTATTAATTTCTGGAAAAGTATTATTGGGAAAGGGTGTGAAAGGGAGGCAAAAGAGGGCGCGTGAGAATTGAAATAAAATGTGGAAAGTATTGGTAAGTTAAACTGTGATGTACATATCGTGGGAGACACTCCCATTATCCACCTGTGCAAAGCATTACCCCGGTATAAGGATAAAATAATGATATACCCCACACAGTGGGTGCGGGACATGAGGGGCCCTGGCCACAAGAAGGCACTCACTTGAACTGAAGAACATAGCAGGACTGAAACACACGTGCACCTATTTACATGCTGTGATGGAAAACAGTCACAGAATAGACTAGACATTTTGGACCTATGGAAAATGTAAGGGGAAGAGGTAGAGGAGCCATCGGCTAAGAAATGGATGCTCAATCAGCAGGATGAACCAGGCATAGCACCCACAGCTCCTCCTCCTCCAGCGCCCCAGAGCAGTGATCTATCTTCAGCAGCACAGGGATTATATCCATTACAGCATTAAAAGCAGCAGAAATGTATATTAATCCCACATATGTGCCCCCCGCATACAGTAGTGAATATATTATGAGTGGGGAAGAAATAAGTAAGCAAAGACCAGTGTCCACGCACATGGAATATGATGTGCACCGCGACTTACAAGCAAAACATACAGAAGCCGAGGAGGATGTTCAGAGAGAAAGAGGCAGGCATGGCAACAAGTATGAAACAGCGATTGTACCAAATTAATGGGCAGGAGGACAAATAATGCTCAAGTTGGATGGAACGGGCATGGACGACTTTAAAGAAAGAGATAAGTTAAGTAAGAGAAAGGCAGGAGCAGGAAGAACGGGAGAGAGAAAGGAAGCAAAAGGCAGACTGAAAAAGGGAGACGAGACAAGAAGAAGAATGCAAAAATGAGAAGCAAAGAAGCGAACAAGCGAGGAGAGGGAAAGAGAAAGGAAAAGAGAGAAAGAAAAGGAAAGGGAGAGACAACGAGATGTGGAGAGAGATAGGGAAAGGCAATGTAAAGAAGTTGATGACATTATTAGGGGGCATACGCTCCCAGACAGAGAGAGAGAGAGGGAGGAAAAAAACAAGAACAAAGAGAAAGAGAGAGGAGTTTATAGTGATGCCGCATGGATGAGATTCTTACAAAGCAATCCCTTCCAGACGAGGGGGAGGAAGGGGCTATTCGAAAGAAGATTGGCAATCTGTATAGGAGCAGGAGGGATGGCACCAGCAGTATAATGGGGAGAAGAGGAGAATCTCTGCAAGATATGATATGATATTTTATTTATATCGCCTCGTACACAAGTGTTTCAGAGCGCGAGCAGGAAAAAAGGGAGGGGAACAAGGGAGAACAAAAAAAAAGAAAACAGCGATCTTACTAGGCCCAGTGACATTTAAGAAAGTGCATGTGCATGGAAAAGGGAAAAGGGGGAAAGTGCATGGAAGGGGGGAGTGGAAAGTCTGGAGCAGAGGAGAGAAACAGAATAAATCATAAATAAAATAAATAAATAAGGGGCGATAAACCATGGTAGTGCAGCCAGCAAGTGGCATGTGAAAGTTAGTCAGATAAGGTATATCTGATAAGTGCAGAAGAAAATGGGAGGGGACTGTATGGGAACAGATACAGAACCCTAGTGCGGGGGGTGGCCTGGAGGCAGTGCAGGAGGGTGGCAGGGTGAGCAGGTACCTAGGCCCGAATGACAGAGTGTGGCCAGGTGCACGATACCAGTGAAGAAACAGATCAACAGGGGAGAATGGAGGTGAACGCAGAGGCAAAGAGGAAGGTCTTGAGTTGCTTCCGGAACCAGAGATGGTTTTCCTCAATTTCAAGGTGGTCAGGAGGCTGTTCCAAAGGGAGACAGCGATCTACCCCCAGCTCATTTCTTTGCAAAACGACTGACCCTGAGTGATTTAGAAGTAGAGGAGCGAAGGGCTCAAAAGGGGAGATATTTACAAAGGGATAGTTGAAGGTATTTTGGACCCAGACCCCAGAAAGCCTTGTAGACAATGCAGAGTGTTTTAAATTTTAATCCTTGCATTCACTGGGAGCCAATGAAGGGATTTCAGGGCTGGAGAGATACGATCCTAGGGCTTGAGGCCAAGGACAAGTCTCGCAGTCCTGTTCTGGATTAGTTGTAAAGGGTGGAGAGTGAAGGCAGGTATATTTAGAAAGAGGCTGTTACAATAATCCAGTCTGGAGAGAACCAGAGCTTGGGAGGCGGTGAGCTTTTGAGGGAAGGAGCGGAAAGGCAGAGTAGCTCTTAGGAGGTGCAATAAAAAGTTTGACTTTTTGGAGACATCAGAGATGTGTGCGGAAAAGGAAAGTGTAGAGTCAAAGGTAACCCTGAGGTTCTTAGCCACTCAGGTGGGGGTAGGAGGAGGGCCAAGGGAGGCTGGCTAGAGAGTGAGAGGGAATGATGGAGATGTTGTAGCAATACGGAGGATCTCGGTCTTGTTGGCATTTATGCATAGATTGTTGGTTGCACACCAATTTTGAATGGCAATTAGACAATCAGAGATGAGGGAAAGAGAGGAGGAGGCTGACAGAGGCCTGAAAATGAGTTCAGTGTCGTCAGCATAGCACTGGAAAGTTGAACAGAAAATGGAGATTCAGTTTACCAATGTTGCCAGGTATTGGTTGAAAAGCCAGGGCGAGAGGTTAGACCCCTGCGGAACACCACATGTGGAGAGGGAGATAGAAGGTAGGAAGGAGCCAAGTTGTACCTGGGAGGGCCCATCAGAAAGAAAAGAGGTCAGCCAGGCCAGAGCCTGATCAGTGATACCCAGGTTGTCACAGAGATGATTGAGCAGGGTGGTATGGTTAACCGTGTCGAACGCAGAGAAGAGATCAAGTAGGATGAGGACAGAGGGAATGTTAGAATCGAGGTTGGGGAGCACAGATGTTCAGGAGAGCAGTTTCTGTGCTTCTGGCAGCTCTGAAGCCAGATTAGTGGTCATGGAGGGAGCCAACAGAGTTGGGATGAAGATTAAGCTGAGAGATGGCCAGCTTTTCCAGGAGTTTACCCAAAAAGGGAGTAGTGGAAATTGGGCCGTTGTTTGCTGGCCACGATGGATCAGCAGTGGATATCTTGAGGAGAGGATGCACAAGGGAGTGCTTAAGAGGGGAGGGGAAAGAGCCAGAGGCAAAGGAGAGGTTGCAGAAAGGGCCAGAACAAGGGTGTCAACGTAGTCCTTAATGGTTTTAGAGGAACAGGGATGGACCTGTTTTGATGAGGGAAGGAATTTATTGGAGGAGGTGATGAGTGGAATGTATTGATTTTGAGGACAGAGAAAACGATGAAGGTGACGACAGCGATGGCACTATGTTAGAAGATGAAGAGAGAGAGCATGGGGATCAGAAAAGAGATAGCATGGTTAGATTTGGAAGAACCGGTCAGGAGGACAAAGCCCATTGAATATCCCTGATGCCCAAAGATGTGATCATAACATTTAGAGGAAGAGAACACAGTATGTGAATAGGCTGAGGAATTTACCAGAACAGAAGAGAATTAGTATGACAGATGTGGTGACAAAGACAAAGGGTGTGGCTGTACTCAGACAGAGCACTGGGTTTAAACAATTCCCCTTATTGGAGAAAGAGGGAGGGCTGCCACAATACATCCCGTTCCCACACATGGATACAAATAATGTCATTTGAAAATTGCCATTGTTTACTTCAGGGGCAGGTAAATGGATCTATGAATTAGAGAGAATAACAGTTTGGAGGACCTTAGGTGACATAAATTGCATGATTGCTGCCCTATTAGGGGAGCAATCAGATGACATTTGGAAGCATGCAGGATATCCTGTGGTGATGGCACATAATACTAACCATGATAGAGCACTTTTTAACAATTTTCCAGTTGATGTATGGAGAGCACTTAGGGTCCAGTACCCAGATTCATCAGACATGAGCGCAATTAGGACTTGTAAAATGAGCGCAGATGAAGATCTGATGGCTTATATTCAGGACCTTCAAGAAAAATGGTGCTTAGAACTAGAGAACAGTGGGACAAAAACGTAACAATTTTTTATCATATTTTATGTCAGGGTCTTCCTGATGAAGTGCAAAGACAATTGAGAAAGATTGTGGGAATGGAAGCAAAGGCACAGGTGGTGATACAACTGATGATTGTTCAGCATTGCCGGTTAAAACAAGAAAACGACAGAAAGAAATTTGAGGACAGGAAGGTTGACGAAGTAAAGCTAGTTCAGAGCAAACTGTCAAATTATTCAATGGATGGGGCATTATTAACAAGTGAGGGAGAATGTTTTAATTCACAAGGGACGCATCAGGTGCAGCAAGCAGCAAACAGAAAACTTTCAGGAAGAGGAGAGTATAAGGGTGAGGGTTTGCACCCAGAGCAAGAGGGTTTGGGTTTGAAGCTCCACAAGGAGGAGGGTTTAATGGAGGGCAACCTAGGTATGGAGGACAGCCCCAACAATGTTGGACACATGGAAAGATGGGACACTTTTGACACGTATGTAGAAGTTTGGGAGGGATGCAACAGAACTGGCAAGCAGTAGATCGAAGAAGGGGCACAGCATACCCCCACCATATAGCACAGAGCCACATGAATATTATGCCAAGATCACACACAGTATCAGGCACAGGCGTCAAAAATACAACAGATGCAACAAGGGATGCCACTCCAAACACAGCAAGCACCAATGCACACACAGCAAGCCCTGATGCAGATACAGCAAACACCAATGCAGACACAGGTACTAGCACACTAGAATGTAGTGACACCATGGAACACAAACATATTGCTACAGGTGTGACTTTAGTGGGAGGGAGTGACTTTCACTGGCACAGAACTTGACATGCATCCACAATAGGACTGCCTACAGAAAGCCTTGATGTGTTCCATGCTATTGATTACACCATACCCACAAGAGGAACCGAAAGTCGGGGTGACCATAGGTACCAAAACATTTTCCTTTTTCAGTAGATATGGGGCACCTCGATCTTGTGTTAAAGAGGCAAGGTTCCCAATGTCAGGCATTACCATGAAAGCACAAGGATTTTCTGGGACGACAACTATGGTTCCTTTTACAGGTGCTTTACCCATTACCATAGGAGAACACAATATGCCTATGCCATTATTATATTCCCATAAGACACCAGTGAACATATTGGTGATAAACTTGATGAGCAAATTTAACATGACAATTTAATTTGCTGATCAGGGGATATTAAGTTCTACCCCAGGGATCCATTATGTTACTGCACAAGAATGGAATTCATAACAGCAATTTATGGTCAGGAAGCACAAACAGGAGTGCCATTAAACCTGAAAGTATTCATTTAGGGAGTAAACATATTGCTAGCATGGCTGCCGGGACTACAGGACAGACTATTGCGGTTACCCACAGAATTTTTGTTTCAGGTGTAAGTGCCCACGGGCGTGAAGGAATGGCAAATAATTATAGTTGCGTTAGAAGCAACGATAGTGAGGGAAGGCAGAGTAATTTTGTACGGAGTTGGCGAGGAGGGGGCACACTGGAGAACATTGATAGTTCTTGACGAACGACTGATTTAACAGATGAAAACTTGTTTACAGATGATGACTCAGATGATGAAGAGATGTTTAGTAGAAGTCTTACATATCAGTTCAAAATTGAAAATAAGGAGATATCGTCCTTTCTCCGGGAAGATTTGGCACACGTACCAAGCACATTGTGGACCAGCAGTCCATATGACATTGGTCCATTGAAACGAGCGGGGGCAGTCAAAAATAAATTGAAGCAAGGAGCTATTTTACCATGCATAATACAATATCCCATGTCAAATAAAGCTGATGATGGTTTCTATGAAACTATTGCTGCCTTAGTACAACAAGGGATATTAGTTCCTTCAGAATCACCATGTAACAGGTCTGTGTGCCCATTGAAGAAAGCAACGGGGGGTCATGGAGATTTATTCAGGATTTATGCTCCCTGAATAATATTGTTGAGACAGAGTACCCATTACTTCCAAACCCAGACCAATATTATGTAACATTGCATCCATAGCTAAATATTTAACAGTAATTGACTTAAGGAATGCTTTCTTTTTCATCCCCTTACATGAAGAATCACAGTATTTGACCTTGTTCACTTATCGCAGACTCAAACTAAAATATCCTCAGTTACCCAAGGGGTACTGTGAATCCCCTCTATAACTGAGTGATGCAGATGGACTTGAGAAATGTACAACTTGACAGCACAGTAATGCAATATGTAGATTACATTTTAGTGTGTAGCAGCACAGAAAAAGAGTACAGGAGAGACTCAGTAAAGCTGATGACAGTATTGGCAGCGAAAGGGTACAAAGTTGACAAACAGAAAATGCAATATTGCCAGATGAGGTCCTATATATAGGCCAGTTAATATCAGAGGAAGGTGACTCCGGAAAGAGCAGACGCAATCATGAAGACATCCAACCCAGAGACATTGAAGGGTTACAGCAATTTCTAGGCCTTTGCAATCATTGCAGGGTGTGGATTTCTGACTACAGCACATATATATATGGCCATTTTTAAAAGAAATGAAGGAGATGCTGAAGAGTAACAGTGATATATAATGGACAGGCGAGATGATACATGCCTTTGATGAATTGAATCTAGCAATTAACGCAGCTCCCATGTTAGTGATGCCTGATTAAGATGAAGAATTATTGTTCTTCTCCCATTCAAATTGAGTAGTAATGTACTTGCACAGAAAACTACCATGGGACACAAACCATTAGCATTCTATAGTGGCATTTTAGATCCAGCCATTAGAGGTAATTATCCCTGCGGCAGCCTTTGCAATTGAGAAATCTAAGAAATCTGCTAGTATAACTATGGGCTACACAGTTACACTATATATTGAGCATGCCCTATTCGACATACTTTAAAAGCCCCAAAACACATGGACTACACAAAGAGTGTCCAGTTATGAAGCAATTACATCAAAACTATTGATTAAAATTGTCAGGTACAGATGTGGTAAACCCGGCCAGATTTATAGCAGAACCAGTAAGGGAAGTAGATAACGTGCTTGATTGCACTCAGTGCACTGAATACTATGATGAAATACCACATGTCAAGGAAAATGCCCTAGGAGGGGGGATAATTCTCTTCATTGATGGGTCATCGTCGATAGACCAGAGCACCGGCGAAAGGCACAGTGGCACAGAGAGTAAAAGAGAGTAACAACTTTGAAACAATGACACGTGTGAGATTGCCAGTGCATTTCTCAGCACAAGTGGCAGAATTGGTAGTGTGGATTTTGGCATTTGAAGCGCATGAAGAAGAGGCGGTATTGGTGTATTCCGGCTCTGCCTCTGTGACATCAACAGTACACACAGGACTGTCATATTGGAAGAATATGCAGACGGAACACCAGAGCAGCATGTGCCACTATTGGACAGACTCATAGACGCACTACAACTGCCATTGCCATGGTGAAGTGCACAGTGCACACCAGAGGTGCAGATTTGATTTCTTGAGGCAACAAGGCTGCCGAACCTGAACCAAAAAGAGCAGCATATTTTCCCAAAATACATGACATTGTGACTGCACTGAACAACTACACATGTGCATGCCACATGGTGATGAAGGAGGGTTTTATTGTGCTATCCATAGCACAGATTACTGAACTACAGGGAAGGGCATCACCAAAAGAGAAAGAGTTATGGAAATTAAGGGGGTACTCATTATCCCCCAGAGATGCAGTGTGGAGGCAAAATAGCACTGGGAAACCAGTCATGCTGCTAGGACCGCTTACAATAGCACTATAACAGTTGCATCATCCAGCACTCACATCAAGAGAGTGTCTTGCAGTACTGATTTCAGAGGACTGGTTTGTCTCAAATTTAGCAGAACACATTGTTAATTTTGTTGTACACTGTTTAACATGCCAGAAGTGTACTGCTGGGCATGCTTTGCAAACAGTGACAGGAGCAATACCCCGTTCTTCTGGACCATTTCAGCATTTACATATTGAACCTAGCACTCTAGCAGTGTTGTGTAGCAGTGTTGTCAGAAGCAGCTGAGTTTCTGATTTTTTTACCTGTCAGTGCGGCTTGACACACTGAACGTCAGGAGGTGTGGAAGTCCTTTCCTCTTATCAATCTGATTCTGCTCCTGAAGCTGCCAGAGTCGCAGGAGCTGCCATAATCACAGATGGTGGAGTTGTCAGAGCGGGACTCAGAGCAAAAGGGGGAAACCCTTAAACCCTCAGTGGAGGAAGGGGTGGCGAGTAGCAGTGCAGGTGTAAGGAATTTTTAAGCATTTTTCTCCCATGGTTGGTAAACTAACGGTGTGCTACCATCTTGAGTGTTTGTAGCAGTCTTTATTGACAGAGCTTGCCATAGCTGGGGATTGTATTAGGGTCTGTATGAATCTGTATGAAGGCCTGCAGTGTTCTGGTGTGGGCAACTCGGTGTGCTTTGGAAAGCTTGGGCAATTGACTTAAAGGTAGTGCCCCAAGTGGTGAGGTTCCTACTGAGTGCTGACACACTGACACAAGAGGCTGCTTGACTTTTGAATTGAAGTCCTTATTTAATTTATTATCCACGATTGACAGTAACAACTCTCTACTGAATATGTGCATTGGGCTAGAGCACAATTCTTTGAGTAACTCAGTGAAGATGCTTTCACCGTCTTTTGGCCATGATAATCTTATTGGCATACATCTTTCAGCCTCCCCAGATTTGTCAAGACTGTTCTCTTCCTATGATACCTCGGCATCTTTCTCCAGTGAGAGCGAAAGTGAAAGCGAGAAGGAAACCACTCATGGGCATTTCGTGGCCCCGCCGCTCATGAGAACACAATTTTGACCACCACACTGAATTCGATTCGATTGAGCATAGAAGCCTTGATGGAATTGTGCTCTATCATTGCCAACGAACAATTGGAACTTAAGCATGTGTTGGGAAAGGTTGTAGATGTAATATTGGTGAATTTTATTAATTTTTTTATTTTATTTTATTGTTCATTTATAGCACGCTTTATACCAGCGAGTAGTTTCTAAGCGTGGAATCGGGATTCAAACTTGTGTTGCACCGCGTTGTCTTGCTTTCAAGATAAATGCATTGCGCCTGAGCTCCACTTCATGCTCATTAACTGCTTTAGATGAAATGATAGTTGGTGAGGGCAACGACCTAGATAATTCTAGTCATCCAGGTATGGTTTATCTAATCATATAACAAATGGAGAAGTATATTGAGGTGTTGCTATCCAGAAGAAGCTCACTGTTGTCCCTCAATTGGAGGAGGAGCCTGATTAGGATTTCGAGGAGATCACATTATCTCTGAGTTCAAATAAATTGCTAATTGTTTACGGAAATCATTTATGTGAGCCTGTGTGCCCTCCAAAGAATCCCAAGTCTCACTCCACCAAATATCAGACGAAACTGAAAGGGTGTATAATTTGTTGCCTCCGCTGGGAAAGCGCACCCTCGACATTAAATCCGAAAACCATTGTAACACATACTTTGGTCGATAGCACGGTTAGGCGAGTACAGCTACAATGTCCTATTGACAGCTGTTTACAGGTGCCGGTGGTCACAGCCACTTCTTTCATCTGTGTCGCTCAAGAGCCCGCTGAGCCTATAAATGGGAATTGTACGCCTAACCCTGACAATGATCTTTTGGGGCCTAATAGGCCCACTCAGTTAGATGCTCATACACCACTCTTACATTTTTGGTCATCTACTATGGACACTGATATTAGCTCACGGGGAAAATGGATGAAATTAGAGGAAATACACCCCACTGAGGCTAATCCCTTTCTAAATCGTAGAATAACTTTGGAAATCCTCTCACAGATCCCCCAGCTCAGTATGATTAGTTCAACAGATCTCAATTATATTGAGTTACCAAAGTTTGATAGCTCAAATAATTGGGTCCTTATGGAGTTTGTATCTCCATTGATGTTCACCTTATAAAAAACCTACACTTTGGAATTGGAATCTATAGGGATTTAGATGAATAATTTCTCAGAAACGCTCTCAGTTTTTAAAAACAGTACCAAAAACGGTCAACCCTCCATTGTCAAACCATCGCTCCAAGAGGGAATCTTTACTAGCCTTCAAACATCCTATAAATAATAAAACATAGTTGAGCAGTGGTTTGGTGAAGTAGTGATGACAAAGTCAATTTGACAAAAAAAGCATAATTCCTTATTGAGCTGGTTATCATGGAATATAAGAGGTCATAGGTCTTTTTTTTTAAAAACTTTATTTAACGATTGTGGTACATGACATTGCAACAACAACATGTAATGCATTTATTTAAACACATCAACTTTCGGTATTGGTTACCGTACAGCATAAGCAATGCTTACTGATTTGATGAAGCAGTTGGCCCTACCGGGCTGTCACTGTCCGAATTAGCTTCACTCAGATATATTCTAAACCGGGCCCATATGTCTTTCGGTTTACTTGGATTCGGGATAGTCAATATGTAATATTCTTCACATTCATTTACATACATTAATTCCTTAAGAAAGTGATTCACTCTCGGTGCCTGTGCATTCTTCCATTTTTGCAGTATACAACCGTTTTGCCACTGCGCATGTGATATTAAAAAGTCTCCTTGTCATCTCTGATTGTTTACCAATGTCCCCAAACAAGTATTTTCGCGGTGTGAGGTCCGCCGGTATCTGAGTGACCTCCTCCAGGATATTCGCCACCTCCCCCCAAAAGGCAAGCACATGAGGGCAATTCCAGTACATATGCATCGAGTCAGCCCGGTCTGTTCCACACTTTGGACACATACCAGACCCATTGTTTGTAAACCTGGCCACCTTCAGGGGAGTATAGTGTAGCTTATTCAACATCTTAAACTGAATCAACCGGAGGCCGGCATTCATGGATACTTTCTTGGTCATTTCGCAGTATCTTTCCCATTGTCTGTCCGATATATCCTCACCCAGATCTGTTTCCCAGGAAGCCTTCATTACATTTAGTGTTGGGGCACCAGTCTGCACGGCAACATATAGCCCTGAGATGCTAGTACCAGCCTGGGTTGAAAGTGTCAGTAGACATGAGTGCGGTGGGGGCTCATCTGGGAACGTTGGCCAACGGGCTAAAGGCCAATCACATTCTATAAAATTGGAGAATCATCAGCTGATCCCTCCCCATCCCTGTTTTGAAGTCCTCTAGTGTTATAAACCTCCCATTGGGAAATATGTCCTTGATTTTGAATTCTTCATCTGGGTCCCATTTATTCTGTATACCTGGGTCGTATGTGGGTGTTATGCCTGGGAAGTTCCAAAAGGGGGGCCTCAGCATAATAAGGCATCTTTACCCCAAGCCTTCGGAAGATTTTGAACCATGACTGGGCCGTCGTACTAACCGGGTCAAATGGGCATTCGTCCCTGTGTTTAATTTTAAAGATGACTGACCTTATGTCGGTCGGGCGCGCTGCGTGTTTTTCAAGACAGATGTGGGGTGAAGTGTCGTGTTCATCATACCAATGTTTGACAAACTGGGCTTGTGCAACCAGATAATATAATTCAAAATCAGGAGCGGCTATGCCCCCTTTATTGTATGGTTCCACCATTTTTTCCCACTTCATTCTAGGTGACCCCTCCGCACCAGATAAATTCCACCGCCAGGGACCTAAGAGTGTCAAAGAATCTCCTACCAGGCCAGATCGGGATGTTGGTAAATATATAGAACAGTTTAGGGAGGAAGACCATTTTTAATATGGCTACCCGGCCTATTAATGATATGGGGAGTTTGGCCCAGAAGCGGAGTTTAGTGGCAATAGTAGACAGCAGGGAATCATGGTTGTTCAAGAGTAGAGATGTTCTGTCTCCAGAAACTATAACTCCTAAGTATCTGATCTTGTCCGGGGACCACTTTAGACCAAGTGTGTCATTTGGGCAGTTGATGGCGGGGGAAAAGGGGGAAGATTTCAGACTTAGATCGATTGGTCTTGTATCCTGAGTATGATGCGAATTTGTGCATTTCGTCCATTAGCGGGCCCAGGTGTGTGTTAGGCTCCCTAATGTACAATAGGGTGTCATCGGCATATAGGGATATCGATTGAGTGAGGCCCGCCATCCATATACCTCTCTGTTCCTGATGTTCTCTTATTGCCGCCGCCACTGGTTCCATAGTGAGAGCGAACAATATGGGGGAGAATGGGCAGCCCTGTCTAGTGCCCCTCTTCAACTCAAACCAATGAGACATAGTGTGGTTAGTCAATACCCTGGCCCCCGGGTTAGTGTACAGCACTTTGACATAGTTCAAGAAGCTGGGGCCCAGCCCGAATTTACCAAGCACCATGAACAGGTATGTCCATGACACAGAGTAAAACGCTTTTTCGGCATTTAGGGATACCGCTACAGCCTGGGCCTCCGGTTTGATTTGGGCCATTACGCCGAACAGCCTACGTAGATTAAGCGCTGTAGATCTAGTGGGAATGAACCCGCATTGGTCAGGGTGCACTAGCACTGGCATGTGCGGCAGGAGTCTGTTGGCCAGGATCTTCGCAAATATCTTAGCGTCACAATTTATAAGAGATAAGGGTCTATATGAGGACATCTCATTGGGGGGACGTCTGGGTTTAGGGAGCACTGTAATTATAGCCTCTCTCATGGATGGTGGCAGTGTTCCTACCTCTGTGGCCTCCTCCCACATGGACAACAATATCGGGGCCAATTCTTCGCTTAGCTCCTTGTACAATTCGATTCCCAGACCATCTGAACCAGGAGCTTTTCCGTTAGCCAATGATTTAATTGCTTCCTTAATTTCCTCGATCGTAATGGGTTGGTCTAGCTGTAGTTTATTCTCATCGACCAATTTTGGAAGCGTTATACTATCTAAATAAAGTTGGATATCCCTAGGGCTTTTTCAGTCATGATTAACGTAGAGCTCTTTATAGAAAAGGGCAAATTCCCCATTGATGTTTTTCTCATTTGTCTGTACTGTGCCGTCGCTCTCTATTATGCTGGAGATCAGGGTGCGGCCCCTGTCAACTTTCAACAGGTTAGCCAGTGTGCGCCCCGCCTTGTTTCCTTCGCCATATCGGCGTGCTCTGACCGGAGTGGCCATGTACAGCAACTCCCTATTTGCTAGTTTACTAAATTCTTGTAGGTTTCTATTAATTTTTGCAAGGGTGTTATCCTCATGCGAGGATGTGTATTATTGCTCTAGGTCCCCCAGTCGCTTCTCAACCACCTCCAGTTCTTTCCTGACTGCTTTCAATAGCCCCGTAGACTTGGAGATCAGGATACCCCTCACCTACACTTTGAATGTTTCCCATAGCATCGAGGGGATATCCACCGAACCCTTATTGGTCTCAAAAAGGAATTCAACTTCAGTATGTAGTTCCTCCACCACCCCAGGGTCCTTAAAAATGTCGGAAGGCATTCTCCATCTCCTGACCAGGGGTTTAAGACTTTTCAATGTCATGTCTAACTCTATGGGAGAATGATCGGACAGGGTGCGGGGAAATATTTCACTTCCATTAATTTGGTGTACTAGGGACGCCGACACCAGCCAATAGTCAATGCGGGATTCAGTGTCATGTACGAGGAGTAAAAGGAATACTGTCGTTTTAGGGGGTGGAGTGTTCTCCAGGCGTCTACCAGCTGTAGCTGTGAGATGATTTCATGCAGAGTGTTGGCTGCTCTCGAGGGGTTCCTATGTGTAGAGGTAGAATGATCCAGCACTGCATCTAAAATCGTGTTAAAATCTCCTCCCCACACTATTTGCTCGCCCCCACAGGCGCAAATCTCATGTAGTACATTTATGTAGAATTCAGGGTCATCTATATTTGGACCATATGTATTAATGAAAATCATTGCTTCCCCCTTGATGGTGCCCCAAAGTAGAACATAGCGACCCATTGGGTCTATTTTGCTCCTCTCAAACTGGAACCCAACGGATGGATGTATCAGGGTTAGTACCCCTCTTGCCTGTGAGGAGTATTCCGTACAATACCTGTGAGAACCCCACCCTCTCAAGAACTCAGCATTGACCTTCTGGAGCGCATGAGTTTCCTGTAGCATGACAATGTGGGGTTGGTGCCGAGTAATATAGGCTCCCACTTTCCTCAATTTGATTCGGTTGTTCAGACCCCGGACATTCCAAGTAAGCAGTTTCAATCGGAGCCCTCGGGTTGCCCTAATAGAGTTAGCCATATCTGTATTTCCAGTTTATATATTTGGCCTTTCTGCTATTAAGGAGATTTCCGTGCGTTGCAATGTCACCACATTTTTTAACTTGTGAGACTTCTCGAACTGAGTCCCATTCCCCAACATTTCCCCCCTATCCCCCTTTCCGTACAGTCATATGACGTTTTAGACCCCCACCCTCATCATCAACCCCAACATGACAATGCTGCCCCGCAATAAACAATCCCTTAAACATGTGGAACTTTCCTGAGGGTCACTAATAGCAGCCATCTGGCGAGCTCTAGGCTGAGGTTCACAGCCCAGAAAAAACAACATTTTAGTTCAGTTCGTCACCCTTACATGTCTTCCAATGTCAATAATTTCTCACCATATGTTAGGCGATCAAATCCTAGCCTGGTCCAGTCTCACTGCTCACCTCTTGGTTATGTATTCGCATTTTGGTTTGCCACTCGATCTCCGGTGGGTATTGGAATGGAAGACTCTACATATGACATGGCGTCTGTGGGATTCTCAAAGAAATGAGCACGTCCCCCATGCTGTATTCTCATTTTTGCCGGGAAGATGAGGGCATAAGGCACATTTCGCAGTCGTAGCTGTTTTTTCACTCCTTCGTATGATCTTCTTTGCATTTGCACGTTGGTCAAGAAATCTGGATATATGTGAATTGTGTTTTCTTCATGACGTAGGGTACCTTTTTCTCTCGACAGTCGGAGTATAGTGTCCATGTCTCGGTAGTTTAGGAGGCGCGCAATTATGGTTCGAGGGGGGGCCCCTGGCTTCGGGAGCGGTGCTAGGGTACGATGGGCCCTTTCAATCAGAAAGTGATTCGAGAAGGAGTCAGCGCCTAGGATGTCTTTCAGTAAGGCCTCAACTTGCCTCTCCATGGGGCCTTTTCCGAACTTTTCCGACACCCCAACAATCCGGATGTTGTTCCTCCGGGATCTCGATTCGAGGTCCTCGCACTTGGTTTGAGTCTTATGTAGTTCTGTTTGGAGGTGGGCTATATCTCGACTGTGTTTTAGTATCGTGTCCTCGTTCACACTTATCCTGTTTTCCGTTTCCGTAATACGTGCGCTCTCCTTTTCCACACGAGCTTTTAGGGATCCTATCGTCGCCACGATATCATCTAGTTTAACGTTCACCGCCATGAAACCATTCTGCAACAGCGTTGCCAGGCGATCTATCGGGTCGTTTTCCTGCCCATCGGATGTGGATGGTTCCCCCCCAGTTGCCCCTTGTGGCTGCGAACTGGTGAAGGTATCCATCGGGCCGATCTTTTTCCCTCCTATCCCCTTTCTCTCGTTGCGGCCCATAAGTTGTGATTGTCCGTTGGGAGTGGACTGTTTTCTCCCACGTGTTATCGCCCAATGTACCTCCGTACAGTTCAGGATGTGGAGGGAACGTTATTTATATTCCTGTCCTTAACACCAGGTAAGTCGCTTATATGAAGGAGTGAATCCAGAAGGTCTGTATTTGTGGGGACCGCAGGTCACCACTCCGGATCGTATTCAATGAGGCCTCAACGGGGCGCCGAGCAGTGCACCCGGAGCAATGAGGGCGGTCTGCAATGTTGCCCCACTGTGCCTGTACTTGCCAGGATTTGAGGCTTCTGACAGTTATACTACGTTTGGGGGCATGAGTGTATCATCCCCTTCCTTCACATGGAGGTGGCCCGACAGGGCTCCGAGACCTCTCCACTCCCAAGGGTAAATGGTTAATCCCCCGACTGCGTGGGGTTGCTGCTGGCTGCACAGGCCAGGTGCTGCGGGGCATGATATCAGGCCTTCCACCCGCCGCGGCTGCGTATTGTAAAAGCCCGCCTCACAGGCATCAGTAATAGGGCCTCTGTCCCTGCCCAGTCCCACTTACTTGGCATGTGCGTGTGGGGGGGCACCTCCAGGTGAGGCCCGTTCTCCCAGGCGGCTGCGGGCAGCGCCGTGAGGAGCCGCGGCCGCGTCGCCAGCAGCCGCGGGCCGAGGCCGTGCCGTGTGCCCAATGTGTTCTATCCGGTCGGGAGCAGTCCGTGTCCACCAGGCCGCCCCTGTTCCTCCTTCCTGCTGCCCCCCCTCACGGGCTGTGTAGAGTGATCGCTGGAATCTTCACGGTCGTGTCAGGGGCGGGCGGTCACTCCGCTCTCCCCGTGTCGCAGGATGGTGTTAGCCACGCAGTGCCCCTCCCCCACCGCGGTCCGCAGTCCAGGTGTTCGTGGAGCCTCCAGGCGGCCACACGGGTCTCTCTCTGCCGCCGAGACTGCCAGCTGCAATATCTCGGCAGCGCGGTCACAGTTTTCCACTGCTCTTCGCCAGGACATGCTTTGCGTTTCTCGCCCCCGAATACCTGCTTTTGTCAGGGTTTGGGACGAAGCTGAAAGGATTTATTTTTAATAAGGATTCTGTCTGAGCCGGAGCTCTCGCACTAGGCGGCCATGTTTGACGTGCCCCCCCAAGAGGTCATAGATCTTTTCTTTTCTCTCACTGAAGTCCTCTTACTTATTTCTATTACAGGAAATGTGTCTTGTGGATGATTTGAAAATTGATGGTTTTAACATTCTATGCAATCCTGCAAAACGTTCCAACATAGGGCGTCTTAGTGGAGGCCTGGCCTTCGGAGCTTATTCTAGATTTATTCTTGAGTTCTTTGAAGTAGAAGTTAGATTATTAGCAGCATTCTTGTTTGAAATATAGACTAATGAGAGAACACTGATTATCGATGTCTATGACCCATCTACTGTTTGCACACAAAAAATATCCAGCGTTTGATTGATAAAATTATTTTAACGTGGTACAATAGGTAGCCTATTGATAAGGTCTAGATTGCTGTGGATGTTATCGCTCATGATTTGCACGTAGATGCCTCTTATGATTCGATGAAGGAAACCTATCAGACTTGTAATTTGTATGCCCCTGGTGACCATGATCAGGGTTGGGAAAGGTTTCTTGAGGGTCAGGATTTGGATTATTTGCTCAGTGGACTGTCTTTTTACCTGGATCAATGGTCGTTCCAAATCTTATCTTGATTATGTGATTGTGAATTCAAAAATGTTTAGTTGTTGCAATTCTCTGAACATTAATCATATTAAGCTTAGTGATCATGCAATACTCACTTTGACATTGGTTCCATGTCTTTATAACAAGTTATTAAATAACAAATGAATTTATAACGACACATTGATAACAAAAAAAATAACAAAATTGTCTTTTTTTGGGGAGGTCCCCCCCAAAGCCCTGTTTCCACTTGTTGAAAACCCACCCACTCCCCACAAGATGTAACTCTTTATTCTACCCCCACACTTAGTTTCTTTAAAAAAATACTTTATTTTTCATTATTTATGTTTCGTTATAAATTCATTTGTTATTTCTTTTTCGTTATTAACACTGTATACCTTGGACATCTAGTTCAGGTTATGCTTATTTCCGTTCCTACTATTCTCCGGCTATTGAAACCGACTTATCTGGCAATTGGCTAGTTTGGATGGGGAACAGGATCATAAAGCTTAATACATTTATCTTGGACATTCAAAAATCTCAAACAATGGCTGATCCTGCATCACTGGGACATTGAGCGCATGATGGCTGATCTTGCCAGATGTTTTATTACTCAGAAATCTTAAGTAATCAGCATGACCGATAAGGACCATTTTGTTGCATTTGATCCTTTGCTTTTGCAAAGGAAAGTGCTGTATCGCAAATCTAGGGCCTTAGTGAGAAAGAATTCCTCCCTTTCTCCTATGGGGAAAAAGCACAGCTCACTGTCCTTGCTGCACGGTACAAAAACTGGTTAGCTCAACACAAACATTCCCTAACGAATTCAAATTGGCAACTGCTTTCAGAATGTTAAAGACCCACGACGATCGTAAATTCTGGTCACGGCTTAGGGAATACTTGGCCTGAGCTGCTCCCATGGCGCTCAATGCTTCATCTGAAGACCAATGGCTTAAGTACATCACTCAACTGTATTACACAAATGGTCAAGATGAAATTGTGACTGATAGATATATCTATTGCAGTAGCTTATTCAGTGAGGACTTTGAGGTTGAGGACATTGTTTCCATTATAAAGAAGTTGAAACCTTCTCGTGCACCTGGCCCTGATGGTATAGCTAATATCATCATGATAGCTAACCCAGAATTTCAGGGTGAAAACACTGTTAGAGCTATATAGACAAATAGAGAAAAGTAGGAATGGCCCTCCGAGCTGGAGAAAATCCATACTTGTCCCGGTACATAAATAGGGTGACAGAAGTGACCCTACCAACTATAGATTATTGCCCATGTTCGACATGAGTCAACAAATATTGTTGGCTATTTTGCTGGGCAAATTGAACAAATGGGTTCAGGAAAGAGACCTAATAAAATGTTTCTCGACGGGAATCAGGACAGCACAATGCACTTTAAACAACCTTTGCACAATACAGTACCTGATGACAGCCGCTGGCCGGGGTCCGGGCGCCAATCTTTACTGTTGTCTTATTGATTACAGTAAGGCTTTTGATTTAGTATCTCAGTTCGCTCCTATGGAATACATTGATTACCTGCGGGCTTCATTCACATCTTTTGCACATTGTTAAATCTTTATATATGCATACGACTGTCGCTGAACGCCCGAATCAGAAAGGTGAATTAACAGGATATATTCCAACTAATGTCGGACTAAAACAGGGGTGTGTCCTTGCACCCCTGCTTTTTAATTTATATGTGTCCAACATGTCATGCAATAGATGCTGTAACACATTTCCCTCCTATGATGAATGAAGTAGCGTATGTGGACGACACTTCGCTTTTTGACCAGACCCCAATAGGTTTACAACTCTCAATAGAGGCAGTTGCAGAATTTGCACAGAGCAATTACATGAAGATGAATATCACTAAAACAAAAACACTGTGCTTAGGTGGCAGCTTTTCAAAAAAGCTCACATTGACATGGAAATCGAATAATGTTAAGCTGTCAGTGGTTGATAGCTATATTTATTTAGGTTTCCCCATAAGGCTTAATCCCACAAACCAGTTCTATTAGGATGCTAAAATGCTAAAATCTGTAGAAAATGGCTTCTTATAAAGCGTTATACCGGTAGTAAAGGGGGCAACACCATAAAGGGTCTACTGACAATTTATCGCCCCAGCATCATTCCTGCAATAACCTATGGGTTGCAGGCCCAACCTTTAAGACACGCTATATGGCTTGGAAAGTTTGAAGATAAGATTCTCCGCTCTGTGATGAATCTGCCATGCTCGGGTCTTGATGAGGCATTGAGGATCGAGTTTAGTTTACGCTCACTCACAATGGGCCTCATTACGGGTTTGGCAGTCCGATAGGACTCCATGAGAATGGGGACACAGAAGCATCGGCACTGCTGCTAACAGTGCTGGTGCTTCCGTGACAACTCCGCCTACTGTGGCCGTTGAGCCCGGCAGAGCAAACCTGACGGACGCAATGGCCCAGGAAAGCAGAGTTAGAGTGTGGGGGTCCAGAAAGGGTGCCAGTACTGTGCGACCGGCACCCTTATTTATGGACCGCCAACCTCAGAATAAGGCCCAATTTCTTGGTTGGTCCGTCGTACCATCCTTTACCTTTAATTGATATCTCCCCTTTGCACCTCAAACAAGCTTGTTAGACTATTGGGTAAAGGTCCTCAATCCCAGAGATCACATTCATTTGTTTTGGACTTGGAACAGTTGGCTAATTCCCTTTTGACTATGCTGGGAATATCATTGACTTCTGCTTTTGATTTACACAACATTGAACACATTTTGAAGCAGACGTCAAATTTCTGGGATAGAATAAACAATCTGGGAATATTTGCTGGAAAAAAGAGATACAAGGTATTTTCTTGACAAAGCTTTCTATTAAATTAACCTTTTACATATTTGATGAAGCCTAGTTTTTTGGTTTTAAAAAGATTTTCCCTGTACCTCTGTCTTAATCTACTGCCTACATTGGAGTATATAGGAGCATGAAAGAACATTCCCTTTGAACTAAGACTCTGTCGTCTGTGCAGCCTGGAATTTGGGTCAAGTCAACACATACTAACAGGGTGCCCAAGGCTTAAGTCTGTTGTACATCCTTACCACTTTGAATCTGATCAGTTTTGGAACAAGCTCTTCAGAACTGACTCAATTGGTATAACAGCTGCTGCGTACTGTGTTTGGAAAGAGGCACTGAACTTCCCTGATAATCCCTGAATACATTTTATGGATACATTTTATTGACTTTTATGCTAAACTGAGTGTGAAAATTGGTTTGCAATGTATTAATGGTTTCCTCACCTGTTTTGTTCTTTTTTTCTATTGATGAAATTAACACATTTTGATTATTCACAGGTTTATACGTGAATGAATTGTTGTTATTTATCTCTTATATCTGTGCATCCTATGGACTAACGCCTGGTGCAGTTTACCAGCACATACTATTTGGGAGCTATCAGCTACAGTTTAAGCTCTCTGGCGCCATACACTTTAGCCCACAAATGCGACAGCCCATATGGAGTACGACTAAAAGCCAGAAGCTCAAAAGCAACCTTGCACTGAATTTTTGATACAGTGTTTGTTCTGAGCACCCCATAGAATAAACAACATTCAAGATTTGGCATCGCTTTTGTGAGAAGTGTGGGGTTCTGCCTCTAGTGCACCTTCCAAGAAATAACAAAAACAATAAAGGCATTTCCGCTTCCTCACGTGAAAACGCTGTGGAAAGCATCAACAGGTTTAATGAACACTTAGTTATGCCTCGGTCTAGCAGCACTACAAAGGAGGTTGCCAACCTACGAAGCATATTCAGATGTTTTTAAATACCAAGCCAATTATTACACGCATCAAGATTTAATCTACAATACCAATCTTTAGATGGTTTTTGAAGAAGTTTACAAAACAAAAAATCCCTCTGAGGAATGTTCTTATTAGAATGAACAGAAACATGTTGGGGCAGAAGAAGCAGCAATACATCATTTTTTTATGGTGAGCAATAGTTTTGATAACTGACAATTGGCATTTAGATATGGGTTATGTCATTAAGTCACTTATTTCTGCTGTGGGGATGGTATTGTGCACTGATTGTGAAGAATTGTGTAAATATATGTTTTGCATTATAGTCATTTTTTGTTGATCTATACGGTGTGCCTTTTTCATAACTTATACAATGTTTATATGGTCGTAATTGTTCGTTATGGTATGAAACTGTGTTTCATTTTAGGTCAAGTGGTGCCACATATATTTTGTGGCCAGTCATGTGTTTTATTGTTGATGTATTTTCATTAGATTTCAAATGTTGTTTCATGAAATATTTAAATAAATAGATGTTTTAACTATCTTTGATATTTGTCACTATGAAATAATAAAGACACATTTATTTTTGGTTAAAATTGAAGGACTGGTGCAGTAATTTATGCTGTGGACAGTGTGTGTTTTGGAGCTTATCAGGAAAGGGGTTTGTTTTTTGTATATATAAAGAGACAATACCTGGGATATACCCTTCATATCCGGGTCCCTCCATTTGTTGTTTATAGTGGTTATTTATATCTTGTCTTTTTTTGTGATTAAATGTGTTTACAGTTTATTAAATAACTAATTGCACAATAAAGTAAAAACAAAAACAATGGCTTATCGTCTATTTAGATATGGTCCAAATTTGTAATGGCTACAGGAATATGATAGTGGTCATATGCTCCTTTTCCTGATGGATCAATGCCAGTCCATGAACACATCCAGATGCCACATGTGGAGTGAAGTTACTTGAACGAGAGGTATTTCCAAGGTGGGGAGTGTGTGAAGTGCTCGGGTCAGACAATGGACCGCACTTTGTAAATGAGGTTTTTGAGCACATCACTATCCTGTTGGGTATATCACCTTATCACCCACAAGTAAACAGTGTTTGTGAGTGTCTCAACAGCACCCTAAAAGAGCGAACTACCAAACTAAAAGAGACACTGAAAAAAGGTTGGCTCCATTGCCTTCCTTTGGCCCTATTTGCATTATACTGTCAGCATGTCCCTCACGTGACTCCACATGAGCTGGTGATGGGACGCTGGATGCATACGCCCCGTGCTCCTCTGACTCGAGCTTAAACCGATGCAGAGAATGCTGTCACTCTGTTAAGGAAATAAATGCACAATTATTTGGCAGCTATTTGTAATCTCTTAAATCTATGTCTCACCAGGTACAAGCGCGGTGGGGGGTTCAATGAAGACTGATAAAGCAAATGAACAAGCAGATCCAAATGTTCTATTGAAACCACTAGCACTGTTTCTAGGGGGCAATGTCCTGTGCAGGAACTTTACACAACAGTGGCACAAGCCCCACTTCGAGGGACCTTTCATAGTGGAGGTGGTTACACAGTCTGCAGTGAAAGTTCAAGGAAAGTGTGCCTGGTTACATCTCGGTGATGTCAAACCCTACAAAGGAGAGACTCCGCTGTCCGCCTTCATTGAGCATGAAATTTGAGAAGATGGAAGAAGAGTCCAAACGAAGTCAAGGATGAGCGCCAACCACCCACAAGAAGAATAAAAGACACATATTCATATGGGTGCACAGACAAGTTAGGTTGACATTCTTTGACAACGCTTGCCTAAAACAAAGTGTGGTACTTCTACAGTAAAAGGAAAATAACAGATGTTCCCTATAGCAATTCTATTTTTCTTGGTCTTGTCCATTTTTATGAACACATCCCTTTTTTCGAGTCTGGAACATTTTGTCAGGACTGCTAACGGCTAGGTCTCTCTCCCGTGACCCCTCCTCACCTGAAGTGTCTGAGGTAGTGTTCAATGTTCTTGACCCTCTGCTTCCTCTTGTAGTGGTCGTCTGAGTCTTCTTTCCTTGGCCCTTGACCTTCTTATCGTGGAGGTAGGGACGAGCTCCACTGGAGGCCACCTTGGCAATTGAGGAACTCCCCGCCAAGTGGGACCCCAGTAAGCCCGTCCAAGTAATCATGGAAAAAGCTTCTACGGCACCAAAACCCTGAAGCACACAGGCTGAACTTGGAGCTTGATCTTTCCGGTGGTGAAATTCCAGAGAAAGGTAATGGTATATAGAGAAAGACAGAAGGAAGAGGGAAACAGAACAGAGCGCCAAGGGCAGCTTTAGAGTGTGCAGGGGCATAGAAAAGTAAAGGAATAAAGCGACCCGATTCGAGTTGGTCCTGGGAGTCGGAGTCAGGAGGAAGGAGTACAATATACCGAAAGTCGGAAGAGAGAGAGTGGGAGCGAGGAAAGATGGAAACTAACAAATCCGGGCGGAAAGGAGCAGAGCGAGGAAGGACGGAAGCCGGGGCAGCACCCGCAGATAGGAACAGGAACCAGAGCGACCAGAAGGCAAAACGAACCAGAGTAACAAAGTCAACAACAGGAAGTGGAAGCGATACAACGCACTGAACGTAGGTCTCAGTGCGTTGTTATAGCAACACTGACTGGGGGCGGCCATCTTGGAAGAAGACTAGACCGTGCGAAACGGTTCTAGTTGTAGATTGCTCACCTAAGTCGGGAAAGGGACCATCTTTGCCAAACCTTCCATGGCCGGAACATAACACATTTGCATCACTATATTACAATTGAATATAAAGGCTTACATAGTGTTGGAAAGACATTTTCTCTCAGTATTGACAAGGTCATTTTTGTGAACACTTGCTTTTTTAAGGATGCAAAAGAAACGTTTCTCTTGATAGAAGAATGCTTATGTTGAATAATATAAGATATTCAATTTTAGCGCATTGAAGAGAATTTACTCGCAGAGATTTGCAGAAAGTAGATACCTCAGCAATAATGATAATTGCAATGTAGCATTGTGTTTTACATTTTTTAGTCTTTATATAATTATTTGTATCGCAGCAAGAGAGGTGATCATTTATAATGTTACTGGTTCAATAAACATGAATCACTGTAACAATGATAAACGAAATGACAGCATAACAATTCCCTGTAGTAAACACACAGGTGAAAAGGCTAAAAAGAATTGTGCTAGGCGACTCAATGCACCTGAGCAAATACATTGATGATTCCATGCATGTGGCTAACACTAGGTGGTGCACGCACATGAGCAAATTGGGGAAAGAGGTGTCTCTGGAGAGTGGTTTTGTTTTTTCCCTCATCCCCTAGGCCATGAGTGCCTCTGGAATGTTTATAGCCACAGAACTATCTGCGAACACAGCACATTGCATCACACACCTTGCACTATGTATGACCCGAGGGCAATTCCAGGGACAGACAGCCCCCATAGAGTGGGTTACAAAAGCAAATTCTCCATGGTGGGATAATTTTAAACAAAAGTACACCATGATAAATGCTAATACACAACACAAAGTAGTAAAATCCCTGCCAGTGGACATGAATGGGCGAGGGATTAAAACAGAAGATCACAAAATGCTGCAGTCCAATGATGTGCAGGGAAAAGAAATACCTGGGGTTTGTAACAGAGGTCAGATAAAAATAAAAGGACACATACTTATGGCAGAAGGATGGGGGAAGGATTAATAGGTTGCAAACAATTAGCACTCCTAGCGCAGCCGGAAGAGGTTGTGCAGATTGCTAATAAAGTATGACTCGAGGAATGACCCAAATATATCAAATTGCTCACCTGGGTCGAAGATTAAAGGGGACCATTACCAATAATACCGTTGAGAGATGTCACCCTGTGCTTCAGAAATAATGGTGCATTGCCTGCTGGAACAAACACAAAGTGTGGGCGTATTTTCGACGTACCAGGCAAGAAAGTAGGAACAACCATGATAATTGGACCTCTGACCCCACATTCTACCTGCAACATCCCCCAAATAGGAAGGTCTGTGGTCCTTGGTAATAATAAGTGCACAAGCCTTGGTAGTACCCCAGAGTGAGGTGCAGTTTGGTGATTTCCCCAAAATGAACTCACAAACAAGACAGAAGAGGGCCCTCACACTTGTACGCATGAAGAGGAGCAACTACAACTCAATGAAGATGGAATGGACCTATGATGCCATACCAGATGAGCATGCATAGCTTGGCAGTCCTGAGATGTTCTTTACATCCCTCTTTACTGCCAGGTTGCAAGACAACACAAATGCAAAATGGCTGCAAATAACCCGCTGGGAGCTGTTGCAGACAATAAACAGAAGAAAAGGCTTTAATGTCATAAGAGAAGAGCTTAGAGCAATAAGACTCATGACCTTCCAGAACAGGAACATTCTCGTTCTGATTACAGCCATGGGGGTGAGGGGCATGTGCGCAAACGTTGGGCTACCTAGCTGCACTAACAGAACTCCCACGATGAAGAGAATGGAACCCTCACAGACGCCATAGCTGCTTTAACAGAAATGCACACAACAATGGTGGAGCAGGTAGATGATATTGCTGATGATGACTGGTTCAATTACCTGTTTTCATGGACTCCCTCCTGGTTGGCTAATGCATTCAAAGTACTCATGGCCATTTTAGTACTAGTACTATTTGCCTTCTGCGTTCTAAGAATTGCAATAAGTCAATGCAAAATGACTGCCAAAAAGACAGTAGGAATGAAAATATGAATAAACCTGGATGTCCACATACACGAGTATACCCAAAGAGATGACCTCTCCCATGGAGAGCCCTATTACCCCTACAGGGTCAAAATGTATTTGTCCTTAGGACCCTCAAAATGTATTACCTGGAGTGTGGACAAGCGTGTTAGACATACAGGCTGCTTGAGGGGGGTGACTAAGATATGTATACCCAAAGAGCCCTTTCTGGTGGAGAGCAGAAGGAAGAGTGTGGTTGAGGACATGACCAGAGCGGGGAGGTTGGGAGGCAGATGAATACGCCATCTATAGCTTCTGCCCCTCCCCTGGCCCAATAGCGCACAGGTGAGAAATGTTACTCACCAAGGCAGCTGTACCTCCCTTATCCTAGGCAAGTACAGCAGGAGATTGACACAATCTAAGTTGAAGATGGCATGAGTAACCAAACAAATGTTATGGCAATACATTTGCATGCATTAGACACGAAGCAAATGTGCATTCAACATGAAGAATGCATGCATTCCATTAGATATGCACTTCTACATGAAGAATATTAACATAGTCACATAAGACATGAAGAATACTAACATATGCAATGTATAAGGTGAATGCAACATGAACAAAATGCAAATATAGCTCACAAACATAGAAATGCAACAACAACGGGCAATCATCTTTTCCAAAATGGAAGCCACAACATGCTTCGAACCAGGGGAGTTGCTAGGTCTGGGAAAGACCCGGGGCTAAGCTGATGTCGGAGCTGTTGGGACTGGGGGCTAGCTAGTCTTTTGGCTGTAGCTCCTGAGATTCTATCCGGGGCTACAACCAAAAGATCAGGGGCTACAGCCCCCTTGGCCCCCCCTAGCAACGCCCCTGCTTCAAACTAAATGAAAGGCCTAAAGGCTTCACAAGAACTACAAATGCTGAAATCACAAATACAGGTCTGTGCAGAGCTAAAACAGGAGCTGGCAACCATTGCCAAGGTTACTGCGAATTAAGGGAGGGTCACAATGTCGCAGTGAAAGCACAACATATCAATTCCCAGGATGCGAGAAGGAAGCTCCAAGATTAATTAAAGTTTTATGAGAGTACAACCAGCCTTTGTAAGCCAGGTGCAGGACAACTATAAGCCAAAACACTCCATAAAGAATAACTCAAGAGTGTCCCCACTGGCAAGAGAAAACATAACACTTGCGCCAATATTAGCTAAACTAGCAATAAATGAAGGGTGAAATAATTCCAAACATGGTCCCATCACACGTGACCCATAATTGAAGAACACATTAGCATGGAACACAGATAGGACACCTGCCCTACTCCTTACATGTATCCCCAGACACGAGACCCCACACAAGGCCGAATACAAAGACATCACTCTGGCTCATGGCCTAGAAATAAGGGATGTAATCTTCTTTAATTGAAAGGAAAGCAGTCTGTGGGCCTCTAGCCCCCTACTCTTATCTGCCTCATGTCTTGACGACCTATTAATTGTCTGAGGTGGGTTAGTAAGAAGCCAACCAATGAAAATCTCCAATGTTATGCCGCCTATGAAGCAAGATGCCAGCCAATTACATATTGTAGAGATGATGGGGGTCATTACGAGTCGGGCGGTAAGGGATACCGGGCACCGGTAAGGAGACCGGTGCCGGTAATCCCTTACCACCCTATTCCAAGGTCCCTTGGCGGGGACTGTAAGGAACGTGTGGTCTGACCACACGTCCCTTACGGGTCCCGCTAAGGGACCAGGGCGCTAATAACGGGCTTGCAAGTCGCGAGCCCGTTATTAGCGCCCTCCTCATTCCCATTGAGCCCTATGAGGGCTCAAATGGGAATGGGGAATGGGTTGTTCAATGGGACTTACCGGTCCTGCCAGGGTCGGACTGCACCGGTAAGTCCCCATTGAACAAGACCGGTGCCGGTCCCGGTATTGGAGGCAGCCATAGCGCAAACAGCGCCATGGCTACCTCCAATCTCGGAATGAGGCCCGATGTCTTTTTACCGTTATCAAATTAGTGGTGGTCGCAGGAGGAGCCATCGGACAAGTGTTACCCAATTAGAAATTAAACACCTATATAAGGTATATGTAATCAGCACTATTGTCTAATCCCCGTTCCCCATAGGTTTTGGTAACTAAGATTACAGTATGATGTCAGTTATGACAAATGTTGAATATATAAACCATTGATTTTATGTAACCAGCTAAAGTGTCTATATATCTATGCTTGTTTCTGTCCCTGCTTTATTTTGAGGATTATAAAACTGGGGTGCACCTTGCGCTTTGTCTATTTCCGTTACTGCGTCCGGGTTGAACTGGCTCCAGAACCTCTGTTTATTTTGGGACTTTTCAGGCCATCTCAACAGATGAAACGTGTTAAATAAGGTAGGGGAAGAGGTGGGTACTCTGGCCTGCGATAAAGGGAATCGTTAAATAAGGCAGGGGAGGGGGTGGCTATTCTGACCTAGGTTAAAGGTAACTGTTAAATAAGGCAGGGAAGGAGGCAGGTATACTGACCTACAATAAAGGGAAGTGTTAAACAAGGCAGGGCAATGGGTGGGTAACCTGGCTTGTGATAAAGAGAAGTGTTAAATCAGGGGAGTAGGCAGGTACCCTATGGAGGGGCAGGTACCCTGGCCTAAAATAAAGTGAAGTGTTCACCAAGACTGGGGAAGGGGCGGGTACCCAGGTTTGTTAGTATTTCTTTTTGGAAGCCAACCATTAGCTAGGAGGCTGAAGGACTTGTTAAGAGTAGGTTTGGACTTCTATGTTGGTCACCACCTTTGTACTTTGTGGGTTAAATGGTGCATCACTGAAAGGCCAGAAATTTGCTAGGATTAAGTTTACAATGTCTCTGTTTATTGGCATCTGTGTTCCAAGGTGTTGGAGTAACCCCACTTTAATGTTATCCCATTTCTGACACTCTTTGACACATGTATTTCTTTTTGTTTTTAGATTATTCCCTTAGCCCTCGTTGCTGCTTTCCCGACCCAAACCTTGAATTACTTGTGCCTAAACCTGACCATTGTCTCTGCTTGTGTCATTGCTCAAACTTCTACACATTAAAGCATCCCTTCTCTGGCCATCAAGCGGCCATAATGGAGGAGGTTGGACGGTCAGTAGCAGAATAGCAGAGGCGGCACCACGGGGGGGGTGATACCTACACCATGAGTAAGGGGGACAGCTTTTGCCTTTTCCCATCACCATGTAGCCATGCAGGTGCTGAGAAGACCTTTGTGTCGAAAAGTCTTGACCTACCACAAGATCTTCGGTGTCAGGTTGTCTTCCGGCAGGTAATCCAGCCCCGAGGACGAGTCCAAATAGCAGGTGCCATCAGGTGATGGCAGTTGCAGCAATAAGAGTAACCAATGCAGGAGAACACTGCCTGCCATGGATTGGCCACCTCAGCTTAGGTCATTTCACCACTAGCCAATGATAAACGCTGCAGCAGCAACAACATATATGGCTCCCGAGAAAGCAGGAATTGAGACGCATGAACTCCCTTTCCTGTATGATTTCAATATGTGGTCTGGTGATCCCCCACCAGTACCCAAGTGGTCCTAGAGACAAGGACAACTTCAGGGCCTGCATGGGGAGCCACCAGGCTCACACCGGCAAGGTTCTAACAGCAGGCTGGCCTGCAACATGGCAGTCTGCTCCTACTCCCATTCACCAGCATCCCCCAACAGAATACTGCACAGTGTCGAGGCCAGCGCCGTGTGGCAGCTCCAGCTTGGACACCCTGCGGATCCATGACCACCGGCCACCAAGGTCATGGCCACACCTCTGGAGTCTTAGGTGGGGGAGCAGCCGGTTCCGGTGTGCAGACTGGATGGCTGCACCAGCAGCAGGAGCTGCTCAGAACACTCTTGGGGTGCTGTGGGGTGTGTGGAACTGTAATTTAGGCGTTGCCAGCCTGAGAAGTCAGCGGCAGGCTCAAGCTGACTGTGGAGCTGAAGGGCCGGGCAGCCATCCTCGGCGATGGCTCCCTGGCACAGGAATCTGGAGGCGGTCGGCACTTTTCCCTTTACAGGCCTACAATGGTAGACACACATAGATAGGCCGAGTGACACACACCTGAAGGTAGACGCAGGGGCTATCACAAAAAGTGAACACACACACAGTGGCACAGGTACACCTACACAGTAACAAACACGCTGCAGGTGCCAAGTGGGATACATGTGGGGGCCTGGCCCATATTGTATGTGCACGTGTTTCCTAATGTCACCCTCTATTTATCCAATGCAATCCCGTTCAATGGAACGTTGAAGTGGCGCCTGTGGGTGTGCTAATGTGTGCAATGCACTCGCGCACACACCTGCTCTCTGTGGCAAGAGAAGCAGCACCTCACAGGAACATGTGTCTGAGGTTGCTGCTAGTAATTGCCTTGCCTTTTGCAAATGGGAATGTTCCCACTGGTCTGCCACCCAGAGGCAAAAAGGTCTTAAAGACCCCTCCCCTACAGCAGGGCAGTGGGGCGTTCTCATTCTCAGTAGAAGGGCTTGTGCTGGCAAAGACAGAAATTCACAGAGGCACGCACTCGGTGAAACTAAACATGCACACACTCTCAATGTGTGTGTGTGTGTGACTGTTACTGTGTGTGGAGTGGATAACATGGTCTATATGTGTGATAGCCAGTGGAATGCCCACCCAGTGACAGGCTCACTCACACACAGTGACTGACACGCTCTGTCAGTTTTGAGGCAAACTCCATGTTTCCTGCATGGGGTATGCACACTGTAAGAGGCTGTAGTGAAGGTCCCTCCCTGACTTTGGGGACTTTGAGGGGACAGGGGGATCCAAGGAACCGTTTAACACCACCGCCAAGGTAGCAGATCATGGTCCCGTGGCGATAGGATCAATCTTACTTGTCTTTAATATCATTGCAGTTTTTAATTCTTATCTATTGCACCACTATTTTCATTCATTTGTACTGTAAATTGTTTTTTAAAAGCACCTTGGCGCAAGGCGCCTTACAAATAACACATAAATACGAAAATACAAAATACGAAATCGACCTCCCTTGGGCCCCATCGTATGGCAGGGGACAGTCACAGGAGAAACCTTTAGGAACCCCGACCCTAAGCTAGAGAGCCTGAAGCTCCCTCCAGCTGGGGCCAAGGTCCCCAAGAGGAAAAACAAACACATAGACTCTTTGATATTTAGCTTTGTACACAAAATACTTCCTGTTCCCAAAGATCCTGTGGTAGAGAATGACCCAAAGATCCCGTGGTGGACAATGACCCAAATATTCTGTGGTAGAGAATGACCTAAAGATTCTGTGGTAGAGAATGCCCCAAATATTCTGTGGTAGAGAATGACCCCAAGGTCCCGTGGTGGAGAATGACCCAAAGATTCAGTGGTAAAGAATGAGCCAAAGATCCTGCTGTAGAGAATGACCTCAAGGTCCCGTGGTGGAGAATGGCCCAAAGGTTCTGTGGCAGAGAATGACCCAAAGCTCCTGTGGTAGAGACTGACCTAAAGATTAAGTGGTAAAGAATAACCCAAAGGTTCTGTGGTAGAGAATGACCCAAAGATCCCGTGGTGGAGAATGACCACGTTAAGGACCCAGGGAGAATCCCTCCAAGCCCTAAATTCCTGCATGGGATGTAGTAATGCCAGTTCTGGTTTTCTGACAGCATTTCACTCCCCCTGACTGATACAGTATTACAAAACAATTGACTACAGTGTGTCTTTTTAAGTGATACAAAGACATCATTCCATTTTAGTGAGGACATCCATTCCCTACACATTCAGTGGGATTTAAGAGACAGTCAAAGGATTTGCCAGTCTGAGCTCCACATGCTGGCCAAGCAACTGAGCCGTCCCCGTCCTTCCGAAACAGTGCTCTGTAGTAACAAGAAAGCTCAGGCGATTCCAAGATGGCCACAGGCCAGCACGAGGCTTGGTCTGTCGCCGAAGATTGCAGTCAGTTGCGCGCATGCGCAGCAGCTCCATTCCCGCCCGTCGCTCATTTGCTGCGTATCTTCATCCTGGGGGACCTTTCTTGTGCGGGCGGGCGCCAGGTCCTCCCATGGGCCTTGCGCTGTAATTCGTTTGATCTCTGGCTTGGTTGTTAGTTGTCCTCTGATGTGCTGCCTGTATGACCTGCTAGTCCAAAAGAGTTTATAATACATGCCATTTGAGTTTTCCTGGAGTTTAGTTCCTTGTTTGTTTGCTCCTTTTGTCATTCCGGGTGGATTGTTTGGCTTATTGGTCACGTGCTAGGTCTTCCAGTGGTAAAGACCTTACACAGGCTGCACCTGAACCATTGTAGTCGCTGCAGTTTGGGATTTTTGTAGGCGTGTTCCTTGCAGTATCATTGGAGTCGTTGTTTGTTCTGGAGGGACGTTAGTTGGGAGGGGGTGGCGACAGGTCAACCGATGATGACACTTGAATGGCAGTATTTTGCCATTTGTCGCTGAGCTGTGAGTTGTCCTCCACCCTGGTGCATCAAAAGCCAGGGATTTGCCATTTTCCAGAACCTTCTGTGTCAAGAGTCCTTTATGGAGAGAGTTTCACAGTTTTGCTGTGAGAACAGAGAAGGCTGCACCACTGTTCTTTGATCTTCTCGTAGCACTTGGATTCTAATTTGTTAAATGTTTTGCACCCATTTTACTGGCTGCATCTGCGCACGTTTTGTTGTGGCTGCTTTTAAAACGCTGCCATCAGCATTTACACCCATTTTGTTGCTTCCATTGAAAACGCTGCCATCTGCTTTTGCATGCATCAATGCCATATGTCCAATACAAACACAGGAACTATGAACTTGTGATGAATTGTTGCATGCTTACAACATGAGTTTATACCAACCAGGTCATTAGACACTAATTGATTTAGAGACTTTTTATTAAGAATTTGGCTATTCTGTGGCTTGTGAACGTGTGCAGGGGACATAACTTCACTATTTTTCGGAACCTTTCCTATTCACAATCCTTCATCCTTGGGAATTTGTGATTTGGCACGGTGTGTTCCCTAGTCTTAGCAGAAGCCTTCACGTCTTGTTTTGGATACCTTCTCATTTCTTGGTGCGGTAGTCTGCCTAGGCTTGGGCTGTTTCTGTGGCTGATTCTTGAGAGTATTGGTGATCTCCTGGCCAGTGTTCTGTGTGCGAGGTTGAAATGTGGCATGATCAGTCGGATTGAATGTCGGTGGTAGAAGTACGTTCTTACTATGGCATTGACTTGTGGTTCTTGTGTGGACCCACTGTCCAGAAGAGTCCCATGAGGTTTACGATCTTGTTCTCATTTCTACGGGCCAGGGAAGTGATGCGTTTGGTCCATTGTAAAAGGGATGATAATAATTTATTTTTTGTAAGCAAGGGATTAGTGGAACATATTAGGAGGTTGCTGGGAAAGATGGGACAGAACATGAGGTTGTAGGAGAAATACAGAAGAACAAGTTGTTGGAGAAGAACAGAAGGTTGGTGGAAAAGATCAGAAGGTGATGGAGGCGAGCAGAAGTTGGTTGAGAAGAACAGAAGGTTGGTGGAAAAGATCTAGAATTTGGAGGAAAAGATAAGAAAGTTGGCATTGGAGACCAGGAGGTTTGCATATGTCAGCAGGAGGTGTAGGAGAGAGGAACCATAAGGAGGGGGTTGCTGAAGGAGAACAGGAGATTGGTGGAGAACAATAGGTCTTTGGTGGCGACGTCCAAGTGTTGGTGAAAAACACTAGATGGACGTGAGAGTCAGGGGCTGAAAAGCTCTGCAGAAGTTGGTGATGAGAGTTTAGAGAGGATTTTGGAAATGAGAAGGGGAGATGGAGGTGGCTGGAGAAGGGAAAGAAGTGGTGAAAGAACCTTAGTAGGCAGTGAAGGAAAAGGGAAGGCAATCGAAGGATCCTGGTAAGAGTTCAGGCATGGAATCCCCTTTGCGAGCCTGTTTAGGAAGGTCCACAATAAGCCCAGTCAGCCTTGGGTAGGAGTTAGAGGTGGGAGCAGGAAAACGCACCCTGAAAGGCCAGAGATTTGCTAGGATTAAGTTTGCAATGTCTCTGTTTATTGGCATCAGTGTTCTAAGGTGTTGGAGTAACCCCTCTTTAATGTTATCCCATTTCTGACACTCTTTGACACATGTATTTCTTTTCTTTTGTTTTTAGATTATTCCCTTAGCCCTCGTTGCTGCTTTCCCGACCCAAACCTTGAATTACTTGTGCCTAAACCTGACCATTGTCTCTGTTTGTGTCACTGCTCAAACTTCTACACATTAAAGCATCCCTTCTCTGGCCATCCCGTCTGGCATCCCGTCTCTGGCGGACGAAAGGTGAGGAAGGACCCGAGACCAACACCCAGAAGGAGGGGAAAGATAAGTCTTGGAACCGCGCCGGTAGGGAAAGAATGAGCCCCCTCCCACTTTGGTTCCATCTTCTATAGGACGATGAACTCCTCCCAAAATAAAACTCTGCACCCCAAAAACATACACCAGACAGTTGCCAAGAAGGAGGGTCCCCCTGTATTAGTAGAACATGATAAGTATGAGTGTTCACAAGACCCGAACCCACAGATAGTGACTCATAGGGGGGAGATGTGTGAGAGACTGGGTCCAAAGCCCAATTCCACGAAAGGGTTAACCGCAGGTGCTGAAGACCAGAGATGTTAAGTTCTTTTTCTTCCCTCTTCATTATTTTGGCTCATCCTGTATTAGTACCCCAAATAAAAATATACCTGTTGGCTTCGAGTACTTTGTGACACAGGCACACCTACAGGCATACAGGTGCACTGACACACACAGATACAGTCATGGATAGATATAGTAACTGCCAGGCCAGTCACTAAGACTTAACCACATTCACTCAGTGACACCCATGCACAGGGACACTGGGATGTACAATGGCAGGCACACTGGTATACTCACACACAGGCTGAGTGACCCTGGTAAGAACATGGCGTCATGCCACACAGAGAATGACGGGTGTACACACACACAGTGGCCAGCATGCAAAGCTCAAACCTCTGTCCAGCACACCTGTGTGCATCAACTTCAGAATGAAGGGGCCATTAATAGAATATATCAAAGACCAATTCTCTAAATGATAATAGCATATCACATTTGTATTTAGTGCTTCATGGCAGGTTCCTTCTGCTTCTAAGTGCTGTAATAATTTGTTTTAATTGCCCAGTTTATTGATACGCACCACCCTTGGAAGGATAGAATGCTGGGCTGGCTCTGCCAGTATTGGAAGCTGGGGCATGTGAGTCTCTCACAGGTGTCATCTTACTCAGCTGCCATATTGGCTGGATGGGCACTCACACTCTCACTTGCCAATTAAATAGACCCCAGAGAATGTGTACAGAGCTGGACTGCACTGTTAAAGGAAAACACTGCTGTCAGGATTCTTTCTTGCCTGAAGCTCAACATCCTGTTTTATCTCTAACTTTGACAGAAAGGCATACTCCCCTGGGTGGTCACCCAACCACTTCCTTTTATTTTTTGGGAATACGATGCCGGCTGCTGTTATACTAGCTGGTTAGGTCATGTTATGTCAGGTTATACAGAATATGGGATATTTTCTTCTGTCATTTTGCATTAATGTCCGATATTCAAGTGCTTTGTGGCACCCACAAAGTGGCTTTTTGCACTGCTCAAAACTCCAAAGTAAATAAATATATAAGTAAGATGCAGGCGTGGCACTCAGTTTATGGAAAGGACCCGAATACCTGAGGTAGACCGGCAAAGGTTATCCGGCAAGCAGACCCTACACTCTGGTTTCGTCTAAGAGTCCCATGGCGCCCCCTATTAACAGGATGTGGTAAATGGAGCCCAGGTTTAGAAGTACCCCCAGAATAGGCCAGTCTCAGCTCAAGGGCAAGCCTACCTCATGCACCACTATAGCCGTATGCATTAAGTTCCTAGCAGGCCTCAGGAACTTCCAGGAAGCCCGGTCCAGCTCTTTGCTCCCAGAGATGGCATAGTTAAAAGGCTGCCCTTATTTAGACATGCCAATCACCGCCCGGCTTTCTGGCCATTCATATCTGTTTAGGGGCCCAAGGAAGTGCCTTGATGGGCTGTCTTCCCTCTATTTCCTTGTGCATGGCTTCAACAGGCCCAGGCTCACATTTACACCTTAAAAGCCTGACCACTGCTTAGCCAAAGACTTTTCTCAGTGCCCTTCAGCATTCTGCGCGAAAGGAGACACCCAGGAGCTCTGAGACCGCTGCGGTGGTGGGTTTGAGAAGAATAAACATTTCACAGCATAGAAAAGGGGCTGAAAGGTTCAAACCAATGGAGATTTAGCACATCTTTCAAGGTGTTTGGCGAAACATGGTAAATTTGCATTTATGACATACACCATCTCTCGAATGTTGGTCATTCAAGAGTTTCCCTGTGTACAGCTGCTCGGATCACTATTCTTTGTTCCTGGAGGTCCATTCGCTTGTGTTTCACGCCCATTCTCTCCACTCCAGAAGCAGCAGCAGGCAGGCAGGCTGGCTGATTGAGTGGTCCCTCAGTACTGATCTTTGGGGACACTGCTGTTAACATTGTTGGCTTGCGACCTGGAAGCCCCCCCACCTGCTCCTAAGCCCTTTTAGCTGTCCCCACTGTGCCATAAGGTGCAGTACTAACAGTGGAAACATAGCAACCTAACATAACATGGCAGAGGGGTGCCAGACTGTCACTGCATACAGGAAAAGAGGCAACTGACCATTCTCTCCCGGACCTCTTCATCTGTTGCACACCCCCCTCTGCCTTTCACACAGTCCTATGAACTCGGCCTGCATAGGGGGCACAGGCTAGATTGACTCGCAATAGATGGCTATGCATTACTATACTCTTGTAGCCTGCGCCCAAATAGGACGCCACGCTTACTCCCTTTGAGCTAAAGTAAAGTCTAGCATGACATGGGACCGAATTGCCCATCCTGCCCCCCCCCCTGCTGAATATCGGTTCTGTTGTTACCTCTGTAAAGCGCTCCATTGCTTCCCGAAGCTCAATTCCATCACTCCATCCCTGTGCTTGTAGCATCTACTTCCTGCTTTCTTATCCTCTAACCTTCCCCTCGCTCATTTTATTTCCTCCAGCAGACCAAGGTCTGGGTACCGCTGGCGGGGCAGCGTATGCTGCGCCACGGACAAGCTAGCCGCTCTGCAACTACAAAGGTGGTGGCAATTCACAGTATAAAAGTCTATTAACATAACATAACATAAAATAGCTACTTACTTAAAATCTTTCTAGAATCATACTCCCAGATTTAATCCTCAGCTGCTTGCACCATGACGAAGCTTAAACATAGTTGAATATTCCTTCAACAATCTTTTTAATATCAGAAATATAATTATAAAAAGTACATAGTTCATATTATCAAACCTGACACACAATCTTAATGCCAATAAAATGCACAACTTCATGTCATTATATGGATTATTTGAATAGTTAACAATTTGATCTATCCAAAAGACATATTACAGCATACAACATGTTATGACAAAACACATGACAAATTAGCATACACATAATAACAACATATGACATTAAGAGAATGTCGACTATCGTTTTGGCATGCAGGTTTCCCTTTTCAATACTGCAGCCTTCTTCAGGACTTGCATTCTTTTGAGTGTTGAGCTTCTAATCCGGAGTCAACCCGACCACCAAATAGTAGAGCAATCTTATAGTGCTACTGGACACACATTGGTCACAGCAACATTAGTACCGATTTTACTCATTTACAAACATAAGGGCACAGGCAATGGTAGAATCCCCACTAGTACACTTACACAAAAGTGAAAAAAGGAGATTCAGAGGGGCATGTTAATTGACTCAGATGTACTCAGGCTTTCACCTCTTTAGTGCCCTTTCGTGTCCTCACCCGCAATGTTGTGGCACCCTAGTGTGAGTGTGTAATCTCTTGCATCTCCTACCTCGTACTCAATAGCTTGCATCCATAGAGGAAAGTTAAAAAAAGAACACCAGCCTCACAGAGACACCTTGGGTCTTAATAACGCTTCACTTCACAGAATCTACCTCTTCGACAAGAAAGTATTATGTACGCTTGGGTTTTAATGCAGTGGTAAGATCAAATGTAGCGTACCCAAAATTTTGGGTGAGTTGAAGTTGCGATAATTTAAATGAATGAATTATGACCATTGTGTGGTTGTCTGTAATTTAGTAAACTGTGTGGCCATTACCCCTTCCCCGGGAGCTGCTTGAAAACACTAAATTAAACTGTGCACCTTTGAAGCAGCAGACTCCTCGAGCTGCAAATGAATTTGCTGAACCCTTGCAGACATTTATGTTCAACTCCATGAACGTTTGTTCTTTGTTTTGCAGGAAGTACCACAGGAAATCCGTGCCACAACATGGCAGGTGTGACGAGGTGCCTTGCCTAACTATTGGAGTGAAGGAATTGAGTGTCAGGTACCACCTCATGTTATCCAATGCTTAACCCGGGGAGGGTGCAGGGAAGATCACCTGGCTTGCCCCACCATGTACAGTCATTTGGCAGGAACAGAAGAGGAGCTTCTACAATTTTTGAATTATTTGAATATCTGCAATGGGAGGATAGCTTTCACCATCAAAATTTGGAAACTATTGGTCAATTTTTTGGACGTAACCATTGAGCACTCAGGAACTGATTTTGATACCAAAATTTACCGCAAACCAACGGATGTAAATAGCTGTCTGCACTTTAACAGCTTTCACCCTAAACATCTCAAAGAAAATCTACCCTATAGCCAATTTCTCAGGCTCAAAAGAATAACATCAGACTCTGCTCAATTACAAGAGGAATACGAGCGCATGAAATACAGATTCTTAGAAAGAGGTTTTCCTGAGGACATACTGAATAAAGGAGTTTTAAGGACAGAAGCCTTGGGACGCGATGAACTCCTCAAAGGAAACACAAAAAAAGAGGATAGAAGTCTCATCTATACATCAAAATACACCAGCCAGAGTTTCCAGATGAAACAAATCATCCACAGAAATTGGCACCTCATCAAATCAGACCTGAACCTTAATACACTGTTTCCAGAACCACCCTTCCTGACCTACAAGAGAGGCAACAACTTCAGAGATAAACTCATCAAAGCTGAGAAACTGAAACGGCCATCTCAAAGTACACTCAGTAAACAGAAATGTGGGACGTTTGCCTGCCTGAATTGTCAGCACTGTGAAAGCTGGCATTCCACACAATAATAGCAAAATAACCAAATAAAAGACACTAATGGACACACCCCAGTAGGGAATGAGACCAGGACCAAGTTCAAGTGAGGTAAAAGAAGAGACTTTATATAAAGTTAAAATGGGGCACACTCTACAGTCTACTCTGAGAACACTTTGCCCAAACAGAAAATACATGTTATATTACAAAAACACGTCATCTATGACGTGTACTATAGGGGATTGCACCGTGATACCGCCCAACGCGATTAGCGTTACCGCAATTCAGTTGGCCGCTGTTAAAACGGATTTCTGAACTCTGTCCTGGTGGCGCAGAAGTTCAGAAGGCCAACCTAATTACTTGGAACAGGGTAACCTCTGGACGAGCCAGACCAATCAAGGTAGCGATCGCGGCGGTCAAGACTAGGTCTCAAGAGGGGTGAGGGTGACTGAAAGCCCGCAATGAGCACACAAAGCAAGATCACTTACAAACTACTCCAAACAGTTGTTATATTAAAAATATATACACATTTATTTCAAGGCTTTTAAAACAATGACCGTAGCGAGAAAATCACAATGTAACGATAGTAAACCAACACATACCATATCAACACAATATATATACAAATACAACAAGTCTCAAGCGTTATATGCACGAAATGTGTAGTCCACCTAAAAGCGAGGGAAAACAGGCAGTCCGCAATAATGCTTAGACCCAGTTCGCCTTCAGAGGCACCTAACTAGATGGAAGTCCGAGCCCTGCGAAGAGTGGAGCCTTGTGCTCAAAAGTACCTGCACGCGCTGGTGCCAACGGGCAAAAGGAGAAGCTCTTCGAGGGAAATCAGGCAGTTCAGTTTAGTGCACAAAAGAAGAAGAACAAGTTCCGTGACTCAAGCGCAGCCTCCACAGTGGGCAGAAGCAGAGCGCGAGTACGGAAAAGGGTGCTGTTTGACACAGCGGGGAAAAGCAATGGGCTCCTGCAGGAGGGCGACCAGATCCTAGCTATGCTACTCACCGGTCCCCGATGCAAGCAGACCCAGGCTTCTCCGCGTCAGTTTTAGCAGCTGGCAGGTTCAGAAGAGCAGGGAACGCCTCGTCGTCGTGTTGAGTAAAAAGACGTCCCAATCGAAGAAACCCGCACAGTTTGTTACCACAGCAGGGCAACGGAGAGGCCGTGTGTATCTGAGCCAAATGTACACTACTCACTTCAGACCTGGGAACGCCAAGTGTACGAAGCGTGTGAGAGTGACAAGGACTCGAAATACTACACAACCTGGCGGCGGTTACAGAGCAAGACTCCCGTGTAAGCTGGTCAGTCAGCTCGATGGCCCAGAGACGCTTCTGAAGGCTTACTGGCAGGAGATGGTGAAGATGCCGAGAATAGCTGTTCCCACTATTCCAAGGGTCGAAGTACCAGTACAGGCCTTCTGGTTCGATCAAAGGTGAAAAGGGTTTCACAAGGCGACAGCCGTGCAGAGGAGAAGTCCTTCAGCGGGTCACCAGCGATTCCTCGGTCCAGCCTCTTGGTTGCAGGATACTTGGCTCCTGTATTCCTTCGTTCGTGAGAACTCAGGAGATCGACATGGTAGTGGTGTTTCCAGCCCCCTCTTATCCACGGTTCCCTTCGCGCCAAAACGGAGGGGACCCAATGGGAGATCCGCTCATCAACACTCACACCATTCGTGGACCAATCACGGACCACGGTGGTCCCAGGCATTCACACCACCCTAGACTCTCTGGCACCCAGGATGTGTATTGGGACCAGACATCCCAGCCCACATCCTGGAGGCACACACAAGACATGTAGAGGCCCGCGAAAGCATCCGTGTTTCGCGGGAAAGTACATGCCCAAATAAGGAAGGCCCCGGGTAGGTGAAGGGAGCAAGACGGTCAGCGGACAGGGCGAAGGAGCCTCGTGGTCTGGCCATTTTGAGAGCCAGGCCACCATTTTGGGTTAAGCGCGAGAAACACGCTTAGAACGCCAAAAGGAGCTCAAAACACAAGAAACGATCGCTGCCACCATTCCTGTCCCTGAATCACTTGCACCGATCAGATACAATCCTAAACGAGTATCTAGGGTCTGTAGAAGGCTAGAGACCCAAGAGAGCTGTAACTTAGCTTACAGTGCCCTCTTGTGTCATGTTGCACGAAAGCCGCAACATGATAAAAGAAACTACGGAAAACAGCGTTCCCCGGTACTGACTGTCTTAAGGGCATGTCAGTTTCCCCGTAAGAAAGGAGCGAAAGCCCAGAGGAGTGCGGAAGAAGGCTGCACTTCTCTGGCAAAGTCAAGAACAAGGTGAAAAACAACAGCAAAAAGTTAAGGGGTTGCCACATGGAAGGAAAATTACCTACAATTACGAAATCTTTCCTAACACTCACCCCTCCCAGACTATGGACAGGGGGAACTAATCCACCCCTGGATGAGTCTCTTGTTCAGGTCGGTTAAACATTCTGGACAACCCATCAGCATTGCTATGTTGGACACCTGGCCTATGCTCAATAGTGAAGTCGAAGCCTTGTAGACTTATGGACCACCTAAGCAACTTTGGATTCTCCCCCTTCATGTTCATTAGCCACTTTAAGGGCTTATGGTAAGTTTGCACAGTGAAGTGGGTCCCATAGAGGTAGGGCCTCAGCTTCCTTAGGGCCCACACAACAGAGAAACATTCTTTCTCTACCGTGGACCATCTGAGCTCTCTGACCTTAAGCTGGCGGCTAATAAAACCAATAGGGTGTTCCTTACCCTTCTCATCTACTTGTGATAGTACAGCTCCTATCCCAGTGTCAGAGGCATCCGTCTGCACGATAAAAGGTCTTTGATAATCAGGGGCCCTGAGGACAGGGGCCTGGCACAAGGAGTCTTTTAAGCCATTGAAGGCCTTCTCACACTCGTCGGTCCAAGTTACCTTCTTGGGTTTCTTCGGAGTTGTGAGGGCAGACAGAGGGGCAGCTATGGTGCCATAGTCTGCCAAAAAATTGCAGTAATACCCTGTGAGTCCTAAGAAGGCTCTCACTTGGGTTTGTGTAGTGGGGGTAGGCCAGTCTTGTACTGCTTGTACTTTACTGGGAAGAGGCTGTATCCTCCCCCCACCTACTTCATGTCCAAGGTAAACCACTGAGTCTTGTCCAATCTGGCATTTACTAGCCTTTATGGTCAGGTGTGCTTTCTGAAGAGCCTGGAGCACAATCCCGGGGTGTTTCACATGGTCTTCCCAGGTGGCACTGAAAACTGCTATATCGTCCAGATATGCAAGACAGAATTCGTCCAACCCATTCAACACATGATTCACAAGCCTCTGGAAAATGGCAGGTGCATTCTTCAACCCGAACGGCATTACCCGGAATTGGTAAAGGCCGTCTGGAGTAGAAAATGCTGTCTTCTCCTTGGCATGCTCTGCTAACGCTATTTGCCAATAGCCAGCAGTGAGGTCAAACGTGCTGAGGTACTTGGAGGCACCCAAAGTATCCACCAGCTCATCTGTTCGAGGCAAGGGGTGTGCATCTGTCTTGGTGACAGCATTCAGAGCCCTGTAATCCACGCAGAACCTCAATTCAGAAGTGCCTGCCTTTGGAACCAAAACCACAGGGCTGGACCAAGGACTACTAGAGGGTTCAATCACCCCAAGGTCTAACATCTTGTTGACCTCGGTCTTAATATAAGACCGTACTTTGTCTGACATCCTGTATCCCCTACTTTTGGTAGGTACACTGTCTCCTGTGTCAATGTTATGTTTGCACCAAGGTGTCAAACCAGGCGACTGTGAAAACAGGGGGGAAAACTGCCTAAGCAAACTTTTCACCTCAGCCTGCTGATCAGAAGTCAGGTGAGGGGCCACTCGGACACCCTCAAAAGAGCTATCTGAAGGACCACTTTGGAACAGGTCGGGGAGAGGTTCAGACTCCTCTTCCTCAACATCTGAAGCCAGTAGCAGTGCTGCGATTTCGACTCTTGGGACGAAAGCCTTCAGCCTATTCACGTGAAACACTTTTGGAGCCTGTCCAGGCCTTCCAAGGTCCACTAAATAGTTAACCTCACCCAGGGGCTCCACCACTGTGTAAGGGCCTGACCATTTGTCCTGTAAAGCTCGAGGCCTTATGGGATTCATGATCAGGACTTGTTGACCAGGTGTAAAGTTGATGAGGGAAGCTTTCTGGTCGTACCAATGTTTCACCAGCGCTTGTCCTGCCTTCAATTTATCACTAGCCAAGCCCATCAGAAGTACCATCCGTTTTCTGAGCCCTAGCACATAATAAACTACGTTGGTAGTAACAGGGGGAGTGGGCATCTCCCATCCCTCTTTGACGATGGCTAAGGGTCCCTGTACGGGATGACCGAACAGAAGTTCGAAGGGGCTGAAGCCAACACCCTCCTGTGGTACCTCTCGGTAGGCAAACAGTAAGCATGGTAAAAGAAGATCCCATTTTCTTCTCTGAGGTTCCTCCAGAGCCCCAATCATGCTCTTTAACGTTCTGTTGAAACGTTCCACCAGACCATTGGTCTGGGGGTGGTATGCAGAAGAGAACTTGTAGGTGAACCCACATTCTTTCCACATAGCCTGCATATACTTCAAGCTTTTGCAACTGACTTGGCAGTTACAGTTTTCAATGGGATGGCCTCAGGATATCTGGTTGCATGGTCGACCAGCACCAGGATAAACCTATTGCCCGAGGATGTTTGCGGGTCAAGGGGACCAACGATGTCGATCCCCACCCTTTCAAATGGTACCCCCACAACTGGGAGCGGTACCAACGGAGCTTGGATTGTCGCGCCAACCTTACCAGACAACTGGCAGGAGGCACAACTCCTGCAGTGACTTTCTACTTGCACCCCCATCTTGGGCCAGTAAAGGTGCATGGATAACCTTTGCTTGGTCCTCTTCATACCAAGGTGACCAGCAAGGGGAACTTCATGCGCCAACTGCAGGAGGAAGGGCCTAACAGCAAGGGGAACCACCAACCTCCTATGGTTTCCTTCTGTAGACTCTGTGGGCTCACTATACAGGAGTCCACCTTCCCAATAAATCCTATGCGTCCCAGGAGGTTCACCTTCAAGCTGGGAGCAGGCCTGTCTCCTTAGGCCTTCCAGGGATGGGCACTCACGTTGGCCTTTACTGAATTCGTCCCTATCAGGACCTCCTTCAACTAACAAGTCTTTTAGTTCAGGATGATCGTTGGGGTCAAATACTTCAGGCATCGCCACCTCCTCGTCAGGCCCGGGCGATTGACCAACTTCCTCCACCGCAGTGGTAGGCGAGCTCGGGGGAATATTCTCTTTCCCTCGTCTTGACTTGCCGACTCAGTTCCCCTTGGGTTTCCCCTTCGGCTGGGGCGGCGTGTTGTTCTTGGCCAATGCTGCCCGTGCTTGAGACTGTGTGTAGGGTCTTTCGGTAGTGTCTCCTACGAGCCCTAAAGCTCTGAGATCATTACCTGACAAGACCTTTCCTGGGACGTTTCTCTGAATGCTCACTGGAATCCTGACTGCTGTACCATTTAAAATAAGATTTACAGGTATTACTGGGAACATACGGAGTGGGCCGTCAGCCAACTTAGTGGGCATCAGAGTAGCTCTGGCAACTTCCTCTGAGTCTACCAAGGTAGAATCCACTACAGTGCGACTGCACCCACTATCCCTAAGAGCTGGAGTATCTACTCCATTGATCAGCACACTGGCTTTAAAGTAGTGCTTGGTATTATCCGGAATCCTAGCATAAGCCTCTGCGACTTTAGGCTCCCAGGAACCCAGGGACACTAAAACTACCTCAGCCTCTATCCCGCTGGGAAATGAGTCTGAGGAGAAGGATGCTCCTGTAATCTCTTCTTCCTCGTAGGAGGAGAAGGCCAGATTAGCGGAGTGGACCCCCAAAGGTCTAACCTTACACCGGGGATCCCCCTTCACGTGGTCAGTTGCTCCACAAGCAAAACAAGATCCATTGGGTCTGTTTACATAGGGAGGCTTATTGTAACCAGAGTTCTGTTTCGGAGGCTGACCTCCACTACCCTGTGAGTTCTCTTGTGTCTTACCCTTATTTTTCTTTTTGTGGCCCTTATGAGAAGAAGATTTATCAGATGCTCCACCCTCCATATCTTTGGACTTTTTCCCTTCCTCCTGCTTACCAGGATGAGTTTTGTCCTTATGGGACACTCGATGTGACACCCATAAGTCTGCTGCAATGGCCAGCTTCTTAGGATTTATTTCCTTTGAATCGGCCAAATGCTGCTTAAGCTCCGGGGAAGAAGATGCAAAAATGTGTTCCAGCATGACAAGATTTATCATGCCTTCGAAAGTAGAAACCTTATAACCTTCGACCCAGCCAGTTAAGTTTTTCAAGGATTCAGTGACATAAGATACCCAAGTACCACCTTCCTTTTTCTTATACTCTCTGAAACGTTTCAAATATTGGGCCGGAGTGTTCCCAAACTTTAAAATGAGAGTTTGCTTTAACATTGCGAAATCAGCTCGCTCAGCCTTCGACATTTCCATAATGGCACTACAGCCAGAATGGGGCAGTCTGCTGAGTAACCAGGCAATCTTATCAGCATTGTCAACTTGTTGAACTTCGCATGCATACTCAAACGCATTCAGCCAGTCCATAATGTCATTCCTTTCTTCATACACACTGAGCAGATCTTTCGGAAACCGTGGATGAGAGGAAGCCCCAGACCCATGTCCAGGACCCTTGGACCCATTTGCAAACTGAAGCTTGGCCAGTTCCAACTGGTGATCCCTGTCTTTCTGTTTTTCTGCCTGTTCGATTTTTAGTTTGGCTATGCTGAATTCAAGCTCCTGCTGCCTAAACCGCAGCTCTTGCTTCTTGAATTCAAGCATAGCCTCCCCATCAGCACTGGCAGAGGAAACATTAGACATCTCGTCCTCCCTGTCCTCGTGGTCGCGATGGATCAGTGCAGCGGCAGAACCGTCGGTTCTACCAGTGAGAGCAGCCCCACCTCCTTCCGCACTGTCCTCAGAAATTATAGCGTCAAGCTGCGCTTCTTGCCACACCACGATTCTTTGGATCATTTCCAATTTCGTGCCTTGAGAGGAAACACCTCTCTCCGCACACATCTTTTTCAATGTTTCTGATTTGGAAGCATTTAAAGTTAACAAGGTATTTGTTTCCATACTGTAAGATTGGACTATGGCCTTTTTAAAGTTATACTACAACAATTCACTACGTGTCCTGGTTGGAATAACCTGAATGCCTTAGTTCGTGCGCAACACTGGATACCTTCAGTCGTATCCCACCGCTGTACACCAATTTGTTAAGACGGATTTCTGAACTCTGTCCTGGTGGCGCAGAAGTTCAGAAGGCCAACCTAATTACTTGGAACAGGGTAACCTCTGGACGAGCCAGACCAATCAAGGTAGCGATTGCGGCGGTCAAGACTAGGTCTCAAGAGGGGTGAGGGTGACTGAAAGCCCGCAATGAGCACACAAAGCAAGATCACTTACAAACTACTCCAAACAGTTGTTATATTAAAAATATATACACATTTATTTCAAGGCCTTTAAAACAATGACCGTAGCGAGAAAATCACAATATAACGATAGTAAACCAACACATACCATATCAACACAATATATATACAAATACAACAAGTCTCAAGCGTTATATGCACGAAATGTGTAGTCCACCTAAAAGGGAGGGAAAACAGGCAGTGCGCAATAATGCTTAGACCCAGTTCGCCTTCAGAGGCACCTAACTAGATGGAAGTCCGAGCCCTGCGAAGAGTGGAGCCTTGTGCTCAAAAGTACCTGCACGCGCTGGTGCCAACGGGCAAAAGGAGAAGCTCTTCGAGGGAAATCAGGCAGTTCAGTTTAGTGCACAAAAGAAGAAGAACAAATTCCGCGACTCAAGCGCAGCCTCCACAGTGGGCAGAAGCAGAGCGCGAGTACGGAAAAGGGTGCTGTTTGACACAGCGGGGAAAAGCAATGGGCTCCTGCAGGAGGGCGACTAGATCCTAGCTATGCTACTCACCGGTCCCCGATGCAAGCAGACCCAGGCTTCTCCGCATCAGTTTCAGCAGCTGGCAGGTTCAGAAGAGCAGGGAACGCCTCGTCGTCGTGTTGAGTAAAAAGACATCCCAATCGAAGAAACCCGCACAGTTTGTTACCACAGCAGGGCAACGGAGCGGCCGGGTGTATCTGAGCCAAATGTACACTACTCACTTCAGACCTGGGAACGCCAAGTGTACGAAGCGTGTGAGAGTGACAAGGACTCGAAATACTACACAACCTGGCGGCGGTTACAGAGCAAGACTCCCGTGTAAGCTGGTCAGTCAGCTGGATGGCCCAGAGACGCTTCCGAAGGCTTACTGGCAGGAGATGGTGAAGATGCCGAGAATAGCTGTTCCCGCTATTCCAAGGGTCGAAGTACCAGTACAGGCCTTCTGGTTCGATCAAAGGTGAAGAGGGTTTCACAAGGCGACAGCAGTGCAGAGGAGAAGTCCTTCAGGGGGTCACCAGCGATTCCTCGGTCCAGCCTCTTGGTTGCAGGATACTTGGCTCCTGTATTCCTTCGTTCGTGAGAACTCAGGAGATCGACATGGTAGTGGTGTTTCCAGCCCCCTCTTATCCACGGTTCCCTTCGCGCCAAAACGGAGGGGACCCAATGGGAGATCCGCTCATCAACACTCACACCATTCGTGGACCAATCACGGACCACGGTGGTCCCAGGCATTCACACCACCCTAGACTCTCTGGCACCCAGGATGTGTATTGGGACCAGACATCCCAGCCCACATCCTGGAGGCACACACAAGACATGTAGAGGCCCACGAAAGCATCCGTGTTTCGCGGGAAAGTACATGCCCAAATAAGGAAGGCCCCGGGTCGGCTCGACCTGGGGAAGGTGAAGGGAGCAAGACGGTCAGCGGACAGGACAAAGGAGCCTTGTGGTCTGGCCATTTTGAGAGCCAGGCCACCATTTTTGGGTTAAGCGCGAGAAACGCACTTAGAACGCCAAAAGGAGCTCAAAACACAAGAAACGATCGCTGCCACCATTCCTGTCCCTGAATCACTTGCACCGATCAGATACAATCCGAGTATCTAGGGTCTGTAGAAAGCTAGAGACCCAAGAGAGCTGTAACTTAGCTTACAGTGCCCTCTTGTGTCATGTTGCACGAAAGCCGCAACATGATAAAAGAAACTACGGGAAACAGCGTTCCCCGGTACTGACTGTCTTAAGGGCATGTCAGTTTCCCCGTAAGAAAGGAGCGAAAGCCCAGAGGAGTGCGGCAGAAGGCTGCACTTCTCTGGCAAAGTCAAGAACAAGGTGAAAAACAACAGCAAAAAGTTTAGGGGTTGCCACATGGAAGGAAAATTACCTACAATTACGAAATCTTTCCTAACAGCCGCATTTTACCACTCCGCCCAATTCGTGATGAGGCCCATAATCCGAAATGGATGCTTTTTCTACTCTAAATGCTTTTTGGACGTTTTATTCGCCATTGTTAATTTGAGGTGTTTAAAAACAGACTAAACCAGTGACTCACCCCCTAAAGTGTGCCTGAAATAAACCTTAATGAGTCTAGCAATTATTGTATAGAATTCCAGAAAGACAAATTATCGGTTTTTACTATTGTTTCTTATTTAGGGTCACTGCTCAAAGTGTTACACTTGTGGAACCCCCTGTTTTTTTAAGAGACCTGAACAAGAAAGCCAGCTACTCCAGAAACAAAGAGCTACACAGTGCTGTCCACAGTACAGCCTTTTTTAGGGGTAGCAAGGGAGACCTCCGGCATCGGCGCATGTATTGTCGTTACGCTGGGGCAGAGTAGAAAGAGAAGGTCTCAGAGTCTTCCCTCCTTGTCAGAGAACCCGGGAATTTCTAAGTTTGGAGTGGGCTCTATGGAGACCATTTGGCAAGGGGCTTAGGGAGTCCATGATGGGTCATGTGTCGGCAGGATTGTGTCCAGCAGGAGGCAGGCAAGGCAGTGTCACGACCTCCAGGAGGAAGTGGACCGCGAGGTGCAGAGATTGCAAGGAGCCACAACATGCAGCGACACTACAGAAGCAGTAACAAAGCAGACGGCTGCAGGAAGCGGGAAGGAGAACGATACTAGTCTCTGGAGAGACTGACACTCAGCTAGTAAGTCCCATAAGGTAACTGGAAGCATGGGCGGATCTGTAGGGACGTACGGGGAGTAGATTGATCTCTGCTTCATGCCGGGTGCAAGCGTAATGCCTATCAGAGGGCCGTCAAGGGTCAGGAACCCGAAAGAAGATGAAGAGTGCATCCGAGGAAATCTTCCTCATACCAGTGTTAGAGATAAGCCCACTGACCACCAAAGAAGAGTCTGGAGTCTCTTAACAGAAGAGAGCCAAGCATCTGGGGAAATCTTCTTCGTATGAGTGGTAGAGATAAGCCCACTGACCACCAGAGAACAGTCTGGGACCCAAACAGAAGAGAGCCAAGCATCTGAGGAAATCTTCCTCATAGCAGTGGCATAGCTAAGCCTACTGACCAACAGAGGATGGTCTGGGACCCAAACAGAAGAGAGCCAAGCATCTGAGGAAACCTTTCTCATAGCAGTGGCAGAGATAAGCCCACTGACCACCAGAGAATGGTCTGGGACCCAAACAGAAGAGAGCCAAGTATCTGAGGAAACCTTTCTCATAGCAGTGGCAGAGATAAGCCCACTGACCACCAGAGAAGGGTCTGGGACCCAAACAGAAGGGAGCCAAGCATCTGGGGAAATCTTCCTCATACGAGTGGCAGAGATAAGACCACTGACCTCCAGAGAACGGTCTGGGACCCAAACAAGAGTGCCAAGCATCCAAGGAAATCGTCCACATAGCAGTGGCAGAGATAAGCCCACTGACCATCAGAGAAGGGTCTGGGACCCAAACAGAAGGGAGCCAAGCATCTGGGGAAATCTTCCTCATAGCAGTGGCAGAGATAAGCCCACTGACCACCAGAGAAGGGTCTGGGACCGAAACAGAAGAGAGCCAAGCATCTGGGGAAATCTTCCTCATAGCAGTGGCAGAGATAAGCCCACTGACCACCAGAGAAGGGTCTGGGACCGAAACAGAAGAGAGCCAAGCATCCAAGGATATCTTCCTCATAGCAGTGGCAGAGATAAACCCACTAACCACCAGAGAAGCGTCTTGGACCCAAACAGAAGAGAGCCAAGCATCTGAGGAAATCTTCCCCATAGCAGTGGCAAAGATAAGCCCACTAACCACCAGAGAAGGGTCTGGGACCCAAACAGAAGAGTGCCAAGCATCTGGAGAAATCGTCCTCGTACGAGTGGCAGAGATAAGCTCACTGACCACCAGAGAGCAGTCTGGGACCCAAACAGAAGAGAGACAAGCATCTGAGGAAATCTTCGTACGAGTGGTAGAGATAAGCACACTGACCACCAGAGAACGGTCTGGGACCCAAACAGAAGAGATAAGCCCACTAACTACCAGAGAAGGGTCTGGGACCCAAACAGAAGAGAGCCAAGCATCTGAGGAAACCTTTCTCATAGCAGTGGCAGAGATAAGCCCACTGACCACCAGAGAACGGTCTGGGACCCAAACAGAAGAGAGCCAAGCATCTGAGGAAACCATCCTCATAGCAGTGGCAGAGATAAGCCCACTGACCACCAGAGAAGGGTCTGGGACCCAAACAGAAGAGAGCTAAGCATCCAAGTTAATCATCATCGTATCAGTGGCAGAGATAATCCCACTGACCACCAGAGAAGGGTCTGGGTCCCCAGTAGTAGAGAACCAAGCATTCCAGGAAATCCTCCTCATAGCAGTGGCAGAGATAAGCCTACTGACCACCAGAGAAGGGCCTGGGACCCCGATTTAACTAAAACAAGCTTTGGACAAAACCAGCCTCACAGAAGTGGTAGGGATAAGCCCACTGACCACCAGAGAAGGGCCTGGGACCCCAATTTAAGCAAAACAAGCTCTGGACAAAACCAGCCTCACAGAAGTGGTAGGGATAAGCCCACTGACAATCATAGAAGGGTCTAGGACCCTACCATTACAGAAACAGGTAAGCCAAGGAAATGCTTCCTCGTTGCAGTGGCAGAGATCAGTCCACTGGAATTCAGAGAAGGACTTGGGATTTTGCTGATATAGTGAGCGAGTGCCAAGACAAAATCCAAGTTCAAACTCTCAAACACCAGGAGAAGGGAGTCAATCCCGCTGGCATTGTTGTGTAGTATATTGGAAAGTGCAAACCAGTACCAGGAGAATGGAGCCCTTGTCCTGGTCCCGAAATATGACTCTACAAATTGCTAGAACTACAAGCCGAGGGAAGGGAATCATTCCCCCTGGCACCTTTTTGCAAGCGACCATTTTGTGAACGCCATCCGTATAACAGGAGAAGGGAGTCATTCTCCTGGAGAAGGAACTTTCTGTTGGATTATAGTATTCATTAGTTGTAGTGTAAGGGATAGAAGTAGGGTGTGACACAGGACTGTGGACTCTGATTTTGACAGACAGATGCTTTAGAATTAGTTAAGAGATAGGGATAATGAAGGCCCTTTTACTATCAATAAATGTCTGTAGCAATATACATGCCACCATTGTGTCAGCTTCCTTCTTTGACACCCTTATATATGGCACCAGAGTGGGATCTGACTCAACTGATAGAAATTGAGGAATCCCGAGAAGTATATGGTCGGAACAGGAAAGGATTTACCACTTAAGATCCCTAGGAACAAAACACAGTTTAAGACAACAACCCACTACAACTCCCTTAAAGATCCCCTTTGCTTCCTCCCTACCAGGTCGTTCAGATAGTGGAGAGGACCCTCAGAAATCTACCCAAGAGACCTCAGAGATATCAAAAGGGAGACGACCGACTGCAGAAATCCCTAACTTCCTTCTGACTATTCAAGGACCCCCAGTGGGTCTTTAGAATCCCTCTCTTTCCATGGGACAGAGTCCTCGGACGAGTCAGAGGAAAACCAGAAAGAGTCATCCCAGGTAGATGTAACTGGCTCCCTTCCCAGTAGCCAGATAAATGTGAACGAATCCCTGACGTCCCTTCCTTCCCATTCGCCCAAGTCATCAGACGAATCCGAAAGGGAAAAGGAAGATAAAGAGCGTTCAGGGCATTGTGAGGACATGACAACCTCAGACGACTCCCTAAATTCAAGGGCAGATAAAGAGGGGAATAGAGACAAGCAGGAAAAGACTAGCCACAGAGAAAGGAAACTACCAGACTCTCCCATCCAATTTCTTAGTCTACCCATGATACATTACTCGACCGCCTGGTCGCCCATCAGATCCAGGCTGACATAAGATTCTAGGAGAGGCTGCACAAAATAGCATCAAGCCAGCAAAGACCAGTCCTGCCTCATGTGATTCTACAGCCTTATTCGGAGTGTGAAGACCTGGGGAATTTATTTTTTAATTTTGAGAGACTGGCCCAACACGAGAGTAGAGAGAAAAACAAGCACAAGGAGGAGTGTTGAGGAGATGCAGGATGAGCAAATTGGGCAGTATAGTGGGCAGGAGGGGAGAAATGAGGAGATCCCCTTAGTCACAAGACCATTTTGGCTGGTTCAGAAGGTAAACAGGAACAGGTTACTCTGCACCAAAGTCAGGCTCCAAGACATGGGGCCTCATTACGACCTTGGCGGTAGACATGCCTCTATTGGCGGCATGGCTGCCGCCGAAATCACGTCCGGGTTCCCAGAATGGGGAATTACCGGGCCATTCAGAGTTTGGAGGGCCTGGTAATTCCTCCCTCCAGGAACCCGGGCCCAGACCTTCCCCATTCCCATTTCAGCCCCCATAGGGCTGAATGTGAATGGGACAGGGAGCAAACAACAGGCCGATTACGAGTGGCCCGTTGTTTGCTCCCTCTTCCCCTGGTTTTACCAGGCGTCCTTACCGAATCCCGCGACGGGACCTTGTAATGTGGCGGAACGGGTTTAAGGGGTCCGCCTCCTTTTGCGGAGCCCGTTAACTCGTTCCACCAGGGTCGTAATGAGGCCCATAGCCTGTATTATACCGCAGACAAGCAAAGGTGGCTCGGACATTTTAGGGATTAACTTAGCCTGATCTAACCATATCTTCTCCCGCTGCTGAGCCCTAAAGTACAAATACATGTACAGCTTCGAGACCTGAATAAATAGGTCTCCCACAAGTCCAAGATGAAAAGAAGAGACCCCAAAGCGAAAGAACTAGGAGTCAAGATAGAAGTGTGGGGGGTGGCCACCAGGGGGCACATGATGGGTAGCAGCTAGGCGAGTCAGCTCCCGAGACCGAAAAAGGGAGTTTGAGCCCCCCATCTACCTCCCTGGAATGCGGTGTGGCTCCCTCTGGGGAGTTAAGGGTCTGGCGCACCCCGGTCTTATTCTGGATAAGACCAGATGCCGGACTGCCGAGTAAGCCGCGGCTTCGCACCCAGCTGGAGCAGAGACACCAAAAAGGCCCAGCGAGCCGGGGTGAGTGGCTCACTCGTGCCACACAGCACAAAGGAAATAAGAAGGCCCGATGAGGGGGCGGCGATGGCGGACCTCGGTCCCCCGGGCCACAGGTGAACAGGGGCGGGTGGTGAAACACCCCACCCGCCCCAGGATCAAAACTGAAAGTTAACCGGGGGCATAAGGGTCCAGCTAAACCACCCGGTAATGAGGGAGCGCATTCAGCGAGAGGACCAGCAGTGGTATTCCTGGCTTGGGGAGTGGTGTCTGCCCACCCAACCCCGAGACCCTTCCCCAGGGGGGACAGTGGAGGTAGGAAGGTGCCATAGTGAGGAGGCGGTGGGGGGCCGTGCCAATGGAGAGGGTGCTCGGGAGACCCCTCGGCTGGGAGGACCAGGAAGAGGCTAACACAGCGCAGAGCAGGCCGGCACAACAAAAAAAAGGAAAATCTTGTGGAAAAAGACTTTTCTGGAGAGGACCTTCACAAGAGAACATTTGTACGTGAAGGCCAGACAGGGAGTGAAGCCTGGTTGAGCCTCTGGTCTGAGGCAGCAAGGGGCAAGTGGTGAGTTATGGGCGCCCTGGGTTCACTCAGGGTCGTGTCCTCGCCTCAATGTACCCAGCACCCATCAAGAGATGCTGAAAGACTACTGGAGGGACACCGGCCTCCTGGAGGCCCCTCTGTGGGGAGAGTGGTTGCCAGGCCCAGACAAGGGGATGCGGGCAACAAGGTGAGGGCCCCTTCAGGGGAAAGGAGGGGTGTGTGCCCGCCCCGCCGCACAAGCATAGAGACGGCGACGATACACCACGAGTAGTGCTAGGGAGGCATAAGCGCAGGCAGCGTCTGGGGTAAAGTTGAGAGGTGCTTTGAGGAAAACTGTAAGGGCCCAACCACGGGGCGACCTGAGGAATGTGTCAGCGATCGAGTGGAGCAGGTATAGTGGAGAAGGCAGGTCGCAACAAGCTGGTGGGGAGGTGTTGGCCCCCTGGGACAGAACAGGGGCGTGTTCCCGCCTCTCTGCATCACAAGACTAACTACCTCTGAAGAAGCGCAGTGGAGACGACCATGGGGGGGGAGCTCACTTTCCCCAGCGCTGAGGACAGACTGCCCAGGAGCGTGCAGCGCCAGGAACAAGTCCCCCAGACACTATTGATCAAATGGACCTATAACTGTGACTCGCAGAGGACCCCAAGGGGATCTGGCCTGGGAGGAATCACGCTGCAGAAGTTTCAATTCCAAGACCCCGAGGCAACACCCAGCATGGGCTGAACAGCAACGATGGATGACGACCAAGTATCCACAAAGACCTTGTGGCGCTCATGGCAGAAATAAGAAGCATGAGCTCAGTGCTAGGTCAAAGACTCGACAAAATGGAGCGAAGAATGGACTCATTTGAAGATAGGGTTCAGTCCCTTGAAAGCAACCATGCATCACTGGACACTCTAGAGACCCAAATGGACATGCAACTCTCTGAACTCGAAAGGAGGGAAATGGAAGCCAAACTGAAAATCGACGATTTGGAAAACAAGGAGCAAAGAACTACCATCTGTTTCTTTGGGTTCCCTGAAAGAGAGGGAGAGTCGGATAAAAACATTAAGTGCTCCAACCTGGAGGTCCTGAAGCTCATCTTTGAATCTGACGCTATCGATGAGCCCACGATAGACCGAGCCCCCTGTGCCAGGGGAAGCGCCAGTGGCCCACGGTCAGTCCTAGCCCGGTTCCACTATTACATGGAAAAAACAAAGATAATAGAAAAGGCAAGAAAGGCGGCCCCATCGAACATGTATCAGCCAGGATCACAATCTACTAAGATCTATCAACTTTCACACTAGCAAAAAGGAGACAGTGTGGCCCCCTCACCAAATGGCTTACCGAGAAGGGGGTCCGGTATCGCTGGGGCTTCCCGTTCTCAATATCCTCTGAGCCCGAAGGATATTCATACAGACTAGTCACGGAGCAGGACATTCAAAGGGTGATTACCAAACTCATTGAAACCCCAACCCGGTAGCCTGCTGGCCCAGAGGGCGCAAGGTAAAAGGCAAAGAGCCAGGAACCCTTGAGAAAAAGGATAAGAGTCCCCAAGTCACGCAAGTATAAAAATCCAAATACCAGCTTTCAAAAACCAAATTCAGAAGGACCAGCTGAAGGAGAGATTCCGGAAGACGGTGGATAATGTGCTTGGAGAGGACACATGGGGGACGAGGGGACAACAGATAGCGTAAATAAAATAAAATTCAGCGTGTGTCCCTGAGGGTGCGAGGCCTCGAGGAAGAGGGAAGAAAGGGGTAGGACGGGAAGTAGAATCTGGAGGTGTCAAGGGAAGTGGGGCTCAAGAAGGAAAAGGGTTCAACGAGCGGGTGCGACGTGAGGGAGGACCACTGGTTATCCAATCCTGTCGTTCAAGCAGCACCATGGCGGGATTGGATGTCAAGGGGGTGGGGGAGTTTTCAGTCAGTTCATACGTTTGCAACAGTTTGGGGCTGTAGTACTGAAATGGTTCATAATGGTGACACAGGCTCAAGTGGGGAACACACCTCGGCAGGGGTGTCTCGGAAGCGGGAGGAGGCAGATTGAGACTGGGATGAAGGAGCGATGGGATTGACAGGAGAGATGGTCCTCGCCTCCCTCAATGTAAGGGGTCTCAACACACCAGGGAAGAGATCATTAGTTCTGTGAGAATTTCAAATGGCAACACTAGACTGGATGTGTTTACAGGAGACACACTGGCAGAAGGGAAGGGAACCCCAACTGCATGCTAGGGAGGCCAGTGAGTTCTTCGTGGCCTCAGACACAAAGAAAAGGAGAGGGGTCGCTCTCCTGGTATCGGCCCGTTTGGGCTTTCAGGTGGAGGGGGAGCTCTCAGACCAGCATGGGTGATTTATATTTGTAAAGGGGAAACTTAATGGCTCTCAGATAATTGTGGGAATGGTGTATGTCCCGAACACAGGCCAGCAGAGTTCTGGGAGGGTGCCATGTGTTAATATCCCTGCAAAAATATCTCCATACAAGAATGGCGCTGTTTTTTTGCAGCAATATTAACCCATAGAACTTGCGGGGAACTCCCCTGCAGCCCCCATATTTTATTAAAGGGAGCTGGGGACAACCCTGCAATCCCCCACTCCCATTTACCCCATAAATTATCCCCATAAATAATATGGCTTATGGCCTTTCCCGGCGACCATATATATGGCAATATTATTTATGGGATAATATTACCTGATACCGTCTGGGAGTGGGTGAGGGATAAGCTGCTCCTGTTCGTGGAGGGTCAACTGGTGGTGGTTGGGGATTTTAATATGGTGTTAGACCCACTGAGCAGCCGAAAGAGGGTGGGCAGGGAGCACAGCCCCGCCTGACCGAAAGGGGACTCGGACCGATTCAGAAGGGAAACTACAGTCCTGGGCCGGATTGATTCCCTTCCCTCGCCAGCTGAAGGAGAGAGGCCATTCACCTATTTCTCCACAGTACACAGCTCATACCCGCGGATAGACCTAATCCTGGTTGATGCAAACCTGAGAGCCCAGGTAGTGGAGTCCAGGGAAGCCCCTGTCCCTTGGCCAGACCATGACATGGTGAGAGTAGTGCTGGAGAGAGGATGGATGCTCTCCCCCTGAGGGAGCTGGAGATGTAATGCTTTCCTGTTAAGGGACAAAGTAGTGAACCAGGATCTGCTCACAGCGATCGAAGAATACTTTGAGTGCAACGACACTGGGTAAGTCAAGGTTCAGTCCCTATGGGAAGGCTTTAAGGCATCGATAAGGGGAGTCCTTATAAGAATAGTGACCCAGGAAAAGAGGGAAAGGGGTAAACAGGAACAAGCCCTGTGCCAGAAAATAGCCAAACTGTAGTCGGGGGTCCCAGAGAAATCCTGCCCCCCCCCCCACATGGGGTGAATAGACTCCGACAATATAAAACACAGCTAAACGCCATCCTAGTCCAGGAGACAGAAATAAAAACTCCTATTCCTGAAGCAGAAATACCATGAGAAAGGAGAAAAGGCAGATAAGATGCTAGCATAGAGGTTAAGGGAGGAGAGAAAACGGAGGACCATAGGGGGGGCGTAAAAACTAGGGAGGGAAGAATGGCCTATGACCAACAGGGAATTGGAGGGGAATTCGCGGCATACTAGGAGTGACTCTATTCCTCACATTTTGAGCAGCTTGATGCCTTCTTGGGGAGCTTCCCCTCCCTGGGATGGCGAAAGATGTGGCGGAAAACTTAGATAGACCCATAACGATGGAGGAAGTGCATTTGGCCATCAAGTGTATGAAAGCGGTGCCGCTTCCGGGGAGTATGACTTCTCTATGAAATTTTACAAGCTGTTCCACTCCACTCTGGCTCAAAGAAGGCCCACTTCCAGCTGCACCTCCTTAGAGGTATTCTTCCTTTTCCCACCTTCCTCCAGAAGCTCACTGTCTCCAGATCTCTGGTTGTCTCCAGGCTGGATTACTGCAACAGCCTCTTTCTCAATCTACCTAACTCTACTCTTCACCCCCTTCAACTAATCCAGAACAGGGCTGCAAGACTTATCCTTGTTCTTAGGCCAAGGGACTGCATCTCTCTAGCCCTGAAATCCCTCCACTGGCTCCCAGAGGATGAAGGATCAAGTTCAAGACCCTTTGCATCATCCACATGTCTTTCTGGGACCTGCGCCTGCACTATATACAACTCTCTCTGCCTAAATACCTTTTTATCAGAGCCCTTCGCTGAGCTGCCTCGAACTCTGTGAGGGTCAAACGCCTTTCCAAGCTGAGGGTGGGGATAGATCTCTTTCCTCTGCAGGGGCCTCCCTCCGGAAACGGCCTCCCTGCCCTCTCAAACTTGAGTCGGACCACATGAAGTTCTTGAAGCTGCTGTAAGGAACCCATGGTGGCAACTGTAAAGACAGACACAAGTGATCACAGTTCAAGGGCGTTTATTAGACTGCAAAATGTGGGTGGGATAAACGCCAAATCTAAACCTAAATCTAAGATGGAGCAAGCTACGACCATCAAATGAAAATAAGGCAGTCCCAGTGGTGTCATATCAAATAAAAGGGCCTATACTATGAAAACCCTATTGCAAATCCTTACGCTAATTACAAAAAGAGCGTGGGATAGGATTCATAAGAAAGAAAGAAGTGTTCACAAATGATGTGTCAGGATGCAGTAGTCGGGGTCTCCCTTCCCCACGTTATGAGCACAGGATAAGGTGGAACCTCTGAGCACAGCACACTTTTCGGGCTTCCCCAGCACGAGCCGACAGTTCTGCTCTCAACCTTCAAGAACCTTGATGGCCAAGTCTATCTTTCTTGCATAAAGTCTCTTGCCTTCGAGGGTCGGAAAATAACAAACCAAAAAGTTCCTTTTATATAGATCCCTCTCTTCCGGGCGCAGACCCTTCTCAATTCTCAACCTCCCGCTTTTGGGTTCACTATGGCTTTTCCTCGGTTCATGCATCTTAATGTCTTTTTAAACAATTCTTCAGGCTTTGCCCCTTTCTGTCACAATCCTTCTGCCGGGTTCTCTGTTGCCAACTTTATCAATCGTGTCAACCTGTAGGTCAAAGACTTTTGAATGTACAGAGGATTTTGTAAGACTTCTGCATGACCACTTTGACCGTTCCTTTGCGGCCTTCACAAGGCCATCTGGTATTAGCAGTTCCAACAAACACAGGATTCACCAGAGTCTCTTGAGTAAGTACCCACATGGTGCCGGATCCCTCTGCAGCTGGTCTCCCCTTTATCCTAACATTTCTTTGAACTTCCCTTATGTTGCTACTTTGCTTCTTTTGTTCAGCACAGTGCGGTTCTTATCAGTTCTCCCCTCGACTCACCGGCTGTGATGAACTGCTTGGCTTTTCAGCATATCTGAAGTCAAGGCCGGTACCACGGTAGCAGGTGCCTCCCTCAGTCCTGCTTATCAGCGTAGGCACGCTCTGTGTACTGTTGACATCTGCTGCAACAGAGTTGAGCTATTGTCTGTGGTCTTACGATTCCTCCTGCGTAGGTTTCGCGGGTCTGGATCGGAAAGGGCAAGGTAATGTCTCTCCTTGTCAGCCTCTAAATGTTCGTCGCTTTTCTCCTCTTCTTGACTTGCTGTACCTGGATAGGTGTCTCGTTGTGCATTCTGCCTTGCGCATAGTTTGCTTTCGTGCTCCACCTTCAGGCTATGCCCCTTCTTGTTAGCATCCCGCCTTCGGGTTCACTTTTGGAAACCTTCTGTAATACACTGTTCATGCGCTAATTTCACCAAGCGAGATTCATTTCCCTTTGCTTCACAATCATCTGTCCGTCAAAGACTTTTAACAGTACAGAAGAATTTACAGGACCCATGTATGACCACTTTGACCTCTTTTTTGCCTTTTCCCAAGGCCTTCTGGTCACAGTAGTTTCTAACATCGGTAATCGTCCAGAGTTTCCTGTCTGAGCACCCACATGGTGCGGGACTTCTCTGTTGCTGGTTTCCCCTTTTTTCATCAATACCTCTTTAAGCCTTTCACAGTTGAAATTAGCCGTTTGTTACTTTTCGTTCAACACAGTTCAGTTTGATTTCCTTCTGTGGAGGTTTCACGGGCCTTGGTCGGAAAGGGCAAGGTCACTTCTCTCCTTTTCACCTTCTCGGCATGCGCTGTCTTTCTCCTCCTCTTGAACTGCTGTGCTGGGTTAGCTCTCATGTCGTGCAGTTTGCCTTGCTTGTCCTTGGCTATCGTGCTCCACATTTTATCCCTGTGGGGAAGGGAAAGGGCAGTCAGGTGTGTGTGTGATTCTGGTCAATTGCCTGACCATACCTGACCCTTGTATTAGGACATGTTAAGTAAACGGCTCAGTTGTTATTCCATTGACTGTTGTGTGCGAAAGTGTCCATGTTGGAAAAGGGGGGGGGGCAGTGTTTCCGAATATCCTACGTAGTAGGAGGGGGAAAAGGTGTTTAAGGGAGGGGGATTCCGTGTCTCACCCGTCGGTGTTCCCACTTCCACAGCCCAAGGGCCCTCCATCCAGGTGATCCTCCCGCACTGGTCCACCCCCAGGAACTGGCCCCAATAGCGATGGCCGTGTCCTGGCCACCTGGATGACAGATCCCCGGGGACTAGCTAGGGAGACACCTTCAGGTTTCTCACACTGCTCAAGACCTTCCTTTTCTCCTCTGCCTTCTCTCTCTATCTTCCTTGCTAACCTTCTTGTCTGTCTACCCTGACTGGTTGCTTGGTACCTTCAGATCCTGACAGGTTACCAGGCCCCTCCATGACCAGTCTTCCTTCACTGCCTACGGGCCTACTGCACATTTAGGGTCTGTAACTGTACCTCCTACTGCTCCCTGCCTTCCATGCACTTACCGAGAGCTGCGCTGCCCTGGCTGCACTCACTCAGAGTCATGGTTCCCTGACTTCACTTTCCCCTGCCCTCACCCCTGCACTCCCCCCCCCTTTCCCCATTGCACTTTTGTTATTGCACTTGCACGATCCGAATAACACAAGGCCTAGTAGAATTGTTTGCCCTGTCTTCCCTCTGTCTCCCCCTTCCTGTCTTCTAGCGCCTAGAAACACTTGTGTACAGGCGCGTTATAGATACCAAATCATACCATATCATATACCATATCATCATAGATTCTCTATGCTAGAAAACAAACGGGCGCTCGCCAGAATGTCTCACAAATAAACTCTGTCCACCGTCCACATCTATGCTAACCTACTATATGCCCCACACCTATGAAAAGAAAGAAATAGAATTCAGCTTTGAATAGGGAAATTCCCCCTTTGGGTGGATGTTTTTCTGACCCGCACTAAAGAGTTCTCATGGTCTCTTCCAGCTCTTGGTTTTGTAGAACTCTTCTTTTGGTTCAGATAAAGGCCTCATCAGGACGTCTGAACAGTCTCTGGTTTATCCCTTCCCCTGGGATATGACTTTGTGACCTGGATAGTTCAGTTTTCACAACAAAAACAAAGTTCACTCGTTGATCTTCCTGGGCTGTTAACTGTGTTCGCCTTGTGCAGGCTCCAAGTCGGTTCCGCTCTTTTTGATTTCTCCCTTCTTTCACCCCCTTGTGGGGTAGTTGGTTGCTCATCCCTGGGTGGGTCACAGGCCTGATCAGCCCTCCTGTGGTTATTACACTTCTCTCGCCCTCATGCAGTATTGGTATTCTGAGCCCGCTTTGGGTTGTGGGCCTGCTCAGGCCAGTTTGGTTTGTGGCTTCTCTCACCCTCTCGCTGGGTATCCAACTTCTCAGCCCTTTGTGATTCTTAAGCCCAGCTTGGTTTGTTGTTTTTTTACACCCTTCTGAGGAATCTGCTTCTCAGCTCTGCGTGGGCTTTGGGCTTCTTGAGTCCACCTTGGCCAGTCCCTTCTTTCACCCCATTCTGGGCTATTCGACTTCTCAGCCATGTTTGAGCTTTGGGCTTCTTGAGCCTAGCTTGGTCTGTTGCTTGTTTCATACCTTTCTAAGGTATCTGCTTCTCAGCCCTACGTGGGCGTTGGGCTTCTTGAGGTCAGCTTGGTCAGTTGCTTCTTTCAACCCGCTTCTGGGCTATTCGACTTCTCAGCCCTGTGTGGGCTTTGGGCTTCTTGAGCCCGGCTTGGCTAGTCGCTTCTTTCAACCGCTTCTGAGGAATTCGACTTGTCAGCCCTGTGTGAGCTTTGGACTTCTTTAGCCTCGCTTGGTCTGTTCCTTCTTTCACCCCTTTCTAAGGTATCTGCTTCTCAGCCTGCGTGGGCTTTGGGCTTCTTGAGCCTGGCTTGGTCTGTTGCTTCTTTCACCCTGTTCTTGGGTATTCCACTTCACAGCCCTGTGTTGGCTTTGGGCTTCTTTAGCCCAGCTTGGTCTGTTACTTGTTTCATCCCCTTCTGAGGTATTCAACTTCTCAGCCCTGCGTGGGCTTTGTGATTCTTAAGCCCAGCTTGGTTTGTTGCTTTTTTTACACCCTTCTGAGGTATCTGCTTCTCAGCCCTACGTGGGCGTTGGGCTTCTTGAGGTCAGCTTGGTCAGTTGCTTCTTTCAACCCGCTTCTGGGCTATTCGACTTCTCAGCCCTGTGTGGGCTTTGGGCTTCTTGAGCCCGGCTTGTCTATTGCTTGTTTCACCGCCTTCTTGGGTATTCGACTTCACAGCCCTGTGTTGGCTTTGGGCTTCTTTAGCCCAGCTTGGTCTGTTACTTGTTTCATCCCCTTCTGAGGTATTCAACTTCTCAGCCCTGCGTGGGCTTTGTGATTCTTAAGCCCAGCTTGGTTTGTTGCTTTTTTTACACCCTTCTGAGGTATCTGCTTCTCAGCCCTACGTGGGCGTTGGGCTTCTTGAGGTCAGCTTGGTCGGTTGCGTCTTTCAACAGCTTCTGAGGTATTCGACTTCTCAGGCCCGCATGGACTTTGGGCTTCATGAGCCCGGCTTGGTCTACTGCTTCTTTCAACCCCTTCTGAGGTATTCGACTTCTCAGCCTTGCATGGGCTTTGGGCTTCTTGAGGTCGGCTTGGTCTGTTGCTTCTTTCACCCCCTTCTCTGGTATTTTACTTCTCAGCCCTGTGTGGGCTTTGGGCTTCTTGAGCCCAGCTTGGTCTACTGCTTCTTTAACCCCCTTTTTGGGTATTCAACTTCTCAGCCCTGTGTTGGCTTTTGGGCTTCTTGAGCCCGGCTTGGCCAGTCCCTTCTTTAACCCCCTTATGAGGTATCTGCTTCTCAGCTCTGCGTGGGCTTTCAGCTTCTTCGGCCAGGCTTTTGTCTGTTGCTTCTTTCACCCCCTTCTGAGGTATTCAACTTCTCAGCCCTGCGTGGGCTTTGGGCTTCTTGAGCCCAGCTTGCCCAGTCCCTTCTTTCACCCCATTCTGGGCTATTCGACTTCTCAGCCCTGTGTGGACTTTGTGATTCTTAAGCCCAGCTTGGTTTGTTGCTTTTTTTACACCCTTCTGAGGTATCTGCTTCTCAGCTCTGCGTGGGCTTTGGGCTTCTTGAGTCCGCCTTGGCCATTCCCTTCTTTCACCCCATTCTGGACTATTCGACTGCTCAGACTTGTGTGGGCTTTGGGCTTCTTGAGTCCGGCTTAGCCAGTCCCTTCTTGCACCCCATTCTGGGCTATTCGACTTCTCAGCCCTGTGTGAGCCTTGGACTTCTTTAGCCTGGCTTGGTCTGTTGCTTGTTTCATCCCTTTCTAAGGTATCTGCTTCTCAGCCCTACGTGGGTGTTGGGCTTCTTGAGGTCAGCTTGGTCGGTCGCGTCTTTCAACCACTTCTGAGGTATTCGACTTCTCAGCCTTGCGTGGACTTTGGGCTTCTTGAGCCCGGCTTGGTCTACTGCTTCTTTAACCCCCTTCTGGGGTATTCGACTTCTCAGCCCTGTGTGGGTTTTGGGCCTCTTGAGCCTGGCTTGGCCATTCGCTTCTTTCACCGCCTTCTGAGGTATTTGACATCTCAGCCTTGCATGGGCTTTGGGCTTCTTGAGGTCAGCTTGGTCAGTTGCTTCTTTCACCTCCTTCTGGGGTATTCGACTTCTCAGCCCTGCGGGGGCTTTGGGCTTCTTGGTTCTAGCTTGCCCAGTCCCTTCTTTCACCCCATTCTGGGCTATTCGACTTCTCAGCCCTGTGTGGGCTTTGTGATTCTTAAACCCAGCTTGCTTTGTTGTTTTTTTTACACCCTTCTGAGGTATCTGCTTCTCAGCTCTGCGTGGGCATTGGGCTTCTAGAGCCCGGCTTGGCTAGTCGCTTCTTTCAACCGCTTCTGAGGTATTCGACTTGTCAGCCCTGTGTGAGCTTTGGACTTCTTTAGCCTCGCTTGGTCTGTTGCTTTTTTCATCCCTTTCTAAGGTATCTGCTTCTCAGCCCTACGTGGGCGTTGGGCTTCTTGAGGTCAGCTTGGTCGGTCACGTCTTTCAACCGCTTCTGAGGTATTCGACTTCTCAGCCCTGCGTGGACTTTGGGCTTCTTGAGGTCGGCTTGGTCTGTTGCTTCTTTCACCCCCTTCTGAGGTATTTGACTTCTCAGCCTTGCATGGGCTTTGGGCTTCTTGAGGTCGGCTTGGTCAGTTGCTTCTTTCACCCCCTTCTGGGGTATTCGACTTCTCAGCCCTGCGTGGGCTTTGGGCTTCTTGAGCCCGGCTTGGCCAGTCCCTTCTTTCACCCCCTTCTGAGGTATTCGACTTCTCAGCCTTGCATTGCCTTAGGGCATCTTGAGGTTGGCTTGGTCTGTTGCTTCTTTCACCCCCTTCTGAGGTATTCGACTTCTCAGCCCTGCGTGGGCTTTGGGCTTCTTGAGCCCAGCTTGGTCTACTGCTTCTTTAACCCCTTTCTGGGGTATTCGACTTCTCAGCCGTGCATGGGGTTTGGGCTTCTTGAGCCCGGCTTCGTCTATTGCTTCTTTCACCCCCTTCTCGGGTATTCGACGTCACAGCCCTGTGTTGACTTTGGGCTTCTTTAGCCCAGCCTGGTCTGTTGCTTGTTTCATCCCCTTCCGAGGTGTCTGCTACTCAACTCTGTGTGGTTTTTGGGCTTCTTGAGCCCAGCTTTTGTCTGTTGCTTCTTTCACCTCCTTCAGGGGTATTCGACTTCTTAGCCCTGTGTGGGCTTTGGGCTTCTTGAGCCCAGCTTGGTCTACTGCTTCTTTAACCCGCTTTTGTGGTATTTGACTTGTCCGCCCATTGTTGGCTTTGGGCTTATTTAGCCCACCTTGGTCGGTTGCTTCTTTCACCCCCTTCTGTGGTATTTGACTTCTCAGCCTTGCGTGGGCTTTGGGCTTCTGGAGTCGGCTTGGCCAGTCCCTTCTTTCACCCCATTCTGGGCTATTCGACTTCTCAGCCTTGCATGGGCTTTGGGCTTCTTGAGCCCGGCTTGGTTGGTTGCTTGTTTCATCCCCTTCTGGCGTATTTGTCTTCCTAGCCATGCATGGGCTTTGGGCTTCTTGAGCCCAGCTTGGTTGGTTGTTTCATCCCCTTCTGGGATATTCGACTTCTCAGCCATGCATGGGCTATGGGCTTCTGTGTGGGCTTTGGGCTTCTTGTGCCCGGCTTGGTCTGTTGCTTCTTTCACCCCATTCTGGGCTATTCGACTTCTCAGCCCTGCGTGGGCTTTGGACTTCTTTAGCCCAGCATGGTTTGTTGCTTGTTTCATCCCCTTCTGGGGTATTCGACTTCTCAGCCCTGCGTGGGATTTGGGCTTCTTGAGCCTGGCTTGGTTGGTTGCTTGTTTCATCCCCTTCTGGGGTATTCGACTTCTCAGCCATGCATGGACTTTGGGCTTCTTGAGCCCAGCTTGGCCAGTCGCTTCTTTCACCCCATTCTGGGCTATTTGACTTGTCAGCTCTGCGTGGGCTTTGGGCTTCTTGAGCCTGGCTTGGTCTGTTGCTTCTTTCACCCTGTTCTTGGGTATTCCACTTCACAGCCCTGTGTTGGCTTTGGGCTTCTTTAGCCCAGCTTGGTCTGTTACTTGTTTCATCCCCTTCTGAGGTATTCAACTTCTCAGCCCTGCGTGGGCTTTGTGATTCTTAAGCCCAGCTTGGTTTGTTGCTTTTTTTACACCCTTCTGAGGTATCTGCTTCTCAGCCCTACGTGGGCGTTGGGCTTCTTGAGGTCAGCTTGGTCAGTTGCTTCTTTCAACCCGCTTCTGGGCTATTCGACTTCTCAGCCCTGTGTGGGCTTTGGGCTTCTTGAGCCCGGCTTGTCTATTGCTTGTTTCACCGCCTTCTTGGGTATTCGACTTCACAGCCCTGTGTTGGCTTTGGGCTTCTTTAGCCCAGCTTGGTCTGTTACTTGTTTCATCCCCTTCTGAGGTATTCAACTTCTCAGCCCTGCGTGGGCTTTGTGATTCTTAAGCCCAGCTTGGTTTGTTGCTTTTTTTACACCCTTCTGAGGTATCTGCTTCTCAGCCCTACGTGGGCGTTGGGCTTCTTGAGGTCAGCTTGGTCGGTTGCGTCTTTCAACAGCTTCTGAGGTATTCGACTTCTCAGGCCCGCATGGACTTTGGGCTTCATGAGCCCGGCTTGGTCTACTGCTTCTTTCAACCCCTTCTGAGGTATTCGACTTCTCAGCCTTGCATGGGCTTTGGGCTTCTTGAGGTCGGCTTGGTCTGTTGCTTCTTTCACCCCCTTCTCTGGTATTTTACTTCTCAGCCCTGTGTGGGCTTTGGGCTTCTTGAGCCCAGCTTGGTCTACTGCTTCTTTAACCCCCTTTTTGGGTATTCAACTTCTCAGCCCTGTGTTGGCTTTTGGGCTTCTTGAGCCCGGCTTGGCCAGTCCCTTCTTTAACCCCCTTATGAGGTATCTGCTTCTCAGCTCTGCGTGGGCTTTCAGCTTCTTCGGCCAGGCTTTTGTCTGTTGCTTCTTTCACCCCCTTCTGAGGTATTCAACTTCTCAGCCCTGCGTGGGCTTTGGGCTTCTTGAGCCCAGCTTGCCCAGTCCCTTCTTTCACCCCATTCTGGGCTATTCGACTTCTCAGCCCTGTGTGGACTTTGTGATTCTTAAGCCCAGCTTGGTTTGTTGCTTTTTTTACACCCTTCTGAGGTATCTGCTTCTCAGCTCTGCGTGGGCTTTGGGCTTCTTGAGTCCGCCTTGGCCATTCCCTTCTTTCACCCCATTCTGGACTATTCGACTGCTCAGACTTGTGTGGGCTTTGGGCTTCTTGAGTCCGGCTTAGCCAGTCCCTTCTTGCACCCCATTCTGGGCTATTCGACTTCTCAGCCCTGTGTGAGCCTTGGACTTCTTTAGCCTGGCTTGGTCTGTTGCTTGTTTCATCCCTTTCTAAGGTATCTGCTTCTCAGCCCTACGTGGGTGTTGGGCTTCTTGAGGTCAGCTTGGTCGGTCGCGTCTTTCAACCACTTCTGAGGTATTCGACTTCTCAGCCTTGCGTGGACTTTGGGCTTCTTGAGCCCGGCTTGGTCTACTGCTTCTTTAACCCCCTTCTGGGGTATTCGACTTCTCAGCCCTGTGTGGGTTTTGGGCCTCTTGAGCCTGGCTTGGCCATTCGCTTCTTTCACCGCCTTCTGAGGTATTTGACATCTCAGCCTTGCATGGGCTTTGGGCTTCTTGAGGTCAGCTTGGTCAGTTGCTTCTTTCACCTCCTTCTGGGGTATTCGACTTCTCAGCCCTGCGGGGGCTTTGGGCTTCTTGGTTCTAGCTTGCCCAGTCCCTTCTTTCACCCCATTCTGGGCTATTCGACTTCTCAGCCCTGTGTGGGCTTTGTGATTCTTAAACCCAGCTTGCTTTGTTGTTTTTTTTACACCCTTCTGAGGTATCTGCTTCTCAGCTCTGCGTGGGCATTGGGCTTCTAGAGCCCGGCTTGGCTAGTCGCTTCTTTCAACTGCTTCTGAGGTATTCGACTTGTCAGCCCTGTGTGAGCTTTGGACTTCTTTAGCCTCGCTTGGTCTGTTGCTTTTTTCATCCCTTTCTAAGGTATCTGCTTCTCAGCCCTACGTGGGCGTTGGGCTTCTTGAGGTCAGCTTGGTCGGTCACGTCTTTCAACCGCTTCTGAGGTATTCGACTTCTCAGCCCTGCGTGGACTTTGGGCTTCTTGAGGTCGGCTTGGTCTGTTGCTTCTTTCACCCCCTTCTGAGGTATTTGACTTCTCAGCCTTGCATGGGCTTTGGGCTTCTTGAGGTCGGCTTGGTCAGTTGCTTCTTTCACCCCCTTCTGGGGTATTCGACTTCTCAGCCCTGCGTGGGCTTTGGGCTTCTTGAGCCCGGCTTGGCCAGTCCCTTCTTTCACCCCCTTCTGAGGTATTCGACTTCTCAGCCTTGCATTGCCTTAGGGCATCTTGAGGTTGGCTTGGTCTGTTGCTTCTTTCACCCCCTTCTGAGGTATTCGACTTCTCAGCCCTGCGTGGGCTTTGGGCTTCTTGAGCCCAGCTTGGTCTACTGCTTCTTTAACCCCTTTCTGGGGTATTCGACTTCTCAGCCGTGCATGGGGTTTGGGCTTCTTGAGCCCGGCTTCGTCTATTGCTTCTTTCACCCCCTTCTCGGGTATTCGACGTCACAGCCCTGTGTTGGCTTTGGGCTTCTTTAGCCCAGCCTGGTCTGTTGCTTGTTTCATCCCCTTCCGAGGTGTCTGCTACTCAACTCTGTGTGGTTTTTGGGCTTCTTGAGCCCAGCTTTTGTCTGTTGCTTCTTTCACCTCCTTCAGGGGTATTCGACTTCTTAGCCCTGTGTGGGCTTTGGGCTTCTTGAGCCCAGCTTGGTCTACTGCTTCTTTAACCCGCTTTTGTGGTATTTGACTTGTCCGCCCATTGTTGGCTTTGGGCTTATTTAGCCCACCTTGGTCGGTTGCTTCTTTCACCCCCTTCTGTGGTATTTGACTTCTCAGCCTTGCGTGGGCTTTGGGCTTCTGGAGTCGGCTTGGCCAGTCCCTTCTTTCACCCCATTCTGGGCTATTCGACTTCTCAGCCTTGCATGGGCTTTGGGCTTCTTGAGCCCGGCTTGGTTGGTTGCTTGTTTCATCCCCTTCTGGCGTATTTGTCTTCCTAGCCATGCATGGGCTTTGGGCTTCTTGAGCCCAGCTTGGTTGGTTGTTTCATCCCCTTCTGGGATATTCGACTTCTCAGCCATGCATGGGCTATGGGCTTCTGTGTGGGCTTTGGGCTTCTTGTGCCCGGCTTGGTCTGTTGCTTCTTTCACCCCATTCTGGGCTATTCGACTTCTCAGCCCTGCGTGGGATTTGGGCTTCTTGAGCCTGGCTTGGTTGGTTGCTTGTTTCATCCCCTTCTGGGGTATTCGACTTCTCAGCCATGCATGGACTTTGGGCTTCTTGAGCCTGGCTTGGTTGGTTGCTTGTTTCATCCCCTTCTGGGGTATTCGACTTCTCAGCCATGCATGGACTTTGGGCTTCTTGAGCCCAGCTTGGTCTGTTGCTTCTTTCACCCCATTCTGGGCTATTCGACTTCTCAGCCCTGCGTGGGATTTGGGCTTCTTGAGCCTGGCTTGGTTGGTTGCTTGTTTCATCCCCTTCTGGGGTATTCGACTTCTCAGCCCTGCGTGGGATTTGGGCTTCTTTAGCCCAGCATGGTTTGTTGCTTGTTTCATCCCCTTCTGGGGTATTCGACTTCTCAGCCCTGCGTGGGATTTGGGCTTCTTGAGCCTGGCTTGGTTGGTTGCTTGTTTCATCCCCTTCTGGGGTATTCGACTTCTCAGCCATGCATGGACTTTGGGCTTCTTGAGCCCAGCTTGGCCAGTCGCTTCTTTCACCCCATTCTGGGCTATTTGACTTGTCAGCTCTGCGTGGGCTTTGGGCTTCTTGAGCCTGGCTTGGTCGGTTGCTTCTTTCACATCCTTCTGGGGTATTTGACTTCTCAGCCCTGCGTGATCTTTGGACTTCTTCAGCCTGGCTTGGTATGTTGCTTGTTTCATCCCTGTCTAAGGTATCTGCTTCTCAGCCCTACATGGGCCTTTGGGCTTCTTGAGGTCAGCTTGGTAGGTTGCTTCTTTCACCCCGCTTCTGGGCTATTCGACTTCTCAGCCCTGTGTGGGCTTTGGGCTTCTTGAGCCCGGCTTGGCTAGTTGCTTCTTTCAACCCCTTCTGGGGTATTCAACTTCTCATCCCTGTGTGGACTTTGGGATTCTTGAGCCCGGCTTGGCTAGTCCCTTCTTTCACCCCATTATGGGCTATTTGACTTGTCAGCCCTGTGTTGGCTTTGGGCTTCTTTAGCCCAGCTTGGTCTGTTGCTTGTTTCATCCCCTTCTGAGGTATCTCCTTCTCAGCCTGGCGTGGGATTTGGGCTTCTTGAGGTCGGCTTGGTCTACTGCTTCTTTAACCCCCTTCTGGGGTATTCGACTTCTCAGCCCTATGTGGGGTTTGGGCGTCTTGAGCCCGGCTTGGCCAGTCCCTTCTTTCACCACCTTCTGAGGTATTCGACTTCTCAGCCTTCTATGCGCTTAGGGCTTCTTCAGGTCGGCTTGGTCTGTTGCTTCTTTCACCCCCTTCTGAGGTATTCAACTTCTCAGCCCTGCATGGGCTTTGGGCTTCTTGATCCCAACTTGGTCTGTTGCTTCTTTCACCCCGTTCTTGGGTATTGCACTTCTTAGACCTGCATGGGCTTTGGGTTTCTTGAGCCTGGCTTCGTCTATTGCCTCTTTAACCCCCTTCTGGGGTATTCATCTTCTCAGCCCTGTGTGGGCTTTGAGCTTCTTTACCCTGGCTTGGCCTGTTGCTTCTATCACCTTGTCCTGGGATATTCCAGTTGTTAGCCCAGTGTGAGCTACAGGTCTTCTCAGCCCAGTTTGGTCTCTTACTTCTCTCACCCCTTGCTGGGACATTCAGGTCTCTAGCTTTGTGTGGGCTATAGACTTGCTCAGCCCAGTTTGATCTGGTGCTTCTCTCGCATCTTTGTGGGGTATTCTGCTCCTTAGCCCAGTGTGGGTTTCAGGCTTCTTTAAACCGGTTTGGTCTGTTGCTTCGATCACACCCTCCTGGTGTGTTCTGGTAGTTATCCTGGGTGGGCTACTCAGCCTGGATTGATTTCTAAGTTCTCTCCCCCCCTCCTGGGGTACTTGTATTGTTAGCCCAGCATGGGCTCAGTTGCTGCCTCACCGCCCTCCAGCTGCTCCTCGAATAATGCTGCGTAGCTTCTCTACAGAAGCAGTGCTTTGTAGTGGAGGCAATCTCTCTGGCCTGTGTGGATCCGTATCCTTGGCTTTGCTCTGGTCTGCTCGGTCGGCTGTTCCACATTGCTTCTCCTTTCTCTGGACTTCTGCATTGGTGGCCATTACTTTTCATATTCTTCGGTTCTGCTTCCTTCCTCAGTGGTCCCCAGTTTGTTGGGGTTTCCGCCTTTGTTGGTGCAGCAGCTCTCCGTGGATTGCCTCGGTTCTCCACCCACCACGCCGACTGTGTGGTTCTCAGCTTCCTATGAGAGATCGATTCCCTTCTCTGCTTGGGCTAGAGTTTCTCGCCCTCCGGCTGATTCTCCCCTCCTCGGTTAGCCTTCAGCTGTATTTTGGTTGATCCATGGAATGGAAGGTGAAATTCAGTTGGTACTGTTCTTCTTCAAGAGGAGATTGAAAAAACAGATCAGAAATCAATCAAGCCATGCACTTTAAAGGGGCCCTGTACCTGTTGCCAATGTTCAATTCCCCCCCCCCAAAAAAAAAACATTGGGGAGTTTGAAGTGTAGGGAGGTGGGATAGAATCCTTACTTGGGGTTTCCTTGTCCCCGGGAGCAGGGGACTCACACCCAGTGGGATTGAGCTTGTTGTGAGGGGTCAGCAATACAAAGCACTTCACTTTTGGATGATTGTTCAAAATATGACATTTTATTAAATTATAAACGTTATCATCAGACACCTCACTATTCCTACACTCACAAGGATTTCCCTGCCTAACAAAACTAAGGGGCAACACTCTATCATAGGATGTCTGGCCCTCACACTTAAACATCAAATACATAATGATATGCATGGCAAGTCATAGTAACATCAGCAATGATATTCACACAACCTGGGTGAACTCCCCTTCCTCTGGTTTCAAGATAACCCAATTCAACGTTCAAAAGGGAAAGAAGAAACACGGAAATCCGGATTTTGTGATACAGTCTTAATCCAGTTATTGACTCCTTCAATGTTAAAATAATGTCCCGTTAACCAAAGTTCAAACAGCAGCAAAGCTTTTCTTCTTGGTGATAAGAAAGACTTTCCACTTCCTTAAAATAGCATCAATGTCATTCCCAGCCACAGTGCATTCAATTTGCGGTATTTCAACACCTTCAAATAAGCAAGGCACTCGTCCTCTGAACAGAGGGGCAACCTCTTTGCCTCGCTTGTCTGTCTGCAACAATGTGCCACCACAAATTCAGCATTGTGTAATTTGAAACAGTTTTCAGATAGAACAAGAATCATTTTGGGTACTTCAGCACCTCCAGGTAAGCAAGGCACTCTTCCTCTGAACCTCCTGTTTCAGAGGGGAAGCATCTTTGCCTTTCGTGTCTGTCATCAGCTATCTAGAGCTTATAAATCCTCTTTTTAGGGGCTGTGTGGGTGAGGACAACTTAACACAACTTAGACAATAGCCCACAAAACAGCTTCCTTTTCCTTCTGTTATGGCGAGATTCCTAGATGCCTGCAGACCTAATCATGTTTGACCCCTTGACCATCATAAACGGGGGCAAATAAACATGTATTATCAAAATATATACATATTTTAGTTTTATCAAAAACAATCACAAACAAAAATGCATTTCTATAAAATCAACAGCATAATCAAAATTCATACTAACAATGACATCTACATATATATGTACAACTCATATTGTGGAAAAGCATACAATGCCGGCTCCTCTATGTTTGTGTGGAAAGGTAATTAATATCTCTACCACTGTTCTTTCTAATACTGCCTCTTGTCTTATGAGGGCAAGAAAATGTGCCTACACTAACAATATGTGTTTCTAGGACCAAAAGCAATTTGAAGGAAATGCACACAAACTCAATTTCAATTGCATTTCCTGTTGGTGCTGTCTTCAGGGCACTCAATCTTTTGCATATGTTCCCATTTCTTCGTATGCCATCGCGCAATGTTAGCCATACTCTTAGTTGTCTAAAAACAAACAAACAAAATAATCTTTTTTTTAATAAAAAACATGATTACTATAACTTACAGTCTGACAAATATATTACGGCATCTCTTTCGTCTTCACCTCTATTTCTTTTTTAACAGAAGGCTACGTTTATTTTAGGTATCATTATTACCCAAAGGGAAGTTTATCCCTGAACAATACTTGTCAATAGCTCACTGTTACTATTCCCCCTGTGTTTTAACACATTCACTATTCAACATCTCTTACATAATGGATAAAAATACCTTTCTCATTGCTCCTCAACCGTAACAGGTTTTGTAACTGCCCCGTATTGTTGTTGTTCTGAAAAGCCTCTATGGGTAAATGTCCCCAAATGCAGACTTAGCTCTAAAGGCGAAGAAAAGATGTCATTATCTGTATATGTTTGTAAGAGGACGTAATCTCTCTAACACTGCGGCGCTGTCACCCCAGCGCTGCCGTAACCCGGAACTATGCTTACCAGCTCCGGTAGGTAGTAACAGGGACCTTTTCGTTTTCAATGCGCATGAATCGCTTTACTTTTCATCTCACTCCGACTTTCTTTGGCCGTGTGTAAACCTCCACATAGTCCTAATAAAATAATCGGGAAATGGGTATCAGTAACACGCGGGAGCACAAGACTTCCACACGCTTACGCTAACCCAGCGAGCAAATCTCACCTGGTACGATCTATTCTCTTCAGATCTGTTTCCTTTTCTCACACCGCGGCCACTCGATCAGGAGAAAGCAGGGTGATTCAGTGCTCGTCACGTGACGCTTAAAAAGCATGTGACGCGATGACGTGTGGTGTCCGGAGCCTCTTAATAGAATCTTCTACCTATTGCATACGCCATATTGGAACAACTAAATGTAACCATAAGGTATACCCATTATTCTTATTTGTTTTTTGTTGTCGTATCGTGCAAGTCGTACAAGCTCATAAAATACGACAAGCAAGCGTCACGTCATGAACATTTACTTTAAGCCAAAAACCTGCTGATTTTTTTGAAAAACATTTTCAAAAAAATGACATGGTTGGCCAAAAAAGCGTTTACTATGTCACAAGAACGTGTCATATGAGGCCATTACAGATTGCTAGAAGAAGTGTAAATATTTCTTATTTTCTATGATGGATGAACAGAGCCCATTCAATGGAAACATTTAAACCGTGTTTTACGGTGTCCAATGAATAGATCCATTTCTGTTCTGCCTGCCTTAGCTGTAGGTCTCTGTTACCGCCTCTAGGCTGAGGAAGAATCATTTCAATTATGAACCAATGGATGTCTTCTACACTGTGGTGAGCAGATTTAAAGTGTGCTACCAAAGGTTTTTCTGCTACACAATTTTTCACGCAGGATCTGTGCTCGCAGCTTCTCTGCCGGATTGGTCTCTTAGTTTTGCCCACATATAACAATCCACATGGGCATCTTATACCATATACTTCCCACTTGCTATTACAGTTGGTAAAATGTCTCAAATTCCAGTTTTTATCTTTCAACACCACGCTCTTCATATCAAATGCGCAGGGTAGAAGATTCTGTTAAGAGGCTCCGGACACCACACGTCATCGCGTCACACGCTTTTTAAGTGTCACGTGACGAGCACTGAATCACCCTGCTTTCTCCTGAGCGAGTGGCCGCGGCGTGAGAAAAGGAAACAGATCTGAAGAGAATAGATCGTACCAGGTGAGATTTGCTCGCTGGGTTAGCGTAAGCGTGTGGAAGTCTTGTGCTCCCGCGTGTTACTGATACCCATTTTCCGATTATTTTATTAGGACTATGTGGAGGTTTACACACGGCCAAAGAAAGTTGCAGCGAGATGAAAACTAAAGCAATGAGAAAGGTATTTTTATCCATTATGTAAGAGATGTTGAATAGTGAATGTGTTAAAACACAAGGTGAATAGTAACAGTGAGCTATTGACAAGTATTTTTCAGGGATAAACTTCCCTTTGGGTAATAATGATACCTAAAATAAACGTAGCCTTCTGTTAAAAAAGAAATAGAGGTGAAGACGAAAGAGATGCCGTAATATATTTGTCAGACTGTAAGTTATAGTAATCACGTTTTTCATAAAAAAAAGACTATTTTGTTTGTTTGTTTTTAGACAACTAAGAGTATGGCTAACATTGCGTGATGGCATACGAAGAAATGGGAACATATGCAAAAGATTGAGTGCCCTGAAGACAGCACCAACAGGAAATGCAATTGAAATTGAGTTTGTGTGCATTTTCTTCAAATTGCTTTTGGTCCTAGAAACACATATTGTTAGTGTAGGCACATTTTCTTGCCCTCATAAGACAAGGGGGCAGTATTAGAAAGAACAGTGGTAGAGATATTAATTACCTATCCACACAAACATAGAGGAGCCTGCATTGTATGCTTTTCCACAAAATGAGTTGAACGTATATATGTAGATGTCATTGTTAGTATGAATTTTGATTATGCTGTTGATTTTATAGAAATGCATTTTTGTTTGTGATTGTTTTTGATAAAACTAAAATATGTAAATTTTTTGATAATACATGGTCATTTGCCCCCGTTTATGATGGTCAAGGGGTCAAACATGATTAGGTCTGCAGGGATCTAGGGATCTCGCCATAACACAAGGAAATGGAAGCTGTTTTTCGGGCTATTGTCTTTGTTGCTTTCGTGTCTGTCTACACCATGGGTGGACAACATACGGCCCGCGGGCCAGTTGCGGCCTGCCATGCCGTTTTGTAGACTAGACAGATGTGAGGGTAACCAGACCACATTCTAAGTCACTATTGTTTACTAACCCCACCAGAAAGCAGTGATTGTAAAGAACTAATGTATGAAGTCAACTAATGAGCCTTCAATACCTAATAACCCCGGTCATCACGGGCAAGCAAAACGTTTGTGTTGTTTTTCTCGTCTTTGGTAATAGCGATGTGATGCTATTTTTTACCACGTAAATAAAAAAGTGTATTTCTAATTCAAAAAATACTGGGTGCCTCTCGTGTGTACAGACAATTTGCTATGATCTGTAAGAAGTGTGCTGGGTCCACAACCAGGCCAGTGATAGACAGGTGGGGAATCCTAAGTCCTTTGTTCTTTACGTCGCCACAACCCCTCTTGACTCAGGCCCCCCTTATCAAAAAGAGGAACACATTACCCCCAGATATCACAATCGTTTTGTACGGCCCGCCAGGAACAAAGACTTTCCTAATGGAGGGCGGCCCGCAAGCAGCATCGGCCGCCCTCTATTAGGAAAGTCTTTGTTGTCTTCCGGGCCGGACAAAACACTGGCCCTCATTGATTCAGTGCACATGACACCCCGCAGCTCCTACGAGCCACGCAGTGTGTGTGTGCTGCACCAATGGAGTGCCAGCACTACGGCTGGCATGGCCAGTAAGGCTTGATGCCGGAAAGCATTTCAGCCTTGTCATGCCCACGCCAGCCGTAGTGCCAGAGGCCTCGCCAGCATTCCAGCACGTCTGGTAAGTACATGGTGGGGGGGCTGTATGTTTGTGTGTGTGTCTGTCTCGGGTCTGTACTGACTGTGTTTTTTGTTTTTGTATGTATGTTGAGATGCGGGGGTGGGGGAGTGTGTCAGGGATGCCTGAATGTTTTTGTGTGCAAGTGCAGTGTGTGTTGAGATGCGGAGGGGTGTGTGTGTCGGGTCTGCCTGAATGTGTTTGTCTGCAAGTGCTTTGTGTGTTGAGATGCAGAGGGGGGGGGTGTGTCAGGTCTGCCTGAATGTGTTTGTGTGCAAGTGCAGTGTGTGTTGAGATGCAGAGGGGGGGGTGTGTGTCGGGTCTGCCTGAATGTGTTTGTGTGCAAGTGCAGTGTGTGTTGAGATGTGGAGGGGGAGGCGGTGTCGGGTCTGCCTGAATGTGTTTGTGTGCAAGTGCAGTGTGTGTTGAGATGCAGAGGGGGGGTGTGTGTCGGGTCTGCCAGAATGAATGTGTTTGTGTGCAAGTGCAGTGTGTGTTGTGATGTGGAGGGGGGTGTGTGTCGTGTCTGCCTGAATGTGTTTGTGTGCAAGTGCAGTGTGTGTTGAGATGCGGAGGGGGTGTGTGTGTCGGGTCTGCCTGAATGTGTTTGTGTGCAAGTTCAGTGTATGTTGAGATGTGGGGGTGGGGTGTGTGTCGGGTCTGCCTGAATGTGTTTGTGTGCAGGTTCAGTGTATGTTGAGATGCGGGAGTGGGGTGTGTGTCGGGTCTGCCTGAATGTGTTTGTGTGCAAGTTCAGTGTATGTTGAGATGCGGGGGTGGGGTTTGTGTCGGGTCTGCCTGAATGTGTTTGTGTGCAAGTTCAGTGTATGTTGAGATGCGGGGGGGGGGTGTGTGTCGGGTCTGCCTGAATGTGTTTGTGTGCAAGTTCAGTGTATGTTGAGATGCGGGGGTGGGGTGTGTGTCGTGTCTGCCTGAATGTGTTTGTGTGCAAGTGCAGTGTATGTTGAGATGCTGGGGGGGAGGCGGGTGTCGGGTCTGCCTGAATGTTTGTTGTTGTGTGAAAGTGCATGTTGAGATGTGGGTGTGGGGGGTGTGTCGGGTCTGCCTGAATGTTTGTTTTTGTGTGCAAGTTCAGTTTATGTTGAGATGCGGGGGTGGGGTGAGTGGCGGGTTTGCCTGAATGTGTTTGTGTGCAAGTGCAGTGTATGTTGAGATGCTGGGGGGTTTGGTGGGGTCGGGTCTGCCTGAATGTTTGTTGTTGTTGTGTGCACGTTCAGTGTATGTTGAGATGCGGGATGGGGGGTCCGGGCCTGTATGCGTGCATGCTTGTGAGTTTGTTTGTTGAGTTGGGGGTGGGGGGTTCAGGTCTGTATGGATGCATGGTGTTTGCTTGTGAGTTTGTATGGTGAGTTGGGGGTGGGGGTCTGCATGGGTGCATGGTGTATGATTGTGAGTTTGTGTGCTGAGTTGGGGGTTCGGGTCTGTATGGGTGCATGGTGTATGCTTGTGGGTTTATGTGCTGAGTTGGGGGTAGGGGGTTTGGGTGCATGGTGTATGCTTGTGAGTTTGTGTGCTGAGATGGGGTGGGGGGTTTGGGTCTGTATGGGTGCATGGTGTATGCTTGTGAGTTTGTGTGCTGAGTTGGGGGTGGGGGTTCGTGTCTGTATGGGTGCATAGTGTATGCTTGTGGGTTTGTGTGCTGAGTTGGGGGTGGGAGGTTTGGGTCTGTATGGGTGCATGGTGTATGCTTGTGAGTTTGTGTGCTGAGTTGGGGGTGGGGGGTTCGGGTCTGTATAGGTGCATGGTGTATGTTTGTGGGTTTGTGTGCTGAGTTGGGGGCTTGTGTTTGTATGGGTGCATGGTGTATGCTTGCGAGTTTGTGTGCTGAGTTGGGGATGGGGGGTTGGGGTCTGTATGAGTATGTATGCATGGTGCATGATTGGTGGCATGGGGCATAGTGTTTGGTTGGGGGTGGGGGCCATGGGGCATAGTGTTTGCTTGAGCGGTGGGTGTCTTGGGCATAGTGTTTGCTTGAGGGGTGAGTGTCATGGGGCATAGTGTTTGTTTGAGGAGTGGGGGCCATAGGGCATAGTGTTTGCTTGAGGGGTGGATGTCTTGGGGCATAGTGTTTTCTTGAGGGGTAGGTGTCTTGGGGCATAGTGATTGCTTGAGGGGTGGGTTTGCTTGAGGGGTGGGTGTCTTGGGGCATAGTGTTTGCATGAGGGGTTGGTTTGCTTGAGAGGTGGGTGTCTTGGGGCATGGTGTTTGCTTGAGGGGTGGGTGTCTTGGGGCATAGTGTTTGCTTGAGGGGTGGGTGTCTTGGGGCATAGTGTTTGCATGAGGGGTGGGTGTCTTGGGGCATAGTGTTTGCATGGGGGTGGGTGTCTTGGGGCATAGTGTTTGCATGAGCGGTGGGTGTCATGGGGCATAGTGTTTGGTTGAGGGGTTGGGGCCATGGGGCATAGTGTTTGCTTGAGGGGTGGGTGTCTTGGGGCATAGTGTTTGCTTGAGGGGTGGGTTTGCTTGAGGGGTGGGTGTCTTGGGGCATAGTGTTTGCATGAGGGGTGGGTGTCTTGGGGCAAAGTGTTTGGTTGAGGAGTGGGAGCCATGGGGCATAGTGTTTGGTTGAGGGGTGGGGGCCATGGGGCATAGTGTTTGCTTGAGGGGTGGGTTTGCTTGAGGGGTGGGTGTCTTGGGGCATAGTGTTTGCATGAGGGGTTGGTTTGCTTGAGAGGTGGGTGTCTTGGGGCATGGTGTTTGCTTGAGGGGTGGGTGTCTTGGGGCATAGTGTTTGCTTGAGGGGTGGGTGTCTTGGGGCATAGTGTTTGCATGAGGGGTGGGTGTCTTGGGGCATAGTGTTTGCATGGGGGTGGGTGTCTTGGGGCATAGTGTTTGCATGAGCGGTGGGTGTCATGGGGCATAGTGTTTGGTTGAGGGGTTGGGGCCATGGGGCATAGTGTTTGCTTGAGGGGTGGGTGTCTTGGGGCATAGTGTTTGCTTGAGGGGTGGGTTTGCTTGAGGGGTGGGTGTCTTGGGGCGTAGTGTTTGCTTGAGGGATGGGTGTCTTGGGGCATAGTGTTTGCATGAGGGGTGGGTGTCTTGGGGCATAGTGTTTGCATGAGGGGTGGGTGTCATGGGGCATAGTGTTTGTTTGAGTGGTGGGTGTCTTGGGGCATAGTGTTTGCTCGAGGGGTGGGTGTCCTGGGGCATAGTGTTTGCTTGAGGGGTGGGTGTCTTGGGGCATAGTGTTTGCTTGAGGGGTGGGTGTCTTGGGGCATAGTGTTTGCTTGAGGGGTGGGTTTGCTTGAGGGGTGGGTGTCTTGGGGCATAGTGTTTGCATGAGGGGTTGGTTTGCTTGAGGGGTGGGTGTCTTGGGGCATGGTGTTTGCTTGAGGGGTGGTGACTTGGGGCATAGTGTTTGCTTGAGGGGTGGGTGTCTTGGGGCATAGTGTTTGCATGAGGGGTGGGTGTCTTGGGGCATAGTGTTTGCATGGGGGTGGGTGTCTTGGGGCATAGTGTTTGCATGAGGGGTGGGTGTCATGGGGCATAGTTTGGTTGAGGGGTTGGGGCCATGGGGCATGGTGTTTGCTTGACACGTGGGTGTCTTGGGGCATAGTGTTTGCATGAGGGGTGTGTGCCTTGGGGCAAAGTGTTTGGTTGAGGGGTGGGAGCCATGGGGCATAGTGTTTGGTTGAGGGGTGGGGGCCATGGGGCATAGTTTTTGCTTGAGGGGTGGGTGTCTTGGAGCATAGTGTTTGCTTGAGGGGTGGGTGTCTTGGGGCATAGTGTTTGCATGAGGGGTAGGTTTCTTGGGGCATAGAGTTTGGTTGAGGGGTGGGAGCCATGGGGCATAATGTTTGGTTGAGGTGAGGCCTATGGGTCATAGTGTCGCACTCCAAGAGTGAACCCAAAAATAAAGCTAAAACAGGTACAGTTAGGAGATGTACATCCTTTGTTTTTTGTGGAAACATGACTCAACGAAGGTGATACTCCTCTTGAGCAATCCAAACAGCAAAGTATAGCAGTCCAAAATAATGGAATGTCCAATCAAGTGTCAATAAAATATATATAATTTAATTAAATAGACAATATGCAATAACTAAATCGAAATAAATAACAATGGAAAATGTGTAGTACAAAATATAAGTTTGAAATACAAATAAACATCATTACACCTCAAAAACGTATTCTTTTTCCATGTGTTTAATAAAAATTGGGGGTTGAAAAAGCCTCCTGCCACGCCCCACCGTGCCTACCACCCCACCCACATTTACTTTTCGGCCCACTATAGCCATCATGTAAGGTACTTTCGGCCCTCTGTCAAAATCAGTTGTGCACCCCTGGTCTACACCAACAACAACCTAGAATTGCCTTTAATTTCAACAGGTATACAAGCACACTGCGCATGCAGTGTTGATATGAAGTAAATCAACATCTAATGGGCCTAACACAGCCGACACGTGTTTCGACCATAGGTCTTTTTCCAGGCTTTTCTGTCATTTCCAGTCTTATGCCACATACTACTCTAGAAGCTAGACTTGCTTTAGAACACTTTTCTCTCTTTCTCCTGTTATCTTTATGATATGATATGTCATGTATAACGCGCCTGTACACAAGTGTTTCGCGGCATGACATGTAGGTAGTATCAACTTCACCAAATGTTTATAGGTAGCAGGTTTCCCTGCCCCAACCTTGCCTTTATCCCTCTGTCGTCTGTTAGCCAGGGCCATTACCCAGAAGCTTTGTCGCCACTCTTTTGGCTTCAGGTAATGCTTGCACACTTGTATCTTAGGCACTGCTGGGATCCTATTTGGCTCACAGTGCTGTTCAGACCATTCTCTGGCTTTTGGGAAAGGCTGGTTCCAGTACAATTGTGGAAATACCTGGTTCACATTTGGCTTGGACAATGCTTTCTCTCTCCAACTGACAATAACATTGTTTAAACACTTAATTTTGTTTCGCTAGCAAATGTTGACTGTGGTATTAAAGATTCAGAGGTCACTCTTCTTCTCAGATTCTTAATTAGGCACACACAAACTCTTCTTCATGTGTTTTACAAGGTTTTAAGTTCAACAATTGATCTTTATAGCATTTGCTCTTCATGTGAATGATAGAGAAGAATTCCCTGATCACAGGCGAGTGCCACAATTCAAGCGTTCCATTGTCAAAAGACTTCAACAAACAACCTTTCTGCTCCTGCACGAGTGATTATTTAGCTGGATACTGTTGCCAGCAGTGCTTCCGTAAGGAATCGTAATGCCTTGTTTAACTCAGCACTTCTGTGATCCTTTCTGCATGTGCTGCACAACATCTACAACTTCTGGATTCACTTGAGACCCACGCCCTTCCTCGCTGAAGGTGTCTATGGTCCAGCCACTCAGTTAAGGAGCCCCTCTCACCCATATGTTTCCTGGTGCACAAGCTCTGCAATCAGGCTCACATTGGGAAAGGCAGCCTTCCTGCAAGCCTTCCGCTGCACAGCCTCTGCACACCAGAGTTTAGGGGAGAACAGGACCCTCACTGAACAAGCAGGTGACATCTGTTGCATCAGAGTCCCGGCATCTCTTTAGTTCTCCCACTCCTGCCTTGATTGCCAACACTGTGTCTTCTTCCTTCTGCTTCTGCCACTACTCATACACTACAGCCACAGTTCCAGCTCCTCCTAATTGCCTGCATCTGAAGGGACCTTTTAAGCTTCCCAGCTTACTTCAGGTGTGCGCTATCAGGCTCAATTTCCTGACTGCTACAATAGCATGACTCCGCAGCCCTCTTCCTTATCCCAGTTCTTATGGGATATGGGACATGTAGTCCCCAACAACAAAATTAGCTCTTTTTATTCACTTGCTTTTAAGGGTAGACGTATTTCCCTTAAGGTTATTCAGGGATAAACCATCAGAATTCATTGGTACAGAGGAAGGTGGTTTATTTAAGGCAATATTTTTAAATTCCTTTCCATTATGCCTTTGGGAGTAGGGATGATGTTTATTCTGAAGTATCTTGAATGGTCTTTCTATTCTTAAGGTTTGTTCAGGTTTTATGGTATTTGTGCTCTTAACCACAGATCTTATATGTGGTTCAAATACATCATAATGAAAATAGGCCATCACCTGTGTTGGCAATATTTAAAGGTTCTTCCCTTTTAAAGGAGAAATACAGCATCCCATCCCCCGGGATCTCCTCACCACCCTGGGCCCTGTCTCCTCCCAGGTTATCCTCCCACAGAACACCATACCCAAGGTTGGGATCGGGAAACGTCTGCCTTTCCCTGGCCACCTGGGAGGAGACGTTAGGTAGGGTTTCAGTGAGGGCTCCGTAGGATTCGTCACATTGGCCTGACCCCTAGGGAGGGTCTTACATAACAGGTTCACCTCCGTAGTCCCAAAGGGTGTGGCGCTGCCTTGGGGAGATGTGCAGGGATTACATTGTTCACATAAGAAAGTTAAAGAGAGCTTAATTGTGTTCAGTGCCAGTCTCAGAACAAGCAAAGTGATTCATCTGGCGACAGCGGGCTCAAACAAACAGGGCTCTTGGAGTAATATTGTGCCAGATGTACGATGATGGCATATGCAATGAACCACTTATTTCCCTACAAGATTAAATACTGCCGACAGTGATTATTTTTTGCCAAACGAGTTATATCTATGTGGACTCTCCTTTTGAAATATCATAGATACTCATTAGCTATTCAATATACTTGAAGACGATTAGCCGAGTGATCAGTCACAGACCAGATGCTGCTTCATTTTATTAAATTCCACTTTGTGATTAAATTATAGCCTGTAACTCTGAATGGCTGAGCAGATGTATTATCTAGATCGGATTTAGAGAGAACGTCAAGTTGAGTCGTTGCCAATTATTACACAGAGGAGCATAATGGCCGTGCCTAAGAAATCAGATACAAACCCGATCCGATACTCAACATATGAGGACGATGCAGACTAATTGATTCGAACACAAAGGTACTCAAACGTAGGCTGCAGGAAACCACAGACCTCGAACCGATCAACATTGCTGCGTTTTGAAGGAGGTAATATCAGGTATACATTTAGGCCCTTGTATTAAACAGTGGTCTTGTATGTCTGATTACATTCCAACAAGAGCAGAAGATGCAATGACAACAGTAATAAAGCCAAACATTAGGCACATCTGGGAGGGTTGAGGATACATTTTATTAGAAGTTTGTTGATCAAATATTTGCAAGTCGCTTAGCAGTTCTTGGAGCCAATGTCTCGGCTGCTCAGTTCTGCAGAGGTGGATGGTGGGGTTGCTGAAATCTCAAAATGCTTAAGATCATTCAGAACAAATTCCATGGGGTAGTGTTAGGAGTCCAGGATTGCACCCCAGCATTGTATGGACTCCAGAGTTGCACCCCAGCATTTGCGTCATGGTTGGGAATGTGTTCATGCTTTGCAAAAGGTGAATTGAATCCTTCATTCTGTTACTACAAGGATATCACATGGAAAAGGCTGCATGCAGTGGATGCTTGCAAAGAAATTCCAACGCAAGAGGAACGAGTATTCCTGTGACAAGCATGTACGCCACCTTTGGAGTCACCGGGGCGATACACATATTGTGCAAGTCAGAAGGAGAAATGGTCTTACAATGGGCTGAACCGGGATTTGAAAGATTATAGGAACTGGAAGGACAAAGCTATCAGATTGTTTCTCCCATCGCCTGATTGGAAATCCATCAGAAGTGTAAGATGATGTTGGGAGAACATGATCCATAGAGCCGTGTGGAGCTGGGAGAAAGATTGGGCTAGCTGGGATACCATTGGCTAATAGGCCTTACAGGTGGAATGATGTGAAGGTGAATTTAAGAGAGCGTGTTCCTGGTTCCAGGCCTGATGGGAAACAAACACGTTGCTTCATGCAAAGTATTGTCGGGTTCCGTGTTATTAAGCAGGGGAGTGAACTCTGGAGGGGAGGCTGTTGCTAACTTGAGTCAGACCAACAAATAGATGCAAAGCTTGACAAGGCAGTTGATCAAGAATAAAGAAGTAAATAGAAAAAAGGATTCTATTTTAGGGGCCAATGCAGACTGAAGTAGGAGTGTGTGCCTCTATTAGCATGTGGTTTAGTGGGGACGGACAATGAGAGGGTGAGGAACGTGGGCTATATCACCCGCACAAACACCAGACAAGCCAGCCAACACCTTCTACACATTCCACTCTACAAACTCCTATGCACACAAAAACAAGCATTTATCCACTGGGCATCCAGGGCACGGAGCACCCTACCTCTCCACACACGCACTTCACCCGCCATTACCACCTCAGAAAGAGCCTCAAAACATATCCGATTCCTCTCACATAACCCTGCCCTCTGCCACCGCCATCACTTGCCTAGCCTAATCCTCCTATCATTTCCTAAAAACATTTAGTAACTTTTTTTTTCAAATCCCACCTTTCCAAAATGTTAACCATGTGAGGTGCGTTGAGCCCATCTAGGTAGGGCAAGCGCTAAACAAAAATTCAAATAAATAAATGAATATATCCGTCAGTATAAGCTAGCTTTCCTTTACGCCCTCCGTCGTCTCTCTCCAAGCCACCATATTCTTTTCTTTGACCTGTGCCCCGGGTCTCCTTTTATCCCGACCCCCCACAGTCCACCTCACCACCTCAAACTCGCACCCCATTGCACGTCCCCAAACATCATTACCTCACTTACCTGCCCGCTGCTGCCTCCTGCGCTGAATCCTTATGCCACTGCCCACCAAGGAAATAGAAAAGGGACAATGCCACTTTTTTACATTTTCCCAGAGGTTACCTAAAAAGGGAGCAAACTCCTGAAAGGTGAAGATCTCTTCCTGGTCTGTCACCATGGCCATGCGGCACCACGGTTAAGGCAGCGGGCCTATATGGGTGAGAGGAGGAGTCTGAATGTACTGGAGGAGTCTGAATACAAAGCAAGGTGGTTGTAACGCTCACCTTGTATCCACAGGGACGTCACTCAGCCTGTTCTGACCTCTTGCGACCTCAAACCCTTCCCTGGAGGCTATTCGACTGGAGACTGGGCCTGAAACACAGGATTGGTAGAGTTTAACTAGATATTGTCTCTGTGTGCTTGAACCCCTTCTTCCCCGGGGTCCAACCCTTCCCTTTGATCCACAACTCACCTTGTTTTCTGGATAGTGTGCTCTCCGTCCTGCTTTCAGCGCAGGGGCGCGCGTTGATTGATGCAGGCTCATTGCTGCCTAGTTACTTCACTGGCAAGAATCCGACAGGTAAGTATAATGAGTCTTTTGAACAGTTCTCTAACGTTGTTCCTTTCCTTCCTTAGATGATGGCCGGCCTCCGGGGATAGCGGCGTGCTGCTGAGATGAGTAGCGCTGAAGGTGAGTGACAGCGCGATGCGCGATGCACCCCTTTCGTATTTGTATTTAACTGTGTTCTTTTTCTGTGTCTTTTAGGTGCTGCAACGTTTTCAGCGTGGATGCCGGTTATGAAGAACAAATGCGGTGGGTAAGCACGGTATGCAGCGCTTCTAGATGTTTCGACGCTAACCTGGAGTTTCTTTACCCTCTTGCAGATGGATGAGAAGTTTCGGAGACAGAGTTCCCCCAGAGCGGCTGGGATTTAGGTAAGCGGTTGAAGCTCTTTCAGTATTTAAAAATAAACGAAGATTTGCAGAATGCTTGCTAATGTCTTTTTTCTGTTCTGTTCTGTTCCCTTTTCCTTAGGAAGCAGCGTACTGGGATGGGAATGACACTGCCGAAGATGCCCGCAGAACAGAAGGAGCGATGAATGATGGGCAGAAGTGCCGCAAGGTAAGGCTGTTCCTAACAGTGTTCTTGTTTTTGCAGGAGCTGAGCGCAGAAGAAAGATTCAGTCCTACTGGAGACCGAGTGTCACGCTGCAGGTGCAGAAAACACAAAGCATGTTTCTCAGCCTGGGCATGGCTTAAATAATCTCTGGGTATCCCAGGTGTCTCTGGGCTGAACCACACCCAAAAGACTAGACTGCACATGCAGTTCTGGGAACTGAAATATGTGGGGGCATCCATCTTGTCCCCATCAATGCACTACAAGTCCAATCCCCAATGTTATCCTATGGGAGTGAGTAAGTCTGGTGCCACAAGCGCCAAGTCTGACTCCAAGTGGGTCTTTGGAGGGATGGAGAGGCCCTTGAGGGCCATGTAGGTGATCGTGGCCTGGCTCCAGCCTGACATCTTGGAGGGCTGGGGACATGAGGGGCAGGAATCATGACAGTGGTACACCTCACCTGTCTGCGGGGCGCTGGTCAACGGAAGAGAAGCTAGGGAGCCGACTAGACAGAGAGAGAGATGGAGACCAAGAGACCTGCCTGCTTAAAAGGACACCCAAGCCATTGACAAATCCTGAGCGAGCAGGCCTGCACTGGAGCCTGAGTTCCAGGAAGGACTAGTAGGGGCAGAGCCTAGGTGGCAGGGAGCCCGGTAACCAGCTCCAGGATGCAACCAAGTCGGTCTACTCAAGGTGGACCACCCTAGCGAAACCCTTACAGAAAGCCACAGTGGCAGTGGGAGCCTGCAGACCTGTGTTTGAGGTGCCTGATGGTGAGAAGGGGGGCAAGGCCGGGGAAGCTGTCCCCCTGAGTGGAGGTGCAAGAGAGGGAACCCAAGGTACGGAGCACGGTGGATGGAGCCGGAGACGAGTTTCAGACCTGGCCCCATGGAAAGACCATCTCCCCAGCAAGAACCAACCAAAGAGAAGACTGAGGCGAGCCCTGTCTGCGGGAATCAGGGTGAAAGACCCCGAGACTGAGAGGCGATACAGAAGGTCATTGGGAGAGCGTGTGGAGTTGCATGCCGGGAGCTCCAAGGACCCTGGGAATTCAAAGAGAGAACACATTAAGCTAAGCTTCTCTTGTGGATAGAAAAAGTCCAGTGGGAGAGAGAAGGAGTAAAAACCTACATTCTGGGATCCAGAGGCAAGTCCCGTCAGTGCGGGAAGATAAAGAACTTTGGTACAATGAAATCTCATGGGAAGGGTCCAGTGTCAGGGTCAACGTGAAGAAAATGCTGCATTCTGGGAAAGGGAGCGAAACGAGAAAAAGAACTTAACGCCACTGAATTCTAGGGCTGTCGTGTACTAGAAGGATTTCAGACTGAAGGCAACAGAACAATATCTATGCATCATAGAAACAGAGAAAGAAGCTGTCGACATCCTACTTCCTTATTTATTTAATGTGTACATGAGGCGAGGTGTGGCATAGGGGAAGGATGAAGGATAAGCATACAGAGGGAATACATGTATACTTGTAATTGGTTCTTTAGAAATACCCAGAGGTTTCTAAACGCGGATACGAGGATTGAACCTGTGTTGCTCCTTACTTGCTTCCAAGGTGAGCGCGTTGCCCCTGAGCCATCCTCCCGGGACCACTGGTTGTCAGAGTTAGAATGCCATCCTGTGAAATTGTCTTAGGGAAGTGCAACAAGACAGTGGCTTTCGGAGGTCTTCGGGTCATGGCCCTCACATGCCACAGAAGTTTCCAAGTCAAAACAATTAGACATGTTAGAAACAATTTCATCTTCCTTTGTACAACTTAAAATATGCGACATCTCCAGATGTGCACAAGTTGGGCAAGCATGAAAGCCTGCAGCAACAGTAAGCTCGCCCAGTGAGCGACATAGAGAGATCGGCAGCTGTGGCAGATCGCAAGACTCAACATTCTCCCCATTCTGAGATGCAGGGACCCTTCTGCCTTATCTTTTGTCTCCAATGGCAACAGCATTCCTAGGACCCAGCATCCCTTCTGCAACTCCACTCTGTATTCCCAAGACCCACCCATAGATGTATGTTTTATTTCTGTGTCTCAGTCATTGGAGACACAATTAAAACATATCTATATTTTATACATATCTACCCCATTTATTCTGCAAAAATGTAAAGGCTTTGTCAGCGCTCTGCAGCTCACATTCCATTGAGCTTTGCTATCTTAACCACATTGTGGAAGTTCTCAGGGTAAAGTTGGATTCATGTACATCCTTGACCATTGTAGAACAATAGTCTAGTGGGTGACACTACATCCTGGGGGACAGAGACACATCACTAAGCAAGACTTCTAATACAGAGTAAAAGACTCCAGAAGGAAAAAGAGGAAGACATGCAGGCCATATCTTTACAGACATTACAGGGTTGGTAGTATTGTCTCTGCCGATACAACCAAACTGAATTACTTTTACTGCTTGTGGCAGCAATGTATGTATTGTCCATTATGGAGTCCCATTTGACTCCATTGGCATGTGGTAATTCAACTTGGTCCATTAGCGCCATTTTAAGTCATTACGAATGACATCAGTTCATGGAACTGCTTCAGTTCAGGGGAGCCATTGACGTAACCAATTTACATTCTTCAGAATAGTAATTTCTTAAAGATTAATTGCTTTTCATCCACAATCAGATGGGTAGACAGAAAGAACTAACTACTCTTTGGTGTATTAATTAATTGAACATCAGGCTCATTAGAGATGAATTATTAGCTACAACGATGCAATTCATTTTTCATTTGGCATTTCTCTGCTTCTCTGCTTTTAATTACTATTATACATTTTATTATTAGGTTATACATGGAGCGATAGCTTAGCTTTGGGAAGCAACAGAGCACTTTGCATTCAAGGCATCTTCAAAAGTGTCTTCCAATGGTGACTCTTGGCCATCTTCGGCGGGACCCTGTGGCAGAGGCAAGATCTCGTGAATGCAGCACGTTCACTGTGTGACAGCAGATCCCTTTCTTATCACAGAGCAAGCACCAGAGCTGAGAAAGAATATTACTTATCCAATGCTCTCGAGCCAAACAATACCCTGTGAGAGCTATTCTGAATAGGGCCAGTCTTCATGAATCTCACCCGCATGGCTTCCTCCATTACCCAGAGTATTTCTGTGACAGATGTTCTGCCTTCTTCAGAGAGCAAGCCGATGAGATTTAAGAAATAACAGTGACCCCTGTCATCGTCCACACCTGCCAGAACCACCCACACACAGCCACCCGCCTTCTCTCTGTCCCATTAAACGTTGCTCAGATGGAAAAAAATCCTTATTTGTTTTTCTTCATCCCGGAAATACTCCTTTATCACACCTGTGCTAAAAAAAGCTCCTAAGCACAAAAAGAACCTGGCAAATACGGTATCCTGTGGTTACGTAGACCATCTAGTCTGAAATATGCATGCAGACATTTAGGTGATTGGACCAAATACACATACATACATATGTATATGTGAGTGGGGGCAGTGGAGAAGGTAGTTTGGGGGCATAGTGATGAAGGTGTGTAGAGGAGGGATATCAGGGTGGCCACCACATAACAATTAAAAAAAACGGTCAAATTTCGGTCTACCAAATGCTTACGGCCAAATTGTAGACTATCACCAGGTAGACCATGTAGCAATGTAGTACTGGCAATAACTACACAATCGCTAGCACTTCCTAGATGGCCAAAAGAGAGGAGAAATGAGTCAACATGCATCTCCAGGTCAACATGGAAAGCCAGCAATACTGCACCACTGCCCGCTCTGAAACCCAGTTTTAATAGAAGGGTATCTGTGCTCAACATACTAGACGTCTCTACAGCATGTGACACTGTGGACTACAACATTATACTGCATGGTGTAATGGTGATACTCCCATACTTGGGAGTATCGGCCCAGGGCCTAAAGTGATTTGATGTCAAACTGAGACTTGGAAGCTCTTGCGACTCAGTGTGTGAGGTTGGCCTCAGGTGGTGAGGATTACTTTCAGCCGGTGGTGGTTTTGGGTTGGTGTCTTGGGCCTGGCGTAGGTGTTTGGCATGGAGGATCAATTGTGGATTATTGATGGGATAGTAAGATGATGTCTTACCCCTTGACTCGTAGCGGTCTACTGCGTGCAGTTACTTGAGACCATTCTAATGGTGCAGACAGCATGCTGCTATGCTATCCTTTGATATGATATGATATTGTATTTGTATCACGCTCATACACAAGTGTTTCAGAGAGCGACGAGGCAAGGGGGGGGAACAAGGCAGGACAAAACAATGATCTTCCTAGGCCCGGCGACATTGAGAACATGCAAGTGCAGGGGAGATGAAAGGGGGAAAGTGCAAGGGAGAGGGGAGGAGTGGAAAGTACAAGGGAGAGAGGAGGAGTGGAAAGTGCAAGGGACAGAGGAGGAGTGGAAATTACAAGGGAGAGGGGAGGAGTGGAGAGTGCGGAGCAAGGGATAAAAGCAACAACTGGTAGTGCAGCCAGAAAGGTGGCAAGTGCAAGGTTAAAGCGCAGACAAGGGGTGTCTGATAAGTGCAGGTAAGGGGACTGTAGGGTTACAGATATAGACCCCAGTGCAAAGGTTGCCAGGAGGCATTGCGGGTCTGTGGCTGGGTGGGCAGGGAACTGCGGTTTCGATTGCAGTGATTTGATGGAAGCGTATTTATTTGTCCTGTAATGTTGCTGACAGCTGTGATGAAGCCTCCTTCTTGAGCCTGGGGGTGGTGCATGGGGTGGTCACCTACGCCGTGATGCTGGGATCAGAGGTCATATATTTTTTATTTTTTATTTGTTACAGCTGGTAAACCAACTTTTCAAATATTCAATGGTAAACTTGCATATAATACATTAATACAACCTACAAATTCCAAAGGAACATAGAATGTAAAACATAACACAATATTTGGCAGTTCAGCAATTATCAAAGATAAAATAATAAGATATCATCTTTCCTACCGAGATCACTGTTCACACTTTTCAATTTCAGGTGTTACGTCAGGAAATAATATATTTAAAAATTGCACAATTGCAATCTGTACAGTTATTCTCGGGTCAGAAAACAAAAGATTCCATATTTGATCATGATCTAAATAACTCTGAACAATTAATTTCTCCCCAAAGCATTTTGCCCTTATATCATTCAACGCAGTACACTCAATTACAAGATGTTGTAAAGTTTCTCTCTGTTCCCTAGTTAGACAAAATCGACAATAATCCTGCTCCCTGGGGATTAATCTCCTTCTGAACAAGATGTCCTTTGTTTTATACTGGTTCAATCTGAATTTTAGGAGTTTCTGTCTAAACGAATGTGATGGAGATTTCAACAGATAATCGGATATGATTCCATACCTTTTAGTGCCAAATGCAATGGGATTGAAATCTTTAAGTTTGGAACACAGCGTCATATTTCCAACCCAATCATGTTGATAGATTTTACTTTTCGCACAATCTGAGTTAGTTGGAAGAAGCTCAGTTGTGACAGAGGCATCGGCTGCCGAATTTAAGGTATGATTTCGCCACTTACTCGACAGACCGTTTTTAGATGAAAACAGATTCTGGGCTAAAACATTCAGGAAGGTGGGTTTCTCCAATCCTTCTAACAATTTTTGCAAGAGGGCACACTGCTTCCATAACACTTGAGAATACAGGGATACTAAGCCCAATTCAAACCGCAAGATCGCCAAAGGTGTTCCAGGCAAGAGTGATAGGACTGCTTTCCAATATTTTGCTTCCAAACTGTCCCAAAAACTACGGCACTGTGGAACGAAGGCCTCTACTCCATACAGAAGAATCGGTATAACCTTTGACTTATAAAATGATACAATATGTTTCAGTGAAAACTTCCTGAAATTTCTCAAGAGTATCTTAGATTGTGATATCAGAGCACTTAACTTAGATTTAATTTCACAAGTCAGCATGCTTAATGTTTTCTTATGTTCGATATACACTCCAAGGTACTTATATTTCAAAACCACAGTAAGTTCACACTGTTGAAGAAACCATCTTGGATGATGTTTTTTAGAGATGTTATTATTGCAAACTAAAATTTGCGATTTGGTGGTATTGATAATCAAATTATTTACCAGTGCATAGGTTCCTAATTGTTTCAACATATTTTGAAGGCCAATAGGTGTTTGAGACAGCAGGACCAAATTGTCTGCATATAATAGATATGCAATCTTTTGGCGGCCAATGCGAGGTGCTTCAGCAATGCAGTTCATTAGAGCAGGGCCCAGATCGAGAATGAAAAAATTAAACAGAAAAGACGCGAGGGCACATCCCTGCTTCACTCCTCTATGTGTGAGAATTGGTGGTGACAATTTGCCTTCCACGTTCAATTTCACTCGCATAGATGTATTCGAGTGTAGTAACATCACTAAATTGTTTAGTGATGGGGGACATTGATGTCGCCGACGTTTTGCTAGAAGCATTGATCTATTGAATCGAAGGCGGATTTGAAGTCAATAAAGCCTAGATATAACGGGAATCCACCATCGACTTGTTCAGATTGAATCATTGACAGGGCCATGATGTTTGGGATCGTGCCCATGCCTTTTACAAATCCAGACTGTAGTGGATCCTTTAGTCGTCTTTCATCCACCCAATTATTGAGCTCTTTAAGTATAATTCTACAAAATATTTTACCAGGAGCGTCTAATAGTGAGATTGGATGATAGCTCATAGGTAGTTGCCGATCGCCCTTTTTATAAATAGGAACTGTAATTGCTTCAGTCCAAGACTTTGGCAATTTTTGGTGTTGATTTATGGCAGAGAATATGTTGAAAAGGATGGAACTCCAAATTTCGAGATGTGTTTTCATTACAAAATTTGAAATTCCATCAGGGCCCACAGCACGCAAATTACTTGAGGTCATAATTAATTGCCTTATTTCATTCAGATCAAAGTGTAACGGGAAACCCAGATTCCCTTGGGGTGAGGTCACAGTCATGTAGTGTGAGGATAGTGTGTACAGTTGTTCAAAGTGTGCTACCCACTGATGTACGTCTACTACCGCTATTTGCATATCCATTTGATAGTTATTATTTGCCTGATTTAATAATGCCCACATTTTTTATATGTTTTTCTCTGCTAATATTGATAACATGTTGGCGTCATCTCTTTGATAGAGTGTAGCTCAATGCCCTTTTAGCCAGTTATTCTAGGCCAAACGTACTCTTTTGGTGAGGACCGTTCTGACAGAAAGGGGAAGCCTTGATAATCTTCTTAATTCAGCACGATATGCTGTTTTCCTAATATATATGGACCTGTCAAAGGTGTGTAAATGGATCCTACTTTGCAACCTGGAAGATTTCGACTAACTAAACGTTTGCATAACATTACTATATATCAGGCCCATATTAGAGATTTGACAATTGTCAATTTCATTGGAATCATGGAGTATTTGATTGAAGTGAATCAAGGCGTTCTCTGTCCATCATAAGTGGTTCCCACCACCATTTACCACCAAGCATCCGCCCTTCGGCACCTTCGGCACCTTCGGCTTGTTATCATTAACTGTTGTCAACGATTGCCAGCTGGCACTCACCAAAGAGGGGGACACATGGAATGATTGCATCGCTGACCATAATGCAGAATTCACATAAACAAAGTCAATTGTTGAAGAGGAGATGCCTCTATGCCAAGTTTGGAGCAGGAGGGATGTCTGAGTTGAAAGCCACATTCAGAATGTGCAAGTTTCTAGGTGAGATTTCCATCGCGATAGCCTCTCACTATGTCGAGCACCATCTTTTGCAAGGCAATTGAAATTCAAGTGCCAGCCAGAATAAAATATTAAATGCTTTCATCTTCAGACACCATATCAAATAATACATTAAGATCCCTGAAAAAACAATCAATGGAGATGGCTACCAGATTCCAATAGATATTCAGAATTGCGTAGACACCACCATGAATGACCGCCCTGACAAGCAACATATAAGCATTCAGCGCTGCCCAAAGATTTTATGAAGATCCCGGGCCATCTTTCAAAGCTACAACAAGACCCACAGATGGTCTGCCTGCTACGGACTTTAAAGCAGGATTCAGATGGACCTGATGATCCGCCCAAACTAAGGGTGATGTTAACCAACTTTCCTGAAGGAGGGTTATATCAAACTTGCTTAATCCACTTTCGTCATTGTTCAAGAGATGCTTAAATCCCTGAGAGTTCCAGCTGACTAGGGAGAGAGAATGGTGACCTATGGGGTTGGGTAGCTAATTCAAATTTAGATTGCAATTACAAACACAAGAATCCCTCCCTCGCAGCAATTGCTTTATGTCTGGGATGGCATGAGTCAAGGATTTGGTTCCATATGATAATTTCGTTGCAGAAATATCGGCATACAAAAATATCGCCATATTTTTGTGGCGAAATTCACAATGGACCCTGCGTGCGGGGGACACCCCCGCAACCTCCGCATCACTTTCTAATGTGCGGGGGACACCCCTGCAACCCCCGCTCCCACATAATATCCCCAATTAAAATATCGCCAATGGCGAACCAAACGGCCATATTTACGGCGATATTTTTGTTGGGGATATTATTACCTGATACCAAGGATTTGGACTTTGGTACACATTCCTTGCTACTTACCGCTAATGGGACAGTCACACTGTCCACCTCTACACTAAGCAAAAAGCCCAGATCGAATAAAAAGCTTTTCACCTGCCAGACAAGATTTTGGATCACTCCGGTCCTCTAATAACTGGATATCAGAAAAGATTGCCAAAATGGCTCTTCGGTTGAGATTGTACTGAATGCATGGTGCAGGTCTACATTTCAGAACCATAGAGCATAGAGCTGGACGAATGATAACTTTCTTATTTCCCTTGTTCTCCTGTTCCTTCATTGACGTGCCAGATGAGTCAACTCTCTTTCCTTTGGTATTCGGGCCCAAGTCTCCCAGAGCATTCTTGATGAGTGATAGCACTGCATTAGAGAAATCACTTGGTGAATTCATCTGAGGCCGCAAGACAGAATTTACAACAGCAGCGGGATTAACCACCGTTGGGGGCTCCTTTTCATTGCTTACAGGGATGGTGCCCGTTATGCGGGCTACAGGATAAATAGAGGCAGTCCCACTTGTGTCGATGTCAATTGTGGATTGCCTCAGGGTACTCACCATTTTATTAGGGCTATCAATAGACATGCAAGGCAAAACGGCGGGAACCACCGATACGAAGGGAGGAATAGTGTGGCCTTGCATATAAGCATCTACTGCCTTCCTTATTTCTGCTCAATGAAGCATTACATCCCCCATACTGGCCTGGGTGGTTTCCACACTTGCACTGGTACTACCCGATCTGATCGTCGGGAGTGAATTTGGTAGACAAGAGCTGCGCGGCTTCAACTGAGACATTTCATTTGCCAAGGCATCTAGAGGGGCATAAGGTGCAGCCACCACTGCACTCGGCACATTGGGAGACTTTTCTAACTTGGCTTGGGTCAACAATGAGTATTTTTTTTTTATTACATCAGAAGCATTCACACTTTGGGCCTCATCATGAGTTGGGCGGTAACGCCAGCGCTATTAGCGCCGGATCATGGGTTTGGCAGAAGGGTTATTGCCCGTTCCCCATTGGGCCCATTCGGGAATTCCTCATTCCCCATTGGGCCCAATGGGGAAAATTCACGCTATTACCGCCGACAGATTTCCCGCCGGCGGTAATAGCGCAAATTTTCGGCGGATTTCCCCCCAGCTCAGAGCTGGGGCAAAATCCGCCGAAGTCCTGATTTTGTGGACCGTTAAATCCGGCAGTAATAGCGTGACCGCCGGATTTAAGGGTTACCGCCAAAGTCGTGATGAGGCCCTTTGTTTGGCACAGAAATGGTTTTCAGAAACCGTTTGGAGGCTGCCTTTCCAGTATGTTTGGGAGTCGGCTGATTTTTGGGTAATTTCATTTTTACCTTCTTTTTCACTAGGCACTTGCTTTTGCGGGGCTTCTGATACATTTCGCATTTTGAGAGCTTTGCTATTAGCGCATTCAAAGATTGAGTAAAGTTTCTTCACAGATGCTGGTTTCGAAGGTAAGACACACTCAGAAGGAAGAACACCCCTTTCCATATCTCGAGTCTGGGGCGCAGTTACATCATCATATATAATAGAATTAGTACACGGTAATACACTCTTACACCCAAGATTTCGAGACACACTCACAGGGATGCATGTAGGCGTTGGAGGAGCCTCCTCAAGAATAGTTTGAGAGGCTACCGAAAGTGTAGATGCTTTTCTCCACCCATTGGAGACAGAGACCACGTTACCCTGATTTGTAACTTTCTGGTCCAGAAGACGGAGTAAATTTCTAAGAGAGTGAACAGCCAAATTTAAAGCCTGTAGTGAAATGTCCATCTGGGGGGGTGAAGAATTCGGATACAAGTAGGTGCTAGTGCAAATGAACGTACATCAGGGCAAAAGGAAGTATGAGTACACACACATGGGCTACTATTTACCGAATGGTCCGATGCCACCACAGAATCACCAAGACTCTGAGTAGAGTCCGAAAACATCACTGGCGAACCGGACAGGTTGTCTGACATGCATTTGTCTGAAAAAGCAGAACCATCAATGTCAAGGTCAATGATCAAGGCATCACCCACCGCCTTGGCTGTACTTATTAAGGCTGTGGGGAAGTTCATAACAGGGGTTAACGAGTCTAACAATGCAGTGTCAGAAATTGATAACTCATGAGGGCGGGCGCTTTTACTCACAATTAAAGCTAAAGGAGCAGGCACAATGAGAGCAACAGATGAGGGGCAGGCGGAGCTAAGAGCGGGATTTACACTCGAACATTCCACGCTCAGAGCCCCCCCTCCCCCACATGCATCGGAGTATTACTTAGTGCCCTCTTCGCTCTATGTGCCGACAACAAACCATTGCAAAACATGCGGATATCCGCATTCACCAGAACGCCCTTTTTGCCTGGACCCCTGACTGGAGTGGAACACTTGTGAAAGGCTGGAAAAGTCGCAACGAGTGAACTGTCTATAGCAGGCAGAGGAGGAGTTCTTGAGGACATATTTGATTTGAACGATCTCGTCAGCATTACTAACAGTCCAATTTGAAGTTAGTCAATCGAGGAGCACGGAAGTCACAAACCTCTCACGCCGCCCGCCTCCTCGTCGAAGAGGCAAAGAGGTGCTTCCTGGTGCTTCACTCGGTGCGTGAGCGCTGGTGCGTGCGGATTGCTGTTCTTGTATCCTTGCCCTCCTGTGGGCGTGGCTTAGTTGGAAAACACAGTAACGCTCTATTTAGAGCAAATGTAAAGGTTCACTAGACTCTACAAAAGAATGAAATAATATGTAAGATACATATATAAGTGTAGAGATTAGGTAGAGCGTTGCAGTTCCACGGCAGACAAGCCAAATACCATTATGAGTTTGTGAGTACAGTTCACAGTTCCAACAGGAGTCGAGCAGCGGGAGGTGCAAAGAGGTGCTTCCTGGTGCTTCCCTCGGTGCGCGCCCGCTGGTGCGCGCGGATTGCTGTTCTTGTAGCCTTGCCCTCCTGTGGGCATGGCTTAGTTTGAAAACACAGTAATGCTCTTTTCAGAGCAAATGTAAAGGTTCACTAGACTCGTTATGAGTTTGTGAGTACAGTTCACAGTTCCAACAGGAGTTGAGCAGCGGGAGGTGCAAAGAGAGTGTACAGAGGAGTGGGGTTCCACTGACGGGCCCAAAGATCAGTGCGCACCCTCTAGTACCTGTAAGACAAGATAGTTGCACCATGTGAGGACTGGGGGTGCAGGATTCACTTACTCCAACACGACTCAATAATGAGGACTTCCTCGAACTTCAGCCGAACAGCAATAGTTATAGGTAAAACTCGTCATCACTGATGTCTAATTCTACAAAACTCGACATGCAATACAATTGGTTAGGAAAGGTAACTTAAGTATAGGTGTTATATCTGTATATGATAATAGAGCATGCAGATTGGATAATTCTTATCGAGTGGGCGTCTACGCCCATCACACTACATCACACATGATTGACGTCATTACAAGTATGACGTCTTATTGGTTCTACTATTTGTAGGACTCCAGATAACTTGGTCCATTGTGATTGGGCAGGTTACACCCCTAGACATAAATCCCCATTTTAATTAGCGGCACGCAGAATGGACACCCATGTGCCTGGTGTCCCAAGTTTCACCCTGCCTCCCTTCCATTAATCAGTATTTTAGGGCTATGTGTCAATTAGTTGGCTGGGTATGGCCTCGAAACTGTAGCCTCTTATCGGGAAAAGTTATGGCATCCTCGGGTCCTGGATGACACCAGGCGGTGGTACTTCTTCGCGCCTGGCTGGTCACGTGTTAGTTCACCATGAATCTGCTTCAGTTTCCAGCTATTAGTGCATTTAATTCTTTTTCAGCCTCGCCACCTGCTTGGGCCCCCCCTTATCTTGACCTTCGTAGGGCAGGCTGGTATGCTCTGAAGTTTGAGTCTTGTTGGCTGATGCTCTCTTCCCTTCCTCTGGATGACCTCGATTTCCAAGGCATGAGCCGCTCTTTGTTGAGTTTCGATTCTGCTCCTTCTCTTGCCTCTGGCTGGGTTAAGAAACTTGGTCTGTCAGGCCTCTGGCAACCTGGGTACATTTCTGCTTTTACAAAATGGAGTCGCACTTGTAGAATGTGCCTTTTTGAGGTAGATATATAGTTGGGGCTTGCCACTCTAATATTCTACTAAGCATTGCAAGCAGTATCGTTTCTTTAGCCTCTTGCGTTTCAAGTCTATTTACACACGTTTAGCAGGTTGGTTGCGTCCATCTTGTCTCGTAGCAACATCTCCTCACGTTTTAACATTGTCTCTTCTCTGTGTCCATTACATTTATTTTCATAGTTACTCGCACTGGCGTGCTTGTCTTTGATAGCTGCTTTTGTTCATTCACGAGTCTGTTCAGGCCCTTGTGTAATTTCCACTGGCCTTCCATTAGGACTCTTTGGGTCTCTTCATGGACCGTCTGTAGGTACTCTTCGTTTCGTATCAGCGGCTGGTACGGCTGTCTGATGGGGTACCGTGCTGCCCAGGGTTTTCTGGTTATGGGCGCTTCAACAGGTATGGATCTTCTGAAGTATACTGGGCAGAGTCCCAGTGCAGCTCTTTGTTGATTCATTTGCTCCTCATACGTCACATACCTTGGCGAGTATGCTCCTGGTACCTCGAGCTGATGGGATGGGGTGCAGGCCATATCCGGGACCTCTTCTACCCTCCCCCCTCTGGTCGGTTCATCGACCACTTCTGCAATCTCTTTTGCACTTATTTCCTTTGGTTCTTCAGTGTCATGTTCATCGTCATCAGGGTTTGTACATGATGGTGTGAATGTGTGAGTCGTTGGAGTCCATATTTTTATCACCCCTTTCAAACTCCCTGTTGTTTTCACATGTTCGTCTTTGTTCTATGTCATTAGATGACATTGTCCATTTGGACTGCAGTAGATCCATTTGCCTTCATATCGTTTTCGTTTCTTAGGATATGTGAACTTTGTTCCTTCTGGCGCAAATTTGCTGGCCTTCACAAAGTCTCCTATTTCTTCATCAGTCAGGTCTCTGGGCTTCCACCCTGGTTCGACATCAACCATTATTTTCATCCCTATGGCTTTCTTTGCCGATTTCTGGCATTGTGTGACGATTATCTTGATAACACAGGATCCTAGCAACACCATTTCTAGTAGGGCTCCCAGAAACTTGAATACTTCTGCCATCCATTGTGGGACCCATGTGAATTGGTCTCCAAACCAGCTGTCATCGTCTACTTCATCACTTTCATCGCTCATCTGGATTTTCAAGTTTGTCAACATACTTATGGCTTCTGTTAAGGTTCCATTTTCTTCATGGTGTGATGGTACAACTGTGCAACATGATTCTCGAATTTTTGCACAAACACCTCCATCCATTGCTGTGATCATGTCAAGCACATATCTGTTCTGGAGGGTCATTAGTCTAATTGCTCTCAGCTCTTCCTTGATTGCGTTAAATCCTTTTATTGTGGTATTGATGGTCTTCAATAACTCCCATCTGGTTATCTGCAACCATTTAGCATTCACTCCAATTTGGATGTGTGGCAAGAGCATTGTGGGGAATACTGTTGAGGTGAGGCTGAACAGCCTGTGTTCGTATGGGATTGCATGGAATGCCTCTTCTGATTTTGTAGAAAAGTAATTTTCTCGCTTCATTCTGGATACCAGTTCCACAGATCTCCTTCTTCTTAGATGAGCATCTGCTTTCGGGAAACTGCCCGGTCATTCTTAGCGATCACTAGCGCGGGAACATGGACGTTCACTAGTGTGCATATGCCTCCCCAGTTCTTCGGCAACCTTATGTATGCCTTGGATCCACACGCCCAGTAATGGTCCATAATAACTGCGGTTCCTTGTGTCATTCCTGGGGCTTCAAAGATTCGTCCGCAGTTTAGATTCTCTCCCATCTTCCTTGTGCCATTGTTTTTGAAGCATAGTTTCAGTCTCTCCACTGGCACTATCTGCAGGGGTCCCTCTCTATCTTCAACACATGTTAGTAACTTTACCAGTTTTGGCCATAGGGGTTTGCACAATTTCTGCAAATTCTCTATTGCTTCTCGGCAGGCTCCAAAGACCATCCAAGCTCGGCAGATTACTACTCCTTCTTCCCATCCATTTGGGGAAACCACTGTTCCCCAAATCTGCATTTGGCCTCTGTTCTTCCAGATTTGAGCTTTGTCTGCAGTTTTTCCTTGAACATTCAGTCTTGGGTTTATTTCCCATTTTATCCCTGATCCTTTGACGCCAGGATTCTCGTATCTTATCACGTGATTCCTTGTGTGAGACATGTTTCTTGTCTTAATGTCCTGGACGTAGCCGTCTTCGTCCGGGTAGTTCTTTTCGTTGGCCTATATCAATGAGGCGCCTCTCCCCATAAATTCTCCTCTGGTGTTGCACATTGCTACATGTGACATACAGTGTGCTGTCTGGACATCAATTTCTACAGCCACAAAGATCTTTGATTTTCCCATACTGTATGGTAGGAGTGCACAGACGAAGCATTCTCCTTCTGATTGCCATCGTCCTACTTCCTTCATGTGCTGGTACCATATGTTATTTCCGAGATGGGCTGTGCTGTCCAGGTAATCGTTGAGCTCATTGTCATCTTCGTACGGGCTTCTCTTGATTCGCAGCGTTTTTCTATAGTTTGCTATGACTATGGGCCTCATTCCGAGTATGGCGGTAAGGGATAGCGGCCACCGGTAACGAGACCGGTGGCAGTGATCCCTTACCGCCATACTCCGAGTTCCCTTTGCGCCCTCGCCCTTAACGCCTGCTTTGAGCAGGTGTTAAAGTCGAGGGCGCAAAGGGGCCTCCAAGCCCATAACGGTGACCATAATGAACAGTCACCGTTATTTGCATCTTCCCCATTCCCATTGAGCCCTATGGGGGCTCATTTGGGAATGGGGAAGAGCCAATGGTGAATGGGGAATTACCGCCCCGCCAACCTTGGAATGGGGCGGTAATTCCGCCATCCACCAAGGCGCTGCCGGTCCGGGTACAGCGTCAACCAAGGCGTTAATAGCGCCATTAGTTAGCGCCGTACTCGGAATGAGGCCCTATGTCTCTAAATGCATCTATGCTGCTTTTCCACTCTGTACATCTTGGTGGAGCAGGGTCCTTTTGCTGCATTACTGTGGTAGGAAAAGGTTTTTTGTTTCTCTTCTTCTTCTCTTATAGTTTTTCATCGAGGTTCTCTGGCCGCCATTGGCACACCATCTCCTCAACGTGTGGCTGAGTCGTAGATCTGGTGCTTGTTTGCAGTGTTCGAGGTGACGTGCTTGTCGTTATAGTCTCTGCAGTTCTATGTATCAGCTCCTCATGCAGTTTCTTTGACTATGAGTGGGAACAAATAATCTATCAGCGTTTGTGTTTTCTCTGTGAGTTCCTTTGTGGCTACTTCTGTTCTTTTGAGGGATTTTGCTATGCCCTCTCTCTTAGGTTTCTTACTTGACTTCTCTTGGTCACTTCCACTATTTTCTGGAACCGAATGCTCGGCAGGCTGTCTCCCCTTCTCTGCAGCCTTCGTTGGAGGCCCAGTAGCCATTGACACTTGCCCTTGTCTGCGTGCATCCTGTGTGTGGGTGCGTGCAGTGGTCAGTGCTGCGGTTTCATTAATTCCGTGCTGACCCTGTCTCCAGCTTTTCTCTTCATTTGTTACCTCAAATGTGTCTAAATTACTGCTAATTACATTTAATTTTAGTTTGTTAATTTTACCATTAGGTTTTCTTGGGACTGGAATGACTTTATAGGGTCTGGGTGCTTTCGTAGGCCCCAGACGTTCATTATCTGATGGATGCACTAAACTTGGGACACTTCGTTCACCAATAAAGAAATCAGTTCTGATTGTTAATGACAGAAAAACAATAATAATAATTATACATATACACATAATCGTTCGGAACAACAATTTGCAACATTTTCTTCCAGGGAAGAGGGGGCGCCCTTCTGCTGGGGGTAAAACCAAGTTACTGTTCTGGGCCCCCATTTCGAATGAGTTCATAGTCAGTTATTTATTCCTTCTCTTGCTCTGGTCTCGTAGTTCGAGAGTTCTTTACTATTAAAGTGACGAGTGCTTTCCAAATGTACCCCCTCTTGTGGGTGATGACGGTAGTCTCTGGGTATGCAGTACAGTTCCTGTGCTAGACTATGGAAAAGGGTTAGGCTAGCACTTTGGTACATCACATTCATTATGCATATCCATAGCAGGTAAGGTCCCAGTGCACTCCTGGAATTTGTTTTGGTCCTGAGGACATGCTGGAACATGTTCAATGCGAAGGAATGAAAAGATGGAACTGCTAAAAATCACACAAAAATAAAATGTTTTAAAAATAAAAGTAAAAATAAAAACAAAAGCGAACATGAAAAAATAAAAACAAAAATAAAATTAAAATAAAATAAAAATGAAATAAAAATAAAAATAAGGAAAATTAGTGGATAGTACAAAGAAAAATAGGACGGTGTAGTTCTTGTCTTTGCTCTCCTTGATCTGTCCTGCGGCTGAAAATTGAAGAACTGTGTCTCTGTCCTTGGTTTGTTCCACGGTGGAAAGTCTTACTGGAATCTCCTAAGGTACTCTCGCTGGAAGTTGGATGAAGTTGCAGCATGATGCCTTGGAAGAGTGTGCCCATGTGTGGGGTGTTGGCCGGATCTCTAAGAAAGGTTATGACATCAACATCTGTAGACCTCCCCATCATTTCCGGATAGTCTGTGACTAGTCTAAGCAGGACATTGTGCGCCAGCTGGGTGTCCTCGGGGGATAGGGACATTTGTCCTGTTTGGCTGGGTCCTGGTCATGAGCTTTTCTTTTGATTTGCACAGTCTCTGCACCTTCCTGTTGCGTGGACTACCACGAGGTGATTTAGTTTAGTCCACAGCTGATTCAATTTAGCTAGATTTCTTGGGTCTCTGATGAAAGTGCGTGTGTCAGTTGTTCTCCCAACAAGTCCTTGGCATTTCTTGATTACTTGAAAGAACAAATTAAATGTGAGTTCATCAATGTCTACTGGCAGTGGAAGCATTTGTGTCCTCCTCACTGTGCTCAGGTAGCTCAGCGAAGGCTTCCGTGATGACAGTCAGCAGTCACCTAATCACTTTTTTGTTGGCTGGATCTTGAATAAAGTCTGTGACACTGGCTTCTCTCCCTATGAGTGACGGATAAGATAACACCACGAGTTGAAAATAGATGAGTACATCCCACTTGAGACTTCTGCTGGAATGTACCATACATTCTGTGAACAAAGTCTCGATACTGGTTGCTTCAGGATACTGTGTTACACTCTCAAAAATGTTTTGCTTGTAGTCTATCAGACTCTTGATTCTTTGTAATACTTGGGCATGACGTGCTTTCAAAAGTTTGTTTTTTCAATGTTGTTGTGGCTTTGGATGTGCTTCTCTTTACCCTGCAACTGGGATGCACAGAGTATTCGTTTTATGACCTTTATTATCTTTCACTGGTTTGAAAAAATGTCTTGTTTATAAGCCACAATTTAAATCAGTGTTCCTTTTGCCTTTATTGTGCTGCTCATGCGTCCTTCTTCCTCGCCATGGATCTTGTCTGCATGTGCTGAGGTTCTTCCCCATTGTCTGTGGTTTCTTCGCAGTTGGATGCAGCAGGGGGGCTCTCCCCTATATAAGGTTTAATGTCATTTATGAAGATCCATGCCCTTCTGCCCTGGAGCTTGACGGCGGAAGGGGTGCAGTCCTCTACGATGAAAGGGCCATTGAATCGTGGCTCATCCCACCTCTTCCTGGTAAAGTTCCTCACAAGCACGTTGTCTCCAGGGAAGACGAGGGGCGCATGTAGACCTTGTGCAGGGTCATCTTCAGCACTTCCTGATGTATTTTGTGCTTTACTGTCCCTTTTTCGCCGTCGCTGCAGCTGGCCTGAAATGACAGAGGCGCTGGATGTAATACAGTTAAGGTACTCCTGCTTCTCTGTTCCCAGAACCTCTCTAGTTGGCTGGGCATCACATCTAGCTCTATCTCGGGGGTGAGAGGGGTCCTCATCCTTCTGCCTGTAACTATCTTGTGCGCCGTAAGATGATGGTCGGAGCCGGGTTGGTTCCGAAGTGCATACAATGCCAGTGGTAGACAGTGCAGCCATCCCTTTCTTAATGTGAGCTTCAACTCGGCTATCCTCTCCTTTAACAGGCCGTTGAGCCGCTCACATATCCCATTTCCCTCCGGGTGATACGCCGACGAGAACTTGTGTTTTATACCAAGTAATAAGCTGATCTGTTCGAAAACATCATTAACAAAGTGAGCCCCGTTGTTTGATCTCATTACCTCACACACCCCCCACCTAGGGAACACTTCCCTCACTAGAAATTTGGCAGCACATGTAATGTCTGGGTGTGTACAGGGCCCTGATTCTATCCATCTAGAGAATGGACACACCACTACAATTAAATACCTGTACCTGTTGCATAATTGAATCATGTCGACATAGTCGATATGCAAGTGCTGGAATGGGCCATTTGGCTGGGGGATAACTCCTCTCATTACTTTTAATGTGTGCCCAGCGGTGAATTGCTGGCAGATTATGCAGTTCACCATGAAGAACGCAACGTGCTCTGCTAAATTCGGTGTAAACCAGTCTTCTGCAAGCGTTGCAGCAATATTTTCTTTAGACATGTGTATAGGGTAGTGTAGTTGTTCTAATGCTACTTTTAGCTGGGAGACAGGCATTACTGGTTTACTAGTGCTTTCTTGCCTTCACAACCCGTCATAGGGGTTTAAAGAACACCCTTGATGCTTCCACACATTTTTCTCCTCCTGAGGAGCCTCCCCTTGGAGTTCCATTAGCTGAGTCTGCCCCATGTTACTATAGGCCTCAGGTGTGGCTCGCGCTATCATCATCCTCTCATGGGTACGTGCCACCTCCACGTCCATGATTGTTTCATTTTTGGATGCCATGCGCTTGGCTTCTGTGTCCGCTTCATGGTTTCCACGTGACACAAAATCTGTCCCCTTGGTATGGGCGGCGCATTTCACGACCGCTATGCCCGCTGGGAGCTGTAGTGCTTTTATCAGCCTGTCCAATAAGGCTGCATGTTGCACTGGCGTGCCGTCTGCTCGGGGGTAGCCCCACCTTTTCCAGCGTGCTAAGCCTGCGTGCACGGTAGATGGCACATCGGCAGAGTCGCTGTACACCGTTACTTCCTGGTCTGCATGATTCTCAATGGCGAGTATCAGCGCCACTAGTTCTGCAGCTTGAGCTGAATAGTGAGATGGTATTTGCGCACTGCCGAGTACCTGAAACTCCCCATTCGCCAGGTGTTTCACTACGACCACGCCCGTGTATCTTTGTCCGTCTTCTTGGTCGATTCTTGATGAACCGTCAATGAACACAATTTCACCACTCGCCAGGGCGTTTTTCTTTACCCTGGTGATTTCATCATAGAATTCCTCATAATTCGCACAGTCGTGTATAGGTTCTCCTTCTGTGACTGGCTCAGCTTTGAACGTAGCAGGGTTTACAGTTTTACATCGAACTATATTGATCGATGGATTGGAGATAATCACCTCATAGGCAGATGCTCTCTGTGATGTCAGCGTGCCCTTTGGCTTCTCTAGTATGGCGAATAACGAGTGCTCGGCGTACAATGTCATGGATTGACATCGTACCCATCACAATAGATGACGCCTTTTCGATGGCGAACGCGGTGTGGAATAAGAAAATACAATATTAAGGCTTTTACACCATGTAAAGAGAAATACACCGACACGGGCTTGTAAAGATTCCCAGAATCTTTATTGCAATCTGTACAGTTTACAAAACAAAGTACACAAATAGCTATTTGGCCGTCAATACATCACAGAGACCACCAGCACGGTTCAATGTGAGCAGTGAACAGGAATTGCTAGCTGGACATCAGCGTATTTATACAGTTTCTTCATAATGATGCCCAGCCTCCTACAAGTTAATCATGTACTGGGCTAGGGTCGCGCCAGGTTCGTTCCTAATTTACATATCTCGTGCATGCAGTTTACTTTTTAATACATTTGCTAACAAACACTATTATTCTCTGGGTTTAACTTTACACTCTTTACACATTTGTTTTAATACAGGTCAAACAGATGTTTCGCATGTCGTGTTCAAATAGCGTTATTGTTCTTGTATACTTGTAGGTTAACATCGCCGATTCAAGTAATCCCCTGCTCCCGAGGTCAACAAAGGACAAGGTCTACATGACCCTAACATGTAGCCTGCAGGCAGGTTGGACATTAACTCTCCTACGGAGGTTGAAGAGGTTAAAGTAAGAACAAGAGAACACTGGTCGGCCATTTTAGGCCACAGGGTGACTTTGCACGATAAACTAAAATGGCGGCTTTAACCTAAAATGGAGGCTTGATTCACTTAAGGTCGTGACCTTGCAATACGGATTTACTCGCAAAGCGACTGGGCATAGGCCAACATATACAATGAGGACAAAACAATATTATATTAGTTTTAACAGCGGCAGCAGCAAGATTTTGTCTGCATGGGAAGTGGCCCTTCATGACCGTGTCCAGACTCCCGCTGTAATATGCTAGGGGCTAGTACCTCAGCGAGGTTCGCTGCGCGAGCACTGCCGTCATAAAACTACCATTGGTGTGTGAGAACAGGTAGAATTCCTCTGCATAATTAGGAATCCCGAGAACTGGGGCCTTACAAATCGCTCCCTTGAGTTCTGTAAACCCCTTTTCCATTGCCTCAGTCCATTCGATTTTTTCCCCTGTCGCCAGGGCCTTCCTTACTGCCTGAAGCAAGGGCTTGGTATACGAGCTGTAGTCAAAGACCCATGCTGTAACATAGTTGCACAGGCCTAAGAAGCTTTGCATTTGTTTTATCGTGAGCATTTTAGCCGTGTTCATGATAGCTTCAGCCCTTTCTGGGGTTACCTTTTTACCTTTGTGAGAGATTAGCTGGCCTATATACAGCATGACTCGCTGACAGTATTGTAACTTTTCCTTATCAACTTTATATCCTTTCTCAGCCAGGATAGTCGATAGCTGGACAGAGTCGTGCCTGCATTGTTCTTCAGTGATGCTGCAGAACAGAATGTCATCCACATACTGCAAAACAACACTGTCTACTGCAATATTGTTTAGGTCCATCTGCAGGACTGGATGGAGACTCACAGTCATGGTGCAACGGGATTGAGAAAAGCGCATTTTTCAGGTCAATCACCATGAAATATTTTGCCTCAGTGGGTATGTTGCATAGAATTGCGGATGGATTAGGGACTAGAGGGAATTCGGCTTCAACTATATCGTTTAATGCTCAATAAATCTTGGATTAAACGCCAAGACCCTCCCTTTCATTTCTTGACAGGGTAAATCACTGTGTTTCAAGGTGATTTTGACGTCACTAGAATTCCCTGCTCCATCATGGCAGAGATTGTCTTCGCCATTCCTTCATCTGCCTCTCTGGACATAGGATATTGTCGTGCTCTTGGTAAAATTGCTTCTGGTTTCAGTTTAATTTTCGCTTCACCTGCCACCCTCAGGAGGCCTACGTCATATGGCCCTGTAGTCCATACCGCGGCAGGCACTTGGGCCATGTCGTCATCAAAGTATTCTGGACGTATCAGCGCCAACATTCTCTGTGGCATCTCTCGTTTGATCATTTTGACCCAAAATGTGAGACTTACTTCCACCCTTGACTCTTCCAGGTCAGGGTGTTCTTCGAACAGATCGTCATTGGTGACATCAGTCACTTCATACCCTTCTTCGATGGCGATAACCGCACACCATTGTCTGCCTTCCTCATCATATCCTTTGACCAATACCATTTTCCCTCGCACTGCGTCAGATTGTATCGTTAAGGTAAATACTTGTCCCTCCTCTTCATGCATAGGTATTCTGGGTCTGAATAGAAACTCATCAGGTGTCCTCATAGTTCTAGCTGCGAGGCCTGGCAATCCTGCCATGAGCACCCGCATCCCATATGCGAAGACTTCTGGCTCTAACGGTGTAGCTCTCATGGCTATGCGCCCTGAGTATGCTCTGATCATTTTGCACACGTTCGAATAATGCATTCCTGGAGTGGAGCACACTATAACGTTCTCGTTAAACGAGATTGTCATATTCAACTTAGTCATTAAGTCCCGACCCAGGATGTTAACTGGGGTCTGACGTGAATATAATAAGGGTACATTCATTTCGCACTCTCCCACAGAGACAGAGAGTGTGTCTGTAATGGGAACTCTACTGTGAAACTCTGAGTATCTATGGCTTCGCCGGACAAGGAGAATTTGCCTTCTCGTATGCACGAGCGCGTCGCACCCGTGTCAACTAAGAAGAAATATTCTTTACCCCTTATGACGACATTCACCCTAGGTTCCCTATTAGGGTCTGATGTCACTGATAGGATAGAACACATCAGAGTCCCCCGTGAACTGTCCTATTTCATATATAAATTCGGCCCACTGTATACTTGTTGGTTTCCCCCAACCCCAGGGTTGACTCCCCCTCCGGAGCTAGTGCCCTGTGACATTTGTGGTGGTGTCTGCTGGGTTTGTCCCTGCGGTACGTTCCCCATGTGCGGGGGTAGAACCACTTGCTGTGCACCTTGCTGCAGGCCTGGCACCTGCTGCTTCACTGTGTGATTTTGTGCACTGCCCTGCTGCAGGATGGCAGGCTGATTCACCATGCCTGCCCCCATCCCTTGGCTATTTTGCCACATGCCTTGGCTTCTGCACATGCGCGCCACATGTCCTGTCATTCCACACAGCCAACACACTGGTGGTGGTCGGGCCATCTGTCCATCTGGCGTAGCTGGACTGCCCATCTGCGCGTTCTGAAAGCCACTTTGAGTATTCTGAAAGCCTCCCTGATTACCTCAAAACCCACCTTGATTACTCTGCCATCCTCTTCCTCCAAAACCCCTTCCCCTCGGGTAAAATCCTGCGCTACCTTGGTTTTTCTGGGATGGGTTAGCTACTGATTACATGGTTGGTTCAGCTGGGCATGCCAGCATGGCTCCCTCGAGAGCATCCTTTGAGAGTTTCTTTTGCACCAGCTTCGCTTCCTCACCTTTACGAGTTGCCTCCTTCTTCCGGTTCTTTTCTTGCAACAATCTGCAGTAGTGTGTTATTGTCAACTGTATTTCGGCCCATGGTTTTGCTTCTACTCCTACCAATTTTTTTAGCTGCTTCTGCACCGGTTCAGGCAACCCTTGGCATAATATATGGTAGAATACAGGGATAGATTTCGTCCAAGACTCATGCATTTCGAGTACCCACGCATCTTGGAAATTCTGGATATAAATCAACGGATCCTCTGACTCTTTCATTTTCCAAGTCGTTATAGCTCTCATATCTGAAGTGTCTGGATATAGCGTTCGCAGAGCTTGCCACACCGCTGCTCTACAATTATTAAATGGCGCTCCATCATGGGAAGTGTCGATTATAGTTACCCTAGGGTAGCCTGCCCGTTTCCATACATCGTCTGCTCTTTCACCATGTATGGCGATTAGGAGGCCCTTAATGTCCCTTATAGCTAAGGTGACACCCCCCGTCATTTTCTCTAACTCATGTATCCACTTCCCGGCTCCCGATGTCAGCATTGGAAGCTTATTTTTTAGGTTCTCTCAGTCCATGTGTGGCCATGGAATATATTGTGGTCTTGCTCCTCCCTTTTCTAGCAACGGGAATTGGAATACGCAGTCTTCCTTTTCCTTCCCCATAGTTCCTCTGTCTATCGTGGGGGTGGCATTCCCGCCTTGCCGTCTCCCTGGCAATGTCCTTAATCTGTCTGCATAAGTAGATGCTGACACCCCCCTCTGACCGTGGGGTGTTCCTTCATGCCGGCCGGACTGCGCAGCCGACTTTGGTGTCCTACTTGTGGACTTGCTGGCGTCTGGCCATCATACCCCTCGGTCTCCTGGGTGCCGTTTTTCACACCGTCTTCCTTCCTTTTGTGCCACATCCTCCATTTCCCCACCGGAGTCAGATCCTGAATACTCCCAGTTTACACAACTCCTTGCATCTTCTTCATTCTGCCCAATCTCCAGCCTGTCTAGGGACAGTCCCCTGCTCCCACTACTTCGAGTGACATCCTCAGTGTTACATAGCTGAGTACTCTCCAAGTGCTCATCTTCCCTTGCCCCATCGGATATCTGTTCTAGCCCCATTTCATCGTATATTTTATCAATCATTTCCCCGATGCTTCTGGTGTCGAAGTCATCTTCAATATTTGTCCCACTTATACCTTGCACGAGTCGCTCGCAGGAAAGAATTCTTCTACGTCTTCCCATTCTACAACAGGATTGGGTTTTTTAACTTCCCGCTCCAGATATTCAAGATCCCGTGCCTTCTGTCTGCGCTTCCGTTCTGTTTCCTCATCTACTTCCTTGCGCTTCCTCGCTTCTTCTTTAGCTTTGTCTACCTCCCTCATCCTTTCGTTTCTACGTTCCTTTGCCCTTCTAATTTCCTCCTCTTCTCGTCTCTTCGCTCTCTTCTCACGTACCCTTTGCTCTTCTTCCATCCTTTGCTTAGTCTGTTTGTTTCGGTTGCAGGCTGACTCTTGTCTGCGATCGAGCTGTTTCTCTTGCTCTTCGCGATATAGTTGTTCTCACATTAGCCTATCTTTCTTTCTTGTCCTTTCATCCCTTACTTCAATCCCTTTCTCTCTCTCTCTCTCTCCTTTGTGTCTCATCAGACCTCTCCCTCGGCCTCATATCATCACTTTCTTTTCCATCCAACTTCAGTAATATCTGACCTCCCACCCATTCGTCTTTCGCGACTGCTATCTCCTCAACTCTACCTTCATTTCCCTTACATTTATTTCCCTCTTTCTTCTTTTCTGGAGGTGCACAACACTGTGCTCAATGTTTTCCTTCATCTTCGCGTCCCTCCTTGTCCCTCGGGACCGCAGAGGCAATACTGTTTTCCTGTTCAATTCCCTTATTGTCGTCACTACTGTATGTAGGCGACTCATATGCGGGGTTGCTATACCCCGTGGCTGCCTTAAATTCCCTTAGCGGGTAAAGCCCCTCTGTTTTACTCCCTTCAATGACTAGCTCAGGCGGGGCTGGTGGCGCGGTAGGCGTCTCACCCCCCTCCGTACATACATTTAGTATCCAGTCTGTGGGTCGTTCTTCCACCTTCGTTTCTTCAAACATCTTCCACAATTCTGGAACAGCAAGACGTTTCTCTAGCTTCTTGTCTGTATATGTGGCGTGTAGGAAGGTCGTCATATGCTGTAAAACAGCCTTAGAAAGGGACCCATTGTGTGGCCAAGGCATGAACATTTTGTGGGTGGTACCCTTAACCCACTCTGTGCTATACTTCTTGAGTTTTGGTGCATGCTTGGGTAGCTGCTTGCACAAATGTGCAAGTGGAGTAACTTCCTTCATTTTGATTTCATCACCAACAATGTTTATACAGTATTTTATCCTTCCAATAGTATGAGCAAGCACCAAATACGCAAGCTCCGATCAAATCTTTTCCTGCCAAAATGTATAATATCAATTTGCTCAGAAAACTATAAATTCGTTGGCGATTCCCTCTTAGTTACAGAATCGCGTAAAGCCAAATTACATTTCACACAATCAATAATACAATTGTTTTACATTCGACGTACACCAAAACACATATGACAGACACTTGACAGACTAGACGGACACCAGCTGGTCATACATATACCTGCCTTCTAATCAATACCCCGTCATGGAGTTTAAACAAACTCTTCTGATGCGTCTTTAAATGTCACCGTAGCCTATTTTTCCCTTATTATATGGGCTATGAGTTCACGTTTCTTCTGACCGCTGTATTAAATTGCAGGAACAAGGCGAATCCTTACGTTTTTATCTCAGGTGCCCCCTGTTAATCCTTTGTTTTTATCTAAGGTGTCCCCCTGTTACCCTTTGTTTTTCTCTCGGGTGTCCCCCCGGTAATCCTTCATTTTTATCTAAGGTGTCCCCCTGTTACCCTTTGTTTTTCTCTCGGGTGTCCCCCCGGTAATCCTTCATTTTTATCTAAGGTGTCCCCCTGTTACCCCTTGTTTTTCTCTCGGGTGTCCCCCGGTAATCCTTTGTTTTTATCTCAGGTGTCCCCCTGGTGCCCCTTGTTTTTCTTATGCTCGAGTCATTACCCCCTGTATATATACAGTCTTCTCTACCTCTAACTATTTTAATTTTTTCTCTGCCACCCACCCTTACCTTTCCCTTACTTGCTCTAATGCCTACAAGACATTTGCCAAAGTAGTGAGTTTGTTGTTTCACTCACCGATCGCATCTTTTCCTCGCTGGAGCTTGGGGTCACCGCCCCTTCTCTTCCAGCCTTTTAAGGGTTTTCGTCCAATTGGCTGTCCGTGCGAATGAGAAGGGTTATGCTTGGAAGGCAGGTTCCTTCAGACCCACTGCAGTTTTTGAAGTTTTACATTATCATTGTCCACAGGAAGCTTCTCAGACTACTCAGCCGTAATGGCAAAAGGTCTTGTGATATTGCCGAAGGCCCGGAGTTACTTTGTGCCGTCGGTCTAAGGTGTCTTAGTATTATATATTCAATATTTAATGGCCGAAACCATCCTCACGCTACCAAGTGTACAGAGGAGCGGGGTTCCACTGACGGGCCCATAGATCAGTGCGCACCCTCTAGTACCTGTAAGACTAGATAGTTGCACCATGTGAGGAAGGGGGTGCATGATTCACTTACTCCAACACGACTCAATAATGAGGCAATTTGGCAAAGGGAAGTCCGTTTAATGAGAAGTACATCAAACAGAGAAATAAATGGAAATCAGCAGCATTGCAATCACCTGTCTCGCTCCAACTTCCTCGAACTTCAGTCGAACAGCAATAGTTATAGGCAAAACTCGTCCTCACTGACGTCTAATTCTACAAATCTCGACATGCAATACAATTGGTTAGGAAAGGTAACTTAAGTAGAGGTGCTATATCTGTATATGATAATAGAGCATGCGGATTGGATAATTCTTATCGGGTGGGCGTCTACTCCCATCCCACTACATCACACGTGATTGACGTCATTACAAGTACAACGTCTTATTGGTTCTACTATCTATAGGACTCCAGATAACTTGGTCCATTGTGATTGGGCAGGTTACACCCCTAGACATAAATCCCCATTTTAATTAGCGGCACGCAGAATGGACACCCATGTGCCTGGTGTCCCAAGTTTCACCCTGCCTCTCTTCCATCAATCAGTATCTTAGGGCTATATGTCAATTAGTTGGCTGGGTATGGCCTCGAAACTGTAGCCTCTTATCGGGAAAAGTTATGGCATCCTCGGGTCCTGGATGACATCAGGCGGTGGTACTTCTTCGCGCCTGGCTGGTCACGTGATAGTTCACCATGAATCTGCTTCGGTTTTCATTTAATTCTGTTTCAGCCTCGCCAGCTGCATGGGCCGCCCTTATCTTGACCTTCATGGGGCAGGCTGGTATGCTCTGAAGTTTGAGTCTTGTTAGCTGACGCTCTCCTCCCTTCCTCTGGATGACCTCGATTTCCTAGGCATGAGCCGCTCTTTGTTGAGTTTCAATTCCGCTCCTTCTCTTGCCTCTGGCTGGGTTACGAAACTTGGTCTGTCAGGCTTCTGGCAACCTGGGTACATTTCTGCTTTCACAAAATGGAGCCGCATTTGTGCCTTATTGAGGTAGATATATAGTTGGGGCTTGCCACTCTAATCTTCTACTAAGCATTGCAAGCAGTATCGTTTCTTTAGCCTCTTGCGTTTCAAGTCTATTTACACACGTTTAGCAGGGTGGTTGCTTCCATCTTGTCTTGTAGCAACATCTCCTCATGTTTTAACATTGTATCTTCTCTGTGTCCATTACATTTATTTTCATAGTTACTCACACTGGCGTGCTTGTCTTTGATACCTGCTTTTGTCATTCACGAGTCTGTTCAGGCCCTTGTGTCATTTCCACTGGCCTTCCATTAGGGGTCTTTGGGTCTCTTCATGGACCGTCTGTAGGTACTCTTCGTTTCGTATCAGTGGCTGGTACGGCTGTCTGATGGTGTACCGTGCTGCCCAGGGTTGTCTGGTTATGGGCGCTTCAACAGGTATGGATCTTCTGAAGTATACTGGGCAGAGTCCCAGTGCAGCTCTTTGTTGATTCATTTGCTCCTCATACGTCACATACCTTGGCGAGTATGCTCCTGGTACCTCGAGCTGATGGGATGGGGTGCAGGCCATATCCGGGACCTCCTCTACAAGGTGCTTCCTGGTGCTTTCCTCGGTGCACCTGAGGTCATATATGGGGGATCCCCACACAACACCACGACTTCCTAGGGCAGTGGTAGGGTACAGTAACCAAAGATATGCACACAAGTCCCTCCCCCTTTAAGAGATATCAAAGCTCTGGTCAACACTTCCCCATCCATTCAAACATTCCAAGCCAGGGTAATTAGTGGTCAGCTGGACGATACACCTGAATGTCTGCAGGGACGGGCGAGCACTGTTCCTGCAGGGGTTCATCTGGGAAGGATTACACTAGGGAGCTTCACAGCAGCGGCAAATGCAGCCATAGAAGAGCGAAGATGGTGGACGAGCCGAAAGAAAGCCTGATCTGTGGTGCTCACCTATGGGGAGTCTCCCAGTTCGAAGAGTTTAATCTAGGCATCGATCCTCACCGCACCAAACCACATGCAGCTCTGTGGATCTATGTGATATTTTTGAGAAAAAATCCCGAGGCCGAAAATACATATTTCTTTTCCTGCTTATTTCAATGAATTTATATGCAGGTGGAGACCCCCTTCTTTACCCCCTGCCCCATACTCCTGTTACAATATGTGTTACCCTAACCCACCCCCTCATATAAATGCTTTGAAATGCGCCTTTTTGGCTGTGGGATTTTAAGCTGTGATATTTTGGGGCAATACCCAACACTATTACACCCGGGTGCAGGCGCTGCCACAGAGGGTGAACCTAATGGAGGGTCTAGGTCCTGATTAAAGACACAGGCATTTAGTGAGTGGTGTGGGTGAAAGCATTTGGAGATCTGGCAGTGGAAGTGATTGGAGGCAGAGAGAAGTGGAGGCAGGGACGATTTTAGACCAGATTGCACCCAGGCGGGATCAACAACACAAATTGCCTCTTACACATGTATTTTTATTTTATTAAATTAAAATGATTTTTTAAGAATCAAAAAACGAAAGAAGGTAGAGTTCAAGATTTGTTTGGAAAAAGCAAAGGGAATAGGAAGAGCGAAGAGAGAGGGGAACAGCGTTCTGGGGCTTAGGAGCCAGAAGAGAAAACGTGCAGAAATGAGACGAAACACCAGGGGGACTTAGGAACAGTTAAAAGAAATAGATCCTGAGAACGTAAGGGATGTGAAGGGACATAGAACAAGAGTAGGGAGCAGAGATAGGGGGGACAGACCATGAGTGCATTTGAAGACAATCGAGAGAAAGAGATCTAAAAGACGAGATTCAAAAGGAAGTAGTGAAATTGATAGCAAGGAGAATTTAATAGGGTGCCGAGGGAGTAAAGAAAAAAGAAGACGAACAGAAGAATTACAGCTGGAACGGAGAGGGGAAAAGGTGGCAAGCAGGGAGACCAAGAAGTAAAGAGGAACAGGAGTCAATACAGGAAAAGAGAAGGGGAAAGAAAAGACATTTAGAGGCATGAAAAGAAAGATAAGTGCGAGCGCAGTGAATGCTAAACAAAGCATAGCAGCAGAGCAGGCAATAGAGGAGATATGAAGGGAGAAGGAGAAAGAAGTATCAAAGATAACGCCTAGGTGGCACGCTGAAAGTAAAAAGGAAATAGAGGATGAGGAAAGGGTAGAGAGGGAGGGGATGGGAGTACAAGAGATAGTTGAAGAAGGGAAGAACAACACCTCTGTTTTTGAGGGATTAAGATGTAAGAAATGGGAGGACATCCAGTTCTGAACCACTAGAAGACAATTAGAGACAGTGGAGTGCAGAGCAGAGGCAAAGGAAGAGAAATAAAGAAAGATCTGAGTGTCGAGGAAATAAGAATAGAGAGAGGAACTGTACAGAAAGAAAAAAGAAGAGGGCCAAGTACCGAGCCTTGGGGGACACCATACAGAAGAGGGAGTGAAGAAGAAGAGTGGCCAGCCCAAGTAATGGAATACATCTGTTCCGAGAGTTAAGACTGAAACCATTTGAGAGCAGACCCTTGAAACACCTAAAGTGGAAAGAGAGTAGATAAGAAGAGAGTGGTTCACAGTGTCGAACGCAGCAGACAGATCGAGAAGAATACGAATAAAAGAAAGCTTGGAGAAAATTAGAAACATGAAGAAGAGCAGTTTCAGTGGAGTGAGTCGGTGTAAACCAGTCTGCAAGGGAGGAAGAAGTGAATTAAGATTCCAGTAACTGGTTACCTGGGTGTAGGCACCCCATTCAAGAATTTTAGACAGAAAGGGTAGAAGAGAGGGTGGAAATTAGCTGGGGAAGACGGACAAGAGGAATTAATAAGAGAAGAAATATAGGGAAGAAGATTGGGAGATACTTGGGGGATCAGAGAAGAAGGGAGAGGGTCAGAAGGAGAGGCAGTAGGATGAGCACAAGTGAAGAGAGCAGAAGTGTAGAGGAGTCGTCACGTACCCCCACCAAAAGCTCTGCCCACATGTTGCCTATATGTTGGGAACCAGAAATTGAAACACGTGCAGAACTAGTGAGGATGCCTGTATCACAGAAAATCCTGGAAAAAAGGTATCCATTGAGCCAAACCCTATATACATTCACAAGTGAACAAGAAGACTGGTGACGCCATGCGGAGCAGAGCCGACGCACCCAGAAAAGATGCATGAGGCAAAAGAACATAGACATTCTATAAGATCTGAAGAGTCGGTGGTGAAGATGAGCAAAGGTTCAGGGTCGAGATGAAGATGGTCATGCTACAGAAACGCTGAAGTAAATGCTAAATCAGTTTACACTTGTACAGACGCAGTAACACAAGTAGATAGAGTGATCTTAAGGCTGGCTACATAGTGAATAATTGTGGCGATGCGCCAATGCATAATACATAGGAATGCATAGAACCTGGATATTCCACAGTGCACTTTAAGCGAGGCTTGAAACCCAGTGATTGGAAAGGGTTTTTCAGTGTGGCGCAGTTGGAAAAATAACTGATGGCAGAGGAAAAAATACAAGAAAGGCTTGGCTGGCCCAGCACCAAGAAATCGCAGCCACCGTGAGCCTGGGTGTCCATCCAGTAGTTACATGAACGTGAGAAAGAAACAAACTTCTGTTTGAGGTGAAATGGAAAAACACTTAAGGCGTCAAGAATTCATCATTTAATAATATTAAGGGGGTAATTCATGGATTATTTGCGCCGAAAAAAACGGGATTTGTGCGCCATTCTGCCCGCAAATCCCCATTTGTTAAACAGGGATTTGCGGGCAGAATGGCGCACAAATCCCCTTTTTTTCAGGGCAAATAATCCATGAATTACCCCCTAAATGCAGTAAAGAACTCGAAAATGCGGTCTCCAAGTTCACACGGTCAGATCAAAATAGACATTGGGTCGAGCTACACTGAAACCAAGAAGACACTTTCTTTATTTCTAAGGCCCAAAGAGCTCCTGCAAGGCCACAATCAAAGCCTTAATTGACTGGCAGACTGCAAGAGTGATGATAGATGTTGGGCTAATTGGGGGGGGGGGGGTCATGATCACGCCGACCCTCCCTGCACCTGGAGTGGTAGCCTGTGTGCTACTAGCGTGTGGAATATTCCAGAAGGGTACAAGAGTGCCAAACCAATTGTAGAAGGCCGTGTATCAAAGAGCCCTATAGTTTGTGTAAACAATAAAGTGTTGAGTATTAGAGTGACACGGAAGATAACTTGCACTTGGGATGGGCTTAGTTGCCCACCTGACAGTAGAAACCCAAACCCAACCCCCGTCAGAATGGAACGTATACTTAGATGTTCCCTGTAAGCCTATTACATCCCCAAGTAGGGTTTTGTAGTTTGCCACGTAGTGTGACATCATTGATGACGAGTTTTGACTATAAGAGTTGTGATTTTTAAAATATGCGCTGAGAGAAATTGAGCGAACGTCTGTTGATGTCCGATGTAACTCCCTGTTTTAGACAATTGCAAATAAAACAGACTAACTTTGCGAACTTCCTGAGTCGGCTTTGATTATTGATGTTTGAGTAGATTCTGCATTACCATCTACCTCTAAATATTGCTACCTCGTCTTACAGGGCCCTAGGTCTATGGGTTCAGAAGTGTCACAGTCCATAAGAGGAGAAAAGGATGCAAAAGAGTAAAGTGACAGAGGAGGAGAAAATGGAGCAGAAGGAGTAATAGAAGGAGTAAAAGCAAGACAAAGGTTTGCTACTTTAGACGTAAAGTAGTTTGCGGAATCCGAGGAAGTAAGGGATGAGAACACAGAAGGATCAGGGGCTTTTGGAGAGAGGATATTGTGCAGAAGCTGACAGAGACGACGAGGGTGGTGAGATAGGGAAAGTGTAAGTTCAGAGAAGTAAGATTTCTTGGCAATGAGTAAAGCAGAATAAAAGGAAGAGGGCAGCATTGGAAGTGTGGCAAGATGGGAAGGGGAGTGAGAGTTTATCCAAAGCCACATGGCTTTACGCAAGCCACAGCAAAGGGAAAAACGACTAGGAGTGAGCCAAGGCTGTGAAGTTTTACAAGTCGGAGAAAAGGGTTGTAAAGGCATAGTAGAGTCCAAGGCAGATAGATTCTACAGAAGAGTGCAGGGTACTAGCAGCTAAATCAGGAGAAAGGGAGGAGAAAAGGGACATTGGAGGAAGGGAAGAACTCAATGACGAGAGGATAGATGGGGAATCAAAAGAAGAAAGGTTACAACGCATAAAGGTAGACGAAGCAGCGACCAGAGTGAGGGTGGGCAAAAGAGAGAAAGGAAGAAGTAACGGATCAGAAGCATAAAGGGGGGAAGAGGAGACAAGAGGAGACAAGAGGAAGAGGTGAAAAAGAAGAAAAGATTAAGTCAAGACAGGAGCCAGACTGATGAGAAGAAGGAGTAGGAAGTGCAAGTGATAAGAATCACAAGAGCGATCATCAGAGGGAGTGAAGAATTAGTGGAGGAGGAAGATTAAAGTCCCCAAGGAGAACAAAAGGGGAGGAAAACAGAGGAAGATGGGATAGAAGGAGATCAAGGTGCTCAGGAGGGGACGATAACAAGACAAGAGACAGGGAAAGGATTAGAAAAGGAGGAACAATGGTATTCAAAGGAAGAAAGATTAGGGAGATTAGAACGAGGAGAGTGCAGGAGGCATGTAAGAGAATTCCAGTGCCCCCCAAACCCTCGCACCTAAGTGGGCGGCGGGGGGTGTGTGAGAAAAAGAAGTAGAAGAAGTGTGAAGAAAAGCAGTGGTTGCAGAGTTTTTGGGAGTGATCCAAATTTCAGTTAAACAGAGAAAATGGAAATTAGAGCGAAGAAAGAGGCCAAGAATAGAGTGTGATTTATTCCAGATAGAGCGAGCATTTAAGAGACCAAAGTGGAGTTGCGGGAGGGCGTCAGAAGAAATGGGAGGACAGGAGTGCTTAGAAGCATTGCGTAGAGGAGCCGGGGGTAGCACCGGAGGAGTGCGGTGGGGTGTCCCAGATGGGATGGGATGAGACATAGAAGGAGAAAAGAAGACACATAGATGACTAGTCGCACATGAGCTACCACAAAACAGAAATGAATCATAAAAATGAAAGCCTTCCAAGGGGGGTCACCCATAGAACAGGGTGCCCAGGGCTACAGGTGTCCGAGGAGGATCCTTAAAATAGCATTCACCAAACACGGGGGGCCAGGAATGATGGCTTGGAGGTCCAGGAATGATGGCACAGTGCCGGCACCAGAGGGTGGTGGGAGAACAGAGCAGGTACCAGTCCATGGAAAGGCACAAAGGTGGAAGGTCTGACAAGATGGGAGCGCAGAGGGAATTTATAGATGCTCATTTCCAGTGCCCAAGGCAGAGGTCCTGGCACATACAGCAAAGGGTGGCAAGCACACTTTCACTGCGATTATAAAACAGAAGGACACAGCCATGGAGTAAACTAGTCCCAGAGAAGTAGGCCAAAGGGTAGAAAATGCCACCCCAGCAGTTAGCTCCAGGAAGGGGGTGGGGCCCGAGCCAGGGCACCTGGATGCCCAAGGGGCTCAAGAGCAGTTGCTGGCAGTCGCCCCCAGTGACCCTCCTCCCAAAAACCACAACCAACACCCAATTGCCAGATTAGGGAAGGAAAAACAGCGGAGGGAGCGGGAAGGTGTGGCGGGTAAATAGGTGATGGGCAAAGATGTGCAGGACAACAGAGCACCCCAAACTAATAATGTAATAATTAAAATAAAGAACTCAAAAGAAATACATACACGATGCACACATTACATACTAGATGACAGCCTTAGAATGTTACCTGTAGTGGGTGCTCCAAAGGGAACGTTTCTTGACTCTGCCCTTCCAGGTTCAAGCTCAGCATCAGATAGAACGAGAAAGACAGAGAGCGAGAGGGGGCACAAAGAGAAGAGACAGAGAGAAAGGGAGAAAGACAGAGAGCGAGAGGGGGCACAAAGAGAAGAGACAGAGAGAGAGGGGGGCAGAAAGAGAATAGACAAAAAGAAAGAGAGAAAGACAGAGAGCGGGAGGGGGCACAAAGAGAAGAGACAGAGAGAGAGGGGGGCACAAAGAGAAGAGACAAAGAGAAAGAGCGGGGGCACAAAGAGAAGAGACAGAGAGAAAGGGAGAAAGACAGAGAAAGAGAGGAGGCACAAAGAGAAGAGACAGTGAGAGAGGGGTGCACAAAGAGAAGAGACAGAGAGAAAGGGAGAAAGACAGAGAGCGAGAGGGGGCACAAAGAGAAGAGACAGAGAGAGAGGGGGGCACAAAGAGAAGAGACAAAGAGAAAGAGAGGGGGCACAAAGAGAAGAGACAGAGAGAAAGGGAGAAAGAGAGGAGGCACAAAGAGAAGAGACAGAGAGAGAGGGGTGCACAAAGAGAAGAGACAAAGAGAAAGGGAGAAAGACAGAGAGCGAGAAGGGGCACAAAGAGAAGAGACAGAGAGAAAGGGAGAAAGACAGAGAGAGAGGGGGGCACAAAGAGAAGAGACAAAGAGAAAGGGAGAAAGACAGAGAGCGAGAAGGGGCACAAAGAAAAGAGACAGAGAGAAAGGGAGAAAGACAGAGAGAGAGAGGGGGGCACAAAGAGAAGAGACAAAGAGAAAGGGAGAAAGACAGAGAGCGAGAAGGGGCACAAAGAGAAGAGACAGAGAGAAAGGGAGAAAGACAGAGAGCGAGAAGGGGGACAGAGAGAAAGGGAGAAAGACAGAGAAAGAGAGGGGGCACAAAGAGAAGAGACAGAGAGAAAGGGAGAAAGACAGAGAGCGAGAAGGGGCACAAAGAAAAGAGACAGAGAGAAAGGGAGAAAGACAGAGAAAGAGAGGGGGCACAAAGAGAAGAGACAGAGAGAGAGGGGGGCACAAAGAGAAGAGACAGGGAGAAAGGGAGAAAGACAGAGAAAGCAAGGAGGCACAAAGAGAAGAGACAGAGAGAAAGGGGGAAAGAGAGAGAGCGAGAAGGGGCACAAAGAGAAGAGACAGAGAGAAAGGGAGAAAGACAGAGAAAGAGAGGAGGCACAAAGAGAAGAGACAGAGAGAAAGGGAGAAAGACAGAGGGCACAAAGAGAAGAGACAGAGAGAGAGGGGGGCACAAAGAGAAGAGACAAAAAGAAAGAGAGGGGGCACAAAGAGAAGAGACAGAGAAAGGGAGAAAGAGAGAAAGAGAGAGAGGGCACAAAGAGAAGAGACAGAGAGAAAGGGAGAAAGACAGAGAGCGAGAACGGGCACAAAGAGAAGAGACAGAGAGAAAGGGAGAAAGACAGAGAGCGAGAACGGGCACAAAGAGAAGAGACAGAGAGAAAGGGAGAAAGACAGAGAACGAAAAGGGGCACAAAGAGAAGAGACAGAGAGAAAGGGAGAAAGACAGAGAAAGAGAGGGGGCACAAAGAGAAGAGACAGCAAGAACGAGAGAAAGAGAGGGGTGCAGAAAGAGAAAAGACAGAGAGAAAGGGAGAAAGACAGAGAAAGGGAGGCGCACAAAGAAATGAGACAGAGAGAAAGGGTGAAATACAGAGAAAGAGAGGGGCACAAAGAGAAGAGACAGAGAAAAAGGGAGAAGGACAGAGAAATAGAGGGGCACAAAGAGAAGAGACAGAGAGAAAGGGAGAAAGACAGAGGGCACAAAGAGAAGAGACAGAGAGAGGGGGGGCACAAAGTGAAGAGACAAAAAGAAAGAGAGGGGGCACAAAGAGAAGAGACAGAGAAAGGGCGAAAGAGAGAAAGAGAGAGAGCACAAAGAGAAGAGACAGAGAGAAAGGGAGAAAGATAGAGAGCGAGAAGGGGCACTAAGAGAAGAGACAGAGAGAAAGGGAGAAAGACAAAGAAAGAGAGGGGGCACAAAGAGAAGAGACAGCGAGAACGAGAGAAAGAGAGGGGTGCACAAAGAGAAAAGACAGAGAGAAAGGGAGAAAGACAGAGAAAGGGAGGCGCACAAAGAAATGAGACAGAGAGAAAGGGAGAAATACAGAGAAAGAGAGGGGCACAAAGAGAAGAGACAGAGAAAAAGGGAGAAGGACAGAGAAATAGAGGGGCACAAAGAGAGGAGACAGAGAGAAAGGGAGAAAGACAGAGAAATAGAGGGGCACAAAGAGAAGAGACAGAGAGAAAGGGAGAAAGACAGAGAAATAGAGGGGGCACAAAGAGAAGAGACAGAGAGAAAGGGAGAAAGACAGAGAAAGAGAGGGGGCACAAAGAGAAGAGACAGAGAGAAAGGGAGAAAGACAGAGAGCCAGAGAGAGACACTGCATTTGTAGGCAAAGTGAAGCAAGCAAAAGAGACCCACAGACACACACAGCGCTTGTGCCTCCACAACTGAAGGTGTGCAATACTCATAGTGTCTCGAATTCCCTGCCCAGAGCGTTGCCAATTTCCCCAGGTGCACCCAGGCCGCATGACGCCCCAAACCTCAGATGCTCTCCCAGAGTCAAATGACACTTCGCCATGAATGCCCACCCACCCTGCATGGCCTACTCAGCCTGTATGTCTCTCACAGCACTGCCTGTCTCACCCAGCTTGGCAGGCTCCCAGGCCTCGGCTACACATTGCCTTCCATATACCCCCAAGAATGAACTTCTCTCATCCTCAGTTAGACCCCAAGACAGACATGCCCCCTCCAGCCTTGAGTTCCCCCATGCAAGTCCCCCAGCTTCAATGGCCACCACCCTACAGAGCACTGCATGCCCCCTGAATGCTGCACGCCCTCCCCAGCCATGCAGAACCTTGGGCTAATGTTTTTTTTTTATAAACATATTTTATTGGTGATTTAAACACATTCATACAACATATCAACAGTCCCCCCTCCCCCTTTCCTCCCCCCATCTTCCCCCATCCCGGGTTGCTTCCTTGGTCTGTTCATGGTTGTCGCTCCATGCATCACCTCCAGTAGTATATCGCCTGTAATGTTCCAAGTAGGACCCCCGTGCTCCCGCCGCTGCCCACCAATAGTTCTCAGGTTTCACATTCTTCCCACTTTCCCCAGATTTTTGTAGCTTTTGCAGGGCACCCCCCGTGCCGTGTACATTCTGTGTTCTTTCGTCGCGCAGATGTCCATTTCATTGATCCATTGGTCGACTGTTGGGCATTCCGGGGCCCCCCATTTCTGTGCTATGTCCCGCTCTATCAGGCCCATTGGCGTGGAGAGAAAAATACCCTCCCATTTGTTCGAGGTGCTTTCATCCGGAGCGCCCAGTAGCATTATTGCGGGTTCTAGTGTTATTTTACGGCCAAACAGTTGTGGGTGGGGAGCAAGACAATTGCAATTTGAGGGTAATAAATAGAGGGACGGGGTGGAGGGTGGGGAGGGGTAAAGGAGGGTGGTGCACCAAACAACCAATTTGGCAATATGTCAAGCAGAACACTTTAAAGTGTACTTTTAGCCAGGACACTTGCTGCTGCTAAAACCATTTGCACACACAATAAAACTAAATGCGCAATTAAAAAGCATTGCAGGCAGCCACTGGCATTGGTTCCACATGCTCTTCTTGCCTTGATGGGAATGTATGCATATGCTGCATTGTCAAAGATGGGGGGAGTACACTGTTCTTACCAGAAGCAGGCTGAGAAGGACTGTGCTCTCTGACGTAGGGTTACGTGACGCCAGAGCTACGCACTGTTTAAAGACAAACGTTGACCTTTGCAATAGCCCATACTGGAAGATGGCCCCTGCCCAGCACAACTTTCAGTTTCCCACAATGCTCGTAGAAGGGCCCACCTACTCCTGCTCGGTAGACTTTACAGCACTCCCGTCACCAGACACTGCGAAGAAGGTTTTGTGCTTGTCATGCCACATGCTAGAACACAGTCATACCACATCCCATGTTTCCATAATGCCCCACTGGGTACCATGTTGAGCTTTAGAATTCTATACACACAGTATGCTCCAGTCCACTAAGCACCCTTTGCAGGTGTTCAGTCTGGGCTGTACAGGCCCCATAGCAGGGTATTTAATGTATGTATGTAAATCGATTGTTTGATGATGGCAGTTATGTATGTAATATGACATTTTATGTAAAAATGGTAAAGTTGTAAAAGTTCGTTTGAACTATAAACAACTTTAACAATAAATAAATAAATAAATAAATAAATAAATAACTAAATAAATAAATGGCAGGTTTTTAACACATTTATTTACACATTTCCACTTTACATGTCTAATGGTGGTCCAATATGGGCACGGGTTGGTGCTGCAGCATTTGGGCACCGATTACACTGGGCGGCACTTGTCCTTCTGCTGGGGGATGTGGTGGGTGCCGCGGGGCTCCGTAACTGCACTTATGGAAGTCCACGTGAGTAAGAAGCAGATCAAGGTCTGTACAGAAACAATGAGAAAAAAATGCCAAAGCATGCAAAAAGATCCAGGACATTGCACCTTTATAGAGGTAAATGCAGACGGATTGGTTGTGGCTTACCGTCGGTCCAGTTATCTGCGACAAATTATTGAATATGAGGAACAGAGGGGTGATTCCTGTCCCCTGTTTGGATTTAGCTACAATTATATATAGATACTCTTTGCACTTAATTATCGTTGAATGAGTCACCCGACAGACTGGCTGTAACCCCAAGCCCAGCACTTGTGCCTTACTGTACAGAAACAAAGCAATAGTATGCTTGTCAAACATGATGAGAAGTGACCAAGGGTGAGCAAGTTTTAGAAGTTAAAATAATTAGAGTTTTAGAATCCCGTGCCACTAAGACAGGCGGTGGAGGGACAGACACAATTACAAATGAGTCAGCATGGATGTAACAGGGGAGACTTGTATTGTCCGCACAGCATCATTGTGTAGAGGAGGTCATTTCTCAGACATAATACAATAAAGCCATTCATGGATAGATACACACAATTGTGCAAAGAGCAAAAACTTGTATTTCCCCTCATGACAACAGGGTGTTTCAAGCTGGCAAGGAAAATCTCAGAGTCCTCCTATGTCTAACATATATTTATAACCAGAAATATATGACACATCAGTCCTGTTATAACATACATTCTACACTGTAAATGGTCAGCTTTCTATGTGTAAAATACATTACCCTCTCCCATTGGCTGCACATGATTCCTGAAATGCATTATTATTTCCTATTCCAATGACCTAAAACTCTGCCCATCAGCATAAAACTTGTTTTTCCCATTTTCAATTAATCACTCAACATATTTTGCAGCTTGAAAACTGGATGTAAGCGGTTCTGTGATGACGCAGGTTGTAGCAAACACTGCCCAGGACATAAGGCTGCTGTTGCATCCATATTGGCTAATTTCTCTACCTTATCTATTTCTTACTTTACTGCCAAGTACATTTATTAAAAAGCTCTTGATACCCACTGCTGAGATCGTGTTTTATCCTATTTCAGTCTGTTTTATACATTGTATTTATGCCAAAATCTGCCTGCAATTTATTTTGTAATGCATGCAGTGGCATCCATTTTGGAAGGAATGGATACCTTTTGCTGTAGTATTTCTGTGTCAGGCGCTATATTCTGCATATATTTCATCATTACATTTTGCTGCTACATTATTTATGATTTGCTTTTCTAGTGTCTATTGAGTGTGGGTAACATTCTTCACATCTAAATAATGTCTGTGTGACTTTGTGATAAATATATATTTGCCTCGTGTCCTATTCAGCTACATGTGTCATAAGTGATATGACATCACCTGCTTTTGTCATCCTTGACTCATACTGTGTTTATCCTCACTGTCTCTGCTTAGGGTATGGATGATACAGTTGTTAAGTGAAGAATGTTTATCATATTTGTAATATTGGACCAGGTGAGGGACAAGAGCCCTGAGTGATATGTTCAATTGTCCATTATCACAGGTGGAGGGGTAGTCACTTTTGGTGTACACCTCTTCAATTGTGCCTACAGGACTCAGAACAGGTCAGTGGTTTAACTGGTCCATGTTCAGTACCTGCACTTCTCGTATTTGGCAGTATTAAGGACTAGGACTTCTCCAAACTTTACGAGAGTACTGGTAGTCAATAACATGGCCAGGAGAGGGACGGGTGGCCAAATGTTCATATTTCATCGTACGTGCACATCATCTAGGCAAAGTGAAGACAAAAAAGAGACACACAGTGAACGTGTAGGCAGAGTTGAAGAAAACAAAATAAGACAAATTACACATGCTGCCTGGCTTCAATACTTACCCACAGGAAGTATGAGAAACAGGGAGAAGAAATAACCAGGGGTGGCTGCAAGCCTGATGTGTCTCCTCGCTTGCTCTTATGGTCTGCTGCTTGCCCTGCAGTGGACTGGTGGTGGTGGCGGCAGGCAGCAACCCCGCTGTGCCCCAGCTATATCTTCTTTGCGATCCTCAGAGTGTGAAGATCTCTCAACTCGCCCTTCAACTCTGGTCTGACACCGATCTCTTCTGCCCAGGGCAGGGCCAGTTGAACCTAGGCTGGCTTGGCCACACTGGTCTGCTGCCTGGCCTCGCTGTGTACATTTTCTCAGGCCCCAGAGTGAGGCTGTTGCTCGATGCTTAGTCTTAATCCACCAGCACGCAGGCAACTCTGCCCAGCACAATCACCCCAACCATTCACATCACATGCGCTGAGAGGAGAGGACTCTCCCAGGATGCACGTGCAGTACACCATGGCCCTGATCCCTGGAACTGCACAATAAGCAACACATGTTGCTTTTAAAATAGAATGTAGGCCTGCAGTTGACAGGTCCGGGCTTGCAGGGATCCCAGGTGCTAGTCTTCGCATGTACCACTGATAACAGTAGTATTTTCAGCACTTTTGCACAATTACAAATATTTCATGATGGCAGTGTTGCCATAAACTGAAACCCCAGGCAGCTGCCTTTAATGCTTGATGCAAAGATCAGCCTTGAGTGGAGGCATGGAGAAAAGGCCGAGAGGAAGCTGAGGTTGAGTTGAAGATGGAGGTTGGGGTGAGAAGCAGAGAGGAGGCTGAGATGGAACAGAGGGATGGACCTGGGGTTAAACCAGAGAAGAGGATGAAGGGGAGCAGAAAGAGGTGCTCGGGGTTAGAGGAGGCTAAGGTGGAGCAGGAAGGACAAGGTTGGAGGGAGATGTATCGAATTGGCTGAAGTGGAGCAGAAGGAGGTGGGTGGAGGGGGAGTTATGGGCAGTTGAGGTGGAGCAGAAATAGGAGATTGGAGAATAACACAGAGAGGTGCTGGAGAAAGAAGGAGGTAGGGGTAAAAGTGGAGAAGAAGAATAAAGGTGGAGGGAGAAAGGAGGTGGAGGCAGAGCAGAAGGGTGAGCTTGTTGAGAGAAGAAGCGAGGAGGCTGAAGTGGAGCAGAAGCAGGGAAATAGGGTGACAGCAGATAGAAGGCTATGGTGGATCAATCCGAGGAGTTAGAGAAGGCTGACGTGGAGCCGAAGGGCAAGGTTGGAAGGAGACGCACAGAGATGACTGAGGTGCAGCAGAAGGAGGAGGTTGGAGGGAGGAGTAGGTATGAGGATTAGGTGGATCAGAAGGAGGAGGTTGGAGGGAGGAGTAGGTATGAGGATTAGATGGAGCAGAAAGAAGAGGTTGGAGGGAGGAGTAGGTATGAGGATTAGGTGGATCAGAAAGAAGAGGTTGGAGGGAGGAGTAGGTATGAGGATTAGGTGGATCAGAAAGAAGAGGTTGGAGGGAGGAGTAGGTATGAGGATTAGGTGGATCAGAAAGAAGAGGTTGGAGGGAGGAGTAGGTATGAGGATTAGGTGGATCAGAAAGAAGAGGTTGGAGGGAGGAGTAGGTATGAGGATTAGGAGGATCAGATAGAAGAGGTTGGAGGGAGGAGTAGGTATGAGGATTAGGTGGATCAGAAGGAGGAGGTTGGAGGGAGGAGTAGGTATGAGGATTAGGTGGATCAGAAAGAAGAGGTTGGAGGGAGGAGTAGGTATGAGGATTAGGTGGATCAGAAAGAAGAGGTTGGAGGGAGGAGTAGGTATGAGGATTAGGTGGATCAGAAAGAAGAGGTTGGAGGGAGGAGTAGGTATGAGGATTAGGTGGATCAGAAAGAAGAGGTTGGAGGGAGGAGTAGGTATGAGGATTAGGTGGAGCAGAAAGAAGAGGTTGGAGGGAGGAGTAGGTATGAGGATTAGGTGGAGCAGAAAGAAGAGGTTGGAGGGAGGAGTAGGTATGAGGATTAGGTGGATCGGAAAGAAGAGGTTGGAGGGAGGAGTAGGTATGAGGATTAGGTGGATCAGATAGAAGAGGTTGGAGGGAGGAGTAGGTATGAGTATTAGGTGGATCGGAAAGAAGAGGTTGGAGGGAGGAGTAGGTATGAGGATTAGGTGGATCAGAAAGAAGAGGTTGGAGGGAGGAGTAGGTATGAGGATTAGGTGGATCAGAAAGAAGAGGTTGGAGGGAGGAGTAGGTATGAGGATTAGGTGGATCGGAAAGAAGAGGTTGGAGGGAGGAGTAGGTATGAGGATTAGGTGGATCAGATAGAAGAGGTTGGAGGGAGGAGTAGGTATGAGTATTAGGTGGATCGGAAAGAAGAGGTTGGAGGGAGGAGTAGGTATGAGGATTAGGTGGATCAGAAAGAAGAGGTTGGAGGGAGGAGTAGGTATGAGGATTAGGTGGATCAGAAAGAAGAGGTTGGAGGGAGGAGTAGGTATGAGGATTAGGTGGATCAGAAAGAAGAGGTTGGAGGGAGGAGTAGGTATGAGGATTAGGTGGAGCAGAAAGAAGAGGTTGGAGGGAGGAGTAGGTATGAGGATTAGGTGGATCAGAAGGAGGAGGTTGGAGGGAGGAGTAGGTATGAGGATTAGGTGGAGCAGAAAGAAGAGGTTGGAGGGAGGAGTAGGTATCAGGATTAGGTGGATCAGAAGGAGGAGGTTGGAGGGAGGAGTAGGTATGAGGATTAGATGGAGCAGAAAGAAGAGGTGGGAGGGAGGAGTAGGTATGAGGATTAGGTGGATCAGAAAGAAGAGGTTGGAGGGAGGAGTAGGTATGAGGATTAGGTGGATCAGAAAGAAGAGGTTGGAGGGAGGAGTAGGTATGAGGATTAGGTGGAGCAGAAAGAAGAGGTTGTAGGGAGGAGTAGGTATGAGGATTAGGTGGAGCAGAAAGAAGAGGTTGGAGGGAGGAGTAGGTATGAGGATTAGGTGGATCAGAAGGAGGAGGTTGGAGGGAGGAGTAGGTATGAGGATTAGGTGGAGCAGAAAGAAGAGGTTGGAGGGAGGAGTAGGTATGAGGATTAGGTGGATCAGAAAGAAGAGGTTGGAGGGAGGAGTAGGTATGAGGATTAGGTGGATCAGAAAGAAGAGGTTGGAGGGAGGAGTAGGTATGAGGATTAGGTGGATCAGAAAGAAGAGGTTGGAGGGAGGAGTAGGTATGAGGATTAGGTGGATCAGAAAGAAGAGGTTGGAGGGAGGAGTAGGTATGAGGATTAGGTGGAGCAGAAAGAAGAGGTTGTAGGGAGGAGTAGGTATGAGGATTAGGTGGAGCAGAAAGAAGAGGTTGGAGGGAGGAGTAGGTATGAGGATTAGGTGGATCAGAAGGAGGAGGTTGGAGGGAGGAGTAGGTATGAGGATTAGGTGGAGCAGAAAGAAGAGGTTGGAGGGAGGAGTAGGTATGAGGATTAGGTGGATCAGAAAGAAGAGGTTGGAGGGAGGAGTAGGTATGAGGATTAGGTGGATCAGAAAGAAGAGGTTGGAGGGAGGAGTAGGTATGAGGATTAGGTGGATCAGAAAGAAGAGGTTGGAGGGAGGAGTAGGTATGAGGATTAGGTGGATCAGAAAGAAGAGGTTGGAGGGAGGAGTAGGTATGAGGATTAGGTGGATCAGAAGGAGGAGGTTGGAGGGAGGAGTAGGTATGAGGATTAGGTGGAGCAGAAAGAAGAGGTTGTAGGGAGGAGTAGGTATGAGGATTAGGTGGAGCAGAAAGAAGAGGTTGGAGGGAGGAGTAGGTATGAGGATTAGGTGGAGCAGAAAGAAGAGGTTGGAGGGAGGAGTAGGTATGAGGATTAGGTGGATCAGAAGGAGGAGGTTGGAGGGAGGAGTAGGTATGAGGATTAGGTGGATCAGAAAGAAGAGGTTGGAGGGAGGAGTAGGTATGAGGATTAGGTGGAGCAGAAAGAAGAGGTTGGAGGGAGGAGTAGGTATGAGGATTAGGTGGATCAGAAGGAGGAGGTTGGAGGGAGGAGTAGGTATGAGGATTAGGTGGAGCAGAAAGAAGAGGTTCTCGAGGAAAGCAGAATGACGGCTAAGGTGGAACAGAATGGGGATGTAGGATGGAAAAGGAGAGAGGAGGCGGAGGACCAGCAGAAGCAGGAGGTTGGGGTTAAAAGCAGAGAGGAAGCCTAGAGGAGCAGAAGGATAAAAGTGGAGCCTGAACAGAGGCTGAGGTGGAGAAGAAGGATGGTAGCAAACACCATCTTGGTGTAATAATATATATGTCTATATATATATATACATAGATAATGAATAGAGAGAGAGACAGGAGCAAATAGCAGCTGGTGTTTAGAGGAGATGTTAAAGAGAGGAAGGCATTTTGGAGCAGACATGTGGAGAAGGGCAAAGCAGAAATTGAAAATATGAAGGAGGGTGGGTGGAAGAACCACTGACAGAGGGTTGGTTGTAGATCAAGCGCAGGCTCACTCAATCCGTATAAAGGGTGACCCTGGGAAGGGTGGTAGTGGGAGCATGTTGTGGTGCATTGAACAGGTGGGTAAGGAGAGACTTGCTGAAGAGGAAAGGATATGAAGTGCAGGGGATCCCCCTAGGGACCAGAACGTAGTGACCCGTCGAGGAGGAAAGTAAGGACAGGACAGTGAAATGACAGGAAAACATACATATAGCCCCCAGAAATCCCACAAAAAGAAAACATGCACGTTGAGACCCAAAGCAAAGGACCCTTGTGTTCAGTAAAATGTCAGTACTAACTCAGAACACAACTCATTCAGGAAATTAGGCTTTTACAGATTTTTGGGTGTGAATGGGCATATTTTGAATAAAGGTATGTTTTTCACAAGACACCTCTTTAGAAGACACCCTATAGATAAAAGCATGGATGTCAAAACTGGTAAATCTAAGACTATTAAAAGTTAGGACAAGCAATGAGGTCAGGAAGAACATGTTCTTTAGTTATCTCCATCAGGGAGTCATCCAAGCGGGTCTGGTTAGGCAGGTGGCACATCAGCGCCATCTCCTCAGGAAAGTGTTTTTACCTGGGGTTTTGGGGTGGGGTGGTGAGAGCTGTACACGCTCTTTATATTCCCTGGTTATCCTTGGTGTATGGAGGTGGCCCAAGGATTGTGATTTACAACTTGTACTGTCACAATCCAGGAGAAACACTCCATTCGTTACCTTTGAAGGTCTGTGTTGTAGCTCTTCCTGTTTTAGCCCAAACATGGAACTAGCATTAATCAACCAATCGCTTTTTCTTGATCTTGGTCTGCTTTGTTGCATAGCATAGAGGGGCATTGCAGCTCTTCAGAGCTCTCGTGGTTCCTGCGGAGATGCTTGTTCCTGATGGAACTCATGCCGGGATTCTGAGATGTTTCCCTACCTCTGGCGCTTCCACCTCCCCCTTAAGCCCACTCGGTGAATACCCGTTCCTGCAGGCCTTTCATCTAATCTCTGCATTGACAGTAGATAGAGCTGCCTGGCTACAGCCAAAGAGTGGCCTTTCACCAGATAAAAGGTGAATGGTCACCCGGGTATCTGGGCATTGGCCTTTAGACCCCACCCCGTCCACCCTCCACAGCAGTAATCTGCAGTGTCCTCGGGGCCTCCGGATACTGCTGCCGCTTTTACTTGAACCCTCCAATTTCCCTTCTCAGACCCCACTGCCCGAAGCACCACACTGATGCCGATGACAGGCCAATCTGCCGCAGTGTCTCCAGGATAGACAACCAATTTGACGACCAATTCTCCAAAGTCTCGCCTGAGGGTGATTGAAGCCTATGTGACATGAGCTCAACCAGCCTCAAACCGAATGGATCTAAAAGGGACATCACTGACCAAGGCCCCTCAACATCCCTTTAGTAGGACATGAAGCCCTCCGCCCACCTCAGACATCTCTCTCTTCACAGCCCTTAATGGACGAGGCATCCAGAAGAAACATCTTGCTCCAACATAGGCCAACCAGCCAATTAAAATATGGAAACACCAAGATGTATTACCCAAAGGAAAGGAAATGAGACCCTTAAGGCTATAGACAGAAAAAAAACAAAATATTTATCTTTTGCTGACGAAGGAATACAACACGCATTTCCCAAAGTACAGTTAGACGAACGCCTCATCCAACCAATGCACCAAATCAAATGTCAACAAACAAGAACCAGTTCTTCCTGTGATGAAAGGACGTCGTACCGAACAGCCGTACATATGGACTCGGAGCCACATGAACCGTTGTGGGGTTCCAAGCCGCGCTAATGACACCCGGCTTCTGTAATCCCAAACTCTGAACTACCCAACTCTCAATAGCTCCTACCACACTCTTTAATCCTCCAAGTTGTAAGTGGCAACCAACATGCCCCGGACCGTGTCTCGCCAAGCGGCTTTACCTGACGTCTTGCGGGCCTGGGTGAGCGGTGAAGATAAGGCCCGTCCACCGGCCGTCTAGTGTGGCTGAAGGTTAGTACTCATCACTGAAAGACAAGTGGGAAGACTGGGCAGATGGCATGGAACTGGAGGAAAAAGAACACAGTGAAAGTAAACTCCTAGACGGCGGCATGATGTATGAAATGTAGGTATCTGGTCTTCGGACAGACCTGGCATCAACTAAGCATTGTCTCTGTTCTTTGCAAGCATTTTTAACGTTTACAATTCCTTTTCAATAACAGTATCGTGTCTTTCCGTCTCGATTTGGTCAATTTGTGCGAATACCGTGCGAATACCATGCGATCGGATGTCCTTACACATCTTCTCGTACTTGTCTTAGCGCTGCCCCGGCAGCCGTATCCGAGGCGTCAGGTTCCACAATGGCTGGCTTGGAAGGGTCTGCTGGATATCTTTAAGAGATGAGGGGGCTGGCCAATGAAGAAGAGCATCTACTGTGCAGGATTCTATGTTTATTCCTTCTCGTGATACCCGAAAGACCAAGTACAGAACGGAAGGAACATCAAGCTGGCACTTCTCTGCTTGACCAGGAGATGGCAGATCTCTGTATGACCTCCTTGACATCTTTAGTGTGCTCTTTTGGGGATTTGGGGGGAAAAAACAGGACATCGTCTATGTATATGATGGTGGTATGGCAAAGTAAGTCAGTGAAAACATGGTCTATGTATCGCTGAATAGCTGCCGGTGCATTGGCCACACTAAAGGACGTGACCTGGTATTCAAAGTGACCTCATGGAGTCCTGAAAGCTATTTTTTATTTATCACCTGGACGTCTACACATCAAATGATAAGCACCCCTTACGTCAAGCTTAGAAAAGAGGATATCTGATATCAAGGCTATCAAGGGTTCTTCTCTTGGACCAGTATCTTGTTGAGGCCTCTGAAGTCCAAGCAGAGTAGTAGCTCTTTAGTGCCCTTCTTAGGAATAAAAAAACAAGCAAGACCCCGATAGGTGGTGAGACCATGCCACAGATTAGAGTCCAAATATTTATTCAAGGCCTTCGTTTCCAGCTCAGATAACATGCACATACCTCCAAAGGGGACGATAGCAGCAGGGAGCAAATCAATAGCGCAGTTGTCCGATTGGTTTGGAGGTTAAAACCTTCCTTTGGTTTATAGAAACAGTTCTAGGTATTGTTCATACTTGGACAGAATAATGATAGCATACATCAACACAGGCACTCGTTCCAGTGTTGTGTGTATACAATCTAGAAGGGAGGCTCAACAGTGGGTTGTACAATACTCGAGGGCTGTGTGAGATGCTCGCACTTGACACAAGGTAGCTTGAGGTCTCTGGGCTACATGAGCTACTCTCCCTTGATGTGGGGTAGCTGGAGGTATCTGGCTACATGAGCTACTCTCCCTTGATGTGGGGTAGCTTGATGTCTCTGGCTGCGTGAGCTACTCTCACTTGATATGGAGTAGCTTGATGTCTCTGGCTGCGTGAGCTACTCTCACATGACATAGGGTAGCCTGAGGTCTCTGGACTGGGTGAGATACTCTCACATGACATGGGTAGCTTGATTTCTTTGGACTGGGGGGATTACCCCACTTGACATAGGGTAGCTTGATGTCTCTGTGGTGGGTGAGCTACTTCGACTTGTCATGTGGTAGCTTGAGGTCTTTAGACTGGGTGATATACTCCCACTTGACATGTGTAGATTGAGTGTCTTTGGACTGGGTGAGATACTCCTACTTGACATGGGGTAGCTTGAGGTCTCTGTGTGAGACAGCTACTCCCACCTGACATGTGGTAGATTGATTTTTCTGGCTCTGTGAGCTACACTCACTTGACATGGGGTAGCTTGATGTCTCTGGGCTCTATGAGCTACTTCCAATTGTCATGGGGTAGCTTGATAGTTTTGGACTGGATGAGATACTCCCACTTGACGTGGGGTAACTTGATATCTCTGGGGTGGGTGAGCTAATTCCACTTGTCATGTGGTAGCTTGAGGTCTTTGGACTAGGTGAGATACTCCCACTTGACAAGGGGTAGCTTGAAGTCTTTGGGTGGGAGAGCTACTCCCACCTGACAAGGGGTAGCTTGAATTATCTGGGCTCTGTGAGCTACTCTCTCTTGGCATTGGGTAGCTAGAGAGCTCAGGGCTTGGTGAGCTACTTGTATTTGCTACGGGTTACTTGTGGTCTCTGGGTTTGGTGGACGCTCTCTCTTGACACAGGGTAGCTTAAGGCTTCTGAGCTGGGTGAGCTGTTCTCACTTGACACTGGGTACCTTGATGTCCGTGGGCTGAATGAGCCACTTTCACTTGATACTGGGTAGATTGGTGTCTCTGTACTGGGTGGTCTACTTCCATTTAGTTTGAGGTCTCTGATCTGGGTGAGGTACTCTCTCTTGATGTGGGAGAGCTGGAGGTAAACTATCACTTGATATGCAGTACCTTGAAGTCTCTAGGCTGGGTGAGCTACCCCCAGTTGCTACAGGGTAGATTGATGTTTCTGGGCTGAGTGAGGTACTCCCACATGACAGAGGGTATCTTGAGGTTTCTGGGTTGGGTGAGATAGTTTCACTAGATATGGGGTAGCTTGAGGTGCCTGGGCTGGGTGAGTGAATCTGGCTTGATACAGGGTAAAATGGTGTATCTAGGCTGCGTAAACTACTCCCACTTGACGCTGGGTACCTTGATGTCCGTGTGCTGGGTTAGCTACTTTCACTGAACATAGGATAGCTTGAGGTCTTTGGACTGGGGTACCTTGGTATGGGGCATCTGAAGGTCTACTCTCAGTTGATATGCAGTAGCCTGATGTCTATGTGCTGGGTGAGGTACTCTCACTTGATGTGGGGTAGCTGGGGGTCTACTCTCACTTGACACAGGGTTGCATGATGCCTTTGGGCTGGGTGATTCCCACTCGATACAGGGTAGAGTGATGTCTCTGGGCTGGGTGAGCTATGCTCACTCAACATGGGGTAGCTTCCGGTCTTACCTTGGTATCGGCCATCTGGAGGTCTACTGAAATGATATGATATGGCATTTGTAACGCGCCTATACACGTGTTTCAAGGCGCGACGAGGCAGGGAGGGGAAAACAAGGGGAAGACAGACAACGATCCTACTAAGCCAGGTGTCATTTAGATTGCGCAAGTGCAGGGGTAGGGGGGAGTACAGGGTAAGTAGAATAAAAAATAAATAATAGGGCCAGCTGGTGGCAAGTGCAAGGTAAGTGCAGACAAGTGCTGGGGAGGGGGGCTGTAGGGATACAGAGACAGTCCCACAGTGCAGGGGTTGCCAGGGAGGCAGTGCAAGTGGAGAGTGGCTGGGCCAAGGACCGAGGTCGGAGAGAGTGGCCCAGTTGCAGATTCAGTGCAGTTTCAGTGAAGAATTTAGCAGGGGAGAGGGAGAGAGAAAGCAGAAGCAAAGAGGAAGGTTTTGAGGTGCTTCCGGAACCGGAGATGGTTCTCCTCAAGTTTCAGGGAGGCAGGAAGGCTGTTCCAGAGGGAGGCCCCTGCCGCGGAGAGAGATCTACCCCCAGCTCGTTGCTTCGAGAAGCGGCTGACCCTGAGGGAGTTGGAGACGGATGAGCGAAGGGCTCGGGAAGGAAGATATTTAGGAAGAGAGAGTTGAAGGTATTTAGGCCCCAGGCCCCAGAAGGCCTTGTGGACAATGCAGAGGGTTTTGAACTTAATCCTCGCAGCCACTGGGAGCCAGTGTAGAGATGTCAGTCCTGGAGAGATACGGTCCCTGGGCTTGAGACCAAGGATAAGTCTCGCAGTCCTGTTCTGGATGAGTTGCAGAGGGCAGAGAGTGGAGGCAGGCAGATTAAGATAGAGGCTGTTACAGTAGTCCAGCTTCGAGAGAACCAGGGCTCGGGAGACAGTGAGCTTCTGGGGGAAGGAGAGGAAGGGAAGAATACCTCTGAGGAGGTGCAGCTGGTAGTGTGACTTCTTAGAGACGTCAGATATATGAGGAGAGAAGGAGAGTGTGGAGTCAAAGATGACCCCAAGGTTTTTTGCCTTGCAGGTAGGAGCAGGAAGAGGGCCAAGAGAGGCTGGCCAGAGAGCTGCAGGGAAGGAGGGAGTGGGTGTGCTGATGAGTAGAATCTCAGTCTTACTGGCATTAAGGCAGAGGCATTACTCTCACTTGATATGGGGTATCTTGAGGTCTCTGGGCTGGGTGAGGTACTCTCATTTAATGTGTGGTAGCTGGAGGTCTTCTATGACTTGATATGGGGTAGCTTGAGCTCTCTGGGCTGGGTGAGCTACGCTCACTGAACATGGGGTAGCTTGAGGTCTTCCCTTAGTATGGGCCATCTGGAGGTCTACTCTCACTTGATATGGGGTAGCTTGAGTTCTCTGGGCTGGGTGAGGTAGTAGCTGGAGGTCTCTTATCACTTGACACGGGGTAGCACAAGGTCTTTGGGATGGGGGTGCTACTCTCACTGAACATGGGATAGCTTGAGGTCTCTTGTCTGGTTGAGGTACTCTCTCTTGATGTGGGGGAGCTGGAGGTCAACTCTCACTTAATATGGGGTAGATTGAGGTCTCTGGCTGGGTGAGGTAGTAGCTGGAGGTTTCTTATCACTTGATACGGGGTAGCATGAGGTCGCTGGGCTGGGGGAGCTACTCTCAATGAACATGGGGTAGCTTGAGGTTTTACCTTGGTATGGGACATCTGGAGGTCTAAAATCACTTGATATGGGGTAGCTTGGGGTCTCTGGTCTGGGTGAGGTACTCGCTCTTGATGTGGGAGAGCTGGAGGTAAACTCTCACTTGATATGGGGTAGCTTGAGGTCTCTAGTGTGGGTGAGGTACTCTCTCTTGGTGTGGGGGAGCTGGAGGTCTTCTCTCACTTGATATGGGGTAGCTTGAGGTCTCTGGTGTGGGTGAGGTACTCTCTCTTGATGTGGGGAGCTGGAGGTCAACTCTCACTTGATATCGGGTAGCTTGGGGTCTCTGGTCTGGGTGAGGTACTCTCTCTTGATGTGGGAGAGCTGGGGGTAAACTCTCACTTGATATGGGGTAGCTTGAGATCTCTGGTGTGGGTGAGGTACTCTCTCTTGATGTGGGGGTGCTGGAGGTCAACTCTCACTTGATATGGGGTAGCTTGAGGTCTCTGGTGTGGGTGAGGTACTCTCTCTTGATGTGGGGGAGCTGGAGGTCAACTCTCACTTGATATGGGGTAGCTTGAGGTCTCTGGTGTGGGTGAGGTACTCTCTCTTGATGTGGGGGAGCTGGAGGTCAACTCTCACTTGATATGGGGTAGCTTGGGGTCTCTGGGCGGGTGAGGTACTCTCTCTTGGTTTGGGGGAGCTGGAGGTCTTCTCTCATTTGGTATGGGGTAGCTTGAGGTGTCTGGGAGAGGTACTCTCTCTTGGTGTGGTGGAGCTGTAGGTCTTCTCTCACTTGGTTTGGGGTAGCTTGATGTCTCTAGTGTGGGTGAGGTACTGTCTCTTGATGTGGGGGAGCTGAAGGTAAACTCTCACTTGATATGGGGTAGCTTGAGGTCTCTAGTGTGGGTGAGGTACTGTCTCTTGATGTGGGGGAGCTGGAGGCCAACTCTCACTTGATATAGGGTAGCTTGGGGTCTCTGGGCTGGGTGAGGTACTCTCTCTTGGTGTTGGGGAGCTGGAGGTCTTCTCTCACTTGATATAGGGTAGCTTGGGGTCTCTGGGCTGGGTGAGGTACTCTCTCTTGGTGTTGGGGAGCTGGAGGTCTTCTCTCACTTGATATAGGGTAGCTTGAGGTCTCTGGGCTGGATGAGGTACTCTCTCTTGGTGTGGTGGAGCTAGAGGTCTTCTCTCACTTGATATGGGGTAGCTTGAGGTCTCTAGTATGGGTGAGGTACTGTCTCTTGATGTGGGGGAGCTGGAGGCCAACTCTCACTTGATATAGGGTAGCTTGGGGTCTCTGGGCTGGGTGAGGTACTCTCTCTTGGTGTTGGGGAGCTGGAGGTCTTCTCTCACTTGATATAGGGTATCTTGAGGTCTCTGGGCTGGATGAGGTACTCTCTCTTGGTGTGGTGGAGCTAGAGGTCTTCTCTCACTTGATATAGGGTAGCTTGGGGTCTCTGGGCTGGGTGAGGTACTCTCTCTTGGTGTTGGGGAGCTGGAGGTCTTCTCTCACTTGTTATAGGGTATCTTGGGGTCTCTGGGCTGGGTGAGGTACTCTCTCTTGGTGTGGTGGAGCTAGAGGTCTTCTCTCACTTGGTTTGGGGTAGCTTGAGGTCTCTAGTGTGGGTGAGGTACTGTCTCTTGATGTGGGGGAGCTGAAGGTAAACTCTCACTTGATATGGGGTAGCTTGAGGTCTCTAGTGTGGGTGAGGTACTGTCTCTTGATGTGGGGGAGCTGGAGGCCAACTCTCACTTGATATAGGGTAGCTTGGGGTCTCTGGGCTGGGTGAGGTACTCTCTCTTGGTGTGGTGGAGCTAGAGGTCTTCTCTCACTTGATATGGGGTAGCTTGGGGTCTCTGGGCTGGGTGAGGTACTCTCTCTTGGTGTGGGGGAGCTGGAGGTCTTCTTTCACTTGATATAGGGTATCTTGAGGTCTCTGGGCTGGGTGAGGTACTCTCTCTTGGTGTGGGGGAGCGGGAGGTCTTCTCTCCCTTGATATAGGGTAGCTTGGGGTCTCTAGTGTGGGTGAGGTACTGTCTCTTGATGTGGGGGAGCTGGATGCCAACTCTCACTTGATATAGGGTAGCTTGGGGTCTCTGGGCTGGGTGAGGTACTCTCTCTTGGTGTGGTGGAGCTAATGGTCTTCTCTCACTTGATATGGGGTAGCTTGGGGTCTCTGGGCTGGGTGAGGTACTCTCTCTTGGTGTGGGGGAGCTGGAGGTCTTCTCTCACTTGATATAGGGTATCTTGAGGTCTCTGGGCTGGGTGAGGTACTCTCTCTTGGTGTGGGGGAGCGGGAGGTCTTCTCTCCCTTGATATAGGGTAGCTTGGGGTCTCTAGTGTGGGTGAGGTACTGTCTCTTGATGTGGGGGAGCTGGATGCCAACTCTCACTTGATATAGGGTAGCTTGGGGTCTCTGGGCTGGGTGAGGTACTCTCTCTTGGTGTGGTGGAGCTAGAGGTCTTCTCTCACTTGATATGGGGTAGCTTGGGGTCTCTGGGCTGGGTGAGGTACTCTGTCTTGGTGTGGGGGAGCGGGAGGTCTTCTCTCACTTGATATAGGGTAGCTTGGGGTCTCTGGGCTGGGTGAGGTACTCTGTCTTGGTGTGGGGGAGCGGGAGGTCTTCTCTCACTTGATATAGGGTAGCTTGGGGTCTCTGGGCTGGGTGAGGTACTCTCTCTTGGTGTGGGGGAGCGGGAGGTCTTCTCTCACTTGATATGGGGTATCTTGAGGTCTCTGGGCTGGGTGAGGTACTCTGTCTTGGTGTGGGGGAGCGGGAGGTCTTCTCTCACTTGATATAGGGTAGCTTGGGGTCTCTGGGCTGGGTGAGGTACTCTGTCTTGGTGTGGGGGAGCGGGAGGTCTTCTCTCACTTGATATAGGGTAGCTTGGGGTCTCTGGGCTGGGTGAGGTACTCTGTCTTGGTGTGGGGGAGCGGGAGGTCTTCTCTCACTTGATATAGGGTAGCTTGGGGTCTCTGGGCTGGGTGAGGTACTCTGTCTTGGTGTGGGGGAGCGGGAGGTCTTCTCTCACTTGATATAGGGTAGCTTGGGGTCTCTGGGCTGGGTGAGGTACTCTCTCTTGGTGTGGGGGAGCGGGAGGTCTTCTCTCACTTGATATGGGGTAGCTTGGGGTCTCTGGGCTGGGTGAGGTACTCTCTCTTGGTGTGGGGGAGCGGGAGGTCTTCTCTCACTTGATATAGGGTAGCTTGGGGTCTCTGGGCTGGGTGAGGTACTCTCTCTTGGTGTGGGGGAGCAGGAGGTCTTCTCTCACTTGATATAGGGTAGCTTGGGGTCTCTGGGCTGGGTGAGGTACTCTCTCTTGGTGTGGGGGAGCGGGAGGTCTTCTCTCACTTGATATGGGGTAGCTTGGGGTCTCTGGGCTGGGTGAGGTACTCTCTCTTGGTGTGGGGGAGCGGGAGGTCTTCTCTCACTTGATATAGGGTAGCTTGGGGTCTCTGGGCTGGGTGAGGTACTCTCTCTTGGTGTGGGGGAGCGGGAGGTCTTCTCTCACTTGATATAGGGTATCTTGAGGTCTCTGGGCTGGGTGAGGTACTCTCTCTTGGTGTGGGGGAGCGGGAGGTCTTCTCTCACTTGATATAGGGTATCTTGAGGTCTCTGGGCTGGATGAGGTGCTCTATCTTGGTGTGGTGGAGCTGGTGGTCTTCTCTCACTGACATTGGGGTAGCTTGGGGTCTCTGGGCTGGGTGAGGTACTCTCTCTTGGTGTGGGGGAGCGGGAGGTCTTCTCTCACTTGATATGGGGTAGCTTGGGGTCTCTGGGCTAGGTGAGGTACTCTCTCTTGGTGTGGGGGAGCGGGAGGTCTTCTCTCACTTGATATAGGGTAGCTTGGGGTCTCTGGGCTGGGTGAGGTACTCTCTCTTGGTGTGGGGGAGCGGGAGGTCTTCTCTCACTTGATATAGGGTAGCTTGGGGTCTCTGGGCTGGGTGAGGTACTCTCTCTTGGTGTGGGGGAGCGGGAGGTCTTCTCTCACTTGATATAGGGTAGCTTGGGGTCTCTGGGCTGGGTGAGGTACTCTCTCTTGGTGTGGGGGAGCGGGAGGTCTTCTCTCACTTGATATAGGGTAGCTTGGGGTCTCTGGGCTGGGTGAGGTACTCTGTCTTGGTGTGGGGGAGCGGGAGGTCTTCTCTCACTTGATATAGGGTAGCTTGGGGTCTCTGGGCTGGGTGAGGTACTCTGTCTTGGTGTGGGGGAGCGGGAGGTCTTCTCTCACTTGATATAGGGTAGCTTGGGGTCTCTGGGCTGGGTGAGGTACTCTCTCTTGGTGTGGGGGAGCGGGAGGTCTTCTCTCACTTGATATGGGGTAGCTTGGGGTCTCTGGGCTGGGTGAGGTACTCTCTCTTGGTGTGGGGGAGCGGGAGGTCTTCTCTCACTTGATATAGGGTAGCTTGGGGTCTCTGGGCTGGGTGAGGTACTCTCTCTTGGTGTGGGGGAGCAGGAGGTCTTCTCTCACTTGATATAGGGTAGCTTGGGGTCTCTGGGCTGGGTGAGGTACTCTCTCTTGGTGTGGGGGAGCGGGAGGTCTTCTCTCACTTGATATGGGGTAGCTTGGGGTCTCTGGGCTGGGTGAGGTACTCTCTCTTGGTGTGGGGGAGCGGGAGGTCTTCTCTCACTTGATATAGGGTAGCTTGGGGTCTCTGGGCTGGGTGAGGTACTCTCTCTTGGTGTGGGGGAGCGGGAGGTCTTCTCTCACTTGATATAGGGTATCTTGAGGTCTCTGGGCTGGGTGAGGTACTCTCTCTTGGTGTGGGGGATCGGGAGGTCTTCTCTCACTTGATATAGGGTATCTTGAGGTCTCTGGGCTGGATGAGGTGCTCTATCTTGGTGTGGTGGAGCTGGTGGTCTTCTCTCACTGACATTGGGGTAGCTTGGGGTCTCTGGGCTGGGTGAGGTACTCTCTCTTGGTGTGGGGGAGCGGGAGGTCAACTCTCACTTGATATGGGGTAGCTTGGGGTCTCTGGGCTAGGTGAGGTACTCTCTCTTGGTGTGGGGGAGCGGGAGGTCTTCTCTCACTTGATATAGGGTAGCTTGGGGTCTCTGGGCTGGGTGAGGTACTCTCTCTTGGTGTGGGGGAGCGGGAGGTCTTCTCTCACTTGATATAGGGTAGCTTGGGGTCTCTGGGCTGGGTGAGGTACTCTCTCTTGGTGTGGGGGAGCGGGAGGTCTTCTCTCACTTGATATAGGGTAGCTTGGGGTCTCTGGGCTGGGTGAGGTACTCTCTCTTGGTGTGGGGGAGCGGGAGGTCTTCTCTCACTTGATATAGGGTAGCTTGGGGTCTCTGGGCTGGGTGAGGTACTCTCTCTTGGTGTGGGGGAGCGGGAGGTCTTCTCTCACTTGATATAGGGTAGCTTGGGGTCTCTGGGCTGGGTGAGGTACTCTCTCTTGGTGTGGGGGAGCAGGAGGTTTTCTCTCACTTGATATGGGGTAGCTTGGGGTCTCTGGGCTGGGTGAGGTACTCTCTCTTGGTGTGGGGGAGCGGGAGGTCTTCTCTCACTTGATATGGGGTAGCTTGGGGTCTCTGGGCTGGGTGAGGTACTCTCTCTTGGTGTGGTGGAGCTGGTGGTCTTCTCTCACTGACATTGGTGTAGCTTGAGGTCTCTGTGCCGGGGTCGCTTGATTTGGGGGTAGTTTGATATGGGGGTAGTTTGATATGGGGGTAGTTTGATATGGGGGTAGTGTGATATGGGGGTAGTTTGATATGGGGGTCGCTTGATATGGGGGTAGTTTGTTATGGGGGTAGTGTGATATGGGGTAGTTTGATATGGGGGTCGCTTGATATGGGGTCGCTTGATATGGGGGTAGTTTGATATGGGGGTAGTTTGATATGGGGGTAGTTTGATATGGGGGTCGCTTGATATGGGGGTCGCTTGATATGGGGGTAGTTTGATATGGGGGTAGTGTGATATGGGGGTCGCTTGATATGGGGGTCGCTTGATATGGGGGTCGCTTGATATGGGGGTAGTTTGATATGGGGGTCGCTTGATATGGGGGTCGCTTGATATGGGGGTAGTTTGATATGGGGGTAGTTTGATATGAGGGTCGCTTGATATGGGGGTCGCTTGATATGGGGGTCGCTTGATATGGGGGTCGCTTGATATGGGGGTAGTTTGATATGGGGGTAGTGTGATATGGGGGTAGTTTGATATGGGGGTCGCTTGATATGGGGGTCGCTTGATATGGGGGTAGTTTGATATGGGGGTAGTTTGATATCTCTGAAATTGGAGAGCTACTACCACCTGATAAGGGACAGCTTCAGGTTTCGGAGCTGAGCGAGATTGAGATTGCATGAGTGGGAGAAGTACTCACACGCAAAATGGGACAGCTTTACATATCTGGAGTGGGAGAGATGATCACACCTGTTGTAGCTCAGCTGGCGATGTCTGGACTGGGAGAGGTGATCACTCCTGTTGTAGCTCAGCTGGCGGTGTCACACCTGTTGTAGCTCAGCTGGCGGTGTCTGGAGTGGGAGAGGTGATCACACCTGTTGTAGCTCAGCTGGCGGTGTCTGGACTGGGAGAGGTGATCACACTTGTAGCTCAGCTGGCGGTGTCTGGAGTGGAAGAGGTGATCACACCTGTTGTAGCTCAGCTGGCAGTGTCTGGAGTGGGAGAGGTGATCACTCCTGTTGTAGCTCAGCTGGCGGTGTCTGGAGTGGGAGAGGTGATCACACCTGTTGTAGCTCAGCTGGCGATGTCTGGACTGGGAGAGGTGATCACTCCTGTTGTAGCTCAGCTGGCGGTGTCACACCTGTTGTAGCTCAGCTGGCGGTGTCTGGAGTGGGAGAGGTGATCACACCTGTTGTAGCTCAGCTGGCGGTGTCTGGACTGGGAGAGGTGATCACACTTGTTGTAGCTCAGCTGGCGGTGTCTGGAGTGGAAGAGGTGATCACACCTGTTGTAGCTCAGCTGGCAGTGTCTGGAGTGGGAGAGGTGATCACTCCTGTTGTAGCTCAGCTGGCGGTGTCTGGAGTGGGAGAGGTGATCACACCTGTTGTAGCTCTGCTGGCGGTGTCTGGAGTGGGAGAGGTGATCACACCTGTTGTAGCTCAGCTGGCAGTGTCTGGAGTGGGAGAGGTGATCACACCTGTTGTAGCTCAGCTGGCTGTGTCTGGAGTGGGAGAGTCGATCACACCTTTTGTAGCTCAGCTGGCGGTGTCTGGAGTGGGAGAGGTGATCACACCTGTTGTAGCTCAGCTGGCGGTGTCTGGAGTGGGAGAGGTGATCACACCTGTTGTAGCTCAGCTGGCGATCACACCTGGGACCTGACGACAAGGCACTGAGAGCTGTCATGGGACAGGTTGAGGAGTGGGGGTCAAGACACCGGCCCTGGGACAGCTGGAGGTGAGGGCATCAGAGCCCCCCTCACGGGAGGACGCGCTGCTCGTGTGCTGCTGCCGCCCCCTCATACGGGTTGCCCAGGAGCCGTGTCTTCCACTATGATCTGGCCTCCACTCCCCACCCCCTCCTCCTCCCCGAGCCTCTCCAATCCGCTCTGCGCCAGAGAGGCGGCCGCCGCGCCGCCACGGCTCCTCGCTGCCTGCTCTCAGACTACCTTCAACGGTGGAAGGGGAAGCCTGTCAGCAGGGGAAGCAGCGAGGAACCCATCCCCGCAGCTCCACACAGAACCTGACTGCAGCGTCGAGCATCGCTGCCACACCCACTTACCGAGCCCTCGGGCACCTGGGGCACTCAAGGATCAGAGAAACCGCACAGAGGGGGGCAACCCCACCCCAGGGGGAGGGAGGGAGGCTGACGACCTCTACCACGCTACCGAGATCGTGAACTGTTGCAGGGTCTGCTGAGTAAGACCTCGCTCTGGACTGCAACCTGTGCTGACTTACTGAGCTGCTTTTCTTCTTTGGGGGAACGCATAGGAATAAAACAACGTGCCCCTAAATCTGGAGAGCCCGGCAAGAGAAGGGCAAGCAGGAGATGGGTTCTGGGCGGCACATGTGACTTGTGGCGGCGCGGGTGTGGGCCCCCCTCCAGGGGACATGTGGCCCTAGACACGGTGCAGTAGTCGTGTGCATTTGGGTTGAATCCCCGGCCGCCTGCGCTGTCCTTGTATTCAGAGCCACCTGCTCCAGAGGGGCCCTAGAGGGCCACGTCTGAGGGTTCGGGGGTTCCGATCCTCCCAGGCCCCGGGGGAGGGTATATCCCCACCGGCTGGTTGCTGCTGCATTGGGCATGTGCCCTCCCCGGGGTCAGTTGCCCAATACAAGGTGCCTGGCGGTGCACCCAGCAAAGACTGCCTGAGCATCACACAAGGACCAGGAAGAGGGGCGTCGTGTCACACGGCGGCCAGGGGCGGGGGGAGCATCTCGCACGAGGACCTGCACCTTGTACCAGGACTCCCTGCATCTCACACGTGGGCGAACACCCGCTGCGACCCGCATTTCACACTGGGGCGTGCACCCGCCACGACCCCCACCTGGGAAGGGAGAGGCATTTTGCACATTGATTTGGAAATAGTGCAACAGCTCGCACCAGAGCGAGGCGCTTCTTGTACAAGGAACACGAGCTACTCACGAGGGGAAGGAGCTACATTTTTCACAAGGATCGGAGAGAAGTGCCACACCTCTGGGAGCGGGGAAGAGGTCTGAAACCGGAACTGGTGAACAGACACTACACCTTGCACGAGGCTCAAAAAACTGGCTACATTTACACGCGCAACGGACGGGCTACATCTTGCACGTGGACCTAAAGAGGAGGGTACATCTTGCACAAGGACCTAGAAGGGGGGGCTGCCTATTGCACAAGAACCTGGGAGAGGGGCTTAATCTGGGACGAGGACCTGGAAGAGACGCTACGTCTTGCACGAGGATCTGGAAGAGGCGCTACATCGTGCACGAAAACCTGGAAGAGGCGCTGCTTGTTGCACGAGGACCTGGAAGAGACACTACGTGTTGCACTAGGACCTGGAAGAGACACTACGTCTTGCACGAGGATCTGGGACAGGGGCTCCACCTTGCACGAGGAACTGTAAATACGGCCTTCGTCATCCGTGAGGACCCGAGATTGTAACTCTGCGTTATACAAGGGGCGGCTGTTGTGAACACCCTGTTATCCCTGAAACGGACACCCCCCTCTCTAGGGAAGCCTGTCACCCCCACCCAGCACACAGAACACCTTGCGCTATTTGTACCCAATCCCTCTTAGCTTCAGCCCCCCCCCCCCCGCTCCCCCGACATACTTATTCTGTAAAAGGGCTTCTTTCTTTCTCTGCCCCCACTCCATTACCCCCCCCCCCACTCTCTTCTACAGCCAACAACACAAGAGGCTGCCACCGCTGTCATTCCCACTACTCGTATTAGCGACCCCTCCCTCTCCCCCCACACACGTTACCCCCATTCCTCAGCAACCCAAGCTCCTGCTACACGGAGCCACCTGTAGCAACCCCCGTTACATGAGCGCGCACCGGCTGCAGACCTCTGCAAACACAACCAGTCGCAGCCGCCTCCTCCCTCCGCTTTCCGGCTGGCAGCTCCCCAATACCCCCGCCACGCCCATCCTGCAGCCAGCGACACCCGCATACGGGAGCAAACACCAGTGGCAGGCACTGGTGTGTCCCCAAACCCCCGCCTGATACAGCCCCCCTTAACCCACCTCCCACTTCACAATACAAGGTACTTTATCCGCTTGCAACCAGTTGCCCCTCTGCCGTTCAGTGCTACCCAGAAGACCCCGCCCCCATCACTGGCATGCCAGCGCCTGCCTTACAAAATCAGATCCGCCACCGGCAGTAACCCCCCCCCCCCCCCCAAATCCCCCCCACACAAACATACACATTACACTCACGTGAATCACAACAGTGGATTCACACTCACAATACTGCCTGCTTCCCGCCCACCCCCTCCCCGTCCCCCTGTCACAACAGCCTCCACCCCATGTGAAACCTGGACCCCCCAAAGTGCCCCCCCCACCCGCCCCAGGACAAGATGGCGGAGCTGGAGAAGGACGTGCTGCCCCTCCCTCCAAGATACCGCTTCAGGGACCTGCTCCTGGGCGAATGGCAGCCGGACGACAGGTAAGGGTCCTCCTACGCCTTCCCCTGCAGTTCTGCACGAACAAAGAAAAGTTTCTCTTCTGCAAATGACGGAGCACATTCTCATGGGGGGGGGGGAGAAATGGCTTCTATGATGCTCATGCCACAGCTGTGGGTGGCGGGGGGAGGGGGTGCTGCCATACAGAGCGGGTTAAAATGCACGTCAGGGGCCCTCATTGTATCAACCAAAGGAGGACGAACGGCTGACTCACTTCTGCCAGGATGCACCTTGGCAGCTTGGACGCATCTCGGCAGCAGGTGCATTAGCCCCTGAGCTATTATAGCAGGGTTGGCTGGACTTGCACCCCGAGGTCTGCAGCAGGGGCAGTCGTGTCCCTCCTGCCCCCACTCTCATGCACACAGGTGTCATACCTGCGGCAGATGCTTTGACCTACTGAGCTATGTAACCTGCAGGTGTTGATCTCATTGACAGCTCTGGCGTGAAAGCACCTCCGGCAGATATGTGCGTGACTTGCATTTCGTAGACCCCAGCATGCAGGCGCGATAGCTCAGCATATGTACGCAACGGCTTCAGAGACGTGTGCATAATCAGACTGTAGGCCACACGAGCCAGTGCTGGAGAGATAGCTCAGAAAGTTAATGCACCTGCTTCCGTTGCCTCTGCCTATTTGCAGGCTGCAGGTTGGAATCCCGGGAAGATAATTGCAGTGAGCGATAGCCAAAATCCTGTGACGCCTGCAGGTCACGGGGTCACATCTTGGCATTGTTGACTCATGCTTCCATCCTTTCAGGGTTGATAACACAGTGACCGACAATCACAGGGCATTCGTTGTAGCGCCGAGAAGAGTGTGGTTAATATATTGCCCGCAGAAGCACCCGAGGGGAGTTCTAGAGAGTCCAGCGTGTCTGGCTCTCGCGAGAATCCCTCACACAGCTCCCGCGTGCATTGGTGACTAACTATCCCGGAAAATCTCCCGTGTCATGTGACCATGCACGGACCAATCACGCGCCGCACATGACACCTGTGGCTGAGATGACTGACTTGGTAAATCGTCGCAGTTCTTGTAAACATTATTTTAAGTGTGGGGGCTCACATTTAATTCACAATATTTTAGCTCAGCTGATTGTGTTGCCCCTGTTGTGTACCGAGTGTGGGGCTGGTCATGCCATGGCACATGTGGCGTCATGAGCAGCGCGTGGCGGTCTCGAGAACCTCAACCATGAGATATGGAAGGACACTTGCTTCGCCATTTTACCAATTCATTGATATACATTACTGTACGGGGGTGGGGGTTCCACTGTGCATGGCACCAAGTGGAAACTTTGCTTGGCACTGAGCCACCCGATGGGCCCACTGTGCAAGGCCTGAGGACTGCCCAGTGCCTCCCGCCCAATGGGCCCAAAGTGCAAGGCCTGTGGTCATGCCCACTACCTACCTTACCACCCAATGGGCCCAAAGTGCAAAGCCTGCGGTCGTGCCCAGTGCCTACTTTACCACCCGATGGGCGCACTAGCCGGGGGTCACTTTGTGGGGTGCTATTAGCATACCCTGCTTGTTTCTCCTTAACCAACCATCTGAATCCAGGCTGTGAAAGGGGCAGCGACATTTCATCTCTCGGAGTCACTCGGGGACCCGGTGTTCAATTTCAAAACTGAACAGTCAACAAAAACCAAATACATTTAGCAATTCTTGTTTTCCTACTTTCAAAATACATTTCAGGCCTCAGGCCTAAATATATACCACAATGGTTAAGGGGGGGCGGTGATAAAGTTCTATGTTTCAGGTTGGAATTACATATCAAATATTTCCATTAAACTTCATACATTGAGCCGAATTCCATTCACAGCTCATCCTCAAGAGTAACAGGTACTGAGACATTGCAATTCTCACAACTAGTTCATAGCTGTAGCAGAATCCCATAAAATAAGTTGTCTTGTTACTTGTCAAACCTTCCTTCATATCCTGGTAAATGCCCCTGCTTGGCCCCACAGGCCCAGGGCCCCACAGGCCCAGCACCTTTCCACAGTCTATCAAACCTTCCTCCATATCCTGGTAAAGGCCCCTGCTTGGCCCCACAGGCCCAGCACCTTTCCACAGTCTATCAAACCTTCCTCCATATCCTGGTAAAGGCCCCTGCTTGGCCCCACAGGCCCAGGGCCCCACAGGTCCAGCACCTTTCCACAGTCTATCAAACCTTCCTCCATATCCTGGTAAAGGCTCCTGCTTGGCCCCGCAGGCCCAGCACCTTTCCACAGTCTATCAAACCTTCCTCCATATCCTGGTAAAGGCTCCTGCTTGGCCCCGCAGGCCCAGCACCTTTCCACAGTCTATCAAACCTTCCTCCATATCCTGGTAAAGGCTCCTGCTTGGCCCCGCAAGCCCAGCACCTTTCCACAGTCTATCAAACCTTCCTCCATATCCTGGTAAAGGCTCCTGCTTGGCCCCGCAGGCCCAGCACCTTTCCACAGTCTATCAAACCTTCCTCCATATCCTGGTAAAGGCCCCTGCTTGGCCCCGCAAGCCCAGCACCTTTCCACAGTCTATCAAACCTTCCTTCATATCCTGGTAAAGGCTCCTGCTTGGCCCCGCAGGCCCAGCACATTTCCACAGTCTATCAAACCTTCCTCTATATCCTGGTAAAGGCCCCTGCTTGGCCCCGCAAGCCCAGCACCTTTCCACAGTCTATCAAACCTTCCTCCATATCCTGGTAAAGGCCCCTGCTTGGCCCCGCAGGCCCAGCACCTTTCCACAGTCTATCAAACCTTCCTCCATATCCTGGTAAAGCCCCCTGCTTGGCCCCACAGGCCCAGGGCCCCACAGGCCCAGCACCTTTCCACAGTCTATCAAAACTTCCTCCATATCCTGGTAAAGGCTCCTGCTTGGCCCCACAGGCCCAGCACCTTTCCACAGTCTATCAAACCTTCCTCCATATCCTGGTAAAGGCCCCTGCCTGGCCCCACAGGCCCAGCACCTTTCCACAGTCTATCAAACCTTCCTCCATATCCTGGTAAAGGCTCCTGCTTGGCCCCGCAGGCCCAGCACCTTTCCACAGTCTATCAAACCTTCCTTCATATCCTGGTAAAGGCCCCTGCTTGGCCCCACAGGCCCGGGGCCCCGCAGGCCCAGCACCTTTCCACAGTCTATCAAACCTTCCTCCATATCCTGGTAAAGGTTCCTGCTTGGCCCCACAGGCCCGGCAGCTTTCCACAGTCTATCAAACCTTCCTTCATATCCTGGTAAAGGCTCCTGCTTGGCCCCACAGGCCCGGCAGCTTTCCACAGTCTATCAAACCTTCCTTCATATCCTGGTAAAGGCCCCTGCTTGGCCCCACAGGCCCAGGGCCCCACAGGCCCAGCACCTTTCCACAGTCTATCAAACCTTCCTCCATATCCTGGTAAAGGCCCCTGCTTGGCCCCACAGGCCCAGGGCCCCACAGGTCCAGCACCTTTCCACAGTCTATCAAACCTTCCTCCATATCCTGGTAAAGGCTCCTGCTTGGCCCCGCAGGCCCAGCACCTTTCCACAGTCTATCAAACCTTCCTCCATATCCTGGTAAAGGCTCCTGCTTGGCCCCGCAGGCCCAGCACCTTTCCACAGTCTATCAAACCTTCCTCCATATCCTGGTAAAGGCCCCTGCTTGGCCCCGCAAGCCCAGCACCTTTCCACAGTCTATCAAACCTTCCTCCATATCGTGGTAAAGGCTCCTGCTTGGCCCCGCAGGCCCAGCACCTTTCCACAGTCTATCAAACCTTCCTCCATATCCTGGTAAAGGCCCCTGCTTGGCCCCGCAAGCCCAGCACCTTTCCACAGTCTATCAAACCTTCCTTCATATCCTGGTAAAGGCTCCTGCTTGGCCCCGCAGGCCCAGCACATTTCCACAGTCTATCAAACCTTCCTCTATATCCTGGTAAAGGCCCCTGCTTGGCCCCGCAGGCCCAGCACCTTTCCACAGTCTATCAAACCTTCCTCCATATCCTGGTAAAGGCCCCTGCTTGGCCCCGCAGGCCCAGCACCTTTCCACAGTCTATCAAACCTTCCTCCATATCCTGGTAAAGCCCCCTGCTTGGCCCCACAGGCCCAGGGCCCCACAGGCCCAGCACCTTTCCACAGTCTATCAAACCTTCCTCCATATCCTGGTAAAGGCTCCTGCTTGGCCCCACAGGCCCAGCACCTTTCCACAGTCTATCAAACCTTCCTCCATATCCTGGTAAAGGCCCCTGCTTGGCCCCACAGGCCCAGCACCTTTCCACAGTCTATCAAACCTTCCTCCATATCCTGGTAAAGGCTCCTGCTTGGCCCCGCAGGCCCAGCACCTTTCCACAGTCTATCAAACCTTCCTTCATATCCTGGTAAAGGCCCCTGCTTGGCCCCACAGGCCCGGGGCCCCGCAGGCCCAGCACCTTTCCACAGTCTATCAAACTTTCCTCCATATCCTGGTAAAGGCTCCTGCTTGGCCCCACAGGCCCGGCAGCTTTCCACAGTCTATCAAACCTTCCTTCATATCCTGGTAAAGGCTCCTGCTTGGCCCCACAGGCCCGGCAGCTTTCCACAGTCTATCAAACCTTCCTTCATATCCTGGTAAAGGCCCCTGCTTGGCCCCACAGGCCCAGGGCCCCACAGGCCCAGCACCTTTCCACAGTCTATCAAACCTTCCTCCATATCCTGGTAAAGGCCCCTGCTTGGCCCCACAGGCCCAGGGCCCCACAGGTCCAGCACCTTTCCACAGTCTATCAAACCTTCCTCCATATCCTGGTAAAGGCTCCTGCTTGGCCCCGCAGGCCCAGCACCTTTCCACAGTCTATCAAACCTTCCTCCATATCCTGGTAAAGGCTCCTGCTTGGCCCCGCAGGCCCAGCACCTTTCCACAGTCTATCAAACCTTCCTCCATATCCTGGTAAAGCCCCCTGCTTGGCCCCACAGGCCCAGCACCTTTCCATAGTCTACTTAAGGTGTCCCGGGGGGGATTTGGGGGGGGGGGGGGCTTGGGTTCTAATGAAAAGACTCCTGGCCATGGGAACATATATAGCCCTGAGGACACAGAGAGCAGGGCTGGAGGTGCTCAGGATTCTTGCAGCCCCCTGTTTGGGGCCCACCCCTCCACCCCCTGTACACTATCTCTGGGAGGAGAAATAGATGTCTGCCAGGGTGCTACACCCAGAGGGTTAGTGTGCACAGCTTGGGCCAACATCACAAACGGGGAGGATCTGAATTAAACTAAAAGCTGTCCTGATGCCTAGTCTCCAGGATGTGCAAAGTGTTTCTGGACAACATTACAAACAAAGTGCTCTAGGGGAGGTAAATAGGGTTCAAACAAAAGTTCCCCCAGTCCCAAGTAAGCGTAACCCCAGGTCTTCCCAGCGGCTTAAAACCATGACCAGAAAGGGGAGGGTCTCGGGCATCCGGCTCTCCCACCCTTCTTCCCGGCGGGTTTCTGAGGACTCCAGGGGGCTCCTGAACCCACCTCCTTGCCATCTAATTGCCGGCTTCTTTGGGGGGTCCAAACCCTTCTGTGGTCCCTCTCACTGCAGGTTTCTTTCTAGTTCAAGGGCTCCTCCTGCTCTTCCCATGTTCTCTTTTTGTTGGATTTCTGACGGGGTCACAAACCCTCAAGGCATTTCCACACCCTTCCTCTAGATCTTCTCGCCCCGTGCTTCCAGCCCTGGGCTACAGCTCTCCTTGGTTCTCCGTTTCAGATGTGATTGCCAGGTGCACTAGGTAAGTGAGGTTGTGAGTGATGCCCCCCCTCAATCAAGGATTGGAGTCCCAGGATTACTGGGGCTACTCCAGGGTCTCGGCTGGGCTCCCACTATGCCCCTCCATAGCTCCCTCTCCCTGGATTCTGGTTCCAGCCACTTGCTCCGCTCTCCTTCTTGCCGGGAGTCCAGCCTCAGTGCTTGGTCCTACTGCTCCGCTCTCTTTCTTGCCGGGAGTCCAGCCTCAGTGCTTGGTCCTGCTGCTCCGCTCTCTTTCTTGCCGGGAGTCCAGCCTCAGTGCTTGGTCCTGCTGCTCCACTCTCCTTCTTGCCAGGAGTCCAGCCGCTCTCCTTCTTGCCAGGAGTCCAGCCTCAGTGCTTGGTCCTGCTGCTCCGCTCTCCTTCTTGCCGGGAGTCCAGCCTCAGTGCTTGGTCCTGCTTCTCCGCTCTCCTTCTTGCCGGGAGTCCAGCCTCAGTGCTTGTTCCTGCTGCTCCGCTCTCCTTCTTGCCGGGAGTCCAGCCTCAGTGCTTGGTCCTGCTGCTCCGCTCTCTTTCTTGCCGGGAGTCCAGCCTCAGTGCTTGGTCCTGCTGCTCCGCTCTCCTTCTTGCCGGGAGTCCAGCCTCAGTGCTTGTTCCTGCTGCTCCGCTCTCCTTCTTGCCGGGAGTCCAGCCTCAGTGATTGGTCCTGCTGCTCCGCTCTCTTTCTTGCCGGGAGTCCAGCCTCAGTGCTTGGTCCTGCTGCTCCGCTCTCTTTCTTGCCGGGAGTCCAGCCTCAGTGCTTGGTCCTGCTGCTCCGCTCTCCTTCTTGCCGGGAGTCCAGCCTCAGTGCTTGTTCCTGCTGCTCCGCTCTCCTTCTTGCCGGGAGTCCAGCCTCAGTGCTTGGTCCTGCTGCTCCGCTCTCTTTCTTGCCGGGAGTCCAGCCTCAGTGCTTGTTCCTGCTTCTCCGCTCTCCTTCTTGCCGGGAGTCCAGCCTCAGTGCTTGTTCCTGCTGCTCCGCTCTCCTTCTTGCCGGGAGTCCAGCCTCAGTGCTTGGTCCTGCTGCTCCGCTCTCTTTCTTGCCGGGAGTCCAGCCTCAGTGCTTGGTCCTGCTGCTCCGCTCTCCTTCTTGCCGGGAGTCCAGCCTCAGTGCTTGGTCCTGCTGCTCCGCTCTCTTTCTTGCCGGGAGTCCAGCCTCAGTGCTTGTTCCTGCTTCTCCGCTCTCCTTCTTGCCGGGAGTCCAGCCTCAGTGCTTGTTCCTGCTGCTCCGCTCTCCTTCTTGCCGGGAGTCCAGCCTCAGTGCTTGTTCCTGCTGCTCCGCTCTCCTTCTTGCCGGGAGTCCAGCCTCAGTGATTGGTCCTGCTGCTCCGCTCTCTTTCTTGCCGGGAGTCCAGCCTCAGTGCTTGGTCCTGCTGCTCCGCTCTCTTTCTTGCCGGGAGTCCAGCCTCAGTGCTTGGTCCTGCTGCTCCGCTCTCCTTCTTGCCGGGAGTCCAGCCTCAGTGCTTGTTCCTGCTGCTCCGCTCTCCTTCTTGCCGGGAGTCCAGCCTCAGTGCTTGGTCCTGCTGCTCCGCTCTCTTTCTTGCCGGGAGTCCAGCCTCAGTGCTTGTTCCTGCTTCTCCGCTCTCCTTCTTGCCGGGAGTCCAGCCTCAGTGCTTGTTCCTGCTGCTCCGCTCTCCTTCTTGCCGGGAGTCCAGCCTCAGTGCTTGGTCCTGCTGCTCCGCTCTCTTTCTTGCCGGGAGTCCAGCCTCAGTGCTTGGTCCTGCTGCTCCGCTCTCCTTCTTGCCGGGAGTCCAGCCTCAGTGCTTGGTCCTGCTGCTCCGCTCTCTTTCTTGCCGGGAGTCCAGCCTCAGTGCTTGTTCCTGCTTCTCCGCTCTCCTTCTTGCCGGGAGTCCAGCCTCAGTGCTTGTTCCTGCTGCTCCGCTCTCCTTCTTGCCGGGAGTCCAGCCTCAGTGCTTGGTCCTGCTGCTCCGCTCTCTTTCTTGCCGGGAGTCCAGCCTCAGTGCTTGGTCCTGCTGCTCCGCTCTCCTTCTTGCCGGGAGTCCAGCCTCAGTGCTTGGTCCTGCTGCTCCGCTCTCTTTCTTGCCGGGAGTCCAGCCTCAGTGCTTGGTCCTGCTGCTCCGCTCTCCTTCTTGCCGGGAGTCCAGCCTCAGTGCTTGGTCCTGCTGCTCCGCTCTCCTTCTTGCCGGGAGTCCAGCCTCAGTGCTTGGTCCTGCTGCTCCGCTCTCTTTCTTGCCAGGAGTCCAGCCTCAGTGCTTGGTCCTGCTGCTCCGCTCTCCTTCTTGCCAGCCTCAATGCTTGGTCCTACTGCTCCGCTCCCCTTCTTGCCAGGAGTCCAGCCTCAGTGCTTGGTCCTGCTGCTCCGCTCTCCTTCTTGCCGGGAGTCCAGCCTCAATGCTTGGCCCTGCTGCTCCGCTCTCCTTCTTGCCAGCCTCAATGCTTGGTCCTACTGCTCCGCTCCCCTTCTTGCCGGGAGTCCAGCCTCAGTGCTTGGTCCTGCTGCTCCGCTCTCCTTCTTGCCGGGAGTCCAGCCTCAGTGCTTGGTCCTGCTGCTCCGCTCTCTTTCTTGCCAGGAGTCCAGCCTCAGTGCTTGGTCCTGCTGCTCCGCTCTCCTTCTTGCCGGGAGTCCAGCCTCAGTGCTTGGTCCTGCTGCTCCGCTCTCCTTCTTGCCGGGAGTCCAGCCTCAGTGCTTGGTCCTGCTGCTCCGCTCTCTTTCTTGCCAGGAGTCCAGCCTCAGTGCTTGGTCCTGCTGCTCCGCTCTCTTTCTTGCCAGGAGTCCAGCCTCAGTGCTTGGTCCTGCTGCTCCGCTCTCCTTCTTGCCAGCCTCAATGCTTGGTCCTACTGCTCCGCTCCCCTTCTTGCCAGGAGTCCAGCCTCAGTGCTTGGTCCTGCTGCTCCGCTCTCCTTCTTGCCGGGAGTCCAGCCTCAGTGCTTGGTCCTGCACCCCCCACCTCCCGCTTCGTGTACCCTTTGTATATGTTGGTCCACCATGACCTTGGGCCTCATTCCGAGTACGGCGCTAACCAATGGTGCTATTAACGCCTTGGTTGACGCCGGACCGGCAGCGCCTTGGTGGATGGCGGAATTACCGCCCCATTCCAAGGTTGGCGGGGCGGTAATTCCCCATTCACCAAGGCTCTTCCCCATTCCCAAATGAGCCCCCATAGGGCTCAATGGGAATGGGGAAGATGCAAATAACGGTGACCGTTCATTACAGTCACCGTTATTGGCTTGGAGGCCCCTTTGCGCCCTCGACTTTAACACCTGCTCAAAGCAGGCGTTAAGGGCGAGGGCGCAAAGGGAACTCGGAGTATGGCGGTAAGGGATTACCGCCACCGGTCTCGTTACCGGTGGCCGCTATCCCTTACCGCCATACTCGGAATGAGGCCCCTTGCTTCTTCACAGCCAGCCTCCCCTCTCTCTTTCTCCTCACCTCTATTGCACTCTAACCTCCTCCCCAGTCCTTTGATATTTCGCTACTTCCCCTCCACAGTTATTTCTTTCGCCTCCTCCCTCCCCTTTCCAATGTTTCTTCACTCCTCCTCTATCAACTCTGCATCCCTGTCTTCTCTTCTCCTCCTCCCATCTGTGCTTTTCACACCAGCCATCGTGCCCTTCCCTCCACACCGGCTACACCCCATTTACCCCTTTCTTCGCCCTCATCTTCTTCATCACCTTGGGCAGTGCCTTAAGTGCCACTACAAAATGAGCCGGGGCTCATCAAGGGGGCGTGGTCAGGGCTTTAAGTGAGCCGGGGCCAGCCGGGGCTGGGCCCCGGCAGGCTCAGAAATTTCGTTTTGAGGCGGGGCCCTGACGGGGCCCACTAATCTCCCCTGCCAGCCCCGGCCACTACACGAAAAGGCATTTTTTTTCTACAGCCTGAAGCTCCCGCTCGTGTGCGAGAGCTTCAGACTTAAGAAAAAAATGCCTTTTAGCCATAATGGTGGCGCCGCACCTGCGAGGCATCTCTTTAAGCAAGAGATGCCCGTGGGCCGGCGCCACCATTATGGAGAAAACATGAGGCCACTGGAAGCAGAGGTCTTGTTTTCCTAATTCTGAAACTCCCGCGCATTCGCGGGAGTTTCAGTCCACGGGAAAACGGCCTCAGCTTCCAGTGGCCTCACCCTTTCAGCCTTAATGGTGACGCTGCCCCTGCCCAGCTGGCTAGGGCCGGCGCCACCATTAAGGCTGAATAGGCGAGGGCTGCCCCCTGCCAGGCAAGCCGTTTGAACATAAATGCAGAGATCAGCACCCTCTCAGCCATGGGGAGAGGGTGCTGATCTCTACAAACGGCTGCCTGGCAGGGGTGCCATTAGCCCATTGAGCCAGGGCTCGTCAAGGGGGCGTGGCCTGACAGGCCAGTAGGACCCCCGCCGTAATAACCACGCCCAGTGCTTTGAGGGGGGGCCTTGTTTGGGGGCGTGGCTTTCATTGTGGGCGTGGCCTAAAAGTGCACAAATCATAGTAAGGTGCGCAAACAAATATATAAATATATGTGAGCATTTATGGTTGTATGCGTACTACTATGGTGTGTGTACTTTTCAAGCCATATTTTATAAACATAGCAATGTTACATATTTCTATGTTTATAAAAGGTGGCTTGAAAAATGCACAAACCATAGTAAGTTACGCACACTTGTGTGCTTACCTTACTATGGTTTGTGCACTTTTCAAGCCACCTTTTATAAACATAGATATTTGTAACATGTTTCTATGTTTCTAAAAGATGGCTTGACACGTACACAATTCAAGGCATCTTTTATAAAGCGTTGATGACGGACAAAACAAACCGCAAGGTGGCTTTGTCCGTCGACAAAGCTTTATAAAAGATGCTTTGAATTGTGCACGTTTCAAGCCGTCTTTTATAAACATAGAAACATTTCTACGTTTATAAAAGATGGCTTGAAACGTACACAGTTCAAGGCATCTTTTATAAAGCTTTGCCGACCGAGAAAAGCGCCTTGGGCTCTGTGATCTCTGCTCAGAGCACATAGATCACTGAGCCCGAGGCGTCTTTCACCCTCTGAGAACCCGCGGGCCCCGTGATTTAATCTGCATATTAGATCACGGAGCCCGAGGGGGATAATGCATCCCGCCAATGTTGTGTGGGACGGGGGGCCCCGGCTGGGCCCCGGCTCAGCCCCACTTTCTGGAGACTGCCGGGGCCCGGCCCCGGCAGGCCCCGGCCCACTTAAAGCACTGGACATGGGGCTGGCAAGGCCCTCCTGTTGGGCATGTTGTCCTCTTTCTGACTGTCCTCATAGGGTACTGCTCCTGGGGCTCAGCGGTTGAAAGTGGGGGCCTTGTGTGAACACTGCATGACCGCCTCTCGGATGTGGGCGCCTCGCTCTGGTTCCACTCTTGCTCTGTGTCGATTTAGGAGTGGTTTCTACACCTGTGTGAGGGGAGCAGATCGCGTAGGCCGCTGCCGACTCTGCCGTACCCCAACTCCCTTAAAGGGGAAGGCACATCTATGGCACCCTGCACATTGCATATGGGGGGGCGGGGTGGGCTATCCAGGGAATTCTCCCCACGCTACCCCCTGGCACAGCATCACGTGGCTTGGGGGGTGGCCCCCAGCCCTTGTGGCCGTACCACCATCTGGCAGGGCACTACATTTGTAGAGCAGACACACACATATTGGTGTATTTGAATGGAGGTTTTGAGCTCCTACCTTCCAAGAGACTTTACCAACTTTCAGTTGTATTTGTTAAAAGTTTATATACCATATAAATATGATTAGTATATTTTAAAGGTTTGTAATGAACTGTATAAAATAAAAAAATAAAAAATAAATAAATATGATACATAGACAACATTTTCGAGTGAGGAAAATATTCCTGTAAACATTTGCATCAACCCTCCCTGTAAAACCCCAAATATGAAATATGTCTGAAACAAATTGGACATGCACAAGTACCCATGGGTTTTGGTCTGTTTGCCCTAATCACGTTTGATCGAATTTGTTTGACCTTTTTTTCAGTCTAAAATGCTTGAGGAGATCCCCCTTCAAACCCCCCCCCCAATTTCCCTCAACCTAATCTGTACCCTTACCTACCCCTTTAATTAAATTTAACCGAAAAAAGGTCAAAATAATTCGATCAAATGTTGTAGGTGAAATGTTTTAGGTCAATTATGCCAGTACCGTACCCATGTAGTCTACCCAGAGTGCGGGGGCGATGCTACCATGCCCAATTAACATTCCTTACTAAAGGGCACACTGTATATCCTTCTTCTACTCAGCCTCACAGATCCGGAAGACCCCCCAGTCGACGACCCCCGGATATCCCCCCATTGTTTGTTAGGTTGGGTAAATGTGCCTTTAGGCTGTGCCAGATCTCCAGCACAGGAGTTGCGGAGTGCCTAGACTTGACCCTGGCGTGGAACACACCGCCCCCGCCAGGGCACCCTGGGCTCGGGTTTGGCACCCACAGGATTCGCATTCTGGAGTTGGAACTCTTGCACAAAGTACAGAGACGCCCAGGCAAATAAGCCACCCCACTTCCAGCATGGAGCGAGCCTTCTCTTGAACCCCTCAAGCATCCAACGTGACACTGTGCACTCACTGTGCACTCACTTACAACTCCCCACATCTGCCCTGCAACCGCAGCCCGGTTACCACAACACGTTAGGACCCACCAGCACCGTGGTACACCTAACAGGACTGACACACACCCACGCTGCCACAACACTTTATTCGGCCACTGCATCCTACACATCGCCCACATGGTCCTAAAACATCTCCTTGTGGTGCAAGAATCTTGACTATATCAAGGAAAGTTTGGGAACAGACAGTATTGCTATTCTCTGGTAAGAGATGATGGCACGCCTTCTAGCACTCCCAAAGGCTACATTGCTTCGCTGTGATTTAGTCAGTGTGCATTACTTCGAATTACTTCACGTTTTTGTAGGTATTTGTGGGTTAAGGGTTAAAAGGGGGTGCTAGTGAAGGGGAAGTAGGGTATGGGGGGACAAAAAAAAGGAAAAAAAATCGTAGTAAAATTTGAAGTAATGCACACGAATCAAGGACACCTACCCCCATGTTGGTTATAAGAAGGCGGGTTGGCGGAATATGTCTGTAGGATTCTTGACCGCAAAGCTGGCAAAGATATTTTAAATCGACATCCGAGGTATGTCCGAACCGGGATGAGGCCTGCGCGGGGATTCCTTAACTCCCACCGGCTCTGCTTTGGGGAGCAAATATAAGGCAACAGAGATGAAAAAAGCCAGAAAAAAATAAAAAATGGACTATAAAAAAGTAAACGAAAAGATTTACCGGTAGGAGATTAGAGATTGAAGGCCATACCTTTATAATGAATTAAATGATTTCCAAAATATATTGCAAAAATGTATCTTTGGGGGAAGCCCTCCCATGTCCCCTTCCCTATCACTTCCACCCCCAACCGCCCTTTTACGCCTTACCCCACAAATACATATACAATTGGAAGTATTTTTGAAGTAATATCCCTGAAATAAATTAGATCGAAGTCATTTAGTTTGTGGAAACAACGAGAGGCCATAATCCAGCCCAAAAGTAAACAAAGCAGTGCCGTGAGTGATGTCATGTGTAATTTACACAATGACGTCACACCAAAAAGGTTCTTGCGATTAGTTAAAGACACTGAGAAAAGACCTCAAACCAAGTTGGCAAATAGTCCAGTAACCCTGCAGTGGTGATGGGTCCAAGGAGGCCATATTGCCACCAGGAAGCAGATATTGCCCCCCCCCTCCAGCACCCCAAAAGTCGTACAATCTTCACCCCACCACTGCTATGCACACACGGCATCTAGACTTGATATAACCAAGCCTAAGTGGTGCTTATTGTGCAGTCAAGGTGTTTGCACCTTTTCGTATTGTGGTCCTACCACCCTCAGTCGCAGCTCCGGATCCTGAGTACAACCCGGGTTCCTCATTTAACCAAAATGGCAATAAATATCACAGTACTAGAACCCAAGGCCTAGCCTTTATGGAATCTATTAGGAGCGAAATACTGTCTTGAGGCCTCTTAGTGTCTGGCGCGTAGGTGTCTGGTCTTAACCACCAATCCCGACTCCTCATTTAACCAAGTCCACTCTGTTCCAGAAAAAGGGGTAGGCCCAAATAATAGGCCCCTCTCAGATCTTTCTCTGTTCCAGTCAGTTACGCTGCATGGGAATAACACGCCTCTAGTGCTGTGTACCTTGCGCTATAGGTGCGAGCACACAGTGTCTTTCTAGGCGCTACGCTTCAATAGAAGTGCTGCGCGCAAGGGTTCGGGATTCTCGCCGACAGAGACCACATGTGCGTTCCTTTTAAGAGACTAGAGCAAACCGGTGTTTTTAATGGGGTATTCATTTTGTACATAAATATGCTAGCACCCTGAAAACGGGTGCCGTAATGGTGGAAATCCCTGAGGTACATGTTTCCTGCCCTTTGTTTTGAATTGTGTAGAATATGAGTGCATTGGTTGTATTTAATATGCTTGCTGTTAAGTTTTGGATTGTATGCGGCCTAAGTACTTTATACGTAAAATATAAAAGCAAATACTGCCTACCTCCTGAAGAAGTCCTCGGAAAGCCATTGTGGCGTCGAAACATGTCAGGCTTAACGATCAGGATATAGAAGTTACAAGAACAATCTGGGATGTGACAGTATGATCATTAGTTCTAAACCAGAGCATATTACAGATGAGTGCTGATCTCAAATTCAACTCAGTATAGGATATGATATGATGTGGTATGTATAACGCGCCTGTACATAAGTGTTTCTAGACGCGACGAGACAAGGAGGGGGACACAGAAGGAGGACAATACAACGATCTTACAAGGCCTTGTGTCATTCAGATCGCGCAAGTGCAGGGGAAAACAGGAGAAGTGCCAGGGGGGGAGCGGAAGGGGGAAGTGCGGGGAAGGGGAGAAGTGCCAGGGGGGAGGGGAAGGGGGAAGTGCTAATAACTCACAAGTGCAGCCAGCGGGTGGCTCATAAGTGCAGAGAGAAGGGACTGTAGGGTTGCAGATACAGGCCCTTAAGTGCTGGGGAGCCCGGAGGCAATGCAAGGGAAACTGGACATGCAGGAGCCTGGGCCCGAGTTCAGAGGGTGACCAGGTGACCAGTGCACGGAGCAGTCCGGTGCATCAGCAGGGGAGAGGAAGAGAGAAAGTGGAAGCAAAAAGGAAGGTCTGGAGTTGTTTCTGGAACCAGAGGTATGTCTGTTCAAGTTTGAGAGAGGCCGGGAGGCTGTTCCAGAGGGAGGCCCCAGCCGAGGAGAACTAATGTTCCAGGTGGCTTTAGAATGGAAATAAGCAGAGGAATGCAAAGGAATAAAAGAATGCAATGGGAATCGTGTTGGGTGTTGCATATTAATGCAGGCTATTTAGTAACAGGGGGAATAGGATTTGCTATGGAGAAATTGGTAGTAATTCCCCGATGTATTCCTTTTCTTAGTTACCCACAATTCCATTGGGATGGGTCTCTCCATAAATAGGAGGTGACTCTATGGCAGGCAGCATAGCCCTTTGTGCGGCTCCACTGGCTCCACAGGAGGTGGCTTGATGGCCAGGTCGCCAGGCAGCATAGCCCTTTGTGCGGCTCCACTGGCTCCACAGGAGGTGGCTTGATGGCCAGGTCGCCGTCTGACACCTTTTTAGTTTGGTCTTTTATGTGGAGCATTAGTGACACTCATAAGCTAAAGTGAGGCAGAGGTGGGACGCAAAGCTTGGAGGTGGTGTTTGATTATTTGCCCACCCATCGACTGCCCATAGCCGTGCTAATCTTTATGCCCATTCCCACCCAGTTCCTGCCCCTTCTCGCCCCAAAACACCTCCTCTGGGGAACTCTTTGGGCTCCCTTTTTTTTCAAACCTTATCATCAAACTTTGCATTCTAAGTGCCTGTCAGAGTTTTTTCAAAATAGTCCTCTGAGAGTTAATGCCTTAAATGGAGTTGTAAAAGTTGGTCTTATTTCTTATTCCTACTCCTACTTTTTCCTCTTATTCTTTTAGAAATGTTTAGCTACTGTAAACATAGCTGTAAACATAGCTGTAAACATAGCTGAAAGGTTTCAATTGGAAACCGTTTGCTAAATAAATAAAAAAAGTTGTTAAAACACAACTAGTGTAATACAAAAGTCTAAACCAGTTCTGGCCACAATTTATAAGCACTATGTGCACCCATCACTGAAGTCTTGTTAAAAACAAACATTGGCAAAGCCAACAGTTTTGGCTTGTGTTTAAGTATTAGGCAGAGTTCCCTATGGGCCAGCCCACCCCTGCGCAGGGTGCAGAGGCCTCCCGGGAAATCTCCAGAGTTCCCTACAGGCCTGCCCCCCACCCCTTCGCAGGGTGCAGAGGCCTACCGGGAAATCTCCAGAGTTCCCTACAGGCCTGCCCCCCCCCCCGCGCAGGGTCCAGAGTCCTACCGGGAAATCTCCAGAGTGGCCTACAGCTTTGCCCACCCTCCAGAGTTCCCTATGGGCCAGCCCACCCCAGCGCAGGGTGCAGAGGCCTACCGGGTAATCTCCAGCGTTCCCTATGGGCCAGCCCACCCCTGCGCAGGGTGCAGAGGCCTACCGGGAAATCTCCAGAGTTCCCTATGGACCAGTCCACCCCTGCGCAGGGTGCAGAGGCCTACCGGGAAATCTCCAGAGTTCCTTACAGGCCTGCTCCCCCCCCCCCTTCGCAGGGTGCAGAGGCCTACCGGGAAATCTCCAGAGTTTCCTACAGGCCTGCCCCCCCCCTTCCTCCAGAGTTCCCTACAGGCCTGCCCCCCCCCCGCGCAGAGTCCAGAGTCCTACTGGGAAATCTCCAGAGTGGCCTACAGGCCTGCCCCGCCCCTGCGCAGGGTACAGAGGCCTACTGGGAAATCTCCAGAGTGGCCTACAGGCTGCCCCCCCCTCCAGAGTTCCCTATGGGCCAGCCCACCCCTGGCCAGAGACCCTGTTCTGAAGCGGAGAGGCTGCTGCTGCTGCCTCGCTCTCAGTGCCACAAGGAACACCTGTAGACACCCCATGCCTCACCGGTTGCTTCTCATGCACAGCAGCCCCCACAGCAGGGACATGGAAGCAGCCTGGGTGGCCAAGGATAGGCCTCAAGGGCGTGGCTCTCCCCAAAGCAGCACCTCTCTTCCCAAAGTCATGACCGCCCGAGAGCGAGCTCCCAGCTGCCCTGCTGCCCAGCTGCTGGCTCCTTCAACCTCCTCTGCCGGAGAGACTGGCATGCTCCATTCTGTGAGATGCAGCGGGGGTTCCTGGTTTAGAACCTCCCTTTGCCTGTTGGGAAGTTCCACGTGGCACATGGCCAAAGGCTGCATCGCTCTTCCTCGCAGCCACTGAATCTCGATTCAAATCTCCTGCTCGAGGAGGAAGCAAGCCCATTACATGGAGAACATTTCCCGATTTCGCTAGAACTAATCAGCATCACTTTAAGAACTTATTAGAGGCTTTTTACAGCTTTTTAATTCAAAAGTGCAAAGTGCAAATCCTGGTTTTGAACTTCTGGTCATGAAATGGCCTGATAGCCCTGGATGCTCAACGAAGAGCACCTACTAACCCCCGCGCAGCCTATTGCAGGCACTATGGACGAATCCCTCTCCTCATCAGAAAAGGAGCCCCAACTCACGAGGGCGCATGGCCCTCAGGAGCCATAAGAGGCGGTCTGCTGCAAGAGGATCGACCTCGCTTATGCTCTTCTCGATGTAGAGACCGCGGTGTGGCGACGGCTATCCCCCGGCGGGTGGGTCCCAGGAACAGTAGGGCTTGTTTGATAAGATTGTCTCAGGCAAGAACATACACTGGGCCTCATTAGGACCCAGGCGGAGTGGGTTTCCGCCAGCGCTAATCGCGGCGGACCCGTCCGCCGTACTACGAGTTCCCTTAGCGCCATGGAGGTTTTCTCCGCCTGGTTTTACCAGGCGGAGAAAACCATGGCGCTACGGGACCTCGTTGTTAATTACGCCACCGTATTTTACGGTGGCGTAATTAACTCCTTCCCCACTCCCATTATACCCTATGGGGCAAGAATGGGAATGGGGAAGGGCAGAATGGGGATTGGGGATTTACCGCTCCGCCGAGGTCGGAATGGGGCGGTAAATCCGCCAACCCCCATGGCGCTATCGACGGCTTTCCGCCGTGCTTCGCGGTGCATTTAGCACCGCGAAATCCGCCTGGGTCCTAATGAGGCCCACTGTGTTCTATCCCCGACGGTTGAGACGCTCACGGCGGCGGTTGGCAACGCGGCGATGCCAAGATTTCATCAAGGTAGCACAGTTCTCTGTGGATCCCCTTTACGAAATATGGGACTGGATCGCTGTGGGTGATGAGCTAGATCCTGAACAGCGTGCATCGTTTGTATGCGATAAGGCTCTGACGTCTCTTATATACCACCCTTGCACTGTTCAACAGTACTAGGACACTTTTTTCCATAAGAGACTGCTCTGCTTTCCAGCCTAAAACCTTACGACTCTCTGGCAGATTCGATCTCTGCCCGGGAATTAAAATTCCATGATCCTTGGAAGCCAGTGCGTCCCCAAGTCTCTCAACATCTGGTCTTGTGTGACCCTTTCTCGTGAGGTTCTCCTTGTGTGGCTGTCGGTTCCTGCCAAAGTCTCGGTGAGAGTTGTTTGTTTGCTTGATCCACCACCATCAGACCTCACCCTGGAACACCGGCCATGGCATCCTTTCTGACAACAGAAGGTTGGACATGCTGGTAACATTAGATCCTGTGGCCAACTTTGATGTTGTAGATCATGGCCTACTTGACCTGGAAATGATTCAACCTGCCACCACTCACCCCGAATTTCTTGTCCAGAGTTGTGCTGCGACTCTTCTCCCACACTGCTTCAAAGATTTCCTGTGTAGTGTCGTAGGAGTTGCTGCTTTCCGTCATTCTTTTCAATATTGAGCAAGTCCCTCTTTTATCTTTAATTCGTGAATTCGTTGTATGGTGTCAGTAATAGGCTACCAATAGATCTCTGGTGATGGGGACCAATGCACCCGGATACTCAACTATGTTACAAAGCGTTGATCCTCCACCAAAACACCACCCGGGTCGTCTCGGAGCACCTACGGTGGTCTTGGGGTTGGTGACTTGTTCCTCGACCGAGATATCCTGACCATAGTCTGTAGACAAGAAGGAGCAGTGAAGGATGAGAGGATGGGGGGAGAGGATGCCTTTGCCAGACCTATGGAAGTGAGGATGCAGATGGGGAAGGCGTGGATTGTGGCAGCGTAGGCGCACCAAATTCCAGTGATGGGGGGAGGGGGGCCATGGGTCATGATTGAAGAAGAAAGATAAACTCTAGCATGTCTGGCATCAACTGGACTATCCGTGTGTCCTTCAACACATGGGGTTTTTAGCTGAGTGATGGGCTGAGATGTGATCAAGAAAATGGCGCCAGATGCAGGGGGAGGGGCTAATTCTCTTCAGTCCTCCACGTGACAGTGAAGAGTTCTCCCTTTCAGAGGAAGTTCTGCTTTTATTTGGAGAGCCCGAGAGGAGGGACTATCATATCCAGTCCCCCCCCCCCCACTTCTCCCCTATAAAAGGAACCTTGGAAACTCATCGGCTCATCTCCCAAGAAGAACACAAACCCATGACTACACCCTCAACCCGAGAAGATGGAGTAATGAGGCTCAAGCCTTGGTATCCAAAAATCACAGCTGATGGATACAAATCTATCAGCAAGAAGAAGAAGAAGCACCGCTCATGAAAACATAAGGATGTGGGCGTGGCTTAGGTCGGGGTAAGCAGATAACCTCATCACGTGGGCATAGACCCTCCTGATGATCCATGCAAACGGTGGATGGACACAAATGCCAAAACTAAGAGGCGACCCTAAAAAGGTTCAAGTATCAACACCATGTTCCTTGTGTCACCAGTAGTTTGGGAAAGACTCGGACATCCTATGTTTGAAGAATAATGAACTCCATAAACAGTGGCAAGGCATTTGATTTCATAAATTATACATCACAAATACAGGAGATTATTTTTTGTTATTTTCCCTTGCCAGGTACTCACACCATTGCCATCTTTTGCCACCCGACAGCAGCAGCTGGCACAATGTGTTGGGCACTGCATTGAACTGGCATCATCTAATTATAACTTGTCGATTTTATGGCGCCTCGTGCAGGTGGACCGCTTCTAAGCTCTGTAGCAATGCGCGCTGTTATTGCCCACTGCCAGTACTCAATTCATCGCCCTCAGGATGAAGAGGGGCCTAGTGGGTGCAACCGGGGTTTCAAACCTGTCGCCTGCCATTGCTCCATTCCCAAGAGAATGAGAGAGGGGGGTGCAGAGAAAATGCCCTGTCAGGCTCCTTCTTCCTGCAAAGGGAAATGCCCCAGGTACTGTGCAGCACCCATCTCCCTTTCTTAGGACAGAATCGTGGCTTGCGCGCTCCAGAGCAATTCAGCAAGTGAAGGAGGCCTGTGTCAGCCTGGGGTGGGCACATCACAAGCAATCACTGTGTGCAGCATCTGCGGAGGAGACCCTGCAGTTAAAGGCACTATATAGGCACTGAAGTGGCCATTTAAGCGAAATCGAGGTGACCCTAATTGCCAGCCTCAGGACACATGCTCAGTTTAGGGAGAGTGTTTTACACAGAAGTGTGGAAGGCGGGTTTTCCCGCGTTACACACTTCTTTCTTTTGCAGGTTTAAGCCGCTCGTGCTCCCACTGCATCTCTCATTGAACACTACGGCCCTTGGCGGTGCCCACTCTCTTTTTCTTTCACGCCCACTTCATATGTGACAGCACTACCAGGCCTGCAGCCGCTTAAATGCTACCCCCGATGTCACTGTAGCTGTAAAAAAATATATAATATTGAAAAAAAGAACTCTACATCGGCGGGTACGTTGCAATGAACTACAGATACCCTTGGTTAATAAGCAGACTGGCGAGAAAAAATGCTTCCCTGCCCACCCAGACCCTCACGAAGTGCCCCACTCATTTGTGCCTGCTCCCCCCACCCCACTGATGGCCTCTTCACCCCCCCCTGCCCTCTCCCGATGCCCCCACAAAAACTCGTCGTTTCTGTGACGCAGTTTCATTTGAAATGTCGCATAGCGCAGTTATACCCGAGGGTATGTAAAAAATGTTTGAGCCTTGTGTTGCAGACTTGGTCCCTAGCCCCCCTCCAACTCCCACATTTCACTTGGTGTCTTCTTGCCTGCTGCCCCCCAGACCCCCCCACCCTCACCTATAGCCTGTTGGCATTTGCATGTTTTTTGACCTGCAAATGGCTTTCTTCTGTGTTTTATTTTCCGCTCCCCGGGGGTGTAATGGCAGCTATCACTTGCATCCAGAAAAAGAAAGATGGCGGCCGTTAAATTTATTAACACCATAAACACTCAATATCCTCCCATTACTCAATGCACCCAGGTAGTATTTATTTTTGAGAAGAGGACAATATCTTCTCCGTCGAAAAATTTAAAGAATTACTGGACAGAATAACCCAAACCACAAACGGATAGCAACCCAATGCTTCGTGCCCAAGTTGTTTCAAACCTGTCCCAAATCTGCCCAGCGGTTCTGGCTGTGCAGTCGGGCAAACATTGGCCTTTTTATGTCTGTGAGAAAAAGAATGGGGACTAGGCCCGAAAATGCTTTTTTTGTTTTCTTGGTAACTTTTTTCTATTTTTTAAAGACTCTTTCCCAAACTTTCCAGTCTGGGGGGAGGGGCAGTTTGTAACCAGACATACTAAATTGTCTGCAAAATTCCGTCCAAACCCGTCAACAGGGGTCAAAATGCATTGGCGATTCATGTTTTGGATTTCCTATGTAACCCCGACTCACCGCCGGCGCCCTATAGTATATCCGCGCACATGGTGTCGGCAGGCGCAGCGGATGGTGGCCTAGCTTGGGCCGCTTAGGTGCAGGGCTTCTATTTGGGAGTGGGCCGGCAGGCCTGGCTGGATCCCTTTCCCCCAAACGCTTGGACACGCAGGGGAGGTGGATGGTCTGGATCGGGAGTGTCAGCTAGTTTGGGGTGCTTTAAAGGACAGGCAAGTCGCCCTGTTTAGACGGGATACAGTGAGTTGGGGCGTCCATCCCCGGTAACCACAGGCATGTTGCCGAGCCTTGCTGGGCATTCCCCCGCCTCCCCACCCCACCGCGTGACATAAACCAACCACAGAATGAATCTTAGCGGTTAGAAGGTCGGCTGCAGGCGCTATCTTCCAGGCGATCTGTGCACACCAATGTCACAGCTTCAGCTTTGCTTTCTATGCTGAGCTGGAGGAGAACCAGCTGCCCCTCGAGGAAGGAGTAACCTCTTATTCCTTGCAAGGGGGTCTCACCGATCTAAACCTCCCGCTACTCCCCCTCTCTACTTTATTTACGCTCAGCAGTTCCCATCCTCTGTGCTCTCCTGTCACCCCTCAACAGTTCCCGTCCTCTGTGCTCTCCTGTCACCCCTCAGCAGTTCCCATCCTCTGTGCTCTCCTGTCACCCCTCAACAGTTCCCGTCCTCTGTGCTCTCCTGTCACCCCTCAGCAGTTTCCATCCTCTGTGCTTACCTGTCACCCCTCAGCAGTTCCCATCCTCTGTGCTGCCCTGTCACCCCTCAACAGTTCCCATCCTCTGTGCTCTCCTGTCACCCCTCAGCAGTCCCCGTCCTCTGCTCTCCTGTCACCCCTCAGCAGTTCCCGTCCTCTGCTCTCCTGTCACCCCTCAGCATTTCCCGTCCTCTGTACTCTCCTGTCACCCCTCAGCAGTCCCCGTCCTCTGCTCTCCTGTCACCCCTCAGCAGTTCCCGTCCTCTGCTCTCCTGTCACCCCTCAGCAGTTCCCATCCTCTGTGATGCCCTGTCACCGCTCAGCAGTCCCCGTCCTCTGCTCTCCTGTCACCCCTCAGCAGTTCCCGTCCTCTGCTCTCCTGTCACCCCTCAGCATTTCCCGTCCTCTGTACTCTCCTGTCACCCCTCAGCAGTCCCCGTCCTCTGCTCTCCTGTCACCCCTCAGCAGTTCCCGTCCTCTGCTCTCCTGTCACCCCTCAGCAGTTCCCGTCCTCTGTGCTGCCCTGTCACCCCTCAGCAGTCCCCGTCCTCTGCTCTCCTGTCACCCCTCAGCATTTCCCGTCCTCTGTACTCTCCTGTCACCCCTCAGCAGTCCCCGTCCTCTGCTCTCCTGTCACCCCTCAACAGTTCCCGTCCTCTGTGCTCTCCTGTCACCCCTCAGCAGTCCCCGTCCTCTGCTCTCCTGTCACCCCTCAGCAGTTCCCGTCCTCTGTGCTGCCCTGTCACCCCTCAGCAGTTCCCATCCTCTGTGCACTCCTGTCACCCATCAGCAGTTCCCGTCCTCTGTGCTCTCCTGTCACCCCTCAGCAGTTCCCGTCCTCTGTGCTCTCCTGTCACCCCTCAGCAGTTCCAGTCCTCTGTACTCTCCTGTCACCCCTCAGCAGTTCCCATCCTCTGTGCTCTCCTGTCATCCCTCAGCAGTTCCCATCCTCTGTACTCTCCTGTCACCCCTCAGCAGTTCCCGTCCTCTGTGCTCTCCTGTCACCCCTCAGCAGTTCTTGTCCTCTGTACTCTCCTGTAACCCCTCAACAGTTCCCGTCCTCTGTGCTCTCCTGTCACCCCTCAGCAGTTCCCGTCCTCTGTGCTCTCCAGTCACCCCTCAGCAGTTCCCGTCCTCTGCGCTGTCCTGTCACCTCTCAGCAGATCCCGTCCTCTGTGCTGTCCTGTCACCCCTCAGCAGTTCCCATCCTTTGCGCTGCCCCGTCACCCCTCAGCAGTTCCCATCCTCTGTGCTGCCCTGTCACCCCTCAGCAGTTCCCGTCCTCTGCTCTCCTGTCACCCCTCAGCAGTTCCCGTCCTCTGTGCTGCCCTGTCACCCCTCAGCAGTTCCCATCCTCTGTGCTCTCCTGTCACCCCTCAGCAAATCCCATCCTCTGTGCTGCCCTGTCACCTCTCAGCAGTTCCGATCCTCTGTGCTGCCCTGTCACCCCTCAGCAGTTCCCGTCCTCTGTGCTGCCCTGTCACCCCTCAGCAGTTCCTGTCCTCTGCTCTCCTGTCACCCCTCAGCAGTTCCCGTCCTCTGTGCTGCCCTGTCACCCCTCAGCAGTTCCCATCCTCTGTGCTCTCCTGTCACCCCTCAGCAGTTCCCGTCCTCTGCTCTCCTGTCACCCCTCAGCAGTTCCCGTCCTCTGTGCTCTACTGTCACCCCTCAGCAGTTCCCGTCCTCTGTACTCTCCTGTCAGCCCTCAACAGTTCCCGTCCTCTGTGCTCTCCTGTCACCCCTCAGCAGTTCCCGTCCTCTGTGCTCTACTGTCACCCCTCAGCATTTCCTGTCCTCTGTACTCTCCTGTCAGCCCTCAGCAGTTCCCGTCCTCTGTGCTCTCCTGTCACCCCTCAACAGTTCCCGTCCTCTGTGCTCTCCTGTCACCCCTCAGCAGTTCCCATCCTCTGTGCTGCCCTGTCACCCCTCAGCAGTTCTCATCCTCTGTGCTCTCCTGTCACCCCTCAGCAGTTCCCATCCTCTGTGCTCTCCTGTCACCCCTCAGCAGTTCCCGTCCTCTGCTCTCCTGTCACCCCTCAGCAGTTCCCGTCCTCTGTGCTGCCCTGTCACCCCTCAGCAGTTCCCATCCTCTGTGCTGCCCTGTCACCCCTCAGCAGTTCCCGTCCTCTGTGCTGCCCTGTCACCCCTCAGCAGTTCCCATCCTCTGTGCTCTCCTGTCACCCCTCAGCAGTTCCCATCCTCTGTGCTGCCATGTCACCCCTCAGCAGTTCCCGTCCTCTGTGCTGCCCTGTCACCCCTCAGCAGTTCCCATCCTCTGTGCTCTCCTGTCACCCCTCAGCAGTTCCCGTCCTCTGTGCTGCCCTGTCACCCCTCAGCAGTTCCTGTCCTCTGTGCTGCCCTGTCACCCCTCAGCAGTTCCCATCCTCTGTGCTGCCCTGTCACCCCTCAGCAGTTCCCATCCTCTGTGCTCTCCTGTCACCCCTCAGCAGTTCCCGTCCTCTGTGCTGCACTGTCACCCCTCAGCAGTGCCTGCTCCCTGTGCTGTCCTCTCCCCCCTCCTCAGTGCCTGCTCCCTGTGCTGTCCTCTCCCCCCTCCTCAGTGCCTGCTCCCTGTGTTACCCTGCCTGTGCACAGCGGTTCCTTCTCCCTGTGCTGTCCTCTAGCCCCTCCTCAGTGCCTGCTCCCTGTGCTGTCCTGTCTCCACTCTTCAGTTCCTGCTCCCTGTGCTGTCCTTTCCCCCCTCCTCAGTGCCTGCTTCCTGTGCTGCGCTTTCTCCCCTATCCCCTCGTCAGTTCCTGCTCCCTGTGCTGTCACCCCTCCCATCCCCAGTCCATGCTCCCCGTGCTGTCCTCTCTCCCCTCAGAAGTTCCTGCTCCCAGTGTTGTCCTCTCTCCCTACCTCAGTTCCTGCTCCCAGTGTTGTCCTCTCTCCCCACCTCAGTTTCTGCTCCCTGTGCTGTCCTGACTCCACTCGTCAGTTCCTGCTCCCTGTGCTGTCCTCTCCCCCCTCCTCAGTTCCTCCTCCCTGTGCTGTTCCCTCTCTCCTCAGCAGTCCCTGTTCTCTAAGCTGTCTTCTCTATCATCAACAGTTCCTTTTCTATGTGTTGTTCTCTCTCCCCTCAGCAGTTCATATTATCCGTGCTGTTCTCTCTCCCCGCATGAGTTCCTGTTCTTGTGCTGTCCTGTCTCCCCTCAAAAGTTCCTGTGCACTGTGCTGTATTTTCTCTCGCTACAGTTCCTTTTCTCTGTGCTTTCTCCTCTGCCCTCAGATTTTCCTTCTCTTTGCTGTCATTTCTCTATTCAGCGGTTCCTGTTGCCTCCGTAGTTTTTGTTCCCTGTCCTCTCTGTTCCACTCTCAGCAGTTCCTCTTCTCTCTGTTGTTCTTTCTCCCCAGGGCAGTTATTGATCTCTGTGCTTTCCTCTCCCATCAGCAGTTCCTGTTCTTTAGGCTGTCTTCTCTCCCCTCAGCTGTTCCTCTTCTCTGTGCTTATCACTCTTCTCCTCAGTTCTTCTTCTCTGTACTTATCTCTCTTCTTAGCTGTTCCTCTTCTCTGTGCTTATCACTCTTCTCAGTTCTTCTTCTCTGTATTTATCTCTCTTCTCAGCTGTTCCTCTTCTCTGTGCTTATCACTCTTCTCCTGAGTTCTTCTCTGTACTTATCTCTCTTCTCAGCTGTTCCTCTTCTCTGTGCTTATCACTCTTCTCCTCCGTTCTTCTTCTCTGTACTTATCTCTCTTCTCAGCAGTTCCTCTTCTCTCAGAAGTTCCTCTTGTCTGTGATTCTCTCTGTTCTCAACAGTTCCTCTTCTCTGTGCTTATCTATGTTCTCAGCAGGTTATCTCTGTTCTCAGCAGTTCATCTTCTATATGCTTATCTCTCTTCTCAGCAGTTCCCCTTCTCCGTGCTTATCTCTCTTCTCAACAGTTCCTCTTCTCTGAGCAGTTCCTCTTGTCTGTGATTCTCTCTGTTCTCAACAGTTCCTCTTCTCTGTGCTTATCTATGTTCTCAGCAGCTTATCTCTGTTCTCACCAGTTCATCTTCCCTGTGCTTATCTGTCCGCTCAGCCATCGCTTTTCTCTGTGCTTATCTCTCCTCCCTCGGCAGTTCCCTTTCTCTGTGCTTATCTCTCTTTTCAGCAGTTAACACCCTCTGCTCTCTTTCTCTCCCCTCAGCAGGTCCCCTTCTCCTTGCTTATCTCTGTTCTCAGCAACCCCCCTTCTTTGTGCTTACCCCTGTTCTCAGCAGTTCATCTTCTCTGTGATTCTTTCTTCTCAGCAGTTGCTCTTCTCTGTGCGTATCTCTCCCCATATCAGTTCCTCTTCTCTGTGCTTATCTCTTCCATAGCAGTTCCTCTTCTCTGTGCTTATCTCTTCCATAGCAGTTCCTCTTCTCTGTGCTTATCTCTCCCCTCAGCAGTTCCTCTTCTCTGTGCTTATCTCTGTTCTCAGCAGTTCATCTTCTCTGTTCTTATCTCTTTTCTCAGCAGTTCCTGCTTTCTCTCTCGGCAACTAGCTTTCCCTACGTTTTTCCTCTCCCCTGAGTAGTTCCTGCTTTCCTCTCTCAGCAACCTGCCCTCCCTACTTTTTTGCCCCCCAGCAGTACCCGTTTTTCTTCTTTCTCAGCGTCCCTCTCTCTCTGCTTTCTCCATCTCCCCAACTCATTTCCCACTCTCCCCGTTTTCTCCAGCCCCCTTAGCAGTTCCTGATTGATCCCTCTTCATAGTTTCCAACACGATCCACTGTAATCTGTAGGAGCTTATCGAGTGCAGTGTTTTTCTTAGAATTCTGGGACTTGTAGTTTAATGGGAAAAGCAGAACTACAAGTATCAGAATGCAAAGAAAAATCCTGGACTGGATAAGCACCTACAGATTGGAATGGATCATATGGGCCACTATGCCTCTTGCCCAGCATCCTTCTCTCCATGTTTAGTCCCTCTTGCCTGAGCATCGCACGGTAACCGCTTCTCATGTCACCTCAATAGTGCCTGCTTTTTCCCTATTTCCCCCCAGTAGTTCCTGCTCTCCCTTGTTTTCCGTCTTCATGCAGCAATTCCTGTTTTCCGTCTCTCTCAGCATCCTGCTCCCCTGGGCAGTTCCTGGTTGTCCCCTTTTTCTCTAGCACCCAACTCTCCCCGCTTCTTTCCCATTTCCTCTGAGCACTTCCTGCCTTTTCCACTCCTCTCTCATTACTGCCCACCCTCTCCTAGTTTCCCCTTCCCCTCAGCAGCTGTGAGGTTGAAAAGAGCCTCTAACAGGCGCCCCTGTTTTGCTTTTTGAACCTGCGCCATAGGAACCAAACAGGGGGCCGGGGGTCTCCGCGCCTGTCCCCCAGTTTGTGTAATAGTTTATTGGGCCTTGGGGTGCGCCACCCTGAGATCTGGGCATTATCGTTTCCATGTAGATCAGTGGTCTGCAACCTTTGGCTCTCCAGTTGTTTTGGAATACAACTCCCATCAGCCCTAGCCAGCATCGTCAATGAAAATGGATCATGGGAATCGTAGTGCGAAACATCTCTAGCGCAGCAGCAGCCTGTAGACCCCGATCTAGAGGTGCAGGATGCCCAGATGACGTAACAAATGTGATTCAGCGGCAGAATATTTATTTTTTAATTCATGAGCAGAGGGATTGGACGCGCTCTTCCCTCCTATAAAGGTTTTTTTCTTTATATAGGGGGACATGGGAAGGGGGAGAGGCAAGGGGAGGGAAAGGGGGTCCCTTTGCTGACTCTTTTAGCACCTTACCCAAGTAATGGCCCCCACTGCACATTTCCACTTATCCATCACCCTGATATTGCAGCCTGGAGTATCCCAGAAATATCCCAACTAATTTCACCACCGGGCTGTCGCTAAACCGGGCACAGGTTGGATTTTCAGGAATACTTCCAGCAGTAGGAGGGGTAGTTAGCTCAGGGCTAGAGAAATCCACCCAGATCATAATGAGGTGCTGAAGGTTTCTATAACCAGAGCAGGGGGTGGATGGAAGGTCATGAATTAATCATAAACACTGGCATTGCACTAGGCAACCTTGCACATCATCCCTTTTAGCCCATCTGCGCCATAGCAGGAGGGGGCCAGCCATACAAGAATCGGTTTGGGTCCTGCCACCAGCAAGAGCAGTCTAGCCTGGTCTGCTGGCCCATGCCCCCCTCTGCACGGAAACACAAGCAACACCAGGCTAAAGTGTTCACCCTGGCTAAGGAGTGGCTGCCATCCTTATTACTCGACGTTGCATTTGGTGTTATGGCAGAAAGGACACTTCACAAAGGATGCCTACAGCAGGAAGAGTTGGTGGGTGGTGTGACTATGCAGAGAGAAAGATTGGGCAGCTCACACACTTCCCCTGGTGTCCTTGTTCAGTGTCCCATTGCTGTGTTATCCAGGCTCCCTCAGGAGGCCCCCTCTGCCAGAGGTCCTCAGGCTTGAGGATATAATGCCCGGATTCCGGGTCCAGGCTCCCTCAGGAAGTCCCCTCTGCCAGACGTCCTTAGGCTTGAAGATATACTCCTCTGGTTTCGGGTCCAGGCTCCCTCAGGAAGCCAACTCTGCCAGAGGTCCTAAGACTTGAGGATATAATCCTTTGGTTCCAGGTCCAGGCTCCCTGAGGAAGCCCCCTCTGCCAGAGGTCCTCAGGCTTTTGGATATAATCCTCTGGTTTTGGGTCCAGGCTCCCTAAGGAAGCTCCTTCTGCCAGAGGTCCTCAGGCTTCAGGATATAATCCTGTGTTTCCGGCTCCCTCTGCCAGAGGTCCTCAGACTTCAGGATATAATGCTCTGGTTCTTCAGGCTTCCTCAGAAAGTCCCCTCTGCCAGAGGCACTCAGGCTTGAGGATATAATGCCCTGGTTGGGGGCCCAGGATTCCTAAGGAAGCCCCCTCTGCTAGAGGTCCTCAGGCTTCAGGATATAATCCTCTGGTTCTGGGTCCAGGCTCCCTCAGGAAGCTCCTTCTGCTAGAGGTCTTTAGGCTTCAGGATATAATCCTGTGGTTCTGGATTCAGGCTCCCTCAGGAAGCTCCCTCTGCCAGAGGTCCTCAGGCTTCAGGATATAATGCTCTGGTTCGTCCAGGCTTCCTTAGTAAGTCCCCTCTGCCAGAGGCAGTCAGGCTCGAGGATATAATGCCCTGATGTGGGGCCCAGGCTTCCTAACGAAGCCCCCTCTGCCAGAGGTCCTCAGGCTTGAGGATATAATACTCTGTTTCCGGTCCAGGCTCCCTCAGGAAGCACCCTCTGCCAGAGGGCCTCAGGCTTGAGGATATAATAGTCTGGTTCAGGGTCCAGGCTACCCCAGGAAGCCCCCTATGCCAGAGTTCCTCAGGCTTAAGGATATAATCCTCTGGTTCTGGGTCCAGGCTTCCTCAGGAAGTCCCCTTTGCCAGAGGCACTCATGCTTGAAGATATAATGCCCTGGTTGATGGCCCGGGCTTCCTAAGGAAGCCCCCTCTGCCAGAGGTCCTCATACTTGAGGATATAATACTATGGTTCTGGATCCAGGCTCCCTCAGGAAGTCCCTCTGCAAGAGGTCCTCCTGCTTGAGGATAAACTCCTCTGGTTCTGGGACCAGGCTCCCTCATGAAACCCCCTCTGCCAGAGGTCCTTAGGCTTGAGGATATAATGCCCTGGTTCTGGGCCCAGTTTCCTCAGTAAGCAACTTCTGCCAGAGGTCCTCCGGCTTCAGGACATACTCCTCTGGTTCTGGTTCCAGGCTCCCTCAGGAATCTCCCTCTGCCAGAGGTCCTCAAGCATGAGGATATAATGCCCTGGCTCTGGGCCCTGTTTCCTCAGGAAGCCCCCTCTGCCAGAGGTCCTCAGGCTTGAGGATATAATGCCCTAGTTCTGGGCCCATGCTTCATCAGGAAGTCCCCTCTGCCAGAGCTCCCCAGGCTTAAGGATATACTCCTCTGGTTCTGGGTCCAGGCTCCCTCAGGAAGTCCCCTCTGCCAAAGGTCCTCGGGCTTGAGGATATAATCTGCTGGTTGTGGGTCCAGACTCCCTAAGGAAGCTCCTTCTACCAGAGGCCCTCAGAATTCAGGATATAATGCTCTGGTTCATCCAGGCTTCCTCAGAAAGTCTCCTATGTCAGAGGCACTCAGGCTTGAGGATATAATGCCCTGGTTTGGGGCCCAGGATTCCTAATAAAGCCCCCTCTGCCAGAGGTCCACATGCTTGAGGATATAATAGTCTGTTTCTGAGTCCAGGCTCCCTCAGGAAACCCCCTCTGCCAGAGGTCCTCAGGCTTCAGGATACAATCCTGTGGTTCTGGGTTCAGGCTCCCTCAGGAAGCTCCCTCTGCCAGAGGTCCTCAGGCTTCAGGATATAATACTCTGGTTCATCCAGGCTTCCGTAGAAAGTCCCCTCTGCCAGAGGCAGTCAGGCTCGAGGATATAATGCCCTGGTTCGGGTCCCAGGCTTCCTAACAAAGCCCCCTCTGCCAGAGGTCCTCAGGCATAAGGATATAATACTCTGTTTCTGGGTTCAGGCTCCCTCAGGAAGCACCCTCTGCCAGAGGGCCTCAGACTTGAGGATATAATAGTCTGGTTCCGGGTCCAGGCTCCCTCAGGAAGCCCCCTATGCCAGAGGTCCTCAGGCTTAAGGATATAATCCTCTGGTTCTGGGTCCAGGCTTCCTCAGGAAGCCCCCTTTGCAAGAGGCACTCATGCTTGAGGATATAATGCCCTGGTTCACGGCCCAGGCTTCCCAAGGAAGCCCCCTCTGCCAGAGGTCCTCATACTGAGGATATAATACTCTGGTTCTGGATCCAGGCTTCCTCGGGAAGCCTCCTATGCAAGAGGTCCTCCTGCTTGAGGATAAACTCCTCTGGTTCTGGGCCCAGGCTCCCTCGGGAAGCCCCCTCTGCCAGAGGTCCTCAGGCTTGAGGATATAATGCCCTGGTCCTGGGCCCAGTTTCCTCAGGAAGGCCCCTCAGCCAGAGGTCCTCCTACTTCAGGACATACTCCTCTGGTTCCAGGTCCAGGCTCCCTCAGGAAGCCCCCTCTGCCAGAGGTCCTCAGGCTTGAGGATATAATGCCCTGGCTCTGGGCCCAGTTTCCTCAGGAAGCCCCCTCTGCCAAAGGTCCTCGGGCTTGAGGATATAATCTGCTGGATCTGGGCCCATTTGCTCAGGAAGGCCCCTCTGCCAGAGGTCCTCCTGCTTCAGGACATAGTCCTCTGGTTCCGGGTCCAGGCTCCCTCAGGAAGCCCCCTCTGCCAGAGGTCCTCAGGCTTGAGGATATAATGCCCTGGCTCTGGGCCCAGTTTCCTCAGGAAGTCCCCTCTGCCAAAGGCCCTCGGGCTTGAGGATATAATCTGCTGGTTCTGGGTCCAGACTCCCTAAGGAAGCTCATTCTGCCAGAGGTCCTCAGGCTTCAGGATATAATTCTGTGGTTCAGGCTCCCTCAGGAAGCTCCCTCTGCCAGAGGTCCTCAGACTTCAGGATATAATGCTCTGGTTCGTCCAGGCTTCCTCAGAAAGTCCCCTCTGCCAGAGGTCCTCAGGCTTGAGGATATCATGCCCTGCTTCTGGGCCCCGGCTTCATCAGGAAGTCCCCTCTGTCAGAGGTCCTCAGGCTTGAAGATATATTCCTCTGGTTCCGGGTCCAGGCTCCCTCAGGAAGTCCCCTCTGCCAGAGTTCCTCGGGCTTGAGGATATAATCTGCTGGTTCTGGGTCCAGGCTCCCTGAGGAAGTCCCTTCTGACAGAGGTCTTCAGGCTTAAGGATATAATACTCTGCTTCTGGGTCCAGGCCCCCTCAGGAAGGCCCCTCTGCCAGAGGTCCTCCTGCTTCAGGATATAGTCCTCTGGTTCCGGGTCCAGGCTCCCTCAGGAAGCCCCCTCTGCCAGAGGTCCTCAGGCTCTGGTTCTGGGCTAGTACTGTGGATTCCCCACAGGGATATCATGGCTCTTTTGCTGCCAGTACTTGCAGGGTCTGGTGCCAAGCTCCCTTTAGGCGGGATATCCCCAGGAGCCTGCCACTGCTATCATGAAGCTGCTGTCAAAGCTTTCCTTGCAGAAGATGATGGAAGCCTTTGACCCCAGACCTACAGCCTTCCTCATGCTGCTGTAACCTCTAGCTTTCTGTACCGTGCTGTCCCTGGACATTGTCCTGGGTACGGTACCTATCGACTATGCAAAGGACTCCTCCCCATGGTCGAGAGTAGCGCCCGTGTTCTTGTGTTTTTGAGGTCTTGGTTACTGAAGCCTCCTACTCTTCCATGTGGGGACATTTGCAAGGTCAGTTGCACTCTTGTTGCCTTTGCTATGATGACGCCCTGGATGTGGGCAGCCCCGGGATCCGCAGAAGTGCATAGTGCCACGTCCAAAGTATGCCCAGGATGCTGGTTGCTCCAGTCTCTGGATTGTGAGCCTTGTAGCACTCACGGTGAAAGATCTGATGACTTAATCAGTGGTGGCTCGTCCATAATGGGCAACAGGGCACCAACACAGAACCTATTCTGAACCAGCAAAGCAAAGCACATCAGTCCAGTGAAATCAATGAACACTCCTTCAGCTGCAGCGGTCAGCCAAGAACGCGCTCCCGGGAAGGCCTTCTACTGTAGACAAACTATAGTAGAGTACCACAGACACGCATTCGCAATGGGCCATGCAAGGGTGGGGCTGCTTTACTTCCCCAGGCTTGTTTGGCCCCTAGGGAATGCTGGCTGGGCTACTCTACTATAGTTTCCCTACACTAGGGCCGCATATCTCCAGGGGGCGCTCCTGCACCTCCCTGTACATTAGTGTCTCCTCGGGCAGTGCGATGGCAGTGTACCAGCTCCCCCGGGAATCACATACCAGGAAGGGGGAGCTGTTTCATTGACACCTCTCCCTGCTTCCTGGTTCCTGTATGTGAGGTGTGCAAGGGAAAGCACTATTAGCGTCTGGTGCAGTGTGCGGTGTTCGTGGTTGGATCAGGTATGAAAAGAAGCCTTTGTGTGGGTGTATGCCTGTGTTGGTATGTATGCGTGCGTGTATGTGAAGGTTTGTATACGTGCATGTGTGAATGGGCGCTCATGCTTACGATAGCGCATCTAGTGTACATCGTGTAATTTATGGATGATCATGTGACTAAGAGAGAAATGTTTATGTTGTATCAATGTGCGTGTGTGTGGCCTGTCGGGGTGAGCCTCTGATTTGGAGCGGGTACATTGGGTCAGCCAGTACAGACCTCTTTTCTTACTATGGCATAGCATTTTTACTGGCATTATTTGTAAAACTAACATGAGTGTTCATGCGTGGGGTTGGGGCAGTCAGTACGAAACGTGTTTTCTTACTCTGCAATAGGATTTTTACAGGCATTATGGCATAAAGCCAAAATAATCAGTGTCCTTATAAGAGGGTGCAGGTGGATGTGGGCTATATTAGTGCAGGTAATATGGACATGTTTTCTTAAAGTGGGGGCAATAGTGTCCGCATCTGGTCGAGCCAGTCTTGAGTTGATGTGGAGATCCTTAGCAATCATGAATAATGGGCACCCGTGCCCCTCTGTAAAACCCTGGATTCCTGGAATTGATAAACAAGGAGCAAGGGATGACACAGGGCAGAGGCGTCATAATGGCTGTGCCCCCTTTCTTGCTGAACTCTGGCCCACCGACTCAGGAGCTGCAGGGATGACACGGGAACAAGGCTTAGTGCTTTGTGCTACAATTTGCAAAATTAACAACATGTAGCAGTGCTAGAGGATCATGGGAAAGGAATACCTTTTATCCTGAAATGTCTCGCTCGAACCATCCAGTGTTCCTGTGGGATTCTGTTACTGCACAGGATAATTAGGGTTCAAGGAATTGAACTTTTCTCTCTGCGGGCCCCCCTTTTTCACAACAGAGGTAACATCACTAATTCCCACTCACAGGAATACTCGGTTTAGGAACTCCAACCCGTTACAAAATAAACACTTGTTTTCGCTGTTTTCAGAACACACCAAACAACCACAAGGGAGCGGCACGCTAACCCATCCCAGTACAATCTAAATACCTAAAAATACCTTTTACCGGATCCAGGGTCTTAATCGGGCCATCACCCAGTTGCGAGACAACGTGCATTGCTAATGATCAGGTTTATGTAGAAAAGCTACAGGAGCGCGGTGTAACAACACGTCTCCTCGCCTTGGTTTCTTGAACCAGTCTAGAAAGCTCGTTACAGCTACTCTTTGGCCTTTCAGCGCCCATATTGAATGTCAAACCTATCCGATAACATGGCGGCCATCTTAGAGGAATAGTACCAATGCTGTACACTGATAGCAGCTCTGATTGGTTCTGTGGGTTGGAAGGTGACAGACATCTCAAGGCACCCTGAAACCTATGTGTCCATGTTGGTTGCCATAGGCGACCTGGAAGCAGAATGGAATCCTGCGTCCTTTCAGGGTGAATCTTTTTTCACAATGTGGGCAAAGCATTTTTGCTGGTTTTATGGGCAAAACCTACCTAATTAGTGTTCTTATGTGGGAATACTAGTCTAAATTGGTGCAGCCAGCATGGACATGTGTTTTTACAGTGGGCATGGCATGGCATTTCTACTGACATTATGGAAAAAGCAAGCATGATGAGTGCTATTGCATGGGGGATACATTGGTGCATCTAGCTTGGCAATGCTTTCTTACAGTGGCATAGCATTTTTACTGGCATTATGGGCAAAGTATGGAGTATGTTCTTATGTGGAGATGCTGATATATATTGGCAAAGCCAGCATAGACATCATAGTATCATTACTGCCATTATGGGTAGTGCAAAAATGAGTATGTTCTTACATGGGGCTTCTGGTATGTATTGGCTGAGCAAGCATGGACATGTTTGGGCACAACCAGCATTCATGTTTTTTTAATACTGGCAGCACACTGGCATATTGTGTGGACAAAAGCCATCATGAGAGTTATTCCTGCGCAGTTGGTGACTTGTAGCTCTTGGGTTTGTCATGTGCTATCCTACAAAAGCGATTGTAAACTGTGTGGCTTTTTACCTAATTTATCACAGAAAGTGTACTGTAAAATGCTCAATTGAGGGGGACAAGATGGTGTTCCCACGAAAGTTGGGGGGGACAGTCCCCCCCACAAATAAAATGACTCCCAAGACTGTTCAACCTTATCAGCCATTGGTAAACAGGGACGCTTCAAGCTCCTGGTATGAATGCAACGGTATGGTTGCTGGGTTCTCAAGGACTGTGGGAACACTCCCATTTTTGAGGGCCCTGATTGGCCCATTGGGATCTCACTCAGGTGCCCACTCTGTCTGCTTTCCCCCTGCCTCCCTAAACGCCCACTGCTCTTTGCTGTCCTGCACTCTTTCACCAGCAGCCTACCCAGGGCGGCTTGCCTTCCCCTCTGCCCCTTCCCACAGCACTGCTTGCCCCTCTCCCTGCCCCTTCCCACTGCACCGCTTGCCCCACTCCGGGCCCCGTCATGCCCCCTCCCAGTACCCCGCAGAGAGCACCAGTGTAAAGGCATCCGGCGGAGAGACTCCAAGGACATAAGGAGGAGTGGCGTTCTGGGGCGAGACGGGGACATTGCCAACTCTTACATGTTCTGAATGTCAGGCTCTACTGGCACCTGTGAAGGTGCCACTGCAGAGCTTTCATTTGTCACAGTGTCGCGTGCCCTCGCAGCGTCGCGGGCCCATTCACAAGCGGAAGTAGGGTCAGCATGAGAACCACGATTGAAAAATATCTCGTGGTAGTAATGCATCCTGACCCATGAAATGGGCTACATATTATTATAATCTGTGGTTCCGTTTGACTGGAAGGCGTTTTTGGGTCTGGCTGGAGAGAGGTTGAAGTCCCTGTCAGAGCTTTTGTAGCATTATGCAGAGGGGCCCAGGTGGCAATCAGCTGCTCTGTGATGCACGCCCAAGTGCACACACTTTTGAAGGCTTTGTGATAGGGTTGGCAATTTTCTGGAAAGCAGGTTTACTGTGGAGGCTGGGAGGGGAGAGAGTTGTAGAATGTCGCCACAAAGAGCCCTTTATTTGAAGGAAAAAAAAACAATGCTCAAAGATTATTTTTAGCAACTGTAAGCTTTGAGCCTATGTGAATCCATGGCCTCTAAAAAGGTTAAAAAAAACAGTGGTATAAAAATACGCCCAAAACAATGGGCACCATTACTTTGTCAAAAAACCTATTAAACATCATTTTCACAGCATGTTTATTTGTAGCCTGCATTGATGACACAATCCACATCCTTAAAAATGAGACCCCAACACCTTTTAGCCAAACTGTATGTCTCACTGCTCATGGGATGCATTTGTGATTTGAAAAAAGGTTGTTTTAAGACATTGTACTTGTTTTAGTCCACTTAATTCAGTGTGTCTAGGTGCTCACAATTCCAAACCGCCCAAGCACTGGTAATTGTAATTGGTTAATTGTAATTAGTTATTTATAACGCACTTAATATCCAGAGGTTTCTCAGCGCGGACACGGGGATCGAACCTGTGTTGCTCTGCATGTCTTGGTACATTTTCTGGCCATAAAAATTACTTTTTGGAACAGCATCAAACTTTCTGTGCGCATCCGGTGCCGCTCTGAGAGTCCTGCTGGTGGTAGAAAGTGTCCCGGCCCTTTTGGCTACATGTCCTTTTTTTAGGTCTGGAGAAAGAGAACTTTAGCTCCCCGACAGACCTCTTGCGACAGTATGTCGAGGGGCCATGGTGCCAGTCAGCTGCTCTGTGATGCAGGAAAGTGCATCCTGGTGAAATCTGTGTTATGGCGTCGGACATCTTGTCGAAGCCAGTGCAACTGTTTGAAATGGAAGAGAGCTTTTAAATGTTGCTTTGAAGGGCACCTTTTGTAGCCAAGCTGCGTGACATACTGATTTTTTTTCATTTTTGTGACACACTAGTGTGTGCTTAAATAGTATAATGAGGATACTCCCAATTCAGAACAATTCATCTTTTGACCAGGCCATTGCAGCTTAACTGGATCTGTGTCTTTGCGGAAGCCATCTTGGAATAGTAGTTCACGCCTCACCATCCATGTTAGAGTTACCTGTCTGTGTCAGCACTGCGATCATGTTTCCACTGAGTCCGAGTTTTCCTTGTGTGTGGCAACTGTGAGCTGCACACGTTATAGTGAAAGGGTTCCTGCATTATCTTAGAGGAGAACATTATTGCTGTGTTTGTGTAAACTTTGAGCTGCGACCTGAAAAGTAACAGTGCTCTATAGCGAGCAGCTGTTTTCATTGTAGAAAAACATGTTTGCTTACAAATGAGTGTTCTTGCAAGATTCAATAACAGCCTGAAGGGAAGACGTGGCCGTCTGGGGCCTGATTAACGGCCCCCCAGAAGGTTTACAATGAAGCGCTGCCCACGTTTGCCAGTTTACTAGCTGAATTTGAGAGAACGCAGCAAGACTGGATTTGAAACGGGATAAAACGTTGTTATTCTTTGTTTTTATTTTCATACATAGAAGAGGGACAAAGTCATCAAAGGAAAAGATACAACACCTTACCTTACAAGTAGGTCATGCTTCAATTGTGCCACAAAAACTCAATAACAGTGCATGTGTGTAACTTTAAGGGGTATTAGGTCAAAAGGCCTTTTTAAAAAAAAAAGAAAAAAAGATCGATTTAGAAAGACCACTCTGTGACCGCACAGAGCGGTCTTTCTAAATCGAACTGTCACGCTCCTGCTGCACACGAGTGCTGGCAGAGGTTGACAGGCGCGGGAATGTCAGGTAAGTGAATGTGGGATTGTTTGTGTGTATGTGTGTGCGTGTGTGTAGTCAGTGTGTGTTGTGCTGGGAAGGGTTTGGTGGGTGGGAAAATGGGAGGTTTGGGGGGTTATACCCCCATGATTTAGAAAAAAAACAAGTGGCAGAGGGTAAGGGTGGAGAAGGGGGAGGGAGAATAAGTCATATTTCAGCATTTTAAAACCGACAGAAAAATGGTCGAACATTTCTTTTCTTTTTTGTGTTCGGTCTTTAAAATGAGGTAATATGACATCGAATCCTTTAACCCCTTAACTGCCAGGCCATTATGCAAGTCTGTGCAAAAAGGACGAGCATACGCGTCCTTAGCACGGGGCATCAACCATTTCATGATATACCAACATAATTCAACAAATTTGAAATTATTTTTGATATTTAGATTGTGAAACCTCATGACACAGCATTGACATGGAACATGGTACATGGTTAAGATGAACTGCCATGCAAAGCAAACTCGGTTCATAATACCATCTACAGACTTGTTTGATTTCTTTTAATTGCGCTACAGTTCAAATGAACTTTTCACATTTCGATATGTAATTACCATGCATGATATATTACAATAACACTTCACCGACACATATTGAAAGAATACACTCAGATACACTCACTACTGCCTCTAATTTCTGCTTTATATTGCGCCACATCTTAAACAGTTATTTCCCACCAACAAACATATATGCCAGAACGAGTTGGATCTTATCTCCGCACATTGTGTGTAAATTCCCCCAATACCTCTTGTATACCAATCCCAGACTTTTGCACTGGGACAAGACGTGCCTGCGGGCTTCCACAAGATTTTTATATCTACATAGTTGATGCCATCTATCTTCTTTCGCTGTACCAGTTCTGGGGCCAATTACCGACCGGGTTCGGAGTTGGTTGAGACGAAAGAGTAAGATGAATCTCCTCACAGAAATAAACAATTTATTATAGAAGAGGTTGAATGAGACGAGAAAAATACATATATGACAGCTGATTGATTCAAACACAATTGCCATTTGGTATTACATTAAAATCATGCAATGGCAAGCCTTTCATCCAACTTTCTTTGATTTCTTTATCTTCCCTTGGCAGTTCCTTCTTTGCCCTCTTCCTCCATCTCTTCCTGGCAGTTCCTCTTTTTCCTCTCTCTCTGCAACCTGCTCTCCCAACTGCTGGTGTACCAATCTCGCTACCCAGTGTTTGTATGACATATGTTTCACTGTGATATGTTTCTACTGAAGTGTTTACTGCTAAATGTAGGGGGGTGTTTGCATAAGGAAATATTGGGTGGGGGTGTTGTGGGGTGTAATCAAAGGTCACCAACAAATGGAAATGAAGGGCCATGTGAAAAATGCCTACCTGGCATTACCCAAAAAAACTGCATTTTAATTCACAAAGGAAGAAGAAATTCAAAGGTCCCTTTAACATGAAAAACAGCATTTTTAAACACGGACAGCAAAATGGCTTTACATGTGTTTGCAAGTTAAAGCAAGACATGAGAAAAATGTTCCCCTGCTAACATGAAGATGTCAGGGAAAACACACATTGCATGTGTTGACAAAAAGTAAGGTAGATTATGCTTTGCATACAAAATGCCGGCAACACATTTGAAAAGAATAGCCTGCTAGGTTGTCATGAAAAGTTCCTGTAGGCCTATTTAGGCAGACTATGTGAGTGTCTTTCTGCAAGGGAAATCCAGAGAAGGCTAAAACGAAAATGTAATCCAAGTGCAGATTGGAAAAGCACATCACATTGCGTTCTGAGAAATAGCTGCAGCGTTTTCACGGAAACTGCCACCCATCAAAAGGTTTTGCACTGTGACAATTCAGACTCACCTTTCAGCAGGAAAACAAACAGCTGATAATTAAAAATGTATTTTATTATTGGCGGAAAGAAGCAGCCCTGTACTTTCAGCCAAAACGCAAGTGCACTGGGAAACACACCTTATGTCAAGGAATCAAGGCTGATGTTACAAAATGCAATGTGGGAGTCCATTTCAGCCAAGGACAAATGGTGGGGCTCTGGGAAAACTTCACAAACAACGTCCCCACTGCAAGCCTGGCTTTTAAATCCCCAGCTGTTTACAACTGCAATAAAGTGTGGGTGCTAAGAGGTGTTAAAAACAGACTTTCTCTAGACTTGGTGTCTTTGAAAGGGCAGTTCTGTGGAGGCAAAATGCTCTGGCTAGTGCATCCCAGGTATTTACAACTTCAGGCAACCAACTTCAAAGAGACTAATAAAACAATGTCTGAGAGAGACAAATGGCTTGGAGGAAGGGAAGCTCATATTTGCACATATGAAGATTCCCTTTGTTTAAAAGGACTATTATAACTTTTAATTTTTTTCAGCAACCATAAGTTGTGCTTTCTTGATTGACATGTCATTTGTTAGGTAATTTCCAGGCAATTTTGGTGATATCAAATTCATCCACCTACGACTCAGGGAATTGTAACGGCCATCTAAAATGGGTTTCTGCCTGATCTGAAAATGTTCCAAATTTGAGAGCTGGTGAACGGGTGGAGGGTAAAATTAGGAATATCGATAATAAATTACATGTTCCTAACTGTTATGCTTTTGGTAAAAACTCCAGAAAATTGCCACATGGCTGCGCAACATGGTGCAGACCTGGCTGTTGTTTTATTAAATTCCCCATGATTAGCTGAATCAGAAAATATATATACTATGGCAGTTACTAGTAGAATTATGAAGTTTGCTAACAATGTTAAATGAGAACTAATGGGATTGCAAATAGAAGCTGCCATATGTCTCTTCCAGACTCCTAAGCCAATGCTTAGAGAGGGGATGGATTTGAGAAGAGAGAGAAGGGTAACTGTCCAATCCTACTTGCGAGAACTCTTGTAGGGTACACCCCAAGACTGTAAACTTGACAGTGTCATCACTGCTATATTAAGTGGATGCACAAAGAGCAGGAAAAAGAGCTGCTGAAACTTACCACCTGACAGCTGCAAGGAATCACCAAAGATGATTGCTGAGATTGCATCTGGGTGGAGCTGTCTATTTCTGGGAAGGCCTAAAAGCTGGTGGGGTCCTATGGCTGGTGGGGTCAGACCCCTGCCCTATCCTCCAAGAGGGACCGGAAATTCAGATGGATTTCCTGAACTTTAAACAGAGGCTTTCTCTGTAAGTAAAACTGAGCACTGGGAAACCAACAGGTGGGGGAACTCTGCTCTCCTTAAATCCTTTCCCTTTATAGTGGGTAGAGGGGGGGCAAAACTGTGTAGATCCTTAGCCTAATTAACAAAAAATATTAATTTAATGAATTCCCCTTAGCGGAACACCACAGGTTGATTTCTGTTCAAATTAAAAGTTAACAAAGCTCATTCCTAGTGTGCGCTGAAACTATAGGCTGTCATTTAATTGGTGATCCTATTTGTCCAGTTGACACTGACCTCTTTAGGAAAAGGGCTGTCTTTATCCCTAAACTAAAACATCCAATTTTCTTCTTTCCAGCTTCCCTAACACAGACCTTTAAGTGGAAGCTAGTTTGAAATCCTAAATTCAACACAGACCAAAGTGGGGGGGGGGGTCTGAAAAACCCACTTCCAAATCACCCTGTGCCTATTTTGAGCAAAGGTGTGGGTGAAATCATAATTGTTCTATGCATTGGTAAACATCTCTAACCCAACTGCTAGCCTTTTAAGCGCGCAGGAAAATTGAAATTGCTGAGCATTGTATACGAAATTGTTTTCTTTTTGTTTAGTGATCAGTTTATTTATTTCTTTAAGTGAAATTTGTAGAAGGAAAAGTATTATAATTTGTGTTTCTCGTAACCCATTGGTGTAACAAGAAGTTAATTTTGAACCACAAAGAAGATGGCTTGTGTACTTTAGTGTGATTTCTATTACCTATCATTAAAATAAACACAAATATATTTTCAATACCCGGCCTGGTTCTTGGCTCACTCTGGGCACAGGGGCGGAGGGGGAGGGGGAGTTGTGTAACCCTACATGAGTCTTCAGTAAGGCCAATGCAAAAAAAAAAGACATGAGTATTCAGGGCTCCTTGATTGTGGGTGGGAAGGAACTCCCCAGGTTAAGGGTGGTCTTGATATAACACAACAGTGGGTGGGGACGCGTAATGATATATTGGGTGGGCATGGGTGGGGGTCACCACTGCATTTTGCAGCAAAATACGTTTCAAAATTAGGAGCTAATAAAATTGGCAGTGAAAAAGTGCATGGTGAAAAGAGAACCTTGTGTTTAACTATAGCATGGTGCACATTGTGATCTTGGGTAACCAGTATATCCAGGGATATTGCACTCATGGGGAGTAAAGGGAAATAATCAGCCTTTGTGATTTATTAATTGCAGTGAAGCCTTTTGATTCTGGGCAAACACGGGGTTGCCCGTGTCCTGATCGAGTGGTGTCTCATGTGCCCTGGAGTATGCTACTCTTGTCATCTGGTCAGCAAGTCTTGCTTCAGTTTGCTCTGGCATCTCATGTGCCCTGGAGGATGTTGCTCTTGTCCTCTGGTCAGCAAGTCTTGCTTCTGTCTGCTCTGGCATCTGATGTGCCCTGGAGGATGTTGCTCTTGTCCTCTGGTCAGCAAGTCTTGCTTCAGCTTGCTCTGGGGTCTCATCTGCCCTGGAGGATGTTGCTTATGTCCTCTTGTGGGCAATTCTTGCTTCAGTTTGCTCTGGTGTCTCATGTGCAATGGAGGAGGTTGCTGTTGTCAGCAAGTCTTGCTTCAGTTTGCTCTGGCATCTGATGTGCCCTGGAGGATGTTGCTCTTGTCCTCTGGTCAGCAAGTCTTGCTTCAGTTTGCTCTGGTGTCTCATGTGCCCTGGAGGATGTTGCTCTTGTCCTCTGGTCAGCAAGTCTTGCTTCAGCTTGCTCTGGGGTCTCATCTGCCCTGGAGGATGTTGCTTATGTCCTCTTGTGGGCAATTCTTGCTTCAGTTTGCTCTGGCATCTCATCTGCCCTGGAGGAGGTTGCTCTTGTCCTCTGGTCGGCAGGTCTTGCTTCAGTCTGCTCTGGTGTCTCGTGTGCCCTGGAGAAAGTTGCTCTTGTCCTCTGGTCGGCAAGTCTTGCTTCAGTTTGCTCTGGTGTCTCATGTGCCCTGGAGAAAGTTGCTCTTGTCCTCTGGTCGGCAGGTCTTGCTTCTGTCTGCTCTGGCATCTGATGTGCCCTGGAGGATGTTGCTCTTGTCCTCTGGTCAGCAAGTCTTGCTTCAGCTTGCTCTGGGGTCTCATCTGCCCTGGAGGATGTTGCTTATGTCCTCTTGTGGGCAATTCTTGCTTCAGTTTGCTCTGGTGTCTCATGTGCAATGGAGGAGGTTGCTGTTGTCAGCAAGTCTTGCTTCAGTTTGCTCTGGCATCTCATGTGCCCTGGAGGAGGTTGCTCTTGTCATCTGGTCAGCAGGTCTTGCTTCAGTCTGCTCTGGTGTCTCGTGTGCCCTGGAGGATGTTGCTCTTGTCATCTGGTCAGCAAGTCTTGCTTCAGTTTGCTCTGGCATCTCATGTGCCCTGGAGGAGGTTGCTCTTGTCCTCTGGTCGGCAGGTCTTGCTTCAGTCTGCTCTGGTGTCTCGTGTGCCCTGGGGAAAGTTGCTCTTGTCCTCTGGTCGGCAAGTCTTGCTTCAGTTTGCTCTGGTGTCTCATGTGCCCTGGAGAAAGTTGCTCTTGTCCTCTGGTCGGCAGGTCTTGCTTCAGTCTGCTCTGGCATCTGATGTGCCCTGGAGGATGTTGCTCTTGTCATCTGGTCAGCAAGTCTTGCTTCAGTTTGCTCTGGCATCTCATGTGCCCTGGAGGAGGTTGCTCTTGTCCTCTGGTCGGCAGGTCTTGCTTCAGTCTGCTCTGGTGTCTCGTGTGCCCTGGAGAAAGTTGCTCTTGTCCTCTGGTCGGCAAGTCTTGCTTCAGTTTGCTCTGGTGTCTCATGTGCCCTGGAGAAAGTTGCTCTTGTCCTCTGGTCGGCAGGTCTTGCTTCTGTCTGCTCTGGCATCTGATGTGCCCTGGAGGATGTTGCTCTTGTCCTCTGGTCAGCAAGTCTTGCTTCAGCTTGCTCTGGGGTCTCATCTGCCCTGGAGGATGTTGCTTATGTCCTCTTGTGGGCAATTCTTGCTTCAGTTTGCTCTGGTGTCTCATGTGCAATGGAGGAGGTTGCTGTTGTCAGCAAGTCTTGCTTCAGTTTGCTCTGGCATCTGATGTGCCCTGGAGGATGTTGCTCTTGTCCTCTGGTCAGCAAGTCTTGCTTCAGTTTGCTCTGGTGTCTCATGTGCCCTGGAGGATGTTGCTCTTGTCCTCTGGTCAGCAAGTCTTGCTTCAGCTTGCTCTGGGGTCTCATCTGCCCTGGAGGATGTTGCTTATGTCCTCTTGTGGGCAATTCCTGCTTCAGTTTGCTCTGGGGTCTCATCTGCCCTGGAGGATGTTGCTTATGTCCTCTTGTGGGCAATTATTGCTTCAGTTTGCTCTGGCATCTCATGTGCCCTGGAGGAGGTTGCTCTTGTCATCTGGTCAGCAAGTCGTGCTGCTGTTTGTTGTTGTGTTTCAGAAGCTCTTGATATTGATTTCCGCTTTGCATCAGATGGAGATTTTCCAAGTGATGTTCGTTTAGGGTGTGCCATGTTTCAGTCACTCAATGGCTTCAGCACATTTGAGAAAATATCCTAGAAAGATTGATTGATTCTGCGCTCTTCTTGTGAATGAACTTAAGTAAACTGTAACTTTGCATTTCCCATATTTGGGGTGATACGATAAAAAAATTTTAAATGTTTTTTTTTCCACATTCTTTTTGCATTTAAGATTTTTGCATCCAAACATAGACTACGACCTTGCCCCAGACAGAAGAGGAATCCATGCAAAAGTTAGTAGACGCTGGTTCAACGGTGTGGATTTGTTTAGCCGGACAAACATACATAGATGCATACATTCAGCTTTATTCATACAGAAGATGGAATGATTTATTAGTGTGCCCCCTGGTGGTCATGGTCAAGAAATACATTTTGTTTTCTATGAGGAGGAATGAAAAGGCAAGTAAAGGAAAGCAATGGAAACCTGACATGCTGATGGAGGCATTCAATGCAGAGCAACCCATTGATCTTTGGCGAACAGAATATTCTGAGCCCTTGTGCTTCAGCCACAGGGAGCAAGCAGACACTGATTACACTGCAGCCGCGTGCGGCAAACAGTGCATGCACACACCCATCTGTTGCATCTGAGAGAGGAAAGGCAGCAGGTGGCACTGGAGGGAGAGCACGTGCGATCTTGCAGGCCATCCGTGTGATCTTGAGCAAACGGCATATACAGGGCGCTTATTGAAAACATGACCAATAACACCATAGCATAGCCCTTCTTCCTGGGCGGGGAATTTTCTGCACTGCTGAAAAGTGACCTTGCACTGCTGACACAAACCCTGATTCATGACACTGTGCAAAGTGTATTTTGGCAGTGGAAAGTCCGTGCAAAGTCAGTGCATAGTCATTTTTGCAATACAAAATGACAGCATGGACTTTTCACTGCAGAAAATGCACTCAGGGTTTGTGTCGGCAGTGCAAAGTCACTTTCCAGCAGTGCAAAGTCACTTTTCAGCAGTGCAAAGTCACTTGAAACCGTGCAAAAAATTCCATGAATGGGGCCCATTGTGTTTGGCTGCGTGATAGGCCGGGGAGGGCTTCAGCCGCCCAGTGATATGGACGTGGCTTTATGGCCAGAGTGTGAACTTTTAAAAATCATTTTCCAGAAGCCAGGGGGCCAGGTGTGGCACGATCTACAATAGACTCTGGAAAGGGGATGCACTTGGAGAATGAAAGGGAAGGCATGGCTGCGATGGCTCTGCTCAGACATTCTAGGATATGTTGCAAGCCTGGCACTCATGAAAGAGGAGAGAACAGTGTGATCTTGTACTAAGCTGCTGCCGGAGGGCTGCTGCGCAGTGGGGCTATGTTCCCCCCGGGGTCACCCGACCTTGGTCTGCTGGGAAGAATGGAGCGAAGTAAGAGGGAGGTGAAGCGGGAAAGGAGTTTGAAGACAGATAACCTGGGCTAGATGACTGTATTAGTATGGATGTGTGCTCGCCATCACATATGGACTCGATGGAGGTGCCACAATGGAGTAGGTGTTCACTAACATATGCAGCGCGGTTTCAAGGTGGTTTAGCAGCGCTGTAACCTACGGATTGCGAAGTGATGGCTGCGGGAAGGGCTGAAAGTGCCCATCAGAAACCCTGCTAGGTGTGTAGGCTTATCATGTCTATTTATAGTACTACAGGTACATTCCCAAACTGTAATTCTGGGGCTGCTGCCAAGGCAACTCAGAAGGGAGCCTAATCCAAGAGTAGGCCATGGGGAAAAGGCAAGGGTGGGGCGGACAGAAATAGCCAAGTCAGTGGGCCTCATTCTGAGGCGGGTGCAAAGGGAGACCCGGCACCGTTCAGGACATCGGTGCCGGTAATCCCCTTGCGCCCTAGTCCGAGGTCACTTAGCGGGTCCCGCTATGGGTGCCTGGTTTTACCAGGCACTCTTAGCGGGAGCCGCTAAGGGACCAGAGCAATTTGCGGTACCGTTATTAGCTACTTCCCCACTCCCATTGAGCCCAATGGGGGCTCAAATGGGAATGGGGAATGGATTTTTCAATGGGGATTTACCGGTCCCTCCAGCGCCGTGACTACCTCCATACTCGGAATGAGGCCCAATATGTTACCTCTAGCCCTACATGTAAAACAAGCAGAGCGTGTGGTCCGTTAGTATAGCGCTTCATGCCACAATAATAATACCTCTCAGCACTGAGGAGCAGGAAGAGAAACGTTCAGGATGTAAGCACCAGTAAGGAAGCTTGCTCTTCTGCTGCCTGGGCTGTACCTTTCCTGTGTGTGAGGGAAGTGTCCTTACTGCTGGCTATGATGAACCTGTTCTCTGTAAGAGTGAAGCTTGCTCTCCTGCTGCCTGGGCTGTACCTTTCCTGTGTGTGAGGGAAGTGTGCATCATTGCTGGCTATGATGAACCTGTTCTCTGTAAGAGTGACGCTTGCTCTACTGCTGTCTGGGCTGTACTTGTTCTGCGTGTGAGGGAAGTGTCCTTACTGCTGGCTATGATGAACCTGTTCTGTGTAAGAGTGAAGCTTGCTCTGCTGCTGCCTGGGCTGTGCCTGTCCGGTGCCTGTCCTGTGTGCGAGGGAAGTGTCATTACTGCTGGCTATGATGAACCTGTTCTCTGTAAGAGTGAAGCTTGCTCTCCTGCTGCCTGGGCTGTACCTTTCCTGTGTGTGAGGGAAGTGTGCATCATTGCTGGCTATGATGAACCTGTTCTCTGTAAGAGTGAAGCTTGCTCTGCTGCTGCCTGGGCTGTGCCTGTCCTGTGCCTGTCCTGTGTGCGAGGGAAGTGTCCTTACTGCTGGCTATGATGAACCTGTTCTGTGTAAGAGTGAAGCTTGCTCTGCTGCTGCCTGGGCTGTGCCTGTCCTGTGCCTGTCCTGTGTGCGAGGGAAGTGTCATTACCGCTGGCTATGATGAACCTGTTCTCTGTAAGAGTGAAGCTTGCTCTACTGCTGTCTGGGCTGTACTTGTTCTGCGTGTGAGGGAAGTGTCCTTACTGCTGGCTATGATGAACCTGTTCTCTGTAAGAGTGAAGCTTGCTCTGCTGCTGCCTGGGCTGTGCCTGTCCTGTGTGCGAGGGAAGTGTCATTACTGCTGGCTATGATGAACCTGTTCTGTGTAAGAGTGAAGCTTGCTCTGCTGCTGCCTGGGCTGCACTTGTCCTGTGTGTGAGAGAAGTGTGCATTATGGCTAGCTATGATGAACCCGTTCTGTATAAGAGTGAAGCTTGCTCTACTGCTGTCTGGGCTATACTTGTTATGCGTGCGAGGGAAGTGTCCTTACTGCTGGCTATGATGAACCTGTTCTGTGTAAGAGTGAAGCTTGCTCTGCTGCTGCCTGGGCTGTACTTGTCCTGTGTGTGAGAGAAGTGTGCATTATGGCTGGCTATGATGAACCCGTTCTGTGTAAGAGTGACGCTTGCTCTACTGCTGTCTGGGCTGTACTTGTTCTGCGTGTGAGGGAAGTGTCCTTACTGCTGGCTATGATGAACCTGTTCTGTGTAAGAGTGAAGCTTGCTCTGCTGCTGCCTGGGCTGTACCTGTCCTGTGCCTGTCCTGTGTGCGAGGGAAGTGTCATTACTGCTGGCTATGATGAACCTGTTCTGTGTAAGAGTGTTGCTTGCTCTACTGCTGCCTGGGCTGTACCTGTCCTTTGTGTGAGGGAAGTGTGCAACACTGCTGGCTATGATGAACCTGTTCTGTGTAAGAGTAAAGCTTGCTCTACTGCTGTCTTGGCTATACTTGTCCTGTGTGTGAGGGATATGTACATTACTTCTGGCTATGATGAACCTGTTCTGTGTAAGAGTGAAGCTTGCTCTGCTGCTGCCTGGGCTGTACTTGTCCTGTGTGTGAGAGAAGTGTGCATTATGGCTGGCTATGATGAACCCGTTCTGTGTAAGAGTGACGCTTGCTCTACTGCTGTCTGGGCTGTACTTGTTCTGCGTGTGAGGGAAGTGTCCTTACTGCTGGCTATGATGAACCTGTTCTGTGTAAGAGTGAAGCTTGCTCTGCTGCTGCCTGGGCTGTACCTGTCCTGTGCCTGTCCTGTGTGCGAGGGAAGTGTCATTACTGCTGGCTATGATGAACCTGTTCTGTGTAAGAGTGTTGCTTGCTCTACTGCTGCCTGGGCTGTACCTGTCCTTTGTGTGAGGGAAGTGTGCATCACTGCTGGCTATGATGAACCTGTTCTGTGTAAGAGTAAAGCTTGCTCTACTGCTGTCTTGGCTATACTTGTCCTGTGTGTGAGGGATATGTACATTACTTCTGGCTATGATGAACCTGTTCTGTGTAAGAGTGAAGCTTGCTCTGCTGCTGCCTGGGCTGTACCTGTCCTGTGTGTGAGGGAAGTGTGCATCACTGCTGGCTATGATGTACATGTTCTGTGTAAGAGTGAAGCTTGCTCTGCTGCTGCCTGGGCTGTACTTGTCCTGTGTGTGAGAGAAGTGTGCATTATGGCTGGCTATGATGAACCTGTTCTGTGTAAGAGTGAAGCTTGCTCTGCTGCTGCCTGGACTGTGTTGTGTGTGGGGGATGTGTGTATTACTGCTGGCTATGATGAACCCGTTCTGCGTAAGAGTGAAGCTTGCTCTACTGCTGTCTGTGCTATACTTGTTCTGCGTGTGAGGGAAGTCTCCTTACTGCTGGCTATGATGAACCTGTTCTGTGTAAGAGTGAAGCTTGCTCTACTGCTGTCTGGGCTGTACTTGTTCTGCGTGTGAGGGAAGTGTCCTTACTGCTGTCTCTGATGAACCTGTTCTGTGTAAGAGTGAAGCTTGCTCTCCTGCTGTCTGGGCTGTACCTGTCCTCTGCCTGTCCTGTGTGCGAGAGAAGTGTCATTACTGCTGGCTATGATGAACCTGTTCTGTGTAAGAGTGATGCTTGCTCTACTGCTGTCTGGGCTATGCTTGTCCTGTGTGTGAAGGAAGTGTGCATCACTGCTGGCTATGATGAACCTATTCTGTGTAAGAGTGAAGCTTGCTCTGCTGCTGCCTGGGCTGTACCTGTCCTGTGTGTGAGGGAAGTGTGCATCACTGCTGGCTATGATGAACCTATTCTGTGTAAGAGTGAAGCTTGTTCTGCTGCTGCCTGGGCTGTACCTGTCCTGTGTGTGAGGGAAGTGTGAATCACTGCTGGCTATGATGAACATGTTCTGTGTAAGAGTGAAGCTTGCTCTACTGCTGTCTGAGCTATACTTGTCCTGTGTGTGAGGGATATGTACATTATTGCTGGCTGCTGCCTGGGCTGTGCCTGTCCTGTGCCTGTCCTGTGTGTGAGGGAAGTGTCATTACTGCTGGCTATGATGAACGTGTTCTATGTAAGAGTTTGTTTGTTTGTTTATTTATTGTTTGTTTGTTTGTTTGTTTGTTTTATTCCCTTTTTGTGCGCGCCAGACCCAGAGGTAGCAGGGCGCATTGGCAAGAAAATGCAAAACTTACAAAGTTACATAATAGCAGAATGTATATTAGAAAATACAATCAGGTCACACAAATAATTACAAAATATACAAGTTCGAGTAGGTCAATCGGAATTACAGCTGTATAGAGTGAAGGTCTAGTGTGAATAATACCAGTAGGAGGTAGGTAACATCGGTCAAGTGAGGTCAGTCGAGGTAAGGAGTTGAATGACTTTTTCCTGAAACAAAGGTAGGGCAGGTCCGCTCTAAGTTCTTGTGGTAGTGAGTCCCAAGTTTTAGCAGCCTTTACTGGGAAGCTATTTCCTCCTATAGTAGTGAGTCTAAAGTTCGGTATTGTCAAGCAATTAGAATTGACAACTCTGGTTGGACTAAGAGATGTTCTCCTGTGGAATTTGTCAGTCAGGTAACTAGGGGCAGAGTTATTAAGGGCTTTGTGGGTCAGGGATAGCATCTTGAGTTTTATTTTGTTCTCCGTGGTCAACCAGTTGTGATGGCGTCTGGCGGAAGAGATGTGGGATCTTTTATTAATGCCTAGTGCTGCTCTCAGGGCATTATTTTGTAATGTTTGTAGTCTTTGGGTTATTCTTTTATTGGCTCCAGAATATAGAGCATTACAATAATCAATTCTGGAGAGTATTAAGGCTCTGGCCAGGATTAGGCAACTCTTATTGGAAAGGAATGGTTTACCGGCTCTTATCAGTTTGCACGTGTAGGCCGTGGAGGAGGCAAGGGATTTTAGTTGTTTATCAAGTGATAGGGTAGACTCAAGATAGAATCCCAGGGTTTTTACATCCTTGGATACTTGGATGATATTCTCATCTATGGTGAATGAGGAGAATTCCTGTCCTAGTTTTTTGATATTGGCTTGGGTACCAAGGATAATCAACTCTGTCCTATCATCGTTTAGACAAAGGCCGTGAGTGGCCATCCATGCCTGGATGATAAGGTATACCTTGTTCACCAATTCCGTGTCTTTTTCCGTGTCTTTTGCATGATCCCCAGAAAGCGGGAGCAGGATCTGTGTATCATCTGCATAATTAGTGTAGGTGATACCAAGATGGTCCAGATCATCAAACAGGGGCTTGGTGAAGATATTGTATAGAGTTGGGGAGACACAGGAGCCCTGGGGAACACCACATGAGATAGGGGTGGGATCTGCCGCTGCTGAAGGGGAGAAGACTTCCCTCACTCAAGAATGACTTGATTCATCCAATGGCTTCCGAGGAGAAATGGGCGGCGGAGTCCAGGTGACTACAGAGGACTTTGTGATCCACCAAATCAAAGGCAGCTGAGAGGTCCAGGAGTAGTAGGAGTACTGTTCTCCCTTCATCTCTCAGCTCATCAATTTGAGATATCAAGTCAATGAGGGCAGTTTCTGTTCCATGTAGGGGATGGAAGCCCGATTGTCTTTCTCCTAATAGGTTATGTAATTCTAGGTGCTTTTGAATTTGGTTGTATGCGGCTTTGTCCAGAATCTTAAGAGGAAACGGTACCGTAGTAATAGGGCGGTAATTAGTAGGGATGAGGGGATCTAATGTCTGCTTTTTAAGGAGGGGGAGTACCCAGGACTGTTTAATGTTGGCAGGGATGGTGCCTGAGGCAAAGGAGGTGTTAATCAATTTAGTGATAAAGGAAGATAATCCTCTGGCAGCGTCTTTTATTAGCTGTGCTGGGCAGATGTCACCTTTACAATTTGATGGTTTAAGCGACAGGATAACTTTTTTTACTTCCAAGGTGGTCATTTTGGAGAAGTGGAAGGTATTACTGTACGCCAGTGGGTTATTGGTATAAGGCATTTTAGGCAAATCCTGAATTTTAAGTACTTCTTTTTTTTGCTGGATTTTATTTTGGAGTGTGATAATTGTATTTGCTAAGGCTTGCTGGATATCTGTGCACCAAGGTTTGTCCTTGGTACAGGTGTCCTGAGTGGCGATGGGAGACTCGAGTTCCTTTAGAATGGAAAAAAGCTCTTTCATGCTGGAATTAGATTTAGCTATACGGTCATCATATGAGTTACGTTTTGCCTGGCAAACTTCTTTTTTGTAAAGTGAGGAGAGAGTGGATAGTTTAGCTTTGTTATCGGCTGATGGGTAGAGCCTCCAGGTGGTTTCACTCTTTCTTTTCAGAATACGTAAGTCTCTTAGCTGTGGAGTAAACCATTTGTTTAGATGAGCTTTCGGTTTGCTTGGTCTAAGTTTGAGAGGTGCCAATTTATCTAGGGTAGTGAGCAGGATAGTATTAAATACTTGCACTAGGATGCTAGGGTTTAGATTAGTTGATAGGGCGTTAAGGGTCGGTAATATAGCTGGGATCACTTTCTCAAAAGTGATACATTTTTTATTTCTGGTTAAGCATGGTGGCGCTAGTGGAAAGGTTGTGGGATTAGGTCTGGAAGTAACTAGGTTAAAGGACACCAGGGAATGGTCTGTCCAGGGTAAGGGCATTATAGATGAAATAGTGGCTGTGCAGTTGCAGTCAGCTATCCAATCTAACGTTCTTCCCTTCAGGTGCGTAGGCTTGTCAACTCTTTGAGTTAGGCCTAGTGCGTGAATAGTGTTGGCTACCAATGTAGCCTTGGTATCTGTGGTGTCATGGAGACCTAAATTAAAGTCCCCAAGAAGGATTGATTGAGAGCAAGGCTTAAGGTTATTTGTGAGTAAATTATGGAGATCCTCTTCAAAGGTGCCTAGAGAGCCAGGGGGTCTATATAGAAGGTGAATGATAAGTGTTTGATTATTATTTAGTTGGAGTTTGGCAGATAGGGTCTCACAAGATTGAATCGATTGGGTGGGTACTAATCTGAGTGAAAGGCTTGTTTTAGCGAGTATAGCGATGCCGCCACCTCTAGCACCTTCCCAGTCATGTCTAACCATCGTGTAGCCATCCGGGATGGCTAGCATGAGCGAGGGTCCTGCTGCATTGTGTAGCCAGGTCTCTGTGATAGCGAGAAAGTCGAGGTTGCCTTCTGTAATTATGTCGGCAATGTCTAGGGCATTGGCGACAAGCGATCTCACGTTAAGGAGTGCTCCAACAATAGTTGGGGTCTTAGTGACCTCTGTGGCTTGAGGGGGTAGAATAGTGGACATATTGGGTGTTTTAGACTTGTTGTTCTGAGTTAGGCAAACATAGGGATTAGGTTGTGAGGGTCGTCTAGTATGGCGAGGTTTACAGACCTGATGGAGGTTTGTTTTAATGTTGGTAGAGGGCAGAGATCTACAGAGGGGTTCATGCAGTTTAGGTAATCTTGCACGGAGTCTAAGGTTTCTGCTAGGTGTATCACATGGGTGTGATATCGTGGTGGCTGTCTCAAGGGGCTCAAGGCTAGGATGTAAATATTGGTGGGGAGAGTTACCGTTCAAGTGTACTACGGACGTCAAAGGTGGCAAGGTGTTAGGTACGTTAACATCTGGCATGATGAGTAAGTGTAGGATAGTCCTCAGTAGGGTTGTGTAAATGGCTGGTAGATACATAGTTGCGTAATAGTGGCCTATCTAGAATACCACATTAGTAACCGGTGTTGGCCGCTGGCAGAAAGTACAAATACAATATAGGCTAGAAATATCAGCATGTAGGAGCAATTTGGTAGCAAAAATCACCTAAATATGAAAACAGTGTAGTGCATATAATCAGTGACTCAGTGGCATTAGCTCAGCTATGCCAGTTAGGTAGGTGCTAGAGCAAAAATGCAATCAGTGACTGAAGTTAGGCTGACTAGATAAGTACAGGAGCAGCATTCAATCAACGACTCAGGCTAGGCTGACTAGGTGAATACAGGAGCAGTAATGCAATCAATGACTCAAAGGCTTGGCTGGCTAGATAGGAACAGGAGCAATAATGCAATCAATGACTCAATTGTATTTTTAATGCGCACCAAACCCAGAGGTAACAGGGCGCAACAGTAAGAGGATGCAAAGCTTACATAGTTACAAAATGTGTGCACATTACATATTTACAGATTAGTAAGAATTACAGAATAGTGTACAGAAACACATAAATATCATTACAGGGCATGTAACATTACTGAACTAAGATTCTAAGAATGCAAGTTATATACAGTATGACAGCTAAGATTCTAAGAATACAAGTTATGTACAATACAAGTACACGAAGTACTGTTGACTGTGGGCGGGTGCTGCCGGAGTCGTATCTACAATCCTCTACTGTGTTTGGAAACTTGCCAGACTGCCGAGTGCAATCTTGCCTCCGTGAAAGACTGGAGGACGTCTTTGTACGCTACACCAATTGCCTGACTTTGGAGAAAGCAAAAGAGGTGACTGTCTCTCACGGGTGCTCATGAGTTGAACTCTGTTATAGACTGAAACAATCTACGCTGAGCGTGATTTACGCACGTTGTGTTTGCCGTGACACTTGCACGTTGTGTTTGCCGTGACACATGCACGTTGTGTTTGCTGAATTCTACTTGCTGTCCCCACGTGGCCGCTTTCATTACGCCCCCTCTCTAATCCTTCTGTTCGTAGTCACGTAACATAAACATGCTCTTACATGTTTTTGTTTCTCCTTTAAGGTGTGTCTTCAGCACGTGGCTCCGCCCCCTGGCGTGGCGACGCCTGCTCCTGCGCTTCATAACACGTTGCCCCAGCGCACCCGCGCGCGCACACCGTGAAGTACACGGAAGTACTGTTGACTGTTCACGGTGCGCGGGGGCGCTGGGGCCACAAATCCTTCTGAAAGGGAACACTTCATTATACTGATTCTGTGCGGCTTTGGGGGTGACCATACTATATGTGCATCTGCCTCAATATCAGGTAAATTAGGGATTATGGGGAATGCACTTAGAAAGACCTTTTGAGGGAGATATCGAGTATATGTACATGCTGCTCACGTATCTGGACAGTCTCTGATCCATAAGGCCCACTGGGTAAACAAAACCAGGTAGCTAAACCTATCTCCACAAGACGCCGTCGGCATATGTTGCTTGCTATTAGGAGTCTGGTTGTTGTATCCACAAATTAGTGGGCGGGGACATTTTCTCTTACTGTTTCATATGTGACTTTATGTCCAAAAAAGGAGTGTAAAATACATTTGTAGCTCTGCATGTGTTTGAGGGATCAGAGTTATGTTGGAAAAGATGCTCGTGACTTGGTGGTGTTTTGGTAGTCAATATGCAAATAGGCAGGGTTAGTTTGTTCTCAGTTGCCCAGCACTTGACTACTTACCTTAAAACTAGAAAGAGGATTGCAGTGAATAGTTTGCTGCTATTGTGAGGGGGAAACACGTTACAACGGGCAAGAGAGTAGATGCTAATGAGAACAGACACCTAAGTGAGAGGTTTATCCCTCATCTGGAGCATGGCGGGAACTCTAAGGAGTGGCACGACACCCACACTACGTGAGACCCAAAAATATTCTAAGAGGCTAAATAAAAGAGATAAAACTGAGAGGCAGAATACAATTACTGCAAGTGGGACTTTTGTGTTTACAGAAACAATTAAGGCCCCAACGACAAACCCCTGTTCCCCCAGAATGAATGAGGAAGACATTAGGGACATGCAGAGAATGGGGGAGACAGATAAATGGGAATTAAGTGGAATTGACTTCCCGCCCCTACCCAATGTTGTAAGTGACCGGATAAAGGCCCAAATGGAGTCTTTTCAAAAGATGGATCTTGTTGAAGAGATCGCGCAGAAAAGTTTTCTAAGCGTGCAAGAATTATCTGTAAGACCCTCAGCCCTAAACATGGATGATTCCATGCCCACTACACCTTGCTAGACACGTCCCTTCTGGCACCTGTGGTGTCTGCTGAACTGGGTAGGAAGGTCAGGTTTTCAACGGGCCCTTCAACGCCAACTAGGGCGACGAGAGGAGGACTCGAAAATGTGTATCTACACAAATCTACTATGGAAAGTAGGGAGGAAGCCTGTGAGAACACCAAGGGCACATCGATGGGCTTGTTCAAGGGTGGGGAAATGGGAGAACAGAAGTTGACCACGAATAACTGCTCCAGTCCGACACATCCTGCTTTGACCGGGAGAGGAGAGTTTGAGGAAAGTATGCGCGGCCAGCATAGTAAGGAAATTGAGGCAGATGAAAACATGCATGAACCCGAGTCATTTCCTGTATTAACCAGGATCTTGAATCTTCTAGATAAAGGGCACGAAAGGACGCATGGGGAGATACAGGAACTAAGATGTATGATGATTGAATGTATAGACAAACTAAGTAGGTTGGAAGGGTTCGTACACGCTTTAAGCATAAAAAATTCCCTTACAAATCTGCCAAGGGAAAAAATGATTACCCTAATCAAAGTACCCAAACAAAGAACGAACCATGTGTGAAAGAAGGGGAATTAATATGGGAAAATGTGAATGAATTAAAAAGATTGATATTAATCAGGAAAAAATTAAAAAAGCCGAAAATCAAAGTGAAAGAAAATTGGGAGAACTAGAAAATACTCCATTAAGCAATTCAGAGCAGCTAGCAGGGAACAAGCCTGATAGTCCCTCGACACTTTTGGAAGCGATGGAAACTGAAGAGGTCAAAACGCAAGAACAGAGTCAGAATGCTGTGGGCGAGGCATTCCCTGCAGTAGAGACCCCGTTCGTGTATGTTATCACACAAAGAGAAAAGAAAATGCGGGCAAAGGCCCTTAAAAGAAGAGCGAAGAGTGAGAAGGGGGTTAACACAATGGAAACCAAAAAATCCAAAAATCAACCATCCCCCAAGATGAAAAATACTAACACAAACCTAAAGACATATGCTGTATATCATCAGAGGGAGGTCACCTAAACTTCACCCAGCTAAACGAATAAAGCAAAATAGCTTTGGAAGTGAAGGAAGTGACGTATAGACAAGGAATAATTAAGAAGGAGGTCCTTGACAGCACAGAAGACACTCCATTGGTGACAAACGGTCAGGAATATGGAGAAGCCAAGATCACCCTCTCAGAAGCCATGAATCACAAAGGAACAATGGGCAAAGGCAACTCTAAATGTAGAAAAATTGAAGTTAATAAGAAAAAAGATTCAAAGAAACAAAATGGAAGTAAAGGAGAAGGATATAAGGAAGAAAGGAGCATTCAGCAGTTTTTTGGTATTAAAAATATGCAAAAAACAAATGTTGAGAAAGTGCAGAAAAATGCAGGGTCCGTAGAAGAGGATAAAACAGCGATTCAGGCAAAAGACTGCCCCAATGAGAGTAGCAACTCAAAGCAGCCCGAGGAAGGAGAGCGATTGGAGGGTTTGTTATTGAGGTTACTAACAACAGTGTGCCGCCAATGAAACCCAGTGAAGATATCAAAAAATTGGTACAAGAGGCATTCAAAATTCTTCAAATGCCATCTAAGCACAGACACCCTTTACCACCTGGATCTCTATTATCCGACGCACAAGGGTCGGAGGGAGTAGAGGATAGGTCTCCTCGGGACAAGAAAGTGGAAGAAGAGGAACCAGGGAAATGGACGGAACAGGGATTAAACGCTCTTACCAAGAGGGCAAAGAGTCTCGGGAGAGCGTGCACAAACAAGGGTCTGCCCTAACAATTATACAGGATAGCGTGAGGGACAGGAGGGAAGATCATAATTATGGGGGGATAACAACAAACAATCCCCAAAATGAGAGGAAGGGTTTTGAAGAGAGGATTCAGGAGATAGCCGAACTGTGGAATATAAAGCAGGGTCTTGAACAAGATAGAGACTATAATCACCATAAGGAAGTGAAGAGGGAGAGCGAGAGAGGAGAGAACAGGGAGGGGGAGTCAGGAGGGCACGAGAGGACTGAAGGATTAGACCCAAGTCTATCCAGTGCTTGGCCAGAAGACCCAAGAGCGCGGAGGGAGCCGAAATTTGTCGATGACCCTCGTGTTATATTACATTTTATGCTCACAATAGGAGGACCTCCGGCTCTAAACAGAAACAGGATACTGTCACTGTTTAACGAGATCCCCCGGCTCTCTCTAATTACTTCTAGCGACATTAAACTCATCGACTACATTCATCCAACTAGATACGATTGTGTCAGGATCATGTTTCACTCAAGGACAACATACGAACTTGCCCTTACTGAAGGAGTGGCGTTGCAACGTTTTGGATATGATATAGTGAATTTTAGTCAAGGCTCAAAGAAACTTCAAGGAGGAGAGAGGGGAGGTTTCCCTAAAGAGATGCAGATTAGAAGCGATTGAGATGGAGCCAGAGATACCTCTGCTGAGTCACACTCAGAAGAGGTGGCGGAGTTGAGGTGGTTGGTATCAACTTTGAGGGAATCAATTTCTAAGATTCAATGTATGAAGGATACGTCCTAGAGTACCGTGAAACTCACATTATTATCATGGAACTCAAGGGGTTTGCGAGCTCTGCTGTACTCACATGTTACGTGTGCGGAACTCTTGACTCATTCGTTTCTATGCTTACAAGAAACTTGGGCAGATACCGCAATTCATTTGGATGGCTTTACCATTTTTCAGGAACCCGCCATAAAAAAATCTAAGGGGAGACCGCCTGGGGGGCTACTAATCGCGATCAGGAATAATACAGACCTCACTACTGAAAAGGAGTACCATATAAACAAAGGTTGTATAGCCGTCTTAGTGAAAATAGCTTGCAAAAATGCTCCCATGTTCCTTCTAATCATAAATATATACTGGCAACCTGAAAGCGACCTAAAGGGTAATATCGATGAAATAGATGTGGTAATTCATGAATGTCAGGAAATGAACAAGGAGCTATATATTTTCTTCTCGGGGCACTTCAACTCCGAAATATGTTTAGATGAAGGTATTAATGAATGCAGGTTTGGACGATTGACTGGTGGAAGAACTGACCAGCGGAAATGTATCCAGGGGGATATTTGGGCCCTCTTTTTGGTGGGATGGGGTATGTCAAATGTGAATGAATTATTGGATGACTCCGCGGACAATTCAACATGGTCTAATGGGCGATGGTCATCCACCATAGATTACATTTTCATTTGTATGAATACTTTTAATCTTGTTCAAGACTTTGGTTTGATTGACACGAAAGAGAGTGATCATAAATGCTAAAGATGACCCTTCCGGTAGATACTGATAAGGGTGTGGCACAAAAACTGAGCATCCAGGTCACAGCGAATGTCCAATTGAACAGAATCTCGTGGCATAAAACAAATATTGAGAAAGTTAATATACTATTCCAGGCCGATTTTCAAAATGATGTGTATACTGAAAAAAAGATCTATTGTCACAATACCTTTGAGAATTACGTTGAATTAGTAATCAGAGGCGAGGCGGGAATAAAGGAAAAGGCTCAAAGTAAAGAACGGCATAAACATTCATTCTCTGAAGAAATGAAATCACTCAAGTTGGGTAGAAATCGTGAACTCGTGGATTCCGTAGATGTCATGCAATCTCCCTTACTGAGCTGGAATCTAGGGAATTCCATGCCATAAAAAACAAATGGAAACATAAATTAAGATCTTTGCGTTCAAAGCTCTACCAGGGAGATGCAGAATCTATGCTCAGTTCACTGTGTGAGGTAACTACCCGTAGATTCTGGGTTTTGGTCAATAATGGTGGGCAAGATCAAATTAAGACCCAAACTTCATGTATAAACTCAGAGAAATGGGAAGGTCATTTCAGTAGCCGTTATTGCCCCCCGCGGGTGGCATGGGTTGCGCCGTTAGTTATTGAAAATGCCACATGGAACTTTCCATTTTGTGTAAAAGAAATTGAAGACATCACTGTAAAGAGCTCACCATCAAGGGCACCAGGACCGAATCTGCTTTGCAACGGGCTCATGAAGGGGAATTCAAACTTATGGGCCAAAATATTATTTCTCCTATTTAAAGACATTGTTAAAGTACATCTTCTTCCTAACAGCTGGAGAATGTCTTATATTATTCCTATATATAAGAAAGGGGATAGGGCTCTCCCCTCCAGTTATAGACCAATAGCCCTGTTGGATGTAGATTCAAAGATATTCGCTAGTCTCGTTTTAAAGCATATTCGGTGCTGGATGGACCAATACAACATATTGTCGCCATTTCAATTTGGTTTCAGAAAGAACATGGGCACTGATGCTGGGGGTTATTAATTAATGTCATGCAAAAATTGGCCTGGACATCTGGAAATCTCCCAATATACTTAGCATCTATTGACCTTACTTCCGCTTTCGATCTAGTGGATAGATCAATATTGTGGACCAAATTAGCAAACCTTGGGATGCCAGCCTCTCTTCTATCGATCTTATATAACATGCACCAAAACTCTAGCTTAAAGGTTCGACTTAGCATGGAGGGAAATCTCTCAGAAGAAATTAAGGTAAATAATGGCCTAAGGCAAGGGTGTATATACGCCGCTACAATATTCAACTTATATTTTTCTAACATGGGTGCGTGTTTCAAAAAGTTGGTCACAAATTCACCTAAAAATGAGGGTACTAAGATCCAGTTGACCGCTTACGCAGATGACGTAACCCTCTTCCATCATACTCCCATAGGCCTTCAACGTCTCTTAACTGTCTTCAAAGAATAGATTTACCTAAATGCTCTCAAAATTCATTATTCCAAAACAGTGATATTGTGTTTGACTTACAAGAAAAAACAAAAAATGAATGCACTGTTCCTAAATCACGAGAAATTACCAATAAAGTCGGCAATAAGATATTTGGGCTACCCGGTGTTTGAAAACAAGAACAAGGTAAACTTCCGGGCTCTATTGGAAGCGAAAATTGGCCCTATGAAAGCTCAATTAGGCAAAATTGACACAAAATATGGGAAATGTTCGCTAATACCGAGTTTTCGTTTGTACGAAAATAGACTAGTGCCTCAGCATTGCTACGGTCTAGAACTAGCCCTGTTATGGTGCAGAAAGGAAATGGCCGTGTACGAATCAAAAATCATCAGATCCATGGTAAAATGCCTGCCGAAGTGTGTACCAGTGGCGGCAGTAAGATATGAGCTCGGATTACATTCAATTAGAAGTACAATCGAAAGGCGCAGAATGGCCTTATTTAGGAAACTGATTACTACCAAAGAAACCACCCTATATTACATCATGGGCAGGGGGATTAGGAGTGGTGCTCCGACGTTGAAATATCTCAGGGACATGTTGGAAGACGCGAACAACGTTCTTGATAATCTGGGGGTTCCCAGAGATATGCTTACAAGCAACCCCATGAAGGTAAAAAAATGATTGCTTCACGCCGACTGGAACTTAACAGTTCAAAAGGTTAAAATGACTAAATTATATAAACACATTGTGTCTGATTGTAAAAAGATGGGGGAGCTGGAACCCTACTTAATCAAATTTCCGGATAAATCATGGAGGCAGGAATACATGCAATTCCGCTTTAATGTGATGAATACAGGACAAATAATAGACATTAGAGGTGGGCAGACTATTGGCTTATCCTTCTGTAAATTCTGTAAGCAAGGGGAAAAGTGGCAGACTCTGCAGCATCTACTCACTGAATGTAATGGTCTAAGGAATGAACGCATTAGACACTTAATTAAATATGTACCAAACACTGAAAGTGTGGATTTGGAGTTGCTGTGGTTAGATATGTTGCACGGCAAAAGAGTCAAATTACAGATTGCCACTGTTAGGTTCTTGAAGAACTATTGCTTTCTTTAAATTGAAAAGTGGCAAATGACTAAACATTAAGAGACACTTTTCCTGTTTGATGGAGATCTAGAACCCGCGCAATTGATTATTTTCGTTTTTTTCCCTCTCATGTTTTAATGTGTATGTTGTATAGTGTTTGTATTTGTAATTGACCTGAAAAGGGAATGGAAATGTATGTGGTAAATATGTAGCTTTTTGTATGGAGAAAATACCTTTTATGTATTTTTCCGCAGTACTACCTGATGTATTATATGCTGTTTTAACTTATAAAGAAATATTTTGTAAAAGTTACTAAGTAACTATAAACAAATAAAAAAAATAAAAAAAAACAATACAAATACTGGGGCAATTTGATAAGGATGGAGGGTGGCTAGTAGTCATTGAGGTTGATGTATTTAATGTAGTTCCTTCTAAGGTGCAGGTAAGGTTGGTCTACTCTCAAATTATGAGGAAAAGAGTTCCAGACTTTTGTAGCCTTCACAGGAAACCTACTACCACCAATCTAAGAGAGTCTGAATCTTGGTACTACAAGGCAGTTGGTGTTACCTGCTCTAGTGGGTCTGATAGATGTTTTTCTGATTAGTTTATCCATAAGGTAACTCGGGCAGCATTATTTAAAGCTTTGTGGGTCAAGGAAATCATTTTTAACTGAATTTTATTGTCGGCAGAGAGCCATTTGTGTTGGCGTCTAATGGAAGAGATATGTACTCTTTTGTTTATGCCAAGCGCAGCTCTTAAGGCATTATTTTGTAGGATTTGTAGCCTTTGAAAAATGGCTTTGTTAGCCCTGCTATAAAAGGCATTGCAGTAATCGAGTCTGGAGAGTATTAGAGCTCTGGCCAGAATCATGCAGCTCTCATTTGATAGGAACGGCTTGCTAGCTCTAATCAGCTTGCAAGTGCAGGCAGTGGTCGACGCCAAGGAGTTCACTTGTTTTGCAAAAGACATAGTGGAGTCTAGGTCTGATCCTTTGAGCATAGTGGAGTCAAGGTAAAAACCAAGGGTTTTTACTTCCTTAGATAACTTGATGATATTTCCGTCTCTACTGAATGATGAGTATTCCTGGCCTAATTTATTGATGTTAGAGTGCATGCCCAGGATTATCAACTCCGTCTTATCATCATTCAGGCAGAGACCATGGGTTGCCATCCATGCCTGGATGATAAGATATACCCTATTCACCAACTCCAGGTCCTTACTATGATCCCCAGAAAGCGGGAGGAGAATCTATGTATCATCTGCATAATTAGTGTAGGTGATACCCAGATCGTCGAACATGGCTTTGGTGAAAATGTTGTATAGAGTTGGGGAGACACAAGAACCTTGAGGAACCCTGCACAGGATAGGTGTGGGGTCCTCCACTGAGGAGAGGGAGAACACTCTCATAGTTCTCTCGCTCAGAAAAGATTCTAGCCATCTGATGGCCTCAGCGCAGAAATGGGCTGCTGAGTCCACGTGTCTGCAAAGGACCTTATGGTCCACAAGATCAAATGCAGCTGAGAGATCAAGTAAAAGGAGGAGTGCTGTCTTCCCTTTATCTTTCAGCTCATCAATTTGGGTTTTTAAATCAATCAAGGCAGTTTCGGTCCCATGTAGTGGACGGAAGCCAGATTGTCTAGCCCCTGGGAGCTTATGCAGTTCAAGGGATTTTTGAATCTGGGTATATGCAACTTAATCCAGATGCTTCAGTAGGAATGGTACCGTAATAATGGGGCGGTAGTTAGTAGGGATGAGGGGATCTAGAGTCTGCTTCTTGAGGAGCGGGAGCACCCAAGTTTGTTTTAAGTTGGCAGGAATGTTCCCTGTGGAAAAAGAGGCATTGATCAATTTGGAAATGAATGGTGATAAGTCTCTGGCAGCGTCTTTTATTATCTGTGCTGGGCAGATATCTCTGTTGCAGTTGGAGGGTTTAAGAGACAGAGTCATTTTCTCTACTTCTAGGGTAGAGGTTTTAGTGAAATGAAATTTGTTGGTCTGGTCAATAGGTGTATCACTAGGTGGCGGGATATTGGTTAGGTGCTGTACGTTCAGAGTGTCTTTTTTTAGCTGTATTTTGTTTTGGAGTGTATTTATTTTATTTGCTAGCGCATGTTGGATGTCTGCACACTAGGTCTGATCCTTTGAGCATGTATCTGGTGCGGCAATAGGTGACTCTAGCTCTTTCAGTATGGAGAAAAGTTACTTCATGCTAGATTGGGATTTGGCAATGGGTTCATCATAGGAATTCCGTTTTGCCAGGCAAACTTCATTTTTATAATGCAGGGAGATGGAGGTTAAGTTTTCTTTGTTTTCATTGGATGGACATAGTCTCCAGGTAGTTTCACCTTTTCTTTTCGTAAGGCGTAATTCCTTTAGTTTATGCGTGTACCATTTATTTAGATGGGCTTTGGGTTTGCCTGTTCTAAGTTTGAGTGGGGCAAGTTTGTCCATAGTAGCAAGCATGATTTTGTTGTATTCATGGACTAGTGTGCTAGGGTCTCGATTATCTGGCACAGCATTTAGAGTAGGGAGGATAGCAGGGATGACGTTGTCCACAGTAATGTTTTTTTTCTGTTTCTGGTTAGGCATAGTGGCGCCATTAGCAAGGCTGTGGGAGAGGGTCTGGTGGTTAATAGATTGAAGGACACCAGTGAATGGTCTGTCCAGAGTTGTGGTGACATGGAGGAGATATCGGCTGTACAGTTATAATCGGCTACCCAGTCTAATATTCTCCCCTTCATATGGTTCGGATTATTGACTTTTTGAGACAATCCTAACGCATTGATGGTGTTGGCTATGTCCATGGCGTGCTTATCCGCTGGATCGTTATAGCCTAGGTGAAAGTCACCTAGAAGCAGTAACTGTAAATTCGTTTTGACGTTATTAGTTAATAAGCTGTGCAGATCCTCCTCAAATGTCCCAAGAGGACCAGGTGGTCTGTATATTAGATGAATAGTAAGTGATTGGGAGTTATTTATTTGGAGTTTGGTAGTCACGTTTTCGCATGATTGCAGAATTTGAGAGGGGACTAGTCTTAGCGATAAGCTCACTCTAGATATAATGGTGATTCCACCGCCTCGGGAGCCATCTCGGTCTTGCCTGGATATTGTGTATCCATCTGGGATAGCTAGCATGAGCGATGGTCCTGCCGCGTTATGTAGCCAAGTCTCTGTTTTTGCAAAGAAGTCCAAATTGCCTTCTATAATTAGGTCGGCTATGTCTAGGGCATGGGCAGCTAGCGATCTTACGTTAAGGAGTGCTCCTTTAACGGAATGTGCCTCTAACTCAGTTTTGATCTGGACAGGAATTGATGTATTTGTGGCAATGAACTTAAGTTTATATCTTGAGGTTTGGGGGGCAATAGTGTTGGAGGGTGATGTGGAGGAGGGCCGGTTAATATGGTTAAGTTTCGTGCAATACTGGCGGTTTATTTCCAAGCTTGTTAGTGAAAGGGATCTTCTAATTGGCTCATGTAATTTAGTGAGTCTAGCACGGAGTTTAGGATTTCTATCAGTCGTAGTACATGGCACGGAAGCATAGGCTCCTAGCCCTGGAGCACAAAGGTATTTTGGGTGGATGGTGCTGAAGTTATTTGTAACTGTATTTGGCAGGCTAGGTAAAATTAGTTCTGTCTCTGGTGGGCGGAGCCCGATGTGGCATTCCAGACTGCTAATATCAAGGAGTGCAGATGCAGCCATTATACAGTAAGTAATATTTAGGCTTACCATCTTTCATATCTAAGGCTTTAGGTGTTATAGAGGAGGCAGTACAATGGTAAGAGTTTCCCGGCGTAAAGAGAGCGGTAGATGTGACCGAAATGAAATGCAGGTAAGTTCACTCGGGAGCAGATCATGAAAGGAACAGTAGATTCGCAATAGAGTGGGCACTCGTGCATACCAGTAAAAAGGCACAAAATCAGCACACGCTTACAGGCAGTGGGCATGAGATAGTTATACAAGGCTTGGGTACATGCCTACAGTATGAATTCACGTATAGTGAGTCTTAGCGCAGTGGTCAATTGTAGTGAGAGTAGAGGTAGAAGTGGGATCTCACTAGGGATTGGGCTAGTATAGATGCAAAGTCAACTAGTCATAGTGACTATTGTATAGGGTATTGTTATGAAGACGAATGAGCCTCAGGTAAGTCTTCATATAAGTTCTTTATTTAAGTAAAGGGATGCAAAGACCCCCCACAGCTGAGGACCCTTCTGCTCCAGTGCAAAGATACCAACTGACAAACATAGAACATTGAAACAACATCAAAGCTCGCAGGTCGGTTCTATGACATCACCAGAGCTACTTGAACCAGATTAACATAGCATTCTAATTTATGCCTATTATGCATTACTTCCTGAATTAGCAACTTCACAACACATCTCCCCTTTTTATTTTTAAAAGATGCACATGCATATCCCCATTCCTCACCATTGGCTCACCTCACCTCGGACCTCTCTTCACACTAGCAACTCTATTTTTGTTCCAAACCTGACCACCATCTACTCGCACTGCACCTTTCATAACTGCAATTACTCTAACTGGGTCAGAGTATAATGGCTCTCCCTTCCTCTTTACCACACCTTTCTTTATTCTTACCCAGTCACCTAGTTCCACATGTAATTCCTTTCTTCCTCTCTTCTTGTATTCTCTCACAACCCATTCACTCTTCTTCTTTTTCATAACATGTCTCACTTGATCAATAACCACATCCGAATCTCTGCTCCTCCCTAACCATGGAGGACATGCCATAGAGGACGGTTTTCCACCCCTCATTAACTCAAAAGGGGACAATCCAGTGGTTGAGTGTGGCGCCATGCGCAAAGCCCACATTCTATTTTGAATGGTTACTAACTTGTCGAAACCACACTGTTCACCCATTCGTACACTCTCCATCACACATCTATTCATCCTTTCTACCATTCCATTAGTTTCGGGATGATATAATGCTGCCCTCTTATGGTCTACTCCACACTTCTTTAGATATGCAGGGAATACACCTCCCACAAATTGAGTTCCATTATCCGTGAGAATGCTTTCAGGTAACCCTTCATTCGCAAAAATTTCCTGCAACACCTTCACCATGTTTTCTCCTGATATTTCACGAACAACCCTGAATTCTACCCACCTCGAAAATAAATCAACCACAAGCACCACATACTTTCCTCGTCCATATCCTAGCTCAACAGGACCTAAAATGTCCATTGCTATTTCACTCCAAACCTTGGTTGGAACACCTACATCAATGAGGGGTTGTTTTCTAGCTTCCACCCCCTTCCCACTCTTGATGCAAAACTGACATTCTGCCAATCGATTCTCAACTTCCCTGTCAAATCCCGGCCACCAATAATCCGATCTCAAAACCCCCTTGGTTTTGGTAATCCCGATATGACCAGTATGTGCTAGGTCGATAATATTTGTCCGTAACCCTGCCGGCACAACTGCTCTCTCCCACCTGAATATAACGCCATCGATAACAGATAATTCATCCCTAACCTCCCAATAAGGTCTTTCCTCCTTGGCCAATTCAGATTTGTTGGGCCATACGGACGTCGATACGTAAGCAATTACCCTGCTAATAATTACGTCCCTTCCTATCTCTGCCAACCACTCTTCTTTGGACACAATTCCTTCATTGTTTACAAATACCATTTCCATTTCCATCTCCTCAATTGACTCTTCCTGGTCTGCAACTTTCACCCTTGAGAGATTGTCTGCTAACCTGTTCTCCTTCCCGGGAATCACTTCCATAGAAAATGTGTGCGCTTGCATCCTGGTAACCCACCCGGCTACTCTGCGTGACACCTTATCCAAACCTTTACTTTCGAAAATAATCTTTAGGGGCTTATGATCCGTGCGTAAAATGAATTTCATGCCCCACACAAAATTTTTGAACCTCTCAACTGCCGAATAACATGCTAGAGCTTCCTTCTCAAGTACGGAATACCTTAACTCTGCACCTTTCAAGCCACGTGATGCATGTGCTATTACTTCTTCTGAACCATCATCCTGTTTTTGTGAAAGCACTGCTCCTAGACCCCCCTCACTGGCATCTACTGTGATGATGGAACACCTTCTTGTATCAAAACACCCTAACGGGCGGGCCATGTCAATCTCTTGTTTGATCCTTGCAAATTCCATATCACACTTTTTGTTCCATATAAATTCAACACCCTTTTTTAAAATCTTCCTCATTTCCAATACCTTTGATGCATAATTCATGACGAACCTTTGATAGAATTCCGTCATGCCCAAAAATGAACGCAGTTCACTTTTATTAGTTGGTTTTTCAATCACCTTTATCGAATTTACAATGCTCTCTTTGGGTTTCACTCCCTCATGTGAAACTTCATGGCCTAAATAATCAACTTTAGAAACAGCGAATTTACACTTTTCCTGCCTCAAAGTAATTCCTCTCTCCTCAAAAATTTTTAACACCTCAAGCACTCTCTTGTCATGTTCTTCCAGCGTTTCCCCGCATACTAAAACGTCATCTTGGAAACAAAACACCCCCTTCACACATCTGAGCAATCGATCCATCACTTTTTGAAAAACCGTCGAGGCCGATGCTAATCCAAACGGCATCCTTCTGAACTGAAAAACTCCCTCGTGAGTGATGAAAGCAGTACATTTTCTACATCCCTCCTCTAACTCAATCTGATGATAAGCTGAAGCCATATCCAATTTTGAAAAGAATTTTCCCCGCCCAACCATGGTTAACATTTCACACATGTTAGGCAACGGATGTCTGTCCACCATGACACATTTGTTGAGTTCACGCATGTCTATACACAATCTTAGATCCCCTGAACTCTTTTTAACAACAACTACCGGGGACACCCATTCAACACCTCCTGCCTTCTCAATTACACCCAACTGTAACAACTTCATCAACTCCCTTTTGACCCCTTCCCTTAAGGACAATAGTACTGGCCTGAGTTTTGCAGCTACGGGTAAACTATTTCGCTTTAGTACAATTTGGTGTATAAATCCTTTCACTTTCCCCATGTTCCCATTAAACACCCCTCTGTGCTCTTCCACATATTTGCATGACCCTAAACATGGTTCTGACACCTGGAAAACCTGCTCAACTTTATTGGGATCTAGTCTGATGGCAAGATTTTTCTGCTCCCTCCATCCCAATAATGTCTGACCCCTTTTTGTTATGTAAACCTTGCCATTACATTTGCCTCCCTTGAACTCAAATTTGCTCCAGACATACCCCAATAAGTCGATCTTATCTTGATTATAACCACCTGGGTTTATATCAGGTTTTGATAAACTGGACACTTCTCCTTTCATGTCCTTCTCAAACACACTTTTAGGAACTAAAGTAATTTTAGACCCAGAATCTGCCATCATGGATATCTCATGGCCATCTACTCTGACTAATGCATATGGACGCTCACAATCATCCATGTTTTCGCTCTCAGACGCAACATTAACAGTGTTAATGACAACATTCTGCAATGGAATGGACATTTCTTCTTCAGACGATCTTCCATCTTCTTCTTCATTTACATATAAGACTTTCCTTTGGTTACTCTGTCCAAATTGAAAGTTTTTACAGCAGTTCGCATAATGCCCCCTCCTTTTGCACCTAGCACATGTAGCTTTGCGACCCGGGCACACAACAGATGATGCGAAATGTGTGTTGCTAGCACAACGGAAGCACAATCTTTCCTCCTTCTTCTCAGTCTTCTGCACTGTCTCTTGACCTCTTTTCTCTTCTCCGACTCCACGACTTGACTGCCGAGTCTTGGACTTTTTCTTTGGCTTCCCATCCGTCACACTTAAGACTTCAGATTTGTTCTCCTTTGTATCTCCTATCTCATTCTTAGATAACTTGGCTACACATGCTAAAGAATGTTCTACTCTTCTTGCAATGTCCAACACCTCATCTAAATTAGGCTCATCTCGTAGCCATATCTCCTCTCGAATTTTATTTGCCCTGCAATGTGTCATGAATTGATCTCGTATGTGTTCATCAAATTTCTCTTGAAATTTGCAAGACAACGCAAGATGTCTCAGTGCTGTTACATATTCTTCCACCGATTCTCCAGCTGCCTGCATACGCATGCGAAAATTATAACGCTCTAATATAGTGCTGGTCTTTGGGTTGAAGTGCTTATCCAACTTCATCAAAGCCGCGTCAAATTCGTTCATGTCATCTCCAGAACCATCACCTTGGGGTTGTGGGAGCGTCTCGTATACTCTTTGACCCTCATATCCTAAAAAATGCAGTAACAAAGCTAATTTTCTCTCACTTGAGTAAGATGTACCCCAAGCTGCTTTCAAATAGTGCAAAAAGCCTTTGCGCCATTGGGCCCATAGAATCTTAACAGGTCCTGGAATTGGCATAAAAACTGGTGGACCAGCGATGCCCGGTAATCCTGCCATGCTGCTGAGAAATGCTCCTAACTGGGACAATGTACAGCTTTGTGAACACCTATTTACTGTAAGAGTGCTCTCCACACTCGAATGATTTGAGTAATAGCCCAGCAAATTTCTAAAAGCTCATCTGCTGGATTTGCAACTGACAGCAACTATTGCACTACTACTGTGTGTCCATCTGATCATGCGTTTTATTTGAGCTGCGCTTTCTTTACCGTGTATACGGTATTGTTCTCTGCTGTGCCCCGCCCACTGCCTGCCCGTCAACGCTGGGCGTCTTCGAGTTCGTAACGCAGAAAAGTTTCCGCTCACAAACGATGTGAGCCTCCTCGACACCCACGGGTTCGCTGATCCTTCGCTTCGGCACTACAAAGCAGCAACACAGTGCTGCTGGGCTAACGCACTCCTCCCCGTAATGTACGCACAGGGACTTATGGTCCGGCCCCGCAAAGTTCACGTATGGATTGGACAGCACTGCGGGCCTAGGACGACGCTGGCAGGCAACGCGCGCGTCACTTACTTGGCAGTGGGTGGCCGGCTCACACTGGGGAACAACATCCGGGTACCTTGATCACAGGCCCCGCTCCTGCACAGCCACGAAATCAGGCGGTCCGGGTCTCCAGACGACCGAGATCAGCAGGGGAGGCACGGCGCTGAGAGCACGACGCTGGAAGCTCCCTCGGAGGCCACTCAACGCTAGGGGAAGCGGAGCGACTTACACACTGCGGACTGGTCGTCGGGGGTCTCCTGAAATCCCATCCTCGTCGCCATTGTTATGAAGACGAATGAGCCTCAGGTAAGTCTTCATATAAGTTCTTTATTTAAGTAAAGGGATGCAAAGACCCCCCACAGCTGAGGACCCTTCTGCTCCAGTGCAAAGATACCAACTGACAAACATAGAACATTGAAACAACATCAAAGCTCGCAGGTCGGTTCTATGACATCACCAGAGCTACTTGAACCAGATTAACATAGCATTCTAATTTATGCCTATTATGCATTACTTTCTGAATTAGCAACTTCACAACAGGTATGCATTAACAAGCAGGTTAGGCATAGTCGGGCTAGTAAGAACGGTGCTGGGTGCATGATACTAAGGCAAGTTAAACAATTGGCACACTAGCAGCAATACACATGGCCTGGGTGTGTGGGGACAAGTACATACAGGTGCTCAATATCAAATCACAGTAAGGTGAGACATAGTAGAGGTGGAGACCCAATCTAGTAGTTAGGCGGGTAGCATGATACGTCGAATATTTGCTGTAGTGCAGACAGGTCATGGATTGAGCAGTGCACCAAGCGCACACGTCATAGAGTTAGGTGAGAACAGATCGGAAGTGGGAACTGTACAGTATGAGTTGGTAGCAACTCGAACAGACTTGCAAATAGTACAAGTAGGGATACGTGGGCAGATTAGGCAGGACACAATAACCGGCTCATGAAAAAGATACAAAGATACACAGGTGCACAATCAGGCTAGTGCGTTCAGACAGTTCGGATTGCCGGTGGAGGTAAATGATAGCAGTCAGGTACGTGTCTGAGGGATGTTACCTTAGTCTTGTGTGGTGGATGCTGGGCCAGCTTGACCAGGGATTCTGGCTAACGGCTTAGGAGAGGCTTGGGACAGGTGTTGGCCTTGTTTCCCTGGGCAATGTGACGGTGGGCCGGCTTACGCCTGCCGGTACTCGATAGGTGCAGAAATCAGGCAGAGCAGCCAATCGGCATCTGAATACCCAACATGGGTGGGGATTAGGCAGTAGGTTGGAGATTCGATTCTGGGGCGGCCATCTTGTGAGGTGCACCCTCGTGGTGCACAATGGTGGGCACAGAGGTGGATCTCAGCCTCAGATGAGAAAATGACCGCGAAATTCGGATTTGTGTAAATAAATACACCTCTTGCGATCACGCACTGTATAGTGTGCAATTTAGGTGATTTGTGGAAGGGTTCTGCCGTTTCAAGTGACGACTTGAAATGTAATCCACACGCTTACCAGGTGAATGCGTGAACATTGGTCTCATCGCCTGGGGGTGTTTGCTGCTCCAGCAGTAGACCTGGCGCTCCTGCTCTTCCTGTGGAGCCACGATATGTGAAGCTTGCTCTGCTGCTGCCTGGGCTGTAGCTGTCCTATGTGGGAGGGAAGTGTCATTACTGCTGGCTATGATGTACATGTTCTGTGTAAGAGTGAAGCTTGCTCTGCTGCTGCCTGGGCTGTAGCTGTCCTATGTGGGAGGGAAGTGTCATTACTGCTGGCTATGATGTACATGTTCTGTGTAAGAGTGAAGCTTGCTCTGCTGCTGCCTGGGCTGTGCCTGTCCTGTGCCTGTCCTGTGTGCGAGGGAAGTGTCCTTACTGCTGGCTATGATGTACATGTTCTGTGTAAGAGTGAAGCTTGCTCTGCTGCTGTCTGGGCTATACTTGTCCTGTGTGTGAGGGAAGTGTCATTACTGCTGGCTATGATGTACCTATTCTGTGTAAGAGTGAAGCTTGCTCTACTGCTGTCTGGGCTGTACTTGTTCTGTGTGTGAGGGAAGTGTCCTTACTGCTGGCTATGATGAACCTGTTCTGTGTAAGAGTGAAGCTTGCTCTGCTGCTGCCTGGACTGTGTTGTGTGTGCGGGATGTGTGTATTACTGCTGGCTATGATGTACATGTTCTGTGTAAGAGTGAAGCTTGCTCTGCTGCTGTCTGGGCTGTACCTGTCCTATGTGGGAGGGAAGTGTCATTACTGCTGGCTATGATGTACATGTTCTGTGTAAGAGTGAAGCTTGCTCTGCTGCTGTCTGGGCTATACTTGTCCTGTGTGTGAGGGAAGTGTCATTACTGCTGGCTATGATGTACCTGTTCTGTGTACCAGTGAAGCTTGCTCTGCTGCTGTCTGGGCTATACTTGTCCTGTGTGTGAGGGAAGTGTCCTTACTGCTGGCTATGATGAACCTGTTCTGTGTAAGAGTGAAGCTTGCTCTGCTGCTGCCTGGGCTGTACCTGTCCTATGTGGGAGGGAAGTGTCATTACTGCTGGCTATGATGTACATGTTCTGTGTAAGAGTGAAGCTTGCTCTGCTGCTGCCTGGGCTGTACCTGTCCTATGTGGGAGGGAAGTGTCATTACTGCTGGCTATGATGTGCATGTTCTGTGTAAGAGTGAAGCTTGCTCTGCTGCTGCCTGGGCTGTACCTGTCCTATGTGGGAGGGAAGTGTCATTACTGCTGGCTATGATGTGCATGTTCTGTGTAAGAGTGAAGCTTGCTCTGCTGCTGCCTGGACTGTGTTGTGTGTGCGGGATGTGTGTATTACTGCTGGCTATGATGAACCTGTTCTGTGTAACAGTGACGCTTGCTCTGCTGCTGCCTGGGCTGTACTTGTCCTGTGTGTGAGGGAAGTGTGCTTTATGCTGGCTATGATGTACCTGTTCTGTGTAAGATTGAAGCTTGCTCTACTGCTGTCTGGGCTATACTTGTCCTGTGTGTGAGGGAAGTGTCATTACTGATGGTTATTATGAACCTGTTCTGTGTAAGAGTGAAGCTTGCTCTGCTGCTGTCTGGGCTATACTTGTTTTGTGTGTGAGGGAAGTGGCCTTACTGCTGGCTATGATGATCCCGTTCTGTGTAAGGGTGAACCTTGCTCTGCTGCTGCCTGGGCTGTACCTGTCCTGTGTTTGAGGGAAGTGTGCATCACTGCTGGCTATGAAGAACCTGTTCTGTGTAAGAGTGAAGCTTGCTCTACTTCTGTCTGGGCTATACTTGTTCTGTGTGTGAGGGAAGCGTCCTTACTGTTGGCTATGATGAACTCGTTCTGTGTAAGAGTGAAGCTTGCTCTGCTGCTGCCTGGACTGTGTTGTGTGTGCGGGATGTGTGTATTACTGCTGGCTATGATGAACTCGTTCTGTGTAAGAGTGAAGCTTGCTCTCCTGCTGTATGGGCTGTACCTGTTCCTTGTGCGAGGGAAGTGTGCGTTAATGCTGGCTATGATTAAACTCTTCTGTGTAAGAGTATAGCTTGCCCTGCTGATGTCCGTGCTGTATGTATTCTGTGGATATAAAGGAAGCTTGCTTTGCTGCCAAAGCTGTATCTGATGTAAATGTGTATGAAGCATGCTCTACTTCTGTGCCAGTGCTGTACATGTTGTGTATGGTATCCGTCATATTTACGAATACACATTTTCGAAACACCATTATGTAGAAAAAAGTTTGCCAAAATTGTTTTTTTCGAATGTATTTTTTTCATTTTATATGTTTTCTTTTGTTTGGTGAGTAAAAATCAAATGTTAAAAAAAAAATCTGGGGTTTGGGGGGAACCCCCCATTTTAAACATAAAATAAAATAAAAAACATTCAATAGAAAACATTTCAGCAAAATTGCGTCAACATAATGTCATTCGAAAATATGCCATTCGAAAATATCACTATAAACCGTTGTGTATATTTGTGACGATAGCTTTCTCTGCTGCATTGCAGTACCTGATCGCCTTCTTAGGGATGCTTGCTCTGCTGTCATTGCTATACCTTATCTGTGTGTGTGTGTGTGTGTGTGAGAGAGAGGGAAGTTTGCTGTGCTGCCAGTTGTATGGAAGGCGTGGGGCCTCATTGCGAGTCCGGCGGCCTGGGTAGACCGCCGGCTCGGGAAGTCAGGCTCCGGCAAATTGTTAGTCCAGCCCTATGGGACTCTATAGGAGTGAGGACACTGGAGCACCTGCACCGTTAGCAATGATGCCGGTGCTCCCGTGAAGAGTCTGCCTATGGTGGCCGCTGTGAACGGCAGGTTCAGACCTGTCGGGCACAGCGGCCATGGCAGGCAGACGCAGAGTTTGCCGATCTGGAAACAGGGGTGCCGGTGGGCTTACCGGCACCCTTGTTTCCGGACCGGAAAACTCCTAATGAGGCCTAGGATATCAAAGTAAGACAGACACAAGTGATCACAGTTCAAGGGTGTTTATTAAACTGTAAAATGGGCGAGATAAAGGCTTAATCTAACCCTAAATCTAAGATGGGAGAAAGCTACGACCATCCAATAAAAATAAAACATCAAATAAAAAGGGCCTATACTAAAAAAAAGAAACTATTACCAATCCTTACCACTATGCTACAACACAGTGTGGGATAATGTTCACCAGATAAGAAAGAAGTGTTCACAAAATGTTGTCAGGATCTTATGGGCGGGGTCTTCCTTCCTCATGTTTTTAGCACAGGACAATGTGAGACTCTGGGGTTCTCTTTGACATTCCTTTTCCTTGATATCAGGGCCTTCTGTGTCCATGTCTCTTCCATGCAAAGTGTCTTGATTCAGAGGGCCTGAAATGCCAAAAACAACAGCACAAAGGTTACTTCTGCTAATCTTCACATCGGGTGTTTTCCCTTCATTCTTGGATCCCCCTCAGCCGGGCTCAGATCCTTCTCTCCACAATAGCCTCCCTCAGACAGACTCAGACCAACCACTCACTGTCGACATCCCTCGGTCCGGGTCACTCTGGTCATTATAAGGTTCGGAGGAGCATTACTATTCATCTTAATTCACAGGCATCCCTCAGTCAGGTTCACATTTGCCCCAGTAACACTGTTCACTTCACCTCCACAACACGTCGAGACTTTCGACTGTATGAGGGGTTTGGCTTAACCCTCGTATGAACACTTTGACACCTCACACCGGCCTCCCCTAGCGCCTCTTGGTATTTGTAGTTCCACCAGCCTTAGTTCATTCTCTTTGTTCAGGAGAGGGGTACCAGCCAGGTCCTTGGAATGAGCACTCACGTGGCGCTGGACCACTCTACCTCTGGTACAAAAGACTGCGGTCTATGTATCCCCTTTTCTTCCCTTGCCACTGCAACCTTGAGCCCAACACAGTCCGGTCTGCTAACAGCGTCCTCTGACTCACTGGCTGTGCTGAACTCTCCCTCTCTCCTGCTCCTGGAGTCAAGGACGGTACTCCAGTGGCAAGCGCTTCTCCCCACCCTAGCTATCAGCACGGGAAGGCCCTGTGTACCGTTGACATCCATCACACTCTTTGCCAGCAGCGATTCCCGGTTTTACGTTTCCTTTATCAGAGGCTTTGTGGGTCTGGGTTGCAAAGGGCAAGGGTGATTTTCTCTGTGTCATCCTTGTAGGTCTCACCGCCTTTCTCCTCCGTTTGAACGGCTGGCCCGGAATAGCTGCTTCCTTGTGCGTTTGGCCTTGCTCAGAGTGTGCTCTTGTGCTCCACCTTTTATCTCTATGGGGAAGGGAAAGGGCAGCCAGGTGTGTGCAGTTATCAGCAATTGCCTGACTCTGCCTGACCCTTGTGTTGGGACATGTCAGGTAAATGGCTCTGGTGTTAGTCCATTGTCTTTCATGGTGTAAGAAAGTGATCATGTCGGAAAAGGAGGGGGTAGAGTTTCTAAATATCCTACAGGGTAGGATGAGGAAAAGGTGTCATAAGGAAGAGGGTAACACGTCTCACCCTTCAGTGTCTCACTTCCACTCCCCGAAGACCCCCATCCAAGTGATCCTCCTGCACTGATCCACCCCCAGGAACTGGATCCAATAGCGACGGCCATTTCTTGGCCACCTGGAGACAGATCCCTGGGGTCTAGTGGGCGAGACACATTCAGGTTTCTCACATAGTGCTGTACCTGATATGGGAGTGTGGGTGTGAGGGAAGCTTGCTCTGCTGCCAGCGCTGTATCTGATCTCAGTCTGTGGGATGCTTGCTTTGCTGTCATTGCTATGCCTGATCTCGTTGTGTGTGTGTGTGTGAGAGAGAGGTAGTCTTGTTATGCTGCCAGTGCTGTACCTGATTTCTGTATGTGTGAAAGAAGCTTGCTCGGCTGCCAGTGCTGTACCCAATCTCTGTGTTTGAGGGAAACGTGCTCTACAGCAAATGCTCTAACTGATCTGTGTGTGTGGTGCTTGTGTGTAGAAGGGATGCTTGCTCTGCTGCCGGTGCTGTACCAGTTCTGTGTCTGTCTGAGGGAAGCTTGCTCTGCTGCCAGTTCTGTTCTTGATCTGTGTGTCTGAGGGAAGCTTGCTCAGCTGCCAGTTCTGTTCCTGATCTGTGTGTCTGAGGGAAGCTTGCTCTGCTGCCAGTTCTGTTCTTGATCTGTGTGTCTGAGGGAAGCTTTCTCTGCTGCCAGTTATGTACTAGTTCTGTGTGTGTGTGTGTGTTTTTGTGGGAAGCCAGCTCTGCTGCTAGTGCTGTTCTTGATCTGTGTGTCTCAGGGAAGCTTGCTCTGCTGCCAGTTCTGTAGTAGTTCTGTGTGGGTGAGTTTGTGTGTGTGTGTGTGTATCTGAGGGAAGCTTGCTCTGTTGCCAGTTATGTACTTGTTCTGTGTGTATGTGTGTGTGTTTGTGGGAAGCCAGCTCTGCTGACCGTGCTGTTCGTGAGCTGTGTGTCTCAGGGTAGCTTGCTCTGCTGCCAGTGCTGTACTAGTTCTGCGTGTGTGTTTGTGGGAAGCTTGCTCTGCTGCCAGTGCTATACCCGATCACTGTGTGTGTGAGGGAAGCTTGTTCTGCTGCCAGTGCTGTACCTGATCTCTGTGAGCGTGAGGGACGCATGCTCTGCTGCCATTGTTATACATGGGGCCACATTACGAGTTTGCCGGTCCGGTAACAACGGTGCCGGTTAGCTACTGGCACCATTGTTTCCGGACCAGCAAACTACGAGTTCTGCAAGCGGGTGCCTTTGCGCCCGCCACCTGGCGGGCAGACTGGCAACCCGCGAGCAGACCTCGACGGATGCACCGGGACCATTCATGAATGGTGCCGATGCATCCAGCCTCCCCATTCCTATTGAGTCCAATGGGACTCAATGGGAATGGGGAGTACTAATTACCGGAACCCTGCAATGGGGATTTACCGGGTCCACTGGAGCTGTAATGCCAAGGTAAGTCCCCATAGCCGGGGGCTGGTAAATTCCAGACTCTGGTATTTACTGGCACGGCTATCGCCAGGGTCATAATGATTTGTTTGCGTGTGTTTGTGAGGGAAGCTTGCTTTGCTGACAGTGGTGCGCCAGTTCTGTTACTGTGGGAGGGTAGCTTGCTCTGCAGCCATTGCTGTACCTGAGGGAAGCTTGCTCTGCAGCCACTGCTGTAACTGATATGTTTGTGTCCAAGGGAAGCGTGCCCTGCAGCCAGTGCTGTTCCTGGTCTGTGTGTATCTGAGGGAAGCTTGCTCTGATTAGTTCTGTACTAGTTTTGTGTGTGTGTGTGTGGGGGGGGAAGCTTGCTCTGCTGCCAGTGCTGTACCGGATCTGTGTTTGTGTGAGGGACGCTTGCTCTACTGCCATTTTTATACCTAATCTGTTGGCGTGTGTTTGTGAGGGAAGCTTGCTTTGCTGACAGTGCTGTACCAGTTCTGTTACTGTGGGAGTTAAGCTTGCTCTGCAGCCATTGCTGTACCTGTGTGTGGGGGAAGCTTGCTCTGCAGCCATTGCTGTACCCGAGCTGTATGTGTGTGAGGATAGTTTGCCCTGCTGCTGCCAATTCTGTACCAGTTCTGTGTGTGTCTATGGGATGCATGTACTGCGGCCTTTGCTGGGCCCGGTCTGTGTGGGCATTTGTGGGGAGAGGGTGCTTGCTCTGCTGCCAGTGCTGTACCTGATCTGTCTGTCTGAGGGAAGCTTGCTCTGCTTAGTTCTGTACTAGCTCTGTGTGTGTGTGTGTGAGGGAAGCTTGCTCTGTTGCCAGTGCTGTACCGGATCTGTGTGTGTGTGTGTGTGTGTGTGCGCTTGCTCTGCTGTCAGTGCTGTACCTGATCTGTCGGTGCGTGTGTGTGTGTGAGGGAAGCTTGCTCTGCTGCCAGTGATGTATCTGATCTGTGTGTGTGTGTGTGTGAGTGAGGGAAGCTTGCTTTGCCGCCAGTGTTGTACCTGATCTGTGTGTGTGTGTGTGTGTGTGTGTGTGTGTGTATGTATGTGAGGGAAGATTGTTCTGCTGCCACTGCTGTACCTGATCTGCGTCTGTGTGTGTGTGAGGAAAGCGTGCTCTGCTGCCAGTGCTGTACCTGATCTGTGTGTGTGTGAGGGAAGCTTGCTCTACTGCCACTGCTGTACTTGATCTATATACGTGTGAGGGAAGCTTGTTCTGCAGCCATTGTTATACCTGATCTGTGTGTCTGAGGGAAGCTTGTTCTGCTGCCAGTGCTGTACCTGATCTGTGTGTGTGTATGTGAGCGAAGCTTGCTCTGCTGCCAGTGCTGTACCTGATATGTGTCTGTGTGTGTGTGATGGAAGCTTGTTCTACTGCCAGTGCTGTACCTGATCTGTGTGTGTGTGTGTATGTGAGGGAAGCTTGTTCTGCTGCCAGTGCTGTACCTGATCTGTGTGTGTGTGTGTGTGTGTATGTGAGGGAAGCCTGCTCTGCTGCCAGTGCTGTACCTGATCTGTGTCTGTGTGTGTGTGAGGGAAGCTTGTTCTGCTGCCAGTGCTGTATCTGATCTGTGTGTGTGTGTGTATGTGAGGGAAGCTTGCTCTTCTGCCAGTGCTGTACCTGATCTGTGTGTGTGTGTGTGTGTGTGTGTGAGAGAGAGAGAGAGAGAGTGTGTGTGTATGTGAGGGAAGCTTGCTCTGCTGCCTGTGCTGTACTTGATCTATGCACGTGTGAGGGAAGCTTGTTCTGCAGCCATTGTTATACCTGATCTGTGTGTCTGAGGGAAGCTTGCTCTGCTGCCAGTGCTGTACTTGATCTATGTACGTGTAAGGGAAGCTTGCTCTGCTGCCAGTGTTATACATGATCTGTGTGTGTGTGTGTGTGTGTGTGTGAGGGAAGCTTGTTCTGCCAGTGCTGTACCTGATCTGTGTGTGTGTGAGGGAAGCTTGTTCTGCCAGTGCTGTACCTGATCTGTGTGTGTGTGTGTGTGTGTGTGTGTGTGTGTGAGAGAGAGAGTGTGTGTGTATGTGAGGGAAGCTTGCTCTGCTGCCAGTGTTATACCTGATCTGTGTGTCTGAGGGAAGCTTGCTCTGCTGCCAGTGCTGTACTAGTTCTGTGTGTGTGTGTGTGTGAGGGAAGCTTGCTCTGCTGCCAGTGCTGTACTTGATCTATGTACGTGTGAGGGAAGCTTGTTCTGCAGCCATTGTTATACCTGATCTGTGTGTCTGAGGGAAGCTTGCTCTGCTGCCAGTGCTGTACTTGATCTATGTACGTGTAAGGGAAGCTTGCTCTGCTGCCAGTGTTATACATGATCTGTGTGTGTGTGTGTGTGTGTGTGTGAGGGAAGCTTGTTCTGCCAGTGCTGTACCTGATCTGTGTGTGTGTGTGTGTATGTGAGGGAAGCTTGTTCTGCCAGTGCTGTACCTGATCTGTGTGTGTGTGTGTGTGTGTGTGTGTGTGTGTGTGTGTGTGTGTGTGTGTGTGTGTGTGTGTGTGTGTGAGAGAGAGAGAGTGTGTGTGTATGTGAGGGAAGCTTGCTCTGCTGCCAGTGTTATACCTGATCTGTGTGTCTGAGGGAAGCTTGCTCTGCTGCCAGTGCTGTACTAGTTCTGTGTGTGTGTGTGTGTGTGTGTGAGGGAAGCTTGCTCTGCTGCCAGTGCTGTACTTGATCTATGTACTTGTAAGGGAAGCTTGCTCTGCTGCCAGTGTTATACATGATCTCTGTGTGTGTGTGTGTGTGTGTGTGTGTGTGTGTGAGGGAAGCTTGTTCTGCCAGTGCTGTACCTGATCTGTGTGTGTGTGTGTGTGTGTGTGTGTGAGGGAAGCTTGTTCTGCCAGTGCTGTACCTGATCTGTGTGTGTGTGTGTGTGTGTGTGTGTGTGTGTGTGTGTGTGTGAGAGAGAGTGTGTGTGTATGTGAGGGAAGCTTGCTCTGCTGCCAGTGTTATACCTGATCTGTGTGTCTGAGGGAAGCTTGCTCTGCTGCCAGTGCTGTACTAGTTCTGTGTGTGTGTGTGTGCGTGTGTGTGAGGGAAGCTTGCTCTGCTGCCAGTGCTGTACTTGATCTATGTACGTGTGAGGGAAGCTTGTTCTGCAGCCATTGTTATACCTGATCTGTGTGTCTGAGGGAAGCTTGCTCTGCTGCCAGTGCTGTACTTGATCTATGTACGTGTAAGGGAAGCTTGCTCTGCTGCCAGTGTTATACATGATCTGTTTGTGTGTGTGTGTGTGTGTGTGTGTGTGTGTGTGTGAGGGAAGCTTGTTCTGCCAGTGCTGTACCTGATCTGTGTGTGTGTGTGTGTGTGTGTGAGAGGGAAGCTTGTTCTGCCAGTGCTGTACCTGATCTGTGTGTGTGTTTGTGTGTGTGTGTGTGTGTGAGAGAGAGAGAGTGTGTGTGTATGTGAGGGAAGCTTGCTCTGCTGCCAGTGTTATACCTGATCTGTGTGTCTGAGGGAAGCTTGCTCTGCTGCCAGTGCTGTACTAGTTCTGTGTGTGTGTGTATGTGTGTGTGAGGGAAGCTTGCTCTGCTGCCAGTGCTGTACTTGATCTATGTACGTGTGAGGGAAGCTTGCTCTGCTGCCAGTGTTATACCTGATCTGTGTGTCTGAGGGAAGCTTGCTCTGCTGCCAGTGCTGTACTAGTTCTGTGTGTGTGTGTGTGTGTGTGTGTGAGGGAAGCTTGTTCTGCTGCCAGTGCTGTACCTGATCTGTGTGTGTGTGTGAGAGAGTGTGTGTGTGTATGTGAGGGAGGCCTGCACTGCTGCTAGTGTTGTACATGATCTGTGTGTGTGTGTGTTTGTGTGTGTGTGAGGGAAGCTCGTTCTGCCAGTGCTGTACCTGATCTGTGTGTGTGTGTGTGTGTGTGTATGTGAGGGAAGCTTGTTCTGCAGCCATTGTAATACCTGATCTGTGTGTCTGAGGGAAGCTTGCTCTTCTGCCAGTGCTGTACTAGTTCTGTGTGTGTGTGTGTATGTGAGGGAAGCTTGTTCTGCTGCCAGTGCTGTGCCTGATCTGTGTGTGTGTGTGTGTGTGTGTGTGTGTGAGGGAAGCTTGTTCTGCCAGTGCTGCACCTGATCTGTGTGTGTGTGAGAGAGAGTGTGTGTGTGTATGTGAGGGAGGCTTGCACTGCTGCTAGTGTTGTACATGATCTGTGTGTGTGTGTGTGTGTGTGTGTGTGTGTGTATGTGAGGGAAGCTTATTCTGCAGCCATTGTAATACCTGATCTGTGTGTCTGAGGGAAGCTTGCTCTTCTGCCAGTGCTGTACTAGTTCTGTGTGTGTGTGTGTGTGTGTGTGTGTATGTGAGGGAAGCTTGTTCTGCTGCCAGTGCTGTGCCTGATCTGTGTGTGTGAGAGAGTGTGTGTATGTGTATGTGAGGGAGGCTTGCTCTGCTGTTAGTGTTATGCATGATCTGTGTATGTGTGTGTGTGATGTAAGCTTGTTCTGCCAGTGCTGTACCTGATCTGTGTGTGTGTGTGTTTATGTGAGGGAAGCTTGTTCTGCAGCCATTGTTATACCTGATATGTGGGTCTGAGGGAAGCTTGCTCTGCTGCCAGTGCTGCACCAGTTCTGTGTGTGTGAAGCTTGCCCGCCGCCCCCTCTCCCCCACCTCTCTCTGCCTTCCTATTGATCGCTGTCTGCTCGGCCCAGGGCCCGCTAATCGTCTTTGACATCTGAGAACGAAATTGAAAAGCGTGCGATGGGCGCAGGTTTTCCCTGTTTGCGCCGTAGTGCCGTGGGCGGAGGGAAGCTCGCGCCTGCTGGATGGATGCAGCAGTGATTGGCAGGCCAGTCGAGTGCTGGCACCGACTGCCAGCATGACAGGTGTGTGATTAACTCTCCGGCACTGTGTCATCTGGACACGAGCCGAGTGCAAATGACGCGTGAGTGGACAATCGTGATGGTAATTTGCATCTAAAACTGGGCTGGAGGCAGCAGCCTCAATCGCCATTGCTTGCCTCTGGAAGCGTACCCTGCTTACAGGCTGTGTCCTGCATCTAGACCGCTGCTTGACTCTGGAAGCGTATCCTGCTCCCAGTCTGTATCCTACATCTAGACTGCTGCTTGCCTCTGGAAGCGTACCCTGCTTACAGGCTGTGTCCTACATCTAGACTGCTGCTTGCCTCTGGAAGCGTATCCTGCTTACAGACTGTGTCCTGCCTAAGGACAGCTGCTTGCCTCTGGAAGCATACCCTGCTCCCAGTCTGTATCCTACTTCTAGACCGCTGACTGCCTCTGGAAGTGTACCCTGCTTTCAGGCTGTGTCCTGCCTAAGGACAGCTGCTTGCCTCTGGAAGCGTATCCTGCTCCCAGTCTGTATCCTACTTCTAGACCGCTGCTTGCTTCTGGAAGTGTACCCTGTTTACAGGCTGTGTCCTGCCTAAGGACAGCTGCTTGCCTCTGGAAGCGTACCCTGCTCCCAGTCTGCATCCTTCTTCTAGACCGCTGCTTGCCTCTGGAAGCGTACCCTGCTTTCAGGCTGTGTCCTGCCTAAGGACAGCTGCTTGCCTCTGGAAGCGTATCCTGCATTCCGGCTGTGTCCTGCCTAAGGACAGTTGCTTGCCTCTGGAAGTGTACCCTGCTCCCAGTCTGTATCCTGCTTCTAGACCGCTGCTTTCATCTAGAAGCGTATCCTGCTCCCAGTCTGTATCCTTCTTCTAGACCGCTGCTTTCCTCTGGAAGCGTATCCTGCTCCCAGTCTGTATCCTACTTCTAGAAGGCTGCTTGCCTCTGGAAGCATACCCTGCTTACAGGCTGTGTCCTGCCTAAGGACAGCTGCTTGCCTCTGGAAGCGTACCCTGCTTACAGGCTGTGTCTTACTTCTAGACCGCTGCTTGCCTCTGGAAGCGTACCCTGCTTTCAGGCTGTGTCCTGCCTAAGGACAGCTGCTTGCCTCTGGAAGCGTATCCTGCTTTCAGGCTGTGTCTTACTTCTAGACCGCTGCTTGCCTCTGGAAGCGTACCCTGCTTTCAGGCTGTGTCCTGCCTAAGGACAGCTGCTTGCCTCTGGAAGCGTATCCTGCTCCCAGTCTGTATCCTACTTCTAGACCGCTGCTTGCCTCTGGAAGCGTACCCTGCTTTCAGGCTGTGTCCTACTTCTAGACCGCTGCTTGCCTCTGGAAGCGTACCCTGCTTTCAGGCTCTGTCCTGCCTAAGGACAGCTGCTTGCCTCTGGAAGCGTATCCTGCTCCCAGTCTGTATCCTACTTCTAGACCGCTGCTTGCCTCTGGAAGTGTATCCTGCTCCCAGTCTGTATCCTACTTCTAGACTGCTGCTTGCCTCTGGAAGCATACCCTGCTTCCCGTCTGTATCCTACTTCTAGACCGCTGCTTGACTCTGGAAGCATACCCTGCTTCCAGTCTGTATCCTACTTCTAGACCACTGCTTGCCTCTGGAAGCGTACCCTGCTCCCAGTCTGTATCCTACTCTAGACCGCTGCTTTACTATGGAAGCATACCCTGCTTCCAGTCTGTATCCTACTTCTAGACCGCTGCTTGCCTTTGGAAGCGTACCCTGCTTACAGGCTGTGTGCTGCCTAAGGACAGCTGCTTGCCTCTGGAAGCGAATCCTGCTCCCAGTCTGTATCCTGCTTCTAGACCGCTGCTTTCCTCTGGAAGCGTACCCTGTTTAGAGGCTGTGTCCTGCCTAAGGACAGCTGCTTTCCTCTGGAAGCGTATCCTGCTCCCAGCGTACCCAGGTTTCAGGCTGCGTCCTACCTCTAGACCGCTGCTTGCCTCTGGAAGCGTACCCTGCTTTCAGGCTGTGTCCTGCCTAAGGACAGCTGCTTACCTCTGGAAGCATATCCTGCTCCCAGTCTGTGTCCTACTTCTATAAGGCTGCTTGCCTCCGGAAGGGTACCCAGATTTCAGGCTGCGTCCTACTTCTAGACCGATGCTTGCTTCTGGAAGCGTACCCTGCTTAAAGGCTGTGTCCTGCCTAAGGACAGCTGCTTGCCCCTGGAAGCGTATCCTGCTCCCAGTCTGTATCCTACTTCTGCACCACTCCTTGCATGTGGAAGCATACCCTGCTTCCAGTCTGTATCCTACTTCTAGACCGCTGCTTGCCTTTGGAAGCGTACCCTGCTTCCAGTCTGTATCCTACTTCTAGACCGCTACTTGCCTCTGGAAACATACCCTGCGTACAGGCTGTGTCCTGCCTAAGGACAGCTGCTTGCCTCTGGAAGAGTATCCTGCTCCCAGTCTGTATCCTGCTTCTAGACTGCTGCTTTCCTCTGGAAGCGTACCCTGTTTACAGGCTGTGTCCTGCCTAAGGACAGCTGCTTGCCTCTGGAAGCGTATCCTGCTCCCAGCGTACCCAGGTTTCAGGCACCGTCCTACTTCTAGATCGCTGCTTGCCTCTGGAAGTGTACCCTGCTTACAGGCTGTGTCCTGCCTAAGGACAGCTGCTTGCCTCTGGAAGCATATCCTGCTCCCAGTCTGTGTCCTACTTCTAGAAGGCTGCTTGCCTCTGGAAGTATACCCAGCTTTCAGGCTGCGTCCTACTTCTAGACTGCTGCTTGCCTCTGGAAGTGTACCCTGCTTACAGGCTGTGTCCTGCCTAAGGACAACTGCTTGCCTCTGGAAGCATATCCTGCTTATAGGATGTGTCCTGCCTAAGGACAGCTGCTTGCCTCTGGAAGCGTATCCTGCTCCCAGTCGGTATCCTGCTTCTAGACCGCTGCTTTCCTTTGGAAGCATACCCTGCTTACAGTCTGTATCCTACTTCCAGACCGCTGCTTGCCTCTGGAAGCGTACCCTGCTTACAGGCTGTGTGCTGCCTAAGGACAGCTGCTTGCCTCTGGAAGCGTATCCTGCTCCCAGTCTGTATCCTGCTTCTAGACCACTGCTTTCCTCTGGAAGCGTACCCTGCTTACAGGCTGTCCTGCCTAAGGACAGCTGCATTCCTCTGGAAGTGTATCCTGCTCCCAGCGTACCCAGCTTTCAGGCTGCGTCCTACTTCTAGACCGCTGCTTGCCTCTGGAAGCATACCCAGCTTTCAGGCTGCGTCTTACTTCTATACCGCTGCTTGCCTCGGGAAGCGTACCCTGCTTTCAGGCTGTGTCCTACTTAAAGACTGCTGCTTGCCTCTGGAAGCGTACCCTGCTTTCAGGCTGTATCCTACTTAAAAACTGCTGCTTGCCTCTGGAAGCGCACCATGCTTCCAGTCTATGTCGTACTTCGCGACCGCTGCTTGCATGTGGAATCAGACCCTGCTTTCAGGCTGTGTCCTACTTAAAAACTGCTGCTTGACTCCGGAAGTGCACCCTGCTTCCAGTCTGTGTCCTACTACGAGACTGATGCTTGCGTCTGGAATAGTACCCTGTTTTCAGCATGTGTCCTGCTTCTAGACCGCTGCTTGCCTCTGTTAGCGTACCCTGCTTTCAGGCTGTGTCCTAGACCACTGCTTGACTTTGCAAGCATACCCTGCTTCCAGTCGGTGTCCTACTTAAAGACTGCTGCTTGCCTCTGGAAGAGTACCCTACTTTCAGGCTGTGTCCTACTTAAAGACCGCTGTTTTCCTCTGGTTGCGTACTCTGTTTTCAGGCTGTGTCCTACTTAAAGACCGCTTTTCCTCTGTTAGTGTAGCCTGCTTTCAGGCTGTGTCTTACTCCTAGATCGCTGCTTGCCTTTGGAAGCGTACCCTGCTTCCAGTCGTTGTCCTACTTGAAGACTGCTGCTTGCCTCTGGAAGTGTACCCTGCTTCCAGTCTGTGTTCTACTTCTAGACCGCTGCTTGCCTTTGGAAGCGTACCCTGCTTTCAGGCTGTATCCTGCTACTAGATCGCTGCTTGCCTCTGGAAGCGTACCCTGCTTCCAGTCTGTGTCCTGCTTCTAGACCGCTGTTTGCCCCTGGAAGTGTACCCTTCTTTCAGGCAGTGTCCTGCTTAAAGACTGCTGCTTGCCTGTGGAAGTGAACACTGATTCCATTCTGTGCCCTGCTTTAAGACTGCTGCTTGCCTCTGGAAGCGTACCCTGCTTCCAGTCTGTGTCCTGCTTAAAGACTGCTGCTTGACTCTGGAAGCATACCCTGCTTCCATTCTGTGTCCTGCTTCTAGAATGCTGTTTGCCTCTGGAAAGGTACCCTGCCTTAGGGCTGTCTCCTGCTTCTGGGCCTGCTGCATGCCTCTGGGAGCCTACCCTGCCATTGGGCTGTGTCCTGCTTCTAGACCGCTGCTTGCCTCTGGAAGCATACCCTGCTTCCAGTCTGTGTCCTGCTTCTAGACTGCTGTTTGCCTCTGTAAACGTACCCTGCTTTCAGGGTGTGTCCTGCTTCTGAACCTCCTGCATGCCTCTGGGAGCCTGTCCTGCCTTTGGGCTGTGTCCTGCCTCTAGGGCTGCTGCTTGCCTCTGGAAGCGTACCCTGCTTTCAGGCTGTGTCCTGCTTCTAGATCACTGCTTTCCTCTGGAAGCAAACCCTGCTTCCATTCTGTGTCTTGCTTTAAGACTGCTACTTGCCTCTGGAAGCGTACCCTGCCTTCAGTCTGTGTCCTGCTTCTAGACCGTTGTTTGCCTCTGGAAGCATACCCTGCTTCCTGTCTGTGTACTTCTTCTAGACCGCTGGTTGCCTATGGAAGCGTACCCTGCTTGCAGTCTGTGTCCTAGTTAAAGACTGCTTTGGCATCTGGAAGAGTACCCTGCTTTCAGGCTGTTTCCTGCTTCTAGACCGCTGCTTGCCTCGGTAGCCTTTCCCTGATTTCTGGCTGTTTCCTTCTTCTAGACCGCTGTTGGCCTCTGGAAGCGTACCCTGCTTTCCGGCGGCATCCTACTTCTAGACAGTTGCTTTAATCAGGAAGCGTACCCCACTTGCAGGCTGTGTCCTACTTCTAGACCGCTGCTTGCCCCTGTAAGCATACCCGGCTTCCAGGCAGTGTCCTTCTTCTAGGGCCACTGCTTACCTTGGAAAGCATACCCTGCTTTCAGGATGTGTCCTGCTTCTACACTGCTACTTGCCTCTGGAAGCGTACCATGCTTCCATGTTGGGTCCTGCTTCTAGGGCCACTGTTTACCTTGGGAAGTGTGCCATACTTCCAGGCCTTGTCCTGTTTCTAGTGTCGCTGCTTGCCTCTGGAAGCATACCTTACTTCTGGGTAGTGTCCTGCTTCTAGGGCCGCTGCTTGCCTCTGAAAGTGTATGCTGCTTTCAGCTGTGGCCTGCTTCTCAGACCACTGTTTAGCTCTGGAAGGGTACGTTGCTTCTGTGCTGTGTCCTGTTTCTAGGGCTGCTGATTGTGTCTGATAGCATACCCTGTTCTGGGCTTTGCTTCTGGAGTTGCAGTCTCTTTCTGGAACCTACCCTGCTTTAGGGCTGTCCTCTTTTTCTGGAGTCAAGTCCTTCTTCCAGGTCTGCTGCCTGATTCAAGAGGCAAGCACCACTTCCAAGCCTCTACCCTGTTTCCAGGTCATGCCCCGCTTCTAGAGCAAAGGGCTGTTGGCAAGGCCTAACCCTGCTTTCGAGTATACTGCCTGATTCTACTGGCAAGGCCTGCTTCTGGAGCTATACCCTGCATCTGGGATTGTATCCTAATTCTATGGCCTGTGTCCAGCTTTCAGGGCATTACAATGCCCCTAGGGGTGTTTCCTGCTAACAAGTCCATGCCTGGCTTCCAGAGCCAAGGTCTGCTTCTGGAGTGCTCTGTGAGTTTGGAGCCACTGCCCGTGCCCATCTTTCGGGCCTGTAGCTCGATTCTGGAAATGTGGCCTACTCTACCTCCTTCTTCCAGAGACAAGGCAAGCTTATAGGTCCATGCCTCCACCTGAGGGCCATGCTTCTGTTACTGCACACTCACGCACTCGCCGGTTTCTCCACTGTTTACTCTACAGAGCAAGGTAAAATTCCATTTCTTGGGCACCCTGGACGAGTCACAACACTCAGCCACACCAAAGACCAAGCTCCAGTCTTAGCCTCAAGGTATGCAGTCAAGCAACACTTCGGTGGACACCAGACACAGGCAAAGCTTCCCACTCGCACACATACACCTCCATACACCAGACTAATACATGAAGCACAACATCTCTGCCATCAGAACGCAGCTACACCCTACGACAAAACATCTGGACTAGTTGCACACATAACGAGTCTCTTGCACTTGTGCACTCTCCTGACCAGCTCTCAGCACCCATCCACATGCCTGACCATCATGGGTAGCTCCCCGGGACATGGCCAGTCCCCCTAACTCCCTATATAGGCCTAATGCTCAATGCATAACATTCCTTCTGAGAAATCTCATACATTGGACTCCAGGCCCCCGTAGGCGTTCACCACACAAGCGCATTGAGGCCATACTAATGGGACAAAGGCGCTGGCCCTGCTTGCTTGACCGGTCCTTGCTTCCATGACCGGTCCTTGCTTCCATGACCGGTCTGTCGGGGGGAAATTCTGCCGGGGTCGGCCGGGCCGTCCGTAGACCTCCGGGCAGGGAGGCCCCAACTCCTCCCGTATATCCCAAAAGAGATGTATGAGACACACGCAAGAAGCAAGGTGACTCTGCTGTTTATTAGACAAACGGCAGGGATGGGTCAAGGATCGTACGCGTCCGTCCTGACACACACACAATCGTGGGGCTCGCAGGCTCTTTTTACCTTAGTATGACGCGCTACTTGCGTCACCTCAGAAAGTTTAGCAAAAAACCTATTTCCACTCTGGATTGGTTATTCGAGTGGTAGGGTTAGTATAGCATACATATAGAGAATGGTGTTAGTGGTTGAGGGTTAGTCAGGTGGTATACTTGGGCTGTCCCTTCAATTTGATACATGAAAATTGTTACATGAAGACCTCTGAGGATTGGTCAATGTTAATGGTGTCAGTGATAAGAGCCCCATGTTCTGATTGGTCCGCTCGCGAGCCTCCCAGTCTGAGACTATCGCTGTTCCCAGCGCGCGGTGCACCTGTCATTTGCAACAATGTTTTACTATGGGTAGGTGTAAACAATGTGAGGATTTATTCATATGTGGGGAGGTCGACTACTCCCACTGCTGCAGATGTCCAATGAGTCTTTTAATTGTATCTGCCTGTGTCTTGAAACGTGGGATTCAGGCGTATCCTTCCTTCTGGGCTTGGCATCCTGCCAGGGTTGGCTTTGTCACGTGAGGTGGGACCGTGTTTGAGGCAAAATTCAGCCCAATTAATATTGTTTTTCCCACTGTGTGTCTGGTTTATCTTGCAGGTGCGACGTTGGCGTCGGCTTGCAGCGTGCGAGATTGCAACATCGTGCCCTTGGCGGTGTGCTTTCGCCGGGCTCATTCTGCAGGGTCAGCAACCAAGCTCTTGCTCATTCAATGTTCATGGAAGCTTTTGCTTGCGGCCTACTTGGGCCTGGTGCATAGGTGGAACCGTTTGATGCAGAGCGCTTTAGGTTACGGTATCATATTGTCCATCCTCAGTATCGTGTCTCCGTTATATTCTTCATTATGGTACATGGTTCTTAGAAGAAGCGTGAGCAAGCCTTTTTAGATAAGTTCATTATGCGTCTTGCGTTTCTGCATCTTGAAAGCCTATGTGGAAAATAATAAAGATGCACGTCCGTGGGTATGTCTGTCGCCTACGTCATAGCACTGAGTATGTTCTTTGTGTGGATTGGTGTGGGAGTGTCCGGTGTGCATGTTTGCACAGGTGTGCTGACCGTTGGCTAGGTCGTCATGGCATCTCTAACGACGTGTAGGTTTAGTCGAGTTGATCCATGTCGCAGGCGTCGGCATGGACAGGGCGGGCTGCTGGGCAGGTAGGTGGGCACATCCGTATGTTCCTGTACCAGGGTATTTGGTCGTCTGGTAGATAGGCAAACTCCTCTCGTGGCGGGTGTCTAGGCCGTGATCCTCTAGGCCAAGCGCGAGAGGGGAAGGGCGGGAGCCTGTTCTTCCATTCTCCCACTTCAGTCCCCCCTCTGGTCGACTTGTTGACCACAATCAAATCCTTTTCGTTATCTCCTCTTACTCTCCATATTTTAGTTATTCCTCCCAAATGTCCATAGTGGTTAACATGGTCTTCAAATGACCAATACATATATGCACAGGTTCCTCCAGGAGTGCAGTATACCCATTTCCCTATGTAGCTCCTTGGGTTTCTTGGGTTCTCGAGCTTCACAGATGGTGGGTCCAGGTGGTTGGTGATGATCTGGTTGTGCAACTTCTCTCTCTCCTTTATGATTGTGCCTGTGTGTTTGCCGTCATCTGTTGGCATCAAGAGGTGCATACCAACCATTTCGATCATCTCGTCTGTGGTGCGTGCCTTCCGGGCCTTCCAAAATCTTATTATGATCAGTGTAGCTCCAGCCAAAATAGTACATCCAACTATAATCTTCAGACCATCTGACAGACAAGATGGCATCCATGACCATAATATTGAAAACCAGCTCTCGTCCTTTTTCACACCTTTACTTTCATCCATCATTTTTGAGTGCATCTGGGCCAATTGTAAAACTGCTTCTGTCAGTGTACCATGGTCAGCATCGTTGGCAGGGGTGAATGTGCAGCATGATTGTCCTATCTTAGCGCAAACTCCTCCTTCCATTGCTGTGAGGAGGTCCAGTACATATCTGTTCTGTAGTGCCACCATCCTCACAGCTCGCAGTTCCTCGTTTATTGCGTTGAATCCATTCACTGTAGAGTTAATTGTCATCATTAGTTCCCATCTAGTTATCTGGAGCCATTTTGCGTTTGCGTAAGCCTGTAGTCCCGGATGTATTATTGAGGAGAAGAACATTGCTGCTCTGCTAAATAGTCTGTGTTCTGGCGGAATTGAAGTGAGTGCTGTTTCCGATCTTCCCCACAGGTAATTTCCTGTCAGAGGTTCTCCTTGTCTTTTCTTCCTATTCAGGACAGTGTTGTTGCCGTTGTTCCTGTTCTCTGGCCCCTTCTGAAGCTCTGCAGATCTCTTCTTCCTCTTGTTTCCTTCATCCATTTTGGGGAAATTCGCCATATTCACATGTTTCTGGGGCACCACTAGTGATGGTACATTAACGTGCACCATTGAGCATATACCATTCCACAGAGGGGGCAGTGTGTGGTATGCCTTTTCTCCACAGGCCCAGTAATGGTCCATTACTACTGCTGTTCCTGCTCCCCCCTCAGGTAACTCCATCACGCTTTCACAGTTGGTGTTGTATCCTACGTCCACTTCTCCTTTATGTTGGTAGCATACCTTAGGCGCAGTTAGCGGCAGTATTGTTATGGGGGCTTCATCCTTCTCCATCCACGTGAGCATGGGTACGTACTTGACCCAAGTCATCCAACATCTATGGTTGTGTCCATCAATAGTTGAAATATTTTCTCTTGTTACCATGTTGCTGCCAACCACTCCTATGTCCCATTTGTTGTTCATGTACACCTTCCCTGTTATTATCATCAGTGGTCTTTCCCAAAATCCGTTTTTACCAGGAACTTCAGTGGCGTACCAATCACATGGTAGGTACTGTAGTGTAACTTTCTTTGTTTCTCCTTTTTCAGGGCCACGTGTTATGTATCTGAATGCTTCAGCATGTAAACTGCTCTTGTGGTAACTCAAATAAGTCTTGAGGAAGTTGTTTTCATATGGATATGTATCTCGTGTTTTCCACACCAGTTGCAACACTGTCCCTTGAAATCTTCCTTTCGTCTGGAACAGTGCCAGTTATATTATACATCGTGCTATTTTTTCATCTATCTCCGTGGCAACAAATGTTCGAGAAGCGCTCATGGCGTATGGGATTAATGAGCAAACGTAGCAGCTGTCTTCTGTTGTCTGCTTACCTATGTGGGTCACGTGTTGGTACCATATGTTGTTTGAGATGTGTGCTGAATCTTGTATGTAGTTGTCAATACCTTTATTATCTGAGTATGTGCTGCGTTTAACTCTATTTTCCTTGTGTGGGATTTTACTAGTACCACCTGACGTAACACCTGTTGCAGCTGAGGGTGGGGGTGTATTAGGTTTGGGTACAGCAATAATATTGATAGCATAGCTGTACTGCCATACAGAGGCAGCCAAGAACCCGGTGATCATTAAAATCCCTATCAATTTTATTACAGATGCTAATTTCACCGGCATTTTGCTCTTACCTTGCTGCAGTACGGCAGCTTATTCTTGCGACGTTACAGTTGCCCGCCTGAAAATTCTTAATATGCTTGTTATTAGTGTTAGTTGTCGTTTTTAAGCTCTCCCTATCAAGTAGTCATTCGGTGCCCAGGCGAAGAGCTGTTCCCACGCCAATCTAAGCGATCTATCTTTTAGGGCAGGCAAGTATGGTTGGAGGTGGGGCATTGAATGTTCTATGGCCAAGAGGAATGCTGTGTAGTAGACACGTACCCTCCTTCTTTTCAGATACGTTGGCCTTTTTATTTCATATACAAATTGGTGTGACAATTCTTCCAGGTAATTATCGTCTGAGGGTACCATCTACTCCTGGGCAGTGAATTGGTTAGTTATCTACTTTCTTAGTAGTACAATAATACGCTGTACCTGCATGTGCGAGAGAAAAGAAAGAGAACATTCAGGTGTTTACATGTGTATATGTGCAAGACAATGTCCTTCAGTTCAGTTATTACTACAGTGGGTAGGGGGTCAATGGGCAGAGGGTTTGGGGCTCAACTGGCGGAAGTCTCTTTACTCTTTGATCGTGTAACCATGGGGTGGGCGGTATGGGGATCACCCCTTTCTTTTCTAGTGGTTGTCTCTGGGGAATCTGAGGAGTGGCAGGGTATGGGGACACTTAGGCCGTTAGTTGTGGTAGAAGTCTCTTCCTCCGTTGGTGACTCTGTTGTTGTTCTTCCAGTGGCCCTGTCGGTGGCGCTGGGGCGGGTCTGGAGTTTGTAGATCTTTACGTCGTGTAGGTGGTTCCAGGCACGTTTGTCCTGTAGCTTTACTGCTCTCGTTGATACCTCCTCTACCAGATGGGGGCCAGTGAAGCGTGGGCTGTTCCACTTTCTGTTGAAATTGCGAAGTAGTACGTGGTCACCTTTAGCAACTTTGCACAGTCTTTCCTTTTCCAATTCTTTATCCGCGTCTTCTTGTTGACTGCTGTTAGACCCGCCCCGCGTGCGCTCGAGCTGTTGAGACACAAACACTACACTAGTAATCAAAGAAGACACATATTGGTACATTTCATCGCCAAGGACATTTGCAGTACTCTCGTGGTCGGTAAATGCTCTTGATGTTGGCGTTAGGGGAAGGCGCATTTGACGTCCGGTAACCACCTCGTGAGGGGTGAGGTGGTGGTCGGAACCTGATCTATTCCTTAGCTCAAATAGGGCTAGTGGAAGGCAATACAACCAACTCTTCTTTGTTGTTTGCTGTATTTTTGCAATTGCCTCCTTTAATAGGCCATTCAGGCATTCACATATACTGTTGGCCTGTGGGTGGTATGCACATGCAAATTTATGCTTGATGTTCAGTAAGGATGTGATGTGCTGGAACATTTCGTTTGCGAAATGTGGGCCATTATCTGACCGCAATACCTCGCACACTCCCCACCTGGGGACGACCTCCCTCACTAGGAATTTAGCTGCTCTGAATGCATCTGGGTGTGAACAGGGCCCTGCTTCAATCCACCTCGAGAATGGGCATACTACTACAATCATATACCTATTTCCTTGACATACGTTGATCATATCAACATAGTCAATATGGAGATGTCGGAAGGGTCCCTCTGGCCGGGGTATAGTACCTCTTATCACCTTCAGAGTGTGACCGGCCGTAAACTGTTGACATGTGAGACAATTGCTGATAAAATTTGACACATGAGAATTTAACTCGGGGCAGAACCAGTCTTCCCTAATTCGTGCTGCAATTACTTCCTTTCCTGTGTGGGCTGGGTGGTGTAGTTGGCTCAGGGCGGTGTTCAATAGTGCCAGTGGTATTACAATCTTCCCAGTGTCACCCTGGCGCCATAGTGCGTCAGTTGGTGACATTGTGCATCCTCTTTTTACCCATATTTCCTTTTCTGCCATTGGTGCAGCCGCTTGTAGCTCCATTATCTGTGTGGCTGGGAGATGGGTGTACCCTTCTCTTATCAACATCTCCTTAGCCATTCCCCTCCCTCTCCCTCTCTCTGACTCTAGGGGGTTCCATATCTCACCAAAATATGCAGCATACTTCGCATGTGCGTCTGCTGCTGCATTCCCTTTTGAAATGTGGTCTTCACCACAAAGCTAATTCTTGGGGGTCATTTATTGCTTCAATTAGTTCAGCCAATAGGAGGGCATGTTGCACTGGAGTGCCATCAGCTCTCCTAAACCCTCTTCTTCTCCATTTCGACAGCCCTGAGTGGACAGTGGACGTAACATATGCGCTGTCGGAATATATGGTCACTCGTTTGTCAAAGCTTTCCTTCAACGCCAAGATTAGTGCAATTAATTCTGCTGCTTGGGCGGAATAATGCTGTGGTAGTTGTACACAATTCATTGCCACACACACTGGTACCTCCATCATTTTTACCACTGCTGCCCCAGTCCTCCTTATACCATCCCTTTGGTCGATAGTTGATGACCCATCAATGAACAGGAGCTCACCTTCCTCTAGTGCGGTCTCTTCAATCTTTCTAGTACATGAGTACATTTCAGTTATTTGCGTACAATCGTGGGCATAATCTCCTTCCTCAATTACTTCTGCTAGGAACCTTGCAGGGTTGACCGTGCTACATCTAACAATTGATAGTTCAGCTCTGGATAAGATGATCTCATAACCTGATGCCCTTTGCGTGGTTAGGGTGGACTTAGGTTTATTCAATATTGCAAATAGTGCATGTTCCACAAACAGTGTGGTTGGGCACCCCATGGTGATTGCTGATGCTTTCTCTACCGCAAAAGCAGCTGCGGCGAGACCTTGTTCGCAAGGGAAATGACCTAACATCACAGGATCTAAGTGGCCGCTGTAAAATGCTACTGGTTTGTAGCCCATGCTTGTTTTTTGAGCCAACACTGCTTTCATTACTGCTGAGTTGCAATGTGAAAATATAAAGAATTGTCGCTCATAGTCTGGGGTTGCCAGTACCGGAGCAGTTGATATTGCATCTTTCAGTTCATCAAAAGCCTCTTTCATCTCCATTGTCCACCCCAACTTTTTCTCCCCTTTATTAGCTTCCTTTAACGCCTCAAGCAGGGGTCCTATGTATGAGCTGTAATCAAATACCCATGCTCTACAGTAGTTGCACAGACCCAGGAACTGCTGCAGTTCCCTCACTGTTTGTGGCACTGGCGTTGTTGAAATGGCCTGTGCTCTTTGTGGTGCAATCTTTCTTCCATGTTGGGATATGAGCTGACCAATGTAAAGTACCTGTTCTTGACAGTACTGTAACTTTTCCATGTCTACCTTGTACCCTTTTTCAGCCAAAACTGTCAGCATCTTTAATGAGTCCTCCCTGCATGTTCTTTCGTTTGTACTGCAAATTATTATGTCGTCGACATACTGTAACACTGTGCTTTCCACTTCAATGTTACCCAAATCCATCTGTATTACTCTGTTGAAAATTGAGGGTGATTCGCAGTACCCTTGTGGCAATCTGGTGTATTTCCACTTTGTGTTTCTGTAAGTGAAGCTTGTGAGATCTTGTGAGTCTGGGTGCAATGGTATTGAGAAAAAAGCATTTTTAAGGTCGATCACTGTAAATCGTGATGCTTCTGCTGGAATGCCACACAATATTGTGGCCGGGTTTGCGGCTATGGGGTATTCTGCTTCTACTATGTTGTTCAAGGGCCTGAGATCCTGTATGAAGCGCCAAGACCCACCTCTAGCCTTACGCACTGGGTATACAGCCGTGTTACATGGTGATTCTGAGGGGACCAATATGCCATTATCTATAAGGGCCGTTATGGTTTCATATATGCCCTCATCTGCCTCTTTTGATAGTGGGTACTGTTTCACTCTGGGGAGTATTGCACCTTTTTTCAATTTTATCCTTACTCCCCCTATACTTTTTATGCACCCCACGTCATAGGGGCTAGTAGTCCATAATGACGTGGGTACTTTTTTCATATCCTCCTCAAAGAAGGGAACTGGGGTGGATGTGGGTGCCTCAAGTGCCATTGCAATTTTTTGTGCTACTTGTTTGTACGCCACTCTTAGCCATATTTCCACACTCATCATAAACACCATTTCACCTTCCTCCTTTTCTTCTGAGAACAGCTCCTCATCTGACACCTGGGTGAGTCTACATCCTTCTGCTAGTGCTATCACTGCCCTCCATGCTCTTCCTTCTCGGTCTTGGGCATGTACAGCAATGTAATCAGCTGTTGCTATAATGCTCTCAATGTCCACTGGAATCACCTTTCCTTCTGGTTCATTGACTGGTGTTTCTGGTCTGAACAAATAGGCTGCTGGCCTCCTCCAGATCTTTCCCTCTATCCCTTGCATCCATGCAAATGCCATGTCTGTCCCGTACTGGAAGAGTTCGCCATCTACTGGCTCAGCCCTAATCGCTGTCTGTCCGGAATATGCTTGCATAATCTGTCGTGCTGTGAGCATGTTAATTCCTGGAGTAGAGCAAATTATGCCGTCCTCCGTAAAGGAGATCGTCATATTCAACCTGTTCATTATGTCTCTCCCCAGTATATTTACTGGTGAGGCACTATAATATAAAAGTGGGACTGACATGTCATAATCTCCTATAGATAAGGGAATGTTATCAGTAAAAGGATCCAACCCTCTAGCCCCAGAGAATCCTTGGGTGTTCATGGCTTCGCCCGACATCTTAAATTTACCTTCCCTTATGCAAGACCGGCTCGCCCCGGTGTCAACAAGGAACGATAATTTTTTGTCACCTATCGTTACCTCTATGCGTGGTTCCTCCGCACTATTAGGTGTTACCGACAGGATGGGACACACCAAGGCCGTCTGTGGGCTGTCCTATTGAGGGTACAACGATTGACCATTTCCTATGTAAGGGTTGTGTCCCAGGACCGTCACCCTACCCAGTTGTGTTTGTTGTGCTTGGGGTTGTTGTGTTATCGCTACCTGTTGTTGTGGCAGTGAATATGTCTGTGGCTGTTGTTGTGTTATTAGTTGTTGCTGTTCATTTCCCTGTTGCAACGTCTGCTGATGCTGTATGCCCTGCTGTTCTTGTGTGGGCCTTGGTTGTCCCTGTTCACTCCATGATGGTGTTCCTGGTCTTACTCTACACGTGCGTGACATGTGCCCTACTAATCCACAACTCCAACACACCGGTGTTCCCACTCTGCCATGGAAAGCTTCCTGTGTTGTCCTGGTATACTGGTTGCCCGGTGGGGTAGGAATTTCTAAGTCCTCCCACCTGCTGTTGTGTGTTATATCCGTATCCTCTCCCTCTCATAATTCCTCCTCTTCCCCTGTTGTAATTATAATACCCAGCTCCTGGCATTGAGTATCCTCCTCCCATGTTGGTCGTGTATGGTTGAAGTGGTGGCACCTGTTGTGTTATAGTCTGTGAGGCTGGTATTTGGGAGGGATCTAGTGCAGCCACTACTTGTGTGGGGCTTTGGGTCATTGTTGTAGGTGTAGTTATTAGTGCCCCTTACATTGTGTATTTAGTAAGTTTTTTCTGTACTAGTTTAGCCTCTTCAGTTTTCCTGTCCTCTTCCTTTTGTTTCATTTTTTCTTGCCATGTCCTACAATGATGTACTATTGTCAGTTGTATTTCGGGCCATGGTTTTGCTTCCATTCCCACTACTTTCTTCAGTTGTTTCTGAACTCCTTCTGGGAGCCCTTGTACTAGTATATGATAAAATATTGCTGGTGTTTTGTCCCATTGTTCTCTAGTTTCCATGCGCCACTTCTCTTGGATTTCCTTGATATAATCAACAGGATCTTCGTTCTCACGCATCTTGCGTGAGGTAATTGCTCCTATGTCTGATGTGTCTGGGTACTGTACCCTCAGTGCCTGCCATAGTGCATGTCTGCAGTTTGCGAATGGTGCCCCATCGTGCGATGTGTTTGTTATTGTGACCCCGGGGAATCCCGCTCTCTTCCAAATGTCATCCGCTCTATCCCCTAATATCAATATTAGAAGGCCCTTTACATCTCCCACTGCCAGTTTCTGTCCTGCGGTGTGTTTTTCCATTTCATATATCCATTTACCCGCACCTCCACTTAATGATGGGAGCCTGCACTTTATATTTTCTTTGTCTGTATGCTTCCAAGGGACGTATTGTGGTCTAACCCCTCCCCTCTCCAGAAGTGGCATTAAGTTGTGTCTCGTTTTACCCCTTGGGTTCCATAAAATCGAGTCCTCACACCCCTCCTCTTCTTCCCTCTCTCCTACATCGTCAATTTCGTTCGTAACTCTTTCTTCTCCATCTTTTCCCCTTCTTCCATCATTTCCTGTATTTAATGTGGGCATGTGCATTCGTCCTTCCTGCCTGCGTCTAGGGAGGTCTCTAAGCCGACCTGCATAGGGTGTCAGTTCGTTTGTGAAGGGCGCAAGTTTAACTGTACGTAATGAGCGTGAGGTGGTTGAGCATGTAGGGTGGGATGGGAGAGGGTGTGATGGTGACGGTGTGGCTTCATGTGTCTGTCTTTCCGCTATTCCTTGCTCTTCCTCCTCACTTCTCTCCAGTTCATCCTTTCTCCTACAGATCCATGGTGAGTCTGTATTGGTCCGGGTGGTGTATAGTTTATCTAGGCTTTCCCTTTCACTGTTTCTTCCTTCCTTCTCCACTCCTTCTTCTTCCTCACTACAAAAGTCATTCATAAACGGCAACCCCCCACTCTGTCTTTTTTCCCTTGATTGTTACTGTTTTTAAGTCTATTAGGTCCGGTTCTCCCTTTTCTCCTTTACCAACCGCTCCCCTTTGCGCTGATGTTGTTGCTACTTCTGCGTCTCTATATACATACCCCCTTACTTCACTCTCCCTTCTCCTATCTTCTCTTTCCCCTTCATTTCTCTCCTCCATCTCTCTACCAATTTCCTCCCTTTTCCTTTTTAATTCCTCCATTACTTCACTACTCACCTTTTCCAATATCCTTTCATCCTCTTTCTTCCTTTCCCATTTCACCCTCTCCCTTTCTAATATGCTCTCTATCACCCTCCCTTCTTCGTATTTCTTAGTCGTTTCTGATAGTAATCTCTTCTTCCACATTGCCATTTCTTTTTCTTTCTCTTCTTCTTCCCTTTTCCTCTCTCGTAGCACTGCTCTTGATACCCTTTCTGCTGATGCTTTTACCCTTTCAGCTTCTCTCCTTTGCTCCTCAGTTTGTTCCCTTATTTTTTCCAATTCGTTCTTACCTTCTTTCCTTTTCCTCGCTCTCTCTCTTTCCTCCCTCTCGAGCTGTTTGATCAGTTCATTCTGCTCATCCCTTAACTCTGCTAGTCGTTCCTCCAAAATCTCTTCCTTTTGTCGTAACAGCTCTTCCCCTCTCATTCCACTCTCCCTGGTATTATCCTCGTCTATTTTCCTTACTATCTCCTTCTCTTCTCCTGTTAATGAACCTCGTAATTTTAATAGTATCTGCGCAGCTACCCATTCATCATGTCCTATATCCACAGTTTGTTCTTCTCCAGTCCTCCCCTCCCCTGCTGGCATCTTCCTATGAGCCACATATGGTGGCGGGCTGTATGCCGGGTTCGAGTACCCCTCAGCTGCCCTTAACTGTCCTCTTTCTATTTCTCCTAATTCTCTTAAAGGGTACAACCCCCCTCCCTCTGTTTTCACTACCTTTGCTAGGGGTATATCGTTGCTCTGTTCCTTTTTTATTTCATTTTCTTTTGAGTTATTATTCTTTTCTCCTCCCTCTTGTCCGTTCCCCGTGTTCTTTGGGTCTTCAATCCCCTTTTCCCCATTCTCTCCTTCCTCCTTAATCTCTTTTTCTTCCGGTATTTCCCCCACAGTGAACATTCCATTTGGTCCTGGTCGGGACCCTTGGAACATCCTCCATAAGTTAAACACCTCCACGTGGTTTGTCAACTTCTTCCCTTTGTATGTATTATGCAGATGGTTTAATAGTGAATGTTGGGTATATGGATCGAAGCTACCATTAGGCGGCCATGGTGTTATCATTTTGTTGTCCGTCCCCTGTGTCCATTCTATGCTATACTTGATCAGTTTCTCCCTATGGGGTGACAGTGTTGTACATATGTGTTGTAGTGGGGTAGTGAGGGTGTTCCCCCACCCTCCCGATCCTGTCCCGTGTGACATAGTAGCGCTCCACTCGTTACCCTTCCCCTATTTGGTAGCGGTTATCTCACTAGCAGTTTATAATATACAGCCTTATATCTTTACCTGGCCCTGTAAGTTTGGGGACTTGCGATAGTCCACTAAGGAAAAATTAGTAAAATATAGTATTTACATTTGTATATTTTCGTCTTTCTTTCTTCCTTTACACAACACCCTTACGGCCCCCTGCGGCCAAGGCGCACGTAGCCCCCTGCGGCTGCGTGCCCATTGTGACGTTCTTATACTGCCGTCCTATTTTCATTTGCTCCTCCTCCCTCTTCTACACCTGCCGTTGCCGGCGTTCTCCGCGCGCAGGCACGTCCCCCGTTTCGCCTTTCCCCGATCAACTCATTACCGTTTATCTCCGTTTCCACTCCCTTACCACAGTTCTCTTCCCCACCACTCAAAAATAAAGATGCCTGGTTCTCGAGATGTCCTATGTAAGCCCTGCTGGTGACGTCACCGATCTATTTGAACTACTGGTAAGTTCTTCATATATTCTTTAAGTCCAAAATACACTTGCACCCCACAGCTGTCTTCCTGTCACTCCTGGAACAAGGTAATCAATAATATAATCGGACTGCGCACACTGCGTCGCCTCGCGTGTGATACGCCCCTCGACAGGAGGGCTTAACCAGCCAATTATCTTCCATATTGGGCAACTAGCTAGCTACCGCCTACAGGGAAACGTCATCTACCTATCGAGTTTCTTGCTCGAACAATAGGGATCCTCATCTACTCATTGATCAATAAATGCCAAATCGTAGGAAACCACACACACACACCCTTACACGTAGTCGCGACCTAGGCCAATCAGTGTCTACGAGCAGTCGTTAGGCTACCATTCATTTCATTGCCTACACTAAATTGTCAAACCTTCGCCGCGCACCTGTGCAACACCTCCCACCTCCCGTATTTAATTCCTCCCCCCTCCCTCACAATTTCACATTGCTTGTTGTGCGTGGCATGCTCACCAAGTTCTCTTGATGCGGGGCCGCTCGACTGCGTGCACCCCTCCAAGCGGCTCGCCACCTCCCCTCGTCTGGACCACGTCTGGACACTCACCAACCGCGGGCGGGATACTTCTCAACCGGCTCCCGAAGGCCAATATCGGGATTGCGCTGTCCGGTCTTCTCGAAGTTCCGCGATGGTCCTGTAGTCCTCAGAAGGGGGCAACGGCAGAGGGGGCCGCGCCGCCGGGCCTCCTCGCAACGGGAGTACCTGGAAAAAAATAAAAATGAAAAAGCAGATCTTAAACAGATCTCAGCAGTGCCTCCAACTTGTCGGGGGGAAATTCTGCCGGGGTCGGCCGGGCCGTCCGTAGACCTCCGGGCAGGGAGGCCCCAACTCCTCCCGTATATCCCAAAAGAGATAGAGTATGAGACACACGCAAGAAGCAAGGTGACTCTGCTGTTTATTAGACAAACGGCAGGGATGGGTCAAGGATTGTACGCGTCCGTCCTGACACACACACAATCGTGGGGCTCGCAGGCCCTTTTTACCTTAGTATGACGCGCTACTTGCGTCACCTCAGAAAGTTTAGCAAAAAACCTATTTCCACTCTGGATTGGTTACTCGAGTGGTAGGGTTAGTATAGCATACATATAGAGAACGGTGTTAGTACATATAGAGAACGGTGTTAGTGGTTGAGGGTTAGTCAGGTGGTATACTTGGGCTGTCCCTTCAATTTGATACATGAAAATTGTTACATGAAGACCTCTGAGGATTGGTCAATGTTAATGGCGTCAGTGATAAGAGCCCCATGTTCTGATTGGTCCGCTCGCGAGCCTCCCAGTCTGAGACTATCGCTGTTCCCAGCTCGCGGTGCACCTGTCATTTGCAACAATGTTTTACTATGGGTAGGTGTAAACAATGTGAGGATTTATTCATATGTGGGGAGGTCGACTACTCCCACTGCTGCAGATGTCCAATGAGTCTTTTAATTGTATCTGCCTGTGTCTTGAAACGTGGGATTCAGGCGTATCCTTCCTTCTGGGCTTGGCATCCTGTCAGAGTTGGCTTTGTCACGTGAGGTGGGACCGTGTTTGAGGCAAAATTCAGCCCAATTAATATTGTTTTTCCCACTGTGTGTCTGGTTTATCTTGCAGGTGCGACCTTGGCGTCGGCTTGCAGCGTGCGAGATTGCAACATCGTGCCCTTGCCGGTGTGCTTTCGCCGGGCTCATTCTGCAGGGTCAGCAACCAAGCTCTTGCTCATTCAAAGTTCATGGAAGCTTTTGCTTGCGGCCTACTTGGGCCTGGTGCATAGGTGGAACCGTTTGATGCAGAGCGCTTTAGGTTACGGTATCATATTGCTCTATCCTCAGTATCGTGTCTCCGTTATATTCTTCATTATGGTACATGGTTCTTAGAAGAAGCGTGAGCAAGCCTTTTTAGATAAGTTCATTATGCGTCTTGCGTTTTTGCATCTTGAAAGCCTATGTGGAAAATAATAAAGATGCACATCCGTGGGTATGTCTGTCGCCTACGTCATAGCACTGAGTATGTTCTTCGTGTGGATTGGTGTGGGAGTGTCCGGTGTGCATGTTTGCACAGGTGTGCTGACCGTTGGCTAGGTCGTCATGGCATCTCTAACGACGTGTAGGTTTAGTCGAGTTGATCCATGTCGCAGGCGTCGGCATGGACAGGGCGGGCTGCTGGGCAGGTAGGTGGGCACATCCGTATGTTCCTGTACCAGGGTATTTGGTCGTCTGGTAGATAGACAAACTCCTCTCGTGGCGGGTGTCTAGGCCGTGATCCTCTAGGCCAAGCGCGAGAGGGGAAGGGCGGGAGCCTGTTCTTCCATTCTCCCACTTCAGGTCCCTGCATACATGACTGGTCCGGGCCTCCATGACCGGTCCCAGCCTCCATGGCCAGTTCCTGCGTCCTTGACTGACTGCTTTCATGACTGGGCTCTGCATCTATGACCGAGACCTGCCTCTCTGACCAGAGCCCCCCTTCCAGGTCAGGAACCCTGTATCTCTGACCGGACATTGCTTCCATGATCATGCCTGTATAAATATTATCCGCCGGTCGCGGCACCAAAGTATCTCCCAGCCTGGCTTGCTTTCATCCCAGCTTTCGGAATAGACCTATGGCCTTGCAAGCTCAACACACTCACGCATTACCTCCCCAGAATTCCCTTGCCTGATACCACACATGTCCTGGGGGGCAAAGAGCTTGTGACGTCCCTTGCGGAGATCTGATGTTGGTGGGAATATTCCAAAGGGAACATGGGGGGGGGGAGGAGGAGAGGGAGGAGGAGGAGCTTAAGAGTCAGAGTCATGGTGAGGCAAGACTGGCTTTCTGACTTTTCTGTACCTGCTCACTGCTGCCCCTTAGTGGTATCTCTAGTGAACTATCAGTAGCTGGGTCTCTCCTATTAAGGGGGACCCTGTTGTTCTCCTAAAGGGGTTCAGGGAGTGTATGATGCGAAACATGTAGTCTGGCCACCTATGTATTTTAGCAACCACACGATCAGTGAGGGAGAACTTCTGGTGGCCAGGGGCGCACTGCCCTTTGCCCTAAAGAAGCCGAAAGGTAAAACACGTGTTGGCATACATGCAATACATCATCACCCTTCATGTCATGCCCTTGTCGCTCTGCTCATCATGAATAAAAATACCCAAAACTGATGCCTCTTGGGTAATGCCTGACCTGGAGGATCCACCAAAGCTGCCCCAGTGTTGTCTCAAGCGTCAGAGGAACCAGGCCCCCATGAGGCCGTTTATCCTCAATTTTACTCAGCTACCTCCCATAGTATTATTATTATTATTATTAATATTATTATTAGGGTATTTATTGAGCACAGACCTGGCTTCGGAAGATAACGATGCTCTATACAAGTCATAGGGAGAAATATGGTTGATGGAAGCAGGTCTCAATTTATCAATACTAGAGATCAGGGATACAATAACAGGGAAAGGGGAGTGGGGTAGTCTGATCTAGAAGCAACCAGGGGGAGGAAACAGGTGGGAATGGAACACCTACTCTCAGGTAGGGTGGGGAGTGGAGGGGATGTGGACCTTGTGTTGAGGAGGGCTCGGCAGTGGCGGGATGTAGTTGCCTTTTTTAGATTCCTAGTGTTTTCATTATAAGGAACTTGTGTACGATGATGTCATGCCGCTGTTTGTGTATCCCTGCAGTGTTTTATTGTGCTTCAGTACCTGGCTGCACAGTGTTTATGGATAAATAAGCCTGACTGTTCGGTCTCGCTACCCAGTGTGGAACAATGGTTCTTCAATGCCCTTGTTTGACATGACACTGAGGTTGGACTTGCTTGTCCTCAGTGTAGGAACTGACCATCTGGATTAGGAACGCATGGGCAGTCTCTTTTTGCCACAGGTCCGTAGAAGTCATACAGAAACCAAGTTGGAGGTAAAGCAACCTTATAATGCAGGGGAGGCAGATCATGTTTCCTTTGGCATTTCATTTCTGATGTGTTCTCTCTCTTTTATCTGATCGAAGGGAGATGGGCACCATAAGCCAACATCTCTCACTGGAATTGCCAACGTGAAATCTCTTAACAGTTCCCGGCCGCCATTTTGAAGCCAGGCGGGGTTCCCCATCTTATTGGAGGCAGATGGCCTGGACCAGGCGGCCATTGCACTCTTCCCACGCCGAGGTAGAGGGCCTGCTGCTCCAGACGCATGCTTAGGTCCACAGATGGCTGATTGGGGAAGTGCGAGCGCCAAGCAAAGGCACTCCAAGTCAGCCAGTGTGGAGCGCGGGGGTGACCTTCCATGGGGAGAAGGGGGTGCGAGGAGGGAGGTGTGCGTCTATAGAGCAGGATTTAGGGGACAGACCCTGGGAGAGCTTAGCGCGCATCGATTCACCGCGTAAAGGACTTGGGGACGGGGGTACAATATGATGTGCCCGGGCACGTGGCCATTGCATGAAGGCCATGGGGCACATGACACACAGAGAAATGAAGGGCAGCCGTGAATTCCCTGGGTAATGCCAAGGCCCGACCATTGGCCCTCATCTGACCTCTAGCCTGGGGCACGGGGCAAAGCCCCCAGCTCTCCGCCGTTGTCTTTGGTTTTCTGCTAGATGTTCTGGCCCGAGCAGGTCAAGCTTCCGAGGACGTGGTTTCGATTCACCGTGGAGATCAGGTGATCCACCATGGAGATCAGGAGCAGCAAATGTTGTTGTGTTCCAATGGATCCCTCTGCCTGATCTCAAGATGATCTGGAATGGATTCTGGCGTACGCTGCAGTGTCTCGGGAGATGGACGGAATGGCTGCCTCTCCAGTCTCTTGAGTTGCTGTGATACTCAACCTTGGGCAATGGGGCTACTCCAGTGTAAGATAGTGATGTAGCTGTGGAACCTGGAGGACATCCTTGTGAAGCTAGAGGGCGTTTTGGATTGGTCTACGGGGGTGTGGGGGGGTCAATATTATTCTAATGGATGACCTCTTCGGGTCCTCTGTCTCCTCCAGTTTTCCGGTCTTTGCAGAGTTCTTTTGGGGTAAAGGGAAGAACCTCATATTTTCACGCTCACCCTGAAAGAGTTTTTGTTTCTCTGTGTTTGGATCGGTCCCCAAAGGCCTGTGGGTTCATGCGCTGGAATTAAGGGTCTCTAGCTGGGGGGGGGGTGGGGGGATGACTGGGTAGGTTGGTTGATATGTGCCATTATCCCTGGAAGCCCTTTGCAGGTTTGCAGGGTCCATCAGTGTGTAAGGGGTGGAATGCTAAAATACAACATCTCTGACTGAAGACCCATTGTAGGGATTTGTTGGGGTGCACTGGGTGGTACTGCACCCAGAGGCTTCGCTGCAGTTTCACTCCCTTTGTCAGTTATGGGGGCAGATCCTTTTTTAGTGGGGAACCCTAGACTCGGGGTGCAATGCACCTTGGGTGACTGTTCTGGCGGGACGGGGCTTTATCAGGGTGGCACAAGATTAGTTTAATTTGTTAGGAAATAAATGGGTACAGTTGCTCGCGGGGTCTTTTGGAGTCTGGTTCTGAGAGTTAAACATCCGTGTCGAAGAGCCCACCAGACATCGTGCGAGGCCTAGCGCCCCGAATGTACCCAATTCACGCCTCCATTAAAACCCCACCACTCTTATTACCTGGTATAAATATAGACTACTCGTCTAGGGTATCCATTGTTTGCATTTAACCACATTGCGTAGGGTAGCCTCACCTTGATTTTAGCCCATTTGGGTTAGTCACTCATATCTCACACATATCGCAAACCTAATTTGCGGCGTATAGCAATTTTCTGCTTTTGCCCAGTTGTTAGGTAGCCATATTCTGCATTTAGTGATTGCAAGGACTAGTCACACACCTCACTTTGAATTGTCAAAATTAGCCACGAGCAACATTTAGATAGAATTCTGAAGATGAGCCATGCGTCACATTTAGATAGAATTGTGAAGATTAGCCATGCGTCACATTTAGATTTGAGAAGTTTAGCCATGTGTCATATTTAGATAGAATTGTGAAGATGAGCTATGCAGCGCATTTAGATGGATTGTGAAGTTTAGACATGCAGCAAATTTAGAGAGGATTGTGAAGATTAGCCACACGTCACACTTAGATTTGTGAGGTCTAGCCATGCATCCCATTTTGATAGAATTGTGAAGAGTAGCCACGCGTCACACTTAGATTGTGAAGATTAGCCATGCAGTACATTTAGATGAAGTTGTGAATATTAGCCATGCTGCAAATTTAGATAAAAATGTGAAGATTAGCCATGCGTCACACTTAGATAGATTTTGAAATCAACCATGTGTGTCACTAAATAGAATTGTGAAGATTGGCTACACGTCACACTTAGATTGGTGAAGATTAGCCACACGTCACATTTAGATAGAATTGTGAAGATTAGCCACACATCACACTTTGATTTGTGAAGATTAGCCACACGTCACATTTAGATAGAATTGTGAAGATTAGCCACACATCACACTTAGATTTGTGAAGATTAGCCACACGTCACATTTGGATAGAATTGTGAAGATTAGCCACGCATCACACTTAGATTTGTGAAGTTTAGCCATGCATCACATTTAGATGGAATTGTGAATATTCGCCATGCTGCAAATTTAGATAAAAATGTGAAGATTAGCCATGCGTCACACTTAGATAGATTGTGAAATCAACCATGTGTATCACTAAATAGAATTGTGAAGAGTAGTCATGGATCACATTAGATAGAATTGTGTAGAGTAGTCATGCAGCACATTAGATAGAATTGTGTGGAGTAGTCATGCAGCACATTAGATAGAATTGTGTGGAGTAGTCATGCATCACATTAGATAGAATTGTGTGGAGTAGTCATGCATCACATTAGATAGAATTGTGTGGAGTAGTCATGCATCACATTAGATAGAATTGTGTGGAGTAGTCATGCATCACATTAGATAGAATTGTGTGGAGTAGTCATGCATCACATTAGATAGAATTGTGTGGAGTAGTCATGCATCACATTAGATAGAATTGTGTGGAGTAGTCATGCATCACATTAGATAGAATTGTGAAGAGTAGTCATGCATCACATTAGATAGAATTGTGTGGAGTAGTCATGCATCACATTAGATAGAATTGTGAAGAGTAGTCATGCATCACATTAGATAGAATTGTGTGGAGTAGTCATGCATCACATTAGATAGAATTGTGTGGAGTAGTCATGCATCACATTAGATAGAATTGTGTGGAGTAGTCATGCATCACATTAGATAGAATTGTTTGGAGTAGTCATGCATCACATTAGATAGAATTGTGTGGAGTAGTCATGCATCACATTAGATAGAATTGTGTGGAGTAGTCATGCATCACATTAGATAGAATTGTGAAGAGTAGTCATGCATCACATTAGATAGAATTGTGTAGAGTAGTCATGCATCACATTAGATAGAATTGTGTAGAGTAGTCATGCATCACATTAGATAGAATTGTGTGGAGTAATCATGCATCACATTAGATAGAATTGTGTGGAGTAGTCATGCAGCACATTAGATAGAATTGTGTGGAGTAGTCATGCATCACATTAAATAGAATTGTGTGGAGTAGTCATGCATCACATTAGATAGAATTGTGTGGAGTAGTCATGCATCACATTAGATAGAATTGTGTGGAGTAGTCATGCATCACATTAGATAGAATTGTGTGGAGTAGTCATGCATCACATTAGATAGAATTGTGTGGAGTAGTCATGCATCACATTAGATAGAATTGTGTGGAGTAGTCATGCATCACATTAGATAGAATTGTGTAGAGTAGTCATGCATCACATTAGATAGAATTGTGTGGAGTAGTCATGCATCACATTAGATAGAATTGTGTGGAGTAGTCATGCATCACATTAGATAGAATTGTGTGGAGTAGCCATGCATCACATTAGATAGAATTGTGTAGAGTAGTCATGCATCACATTAGATAGAATTGTGTAGATCAGCCACATAGAAAAATTAGGGAGTGGCCTATGTGCTAACCACCTTGCTCCTGCTTCCTGCAACACACCACCCAAATACTATACACACACCCACTTGGGTAGCCAACCCATGCACAAACACACAACCAACACTATTAACAAACGCTTACAACAAACAACATTGGACCTTACCCGTGCGGATACAACAAGCCAGTGCGCACAACCTTAAATACCGGCCAATCTACACATAAAACACACACACTCCAACATAACAAACAGTCACATAGAAAACAACACAGGCATTGGACCTTACCTGTATGGATTCAACAAGCCAGTGCACGCAACAAACCATCTGCAAGCCAACACACACAGATGCCAGTTTCTCCTGGTTCTGGACCTATCCTATACCTCACTAACCAATCCTGTCCTCTTTCTTGCAGAGCCACGTGAGCGCCTGAGACTGCCCCTGGGTGCTAGTGGTGTGCGGTATAAATCAGCATAACATAACATAACTCTAAGGAGCCTGTGGCCATAAAGAGTCAGCCCGTCCAGTATGGCGTCGTTTATTGCGTATGGGTAGCTGTGCTCCCCATGCCCTTAGGGCCCATTTCTTTTGCCACCATTTATTTCTTTTTCCAAAGGTCTTTCTCTTTCACTCTTCTCTTTTCCCTCCCACTCTTCTTACATTTTTTTTGTTTTTAACACTGGGCCTTTTACCAGTTTATTTCTCCCCTATCCTTATTGTTTTTTCTCTCTAATTTTACATTTGTTTCAGGTCTTTTCATTCTACGTTCATTCTCCCTTTGTCTTTCTCTTTTCGGGCTGTTTCTATTTTCTGCATTTGGTCTCCTCTTTCAGAGCTTTTCTCCAGTTATGTTCTTTATTTAATCAATTTCTCTATCTTTGCTGCTGCTTTTTTCTTTTGGCATTACCCCCTTTTTCACTCAACTCTTTTCTTTCGACTAGCCTTTTTATATTTTATAATATCCCCAATGCGGAACCAGAAGATAACATATGTCGAGCCTTATTAAGAGTATGGCCTTGTGGTGAAAAAGTGGCAGTAATGGAATGACTACGAGTATGGCGCGAAAGTGAAGGCAATATTCCCATTCCAAGAGGCACACATGTGGAAAACCGTGCTCACTTTTAATAATTCTTAATCTGCATTTATTTGGGCTTCATTAAATGGTGCATTCTGGGGCACTCCGATTGCACTAGTTCGAAAAACTCCTGCAAGAATGGGTATGGGACAAATAGCACCAATGAGTATTCCTGGCTATTTTAAGAATATGGATTAAGAGTACGGCTGTGTGGTAAAAAAGTGGCAGTGTATGCTCTATCTCTCCAAAGGAGTCCTATGGACTATGGGAGTGGAGTCTGACTCCACCATTCTTAATCTTGCAGTTTTATACCACAGTAGCGAAAACAGTAAATGAGTATGGCGGTATTTCAGTGGGAAATAAAGCTAAACTAGTATCCAGGCACACTGTACGTTAATTTCTGTTGTTAATCTGTGTTTTCCCCATTCAGTGTTTTCACGAAATAACCCAGGTACACACTATCATTGTCGATTATCAGGGCTGTTATCGCATTGGTTGGGAGAAGCCCAGGTACACACTATCATTGTTGGATTATCAGGGCTGTTATCGCATTGGTTGGGAGAAACCCAGGTACACACTATTGTTTTTGGGTTATCAGGGCTGTTATCGCATTGGTTGGGAGAAGCCCAGGTACACACTATCGTTGTTGGGTTATCAGGGCTGTTATCGCTGTCACTGTTGGATTATCAGGGCTGTAATCGCATTGGTTGGGAGAAGCCCAGGTACACACTGTCACTGTTGGATTATCAGGGCTGTTATCGCATTGGTTGGGAGAAGCCCAGGTACACACTATCATTGTCGGATTATCAGGGTTGTTATCACATTGGTTGGGAGAAGCCCAGGTACACACTGTCATTGTCGGATTATCAGGGCTGTTATCGCATTGGTTGGGAGAAGCCCAGGTAGACACTGTCATTGTCGGATTATCAGGGCTGTTATCGCATTGGTTGGGAGAAGCCGAGGGACACACTATCGTTGTTGGATTATTAGGGCTGTTATCACATTGGTTGGGAGAAACCCAGGTACACACTATCATTGTCGGATTATCAGGGCTGTTATCGCATTGGTTGGGAGAAGCCCAGGTACACACTATCATTGTCGGATTATCAGGGCTGTTATCGCATTGTTTGGGAGAAGCCAAGGGACACGCTATTGTTGTTGGATCATCAGGGCTGTTATCACATTGTTTGGGAGAAGCCAAGGGACACGCTATTGTTGTTGGATCATCAGGGCTGTTATTACATGGGTTGGGTGAAGGTGTGGTACACACTATCATTGTTGGATTATCAGGAGTGTTATCCCATTGGTTGGGTGAAGGTGTGGGACACACTATCGTTGTTGGATTATGAGGGCTGTTATCAAATGGGTTGGGTGAAGGTGTTGTACACAATATCATTGTTGGATTCTCAGGACGGTATCACATTGGTTGGGTGAAGGTGTGGTACACACTATCATTGTTGGATTCTCAGGGCTGTTATCACATTGGTTGGGTGAAGGTGTGGTACACACTATCATTGTTGGATTATCAGGAGTGTTATCCCATTGGTTGGGTGAAGCCGAGGGACACACTATCGTTGTTGGATTATTAGGGCTGTTATCACATTGGTTGGGTGAAGGTGTTGTACACACTCCTCCACCCCGCCCACCAGGAACAGCAGACCGCCATGGGCCCATGTGCCCCCCAACCACCAGGACCAGCTGACCACTGTGGGCCCGTGTGCCCCCCAACCACCAGGACCAGCAGACCACTGTAGGCCTGTGTGCCCCCCAACCACTAGAACCAGCAGACCACTGTGGGCCCGTGTGCCCCCACCCACCTGGCCCATCAGGATCCGTGTGTGTGTGCCCCAATAGCACATCTTTTCCGGCCAGCACAGCAAAGCAGGTCCATACGCGCCGACATAAGCAAAATCAAAAAGTCAGTCGCGATGCGGCCTGAAAACGAGGCTTGGCATCCTCGGTGTTGCTAAGCAACGCGCGCCACCGTTAGTTCAAAATCTCCATTTTACTGGCCAATATCCGCCGGCAGGCAGAAGAGCCGGCCATCCAAAGGCCATATCAAGGCCAACACCCCTGTTTGCCCCTGTTCGCCGCTGGCCGACGTGAGACATCATTCGAACCTTGCTCTATGAACATGCTCCTATTAAGGCACCTACACAATGTAAGTACCGTAACAGCCTGTAACTCAATCCATTGTTTTTGCCCATTACCCACTCACCTATTATTGTATCCAGCTTCACGGTGTTGTGACTATACATTCTACTTGTGCTAGCGGATCCTTCACTCATGTAACTATATCCTAACTGCTTATTGCGTTAATTGTACCTCCCTTCTAACTACTTATAACAAATCCTCAGGTGGCCCCCTTCTGACTGTTGCACCAAGCATTATGCCGCCCACTATCTGATTGCTGAAACCAACCTCATGTTGCATAATTTTTGATTGTTGTTTTTAGCCTATGCTACCCACTATCTGATTGTTGCATTTATATGCTGTCCACTATCTGACTGCTGCATTTAGCCTATGCTGCCCACTATCTGATTGTTGCATTTAGCCTATGCTGCCCATTATCTGATTGTTGCATCTAGCCTATGCTGCCCATTATCTGACTGCTGCATTTAGCCTTATGTTGCTCACTATCTGATTGTTGCATTTAGCCTATGCTGCCCATTATCTGATTGTTGCATCTAGCCTATGCTGCCCATTATCTGACTGCTGCATTTAGCCTTATGTTGCTCACTATCTGATTGTTGCATTTAGCCTATGCTGCCTATTATCTGACTGCTGCATCTAGCCTATGCTGCCCATTATCTGACTGCTGCATTTAGCCTTATGTTGCCCACTATCTGATTGCTGCATTTAGCCTATGCTGCCCATTATCTGATTGTTGCATCTAGCCTATTCTGCCCATTATCTGACTGCTGCATTTAGCCTTATGTTGCCCACTATATGATTGCTGCATTTAGCCTATGCTGCCCATTATCTGACTGCTGCATCTAGCCTATGCTGCCCATTATCTGACTGCTGCATTTAGCCTTATGTTGCTCACTATCTGATTGTTGCATCTAGCCTATGCTGCCCATTATCTGACTGCTGCATCTAGCCTATGCTGCCCATTATCTGACTGCTGCATTTAGCCTTATGTTGCTCACTATCTGATTGTTGCATCTAGCCTATGCTGCCCATTATCTGACTGCTGCATTTAGCCTTATGTTGCTCACTATCTGATTGTTGCATTTAGCCTATGCTGCCCATTATCTGACTGCTGCATCTAGCCTATGCTGCCCATTATCTGACTGCTGCATTTAGCCTTATGTTGCTCACTATCTGATTGTTGCATTTAGCCTATGCTGCCCATTATCTGATTGTTGCATCTAGCCTATGCTGCCCATTATCTGACTGCTGCATTTAGCCTTATGTTGCTCACTATCTGATTGTTGCATTTAGCCTATGCTGCCCATTATCTGATTGTTGCATCTAGCCTATGCTGCCCATTATCTGACTGCTGCATTTAGCCTTATGTTGCTCACTATCTGATTGTTGCATTTAGCCTATGCTGCCTATTATCTGACTGCTGCATCTAGCCTATGCTGCCCATTATCTGACTGCTGCATTTAGCCTTATGTTGCCCACTATCTGATTGCTGCATTTAGCCTATGCTGCCCATTATCTGATTGTTGCATCTAGCCTATTCTGCCCATTATCTGACTGCTGCATTTAGCCTTATGTTGCCCACTATATGATTGCTGCATTTAGCCTATGCTGCCCATTATCTGATTGTTGCATCTAGCCTATTCTGCCCATTATCTGACTGCTGCATTTAGCCTTATGTTGCCCACTATATGATTGCTGCATTTAGCCTATGCTGCCCATTATCTGACTGCTGCATCTAGCCTATGCTGCCCATTATCTGACTGCTGCATTTAGCCTTATGTTGCTCACTATCTGATTGTTGCATCTAGCCTATGCTGCCCATTATCTGACTGCTGCATTTAGCCTTATGTTGCTCACTATCTGATTGTTGCATTTAGCCTATGCTGCCCATTATCTGACTGCTGCATCTAGCCTATGCTGCCCATTATCTGACTGCTGCATTTAGCCTTATGTTGCTCACTATCTGATTGTTGCATTTAGCCTATGCTGCCCATTATCTGATTGTTGCATCTAGCCTATGCTGCCCATTATCTGACTGCTGCATTTAGCCTTATGTTGCTCACTATCTGATTGTTGCATTTAGCCTATGCTGCCCATTATCTGATTGTTGCATCTAGCCTATGCTGCCCATTATCTGACTGCTGCATTTAGCCTATGCTGCCCATTATCTGACTGCTGCATTTAGCCTTATGTTGCTCACTATCTGATTGTTTCATTTAGCCTATGCTGCCCATTATCTGATTGTTGCATCTAGCCTATGCTGCCCATTATTTGACTGCTGCATTTAGCCTTATGTTGCCCACTATATGATTGCTGCATTTAGCCTATGCTGCCCATTATCTGATTGTTGCATCTAGCCTATGCTGCCCATTATCTGACTGCTGCATTTAGCCTTATGTTGCTCACTATCTGATTGTTTCATTTAGCCTATGCTGCCCATTATCTGATTGTTGCATCTAGCCTATGCTGCCCATTATTTGACTGCTGCATTTAGCCTTATGTTGCCCACTATATGATTGCTGCATTTAGCCTATGCTGCCCATTATCTGATTGTTGCATCTAGCCTATGCTGCCCATTATCTGACTGCTGCATTTAGCCTTATGTTGCTCACTATCTGATTGTTTCATTTAGCCTATGCTGCCCATTATCTGATTGTTGCATCTAGCCTATGCTGCCCATTATCTGACTGCTGCATTTAGCCTTATGTTGCCCACTATATGATTGCTGCATTTAGCCTATGCTGCCCATTATCTGATTGTTGCATCTAGCCTATGCTGCCCATTATCTGACTGCTGCATTTAGCCTTATGTTGCCCACTATCTGATTGTTGCATTTAGCCTATGCTGACCATTATCTGATTGTTGCATCTAGCCTATGCTGCCCATTATCTGACTGCTGCATTTAGCCTTATGTTGCTCACTATCTGATTGTTGCATTTAGCCTTATGTTGCTCACTATCTGATTGTTGCATCTAGCCCATGCTGCCCATTATCTGACTGCTGCATTTAGCCTTATGTTGCTCACTATCTGATTGTTGCATTTAGCCTATGCTGCCCATTATCTGACTGCTGCATCTAGCCTATGCTGCCCATTATCTGACTGCTGCATTTAGCCTTATGTTGCTCACTATCTGATTGTTGCATTTAGCCTATGCTGCCCATTATCTGATTGTTGCATCTAGCCTATGCTGCCCATTATCTGACTGCTGCATTTAGCCTTATGTTGCTCACTATCTGATTGTTGCATTTAGCCTATGCTGCCCATTATCTGATTGTTGCATCTAGCCTATGCTGCCCATTATCTGACTGCTGCATTTAGCCTATGCTGCCCATTATCTGACTGCTGCATTTAGCCTTATGTTGCTCACTATCTGATTGTTTCATTTAGCCTATGCTGCCCATTATCTGATTGTTGCATCTAGCCTATGCTGCCCATTATTTTTTTTTTTTTAACTTTGTTTATTTTAAATCAAGGCAGAATGATAACTACAGACATTATATGCACGGATTATCTCAGCAAGTTGACCCCCAGTCTTTAGACCCCCCCTGTGTCTTCTTTCTCTATCCTCCTCCCTGGGTTATCAGTCCCACAGTCTTTGCCAGTGGGCTCCTCCCGTGTGGGCGGTCCGGCTGGCGCCTCAGCGGTCATGAGTCTTCCTCCGGGCTCTCCCGGTTCGTCACTATCCAGAGGGCTCTGGCGGGCTTATAGGTCAGGGCGGGGAAGCGCTCGTCGAATTCCAGGACTGGGGCCCAGATGTTCCGAAAGCGATGTAGCATCCCCGCTCGTGCTGCCGTTACCTTCTCCGCTATCAGAATGTCCCATACCTTGGTCCACCATTGGGCAATGTGGGGGCCTTCCGGCGCTTTCCAGGTTCGGGCCACCACCGTTTTTCCTGCCAGTAGGCACTGAGTCAATAATTTCGCTCTGGGTCCGGAGCGCGGGTAGATCCCGGGAATTGGAGCTCCTAACAGGATCGGTTCTGGTTTCAAGGGAATCATTGTTCCGGTAATCAGCGAAATAGACTCTAGACAAGCTTTCCAGAATGGTCGGATCTTCGGGCAATCCCACCACATATGGAAGAAAGAGCCAGGGAGGCCGCATCCCCTCCAGCAAGCGTGGTCTATCTGGGGGTTCATATGGTGGAGTCTGAGGGGCGAATAGTACCACCGCAGCATGATTTTGTATGCGCATTCTCTGTTGGTGATGCAGGTGGATGCAGTATGTGTCCGGGTCCATATGTCCACCCAGGTTTGATCCTCTATCGGGTGTCCCAGGTCCGCTTCCCATTGGGCCATACATCGGGTTCTTGTGGTTAGGAAGTCGCTTAAGAAGCGTCTGTAGAGGGTGGATACGCTGCCGCGGGTCGGAAGGTCTCCTAGGGTAAGTTCCAGGGCAGTGGGAGGACGGGTCGCTACTTGCAAGGTTTGGGGATGTGAGCACCAGTGGCGTAGTTGGATGTAGGTAAATCTGTCACATTCCCGAAGTTGGAACTTTTCCTTACATTGGGCGAAAGTGAGTGGTTTCTCCCCTGTATACAGCTGGTCTATAGTTTCTAGCCCGCCTTTGGCCCAATTTTGGAAATTGCGGGGATGCATGCCCGGTGCGAACATTGGGTTGAGAAAGACCGGGGAGTGTGGGCTCAGTCCTCTTGGCACTCCCTTTCGTTTCAGCGCCCAGTCCCAAGTGCTAAGGGTGTGTTTGGTCGAAAGCAGGAGCTCTCCCCCGTGGGACCTGAGGGGGGGCGGGATGTGTGGCAGAAATCGCAGAGGCAGGGGGGTCCGCGACTGTTCCAGCTCTACCCATCTCGGGCGGTCTGTCGTATTTTGCCAGGCCTGGACCCGGGCCAGTTGGGCTGCCGCTCTGTAGGCCTGAAGGTCTGGAACCCCTAGACCCCCCAGTTTGGGACTCCCCAGCATAGTTCTGAGAGGGATCCTCGCTTTCTTACCTCTCCAGATGAAGTTCAGCATTTTCCTCTGGATCCCTCGGAGAATCGGCGTGGGGATTGCCACTGGCAGTGAGGCGCATGTGTATAAAAATCTCGGGAGAAGGTTCATCTTGCATGCCGTGATGCGTCCAAGCAGCGAAATCTCCTGGGTCCCCCATCGCTTCAAGTCGCCCTCCAGTTCCTTGAAAAGTCGGGGAAAATTGGACTTGTACGTCTCTTTTGGATCCGCCGGAATGTAAACCCCCAAATAGGGGATGGCACTTCTTTCCCATATTATCGGGCACATCCTAGTCAGCGGTTTTCGCTCTGCTGGGGTGAGGCCGATGCCCAAGGCGGAAGATTTATCAAAGTTTATGGTGAAGCCCGAGACTTCGCCATAGCTGGTGATTTCGCGAATCGCATGTTCAAGCGATGAGGGGGCCCCAGAGATTGTAAGTAAGATATCATCCGCATATAGGGCAAGTTTATGATGTGAAGGGCCGCTTGTTATGCCCTCGATTTGGTCATTCCGCCTAATTTTTTGTGCGAAGGGCTCCATGGTGAGTGCAAAAAGTAAGGGCGACAGCGGGCAACCCTGCCGAGTCCCGCGTGACAAGGGGATTGGGGCCGAGAAGTGGCCGTTGATCCTCAGGCTTGTTGTAGGTCGATCATAGTTGGCCAGCACCATCGTCCGGAACGCCGGTCCGAAGCCGAAGGCCCCTAAAGTGTGTTCCATAAACGTCCAATCCACCCTATCAAACGCCTTAGCTGCATCGAGGGCCACCAGGATTAGTTTTTGGGCGTTCCGGGAGGCGAGGTCCACCAGATTCAGGGTTCTCCGGATATTATCGCCTGCGGTCCGATGCCGGATGAACCCAGCCTGGTCTGGATGAATGATGTTCGGCAGGATGCGATTCAAGCGGGTCGCCAAAATTTTCGAGTAAATGTTCGCATCTATGTTCAAGAGTGCGATGGGTCTATACGAGGTTATGCATCTTGGGTCCTTTCCAGGTTTGGGCAAAAGGATGGTGGTCGATTCCTGCATCGATGGGGTCACCGCCCCCGTTTCCCTGAAGGAGTTGAATAGGGTGGTGAGATGGGGGGTCAGTTGCGACCTGAATAGCTTGTAAAACCTGGTTGAGAAGCCATCCGGGCCAGGGGCCCGTGTTTTGAGAGATTTGATGGCATCCTCAATTTCCTCCCCCGTGATGGGCTCCTCCAATTCATCTCTCATTGCGTCGGAGAGCTGGGGCACCTCTGCCTGCCGAAGGTATTCCTTCTGTTGTGCTGAGTCTCGTGGGGTTGCCTTCATGATTTGGGCCAAGTGCTCAATCGCGAGGCGTTGCTTCTCGGGTTCTGAGTATAGTATGGCCCTGTTGGTATCTCGCAGGCCCATGATCGCGGTGCTGCGTCTCTGCTTGGCAAGTTTGGCCACCAGGAACCTATTTGCTTTGTTGCCCTTCGCATAATACGACTGTTTGACCTTCGCCATTAGTTGGGCGGTTTGTTCCGCGTAGTGGGCTTCCAGTCTTTTCCGTGCCGTGCGAATGGCCCGTTGTGTTCTGGGGGACCAGCCTTTCTCCTTGTGGAGTGCCTCGGCCTCTCTCAATTCAAGCTCCAGGGCTGTCCGGATTCGTCGTCTATTTCGATGGTAGGCCGCGCCCTGGGATATCAGGGAGCCCCTGATTACTGCCTTCATGGCGTCCCAGTTGTTTGCTAATGAGGTGTCTGAGGCCGGGTTTTCCACAAAGAAGTTCTTTATTTCCATTGCGATCTTGTCTCTGGTGGCCATGTCGTTGAGGATTGGGTCGTATAGCATCCATTTGCGCGGGGTGGTGGGGTCAGGGTTCTGAACCCGAAGTTCCAGGAGCACTGGGGCGTGGTCGGAGATCGCTCTTGTGCCGATAGTGACCTTCTTAACTGAGGGGAACGTGTGAGGTGAAATCAGGAATAGGTCAATCCTTGAGAAGGTGCGGTGGACATACGAGTAAAAGGAGAAGTCCTTTTCATCAGGGTGAAACACCCGCCATGAATCTATTATCTCCAGGGTCCTAAAGAGACGAAGGAGGCTAAGTGCTTGGGCGAAGTCGCCTGGGGTCGGGGGGTGTGATCGGTCTTTAGTGGGGTCAGGAACCCCGTTGAAATCCCCACCGACGATCGTTTGGCCCTCCACGAAGTTGGCGAGCGATGTGCCCAAGGCGTCATAAAAATGTGATTGTCCAGAGTTGGGGGCGTATACTGAAACGAGAGTGTACAAGTCTCCCATCAGGAGACATTTGATCGCTATAAATCGGCCTTCTGTGCATGTCTTTGTTTCCAGAATCTGTGGGTTCAAGTCTTTCCTGAAGAGAATCGCCGTGCCTCCTTTTTTGCTTGTGCCAGAGGCAAAGAATTGAAGCGGAAATAGCCGAGACCGAAGGCGGGATACATCAGCGGGCAACAGATGGGTCTCTTGAAGCATGGCGATCGCAGCTTCCTCGTCGCGGAGTTTTAACAGAATTGCCTTTCGTTTGTTGGGAGAATTCAAGCCATTAACATTCAGGGAGAGGATCCGAAGCGACTGAAGGTCCTCTGAAGGCTCACTCTCCGATCCCTGCGTTAGGGGGGGAGGGTCCTGGGGTGGAGGTTCAACTGCCATGGCTGATGGAAGCACTCACAAAATCATTCTGCACTTGAGGTTTTAACGTGAACTCCCAACGGGGGATCGCAACTTTAACAGGGAGGTAGACCGACTTCGTCAGTACGGTCATACCTAAGGCCAACAGGGCCAATTGTCCCATACTGTGGGTTCCCAAGGAACAGAAGATGGAAAGTATCCTTGGGGTGGGTATGAGCCATGGGAATGCCCCGCCGCCGCCGTGTACTTAAAAGAGGATGGCAAATAGATTGCGGGTTCTAATTCAAACGAGCATATCTGTGTCCCGGCTAGCTCGATAAGGCATCAATTCTTGTTATTTCGTCGTGTCGACGACCAAGGCGTGCGTTTAGCTTTTGGGGAGGGAGGCGGACCAGGGTTCTCAGTCCCCTCCAAGAGTGGCGTGGAGGGGTCCCGGGGAGCGGTCGGATGCAAGATTTTCTCTGCATCTTCCAGGTGGCTGATTCGGCGTAGGGTGCCCGTATATGTGAATTGCAGAGCTGTCGGGAACAGCCATCTGTACCGGATCTGTTGTTCCTGGAGGAATAATGTTAGAGGCCGAAGTGCTCTTCTTTTCTGGAGCGTAAGTGGCGAAAGGTCCTGGTAAATTTGAAGAGGGGTGCCCTGGAAAGTGATCTCTTCATCTTGGCGGCTGATCGCTGATATCGCTTCTTTCGTTGTAAAGAAGTGGACCCTGGTGATCACGTCTGGAGTGGGGTCCGAATCTGTCCCGCGGCGCTGGCGAAGCCTGTGGGTGCGGTCCAATATGAGCTGAGATTTGTCCAGATCTGGAAGTAGAGCCTCAAAGAAATTTGCCACGTAGTCCGCTAGCTTGTTATCGGGGACGGAGGATGGAATGCCCCGGATGCGGAGATTATTGCGCCGGGACCTATTTTCGAGATCTTCCTGTTTGAATTCCATAATCTCGCATTTGTGCTGTAGGGAATCGATCGATTTTTGCATCTCCCCCATAGCGGTGGTGTGCTCCTGGGCATGATCTTCGATCTCTCCAAACCTCTGCTCGAGTTCCGCGACTCTCTGATCTGTTTGATCAACTTTGGTGGCGAGTTCCGAGAGGCAAGCGCGGAACTCGGACTTGATGTCCGCCATGAAGGCTATCAGGTCTCCTTTAGTGGCAAGCTCACCCCTGTCCTCTTGCTGCTTCTGTGGGGTCAGTTTGGGAGGTTCCTGTTTCTTGGGTTTCTCTGTAGCCGTAAACATGGCGGAGATGTCCGTGCCTTTGCTCGCCTTCGTTTGTCTCGACATGTTGCACCCAACTGGAGAAACTCCGTTACCCTGGCCTCCGCTCCCGCTCAAGTATAGGTGGGTGGGCAGGGGCGCCCCAGGAAGGGTGAAACAGGGAGAAGGACTTCGGCCGGACCTCGGCAGAGCTGATCCAAGATGGCCGCAGTGGTCCAGTCGTTCTTCAAAGCGGGGGGAGGAGCGGGGGCCTGCTCTCGGTAGCAACCCAGGAGGAATCCAGGCCGCCCAACCGAAATCAGGGGTTTCTATATTAGGTACCGCTCCCCCTCTCCGGTTCTTCTGCCTCCCAAGGTGCCGCTATCGGCAGGTGCGGCGCGTGCTGCTGGGCCCCGGAATGGCGGCCATTTTAGTTTCGTCCGTCGGGAATGGGAGAGGAGTTCAGCTTCAAATTTCTAGTAGAACGCCGCCACGGTCGAGGACGATATTTAGCCAGGTTATGCCATGTCGGTTCCGGTCGCTGTTGATGGCATTAGCGACTCGAAACCCCGCCTAGAACCACCAGAATTCGACGGCGGCGGCGGGCATCCCACGGGCGGCCTCAGAGGAGCGACCACATCGATGGCGCTCCAAGCCACGCCCCCTGCTGCCCATTATTTGACTGCTGCATTTAGCCTTATGTTGCCCACTATATGATTGCTGCATTTAGCCTATGCTGCCCATTATCTGATTGTTGCATCTAGCCTATGCTGCCCATTATCTGACTGCTGCATTTAGCCTTATTTTGCTCACTATCTGATTGTTTCATTTAGCCTATGCTGCCCATTATCTGATTGTTGCATCTAGCCTATGCTGCCCATTATCTGACTGCTGCATTTAGCCTTATGTTGCTCACTATCTGATTGTTTCATTTAGCCTATGCTGCCCATTATCTGATTGTTGCATCTAGCCTATGCTGCCCATTATTTGACTGCTGCATTTAGCCTTATGTTGCCCGGTATATGATTGCTGCATTTAGCCTATGCTGACCATTATCTGATTGTTGCATCTAGCCTATGCTGCCCATTATCTGACTGCTGCATTTAGCCTTATGTTGCCTACTATCTGATTGTTGCATTTAGCCTATGCTGGCCATTATCTGATTGTTGCATCTAGCCTATGCTGCCCATTATCTGACTGCTGCATTTAGCCTTATGTTGCCCACTATATGATTGCTGCATTTAGCCTATGCTGCCCATTATCTGACTGCTGCATCTAGCCTATGCTGCCCATCATCTGACTGCTGCATTTAGCCTATGCTGCCCATTATCTGACAGCTGCATTTAGCCTTTTGTTGCTCACTATCTGATTGCTGCATTTAGCCGATGCTGCCCATTATCTGACTGCTGCATTTAGCCTATGCTGCCCATTATCTGACTGCTGCATTTAGCCTATGCTGCCCATTATCTGATTGTTGCATCTAGCCTATGCTGCCCATTATCTGACTGCTGCATTTAGCCTTATGTTGCTCACTATCTGATTGTTGCATTTAGCCTATGCTGCCCATTATCTGATTGTTGCATCTAGCCTATGCTGCCCATTAACTGACTGCTGCATTTAGCCTTATGTTGCTCACTATCTGATTGTTGCATTTAGCCTATGCTGCCCATTATCTGATTGTTGCATCTAGCCTATGCTGCCCATTATCTGACTGCTGCATTTAGCCTTATGTTGCCCACTATCTGATTGTTGCATTTAGCCTATGCTGCCCATTATCTGATTGTTGCATCTAGCCTATGCTGCCCATTATCTGACTGCTGCATTTAGCCTTATGTTGCCCACTATATGATTGCTGCATTTAGCCTATGCTGCCCATTATCTGATTGTTGCATCTAGCCTATGCTGCCCATTATCTGACTGCTGCATTTAGCCTTATGTTGCCCACTATATGATTGCTGCATTTAGCCTATGCTGCCCATTATCTGATTGTTGCATTTAGCCTATGCTGCCCATTATCTGATTGTTGCATCTAGCCTATGCTGCCCATTATCTTACTGCTGCATTTAGCCTTATGTTGCCCACTATCTGATTGCTGCATTTAGCATATGCTGCCCATTATCTGATTGTTGCATCTAGCCTATGCTGCCCATTATCTGACTGCTGCATTTAGCCTTATGTTGCCCACTATATGATTGCTGCATTTAGCCTATGCTGCCCATTATCTGACTGCTGCATCTAGTCTAGCCTATGCTGCCCATTATCTGAATGCTGCATTTAGCCTTATGTTGCTCACTATCTGATTGTTGCATCTAGCCTATGCTGCCCATTATCTGACTGCTGCATTTAGCCTTATGTTGCTCACTATCTGATTGTTGCATTTAGCCTATGCTGCCCATTATCTGACTGCTGCATCTAGCCTATGCTGCCCATTATCTGACTGCTGCATTTAGCCTTATGTTGCTCACTATCTGATTGTTGCATTTAGCCTATGCTGCCCATTATCTGATTGTTGCATCTAGCCTATGCTGCCCATTATCTGACTGCTGCATTTAGCCTTATGTTGCTCACTATCTGATTGTTGCATTTAGCCTATGCTGCCCATTATCTGATTGTTGCATCTAGCCTATGCTGCCCATTATCTGACTGCTGCATTTAGCCTTATGTTGCCCACTATATGATTGCTGCATTTAGCCTATGCTGCCCATTATCTGACTGCTGCATCTAGCCTATGCTGCCCATCATCTGACTGCTGCATTTAGCCTATGCTGCCCATTATCTGACTGCTGCATTTAGCCTTTTGTTGCTCACTATCTGATTGCTACATTTAGCCGATGCTGCCCATTATCTTACTGCTGCATTTAGCCTATGCTGCCCATTATCTGACTGCTGCATTTAGCCTATGCTGCCCATTATCTGATTGTTGCATCTAGCCTATGCTGCCCATTATCTGACTGCTGCATTTAGCCTTATGTTGCTCACTATCTGATTGTTGCATCTAGCCTATGCTGCCCATTATCTGACTGCTGCATTTAGCCTTATGTTGCTCACTATCTGATTGTTGCATTTAGCCTATGCTGCCCATTATCTGACTCCTGCATCTAGCCTATGCTGCCCATTATCTGACTGCTGCATTTAGCCTTATGTTGCTCACTATCTGATTGTTGCATTTAGCCTATGCTGCCCATTATCTGATTGTTGCATCTAGCCTATGCTGCCCATTATCTGACTGCTGCATTTAGCCTTATGTTGCTCACTATCTGATTGTTGCATTTAGCCTATGCTGCCCATTATCTGATTGTTGCATCTAGCCTATGCTGCCCATTATCTGACTGCTGCATTTAGCCTTATGTTGCCCACTATATGATTGCTGCATTTAGCCTATGCTGCCCATTATCTGACTGCTGCATTTAGCCTTATGTTGCTCACTATCTGATTGTTGCATTTAGCCTATGCTGCCCATTATCTGATTGTTGCATCTAGCCTATGCTGCCCATTATCTGACTGCTGCATTTAGCCTATGCTGCTCATTATCTGACTGCTGCATTTAGCCTTATGTTGCTCACTATCTGATTGTTGCATTTAGCCTATGCTGCCCATTATCTGATTGTTGCATCTAGCCTATGCTGCCCATTATCTGACTGCTGCATTTAGCCTTATGTTGCTCACTATCTGATTGTTGCATTTAGCCTATGCTGCCCATTATCTGATTGTTGCATCTAGCCTATGCTGCCCATTATCTGACTGCTGCATTTAGCCTTATGTTGCTCACTATCTGATTGTTGCATTTAGCCTATGCTGCCCATTATCTGATTGTTGCATCTAGCCTATGCTGCCCATTATCTGACTGCTGCATTTAGCCTTATGTTGCCCACTATCTGATTGCTGCATTTAGCCTATGCTGCCCATTATCTGATTGTTGCATCTAGCCTATGCTGCCCATTATCTGACTGCTGCATTTAGCCTTATGTTGCCCACTATATGATTGCTGCATTTAGCCTATGCTGCCCATTATCTGACTGCTGCATCTAGCCTATGCTGCCCATTATCTGACTGCTGCATTTAGCCTTATGTTGCCCACTATATGATTGCTGCATTTAGCCTATGCTGCCCATTATCTGACTGCTGCATCTAGCCTATGCTGCCCATTATCTGACTGCTGCATTTAGCCTTATGTTGCTCACTATCTGATTGTTGCATTTAGCCTATGCTGCCCATTATCTGATTGTTGCATCTAGCCTATGCTGCCCATTATCTGACTGCTGCATTTAGCCTTATGTTGCTCACTATCTGATTGTTGCATTTAGCCTATGCTGCCCATTATCTGATTGTTGCATCTAGCCTATGCTGCCCATTATCTGACTGCTGCATTTAGCCTTATGTTGCTCACTATCTGATTGTTGCATTTAGCCTATGCTGCCCATTATCTGATTGTTGCATCTAGCCTATGCTGCCCATTATCTGACTGCTGCATTTAGCCTTATGTTGCTCACTATCTGATTGTTGCATTTAGCCTATGCTGCCCATTATCTGATTGTTGCATCTAGCCTATGCTGCCCATTATCTGACTGCTGCATTTAGCCTTATGTTGCTCACTATCTGATTGTTGCATTTAGCCTATGCTGCCCATTATCTGATTGTTGCATCTAGCCTATGCTGCCCATTATCTGACTGCTGCATTTAGCCTTATGTTGCCCACTATATGATTGCTGCATTTAGCCTATGCTGCCCATTATCTGACTGCTGCATTTAGCCTTATGTTGCCCACTATCTGATTGCTGCATTTAGCCTATGCTGCCCATTATCTGATTGTTGCATCTAGCCTATGCTGCCCATTATCTGACTGCTGCATTTAGCCTTATGTTGCCCACTATATGATTGCTGCATTTAGCCTATGCTGCCCATTATCTGACTGCTGCATCTAGCCTATGCTGCCCATTAGCTGACTGCTGCATTTAGCCTTATGTTGCTCACTATCTGATTGTTGCATCTAGCCTATGCTGCCCATTATCTGACTGCTGCATTTAACCTTATGTTGCTCACTATCTGATTGTTGCATTTAGCCTATGCTGCCCATTATCTGATTGTTGCATCTAGCCTATGCTGCCCATTATTCGACTGCTGCATTTAGCCTTATGTTGCTCACTATCTGATTGTTGCATTTAGCCTATGCTGCCCATTATCTGACTGCTGCATTTAGCCTTATGTTGCCCACTATCTGATTGCTGCATTTAGCCTATGCTGCCCATTATCTGATTGTTGCATCTAGCCTATGCTGCCCATTATCTGACTGCTGCATTTAGCCTTATGTTGCCCACTATATGATTGCTGCATTTAGCCTATGCTGCCCATTATCTGATTGTTGCATCTAGCCTATGCTGCCCATTATCTGACTGCTGCATTTAGCCTTATGTTGCTCACTATCTGATTGTTGCATTTAGCCTATGCTGCCCATTATCTGATTGTTGCATCTAGCCTATGCTGCCCATTATCTGACTGCTGCATTTAGCCTTATGTTGCTCACTATCTGATTGTTTCATTTAGCCTATGCTGCCCATTATCTGATTGTTGCATCTAGCCTATGCTGCCCATTATTTGACTGCTGCATTTAGCCTTATGTTGCCCACTATATGATTGCTGCATTTAGCCTATGCTGACCATTATCTGATTGTTGCATCTAGCCTATGCTGCCCATTATCTGACTGCTGCATTCAGCCTTATGTTGCCCACTATCTGATTGTTGCATTTAGCCTATGCTGACCATTATCTGATTGTTGCATCTAGCCTATGCTGCCCATTATCTAACTGCTGCATTTAGCCTTATGTTGCCCACTATATGATTGCTGCATTTAGCCTATGCTGCCCATTATCTGACTGCTGCATCTAGCCTATGCTGCCCATCATCTGACTGCTGCATTTAGCCTATGCTGCCCATTATCTGACTGCTGCATTTAGCCTTTTGGTGCTCACTATCTGATTGCTGCATTTAGTCGATGCTGCCCATTATCTGACTGCTGCATTTAGCCTATGCTGCCCATTATCTGACTGCTGCATTTAGCCTATGCTGCCCATTATCTGATTGTTGCATCTAGCCTATGCTGCCATTATCTGACTGCTGCATTTAGCCTTATGTTGCTCACTATCTGATTGTTGCATTTAGCCTATGCTGCCCATTATCTGATTGTTGCATCTAGCCTATGCTGCCCATTATCTGACTGCTGCATTTAGCCTATGCTGCTCATTATCTGACTGCTGCATTTAGCCTTATGTTGCTCACTATCTGATTGTTGCATTTAGCCTATGCTGCCCATTATCTGATTGTTGCATCTAGCCTATGCTGCCCATTATCTGACTGCTGCATTTAGCCTTATGTTGCTCACTATCTGATTGTTTCATTTAGCCTATGCTGCCCATTATCTGATTGTTGCATCTAGCCTATGCTGCCCATTATCTGACTGCTGCATTTAGCCTTATGTTGCCCACTATATGATTGCTGCATTTAGCCTATGCTGCCCATTATCTGACTGCTGCATCTAGCCTATGCTGCCCATCATCTGACTGCTGCATTTAGCCTATGCTGCCCATTATCTGACTGCTGCATTTAGCCTTTTGTTGCTCACTATCTGATTGCTGCATTTAGCCGATGCTGCCCATTATCTGACTGCTGCATTTAGCCTATGCTGCCCATTATCTGACTGCTGCATTTAGCCTATGCTGCCCATTATCTGATTGTTGCATCTAGCCTATGCTGCCCATTATCTGACTGCTGCATTTAGCCTTATGTTGCTCACTATCTGATTGTTGCATTTAGCCTATGCTGCCCATTATCTGATTGTTGCATCTAGCCTATGCTGCCCATTATCTGACTGCTGCATTTAGCCTATGCTGCTCATTATCTGACTGCTGCATTTAGCCTTATGTTGCTCACTATCTGATTGTTGCATTTAGCCTATGCTGCCCATTATCTGATTGTTGCATCTAGCCTATGCTGCCCATTATCTGACTGCTGCATTTAGCCTTATGTTGCTCACTATCTGATTGTTGCATTTAGCCTATGCTGCCCATTATCTGATTGTTGCATCTAGCCTATGCTGCCCATTATCTGACTTCTGCATTTAGCCTTATGTTGCTCACTATCTGATTGTTGCATTTAGCCTATGCTGCCCATTATCTGATTGTTGCATCTAGCCTAGGCTGCCCATTATCTGACTGCTGCATTTAGCCTTATGTTGCCCAGTATATGATTGCTGCATTTAGCCTATGCTGCCCATTATCTGATTGTTGCATCTAGCCTATGCTGCCCATTATCTGACTGCTGCATTTAGCCTTATGTTGCCCACTATCTGATTGCTGCATTTATTCTATGCTGCCCATTATCTGATTGTTGCATCTAGCCTATGCTGCCCATTATCTGACTGCTGCATTTAGCCTTATGTTGCCCACTATATGATTGCTGCATTTAGCCTATGCTGCCCATTATCTGACTGCTGCATCTAGCCTATGCTGCCCATTATCTGACTGCTGCATTTAGCCTTCTGTTGCTCACTATCTGATTGTTGCATTTAGCCTATGCTGCCCATTATCTGGTTGTTGCATCTAGCCTATGCTGCCCATTATCTGACTGCTGCATTTAGCCTTATGTTGCTCACTATCTGATTGTTGCATTTAGCCTATGCTGCCCATTATCTGATTGTTGCATCTAGCCTATGCTGCCCATTATCTGACTGCTGCATTTAGCCTTATGTTGCTCACTATCTGATTGTTGCATTTAGCCTATGCTGCCCATTATCTGATTGTTGCATCTAGCCTATGCTGCCCATTATCTGACTGCTGCATTTAGCCTTATGTTGCTCACTATCTGATTGTTGCATTTAGCCTATGCTGCCCATTATCTGATTGTTGCATCTAGCCTATGCTGCCCATTATCTGACTGCTGCATTTAGCCTTATGTTGCCCACTATATGATTGCTGCATTTAGCCTATGCTGCCCATTATCTGACTGCTGCATTTAGCCTTATGTTGCCCACTATCTGATTGCTGCATTTAGCCTATGCTGCCCATTATCTGATTGTTGCATCTAGCCTATGCTGCCCATTATCTGACTGCTGCATTTAGCCTTATGTTGCCCACTATATGATTGCTGCATTTAGCCTATGCTGCCCATTATCTGACTGCTGCATCTAGCCTATGCTGCCCATTATCTGACTGCTGCATTTAGCCTTATGTTGCCCACTATATGATTGCTGCATTTAGCCTATGCTGCCCATTATCTGATTGTTGCATCTAGCCTATGCTGCCCATTATCTGACTGCTGCATTTAGCCTTATGTTGCTCACTATCTGATTGTTGCATTTAGCCTATGCTGCCCATTATCTGACTGCTGCATCTAGCCTATGCTGCCCATTATCTGACTGCTGCATTTAGCCTTATGTTGCTCACTATCTGATTGTTGCATTAGCCTATGCTGCCCATTATCTGATTGTTGCATCTAGCCTATGCTGCCCATTATCTGACTGCTGCATTTAGCCTTATGTTGCTCACTATCTGATTGTTGCATTTAGCCTATGCTGCCCATTATCTGATTGTTGCATCTAGCCTATGCTGCCCATTATCTGACTGCTGCATTTAGCCTTATGTTGCTCACTATCTGATTGTTTCATTTAGCCTATGCTGCCCATTATCTGATTGTTGCATCTAGCCTATGCTGCCCATTATTTGACTGCTGCATTTAGCCTTATGTTGCCCACTATATGATTGCTGCATTTAGCCTATGCTGCCCATTATCTGATTGTTGCATCTAGCCTATGCTGCCCATTATCTGACTGCTGCATTTAGCCTTATGTTGCCCACTATCTGATTGTTGCATTTAGCCTATGCTGACCATTATCTGATTGTTGCATCTAGCCTATGCTGCCCATTATCTGACTGCTGCATTTAGCCTTATGTTGCCCACTATATGATTGCTGCATTTAGCCTATGCTGCCCATTATCTGACTGCTGCATCTAGCCTATGCTGCCCATCATCTGACTGCTGCATTTAGCCTATGCTGCCCATTATCTGACTGCTGCATTTTGCCTTTTGTTGCTCAATATCTGATTGCTGCATTTAGCCAATGCTGCCCATTATCTGACTGCTGCATTTAGCCTATGCTGCCCATTATCTGACTGCTGCATTTAGCCTATGCTGCCCATTATCTGATTGTTGCATCTAGCCTATGCTGCCCATTATCCGACTGCTGCATTTAGCCTTATGTTGCTCACTATCTGATTGTTGCATTTAGCCTATGCTGCCCATTATCTGATTGTTGCATCTAGCCTATGCTGCCCATTATCTGACTGCTGCATTTAGCCTATGCTGCTCATTATCTGACTGCTGCATTTAGCCTTATGTTGCTCACTATCTGATTGTTGCATTTAGCCTATGCTGCCCATTATCTGATTGTTGCATCTAGCCTATGCTGCCCATTATCTGACTGCTGCATTTAGCCTTATGTTGCTCACTATCTGATTGTTGCATTTAGCCTATGCTGCCCATTATCTGATTGTTGCATCTAGCCTATGCTGCCCATTATCTGACTGCTGCATTTAGCCTTATGTTGCTCACTATCTGATTGTTGCATTTAGCCTATGCTGCCCATTATCTGATTGTTGCATCTAGCCTATGCTGCCCATTATCTGACTGCTGCATTTAGCCTTATGTTGCCCACTATCTGATTGCTGCATTTAGCCTATGCTGCCCATTATCTGATTGTTGCATCTAGCCTATGCTGCCCATTATCTGACTGCTGCATTTAGCCTTATGTTGCCCACTATATGATTGCTGCATTTAGCCTATGCTGCCCATTATCTGACTGCTGCATCTAGCCTATGCTGCCCATTATCTGACTGCTGCATTTAGCCTTATGTTGCCCACTATATGATTGCTGCATTTAGCCTATGCTGCCCATTATCTGACTGCTGCATCTAGCCTATGCTGCCCATTATCTGACTGCTGCATTTAGCCTTATGTTGCTCACTATCTGATTGTTGCATTTAGCCTATGCTGCCCATTATCTGATTGTTGCATCTAGCCTATGCTGCCCATTATCTGACTGCTGCATTTAGCCTTATGTTGCTCACTATCTGATTGTTGCATTTAGCCTATGCTGCCCATTATCTGATTGTTGCATCTAGCCTATGCTGCCCATTATCTGACTGCTGCATTTAGCCTTATGTTGCTCACTATCTGATTGTTGCATTTAGCCTATGCTGCCCATTATCTGATTGTTGCATCTAGCCTATGCTGCCCATTATCTGATTGTTGCATCTAGCCTATGCTGCCCATTATCTGACTGCTGCATTTAGCCTTATGTTGCCCACTATATGATTGCTGCATTTAGCCTATGCTGCCCATTATCTGATTGTTGCATCTAGCCTATGCTGCCCATTATCTGACTGCTGCATTATGCCTTATGTTGCTCACTATCTGATTGTTGCATTTAGTCTATGCTGCCCATTATCTGATTGTTGCATCTAGCCTATGCTGCCCATTATCTGACTGCTGCATTTAGCCTTATGCTGCCCACTATATGATTGCTGCATTTAGCCTATGCTGCCCATTATCTGACTGCTGCATCTAGCCTATGCTGCCCATCATCTGACTGCTGCATTTAGCCTATGCTGCCCATTATCCGACTGCTGCATTTAGCCTTTTGTTGCTCACTATCTGATTGCTGCATTTAGCCTATGCTGCCCATTATCTGAATGCTGCATTTAGCCTATGCTGCCCATTATCTGACTGCTGCATTTAGCCTATGCTGCCCATTATCTGATTGTTGCATCTAGCCTATGCTGCCCATTATCTGACTGCTGCATTTAGCCTTATGTTGCTCACTATTTGATTGTTGCATTTAGCCTATGCTGCCCATTATCTGATTGTTGCATCTAGCCTATGCTGCCCATTATCTGACTGCTGCATTTAGCCTTATGTTGCTCACTATTTGATTGTTGCATTTAGCCTATGCTGCCCATTATCTGATTGTTGCATCTAGCCTATGCTGCCCATTATCTGACTGCTGCATTTAGCCTTATGTTGCCCACTATCTGATTGTTGCATTTAGCCTATGCTGCCCATTATCTGACTGCTGCATCTAGCCTATGCTGCCCATTATCTGACTGCTGCATTTAGCCTTATGTTGCTCACTATCTGATTGTTGCATTTAGCCTATGCTGCCCATTATCTGATTGTTGCATCTAGCCTATGCTGCCCATTATCTGACTGCTGCATTTAGCCTTATGTTGCTCACTATCTGATTGTTGTATTTAGCCTATGCTGCCCACTATCTGATTGTTGCATCTAGCCTATGCTGCCCATTATCTGACTGCTGCATTTAGCCTATGCTGCCCATTATCTGACTGCTGCATTTAGCCTTATGTTGCTCACTATCTGATTGTTGCATTTAGCCTATGCTGCCCACTATCTGATTGACGCACTTAACCCCAGGCTGTCCACTTGTTACACTCAGCAGTATGCTGTAGCCCGACCTGCACAGCTCATTCCTTGGGCAATCTGCCCAAACACTATGTACCTCCATCTGCCAACCCAAGACTATCCGGCCGCAATCATCAACCTGACAGTCCTACTTATTACCACTGTTTATTTCACTATGTCCTCTACACTGCCCTTAGAGAATGTCAGAGCCTATTCTATGCAACCCATCACACAAATCCCCATCCAACATAGCACAGAGAAATTTCAGACTCAGAGCACGATTACCCAAAATATTTGAACCCCTTAAGAAATACAATGTTAACATAGATCACCTTTGACCTAAAAGACATCACCCCATAGAAATTGAATTCACCCCACTTCCAAGCCCCAAACCTTGCTCCAAAAGAAACAAGACCACCGCCAACCCACATGACATTCCTAACCCACAACTTATGCCACAGTCAGAACCCGACCTCAAATGCGCATTAATTCATGCTAGATCCCATGCGACAGACATAGCAGAGACCATTTTGAAAAATGACCTTGACTTCATCACCATCACGGAATCCTGGCTCCATGGGGCAGCAGGCCCAGCATTAACGCTACCAGTCCCATAACATTACAGCATCCTTAGAGCTGACAGACTTGATTCACGAGGTGGAAGATTAGCCTCAACACCTAACCTAAACTCTTGTGAGTCTCTATCCATTAAACTACCCACCGCCAACTCCCAAACGTTAAATATCCATCTTCTTTACAGACCCCTGGGCCCGAGTAGCACCTTTAATGAAGACATTACCACTATTATCTCAGAGAAGTTAAAAAACTCCTCACAAACCATAGTGCTAGGGTATGATGATACCAACAATCACCAGGCCACACCCGCAGCCAACATCCTTACAGAATTGGGCTTCACTTAGAAAGTGAATACCTCCACGCACACCAAAGGGATAACTCTCGATTGGATTGCCAGCCACAATGGCAACCTCTCCATCACCCCATCTCACCCCAAATATGGACTGACCATCACCTAATTGCCTTCAATCTTAATACTAAAAGGCCTACTGCACCTATTCCTCCCTCCGCCATACCGACCTTAACTAGAAATAAGAAAAACATCACAGCTGTCAATATCCTACCCCACATCCTCCCTAATCTCAACACCCTACCAGACCAAACAGACCCAGGTCTACTTGTGGAGGAATACAGAAATGCCATGACTACCGCTCTTGATAGCATTGCCCTGCTAAAACCTAGGAATAGCAAACCTAAAAAGCACCTCAACTCTTGGTTTACACCTCACCTAAAAAACCTAAGACTACAGAAAAGAAAATGTGATACGGCCTGTAATCTACATCCTACCCTAGAAAATAAAACTAAGCTAATAAGTATCTCATCGCAATACAAAAAGGATATAATCATGGCCAAACAAGAAACTTATAACAATAGGATTACACAAGCCAACTCTAGCATGAAGGAGCTCTTCTTGATTCTAAAAGAATTGGAAACCCCAACCGTAGTACAGGATGACTCTATTAAAGACAAAACCTGGTGTACTGACATCCAGTTGGCACTCACCAACAAAGTGGCCAAGCTCCAAAACAAAATAGCTCTAAAGAAAGCCTCATTATCAGCTCAAACTCAAGCTCCCCCCTACTTAACGCAGAAATCCAAACCCATAGAACTTACCCAATCTAACTTCTCTAAGGTCTCAGTTACTGAGGTCGAGAAAACGATTCTTGCGCTTAAACCTTCCAATTGCAAAGGTGACCAATGCCCAGCACAACTGATCAAGGACGCTGCCAGAGAGCTAGCCCCCTTCATCACAAAACTCATCAACGCTTCCTTCCGGACCAGCACCATCCCGCGCAATCTAAAGGAATCTTGGGTACTTCCTTTTCTGAAAAAACAAACTCTGGACCCGAATATACCCACTAACTACAGGCCCATCACCACGGTGCCATTTCTACTTCAAATCCTAGATAAGGGAGCACACACCCAAATTCAGAACTTCCTTGAGCTGAATCTACTCTTAGGCGCCCGCCAATCTGGTTTCCGACCACAACATGGCACTGAAACAGCCCTTATCGATTTAAAGGCCCAAATAGACTCACTAAGAGATGAGGGGAAACTAGCACTTATCCTTCCACTAGACCTTTCAGCTGCCTTTCACTTGGTGGACCATAAAGTCCTGTGTAGCCACTTGGACTCAGCAGCCCACTTCTCAAAGGAAGCTTTAGTTTTGATATAGTCCTTCCTTAGTTATAGGACAATGAGGGTCTTCTCACCATTGGCCACAGCAGACCCGTTACCCATTACTCGTGGGTGCCCCAGGGATCTTGTGTCTCGCCAACACTCTATAATATCTTCATCAAGCCACTCTTTGACGATCTTGACAATCTGGGTATCACCTATACCAACTACGCAGACGACAACCAGATTCTCCTACCACTCACTGGGGATTAGGAAGAAGATCTGGCTTTGGTGAATAGAGTCTACAGCATCGTTCAGGCATGGATGGCTAACCATGGCCTGTGTCTGAACGATGACAAAACAGAGCTCATCATCCTGGGCACCACAGCTCGCATCTCAAAACTCAACCGTAATTACTCAGCATTCATTATTGATGGGAAAACCATTAAGGTCGCCAGAGAAGTAAAAACCCTAGGATTTTACCTCGACTCAACCCTATCCCCCACCAAACAGGTAAACTCATTGGCTTCATCTACGGCCTACACTTGCAAACTAATAAGAGCAGGGAAACAATTCTTGTCAGTTGACAGCTGCTTAATCCTTTCCTGAGCCCTCATCCTATCAAAACTTGATTATTGTAACGCTCTCTACATAGGGGCTAACAAACAAACTATCAACAGAATTCTTCAAGTGCTCCAAAATAATGCTCTCCGGGCTGCCCTAAGCATCCCCAGAAGAGCACACATCTCCGAAATAAGAAAGAAACACAAATGGCTCTCCACCCAAGAAAACATCAACCTCAAATCAGCCTCCCTCATCTAGAAATGCCTAAATGACAAAGCCCCTCGCTACCTAACTGAGCGATTCATTAACAAAAAAATGTCATCAGAACCCCAAGAATAGCCAACCCAAACTGTCTTCAAGTGCCAAGATTCAAACTGGCCATCATTGGAGGGTCCAGTTTCGCAGTTAGGGCAGCACAATTGTGGAACTCCCTGCCACACACACTCAGATCTGACCAAACGTTTAGCAAATTCAGAAAGAGCATAATTAAATGGCTCATAGAGAAAGATATGTAGCCTACTCCTCCCTACCTTCCTGTCTACATGCAATATATTTTTGATTTAGTTTTGTGAAAAATGTAAATATCTGTGCATTTACGACATGTTGTCCACACCCATATGATACTATACGTGTTCTATGTTGCTAAATTTCATCCTGTAACCGTGAGGTAACCTGTCTTTACCACTGCTCTCCTAACTCCTGTATCTAAGCTGTAAATTCTCTTTTTACCTGCGCCCTGATAACTCTGGGTCCGGCGCGCAGAACAAATAAAGCAAACAAAACAAACAAACACTATCATTGTTGGATTCTCAGGGCTGTTATCGCATTGGTTGGGTGAAGGTGTGGGACACACTATCGTTGTTGGGTTCTCAGGGCTGGTATCACATGGGTTGGGTGAAGGTGTTGTACACACTATCATTGTTGGGTTCTCAGGGCTGTTATCCCATTGGTTGGGTGAAGGTGTTGTACACACTATCATTGTTGGGTTCTCAGGGCTGGTATCCCATGGGTTGGGTGAAGGTGTTGTACACACTATCATTGTTGGGTTCTCAGGGCTGTTATCCCATGGGTTGGGTGAAGGTGTGGTACACACTATCATTGTTGGGTTCTCAGGGCTGTTATCACATGGGTTGGGTGAAGGTGTGGTACACACTATCATTGTTGGGTTCTCAGGGCTGGTATCACATTGGTTGGGTGAAGGTGTGGTACACACTATCATTGTTGGGTTCTCAGGGCTGGTATCACATTGGTTGGGTGAAGGTGTTGTACACACTATCATTGTTGGGTTCTCAGGGCTGGTATCACATGGGTTGGGTGAAGGTGTTGTACACACGATCATTGTTGGATTCTCAGGGATGTCATCCCATTGGTTGGGTGAAGGTGTGGGACACACGATCATTGTTGAATTATCAGGGATGTCATCCCATTGGTTGGGTGAAGGTGTTGTACACACTATCATTGTTGGGTTCTCAGGGCTGGTATCACATGGGTTGGGTGAAGGTGTTGTACACACTATCATTGTTGGATTATCAGGGATGTCATCCCATTGGTTGGGTGAAGGTGTGGGACACACGATCATTGTTGGATTCTCAGGGATGTCATCCCATTGGTTGGGTGAAGGTGTGGGACACACGATCATTGTTGGATTCTCAGGGATGTCATCCCATTGGTTGGGTGAAGGTGTTGTACACACTATCATTGTTGGGTTCTCAGGGCTGGTATCACATGGGTTGGGTGAAGGTGTTGCACACACTATCATTGTTGGATTCTCAGGGATGTCATCCCATTGGTTGGGTGAAGGTGTTGTACACACTATCATTGTTGGGTTCTCAGGGCTGGTATCACATGGGTTGGGTGAAGGTGTGGTACACACTATCATTGTTGGATTCTCAGGGATGTCATCCCATTGGTTGGGTGAAGGTGTGGGACACACGATCATTGTTGAATTATCAGGGATGTCATCCCATTGGTTGGGTGAAGGTGTTGTACACACTATCATTGTTGGGTTCTCAGGGCTGGTATCACATTGGTTGGGTGAAGGTGTGGTACACACTATCATTGTTGGGTTCTCAGGGCTGGTATCACATGGGTTGGGTGAAGGTGTGGGACACACTATCATTGTTGGGTTCTCAGGGCTGGTATCACATGGGTTGGGTGAAGGTGTGGTACACACTATCATTGTTGGATTCTCAGGGATGTCATCCCATTGGTTGGGTGAAGGTGTGGGACACACGATCATTGTTGAATTATCAGGGATGTCATCCCATTGGTTGGGTGAAGGTGTTGTACACACTATCATTGTTGGGTTCTCAGGGCTGGTATCACATGGGTTGGGTGAAGGTGTGGTACACACTATCATTGTTGGGTTCTCAGGGCTGGTATCACATGGGTTGGGTGAAGGTGTGGTACACACTATCATTGTTGGGTTCTCAGGGCTGGTATCACATGGGTTGGGTGAAGGTGTGGTACACACTATCATTGTTGGGTTCTCAGGGCTGTTATCACATGGGTTGGGTGAAGGTGTGGTACACACTATCATTGTTGGGTTCTCAGGGCTGGTATCACATGGGTTGGGTGAAGGTGTGGTACACACTATCATTGTTGGGTTCTCAGGGCTGGTATCCCATGGGTTGGGTGAAGGTGTGGTACACACTATCATTGTTGGGTTCTCAGGGATGTCATCCCATTGGTTGGGTGAAGGTGTTGTACACACTATCATTGTTGGGTTCTCAGGGCTGGTATCCCATTGGTTGGGTGAAGGTGTGATACACACTATCATTGTTGGGTTCTCAGGGCTGGTATCCCATTGGTTGGGTGAAGGTGTTGTACACACTATCATTGTTGGGTTCTCAGGGATGTCATCCCATTGGTTGGGTGAAGGTGTTGTACACACTATCATTGTTGGGTTCTCAGGGCTGGTATCACATTGGTTGGGTGAAGGTGTTGTACACACTATCATTGTTGGGTTCTCAGGGCTGGTATCCCATTGGTTGGGTGAAGGTGTGGTACACACTATCATTGTTGGGTTCTCAGGGCTGTTATCACATGGGTTGGGTGAAGGTGTGGTACACACTATCATTGTTGGGTTCTCAGGGCTGTTATCACATGGGTTGGGTGAAGGTGTGGTACACACTATCATTGTTGGGTTTTCAGGGCTGTTATCACATGGGTTGGGTGAAGGTGTGGTACACACTATCATTGTTGGGTTCTCAGGGCTGTTATCACATGGGTTGGGTGAAGGTGTGGTACACACTATCATTGTTGGGTTCTCAGGGCTGGTATCACATGGGTTGGGTGAAGGTGTGGTACACACTATCATTGTTGGGTTCTCAGGGCTGGTATCCCATGGGTTGGGTGAAGGTGTGGTACACACTATCATTGTTGGGTTCTCAGGGATGTCATCCCATTGGTTGGGTGAAGGTGTTGTACACACTATCATTGTTGGGTTCTCAGGGCTGGTATCCCATTGGTTGGGTGAAGGTGTTGTACACACTATCATTGTTGGGTTCTCAGGGCTGGTATCCCATGGGTTGGGTGAAGGTGTGGTACACACTATCATTGTTGGGTTCTCAGGGATGTCATCCCATTGGTTGGGTGAAGGTGTGGTACACACTATCATTGTTGGGTTCTCAGGGCTGGTATCCCATTGGTTGGGTGAAGGTGTGATACACACTATCATTGTTGGGTTCTCAGGGCTGGTATCACATGGGTTGGGTGAAGGTGTGATACACACCATCGTTGTTGCTTCTGTGTTGGTTTCATGAGATGTATTTGTACAACGGCCTTCATGAAAGGGATCACAGTATCCTGTGCTTAGAGCCAGCCGTGCCTACCTCTTAGAAAGAGTCCTCTGTACCCCCACATTGCCTTAGGGGCGCGAGCAAGAGGCCATTCCCGCGTTAACTCTCCTGCAGCCGAGGCATTCATGTCACAGCTGTGTTATCACACCCCTTAAATGATGTGAGAGGATGCAGGCGCGTTTCTGACAGGTCATGCCATCATGACATGTTCGGCAGGTGGCGAGCGTCCTCAAACGCTCGAGCAGTCCATTCAATGCAAGAAAGGGGGGCTACTGCGAAGCCTTGGGGTGCTGAGAGCACGGGGCTCAAGAGGCGCACAGTCATTCAAACTTGGGAGGAAGACCCCATAAAGCTCTGATGCACCCCAGAGACTGTCAAACTCTGCTGAGAGCTTTCAGGGGGATCCCGGGGTACTCTGGTCACCTATAGAAGACCTCTGCAGCCACTGCCCTCTACAGGCCCAGCCAATAGCTGACCATGCACGAGGCGACCACTCTGTGAAGGATTGCCTCCAGTGTTTCTCCCAATGTATCTGAAGGATGGCACCTGCATCTCCAAAATGAAGGCATCGTGGACCGCTTCAACACAATTCCTCTAATGCAGGCTGGCCCGTTATTCCGCTGGTTCAGACACCCACTGCAATGAGAACCCTGCCCTCATGCCGTATTGGGGTCCCTCTTATTTAACTTCTGTATTCATGATTTGGGGTCCTGCCTCACTGAGGTCAACTCCAATCCAACTCCACTATAGGGCAAATGCGGACGACCTGAATATTTGCGCCAGACTCCATTGGGTCTCCAACATAGCTGACATGTCCACAGCATTGATTGACAGGTGACTGTGCAGAAAACACAAGCCACGCAGCTGAAGCCTAAACACCGCTTGAGAAGGCAGGGCTGCACTTTGAACTACCAATTGGACACGTTAGGGGAGGATAGCTCAGGGGCAACGCAATGCGGAGCAACACAGGTTCGATCCCGGGGTCCGCGCTTAGGATCCTCTGGGTATTAAACAAGTTATGAATAACCAGATATAAAATCTAAATATACATTTGAGAGGTAGTTAGAGAGTATAAATATTGAGGTGTAAACCTCAGAGATAAGGTGAATAAGCAAGGAGTGAGCTCCTCAAATAAATCTCGTGCCAAACTGGGGGTGCTGAATTGAGATTAATGGGCAGTCGTTTCGGTCGTTTTCCTATCTCCCTAATTTTGAGATTTTACCATAAAAAATGCTTCCCAGTCTAACTTATGGTGCAGAAGTAGACCTGGAAAGTGTAGACTGGGATAAAATGGAGGCGCTTATTGGAGAAGGACTCTTGCGTTACCACAACGAGTACCTGTTATTATAATTCGTCACGAGCTTGGCCTTGTCTCTATTAAAGCGCGGATCGATTCGATACCCCTGTTATTATACAGCAAGCTCTTCTCTCCTCCGTTATTATACAGCAAGCTCTTCTCTCCTCCGTTATTATACAGCATGCTCTTCTCTCTGTTATTATATAGCACGCTCTTATCTCCTCCGTTATTATATAGCAAGCTCTTATCTCCTCGTTATTATACAGCAAGCTCTTATCTCCTCCGTTATTATACAGCACGCTCTTCTCTCTGTTATTATATAGCAAGCTCTTCTCTCCTCCGTTATTATATAGTAAGCTCTTAACTCCTCTGTTATTATACAGCAAGCTCTTCTCTCCTCCATTATTGTATAGCAAGCTCTTCTCTCCTCCGTTATTATACAGCACGCTCTTCTCTCTGTTATTATATAGCAAGCTCTTCTCTCCTCAGTTATTATATAGCAAGCTCTTATCTCCTCTGTTATTATATAGCAAGCTCTTATCTCCTCTTTATTATACAGCAAGCTCTTATCTCCTCCGTTATTATACAGCACGCTCTTCTCTCTGTTATTATATAGCAAGCTCTTCTCTCCTCCGTAATTATATAGTAAGCTCTTAACTCCTCTGTTATTATACAGCAAGCTCTTCTCTGTTATTACATAGCAAGCTCTTCTCTCCTCCGTTATGATATATTACGCTCTTATCTCCTTTATTATTATACAGCAAACTCTTCTCTCCTCTGTTATTTTACAGAAAACTCTTCTCTCCTCCGTTATTATATAGCAAGCTCTTATCTCCTCGTTATTATACAACAAGCTCTTATCTCGTCCGTTATTATACAGCACGCTCTTCTCTCTGTTATTATATAGCAAGCTCTTCTCTCCTCCGTTATTATATAGTAAGCTCTTAACTCCTCTGTTATTATTCAGCAAGCTCTTCTCTGTTATTACATAGCAAGCTCTTCTCTCCTCCATTATGATATATAAAGCTCTTATCTCCTTTATTATTATACAGCAAGCTCTTCTCTCCTCCGTTATTATACAGCAAACTCTTCTCTCCTCCGTTATTATATATCAAGCTCTTATCTCCTCTGTTATTATACAGCAAGCTCTTCTCTCCTCCGTTATTATACAGCAAGCTCTTCTCTCTGTTATTATATAGCAAGCTCTTCTCTCCTCCGTTATTATATAGCAAGCTCTTATCTCTTCTGTTATTATACAGCAAGCTCTTCTCTGTTATTATATATCAACCTCTTCTCTCCTCCGTTATTATATATTAAGCTCTTATCTCCTCTGTTGTTATACAGCAAGCTCTTCTCTCCTCCATTATTATATAGCAAGCTCTAGCTCTATATAGCTCCTCTTCTCTTCTCTGTTATTATATAGCACGCTCGTCTCTCCTCCGCTATTATATAGCACGCTTTTCTCTCCTCTGTTATTATATAGCAAGCTCTAGCTCTTTATAGCACGCTCTTCTCTCCTCCGTTATTATAAACCAAGCTCTAGCTCTCTATAGCACGCTCTTCTCTCCTCCGTTATTATATAGCAAGCTCTGGCACTATATAGCACGCTCTTCTCTCCTCCATTATTATATACAAAGCTCTATCTCTATATAGCACCCTCTTCTCTCCTCCGTTATTATATAGCAAGCTCTAGCTCTATATGCACGCTCTTCTCTCCTCAGTTATTACATAGCAAGCTCTTCTCTCCTCTGTTATTATATAGCACGCTCTTCTCTCCTCCATTATTATATACAAAGCTCTATCTCTATATAGCACCCTCTTCTCTCCTCCGTTATTATATAGCAAGCTCTAGCTCTATATGCACGCTCTTCTCTCCTCAGTTATTACATAGCAAGCTCTTCTCTCCTCTGTTATTATATAGCACGCTCTTCTCTCCTCCGTTATTATATAGGAAGCTCTAGCTCTGTATAGAACGCTCTTCTCTCCGTTATTACTTTGCAAGCTCTTCTCATTTTAGGTTTGACGTCAAGGCTTTTAATGTAATACCGCGTTATTTGCCTAAACATCGCTCACAAGTTTTTAGGTCTAAATGGAATGTACTTCGTACAGTGGGGCTTCTTGGGGCCAAATTAGCCATTGAAGGGTCTGTGTCGCTTCCGGCATTTAACTGTATTAACACTAGCACGCTCTTATTAGCACACTCTTATTGGCACACTCTTATTAGCACAGTCTTATAGCACACTCTTATTAGCACGCTCTTATTAGCACAGTCTTATTAGCACACTCTTATTAGCACAGTATTATTATCACAGTCTTATTAGCACACTCTTATTGGCACACTCTTATTAGCACAGTCTTATAGCACACTCTTATTAGCACACTCTTATTAGCACGCTCTTATTAGCACAGTCTTATTAGCACACTCTTATTAGTACAGTATTATTATCACAGTCTTATTAGCACACTCTTATTAGCACACTCTTATTAGCACGCTCTTATTAGCACACTCTTATTAGCACAGTCTTATTAGCACAGTCTTATTAGCACAGTCTTATTAGCACGCTCTTATTAGCACGCTCTTATTAGCACAGTCTTATTAATTGAATGTCCCAGATTATAATCACTGAGGCTTCCATTTTTTAGAAAATTCTCCTGTTCCGACGATTCTCTTGTCTGTAGAATTCTGGCAAAGTATTCCACATGCGCAGTGCATTTACCTGACCATAGCCGCGTTCATCTTTCTAATAGAGTAGTGTTGATATGTACTATTACGGAAATGTATCTATGATGACTGTTGTTTAATATGGAAATATTATTATCATGTTTTGCGAAGTGCTGTTTTTGGAAAGGTTTTACTGTACTCCGAGAAGGAAGGAAGGAAGGAAGGGAGGGAGGGAGGGAGGGAGGGAGGGAGCGAAGGAGGGAGAGAGAGAGAGAGAGAGAGAGATTGATTCTTCTTTGAGCTTCAAGGCAGTGCTTACTTTTATGTTCTGGCCCCTGACTGGTTGGTTTTGCTGCTGAGTCCACACATTCGCTACTTTGTGCGAAAACACTAATATTTAAGAAAATGTACAGAGTAAGAAAGTTAGTTGGAGTCCCGGCAGCCTGGACTTCTGGCCCCTCACCAGGTCAGTCGCTGTCCCAGCTTATCCCACAGAGACTATCCTGAGCTCCCCTCCCCCATGTCTAATACACCCACAGTGTGACACTGATCATTCTGGAGGACACATGAAATGACAACGTACGCTTCAAAATCCCGAGGCTGCTGCTTCCCCAGTTTGGGGGAGGCGAGGTAAAATAGGGGGTATCTTGAAAAACGGTCTGTTTTTACCTCTATCACGCAACTCGTAATACGGCCTTGTGTGTTCTGCGATGGAGCGAGAGCTCTGGGCCAAAAGCCATTAGCAGATGTGAACAATTGTGCACAGTATCCGGTGACCTCAGCCCCTGGCATGTATATATCTGCACACTCTTAAGTGGCCACCTCCCGGAGGGGCACGCAAAGGCAATAGGATGTGACACAATTAAACCGCAAAGACGCGTGACAGCGCAAGACGCCTAAGTGCTCACAAACCACTGAAGAGACAAAAGGGGATCTGCACTGTCCTCATTTCTTTTCATTGCGCTTTGTCAAGATCTCCTTAGCCCTGTGGCACGCATCCTTGAAAAGCAGCATCGAGCCGGAGAGTGGCGGGTCTAATCCTGCGCCCCATTTATTTAGACATGAATAATACTGGACGGCAAATCACTGGGGGGAGGTGGACTTGCTTAAGTCTTCTCTTTTCAGTGTAGTAGTATTTACGGATCCGTTTCCCCATTTCTCTTATTTGAATCTCTGATTTGTATCCTTGGGTGCTGAGTGGCTCGGATTCTCTGGAGCGATGGAGGCTCCTCCTACTCTACCTGCCCAATCACAGGGCTTTCTTCACTGGATCCTGAATAGTTGCAACATAGCCTAGGCTCCCATAATAAAGAACAGCAAAAGCTCCATATGATCCGGAACCGAGAGGCCGGGACTTGCTCCAACTGAATCAGAAGAGACTGGTTGGAGGACCCTTAGGCCCACCCTTGGTTATGAGGTCCAAGCTTAAGCTCCACCGCAGGTGGTGGACCACCGCGGGTTCTCCTGCTCAAATTCCAGAACCATCTCTAGATTGCTTAACGTTGTTACACACCGATAACGCTACAATACTGAGACTGCATAGTGAGACCTGGTGCCGGGTTCTTTACACAATCATGGAGGCATTGGCTGTAACTGCTGGGCTATTATGCATGTCTATGCAAATAGGACGTTTGGTAACGGAAGGGATAGCCCCTACTGTGGAAGGCTGGGAGGGCTGTTGTACATATATGGAACGAAAGAGGAACTCCAACCACAGATATAGTTCTAAACACTATCTTTTGGTGTCTTAATGATTCTATTCAAGTTATTTACACAATCAAGGCTTCAAATAGTAAACCTAGTATCTTCATGAGTACACAATTGTATCCCCTAATATGGCAAATAAGGCACAAATTCCCTATTTGTGTAGAAATAATTATTTAGTTCAATTTATTCTTTGTCTGTATTGTTAACTCATACACAATAACAGAATATTTATACGAGAAAAGAAGAAATCACAAATCAAAAATCAAAGCAAAATCACAAAGAAAGAAAAAGCAGAACCTGTATAATGGTTATCTAAAAATCCCATGTTTGGTGGGTTAGTGTCATTTGTGTGATACAGTTTTCATTGCACAGCATCAAAGTAAAACATGTAGGAGAGAAGACAGTAGCAAAAAAGTAGCACTGTGTGGCGAAAATAATTCAACATTTGCACGTCATGATTAGAGAGGTAAAGGCACCGAATGTTAGGTCCCTGTCTGTTAGCTCAGGTTGTTTAATGACCTGGTTTACCTCTAAATGCCTAGAGATTTATTTTAGCAAACTGAACTATGTTAAGTCTTGGCAGGAGCAAGTTAATGAATCCCTGAGTGCAACTTTTTATTATGGACTTAAGTAAGGTAGAAGTTAAGAGGGAAGCCTGATACGTCTGGTCTCAGGTGGAGCAAGGCCCACCGATGGTTTTGGTCCTCTGTTTATAGAATTCAACAAACTACCCTGGTTTAATCTTAATGGTCCCCAGAGCACAGTTAGGCAGGGTGGAGCTAGTTAATGTTTGTCTCATGGCCGTTCGCTTTTAATTTGGAGGGTTTTGCAGTGCTGTAGAAAGCTCAGCGTGCCCAGTAACTGAGACATTTTCTCAATGCTGTCTGGGGGTCTCCTTACTGCCGCCTGTTTAGAGAACTAGGCAACCGCAAAGGAGGTTGATTTGTATGAAGGTTGTTCTCAGAGGAGCCCAGCAACCGCCTGAGAGGGGCCCAGATTCTGCAACATTGCAGGAACTCTTAGAGGTTTCCTGACCTGGCACAATGGCTGCTCCTCAGCAGGGCACCTGCACGCGCAAAGGGCCTTCTGCGCCATTCTCTTACCCCCATTATAGAACCGGCTGTTCGCAGACTTTGGGGCACACTGGTGCTAGCTTTGCTGGCGTGCAGCCTTATGGACCCCCACCCCCCTACTCCTCAGTGCTGCGAGGAGGCCCTGAAGCACTACACAGGCAGCCTTTAATGTCCACCTGGAGCCAGACATAACATATTTAATGCATTCATTGGCGATCGGACCATCAAAACGAGGATCAGAACCAAACGGAAGTTTCTCCAATCAACATTAGCAAACGACTTTCAAGCTGCAGGAAGAAAGTTCCTTAATTGAATGGAACACAAGAGGCTTTAAGCACCTGTTTAATGAAGTTGGGTTAAACAAGGAGGCCCACTCCATAGTGCACCTCCAAGAAACTTGCTTACGGGAGACTCAGCTGAGCCATGGCTACTCCATATTGTTGAATGCTGCAGGGAAGAATAGGTCTGGTCGACCTTTCTCTGGTTTAGTAACAATGGTCAAGAACCATGTGCATCGATCAATTGTCAAAAGAATAAATCCCATTTTATTTGTACAAGGAACCATTGTCGGGCATGCTAGTAGAAACAAAACCAACTTCGATTACTGGATGATAATAAGTACCTATTGGGACCCAGCAATGATCTCTTCCGGGAACTTTATCTCGTCTGTAATGATGTCGATTGACGAGTGAGTTCTTAAATAAAGAACCCCAAGATTATTGTCTCTGGTGAGTTAAACTTTTCATGCTTTGATTCCAAAGGAACCATCAAATACACAAATGCATACCAGACAGATCCAAAGGATGAACGCGGGAAAGGATGGGTACAGGAGTGCGACCTAAGAAACTGTGATTTGTTAAATGGTCAGACAAGAGAAGACATTCCTGCGCAACCGACACGGCACAGGAATGGATGTCATATAATCCTGGACTACGTTTGGTCATCAAGGAATTTCCTGACTAATATCGTACATTTAAAAGTGATAAACATGCGAAACAGTGATCACGATGCCTTAAAACTGGCTTGGTTGACAGAATCAACACCTGCTGGAGAGCGTTATTTGAGCCAAGTAAGTATAAATCAAGGGCATAAACTCTTGAAAATGAGACAGAAAGAGATTATCATATTGCCAGAGAAATTTGAATCTCAAAAAAGGAACCGAACTATGATTCCTGATTATGCACCGTTGTTGGAAAGATTCAAAATAAATAAAACTGGCTTCAGAACATTTGCAAAACAAATATCCCTGTATTCAGAAAGTCACTGAGGAAAAGAAGAAAATGAAGAGTGATATCAACGCCCTAAGGTCACGAAACAGCTTGGTGTCGAGAATCGCAATAAGAAAACATAGACACAAATACCGAAATTGCCTTATTTCATTTAAGCTCCTCCGTGACCAAGAGCGAGCAGAGGCGATGCTAAAATATATGTATGCCTATCATGGAAGAGACACTTGGGCGATTATTAATGAAGGGTCACTAACACAGAAGGCGGTCCTGAATAATTGTATCAATGCTGACGAATGGGTCAATCATTATTCTAAAGTCTTCGCGAATTCGTCTCCCCCCACCGATGACACATGGCCAGACAATGATGCTCCATGGGAGATGTGCTTTAGCAAAGAGGAGATTGAAGAGGCTATCTCAAAACTAAAGAACTCAGGTGCAGCCGGTCCTGATGGACTATCCAACATCACTTTAAAAAGAAACAAAGATCGATGGGATGTATTCATCGAGAAATTGTTCAAGCGCATCTCTGGTACAAGGAACATTCCGGTATTGTGGCATTTGGCGGTAGTTGTTCTCATCTTTAAGGGTCATAGGGCAGACCCGAACAACTACCGCCCAAATGCCCTACTGGATGTCATTGGTAAGCTGTTTGCCTCCTTCTTGCAAAAGAGACTGTCGAAGTGGGCCGAAGAGACAGGGAGATTGGACGTGAGACAGTCTGGCTTCACCAAAGGGGTGGGGACAGAGCTCAATCTCTTATTGTTGAATTTGATAAAGCTGCAAACATTAAAGAGCAGGAAACATCTGTTTCTGGCTTTTATCGATTTACAACAAGCCTTTGATAGTGTCAACCGAGCTACAATGTGGAAGAAACTGTAGGCTTGGAAGTGTCCCCTGGACTTATTACAAGTCATAATAAGCTTCATACTGAAACCTCCATTCACGTTCACGTTCAAGGTGGCCCTCTGGCTCTGCCACTCTAGGTCCTTCCATGGATGCTAGTCACACAGGACAGAGATTCCTTGAGTTCAAGGTGGCCTGCCTCCTGGCTAAGGAACAGGCCCTCTGGCTCTGCGACTCCAGTTCCTTCCATGGATGCTAGTCTCACAGGACAGAGATTCATTGAGTTCAGGGTGGCCTGCCTCCTGGCTAAGGAACAGGCCCTCTGGCTCTGTGACTCCAGGTCCTTCCATGGATGCTAGTCGCACAGGACAGAGATTCATTGAGTTCAGGGTGGCCTGCCTCCTGGCTAAGGAACAGGCCCTCTGGCTCTGTGACTCCAGTTCCTTCCATGGATGCTAGTCTCACAGGACAGAGATTCATTGAGTTCAGGGTGGCCTGCCTCCTGGCTAAGGAACAGGCCCTCTGGCTCTGCCACTCCAAGTCCTTCCATGGATGCTAGTCGCACAGGACGGAGATTCATTGAGTTCAGGGTGGCCTGCCTCCTGGCTAAGGAACAGGCCCTCTGGCTCTGTGACTCCAGGTCCTTCCATGGATGCTAGTCTCACAGGACAGAGATTCATTGAGTTCAGGGTGGCCTGCCTCCTGGCTAAGGAACAGGCCCTCTGGCTCTGTGACTCCAGTTCCTTCCATGGATGCTAGTCTCACAGGACAGAGATTCATTGAGTTCAGGGTGGCCTGCCTCCTGGCTAAGGAACAGGCCCTCTGGCTCTGCCACTCCAAGTCCTTCCATGGATGCTAGTCGCACAGGACAGAGATTCATTGAGTTCAGGGTGGCCTGCCTCCTGGCTAAGGAACAGGCCCTCTGGCTCTGTGACTCCAGGTCCTTCCATGGATGCTAGTCTCACAGGACAGAGATTCATTGAGTTCAGGGTGGTCTGCCTCCTGGCTAAGGAACAGGCCCTCTGGCTTTGCCACCCCAAGTCCTTCCATGGATGCTAGTCTCACAGGACAGAGATTATTCATTGAGTTCAAGGTGGCCTGCCTCCTGGCTAAGGAACAGGCCCTGGCTCTGCGACTCGAGGTCCTTCCATGGTTACTTGTCTCACAGGACAGAGATTCCTTGAGTTCAAGGTGGCCTGCCTCCTGGCTAAGGAACAGGCCCTCTGGCTCTGCGACTCCAGGTCCTTCCATGGATGCTAGTCTCACAGGACAGAGATTATTCATTGAGTTCAAGGTGGCCTGCCTCCTGGCTAAGGAACAGGCCCTGGCTCTGCGTTTCGAGGTCCTTCCATGGTTACTAGTCTCACAGGACAGAGATTCCTTGAGTTCAAGATGGCCTGCCTCCTGGCTAAGGAACAGGCCTTGGCTCTGTGACTCCAGGTCCTTCCATGGATGACGTCTCACAGGATAGAGATTCATTGAGTTCTAGGTGGCCTGCCTCCTGGCTAAGGAACAGGCCTTCTGGCTCTGCGACTCCAGGTCCTTCCATGGATGCTAGTCTCACAGGAGAGAGATTCCTTGAGTTCAAGGTGGCCTGCCTCCTGGCTAAGGAACAGGCCCTTTGGCTCTGCGATTCCAGGTCCTTCCATGGATGCTAGTCTCACAGGACAGAGATTCCTTGAGTTCAAGGTGGCCTGCCTCCTGGCTAAGGAACAGGCCTCTGGCTCTGCGACTCCAGGTCCTTCCATGGATGCTAGTCTCACAGGACAGAGATTATTCATTGAGTTCAAGGTGGCCTGCCTCCTGGCTAAGGAACAGGCCCTCTGGCTCTGCGACTCCAGGTCCTTCCATGGATGCTAGTCTCAGAGGACAGAGATTCCTTGAGTTCAAGGTGGCCTGCCTCCTGGCTAAGGAACAGGCCCTCTAGCTCTGCGACTCCAGGTCCTTCCATGGATGCTAGTTTCACAGGACAGAGATTCCTTGAGTTCAAGGTGGCCTGCCTCCTGGCTAAGGAACAGGCCCTCTGGCTCTGCGACTCCAGGTCCTTCCATGGATGCTAGTCTCACAGGACAGAGATTCCTTGAGTTCAAGGTGGCCTGCCTCCTGGCTAAGGAACAGGTCCTCTGGCTCTGCGACTCCAGGTCCTTCCATGGATGATAGTCTCACAGGACAGAGATTCCTTGAGTTCAATGTGGCCTGCCTCCTTGCTAAGGAACAGGCCCTCTGGCTCTGCGACTCCAGTGCCTTCCATGGATGCTAGTCTCACAGGACAGAGATTCATTGAGTTCAGGGTGGCCTGCCTCCTGGCTAAGGAACAGGCCGTCTGGCTCTGCGTCTCCAGGTCCTTCCATGGATGGTAGTCGCACAGGACAGAGATTCATTGAGTTCAGGGTGGCCTGCCTCCTGGCTAAGGAACAGGCCCTCTGGCTCTGTGACTCCAGGTCCTTCCATGGATGCTAGTCTCACAGAACAGAGATTCATTGAGTTCAGGGTGGCCTGCCTCCTGGCTAAGGAACAGGCCCTCTGGCTCTGTGACTCAGGTCCTTCCATGAATGCTAGTCTCACAGGACAGAGATTATTCATTGAGTTCAAGGTGGCCTGCCTCCTGGCTAAGGAACAGGCCCTCTGGCTCTGCAACTCCAGGTCCTTCCATGAATGCTTGTCTCACAGGACAGAGATTCCTTGAGTTCAAGGTGGCCTGCCTCCTGGCTAAGGAACATGCCCTCTGGCTCTGTGACTCCAGGTCCGTCCATGGATACAAGTTTCACAGGACAGAGATTCCTTGAGTTCAAGGTGGCCTGCCTCCTGGCTAAGGAACAAGCCCTGGCTCTGCGACTCCAGTTCCTTCCATGCATGCTAGTCTCACAGGACAGAGATTCATTGAGTTCAGGGTGGCCTGCCTCCTGGCTAAGGAACAGGCTGTCTGGCTCTGCGTCTCCAGGTCCTTCCATGGATGCTAGTCGCGCAGGACAGAGATTCATTGAGTTAAGGGTGGCCTGCCTCCTGGCTAACGAACAGGCCCTCTGGCTCTGTGACTCCAGGTCCTTCCATGGATGCTAGTCTCACAGGACAGAGATTCATTGAGTTCAGGGTGGCCTGCCTCCTGGCTAACGAACAGGCCCTCTGGCTCTGCGACTCCAGGTCCTTCCATGGATGCTAGTCTCACAGGACAGAGATTCCTTGAGTTCAAGGTGGCCTGCCTCCTGGCTAAGGAACAGGCCTCTGGCTCTGCGACTCCAGGTCCTTCCATGGATGCTAGTCTCACAGGACAGAGATTCCTTGAGTTCAAGGTGGCCTGCCTCCTGGCTAAGGAACAGGCCTCTGGCTCTGCGACTCCAGGTCCTTCCATGGATGCTAGTCTCACAGGACAGAGATTATTCATTGAGTTCAAGGTGGCCTGCCTCCTGGCTAAGGAACAGGCCCTCTGGCTCTGCGACTCCAGGTCCTTCCATGGATGCTAGTCTCAGAGGACAGAGATTCCTTGAGTTCAAGGTGGCCTGCCTCCTGGCTAAGGAACAGGCCCTCTAGCTCTGCGACTCCAGGTCCTTCCATGGATGCTAGTTTCACAGGACAGAGATTCCTTGAGTTCAAGTTGGCCTGCCTCCTGGCTAAGGAACAGGCCCTCTGGCTCTGCGACTCCAGGTCCTTCCATGGATGATAGTCTCACAGGACAGAGATTCCTTGAGTTCAATGTGGCCTGCCTCCTTGCTAAGGAACAGGCCCTCTGGCTCTGCGACTCCAGTGCCTTCCATGGATGCTAGTCTCACAGGACAGAGATTCATTGAGTTCAGGGTTGCCTGCCTCCTGGCTAAGGAACAGGCCGTCTGGCTCTGCGTCTCCAGGTCCTTCCATGGATGGTAGTCGCACAGGACAGAGATTCATTGAGTTCAGGGTGGCCTGCCTCCTGGCTAAGGAACAGGCCCTCTGGCTCTGTGACTCCAGGTCCTTCCATGGATGCTAGTCTCACAGAACAGAGATTCATTGAGTTCAGGGTGGCCTGCCTCCTGGCTAAGGAACAGGCCCTCTGGCTCTGTGACTCAGGTCCTTCCGTGAATGCTAGTCTCACAGGACAGAGATTATTCATTGAGTTCAAGGTGGCCTGCCTCCTGGCTAAGGAACAGGCCCTCTGGCTCTGCGACTCCAGGTCCTTCCATGAATGCTTGTCTCACAGGACAGAGATTCCTTGAGTTCAAGGTGGCCTGCCTCCTGGCTAAGGAACATGCCCTCTGGCTCTGTGACTCCAGGTCCGTCCATGGATACAAGTTTCACAGGACAGAGATTCCTTGAGTTCAAGGTGGCCTGCCTCCTGGCTAAGGAACAAGCCCTGGCTCTGCGACTCCAGTTCCTTCCATGCATGCTTGTCTCACAGGACAGAGATTCATTGAGTTCAGGGTGGCCTGCCTCCTGGCTAAGGAACCGGCTGTCTGGCTCTGCGTCTCCAGGTCCTTCCATGGATGCTAGTCGCACAGGACAGAGATTCATTGAGTTAAGGGTGGCCTGCCTCCTGGCTAAGGAACAGGCCCTCTGGCTCTGTGACTCCAGGTCCTTCCATGGATGCTAGTCGCACAGGACAGAGATTCATTGAGTTAAGGGTGGCCTGCCTCCTGGCTAAGGAACAGGCCCTCTGGCTCTGTGACTCCAGGTCCTTCCATGGATGCTAGTCTCACAGGACAGAGATTCCTTGAGTTCAAGGTGGCCTGCCTCCTGGCTAAGGAACAGGCCCTCTGGCTCTGTGACTCCAGGTCCGTCCATGGATACAAGTTTCACAGGACAGAGATTCCTTGAGTTCAAGGTGGCCTGCCTCCTGGCTAAGGAACAAGCCCTGGCTCTGCGACTCCAGTTCCTTCCATGCATGCTAGTCTCACAGGACAGAGATTCATTGAGTTCAGGGTGGCCTGCCTCCTGGCTAAGGAACAGGCTGTCTGGCTCTGCGTCTCCAGGTCCTTCCATGGATGCTAGTCGCGCAGGACAGAGATTCATTGAGTTAAGGGTGGCCTGCCTCCTGGCTAACGAACAGGCCCTCTGGCTCTGTGACTCCAGGTCCTTCCATGGATGCTAGTCTCACAGGACAGAGATTCATTGAGTTCAGGGTGGCCTGCCTCCTGGCTAACGAACAGGCCCTCTGGCTCTGCGACTCCAGGTCCTTCCATGGATGCTAGTCTCACAGGACAGAGATTCCTTGAGTTCAAGGTGGCCTGCCTCCTGGCTAAGGAACAGGCCTCTGGCTCTGCGACTCCAGGTCCTTCCATGGATGCTAGTCTCACAGGACAGAGATTCCTTGAGTTCAAGGTGGCCTGCCTCCTGGCTAAGGAACAGGCCTCTGGCTCTGCGACTCCAGGTCCTTCCATGGATGCTAGTCTCACAGGACAGAGATTATTCATTGAGTTCAAGGTGGCCTGCCTCCTGGCTAAGGAACAGGCCCTCTGGCTCTGCGACTCCAGGTCCTTCCATGGATGCTAGTCTCAGAGGACAGAGATTCCTTGAGTTCAAGGTGGCCTGCCTCCTGGCTAAGGAACAGGCCCTCTAGCTCTGCGACTCCAGGTCCTTCCATGGATGCTAGTTTCACAGGACAGAGATTCCTTGAGTTCAAGGTGGCCTGCCTCCTGGCTAAGGAACAAGCCCTGGCTCTGCGACTCCAGTTCCTTCCATGCATGCTAGTCTCACAGGACAGAGATTCATTGAGTTCAGGGTGGCCTGCCTCCTGGCTAAGGAACAGGCTGTCTGGCTCTGCGTCTCCAGGTCCTTCCATGGATGCTAGTCGCGCAGGACAGAGATTCATTGAGTTAAGGGTGGCCTGCCTCCTGGCTAACGAACAGGCCCTCTGGCTCTGTGACTCCAGGTCCTTCCATGGATGCTAGTCTCACAGGACAGAGATTCATTGAGTTCAGGGTGGCCTGCCTCCTGGCTAACGAACAGGCCCTCTGGCTCTGCGACTCCAGGTCCTTCCATGGATGCTAGTCTCACAGGACAGAGATTCCTTGAGTTCAAGGTGGCCTGCCTCCTGGCTAAGGAACAGGCCTCTGGCTCTGCGACTCCAGGTCCTTCCATGGATGCTAGTCTCACAGGACAGAGATTCCTTGAGTTCAAGGTGGCCTGCCTCCTGGCTAAGGAACAGGCCTCTGGCTCTGCGACTCCAGGTCCTTCCATGGATGCTAGTCTCACAGGACAGAGATTATTCATTGAGTTCAAGGTGGCCTGCCTCCTGGCTAAGGAACAGGCCCTCTGGCTCTGCGACTCCAGGTCCTTCCATGGATGCTAGTCTCAGAGGACAGAGATTCCTTGAGTTCAAGGTGGCCTGCCTCCTGGCTAAGGAACAGGCCCTCTAGCTCTGCGACTCCAGGTCCTTCCATGGATGCTAGTTTCACAGGACAGAGATTCCTTGAGTTCAAGGTGGCCTGCCTCCTGGCTAAGGAACAGGCCCTCTGGCTCTGCGACTCCAGGTCCTTCCATGGATGATAGTCTCACAGGACAGAGATTCCTTGAGTTCAATGTGGCCTGCCTCCTTGCTAAGGAACAGGCCCTCTGGCTCTGCGACTCCAGTGCCTTCCATGGATGCTAGTCTCACAGGACAGAGATTCATTGAGTTCAGGGTTGCCTGCCTCCTGGCTAAGGAACAGGCCGTCTGGCTCTGCGTCTCCAGGTCCTTCCATGGATGGTAGTCGCACAGGACAGAGATTCATTGAGTTCAGGGTGGCCTGCCTCCTGGCTAAGGAACAGGCCCTCTGGCTCTGTGACTCCAGGTCCTTCCATGGATGCTAGTCTCACAGAACAGAGATTCATTGAGTTCAGGGTGGCCTGCCTCCTGGCTAAGGAACAGGCCCTCTGGCTCTGTGACTCAGGTCCTTCCGTGAATGCTAGTCTCACAGGACAGAGATTATTCATTGAGTTCAAGGTGGCCTGCCTCCTGGCTAAGGAACAGGCCCTCTGGCTCTGCGACTCCAGGTCCTTCCATGAATGCTTGTCTCACAGGACAGAGATTCCTTGAGTTCAAGGTGGCCTGCCTCCTGGCTAAGGAACATGCCCTCTGGCTCTGTGACTCCAGGTCCGTCCATGGATACAAGTTTCACAGGACAGAGATTCCTTGAGTTCAAGGTGGCCTGCCTCCTGGCTAAGGAACAAGCCCTGGCTCTGCGACTCCAGTTCCTTCCATGCATGCTTGTCTCACAGGACAGAGATTCATTGAGTTCAGGGTGGCCTGCCTCCTGGCTAAGGAACCGGCTGTCTGGCTCTGCGTCTCCAGGTCCTTCCATGGATGCTAGTCGCACAGGACAGAGATTCATTGAGTTAAGGGTGGCCTGCCTCCTGGCTAAGGAACAGGCCCTCTGGCTCTGTGACTCCAGGTCCTTCCATGGATGCTAGTCGCACAGGACAGAGATTCATTGAGTTAAGGGTGGCCTGCCTCCTGGCTAAGGAACAGGCCCTCTGGCTCTGTGACTCCAGGTCCTTCCATGGATGCTAGTCTCACAGGACAGAGATTCCTTGAGTTCAAGGTGGCCTGCCTCCTGGCTAAGGAACAGGCCTCTGGCTCTGCGACTCCAGGTCCTTCCATGGATGCTAGTCTCACAGGACAGAGATTCCTTGAGTTCAATGTGGCCTGCCTCCTTGCTAAGGAACAGGCCCTCTGGCTCTGCGACTCCAGTGCCTTCCATGGATGCTAGTCTCACAGGACAGAGATTCATTGAGTTCAGGGTTGCCTGCCTCCTGGCTAAGGAACAGGCCGTCTGGCTCTGCGTCTCCAGGTCCTTCCATGGATGGTAGTCGCACAGGACAGAGATTCATTGAGTTCAGGGTGGCCTGCCTCCTGGCTAAGGAACAGGCCCTCTGGCTCTGTGACTCCAGGTCCTTCCATGGATGCTAGTCTCACAGAACAGAGATTCATTGAGTTCAGGGTGGCCTGCCTCCTGGCTAAGGAACAGGCCCTCTGGCTCTGTGACTCAGGTCCTTCCGTGAATGCTAGTCTCACAGGACAGAGATTATTCATTGAGTTCAAGGTGGCCTGCCTCCTGGCTAAGGAACAGGCCCTCTGGCTCTGCGACTCCAGGTCCTTCCATGAATGCTTGTCTCACAGGACAGAGATTCCTTGAGTTCAAGGTGGCCTGCCTCCTGGCTAAGGAACATGCCCTCTGGCTCTGTGACTCCAGGTCCGTCCATGGATACAAGTTTCACAGGACAGAGATTCCTTGAGTTCAAGGTGGCCTGCCTCCTGGCTAAGGAACAAGCCCTGGCTCTGCGACTCCAGTTCCTTCCATGCATGCTAGTCTCACAGGACAGAGATTCATTGAGTTCAGGGTGGCCTGCCTCCTGGCTAAGGAACCGGCTGTCTGGCTCTGCGTCTCCAGGTCCTTCCATGGATGCTAGTCGCACAGGACAGAGATTCATTGAGTTAAGGGTGGCCTGCCTCCTGGCTAAGGAACAGGCCCTCTGGCTCTGTGACTCCAGGTCCTTCCATGGATGCTAGTCGCACAGGACAGAGATTCATTGAGTTAAGGGTGGCCTGCCTCCTGGCTAAGGAACAGGCCCTCTGGCTCTGTGACTCCAGGTCCTTCCATGGATGCTAGTCTCACAGGACAGAGATTCCTTGAGTTCAAGGTGGCCTGCCTCCTGGCTAAGGAACAGGCCTCTGGCTCTGCGACTCCAGGTCCTTCCATGGATGCTAGTCTCACAGGACAGAGATTCCTTGAGTTCAAGGTGGCCTGCCTCCTGGCTAAGGAACAGGCCTCTGGCTCTGCGACTCCAGGTCCTTCCATGGATGCTAGTCTCACAGGACAGAGATTATTCATTGAGTTCAAGGTGGCCTGCCTCCTGGCTAAGGAACAGGCCCTCTGGCTCTGCGACTCCAGGTCCTTCCATGGATGCTAGTCTCAGAGGACAGAGATTCCTTGAGTTCAAGGTGGCCTGCCTCCTGGCTAAGGAACAGGCCCTCTAGCTCTGCGACTCCAGGTCCTTCCATGGATGCTAGTTTCACAGAACAGAGATTCCTTGAGTTCAAGGTGGCCTGCCTCCTGGCTAAGGAACTGGCCCTCTGGCTCTGCGACTCCAGGTCCTTCCATGGATGCTAGTCTCACAGGACAGAGATTCCTTGAGTTCAAGGTGGCCTGCCTCCTGGCTAAGGAACAGGTCCTCTGGCTCTGCGACTTCAGGTCCTTCCATGGATGATAGTCTCACAGGACAGAGATTCCTTGAGTTCAATGTGGCCTGCCTCCTTGCTAAGGAACAGGCCCTCTGGCTCTGTGACTCCAGTGCCTTCCATGGATGCTAGTCTCACAGGACAGAGATTCATTGAGTTCAGGGTGGCCTGCCTCCTGGCTAAGGAACAGGCCGTCTGGCTCTGCGTCTCCAGGTCCTTCCATGGATGGTAGTCGCACAGGACAGAGATTCATTGAGTTCAGGGTGGCCTGTCTCCTGGCTAAGGAACAGGCCCTCTGGCTCTGTGACTCCAGGTCCTTCCATGGATGCTAGTCTCACAGAACAGAGATTCATTGAGTTCAGGGTGGCCTGCCTCCTGGCTAAGGAACAGGCCCTCTGGCTCTGTGACTCAGGTCCTTCCATGAATGCTAGTCTCACAGGACAGAGATTATTCATTGAGTTCAAGGTGGCCTGCCTCCTGGCTAAGGAACAGGCCCTCTGGCTCTGCGACTCCAGGTCCTTCCATGAATGCTTGTCTCACAGGACAGAGATTCCTTGAGTTCAAGGTGGCCTGCCTCCTGGCTAAGGAACATGCCCTCTGGCTCTGTGACTCCAGGTCCGTCCATGGATACAAGTTTCACAGGACAGAGATTCCTTGAGTTCAAGGTGGCCTGCCTCCTGGCTAAGGAACAAGCCCTGGCTCTGCGACTCCAGTTCCTTCCATGCATGCTAGTCTCACAGGACAGAGATTCATTGAGTTCAGGGTGGCCTGCCTCCTGGCTAAGGAACAGGCTGTCTGGCTCTGCGTCTCCAGGTCCTTCCATGGATGCTAGTCGCACAGGACAGAGATTCATTGAGTTCAGGGTGGCCTGCCTCCTGGCTAAGGAACAGGCCCTCTGGCTCTGTGACTCCAGGTCTTTCCATGGATGCTAGTCTCACAGGACAGAGATTCATTGAGTTCAGGGTGGCCTGCCTCCTGGCTAAGGAACAGGCCCTCTGGCTCTGTGACTCCAGGTCCTTCCATGAATGCTAGTCTCACAGGACAGAGATTATTCATTGAGTTCAAGGTGGCCTGCCTCCTGGCTAAGGAACAGGCCCTCTGGCTACGCGACTCCAGGTCCTTCCATGGATGAAGTCTCACAGGACAGAGATTCCTTGCGTTCAAGGTGGCCTGCCTCCTGGCTAAGGAACAGGCCCTCTGGCTCTGCCACTCCAGGCCTTTTCTTTGGATGCTAGTCTCAAAGGACAGAGATTCCTTGAGTTCAAGGTGGCCTGCCTCCTGGCTAAGGAACAGGCCCTCTGGCTCTGCGACTCCAGGTCCCTCCATGGATGCTAGTCTCACAGGCCAGAGATTCCTTGAGGTCAAGGTGGCCTGCCTCCTGGCTAAGGAACAGGCCGTCTGGCTCTGCGACTCCAGGTCCTTCCATGGCTGCGCGTCTCACAGGACAGAGATTCCTTGAGTGCAAGGTGGCCTGCCTCCTGGCTAAGGAACAGGCCCTCTGGCTCTGCGACTCCAGGTCCTTCCATGGATGCTAGTCTCACAGGACAGAGATTCCTTGAGTTCAAGGTGGCCTGCCTCCTGGCTAAGGAACAGGCCTCTGGCTCTGCGACTCCAGGTCCTTCCATGGATGCTAGTCTCACAAGACAGAGATTCCTTGAGTTCAAGGTGACCTGCCTCCTGGCTAAGGAACAGGCCCTCTGGCTCTGCCACTCCAGGTCCTTCCATGGATGCGCGTCTCACAGGACAGAGATTCCTTGAGATCAAGGTGGCCTGCCTCCTGGCTAAGGAACAGGCCCTCTGGCTCTGCGACTCCAGGTCCTTCCATGGATATGAGTCTCACAGGACAGAGATTCCTTGAGTTCAAGGTGGCCTGCCTCCTGGCTAAGGAACAGGCCCTAGCTCTGCGACTCGAGGTTGTTCCATGGTTACTAGTCTCACAGGACAGAGATTCCTTGAGTTCAAGGTGGCATGCCTCCTGGCTAAGGAACAGGCCCTGGCTCTGCGACTCCAGGCCCTTCCATGGATGCTAGTCTCACAGGACAGAGATTCCTTGAGTTCAAGGTGGCCTTCCTCCTGGCTAAGGAACAGGCCCTCTGGCTCTGCGACTCCAGGTCCTTCCATGGATGCTAGTCTCACAGGACAGAGATTCCTTGAGTCTCTGCCTGTGGTAATGGCGGTCTCTACTGCTGGCAGTGGGGAGAACGTACTTCTGGTAGGTCAGCTTGCTATATTTGCCACACCTGGGTCTTCAGAGTTACAAACTCGGAAATGTAGATTTTGTGCCAGATTCCAATGCCACGGTCTTGGTGATGCAGGGTAGAGGGTCAACCACACTCGGTTCACCGTCTCTAGAGAAGGGGTGGGGCCTAGGTCCGTAGATCTCATTGGCTGTTCCAGTTCTTCTCCCTTCTTCCAGGTGAGAACCCCCCTAGAGGGATTCTAGACCCCCCACCGAGCAGCCTCTGCACTGGTCCTGGAAGGTGGAGAACATGGCTGGTGGGTGGGTACCACCCTGGTCCCCTTTTATCATGCGGTTTAACCGCTACTGCCGGCTTCCTCCCTCTTCTAAGTGCCAGAACAATACCTGCGATTATTTCCCAATTTAATGGCACTCAATATATCAATAGGGTGAAATATTGTGACCAGAGGTCCTGGTTTTGACCCGATTGCCCCGGAATTGGGGACTCTGTCCCCCTGTCCCAGTTTTGAGGGAAGAAGGGGTGACCCCATGCAGAATTTGGCATCACTTGTTTACCAACAATTGTAAAGCAAAGACTGATGTTACATGAAGAGGAGAGCCGTCACCTCCAGGGCTGGTCTCGAACCCCGAACCTTTCAGTTTGCAGCCAGGCGGATTGAATGATTGTGCCACAAAGACTGCTCATGAAAGGGCTTCATAGTAAGGCATGACATAGGAAGTAGTGCAAATGTTCATTTGTTTTGAACATGCTTAAATTCACAGCCAGCCCCCACAATGTATATCCAGTGAAATGATAGGATCTGACCACCCTACACCCCTCTTCCCTCTGCTCAGGTGTTGTCATGGTAATCACAGTTCCAATGAAGTCCTACCTTTATGTCGTTGGCCTGTCCAGTCTTTTTTTTTTCATCTGGTCACCCTATGTATCAACATTGGTAGGATGGAAGGGAATCGAGCCAGAAACTGGCAGCCCTCCATCAAACTCTGAGGTGTGAACTCTCTGAACTGCCTTACAGACCGGTTGGCACAGTGTTTTGCTGGAAATCCTCTTTGGTTCTTGGCAATGAGGCAAGGTTACCCCTAAAACGCTGTAACATGCATAGCTCTCAACCATTTGTGTAGCAAAGGCGGGTGAAAACACCGATTTTGTTTTTGGCGGGTGAGAGCCCAATTGAAATGAATGGGCGTGCAGGAGGCTTGGCAGGCGAGTCAGCGCTTTACAGGGCGGGTGACACCCGCCAAAAGCGTGTGAGTTGAGAGCTATGAACATGTGTGATGTGCAGTAGGGGCTTACCTGACGGGGTTTAGGGGACTGGTGGGTTTGAGCGGCAGTTTATCCAATAATCTTTAAACTTGAGGGAAACCTATTTTCAGCGGCGTGAAAAGTCCAAACTCCTGTGAGGGTTATTTTCAGACGAATCACGTGTCTTGCGTCACTTCCTCTTCGATCTAACATGGCTGCCACAACACTTCCTGTGTACAGAGACTTGAGTGGCCCTGCTCCCACCCTCAAAGGCTCTCTGCTGCCCCGAGTGGACTGGAGTAGCAGTGCCACGCACTGAGCATGGAGCACAGTCACAGGTTCCGAGGTGCAGTTCACACCCCATTAATGAAGGCTTAATTAACACAGGCTGCTTCTCTGACCAGGGGAGAGGCTTTGAGTTTCATTTGGCCTCTTGGCACCGGCTTTCCTCAACATGTAGCTGCCAGTGACTGACCAAAGGAACACACCTTTTATAATTACAATATAAATTATTCTTCACTGAAAGGATAAAACATATAATTTTAACTGGCTGATGTGTATCCTTGGGACACTGACCCCCCCACATCTCTCATCCCAGCTGCTGTCTATTTACTGCACTTGCTTCGGCTCACCCTCCCCACGAGTGGTTGCACTTACGTTTTTCCTTCTTAGCACTCCCCCAGCACTTCTCCATGAGCACCACAGCACCATCCCTGACCCCCTTCCCTCTGCACTTGCACGTTCTGAACACTCACAAGGCATAGTAGGTTCTGTTCCCCTACATTTTATTCTCATGATTTGTTTGTACTATTAATTCAATTATTTAAAGTCTACCTTCCCCTGTCCGCACCCTGCTCCCCCGTGGGCGCTTTGAAACAGTTTTGCTAATTGTATAAGCATCTAACAAGTGACCAATAAATAAATAAATAACGGTTGAGGACTTCCTGCACCATTTTCTGCGCAAATCTGCGCTGTAGGCTCTGCCACCACCATTATAAAACTGCAAATAGCAACACTTTGAAATTTCACATAGCGCTTCATGCCATCCTCCTACAGTTTCTAAGCGCTTCGATAAGACTATGGAATGGCACTGAATGTATCTAGCTCGTAAGGATGAAGGACTGCCTCAATACTGATTGGATTCGCACCTGTGGCTGAAGATCACACACTTACCTCTGAAAGCAGCACTGAAGTTGTGTTTTGGGAGGTTTTTTTTCAGGCTAGATTGATAGACGTTGGTGCTTTGTTTTGTGCATTGCACAGTGCATTTTACATTTAGAGGGATTAGAGCATTCGGGTAGATGGGCGACTTGCTTTTCCGTGGCTGACCAACAGAAGTTGTGAACATTGCCTTTGTACTGGGTGTGTGCGTGCGACAAAAAGAGGAAGTTTCACAGTCTTGGGTGTGTTATTGAAAAAGGAAATACAGATGTTGCACCGGAAGGCTTGTCTATTCCTCCCTGTGGATTTAACTTGCTTGGGAGAATTGCATTAGCGTTATATGGGGCATCACCAGAGGAATTTACAGTGACTGGCCAAAGTGGCAGCACCCAGAGTCGCAGTGGCTGGCTGGCACTTCTGTCAGCTTGACTGACTTAATGGCGGGCGCAGCTGCGACGGGATAATGCGTCCTGCCAACGTTGTGGTGGGATCGGGGAACCTGCGGTGGAGGGGAGACTGCTGGGGCCCAGCCCCGGCTGGCCCCGGCCCACTTAAAGCACTGAGAAGCAGCATCAAAGTCTAGTGCCCCAATGAGCTGCCCAGAGAAGCAGCTCACAGGACCCCGGGTGAAGGGCGTAGCTGGGAATTACAGAGATAGCGGGTGAGAGCAGGAGGGAGAAGACGCTGAAGAAAAGGGCGACGGAGAGAAGAGTGCAAGTGAAGAGAGGGAAAGCTGGAAACCAGAGGAGGACCCACATGGGAAGAAGCCATAGGCACAGCCAAGGCGGAAGAGTTTGTGGGTCATAGTGACGTAGGAAGAGCCGAGAGGACACTAAGGAAGAACTGAGGGAAGCCCCTCGATACCATGGAGTCTTGGAATGGACCCCTTGGTTGGTGTCGCTTCTTCTCCCTACCTCCTCGGCCTCTCCCCTGGACTCCTTGGTTGGTGTCGCTTCTCCTTGTTACCTCCTCGGCCTCTCCCCTGGACTCCTTGGTTGGTGTCGCTTCTTCTTGTTACCTCCTCGGCCTCTCCCCTGGACTCCTTGGTTGGTGCCGCTTCTTCTTCCTACCTCCTCGGCCTCTCCTCTCACCTTTATCCTGCTTCTCTTCCGGTACGCTGCACGTGCCTGTCTTAATAACATCCCTGCTGTATCCAATGAACACTATGTTGGCCTCCGCTAGGGCTGACTGTATCTACTAAGGCTGTTGCCCTAGAAGAGACTCCCCTTCTCCTGGTTGCCCTCGACTTCCTGGGTCTTTGCCACTACCCCTCACCTCTGTGCCACACGAGCATCCCCCACCCCATGACTCATTTTTGCTGCCCACTGGTTATATAAACTGGCTGGATTACCAAGACGTGTCCTGCCTTTTGCCGGCCACCAGTCTCCATCCAGTCTGCCCAGATCCCTGCACCATCAGAAGCAGCCTGATTGGCTGGCTCGCCTGTCATCTACATGGCATGTAAATCAGCCCCTCCCATAAGAAAGACCAAGAGGCCTAAGTCCATGTTCAACACTGGCACCCTTAAATTCTCCATCTATCAGCAAGAAGGCCTTGTTGGAAAATGGAGATATTAACTTACTGGGGATACAAGAGACCTGGTTTTCAGACAATGACATGACCTTTGTAGACACTCTTCCAGCTGGCCACAAGGCCAGAATCTCTCCAGCGATGAATGAATCTGGTGCCAGAGGGGTTCTCTTCACCCCCACTTCAGCCTCCAAAGCCAGCTTCCTGCCAGCGCCGCCTCATCCTTTGAAAGCCTTGCATCAAAGGTATGTTAAACCCCAACCCCCCCTTGCGGTAATTGTCATGGGCAAACCCTCTGCCGAGGCTACACTCTTCCTGAAAGAACGTGCAGGTTACATCTCCAATCTTCAAGCCATCTCCAGCCTCATCCTTATGGTGGGAGATTTGAAGGTCTGCTTGGACCGCTCTGCTAATACACTTCCCTCCATCTTCTTGAACTCCGGAGGGTCTCCTTCCCTTAAAATGAGTCCCTCTGCTCCCATGGGTGTGTAGGGGGGTCAGACACTGCAAGGGATGTTCTCAATGGCCAAGGTTCTCCTCTCAAATATTCTTAATTATTCAAGTGAGTTCTTTCCCTTGGCCCAAACAATACTGGCAAGAACTGAGACAGTGCCCATGCCCACCGCTACCGCTGACAGTGGGTTCATTCTTGCTAAACCAATGGAGCAAATACCCACCACTCTCTTTACTAATACCTTGAAGCCCCCTAAGACGTGGAAGGATACCCTTGAGGTTGTACTCACTGACTTACTCAACAAATCTCTCCTGAACCGTTGGTGTCTTGGCCCGTGTAGGTCACAAGAAAGTGAAACATCCCTCAAAAACAGCTGGTCTGATACAGAATCACCAATTCAGTAAAAGACAAAATAGAGCCCTAAAAACCCAATGGGGTTAACTTTGGACCCAGAAGATGAACGGTTTGACTAAGATGCCTGAGCGGCAACGAATGGGCCATAAAGCTTCCTACGTCAGGAGACAGCGCAGGACACCAGGGCTTCTGCTGAGTTACGTTGGATCTGCAGGATGCCTGAGTGGCAACAAAAGGGCCATAAAGCTTCCTACGCCAGGGAACTGCGGCGGACACCAGCGCTTCTACTGAGTTACTTTGGATCTGCACTATGCCATAGCAGCAGCAAAAGGGCCATAAAGCTTCCTACGCCAGGGGACTGCTCAGGACACCAGCGCTTCTACTGAGTTACTTTGGATCTGCAGGACGCCTGAGCGGCGACTAAAGGGCCATAAGGCTTCCTATGTCGGCGGACTGCGTGGGCTACCAGAGTTTCAGCTGAGTTATTTTGGATCTGCAGGATGCCTGAGCAGCAACTAAAGGACCATAAAGCTTCCTACGTCAGGGGACTGAGCGGGACACCAGGGCTTCTGCTGAGTTACTTTGGATCTGCAGGATGCCTGAGCGGCAACTAAAGGGCCTAAAGCTTCCTATGCCAGGGAACTGCGGCGGACACCAGCGCTTCTACTGAGTTACTTTGGATCTGCACTATGCCATAGCAGCAGCAAAAGGGCCATAAAGCTTCCTACGCCAGGGGACTGCTCAGGACACCAGCGTTTCTACTGAGTTACTTTGGATCTGCAGGACGCCTGAGCGGCGACTAAAGGGCCATAAGGCTTCCTATGTCGACGGACTGCGTGGGCTACCAGAGTTTCAGCTGAGTTAATTTGGATCTGCAGGACGCCTGAAAGGCAACTAAAGGGCCATAAAGCTTCCTGCGTCAGGGGACTGCGTGGGCCACCAGAGCTTCTGCTGAGTAACTTTGAATCTGCAGGACACCTAAGCGGCAACTAAAGGGCCATAAAGGTTCCTATGTCAGGGGACTGCACGGGACACCAGGGCTTCTGCTGAGTTACTTTGAATCTGCAGGACACCTGAGCGGCAACTAAAACACCATAAAGCTTCCTACGTCAGGGGACTGTGCTTCTGCTGAGTTACTTTGGATCTGCAGGATGCCTGAGCGGCAACTAAAGGGCCATAAGGCTTCCTACGTCAGGGGACTGTGTGGGCCACCAGAGGTTCAGCTGAGTTACTTTTGGTCTGCAGGATGCCTGAGCGGCAACTAAACGGCCATAAAGCTTCTTACGTCAACGGACTGCGCGTGCCACCAGAGCTTCTGCTGAGTTACTTTGGATCTGCAGGACGCCGGAGCGGCAACTAAAGCACCATAAAACTCCCTACGTCAGGGGACTGCGTGGGACACCTGAGTTACTTTGGATCTGCAGGATGCCTGACCGGCAACTAAAGGGCCGTAAGGCTTCTTATGTCAGGGGACTGCGTGGGCTACCAGAGTTTCTGCTGAGTTACTTTGGATCTCCAGGATGCCTGAGATGCACCTAAATGGTCATAAAGCTTCCTACGTCAGGGGACTGCGCGCGCCACCAGCGCTTCTGCTGAGTTACTTTGGATCTGCAGGACGCCTGAGCAGCAACTAAAGGGTCATAACACTTCCTACGTCAGGGGACTGCGTGGGCCACCAGAGTTTCTGCCGAGTTACTTTGAATCTGCAGGATGCCTGTGCGGCAATTAAAGCGCCATAAAACTTCCTTCGTCAGGGGACTGCGCGGGCCACCAGAGCTTCTGATGAGTTACTTTGGATCTGCAGGATGCCTGAGCAGCAACTAAAGGACCATAAAGCTTCCTACGTCAGAGGACTGAGCGGGACACCAGGTCTTCTGCTGAGTTACTTTGGATCTGCAGGATACCTGAGCGGCACCTAAAGGGCCATAAAGCGTCCTATGTCAGGGTACTGCGCGGGACACCAGGGCTTTGGCTGAGTTACTTTGGATCTGCAGGACGCCTGAACGGCAACTAAAGGGCCATAAAGTGCCCCCTTGTGACTGTCTTTTTTAAATATAATGGTTTTGTATTCCTACGTCAGGGGACTACGTGGGCCACCAGAGCTTCTGCTGAGTAACTTTGGATCTGCAGGACACCTGAGCGGCAACTAAAGGGCCATAAAGGTTCGTACGTCAGGGGACTGCACGGGACACCAGGGCTTCTGCTGAGTTACATTTGATCTGCAGGATGCCTGAGCGGCAACTAAAGGGCCATAAGGCTTCCTAGGTCAGGGGACTGTGTAGGCCACCAGAGGTTCAGCTGAGTTACTTTGGATCTGCAGGATGCCTGAGCAGCAACTAAACGGTCTTAAAGCTTCCTACGTCAATGGACTGCGCGTGCCACCAGAGCTTCTGCTGAGTTACTTTGGATCTGCAGGATGCCTGAGCAGCAACTAAAGGACCATAGAACTTCCTACGTCAGGGGCCTGCGTGGGACACCTGGGCTTCTGCTGAGTTACTTTGGATCTGCGGGATGCCTGACCGGCAACTAAAGGGCCGTAAGGCTTCTTATGTCAGGGGACTGCGTGGGCCACCAGCGCTTCTGCTGAGTTACTTTGGATCTGCAGGACGCCTGAGCAGCAACTAAAGGGCCATAACACTTCCTACGTCAGGAGACTGCACGGGCCACCCAGCTTCTGCTGAGTTACTTTGGATATCTAGACCCCTGAGGTCTCCTTCTTAAAGTGCAGGTCTTCATACTGCCTCAAAAGTACTTGTGTGGTAGCCCTCCGCCTCTATTAAAGATGAGATTAAACCATCCAATCCGATATTGCAGGCCATGTTAAGTGTCCTTCCATGTGGGTCTAGAAATGTAAACTAAGGCCCTTGTTACCAGACAGAAGTTACCAACAGGAAGGCCTCCTTTCAGCCGGTCACTCTGTCTAGCCACCACCATGAAAGACAACATGACATCCCTTGCTCCTACATTGGCCTCTCTGGGCAATAGTTCCTTTGAGTCTTGTGGTGGTTCCAGAGAAGGAAGTTAGGGATACCAAGGAGAGAACACCTGCCGAGCTAAGACCCCCAAAGCCAATAGAGCAATGGGAAAGACCTCCCAAGCCCAGACGACCCAGGGTTTTTCGAGAGAGCAGGAAGGGATCGACCCCAACTCTGATAATCCCCCCGGTTTGCTAAAAGAAAACCCGGACTGCATTGGCAAACCACATTCATAGTTACAGGGAGAGGAGAAGTGGGAGTGGGACAGACAACATACTGACAGGATTTTCAAACCCCATGGGAGAGAGCTCAGAGGGCCCCACAACTCTTGAAAATAAGAGAGAAGATAGCATACCCCCACACCTTTTAATTATCAAAGGGGAAACATTAACTACAGCCCCTCTCCCACCACAAAGGTGCTGATACAAGGCACACTAACCTGAGGAAAGCACCATAGACAGCATCAAGCGGGCGAGAATGTTCCAGCAAAAGCCTGGGATTGGGAGCTGCAGGAAGCGGGCAGCACCAGAGAGGCAGGGCACACATATGAAACCCAAAATGGCCTCTTGTTTCAGTAGACTCACCCCCAGGGGTGTCAAAGAAAGTAGATGGCCCCAGCCAATCCCAGTGGAGCCCTGCCTTGGAGCAAATGCTACAGCCCATCACTGGGAGAGCCAGCCCAGGGGAGGAGATAAGACACTGTAAAAAGACTCCCACCCAGCACATTTAGAGCAGAGCTGGGGAGCGGGTCAGATGGTGTGTGAAGTAAGCTGTGAAAGAAGGAAGAGAGACTGGAGGGGCAGAGTGTGGATGAGAGTTGGTGAGATTTTAGAGCAGGAGAAGGAGGTGCGTAAGCAGGGCGCCAACCCATGAATAACCTATGCACTTTATCCCAGCTGCAGTTTAAGAAGGAGGCGAGTGAGCAGGGCAAACTATCTCCCTGAGTGAGCTGGGCACTTTATCCCTGAGTGAGTTGGACACTATAGCCCTGAGTGAGCTGGACACTATATCCCCAAGTGAGCTGGGCACTATATCCCTGAGTGAATTGAGCACTATATCCCTGCGTGAATTGGACACTATCCCCAAGTGAGCTGGGCACCATATCCCTGGGTGAGCTGGACACTATATTGCAGAGTGAGTTGGGCACTATGTCCCTGAGTGAGTTGGGCAGGGTATCTCCCTGTGTGTGCTGGACAGCATACCCCTCAGTGAGCGGGGCAGGATATCTCCCTGAGTGAGTTGGGCACTATATCCCTGAGTGAGTTGGGCACTATGTCCCTGAGTGAGTTGGGCAGGTCATCTCCCTGAGTGTGCTGGACACTATATCCCTCAGTGAGTGGGGCAGGATATCTCCGTGAGTGAGCTGGGCATTATATCCCTGAGTGAGCTGATCACTATATCCCTGAGTGAGCTGGGCACTATATCCCTGAGTGAGTTGGCCACTATATCCCTGCATGAGCTGGACACTATATCCCTGAGTGAGCTTGGCACTATGTCCCTGAGTGAGCTGGGCAATGTATCCCTGAGTGAGCTGGACACTATATCCCCAGGTGAGCTAGGCACTATGCCACTGAGTGAGCTGAGCACTATATCCCTGAGTGAGCTGGGCAGGATATCTCCCTGAGTGAGTTGGGCACTATATCTCTGAGTGAGCTGGGCACTATGTCCATGAGTGAGTAGGGCACTATGCCCCTGAGTGAGCTGGGCAAGATATCTCCCTGAGTGAGTTGGCCACTATACCCCTGAGTCAGTGGGGCACTATGTCCCTGAGTGAGCTGGGTACTATGTCCATGAGTGAGCTGGGCACTATGTCCATGAGTGAGCTGGGCAGTGGCGTACCAAGTAGGAGTTAGGGGGGAAAGCTAACCCCCCCTAGAGGCTCTTTCGAGAGCCACACCGGGTTAGTTCTCAGTGGGACAACTCTCCCGTTAGGCACCTCAGTGAGGGTGCCCATTGAGAAATGTGTCCAGCTGGCAGGACATTGCGTGCTGAGGAATTCCTGCTTATCACGCTCATTGTGCTGGTAGCAGGACACCTTACCCTTTCAGAACGGGAGAGGTGTCCCACTGCCAGGACAATGTCCGAAGGAGCGCCGGGCATCAGAGGGGCTCTCATGTTGCTATATGTAAACAGAGCATTACAATGTGAGCCATTAGGCACTGATGGGAGAAGGGAGGGGGGACTATTAGCAGGGACTTTTGTCTCTTTAGAAAAGTGAGAAGGGAGCATAATGCTGCCAGCTTTATGAAATAATGACTATGGCTTTAAAACCCAGGGAGATTTGTTAGGCTCACATTAATCTGCATGATGCTATTGTGACTTTGCATGCAGCATGGGGAGAATACAACTAAAGCCATACTCTCAATCCTCAACATATTTCTATGACAATGTATATAGTGTAGAGTTAGTCTACTATGAAAGGCTAGTTTATTATGTAATGTGGTCTGCTTCCAAGGCATTGCTATAAATGAAATATTATTTAAGCACATGGAATGCAAAGCAAAACCTTGATAAATATCTATATCAACTAAACCTGGGAAGATGTGCTCAATTTCTTAAATTGTCCAAATCCAGGTTTAGCCAAAGTGTGTGATAATTTAATCGCACTGTGTCTTATCTGCAGCTCTGTAAGTCATTCTGATTCACTTCATAGCTTATATTACTATATCTTGCTATGACACAAAAAAAGCCTAATGACTATAGCGTTTCTCCATATGTAGTAATAGTGCAATTTTAGTATTTTGCACCACAGTTATTTGCCACTTGGCTTACTTATGGCAACTTATTCTAAAGTCACTTTCATGGCGCCTCCAAGTATCACAGACTGAGGATGCTCCTTGCAATGTCCTTTTCTGTGAGGTCACTTCTGTTGGTGCAATGTATATGCACATTAGGGGGTTTGCATGTATTTTGCCCAAGAGCGCCTGGTTAGAGCTCTAATAAATGTGTTTCCTGCATCTGTAATGAACTTTCAGTTTTTTTGTTGTGTGTTAAAATGCCATCTGCCACTAATGTTACCAAAAAAGTAGATTGGTGCGGGGGTGGGCAGTTTGGGGGCACGAATTAGACCGTATGGAATTGAACACACTGCATTTGGGGGGGAAAGTAGCAGGAATGTTTTTGTGGCTCGCCCCCTCACTCTTGCAATGCTGGATACTCCCCTGAGCGGGGCACTGTATACCTGAGTGATCTCAACACTATATCCCTGAGAGAGCTGGGCAGGATATCTCCCTGGGTGTGCTGGACACTATATCTCTCAGTGAGCTGGGCAGGATATCTCCCTGAGTGTGCTGGGCACTATATCCCTCAGTGAGATGGACAGGATATCTCCCTGAGTGTGCTGGACACTATATCCCTCAGTGAGCTGGGCAGGATATCTCCCTGAGTGTGCTGGGCACTATATCCCTCAGTGAGATGGACAGGATATCTCCCTGAGTGTGCTGGACACTATATCCCTGAGAGAGCTGGCCAGGATATCTCCCTGGGTGTGCTGGACACTATATCTCTCAGTGAGCTGGGCAGGATATCTCCCTGAGTGTGCTGGGCACTATATCCCTCAGTGAGATGGACAGGATATCTTCCTGAGTGTGCTGGACACTATATCCCTCAGTGAGATGGGCAGGATATCTCCCTGGGTGTGCTGGACACTATATCCCTCAGTGAGCTGGGCAGAATATCTCCCTGAGCGATCTCAACACTATATCCCTGAGAGAACTGGGCAGGATATCTCCCTGAGTGTGCTGGACACTATATCCCTGAGAGAGCTGGCCAGGATATCTCCCTGGGTGTGCTGGACACTATATCCCTCAGTGAGATGGGCAGGATATCTCCCTGAGTGTGCTGGACACTATATCCCTCAGTGGGATGGGCAGGATATCTCCCTGAGTGTGCTGGACACTATATACCTCAGTGAGCTGGGCAGGAAATCTCCCTGAGTGTGCTGGACACTATAACCCTCAGTGAGCTGAGCTGGGCAGGATATCTCCCTAAGTGTGCTGGACACTATATCCCCCAGTGAACTGGGCAGGATATCTCCCTGAGTGTGCTGGACACTATATCCCTCGGTGAGATGGGCAGCATATCTCCCAGAGTTTGCTGGACACTATATCCCTCAGTGAGATGGGCAGGATATCTCCCTGAGTGTGCTGGACACTATATCCCTCAGTGAGCTGGGCAGGAAATCTCCTTGAGTGTGCTGGACACTATAACCCTAAGTGAGCTGAGCTGGGCAGGATATCTCCCTGAGTGTGCTGGACACTATATCCCTCAGTGAACTGGGCAGGATATCTCCCTGAGTGTGCTGGACACTATATCCCTCAGTGAGATGGGCAGGATATCTCCCTGAGTGTGCTGGACAGTATATCACTCGGTGAGCTGGGCAGGATATCTCCTTGAGTGTGCTGGAAACTATATCCCTCAATGAGATGGGCAGGATATCTCCCTGAGTGTGCTGGACACTATATCCCTGAGTGAGCTGGGCAGGATATCTCCCTGAGTGTGCTGGACACTATATCCCTCAGTGAGATGGGCAGGATATCTCCCTGAGTGAGCTGGACACTATATCCCTGAGAGAGCTGGGCAGGATATCTCCCTGAGTGTGCTGGACACTATATCCCTCAGTGAGCTTGGCAGGATATCTCCCTGAGTGTGCTGGACACTATATCCCTCAGTGAGATGAGCAGGATATCTCCCTGAGTGTGCTGGACACTATATCCCTCAGTGAGCTGGGCAGGATATCTCCCTGAGTGTGCTGGACACTATATCCCTCAGTGAGCTGAGCTGGGCAAGATATTTCCCTGAGTGTGCTGGACACTATATCCCTCAGTGAGCTGAGCTGGGCAGGATATCTCCCTGTGTGTGCTGGACACTATATCCCTCAGTGAGATGGGCAGAATATCTCCCTGAGTGTGCTGGACACTATATCCCTCAGTGAGATGGGCAGGACATCTCCCTGGGTGTGCTGGACACTATAACCCTCAGTGAGCTGAGCTGGGCAGGATATCTCCCTGAGTGTGCTGGACACTATATCCCTCAGTGAACTGGGCAGGATATCTCCCTGAGTGTGCTGGACACTATATCCCTCAGTGAGATGGGCAGGATATCTCCCTGAGTGTGCTGGACACTATATCACTCAGTGAGCTGGGCAGGATATCTCCCTGAGTGTACTGGACACTATATCCCTCAGTGAGATGGGCAGGATATCTCCCCGAGTATGCTGGACACTATATCCCGGAGTGAGCTGGGCAGGATATCTCCCCGAGTGTGCTGGACACTATATCCCTCAGTGAGATGGGCAGGATATCTCCCTGAGTGAGCTGGACACTATATCCCTCAGTGAGCTGGGCAGGATATCTCCCTGAGTGTGCTGGACACTATATCCCTCAGTGAGATGAGCAGGATATCTCCCTGAGTGTGCTGGACACTATATCCCTCTGTGAGCAGGACAGGATATCTCCCTGAGTGTGCTGGACACTATATCCCTCACTGAGCTGAGCTGGGCAGGATATCTCCCTGTGTGTGCTGGACACTATATCCCTCAGTGAACTGGGCAGGATATCTCCCTGAGTGTGCTGGACACTATATCCCTCCGTGAGATGGGCAGGATATCTCCCTGAGTGAGTTGGGCAAGATATCCCCGAGCGACCTGGGCACTATGTCCCTGAGTGACCTGGGCACTATGTCCCTGAGTGACTTGGGCACTATGTCCCTGAGTGACCTGGGCACTATGTCCCTGAATAAATTGAGCCTTATATCCATGAGTGAGCTGGACACTATATCCCTGAATTAGCTTGACACAATATCCCTAAGTGAGCTGGGTAGTATGTCCCTGAGTGAGCTGTGCAGTATATCCCTGAGTGAGCCAGACACTATGTCCCTGAGTGAGCCTGGCACTTTATCCCTGAGTTGCCTGTGCACTATATCCCTGAGTGTGCCGGGCACTACGTCCCTGAGAGAGCTGTGCACTATATCACTGAGTGAGCTGGACACTACATCCCTGAGTGAGCCAGGCACTATATCCCTGAGTGGGCTGCGCACTATATCCCTGGTGTAGTGTAAGGAGGAGATTGGTGGAGAGGTCTTGAAGTGGATGGTTAAAGTTGAGGAAAGCTGGAGAGTTTTTGGTGAGGGTTAGTAAAGTTATGAAGGAAGGTGGAAGGTTGTCAGAGGTGGTGAGTGAGTTGCGCTTAATACCCAGAGGTTTCTAAGGGCGGAACCGGGGATCGAACCTGTGGTGCTCCGTGTCGTCTTGCTTCCAAGGCATGCACGTTGCCCCTGAGCTATCCTCCCGAGACCAAGGAGGCGCCATTGAGAAGAGAGTGGGTGGAGAATTCATGGACGGGCAGCACCTCATTAGGATTTGGGAAGAGGTGAAACTGAATAAGGAACTGGAGTGTGTAAAGAGGCGCCATTGAGAAGAGAGTGGTTGGAGAATTGAGGACGACGGGCACAGCATTAGGCATTGGGAGGAGGTGAGACTAAAGAACAAACTGGAATGTCTAAGGAGGTGGTTAGATAGTTTGAGGAAGTAGTTGAGAAAGATCAGGCAGAGAAAAGAGTGTGAAGCACAGGAATAAATATGAGGATGAGGTGGATTGACAGGAGATAGAGGGGAGCAGGATAAAGAGAGAGTTGAAGACTGAAGATGTTGAACAGATAGGGCTGGATGGCGGTGAGAGGCTGAACAGAAGGGGTTGAACCCATGGTGGGCAGAGGTGCAAGCACTGGACATGGCAATGAGGATGGCAGGACCAGAGTAGTGACTGGGGCATAATAAGTTATAGAAGGAATCCTTGAGTTGGCCCTTAACCCCTCCTCCTGCACTCTGATAAACTAGAGACCCTCACCCTCTGCCCCTCTGAGACCTGCAAGGATCTTTCCTCAAAACGAAGGACTACTGGAAGGGCCGAGTTATGCCCAACCAAGGAGCACTGAAACATTTGAACGACTGGCATTGAAGGGGTCCTCCCCAAGGAAGCCCACGCCTGATGGGAAGTGACCAGATGGAGAGGAAGAGGAGTGGATCCCTACCCTGAAGAGACTATTTGAACCTTTTTAGTAGAAAACACAACTGCTGAGACTTTAGGTTGAGCGCTGCCCTTTCACTTTAGTGTATGGAAAGCCTGCGGGACATTGAAGGAAAACTTTACCCAAGCCTTCTAGTATTTTGGCCCTAATTTATAATGTATCGCTAATAAAACATTTTATTTTTTATTTTTCACTGATTTGGTTAAATGATTCAACCTTTCAATATTTACAAATATTACAATATTACAAAACTTTACATTTGTGTATTTGCATAAATTAGTGAATTACAACAGATTATAAGTGAAAACAAATTAAAAAAAAAATAAGAGTTGGAAAAATAGGAAATACAATAAAATATCTATTGCATGTATAAAAATGAGTTTGGTAAAACAGCAACAGTAAGTACGTCTAGATATACAGTTTTAGCCTATAGATGTGTACCAAAAATGCATTAATAAGGGGAAAAAAGAGAGCAAGCAACAAACAGAAAACAGATGCTAAAATGAGGTACTAATATAAACAACATTCCACACAACATGTCATAAAGCAAATGTAGTCAGAAATATGTATCAGGAACACCTGTGGTATGAATTTCCTAATTATTCAAGGTGTAAGTGTAAAATAAATTTTGCAATTGCAATCTGGACCATTGTGAGTTTAGAGTGTAGTAATTTTAGCCAAAGCATTTCGGTTGTCATAGTCCTAAATTCTTTGAAATACGGTCTTAAATACGTATTACGGTGGATTGTCAACTTAGGACATTCAGTTAGTAAGTTCTCTAAGTTTTCAAATTGTTTCTGAGAGCAGCCAAATCTACAGACATTGTCGTTGCCTTACCAATACTTCTTAGGTCTTGCAGAGATTAAAATGTAAACGCAAGAATATATTCCTATGTATAGGGCTAGGAAATTTTAACAAATACGATTCTGTTCAACAAAATGTTTTATCATGAAATACATTCTCTTTTTACAATTTATATTTTCTACATGCTTCAAGAGTGGAAATCCAATCAGTGAGCGACAGTTTGTATTTAGCTAGAGTGGGATTTTTAATTAGTTAGTCTTTAGAGATGCCAACTGTAGTCAATGAGGAGGTCACGTGAGATCACCAATTACAGGCAAAATCGTCCTCAGAGTTCAGCATGTATCTCGACAATTTGCCTAGAATCGTGTTCGGATTAGTTGACATGAGACATTATTTATATAGCGAGCAGGCTTTCCAGTTGGACATTGCGACTAGAGATGGCAGACCAAGTTCATACCGTATCATACACATTGGGAGGCTTTTGGGTAATGCTAACACATTTTGTCCAGTACATTCCTTCAAATTTTCGTCCAGAAGGGTTTGGATTTGGCACCATATAGAACTATAGGAGTCGTCTTTTGAATATAGAATGTGATAATGGATGAGTATGAGAACTTTCCGTATCTGGCTTTGATTTGATTTTGGTTTGCAATTCTAATAGGTAAGGTGTGCCTGATGGACCATTATTGAGGTTTACACCTAGATATTTACATTAATTCACCACTTCCAACTTCTCGCCATTTAACAGCCATTTAGATTACTTAGTCATGCTTTTACTTCTTGGTTTACAATATACGACTTTTGTTTTGGATACTATGGGCCTCATTACACGGATGGCGGAGAACCATGGCGCTATTAGCGCCATGGTTCATGCCGGTAACATACCCGCACCGCCTTGGCGGAAAGGGGAATTACCGCCCCATTCCAAGGTTGGCGGGGCGGTAATTCCCCCTTCCACCATTGCCCTTCCCCATTCCCATTTTTGCCTCATAGGGCTCAATGGGAATGGGGAAGGCAATAATTACGGTACCGCAAATTGCGGTACCGTAATTAGCTCCCTGGGTCCCTTTGCAGGTTGGTTTTTAACGCCTGCAAAAAGCAGGTGTTAAATCTCCCAACCCGCAAAGGGACCTCGTAGTAAGGCGGTAAGGATTTACCGGTACCGGTATTTTACCGGTACCGGTAAATCCTTACCGCCATCCAAGTAATGAGGCCCATTGATTTGCTACAGATTTCGATTTGCATAGTCTTCAAGCGCAGACTGAAGTTTTTGTAGACCTCATGGAGTTTTGGATATTAGAACAAGGTTGTCTGCGTAGAGGAGCCATGGCACAGAGGCTGTACCTAAACACGGGGGGTCGGAAATTCTTGAGCTGAAAATATTTTACATGTCGGCAATGAAAAAAATTGAACAATGTAGATTGATGTGTCTGAGTGTACTGAAAAATAAGTTGAAAAAGAGAGAATGGACAAGCAGCTTCTGATAATTTTTACATGAGCATGTATCTATAAATAGAGTCAAAAGCTGACTTAAAATCTATATATGCCATGAAAATGGGCTGCTTAGTTTGCATTTCTGTGGTGGTTAGTACGGTGAGTTAGATGACCGTGCCAAGACCCGGCATAAATCCCGTCTGATGGGGATCATACAAGTTGTTTTCAAGAATCCGGTTGTTAAGGTCCCGCAGAATAAGTCTTGAAAACAACTTGCCCGGGATATCCAATAAGGCAATAGGAGGATAGTTATTTGGTAGCTAACGATTTCCCTTTTTGAAAATTGGCACGATGGTAGATTTCTGCCAAAAAAGAGGAATTATTTGTGCAACAATGACATTAGCAAAGATTTGATATAAGATTTTAGCCCAGTGATCGACATTGGATTTCAGAATGAGGTTTGTTAGGCCATCTGGCTCAGGTGCTCTTGATGAGCTTAGTTTGGATATGTAGTCATGTATATCCTCTATATTGAAATCAAGTGAGATTTTACTCTTAGGCAAAATAATACATTCAGTATGTTTTTCTCGGCAGTCATAAAGATCAGAAAAGTGCTGTATCCATACCTGTTCGGAGACCGCATTTATTTGTAGAGGTGCTTGGGAGTTATGCGTGGCTTGATTTAATAGCTGCCAAATAGCTCCTGATTGTTTGGACGCAATAATTGTAAGCATTTGTTCGCGATCTTGTTGATACATAGTGGCTTTTCTTGCCCTCGTCCAATTCCTATGTGTATTCCTTAGACACTGCGTTTTGGCAAAACGATTGATTACTGGGAGAAATCTGTTTTGTCTGATGGTTCTGCAAAGAGCCGTCTTTTCTTGTTTAACTAATGGATCCGACGCGTGTTTGTGCCTGAATTGAGGTTTACCTGTTGTTATAGGCTTCTGTTTGAAAAGCTGGGGAGCAGCAACATAAGCTCCCTCTTTGTGCTGTGCATTCAGAGAATTGAAGGCCTTGGATTTTAAGCAACTATAAAGACTGTTCAACAAGTTGGGCGACCAACGTAGGCGATTTCGCCCTCGAGTGACTGTAAGATAAGTGTTAAATATAAACTGAGTTTGCGAGGCAGGGGCAGCATGCCACAACCATGTCAGCATTAGTTGGTCATGGTCACTGGAAGAATGTCTTTTGATTATAACATTTTCTGTTCTCACAAATGTCGCTCTATCAGTAAAAATATAATCAATTTTGGCGTGTTATTTTTGTCTGTGCCAAGTCGTATTTGACAGAATATCGCCCGAATGAGCTCCATTGAGCATTATAAATTGTCTTTCTGCCATCAAGGCAAGCCATCTGCGGGAGAGCGCTAGATCAGTTTTGCAGTCATTTACCATATAATGTTGATTTAAGTCCATCTACATTCAGGTCTAGAGCAGCTTCTACATCCTTGAAAAATCTATCAGAGGTGAGGCTATTATGACTCCAATAAATGTTCAATAGTGCAATTACCTGGACCCCAATAGAGATTTTAACTTATTGGTTGCGCCCATGACTCCAGTCTGCATCCAGTAGATAGTTTAATTGCTATGAGTGGGTCTGCCTTCGGTCTGCCTTTGCCATGAAATATTGCTGGGATTGTTTGAATAACAAAATTATCCCACATAGGAGCGTCCACCAGCCATGTCTCTTGCAGGGCAACTATGTTATATTGTTCCAATGCATGGGTATGTGTATTTAATAGGTGATTGTGACCTCTCGTATTCCAACTGATTCATTTAAAACATGTGTCTGCTGAGTTTCCACTTGCTACAGACGATGTTTTAGCCATATTTGATTTTGAAGGGAGCCTGTCATGCACTGAGCATGGTTTTGCTCATATCTTGGTTTTTGCATACATGTAATCTTAGAGTTATCAAGATGCGGGAATTTGTATGAGGTGGGCTGCAGTTCAGTAGGCCATTGAAACAGGTGTCCTTTAGAATTGGCGGATTTGTGAGAAAGAAGAAACCCAAGATCAAATAGCGATTGTTTTGTCATCCAAATTGTATTGAACACAATCCCTGATTTGATCCACAATCGTGCTGTCGTAAGATTTGGGTCATTTAGAAATTCAACCTGATTTGTGTCCAAAGTAGTCAGTTCTTCTAGACTGCAGATCTCGCCCAATATGTTAAATATAGATGATCTATTCAGATCATAAGAGACAAACGGTTTAGGTCGACATTGAATAATCAGGGTGTGCATATAAAGTTTAGATTTGAGGTTGCTATTCATTGAGTTGTTGGAAGGAACCCCAGTTGATGTGCAAGGATTACTTACTGGAGGTTCCAACTTTGGGTGAACTGGCAGCAATGTTTTTAAAGATGATCTAGAAATAGCAATTTTGTTAGCCAGAGTTCGATTGTGACATGATTTGTGAACCGACTTTTCAATGCCAATTTTATGTTGCACTAAAGTACAAAAATTGTCATTTGGATTTTTATCGATAAGATTAGTGCTTTTGATATGACTTTTAATGGACATTTTTTTTTTTTTAGAGGTCTGCACATTCAGATTGATGGTTGTTTATCGAGTCTAAAAGATCATCCAACGGTTCTTGGGTGGGTGAAGTATTGTTAGTCGGCAGGGTACTGTTAGAATCATTGAGCTGGGACAAATTAATGTATTTTTTTGTAATTGCTAGACTAGCCTCTGTCATGCGATTTCTCGGTTTTTACAATTTTTTGATGAACTGTTTAGAAGCCGATTGATTATGAAGAGGGGCTGAGTTGATATTTTTCTATTTCTTTTTGTGGTCCAGAAGAGGAAGGTTTTGCCGGGACTTGGCGACAGATTTAGAAAAGACCCCAAAGTTGTCCTGTTTTTGTTATATTTCCAGAAGATTCCTTTTTTTATGTTGTTGGCTAAGGACGCCATTGTTTTAACACCAATTGAGGAGCTAAGAGCTCTGAAGCGGCACTGTTTGAAAATGGTAATGGTGCCACCTCTTTATGAGAACTTGACCCTGGTTGGGTAATCACGTTAGTAAATGCTTGAGGTGGATTAATGAGATCACGTTGGGAGGGATCATTCGGTATCCGCATTACAGAATCCTTGCTCACAGCCACCAGTGCAGAGACATGTTTGAACTTTTTTTGAAGAGTTCTTTGCAACAGACTTGATTGAACATTTATTTCAAAATCCAATGCTTTGTAAAGTTGGGTAAGAGATGTTAGGTCAATGTTCATGGCCGTTAGGGTAGATTGTAACACAGGGCCTCATTACGAGGTGGGAGGTAAGGGATTACCGGCACCGTTTAGCCAAGGAAGGATGGGAAAAGGAAATTGAAAGAGCAGAAGAATTGTGGGAGGATGAACCGAACATGACCAGTGATTCAGATAGGAGCGAATGACAGCTTGGAGCCTTTAGAGGTCTCGGTAAGTTAGTGAACTCTTCAATGGCACCAGTTGGGGAAGCTGCCTTTCTGTTCATTTCTATATCCAACTTCAGTTTGTTGTCATTATCTGTCTTGGATGGAGAATTTATAATAATAAGCTTGTCCGTAATGGCAACAGTTGATCGATCACCATGAACTATCGCTGTGGTTGTGACACCGCATACTAGGTTAGAGACATCCGTGTCCAAGATAGATTGTATGGAGTCCATAACGGGCTTGATCGAGGACGGATTTTGTGATAGGGAAGCCATGGTAATGTCACTCAGGTCCTGAACAGTAGCAATGCGAGTGGTCAGTAAGGGCTGGCCAGTCAGGATTTGAGGCACTCTGTTGGTAGAAAGGCTTTCAATAGGAGCCTGTTTGTAAGACAGTTTAGAGTCTGAACTTTGGGGCCGACTTCTGTTTGCATCAGCGGGATAGAAGTAGCGAATGTCAGCGGAGGTTAACTGCGCCCGTGCACCAGTGAAAGGGCCATTTAGCTTGACATGGTCCGCTTTAAGCAGCGTCCGTTTCAGGCGGGCAATTAGTTGTAGTGTGGCAATTTTAATGTGTATAATGTCTGCTGAGGGTAAACTGACATACACTCAATAACGCACGCTATGAAAAAGGAATACGAAGTAAAATAAACAAGACAGCACCATTTCATACTGTGAACCCAGTACGTGAGAGACTAATCACAAAGCTAGTATCGGAGACAGTTGTCGAATCACTCTAAAAGCATATGGGTGACTGTAACTAACCAATCACCATTACCGCAGGATGGGCAGCAGAAAAAGCAGTAGTACAGATCAATCTAACCGAGAAAAAGGATATCCCCTCCAGCCACCCAGGCCAAACAGCCAAACGGCCCTTTCCAGCATCTGATCTGCTCTCTCTTGGCACCGTGCACTTGGCCACCCTCTGTCCCCAGGGCCCAGGTACCTGCTCACCCTGCCACCCTCCCACACTGCCTCCTGGTCCCCCTTGCACTGGGGACTGTATCTGTACCCATAGAGCCCCGCACTCCACTTTCTTCATTTTATGCACTTATCAGACTTACCCAGTCTGCTGTTTAAACACAGTTCTTGCCACTTGCTGGCTGCACTACCACTGTTTATGGCCTCCATTTTCTATTTATGTTTATTTATTAATATTTATCTGCTCTCCTCTGCTCCACACTTTCCACTCTCCCCCCTTCCATGCACGTTTTCCCTCCCCCCTCTCATATGCACTTGCGCATTCTCATTGTCACTTGACCTAGTAAGATCGTTGTTGTGTTGTGTTCTCTCCTGTTCCCCTCCCTTGCCTAGTCGCGCTCTGAAACACTTGTGTATGAGCACAATACAGATAAAATATCATATCATATCATAGCACTTTGCAAGGTGCACGCGCTAATGCGCGCACACCTGTACTGTTATAGGAATTGTGGGAAGGTGGGAGAAGTGATCCTTTTTAGTGTCTAAAACAAGGAAAAATACATATAATATATCAATTAAAGAAGCGTTTTTGTTCCAATGAATATCAGGAGCCTTCAAAGTCTTTTTCGACCCACAATTGTAGAGGCATACCAGTTGTAGTCTTTCAATATTAATTCAGAAGGTAGTGCAGAGCAGCAGGGATCACAGCCAAACAGCCCTTTCCAGCACTTCGCAATGCGCAACAAAAATCTGCGCTAACAAACCATTTAAAAGAGCGCCCGGGTGTGTCTAGTCTCTAGTCCCCAGGGTGTGTCTAGTCTCTAGTCTCCAGGGTGTGTCTAGTCTCTAGTCTCCCGGGTGTGTCTAGTCCCTAGTCTCCAGGGCGTGTCTAGTCTCTAGTCTCCAGGGCGTGTCTAGGCTCTAGTCTCCAGGGTGTGTCTAGGCTCTAGTCTCCAGGATGTGTCTAGTCTCTAGTGTCCAGGGTGTGTCTAGTCTCTAGTCTCCAGGGTGTGTCTAGTCTCTAGTCTCCCAGGTGTGTCTAGTCCCTAGTCTCCAGGGCGTGTCTAGTCTCTAGTCTCCAGGACGTGTCTAGGTGTGTCTAGTCTCTAGTCTCCAGGGTGTGTCTAGTCTCTAGTCTCCAGGGTGTGTCTAGTCTCTAGTCTCCAGGGTGTGTCTCCAGGGTGTGTCTAGTCTCTAGTCTCCAGGGTGTGTCTAGTTTCTAGTCTCCAGGGTGTGTCTAGTCTCTAGTCTCCAGGGTGTGTCTAGTCTCTAGTCTCCAGGGTGTGTCTAGTCTCTCGTCTCCAGGGTGTGTCTAGTCTCTAGTCCCGACAGACAGGATGCTTCCTCCCACCTCCTCAGTTAGACTTGCATTTATCCTCCTTTGAAAGAAATGATGACGCTAACGCCCTCACAAGCGAACGCCCTACCCATATGAACCATCCTTGGAAAACGTCAATGCGTCACCTGTTGGATTCAAGTGAGACTGGGAGTCTTGCTACGGACCGTCACGGGTACTCAATCCTAGCTGTTATCCATGAAGGAGGAACCTTTGGAATCACGTGATGATGACAGTCGGCCTATCCTGATCCTCATGGATTTCTAAACAGCTTTTTCCACTGCAAATCAGGCCTCTGGCCTCAATGGCCTGATCTCTGGATGATGACACTGGCTATCCTGATCCTCATAGATTTCTAAGCAGCCTTAGGCACTGCAAATCAGGCCTCCTGCCTCAATGGCCTGATCTCTGGATGATGACACTGGCTATCCTGATCCTCATAGATTTCTAAGCAGCCTTTGGCACTGCAAATCAGGCCTCCTGCCTAATGGCCTGATCTCTGGATGATGACATTTGCTATCCTGATCCTCATAGATTTCTAAACAGCTTTTTCCACTGCAAATCAGGCCTCCTGCCTCAATGGCCTGATCACTGGATGATGACACTGTGGCTATCCTGATCCTCATGGATTTCTAAGCAGTCTTTGGCACTGCAAATCAGGCCTCCTGCCTCAATGGCCTGATCACTGGATGATGACACTGTGGCTATCCTGATCCTCATGGATTTCTAAGCAGTCTTTGGCACTGCAAATCAGGCCTCCTGCCTCAATGGCCTGATCACTGGATGATGACACTGTGGCTATCCTGATCCTCATGGATTTCTAAGCAGTCTTTGGCACTGCAAATCAGGCCTCCTGCCTCAATGGCCTGATCACTGGATGATGACACTGTCTATCCTGATCCTCATGGATTTCTAAGCAGCCTTTTTTCCACTGCAAATCAGGCCTCCTGCCTCAATGGCCTGATCACTGGATGATGACACTGTGGCTATCCTGATCCTCATGGATTTCTAAGCAGCCTTTTTTCCACTGCAAATCAGGTCTCCTGCCTCAATGGCCTGATCACTGGATGATGACACTGTCTATCCTGATCCTCATGGATTTCTAAGCAGCCTTTGGCACTGCAAATCAGGCCTCCTGCCTCAATGGCCTGAGGATCTTCTGTGGGGTTGGGGTTGTTTCTCTGAAGTGGGTCGCATCCTTTCTTCAGAATAGAGAAATGCGCATAAGAACTAGATCATTGCTGCTCTGTGTATAGCTGTGGGGTCCCCGAGGGTGTATTCCCTCTCCCTTATTATTGAACACTTACTTGAAGTCTTTAGGCGACTGCAATGCACCTTGCTTTGCGCGCTTCCTTCACACGTAGCGGGTGACACCCAGATAGTCTTTAGTTTAGGTGCCTCTTCCCAGGTCTTGCTCCGAATGTCTCCTTCGTTCCTTTCCTGCATCAGAGACTGGAGGATTGAGAGCCACCTCTGTCTCACTGCTTCAATAGCAGGGATCCTCTGCATTTACTCTTCTGCCCCTTCTTTACCCCCTTTCTCGTGGCCCGCTACACTGGAAACATTCCCACCTTATCCCCCTTTGCTATTAACCTTGGGGGGATTTGTGATGGACTTCTCACCTCTGCGTCAATGGACTACGGTCTTACAAAACAAATCTCCCTTATAAGTGCACTCTCCTTAACATGTCACACAAAGTGCACGTGAGGAGGGGTGAAGTTATCTCCCATCTAGATCATTGGAGCGTCTCTACGTGGGTCTTGCGGATGCCTTAGTCACCAACTTCAACTTTAGAACAAAGCTTCCAGGGTGATCCTAGGGATAAAACCTTTGGATCACATTCCCCGGCCACTGAATTCCCACAACTGGCTCTCAGAGGACATTGGAGCCAGCGTCAAGACTCCTTGCCTCACTTAGTGAGCCTTCTGGGATTGTGGACCGCGCTACCAAGGGTTATTGTCTCATGAGACTCTGGCAGTGGCCTTCCAGAGGAAGAAAGACGGTGGTAGAAACTTGGATACTCCAGGAGCGTGCCATAGCTGCCACACTACCATGCTTTTTCCTCATTTGCCATCTTCAGTGCCATTGAAAACTTCAATTTCTAGATATAAAAGGGAACTGCTTCACGCTGCTAATTCGCCCTGAAGCCAGGAGGAAGCGCCTTCAGCAAAGGTTGCCGGAGGCCGGGCTGTGTGCTGTGTGCTGTGTGCTGTGCAGAGTCCGCCCGTGAGAGCAGTGGGCCTCAGTACAGCGCGTGGGCTCGCCGCTCCGTTAAACCCTGCGCAGGGATGTCATTTGGGCTGCTCGGAGGTGGCAGAGGGCGAGGGAACAGTTTGCCGGCACGCTTAAATGGCACCGTTGTGTGCCGCAGTCTGCAGCGGACGGGCCTGTATTGTGACATGCCCGCAGGACGCGGTGGCAGGCGCCTGGCACCGGCTGTCTACATTCACTGCGAGGCGAGGAACAGCGGCGACCTGAGACTTCATGTTCACGCTGAAAGGTGAAGCAGAAAATAGCAGTGCCGCTGCCACAGCGCTTTAAAATCAGGCTTCCGCATTCTGCAGGTGTGTTATACGGAGCAATCCCAGTCTATGCGTTCATTTGGACCCAGTGGCGCCCTCCAGGAGCACGGAGCACTGATATCCACTCCTCACAGAAATATGTATCACTGGGGAGCACACAACATCAAAGACCCGCTGCCCCCTGAATACTGATTCGCCTCTTTCATGAAGCAGCACGCACATGCAGACCCTGAGCCGCCGCATGCTGATGTCGCTCGTTGGTCACAGTACACAGCATCACCCAAGAGCACGCACCATGAAAGATCCGCCACCTTCAGTACTGATCCCAGCCAAATCCCACACTATGCAAAACACAGGAGCACGCATCATGAAAGATCCACCACCCTCCATACTGATCCCAGCCATCCCTCACCCTATGCATCACACAGGAGCACGCATCATGAAAGATCCATCACCCTCAATACTGATCCCAGCCATCCCTCACCCTATGCATCACACAGGAGCACGCATCATGAAAGATCCACCACCCTCAATACTGATCCCAGCCATCCCTCACACCATTCATCACACAGGAGCATGCATCATGAAAGATCCACCACCCTCAATACTGATCCCAGCCAACCCTCACCCTATGCATCACACAGGAGCACGCATCATGAAAGATCCACCACCCTCAATACTGATCCCAGCCATCCCTCACCCTATGCATCACACAGGAGCATGCATCATCAAAGATCCAACACCCTCAATACTGATCCCAGCCAAATCCCACATTATGCATCACACAGGAGCACGCATCATGAAAGATTCACCACCCTAAATACTGATCCAGCCATCTCTCACACTATGCATCACACAGGAACACGCATCATCAAAGATCCAACACCCTCAATACTGATCCGAGCCAAATCCCACATTATGCATCACACAGGAGCACGCATCATCAAAGAACCAACATCCTCAATACTGATCCCAGCCAAATCCCACATTATGCATCACACAGGAGCACGCATCATGAAAGATTCACCACCCTCAATACTGATCCCAGTCATCCCTCACCCTATGCATCACACAGGAGCACGCATCATGAAAGATCCGCCACCTTCAATACTGATCCCAGCCATCTCTCGCACTATGCATCACACAGGAGCACGCATCATGAAAGATCCACCACCCTCAATACTGATCCCAGCCATCCCTCACCCTATGCATCACACAGGAGCACGCATCATGAAAGATGCACCACCCTCAATACTGATCCCAGCCATCCCTCACCCTATGCATCACTCAGGAGCACGCATCATCAAAGATCCAACACCCTCAATACTGATCCCAGCCAAATCCCACATTATGCATCACACAGGAGCACGCATCATGAAAGATCAACCACCCTCAATACTGATCCCAGCCATCCCTCACCCTATGCATCAAACAGGAGCACGCATCATGAAAGATCCAAAACCATCAAAACTGATCCCAGCCATCTCCCACACTATGCATCACACAGGAGCACGCATCATGAAAGATCCCGCACCGTAAATACTGATACAGCCATCTCTCGCACTATGCATCACACAGGAGCACGCATCATGAAAGATCCACCACCTTCACTACTGATCCCAGCCATCCCTCAACCTATGCATCACACAAGAGCACGCATCATGAAAGATCCGCCACCTTCAATACTAATCCCAGCCATCTCTCGCACTATGCATCACACAGGAGCACGCATCATGAAAGATCCACCACCCTCAATACTGATCCCAGCCATCCCTCACCCTATGCATCACACAGGAGCACACATCATGAAAGATCCACCACCCTCAATACTGATCCCACCCATCCCTCGGACTATGCATCACACAGGAGCACGCATCATGAAAGATCCACCACCTTCAATACTGACCCCAGCCATCCCTCGCACTATGCATCACACAGGAGCACGTATCATGAAAGATCCACCACCTTCAATACTGATCCCAGCCATCCCTCGCACTATGCATCACACAGGAGCACGCATCATGAAAGATCCACCACCCTCAATACTGATCCCAGCCATCTCTCGCACTATGCATCACACAGGAGCACGCACCGTGAAAGATCCGCCACCTTCAATATTGATCCCAGCCACCTGCCAAATCCCACACTATGCATCACACAGGAGGATGCATCATGAAAGATCCACCACCCTCAATACTGATCCCAGCCATCTCTCTCACTATGCATCACAGAGGAGCACGCATCATGAAAGATCCACCACCTTCAATACTGATCCCAGCCATGTCTCGCACTATGCATCACACAGGAGCACGCATCATGAAAGATCCACCACCTTCAATACTGATCCCAGCCATCTCTCGCACTATGCATCACACAGGAGCACGTATCATGAAAGATCCACCACCCTCAATACTGATCCCAGTCATCTCTCGCACTATGCATCACACAGGAGCACGCATCATGAAAGTTCCACCACCTTCAATACTGATCCCAGCCATGTCTCGCACTATGCATCACACAGGAGCACGCATCATGAAAGATCCACCACCTTCAATACTGATCCCAGCCATCTCTCGCACTATGCATCACACAGGAGCACGTATCATGAAAGATCCACCACCTTCAATACTGATCCCAGCCATCTCTCGCACTATGCATCACACAGGAGCACGCATCATGAAAAATCCACCACCTTCAATACTGATCCCAGCCATCTCTCGCACTATGCATCACACAGGAGCACGTATCATGAAAGATCCACCACCTTCAATACTGATCCCAGCCATCTCTCGCACTATGCATGACACAGGAGCACGCACCTTGAAAGATCTGCCACCTTCAATACTGATCCCAGCCATCTCTCGCACTATGCTTCACACAGGAGCACGCATCATGAAAGATCCACCACCTTCAGTACTGATCCCACCCATCTCTTGCACTATGCATCACACAGGAACACGCATCATGAAAGATCCACCACCTTCAGTACTGCTCCCACCCATCTCTCGCACTTTGCATCACACAGGAGCACGCATCATGAAAGATCCACCACCTTCAATACTAATACTAATCCCAGCCATCCCTCGCACTATGCATCACACAGGAGCACACATCATGAAAGATCCACCACCCTCAATACTGATCCCAGCCATCCCTCACCCTATGCATCACACAGGAGCACGCATCATGAAAGATCCACCACCTTCAGTACTGATCCCACCCATCTCTCGCACTATGCTTCACATAGGAGCATGCATCATGAAAGATCCACCACCTTCAATACTGATCCCAGCCATCTCTCACACTATGCATCACACAGGAGCACGCATCATGAAAGATCCACCACCCTCAATACTGATCCCAGCCATCTCTCGCACTATGCATGACACAGGAGCACACACCTTGAAAGATCCGCCACCTTCAATACTGATCCCAGCCACCAGCTAAATCCCACACTATGCATCACACAGGAGCACGTATCATGAAAGATTCACCACCCTGAATACTGATCCCAGCCGTCTCTCACACTATGCATCACACAGGAGCACGCATCATGAAAGATCCACCACCTTCAATACTAATCCCAGCCATCCCTCACCCTATGCATCACACAAGAGCACGCATCGTGAAAGATCTGCTACCTTCAATACTGATCCCAGCCAAATCCCACATTATGCATCACACAGGAGCACGCATCATGAAAGATCCGCCACCCTCAATACTGATCCCAGCCATCCCTCACCCATGCATCACACAGGAGCACGCATCATGAAAGATCCACCACCCTCAATACTGATCCCAGCCATCCCTCGCCCTATGCATGACACAGGAGCACGCATCATGAAAGATCCACCACCCTCAATACTGATCCCAGCCATCCCTCGCCCTATGCATCACACAGGAGCACGTAACATGAAAGATCCACCACCCTCAATAATGATCCCAGCCATCCCTCACCCTATGCATCACACAGGAGCACGCATCATGAAAGATCCACCACCCTCAATACTGATCCCACCCATCCCTCGGACTATGCATCACACAGGAGCACGCATCATGAAAGATCCACCACCTTCAATACTGACTCCAGCCATCCCTCGCACTATGCATCACACAGGAGCACGCATCATGAAAGATTCACCACCCTGAATACTGATCCCAGCCATCTCTCGCAGTATGCTTCACACAGGAGCACGCATCATGAAAGATCCACCACCCTCAATACTGATCCTAGCCGTCTCTCGCACTATGCATTACACAGGAGCACGCATCATGAAAGATCCACCACTTTCAATACTGATCCCAGCCAAATCCCACACTATGCATCACACAGGAGGATGCATCATGAAAGATTCACCACCATGAATACTAATTCCAGCCATCTCTCCCACTATGCTTCACACAGGAGCACGCATCATGAAAGTTCCGCCACCCTCAATGCTGATCCCAGCCATCGCTCACCCATGCATCACACAGGAGTCGCATCATGAACGATCCACCACCCTCAATACTGATCCCAGCCATCTCTCGCACTATGCATCACACAGGAGCACGCATCATGAAAGATCCACCACCCTCAATACTGATCCTAGCCATCTCTCTCACTATGCATCACACAGGAGCACGCATCATGAAAGATCCACCACCTTCAATACTGATCCGAGCCATCCCTCACCCTATGCATCACACAGAAGCACACACCATGAAAGATCCACCACCTTCAATACTGATCCCAGCCATCTCTCACACTATGCATCACACAGGAGCACGCATCATGAAAGATCCACCACCTTCAATACTGATCTCAGCCATCTCTCACACTATGCATCACACAGGAGCACGCATCATGAAAGATCCACCACCTTCAATACTGATCCCAGCCATGTCTCGCACTATGCATCACACAGGAGCACGCATCATGCAAGATCCGCCACCCTCACTACTGATCCCAGCCATCCCTCTGACTATGCATCTCACAGGAGGATGCATCATGAAAGATCTGCCACCCTCAATAGTGATCCCAGCCAAATCCCAAACTATGCATCACCCAAGAGCACGCACCATGAAAGATCCGCCACCTTCAATACTGATCCCAGCCATCTCTTGCACTATGCATCACACAGGAGGACACATCATGAAAGATCCAACAGCCTAGACACTGATCCCAGCCACATTCCACATTATGCTTCAGACAGGAGTACGCATCATGAAAGATCCAACACCCTCAATACTGATCCCAGCCATCCCTCTCACTATGCATCACACAGGAGCACGCATCATGAAAGATCCACCACCTTCAATACTGATCCCAGCCATCTCTCGCACTATGCATCACACAGGAGCACACATCATGCAAGATTCACCACCCTAAATATTGATCCCAGCCAAATCCCAAACTATGCATCACCCAAGAGCACGCATCATGAAAGATCTGCCACCCTAAATACTGATCCCAGCCATCTCTCACACTATGCATCTTATAGGAGCATGAGGCACGAAATATGCACTACTCTCAATACTGATCCCAGCCATCTCTCGCACTATGCATCACACAGGAGCACGCATCATGAAAGATCCACCACCTTCAATACTGATCCCAGCCATCCCTCACCCTATGCATCACACAGGAGCACGCATCATGAAAGATCCACCACCTTCAATACTGATCCCAGCCATGTCTCGCACTATGCATCACACAGGAGCGCGCATCATGAAAGATCCACCACCTTCAATACTGATCCCAGCCATCTCTCGCACTATGCATCACACAGGAGCACGCATCATGAAAGATCCACCACCTTCAATACTGATCCCAGCCATCTCTCGCACTATGCATCACACAGGAGCACGCATCATGAAAGATCCAACACCCTCAATACTGATCCCAGCCATCTCCCGCACTATGCATCACACAGGAGCACGCATCATGAAAGATCCACCACCTTCAATACTGATCCCAGCCATCTCTCGCACTATGCATGACACAGGAGCACGCACCTTGAAAGATCCGCCACCTTCAATACTGATCCCAGCAATGAGCTAAATCCCACACTATGCATCACACAGGAGCACGCATCATGAAAGATCCAACACCCTCAATACTGATCCCAGCCATCTCTCGCACTATGCATCACACAGGAGCACGCATCATGAAAGATCCACCACCTTCAATACTGATCCCAGCCATCTCTCGCACTATGCATGACACAGGAGCACGCACCTTGAAAGATCCGCCACCTTCAATACTGATCCCAGCCATGAGCTAAATCCCACACTATGCATCACACAGGAGCACGCATCATGAAAGATTCACCACCCTGAATACTGATCGCAGCCGTCTCTCACACTATGCATCACACAGGAGCACGCATCATGAAAGATCCACCACCTTCAATACTAATCCCAGCCATCCCTCACCCTATGCATCACACAAGAGCACGCACCGTGAAAGATTTGCTACGTTCAATACTGATCCCAGCCAAATCCCACATTATGCATCACACAGGAGCACGCATCATGAAAGATCCGCCACCCTCAATACTGATCCCAGCCATCCCTCACCCATGCATCACACAGGAGCATTCATCATGAAAGATCCACCACCCTCAATACTGATCCCAGCCATCCCTCACCCTATGCATGACACAGGAGCACGCATCATGAAAGTTCCACCACCCTCAATACTGATCCCAGCCATCCCTCGCCCTATGCATCACAAAGGAGCACGTATCATGAAAGATCCACCACCCTCAATAATGATCCCAGCCATCCCTCACCCTATGCATCACACAGGAGCACGCATCATGAAAGATCCACCACCCTCAATACTGATCCCACCCATCCCTCGGACTATGCATCACACAGGAGCACGCATCATGAAAGATCCACCACCTTCAATACTGATCCCAGCCATCCCTCGCACTATGCATCACACAGGAGCACGCATCATCAAAGATCCACCACCCTCAATACTGATCTCAGCCATCCCTCGCCCTATGCATCACACAGGAGCACGTATCATGAAAGATCCACCACCCTCAATAATGATCCCAGCCATCCCTCACCCTATGCATGACACAGGAGCATGCATCATGAAAGATCCACCACCTTCAATACTGACCCCAGCCATCCCTCGCACTATGCATCACACAGGAGCAAACATCATGAAAGATTCACCACCCTGAATACTAATCCCAGCCAAATCCCACACTATGCATCACACAGGAGGATGCATCATGAAAGATTCACCACCATGAATACTAATTCCAGCCATCTCTCGCACTATGCTTCAAACAGGAGCACGCATCATGAAAGTTCCGCCACCCTCAATGCTGATCCCAGCCATCGCTCACCCATGCATCACACAGGAGTCGCATCATGAAAGATCCACCACCCTCAATACTGATCCCAGCCGTCTCTCGCTCTATGCATCACACAGGAGCACGCATCATGAATGATCCACCACCCTCAATACTGATCCTAGCCATCTCTCTCACTATGCATCACACAGGAGCACGCATCATGAAAGATCCACCACCTTCAATACTGATCCGAGCCATCCCTCACCCTATGCATCACACAGAAGCACACATCATGAAAGATCCACCACCTTCAATAATGATCCCAGCCATCTCTCACACTATGCATCACACAGGAGCACGCATCATGAAAGATCCACCACCTTCAATACTGATCCCAGCCATCTCTCACACTATGCATCACACAGGAGCACGCATCATGAAAGATCCACCACCTTCAATACTGATCCCAGCCATGTCTCGCACTATGCATCACACAGGAGCACGCATCATGCAAGATCCACCACCCTGACTACTGATCCCAGCCATCTCTCGCACTATGCATCACACAGGAGCACGCATCATGAAAGATCCACCACCTTCAATACTGATCCCAGCCATCCCTCAGCCTATGCATCACACAGGAGCACGCATCATGAAAGATCCACCACCTTCAATACTGATCCCCGCCATGTCTCGCACTATGCATCACACAGGAGCACGCATCATGAAAGATCCACCACCTTCAATACTGATCCCAGCCATCTCTCGCACTATGCATCACACAGGAGCACGCATCATGAAAGATCCACCACCTTCAATACTGATCCCAGCCATCTCTCGCACTATGCATCACACAGGAGCACGCATCATGAAAGATCCAACACCCTCAATACTGATCCCAGCCATCTCTCGCACTATGCATCACACAGGAGCACACATCATGAAAGATCCACCACCTTCAATACTGATCCCAGCCATCTCTCGCACTATGCATGACACAGGAGCACGCACCTTGAAAGATCCGCCACCTTCAATAGTGATCCCAGCCATGAGCTAAATCCCACACTATGCATCACACAGGAGCACGCATCATGAAAGATTCACCACCCTGAATACTGATCCCAGCCGTCTCTCACACTATGCATCACACAGGAGCACGCATCATGAAAGATCCACCACCTTCAATACTAATCCCAGCCATCCCTCACCCTATGCATCACTCAAGGGCACGCACCGTGAAAGATCTGCTACGTTCAATACTGATCCCAGCCAAATCTCACATTATGCATCACACAGGAGCACGCATCATGAAAGATCCGCCACCCTCAATACTGATCCCAGCCATCCCTCACCCATGCATCACACAGGAGCATGCATCATGAAAGATCCACCACCCTCAATACTGATCCCAGCCATCCCTCACCCTATGCATGACACAGGAGCACGCATCATGAAAGTTCCACCACCCTCAATACTGATCCCAGCCATCCCTCGCCCTATGCATCACAAAGGAGCACGTATCATGAAAGATCCACCACCCTCAATAATGATCCCAGCCATCCCTCACCCTATGCATCACACAGGAGCACGCATCATGAAAGATCCACCACCCTCAATACTGATCCCACCCATCCCTCGGACTATGCATCACACAGGAGCACGCATCATGAAAGATCCACCACCTTCAATACTGATCCCAGCCATCCCTCGCACTATGCATCACACAGGAGCACGCATCATGAAAGATCCACCACCCTCAATACTGATCTCAGCCATCCCTCGCCCTATGCATCACACAGGAGCACCTATCATGAAAGATCCACCACCCTCAATAATGATCCCAGCCATCCCTCACCCTATGCATCACACAGGAGCACGCATCATGAAAGATCCACCACCTTCAATACTGACCCCAGCCATCCCTCGCACTATGCATCACACAGGAGCACACATCATGAAAGATTCACCACCCTGAATACTGATCCCAGCCAAATCCCACACTATGCATCACACAGGAGGATGCATCATGAAAGATTCACCAACATGAATACTAATTCCAGCCATCTCTCGCACTATGCTTCACACAGGAGAACGCATCATGAAAGTTCCGCCACCCTCAATGCTGATCCCAGCCATCGCTCACCCATGCATCACAAAGGAGTCGCATCATGAAAGATCCACCACCCTCAATACTGATCCCAGCCGTCTCTCGCTCTATGCATCACACAGGAGCACGCATCATGAAAGATCCACCACCCTCAATACTGATCCTAGCCATCTCTCTCACTATGCATCACACAGGAGCACGCATCATGAAAGATCCACCACCTTCAATACTGATCCGGGCCATCCCTCACCCTATGCATCACACAGAAGCACACATCATGAAAGATCCACCACCTTCAATAATGATCCCAGCCATCTCTCACACTATGCATCACACAGGAGCACGCATCATGAAAGATCCACCACCTTCAATACTGATCCCAGCCATCTCTCACACTATGCATCACACAGGAGCACGCATCATGAAAGATCCACCACCTTCAATACTGATCCCAGCCATGTCTCGCACTATGCATCACACAGGAGCACGCATCATGCAAGATCCACCACCCTCACTACTGATCCCAGCCATCCCTCTGACTATGCATCTCACAGGAGGATGCATCATGAAAGATCTGCCACCCTCAATACTGATCCCAGCCAAATCCCAAACTATGCATTACCCAAGAGCACGCACCATGAAAGTTCCGCCACCTTCAATACTGATCCCAGCCATCTCTTGCACTATGCATCACACATGAGGACACATCATGAAAGATCCACCAGCCTAGACACTGATCCCAGCCACATCCCACATTATGCATCAGACAGGAGTACGCATCATGAAAGATCCAACACCCTCAATACTGATCCCAGCCATCTCTCGCACTATGCATCACACAGGAGCACGCATCATGAAAGATCCACCACCCTCAATACTGATCCCAGCCATCTCTCGCACTATGCATCACACAGGAGCACGCATCATGAAAGATCCACCACCTTCAATACTGATCCCAGCCATCTCTCGCACTATGCATGACACAGGAGCACGCACCTTGAAAGATCCGCCACCTTCAATACTGATCCCAGCCATGAGCTAAATCCCACACTATGCATCACACAGGAGCACGCATCATGAAAGATTCACCACCCTGAATACTGATCCCAGCCGTCTCTCACACTATGCATCACACAGGAGCACGCATCATGAAAGATCCACCACCTTCAATACTAATCCCAGCCATCCCTCACCCTATGCATCACACAAGAGCACGCACCGTGAAAGATCTGCTACGTTCAATACTGATCCCAGCCACATCCCACATTATGCATCACACAGGAGCACGCATCATGAAAGATCCGCCACCCTCAATACTGATCCCAGCCATCCCTCACCCATGCATCACACAGGAGCACGCATCATGAAAGATCTGCCACCCTAAATACTAATCCCAGCCATCTCTCACACTATGCATCATATAGGAGCATGAGGCACGAAATATTCACTACCCTCAATACTGATCCCAGCCAAATCCCACACTATGCATCACACAGGAGCACGTATCATGAAAGATCCACCACCCTCAATAATGATCCCAGCCATCCCTCACCCTATGTATCACACAGGAGCACGCATCATGAAAGATCCACCACCTTCAATACTGATCCCAGCCATCTCTCGCACTATGCATCACACAGGAGCACGCATCATGAAAGATCCACCACCTTCAATACTGATCCAAGCCATCCCTCACCCTATGCATCACACAGGAGCATGCATCATGAAAGATACACCACCCTCAATACTGATCCCAGCCATCCCTCACCCTATGCATCACTCAGGAGCACGCATCATCAAAGATCCAACACCCTCAATACTGATCCCAGCCAAATCCCACACTATACATCACACAGGAGCACACGTCATGAAAGATCCACCACCTTCAATACTGATCCCAGCCATCTCTCGCACTATGCATCACACAGGAGCACGCATCATGAAAGATCCACCACCTTCAATACTGATCCAAGCCATCCCTCACCCTATGCATCACACAGGAGCACGCATCATGAAAGATACACCACCCTCAATACTGATCCCAGCCATCCCTCACCCAATGCATCACTCAGGAGCACGCATCATGAAAGATCCAACACCATCAATACTGATCCCAGCCAAATCCCAAACTATGCATCACCCAAGAGCACGCATCATGAAAGATCTGCCACCCTAAATACTAATCCCAGCCATCTCTCACACTATGCATCATATAGGAGCATGAGGCACGAAATATTCACTACCCTCAATACTGAACGCAGCCATCTCTCGCGCTATGCATCACACAGGAGCACACATCATGAAACATCCCCTACTCCGAAAATGAATCCCACTTGCCCCTCACCATGCACCATCATCACACAGGAGCACGCATCATGAAAGATCCAACACCCTGAATACTGATCCCAGCCAAATCCACACTATGCATCACACAGGGGCACGCATCATAAAAGATCCACCACCCTCAATACTGATCCCAGCAATCTCTTGCATTATGCAACACACAGCAGCATGCATCATGCACAATCCACCACCCTAAATACTGATCGTAGCCATCTCTCTCACTATGCATCACACAGGATGAGGCATCGTGCAAGATCCACCAACCTCAATACTGATCCCAGCCATACCTCGCACCATTCATCACACAGGAGCACGCATCATGAAAGATCCACCACCCTGAATACTGATGCCAGCCATCCCTCACACTATTCATCACACAGGAGCACGCATCATGAAAGATCCACCACCTTCAATACTGATCCCAGCCATCTCTCGCACTATGCATCACACAGGAGCACGCATCATGAAAGATCCACCACCCTGAATACTGATGCCAGCCATCCCTCACCCTATTCATCACACAGGAGCACGCATCATGAAAGATCCACCACCCCAAATACTGACCCCATGTCACGGATTTAAAGACACAGCACACTCCAGACCAGCACTCTTTCCACTGGCCATGAATGTGGCACACAATAAAAACGCTTTCAAGTTTATTATTTTCAGATTCTTGCTTTGAGAAGGCAGCCAACCCGTCTCACACCCCCCCCCCTTGACGTACACCCTGTGTCGCAATGGACCATGAACCAGGCCGGTGTGTAATAATACAATATTTATTTATTTTTAAATTCAAATAAAATCAAACTGGCAAAATATAGGGCAGCAATCACCAGTGTGGTGATAATTACGCAGCAAAAGGAAAGGATGCACTTAATTTACTTTCTAACCTCAGACACAGCAATGCAAAATAAATGAAAGCAAGATGACTTTTTGGTAATACTTTTAAATGGTATAACTGTTACGCATTCCCCCTGCAACACTCCCCGAAAGCCCTGTTAACCTAGCTTTGTGTGGGTAGGGAGGAGTAGCAAGGAGTCAGGTATACTAGGCAAAAATCAGATTGCAAATCCGACATACCACCCCTGAATGGGAGGCCAAAATTGGATTGAAAACCCTTGAAAATTAGCAAAATTGCACTCGGAATTCACTCGATGGTTATTTTACGTGTGCAGTTGAATGGATAAAACAGGAATTTGTGTGGCTGCGCTAAAGAGGCAAGAACACTTACGTGCTACAGGGCAAGGTACTAAACAACAGCATATAAGTGAGAAAATCGACTTTGGGATGGGAAACAATGCAGCAAAAATCGCACGCGGCAGAATTGCAATTTCTTAGTTTTCACAGGTTTAAAACGAGCAAACAGCTTAGAAAATGAGCTAAACAGTCAAAATTGGAAATCGTTTTTTCTGATGAGGTACAAAGGCACATAACAGGTATGAGACTGGAGTGAAAGGATGACTTTTTAAGAGTGACAGTATGGGATTCTTTATAGGAAAGAAAAATCGGATTTTAAAAGGGAAACACTTTCATGGGCAAACTCGGTTTGTTAGCAAAATGATGTGTTCTACTGCAACTATATTTTAATGGCTAAATTATTAAAGAAAGACACGGTACGCAAGAAGGTTTATTTGCAAGGTTAACCTATTCACACCATGTTCATCTCTATGGGAAATTAATTAAGTTATTCAAAATAGTACTAAGGACTTACACAAAGGAATGAAACGATTTGAAAGAGGATTATGCTAACACATGGAGACTGACATGGATTCTTCTAAGGACAGGACACACAGAGGAGTCTAACAATTTAAGAATTAGCTAGGGTAGTTATAGGATTTTTATAGGGTTGAACAGAATGCAAGGTAAAAGAGCGGTGTATGCAGCTTTTTGGTTGTGCGGAGGGTGATACTTACAAAATGCACTTGAGTTGGGTTTTTGGACAGCTAACCTGGTCTCTGGACAGCACGACAAGGATCTGGTCACTCCGCAGTAGCTAGACTCTCCTTAATGGAACAGCAGGGCAACCAGGGTCTGGTCACAGTGGACAGCGGGGTGCATCCGCTGGGCAAGGACAGGTCTGGTCCCCGGATTCTCCGAAAGGGCTCAGCAGCCTTTCCTCATTTCTCCCTGAATTATTGGGATTTTTGTAGGGTTTAATTCTGGATAACTGGTTTTGCCTGGATAGGAGGTTCTGCATGGATCTGGATCAGCTACCTCTGGCCTGGCTCTTGAGTCTGGATTCTTGCAGGGTGAATGTTGAATGTCTGAATCTCTGGATTTTGAATGTTGGATTTTTGAATCTCCTGACTCTCTCTATGCTTCCTCCTTTTATACACAGGATGACATCAGCAAATTTGTACTAGGTGGGTGGAAGTAACCTGGACATACCTCTAAGAAAGGATGGATCAGGCTGTGGATATCGCCACCCCCCTGCAGGTGGATTGGACTCGGGAAGTGACATCAGTTTTAGTGTGGCTATTTTTACGATGTGCTTTGTTTCACGACAGTTACTTTTGCCAAAATCAGTTATGAAACAAAACCCTTCTATTTACAATTTGTATCCTCCTGAAAATCAGATAGGTAGATCCAATATTTTGCAAGGAATATGCCACTTCAATCCCCACATCTGTGCGATGCTGCTTTGCCCTTCTGGCACTCTTTCACAATTTGTATTGAAAACATTTCACCTAAAATCCTACAAATGGCTACACATGAGACTAACAGTGTCTGGCATATTTCTAACACATTTTACATATGTGTTATGTAAGGTTTCCCCAGAAATGCCACTTTAATGTAATTCACGTCCCCCACATGCTGATACAAAAATCACATTAAAAACCATCATAATTTCACATTACGGCTTATTCAGCTTACTGAAATAAATGTCTTAATGTAAAAGGTCTTTTAAATCAAATGGGCTGGCTTTGTTTCCAAAAGTGGGAAGTCTTTCCAACCCCCCCAGCCAAATGTCTTTCCCTGGTCAGCTTCCACAGAGGTTGTCATGACTCCTCCTTTGAAGTCCTTCAGTTTGAATGCAGGGGATTTCACACTTCTAAGGCAAACACATGGGTTGGTATCTCCCTTTATCCTGGAGAGCATCTCTGCCAAGCAGTCTGAGGCGCCCTGTAATAATCACATGTGTCAGCCCAAAGAACATGGTTCCTGCCCTGGCATTATCAAATCACGGGGAAGTGCGACATTTGGCCATTGAGCCAAAATGGTCTAACAGGAATGCCTGAGCTTCTGCCAGGCTGTTGCAGTTCTTTTTGTGAGAAAAGGCTGCCTTTGAATTCTTCCCTTTGGGTTCACATGAAGAAAATTAATGCAGTGATTCTCGGGGGTCTATGTTCCATCTCGCCCCATATGTGCTAAACGGACACAGCGCAGCCGTTATCTGCTAAAATGCAGTTTTGTGATGCAAGAGAATATGTAGTCAGCAGACACAGCGCAGCAATTATTTTTGTAACTGCTTAAATGCTTTTAAAACACAAAATGTTTTGTGATGCAGTGATTTCTGTTGGGCTGGTAAATGTACCCAACATCTAGCCATGTCTCACACTATGCATCACACAGGATGACGCATCATGCAAGATCCACCACCCTGAATACTAATCCCACCTGTCCCTCACCATGCACCATCATCACACAGGAGCACGCATCAGGAAAGAACCCCAACCCCGAATACTAATCCCACCTGTCCTTCACCATGCACCATCATCACACAGGAGCACGCATCATGAAATAACCCCAACCCCGAATACTAATCCCACCTGTACCTTACCATGCACCATCATCACAGAGGAGCACGCATCAGGAAAGAACCCCAACCCCGAATACTAATCCCACCTGTCCTTCACCATGCACCATCATCACACAGGAGCACGCATCATGAAATAACCCCAACCCCGAATACTAATCCCACCTGTCCCTCACCATGCACCATCATCACACAGGAGCACGCATCATGAAATAACCCCAACCCCGAATACTAATCCCACCTGTCCCGCACCATGCACCATCATCACACAGGATGACGCATCATAAAAGAACCCACAACCTGAATACTAATCCCACCTGTCCCGCACCATGCACCATCATGACACAGGATGACGCATCATAAAAGAACCCACAACCTGAATACTAATCCCATCTGTCCCGCACCATGCACCATCATCACACAGGAGCATGCATCATGAAATAACCCCAAACCCGAATACTAATCCCACCTCTCCCTCACCATGCACCATCATCACACAGGAGCACGCATCAGGAAAGAACCCGAACCCTGAATACTAATCCCACCTGTCCCTCACCATGCACCATCATCACACAGGAGCACGCATCAGGAAAGAACCCCAACCCTGAATACTAATCCCGCCTGTCCCGCACCATGGACCATCATCACACAGGAGCACGCATCATGAAATAACCCCAACCCTGAATACTACTGAATTATGATGGTCATAGGTGAAAGGGTCGAATGAAAAGGACCAAAATACAATTGGTTTGAGTCAAAAGGCCCTAAAACAAAAAAATCTAATGAACATTTTTTTTGGGGGGGGGTCCCCCCCAAACCCCTGTTTTTTGGCCAAAACAACACATTTTATCTATATCAAGCAAAACAAAATAAAAATACATTTTAAAAAAAGCATTCCATTTTTTTGTTTTAGGTCCTTTTGACTCAAACCAATTGTATTTCGGTCCTTTTCATTCGACCCTCTGACTGGACACCAATTATGATACACCTCTCTAATGGTATAAATCATTCCTTATGGTACATGCTGCTAAGGGGGCGGTTTACATTATTTGTGGGTCTTTCATGATGCATGATCCTAGGGGATGTAGACTGTCAGAGATGCATATCATTATTCAGGGCAGGAAGGTCTTTCGTGATGCGTGCTCCTGTAGTGTGAGGTGAGATAGAGTAAGGAGTGATTTTGCAGGGCATGTAATTGAGGGAAAGGAGTGTGACTGAGTAACAGGTAGATGGAGTAGGTGGAGTGAGTGGTAGAGGGAAGGAGGGGGTAGTAGAATAGGAGGGAGGCATGAACATTGAAGGATGGAGGCAAGGCCAAGAAGGAACGAGAGACATCGGAGTGACAGAGAAGAAGCGGAAAGTGAGTAAAGGGGAGTGGCGATGGAGGAGGGAGTGTAGTGAATGGTAAGAAAAGGGAGAGGGAAACAAGTGAGTGGTAGAAGGAGACTGACCCAAGCAGGCTGTCTGAAAGGCACAAGTCCCTTTCCCCGTACAATACTCACCACTGGTTGGAGTAGGGAGTCCCTGAGGGAGTCTAGACAGATAAGGCAGTTTGCCTTTAGGTCACCATCAAAGCTATCTTAGCCTTTAGCATACTGAGGGAGAACCAATCGGTGTCTACTACCCTGGGGTATAGGATGCCAGGGCCAGAGAAGAGGGGATTTCTAGGTGAGAGAGAGACCCTTGACCCGTCTCTGAGACTTGAAGTAATAATTATGCTGTTTGTGATAGCAGTCATGGTCTTCGTTGACCGGGCTGCATCGCACCAAAAGAGCTTGTGCTATGCCCTGCTAGAAACACTATTTGTGTTAGACCCTGCTTCCCTGCTGGTTCTGATCCGTGAGATAACCAGCCATTTCAGACCTGCATTCCATGAATACTGTTCCTTCACCCAATCAAATATAAACTGAAAATACAGTGGGTGCGTCTTTCCCCCTCATTTCACTCTGCACCATCTGTTGTAGTCATTCAGGGGTCTTCGAAAGCTAATGCATTGTTCCATCTCTGCGCACTGTGCCCAGTTAGTCCAAGAAAAGGAACCAACACCTGCATTTAGAAAGAGCAGAAACCTTTGCACCTGGGGGTAGTGCAAGAGAGGTAGATGTACAGACATGGAAATGTTGAGATATGACACCATCACAAAGGGCAATATTCGTCAATCCTTCTTGAATGCTTAATTATTGTATGATGTAGTAAGAGCAGTTTTAGACACGTATAGCAGGGGTGCATATGGCTAAAAAATATCCTGTACCCATCACAATAGATTCCACTTTACAGGGATCAAAATCATGCAACTGCAATACCTCAGTGCACTCAACGCGATCCAGAAGAAGGCAAAGCTGGACCAAAATACCTCAGTGCACTCAATGCGATCCAGAATAAGGCAAAGGTGGGACAAAATACCTCAGTGCACTCAACGCGATCCAGAAGAAGGCAAAGCTGGACCAAAATACCTCAGTGCACTCAATGCGATCCAGAAGAAGGCAAAGGTGGGCCAAAATACCTCAGTGCACTCAATGCGATCCAGAAGAAGGTGGGCCACAATACCTCAGTGCACTCAACACAATCAAGAAGAAGGCAAAGGTAGGCCAAAATACCTCAGTGCACTCAATGCGATCCAGAAGAAGGCGGGCCACAATACCACAGTGCAATCAAAGCAATCAAGAAGGCTGGCCACAAGACCTCAGTGCACTCAACGAAATCAAGAAGAAGGCGGACTGCAAGAGCTCAGTGCACTCAACGCAATCAAGAAGAAGGCAATGGCGGCCCACAATACATCAGTGCACTCAACGCAATCAAGAAAAAGGAGGGACACAAGACCTCAGTGCTCTCAACGCAATCAAGAAGAAGGTGGGCCGCAAGACCTCAGTGAACTCAAATCAATCAAGAAGAAGGCAGGCCGCAAGAGCTCAGTGCACTCAATGCAATCAAGAAGAAGGTAAAGGCGGCCCATAATACCTCAGTGCACTCAATACAATCAAGAAGAAGGCGAAGGCAAGCCACAAGACCTCAGTGCACTCAACGCAATCAAGAAGAAGGCTGGCCACAGGACCGCAGTGCACTGCAATCAAGAAGAAGGTAGGCCACAATACCTCAGTGCACTCAACGCAATCAAGAAGAAGGCGGACCACAATATCTTAGTGCACTCAACACAATCAAGAAGAAGGCGGGCCACAAGACCTCAGTGCTCTCAACACAATCAAGAAGAATGCAGGCCACAAGACCTCAGGGCACTCAATGCAATCAAGAAGAAGCCGGTCCACAAGACCTCAGTGCACTCAACGCAATCTAGAAGAAGCTGGGCCACAAGACCTCAGTGCACTAAACGCAATAAAGAAGAAGGCGGGCCACAAGACCTCGGTGCACTGCAATAAAGAAGAAGCCAGGCCACAAGACCTCAGTGCACTCAAAGCAATCAAGAAGAAGGCGGGCCACAAGACCTTAGAGCATTCAATGCAATCAAGAAGAAGGCGGGCCACAATACCTCAGTGCACTCAACGCAATCAAGAAGAAGGCGGGCCACAATACCCCAGTGCACTCAACGCAATCAAGAAGAAGGTGGCCCACAATACCCCAGTGCACTCAACGCAATCAAGAAGAAGGCGGGCCACAATACCTCAGTGCACTCAACGCAATCAAGAAGAAGGCGGGCCACAATACCCTAGTACACTCAACGCAATCAAGAAGAAGGTGGGCCACAATACCTCAGTGCACTCAACGCAATCAAGAAGAAGGCGGGCCACAATACCTCAGTGCACTCAACGCAATCAAGAAGAAGGCGGGCCACAAAACCTTAGTGCCCTCAACGCAATCAAGAAGAAGGCGGGCCACAATACCTCAGTGCACTCAACGCAATCAAGAAGAAGGCGGGCCAAAATACCTCAGTGCCCTCAAAACAATCAAGAAGAAGGCGGGCCAAAATACCTCAGTGCCCTCAAAACAATCAAGAAGAAGGTGGGCCACAAGACCTTAGTGCCCTCAACGCAATCAAGAAGAAGGCGGGCCACAAGACCTTAGTGCCCTCAACGCAATCAAGAAGAAGGCGGTTCACAAGACAAGGTGGACCACAACTGATCAGAAGAGGAAGAAGAGTCGGGAAGACCATGTGGCGAGGGACGGGGGAGAAGGAGGAACAGTTACAACCACATTACTCCCTAGAATTCACCATCGTCTTAAGTCCTCGATCAAATCTAGGAACTCCTTATCCGTCTGGTCTTTCTTTGTTGTTGATCTTTGTTCCAGAATGGCTGGGCTCAGCATATCAGCCATCCACGGCTCTGTGCTGGGCCTGCGTCTTGCTCCTTGGACTGTCACTATACCATTTTAGCCCCATCGCTGCTCTCATATGGTCTTCTGTTGCCTGAGTCTGATTTGTGTGCCTCTTGACTTGAGTCCCTTCTGATATTACCTACAACAATTTCCCACTCTTTCGGTGGCACTGCAACCGCAAATTCTGTTTCACATTTTGCCTTTATCAGGGCAATTTGGCAATTTTCTCCTCTTCCTGCTTGACAGTTAGTTTCCCAGAGGCTTCAGACCTCAGCACTTATCTGGTCTACCGCTGTCTTGAGAACGTCCGACTGCACCGCTCACGCCGGCTCCAAATACCACTGGCTAAATGATAGGTTCTTTGCACTGTTTCACAGGCGAGCAGATTTATTCCATTGGAAAGGTCATCCTTTTCCAAGGCGGTGCTCCGCGGTTCCTGCCGGAGCCTGTGCCGGAGCCTGTGCCTTAAGACTTCATTTAATTCCCAGGTTCCCCAACACCAGCGCATCTTCATAGCAGAAATCATCGCCCCCCGAATGTTTTGAGCTGAGTTCCCCATGTGTTCCATTCCTGCCAATCTTTGCCATCTTGTTGCCGTATAGAACATTAGTGGCACCCCCAGAAACGTTTCATAGGAGTGGCCTGATGAGGTCACTTGGGGTGGCACATGAAGTTGCATTCATAAGAGGCAGGCAGGCCAGTGGGGCAGGGGGTCAGCGTTCACATAAGGGTGGCCGGTGTCCCCCTTGGTAACCTCTTGGTGGCGCCTCTGAAGGGCATCTGTGAGCTTCCCAGCTGCCTGCCAATTCGGCCTTCCTCCAACTGTACCCTTGCCTGAGTCCCACTGTGTGCTCTCTTTCCCACCTGCTGGCCTGATGCAGAATTGCAGCTCAGTGGTATGTTAACTTGCTTGGAAGGTTGAAACCTCCCTTCTCTGCTGGTAGGGCCATTGCCATCATTCCCTCCCAGTAGATGTTTCCTCCCATCTCCCCGTAGCAGCGTCTGTTGGACCGTCAAAAATAACTCTTGTGGAAATGCATAGGGCGGGAGAGCAGTTTGCCCAGCAGGCATGGGGGGGTGAGGGTGGCATCATCTTAACGGTTCCCTCTGCTCCAGGGAAAGTGTGTCCGTTTCTCCCATCTGTCTATTTGGAGCCTCCAGTAACCTCCTAAGTTTGCACTTTTGTGTCAAGCCTCTAGGCCGTGGGAGATTGCAAATTGCGTCACTCTAGACATTTTGGACAATGACTCCCATGATTCCTCACCATTGACTATGGTGGTGTGACAAATCAACTTCTGGGGAGCCAGTGTTCCAGGGGTGAATATCGGTTTCTAAACCATCAATCAGCCCCACACTTATAATACACCAGAAGGGATCCACACAGACTGGAATAACAAGCAAATTATAAACCTGCTTGACCAATTTTGGTAACATGGATGGAACGGCAGGCTTATCTACGAAAGGATGTAGATCATTGGGTAGTTGCAACACAGCGAAAATACAATTATTACCCAATGATAAAAGGGACTGTCTGGTCAAGGTTGCATCAAAAATATCAACTTTATTTATATCACAACAGACAGTTCTAGCAACACTATGAAATACAACCCACCCTGTAAAGAAAAGCAGAGGACAGACAGTTCAAAAAAGGAAAAGGGATGCACTCTGGGTTGTAACAGCAGGGTATTTGGTATGGTTAATAACCACTACAGTTTAAAGTTTCTTGCTTCAGCACAAAGGGAGCAAAGGGTCTTAAGGTGTGTCTAGAGGCCTTCTGGAGGTCCAGGGGGACAGAACCACAGTGTACCTTGTGCTGTAGGTGTTCTTGGTGATCAATAGGGTCTAGTCGGTTTCAGGGCGCTTAGCAATCTTCTGTGACAGAGTTCAAGGCAGGAGTCAGCTGTCAGTATCAGGCAGGAAGACGGTTCGACAAGCAAAGCTGGACGAATGGCTGCAGGATGGCCTACATGGTGGTTCGGGGTCAAGAATCTTGTCTCAGTCTGATCTGTGGTTCCGAAGCACTGTTTGAGACGTCTCATATGTCTTTAAGCGAAGGCGGTTTGACAACGGTCAGTGTTGCTGTCGGTTGCAGATCGAGGACGTCGACTGGCTTAAAAATGTCCTTTAAGGCGGACTTTGGTAGATGCTCATTTAGGCACTTCTCCCAGCTTCGTGAATGGGCTTCTGTCGTCCTTTAAGATGGAAGGCCCACAGTTGTGGAGTGTGTCACAGGCAGCTGCATTGTCCTTTGTTGTAGGTTCAGAGACCTTCTGGTGCTTCCTATCCAGGAAGCCTGCTGCACAGACTGCAAGGCATGCTGTGTGCTGGATGGGTACTGGCTCTGGAGCTGCCGCAGGGTCCTCTGTTCTCCAGGGAGAGGTCTAGGAGAGGGATATGTCTTCCCTCTTTGGAAATCCTGGCCTTCCTTCACTGGCCGAAGATGTAAGGCAGACTGTACCTCCAGCCAGGGTCCAAGGATGAGTTCTTCTTTCTGATTCTGGTAAAGCCTTCAGATAATTTGCCAAAAGAGGGACTCTGGCCCCTTTTAAAGCCAAATGGATCACAGGGATTGGTGTAGGCTAAGACTACCTTAATGAGCCAATCCTGGGTCCCCACCAACAGTCTTCTGTATGAATGAGGTCATGACCAGAGTGCTTTGCAACAGGAAAGGTAAAGGGGTGAAAACAGGAACAAGGTGTGCCCCAGAACTAAAATGGCAGAGACATTCTCTCAACAGACAGAGCTCTGGCCACACTCCCTTATGATACTAAATCCCACCGATCTTCCTGTCTGTTGTTGATCAACGAGTCTCTCTGGTTAATAGATTGCAATGTGATTCCTGATATAAGCAGCAGGTCTCCCTTGAAGCTGCAGCGAGACCATAGTCTCTGGCTCCCGCAAAACACACTCTTGTACCTTATGATAAGGGGCCCCCTGCAGGATGGCCTACTGTAAACAACAGCCCCAGACATGAGGACGGGAGCTGGCTTCAGGTTGATACTTTGTTATATGCGGCAGCCACGCCCCATGCCGGCCAGTTTGAAGTACCCTTTGTTAGTATGTTAATTGCTCCCACCAGCTGCAGGGCCTAACAAAAGAGCAGGGAGGATCCATGGAGCCTTTGTCAGTTAGTCAGGTTTACCATGACAGGGGGATGGTTGGTCCTTCCCTTTCCTGGAGATGACATTGGGTACTCCTCGCTGTCACATTCTGCCTGAACATGACAGCGCAGACTGTGCCTCTTGGCGTTGTTTCGCTCAGTGTACACGGGTCTATGCCTTTGTCCTGTTGTGAGCAAATGGAAAATGTGTGTGGATCTGCCCCACACATTTTCCTGAGGTTGGTCTGCCATCATTCCATTTATTTAAACATTTCAAAAAGCCCAGATGAGCGCACACCCGCCATGTGGATGGTCAAATTCCTCACAGCTGGCTAGGCTGATGACAATTGTTCAAAACACCTGGATATCCAAAGGTTGAAGACCCCTGCTGTAGTTGTAGATACTGTGTCTCCCACTTCATCGGCCTCTCGTGCAGAAGTGATCCGTGGCAGAAGTTGGCCATTTATTTTCTTGATTGACATTATCGCCTCATGCCCGTGCTGGAATGCTTCAAGGCGGAGCATAGAGCGGGGACGCTGGAGGCCCGATCAATTGCAAAGGCCCAGATGTCATCAGCATAAAGCGCTACTTTACGTTCCTGGGATCTACCGCAGGCGGCCTCTGAAGCTGACGCCTTTCCCGATTTCTTTACACCACTGGCTTCATTGGTAAACTGAAGTGGAGGGGAGGGTAGACACCCCTGCCGTGTTCCTCGGTACAGTTTGAAAACATGCATTGACACCCAGCAACAGAAAAACAAACATCCAGGGTCTTGCACCATGCCTTAATCAGGTTCACTTTTCTTGAACTGAAGGAATCGCTAACATATGCAGTCAAATAATAGGCTAAGAACCTGGGCGTCATGTTTGACTCCATGCTTTCCTTCTCTGCCCACATCACTGATGTCTCTGAAAGGTCAAACTTCCTACTGCACCTCCTCAGAGGTACTCTGCCTTTCCTCTCCTTCCCCCAGAAGCTCACTGTCTCCCAAGCTCTGGTTCTTTCTCGGTTGGACTATTGTAACAGCCTCTTTCTAAATCTAGCTGCTTCTACTCTCCGGCCTTTGCAACTCATCCAGAATAGGACTACGAGACTTGTCCTTGGCCTCAAGCCCAGGGATCGCATCTCTCCAGGACTGAAATCTCTGCACTGGCTCCCAGTGGCTGCAAGGGTTAACTTCAAGACCCTTTGCATTGTCCACAAGGCTTTCTGGGGCCTGCGCCTAAAATACCCTCGGCTCTCCCTTCGTAAATACCTTGCATCCCAAGCTCTTTGCTCCACTGCCTCTAGCTTCCTCAAGGTCAGTCATTTTTCAAGGAAACGAGCTGGGGGTACATCTCTGTCTTCGGCTGTGGGCCTCCCTCTGGAACAGCCTCCCTGCCACTCTAAATCTTGAGGAGAACCATCTCCGGTTCCTTGAGCACCTCATGACCTTCCTCTTTGCTACTGCCTTCTCTCCTCTCCCCTTCGAATCTGTGATCTGTTCTGTCGGCATCGTGCATCTGGTCACCCTCTGACTTTTGGGGCCCATGTACCTGCTCACCCTGCCACCCACCCGCACTGCCTCCTGTCAATCCCTTGCACTGGGGTCTGTATCCCTACAGCCCCCCCTCCCTGTTTTTCTGCACTTATCTGGCACACCCTGTCTGTTGCCTTACACCTAGCACTTGCCACTTGCTGGCTGCACTACCACTGTTTGTTCTTATTATTTATTTATTTATGATTTCTTTCTTTATTTATTGTTCTCCTTGCTCAGCACTCCCCCTCCATGCACTTTCCTCTTCTTCCTCTCCCATGCACTTGCGCGTTCTCAATGTTGGGCCTAGTAAACTCGTTGTTTTTGTTCTCCCCTGTTCCCCTCCCTTGCCTCATCGCGCTCTGAAACACTTGTGTACGAGGGCGATACAAATAAAATGTCAATATCAATATCAAAATGCCTTTTTGGCAAGAATTGATATTTCTGCGGCGGGCTCGCGGGGCCTGATTTTGCCCACTTCATCAGATTTGATCGGGTCCACCACCTTTACCAAATGCTTTGCACAGAGTTTAGCGTAGAAGCGGCGTCTTCGTACAGGTGGCGCACTCCGTTTCACGCCGGCCTCTTATGTGCTCTACCACTGGGATTTTCGCTTGGCACTTATGACTCCTCCCTATTCTGTGCATTGTTCTTGAATACCTCCTGGAGTGCCCCCATGAAGTACCCGCTCAAGTGTTTGTTTGAGGGGGCATTAACCGGAGACCAAAGCACGCTTTATGTTTGTGATACTTCGTCTTTATACCCAAGCCTAATGGACTGACCGCCTAGACGTGGGCGGCCACCACTTCCCTTTCAATATGGTGAACTGGGCAGCGTGGTACTTTCCTACCGCAAGCCCTAGGAGGCATTGGCATGTCATTTTGCGCTTTTAATTGTATTCTTACTAAGCTCGTTGATGTGGGCGGGAGGGGTGCAAAGTTCAAAATCCAACATTAGGACTTGCCTGGAATGTTATGATATGATATGTTATTTATAACGCACTTAATACCCAGAGGTTTCTAAACGCGGACTCGGGGATCGAACCTGTAGTACTCTGTGACATCTTGCTTCCAAGGCGAGCACGTTGCCGCTGAGCTATCCTCCCGAGAATGTTACTCCTCTAATATGTGTATGGTGGCCACTTAAGACCTTTGGACATGACAAGTGGGGTAAAAGATACATAGGTTTCTGTGAATGCCTACTATTCTCCACCGCAAGTCTAGGTTGCGCGCCCACTTTTCATTGTCGACAGCAGAGGTCATCTTCTCCCTGGATGCTGGATTACTCCTGCCCTTTGTCCAGGTGTTCGCCCACACAAGTTCTCCCTAACCATTCAATGTCTGCCTAGCACACCAGCTCCAGTACCTCCATCGCTGAATGCCCATGCAGGCTCTAAGAGTTCTTCCCACAGACACAAGCGCACTGTTGGAGCAAGCCCCACCCGTTCAGCTGCAGCGATGCCATCTTGGGCAATGATAGACAGTGCTGTAAAAATGACCACACAAAGCCCCTCAAACCCCCATCCACATCACTACAGGCAGGTAGGGCAGCGCTGGGCACGATGGAACCTTTCACTGTTAAACCCGACAAATGTACATCAAAGACAGACAATTAGTAGTTGAACACTACGCATGGATAAGTACATCATTCAAAACCATTCAATGTAGTGGCTTAAATGGGGGCGGGGTTCCTTGTACGGTACGGTTGTAGGGGGGTATGGTCATTGGTTAGTAGCCTTTGGGGCCTCTAGCTCGGGCTTACTAATATTAAGATAAAAGACTGGCACACTCAAGTGTGCTCCGTGGTATATGTGTGAAGGTCTCAGCACGGCACGGCTACCTCAAAGCATGGCTGTTCCCTCCCAGTGAGGGGTTGAGGAGTGCAGGGTACCTCATGGAGTAGCTAAGGTTTTTCTCTGGTACCAGTTTCTTTGCCTCATTAAAACTGAGTCTTTTGCCTACTGCATCTTTGCTGAAATCCCCTTAAATTCAGGTGCCACCACGTCTTTGCTGAAATCCTAATAATTGAAGGTCTCCAGTTCCCTTCTCCAGAGAAAGTCTTGATTTTCCTCTTGCTATTTTCTGGATTTTAAGCCGTAACTGAGGGCCGGCTTTGCTTAATTAAATGGTCTCATTTCCCATTTCTGATGATGTCAGTTTCATGGGTTTTGGACGGGATTTGGCAATTCTCTTGGAGGGAAATCCAAACATCTTACTCCTCTGACAGTTTGCGGACCTGCTTCCGGCTCTGGGTTTCCAGGGCAGAGATCTTAGTTGGCTATTGAAGGATTTGGGATTTCAGATGTAATTGATGGACTCCAACGGGGGGATCCTGCTCTCTGTCCCTCCCACTCAGCTATGTGTCCAAAAATCGTGTCTATGGCATCGACCTTAATGGTCAAAGAGCTTCCGTCGCCGGGTAGTTTTTTTGAAGATCTGTATGACACAGCCCTGCTCGTCATACAGCGAGTCTCCCTCAGTTTCCATTTCTACAGGATCAGGATAGCAAGGTCTACAAGAGCCTCTTGGTTTTTTAGGAAGTTTTTCTAGCTTTCAATCAATCAATCAATCAGCTATTTGTATAGCGCTCCTTCACCAAAGGTATCGTGGTGCTTAGACATCCAGCATCTGACACAACACCAAAAAACCACAGTCAAAGGCAGGCGAAGTCTAACTGAAGAGAAACGTCTTTGTTTAAAAGAAAGAAAATCCTCAATTTTCCTCAACTCATGAGGCAGCGAGTTCCAAAGCTTGGGCCCGGCCACGGAGAAGGCAGGGCCGCCCAGACGTTCTTTCCTATATTTAGGCATTTGCAGCAATGCTGCGTTTAGAGATCTTAAGAAGCGTGCCAGGGTATATCTCTCCAGTTTCTCCTGGATGGCTCGGCACCCCTTGCCACTTAGAGCACAGTGCATAATACACAGCCATTTAAATTTCCGAGCCCTGGTTACGTCTGTTCCTAGCCGAATACGTGTAACCAGACGCACTGCTGCGTTTTGTAACACTTGTAGGCGCTGGATAAGAAAAGCCGGTTGCGCCAGGTGGATGGCGTTGCAGTAATCCAAGCTCCCGTTGACGCAGGCTGCAACTACTTGAGCATGAAATTGATCTGGAATAAACGGAAGGACTTTCTTTGGCTGTTTGAGTTTCATGAAACCAGCACCATACACTGAGTTTACCTGCGCCTCCATAGAGAAGGATTCGGACAGCTTGCAGGAGGGAGGGGGGTGCTGGACATTATCACATCAGCAGCGGCTGAGCGGAAGGACGCTGTGGTGTTAGGTGCTAGAGTTCCTGCCCCAGGCAGCCATCACCATCACTAGGCAGCCGGATCCCCCACCTCGGGTATTTTGTGAGACTCATAATTAGTGTGAACAAAAAAAAAAAACAACCATGGTCCAAAGTCAAGGAATTGATGTTTGGGGTCTAAAATGAATCGCAAACAGTAAATCTCTTGAGACCCATGGGTGATGCCCCCGTGCTCCTTCCTGGCACTCGCAGAGGTTGGATTTGCTTGCCCGCTTTGCAGAATGTGCAAAACGAATGATGAGATGATAGGTTATTTATAACGCGCTTAGTACCCGGAGGTTTCTAAGCGCGACCCAGGGATCGAACCTGTCTCGCTCCATGTCGTCTTGCTTCCAAGGCGAGCGCGTTGCCGCTGAGCTATCCTCCCGAGCCAAAGAATGTCTAGCTTTCTTGATTCAAACTTGGCCCAACGATGATGACATCGAATGTCTTTTACTGAAGGCCTGCACATGCCCCCGAGGCGGGCACTGGAAGTGGCCATCATCTCTAGGTGCCCTTGACCTCCTTCACCTCCTATCAGGCCTTATGTTGCGGGTACATGCGGGTGGACGCAGTCCCCCCACATTTTCCAGAGGGCGCCTTGATATGCTCATTTCAGTTGGTATGTTAACGAGTCGCCCCACTTTTGTTTTTTTGGGACGTGACGCCTGCACGCAACATTATGCGACATTGCAAATCGCTGTTTCAGCTGGAGCGATTCCAATGACTGGGGCACCCTCATACAGGGGGCACGCCACCTACAGTGAGAAGCATCCTCTGTTTCAAAAGCACTGGTTCTCAGGAAGCAGAAGACATTGGGGGTCATTACGACTTGGGCGGTAAGGGATACCGGGCACCGGTAAGGAGACCAGTGCCGGTAATCCCTTACCGCCCTATTCCAAGGTCCCTTGGCGGGACCGTAAGGAACGTGTGGTCTGACCACACGTCCCTTACGGGTCCCGCTAAGGGACCAGGGCGCTAATAACAGGCTTGCAAGTCGCGAGCCCGTTGTTATCGCCCTCCCCATTTCCATTGAGCCGTATGGGGCTGAAAGGGGAATGGGGAATGGTTTGTTCAATGGGGACTTACCGGTCCCACCAGGGTCGGACTACACCAGTAAGTCCCCATTGAACCAGACCCGACACGGGCACGGTATGGGAGGCAGCCATGGTGCTAATAGCATTATCGTTGTTGAAGAAGTACACTGGCGGCGTGAGCACGGACTAGGAGAGTGCTGAAAGACTTGGTGCATACCCGTCTATATTTTGGACATGCTTTGCACCACGTGGGGCGTTTGCACCTTTCCCAGTATTGTTTTATAATGTGGTTGGTGCAAATTGTGCTTACACATTTGCAGTCAGCTGTGAGAGTGATGGCAAATTGGCAAACACTGCCTACCGATGCGCCTTAGTCTCCACTTTACCTTGAAACCACCCGCACCACCAACTCAGATTACTCTTGGTTTATTTATTTATTTATAGAGCTCTCCCAACCCGGGGGTATCTGGGTGTCTTGTGGCTTGTATTTTCTTATCTACACTTCTGTTTTAAAATTCATTTCTGAGTTCCTGGTTTTAAGAAGGGGCGGCTGCGCGCTTATTTTCCCGGCTGTGTGCTCGTCTCTTTGGGGGGTTTGGGGGTTTTGGGGGGGGGCATCGTGTGCAATGCAGCGTGCTCGCGTTTGTGTGTGTCTGAGACTTGAGCTTTTTGGGACAGAGCGATACACCTAGACCTGGAAGAACAGGTAAATAACTCTCACAGAGGGGCCACTGTCCTGAAGATTAAGCTTGGGGCTTAGTTTGGAGACTGGCCAAAGAGCAGACGCAGCCTGACTCTAGGTGTCTGGATACAGCGTCAATGTGGGATTTATACAGTAGCTTCCCGAGAGCTCCACCCATGTCTGTTAAAAAAAAAACATACATTTGAAAGATAATTCAAGACCGTTATAGTGCTACTATGCCCCCCGGAACCCCCCAAGCATGACTTTAGGGTACGGGGTGGCGCCATTGCCAACCGTCTCTCGAGCAGGCGCCATGGCCACCACGTGCCCTGGCCCTCCCTGTCAGAGGGACGTGTGCGGCGGGTGCCCACACCACCTCCGGCTCCATGATAATGCCAGCCAGGGCGCGCCGCGCCGCAAAGTGCTCGGCGCCCAAGGGGCAGCTGGCGCGCAGCGTCTTAACGCAATTATCCTCATGAAACCAGCCGCTTGCAGGGGGTGGGGGAGGGGCGAAATGCCAAGGAAAACAACACTGGCCCGAGCTTCCGCTGCCATTAGCAGCTAATATCCGCATGCGGGTGACGCGGGCCAGGAGGGGTGCGGGCGGGAATGGAGCGGAGGGAGGAACAGGCCTGCCTGCGGGGGCTTGTGCCGCCACCATGCATGGCTCACCGAGGGGCGTGTTACATGCCGGCGGCGGGGCCTCTCATGTGGGCCCCACACGCGGTGTTCTGCCGAGTGCAGCCCCGAGGGACCCAGTGGTTAGGGTGCAGGGGCCACTTATCGCCCGTCACTCACGATATGCAGCCAGCAGAAACAATGCACATTTCTACAGTTTGGGTTCAAGTCCCCTTAAATGACCTCGCTCTAAACATGTTTACAAGTAGTTTACAAACAAAATGTACCCGCTGACGTCATAACAGTATTTTCGTTATAGTCGCCTAATCACAAATACATTAAAAAGCAAATTTCCATTCGTGTACACTATCATCTCATCACCGTTTCACTCTGGTTGATGACACGGTTCCCTTATGGCAGGAGTGCACAACTGATTTTGACAGAGGGCCGAAAGTACCTTACATGAGGGCTATAGTGGGCCGAAAAGTAAATGTGGGCGGGGCGGTAGGCGGGGCGTGGCAGGAGGCTTTTTAAACCCCCAATTTGTACTAAACACATGGAAAAAGAATGTTTTTGAGGGGTAACGATTTTTATTTGCATTTCAAACTTACATTTTGTACTACACATTTTCCATTGTTATAATTTATTTCTATTTAGTTATTGTATCTCGCCTGTTTAATTAACTTATATATATTTTATTGACCCTAGATACACTATGCCCCATGGCCCCCTCACCCCCAGCCAAACACTATGCCCCATGGCCCCTTCACCCCCAACCAAACACTATGCCCCATATGTCCCTCACCCCCAACCAAACACTATGCCCCATGGCCCCCTCACCCCCAACCAAACACTATGCCCCATGGCCCCCTCACCCCCAACCAAACACTATTCCCCATGGCCCCCTCACCCCCAACCAAACACTATGCCCCATGGCCCCCTCACCCCCAACCAAACACTATGCCCCATATGTCCCTCACCCCCAACCAAACACTATGCCCCATGGCCCCCTCACCCCCAACCAAACACTATGCCCCATGGCCCCCTCACCCCCAACCAAACACTATGCCCCATGGCCTCCTCACCCCCAACCAAACCCCCCACCCCATGACCCCCTCACCCCCAACCAAACCCCCCAACTCAGCACACAAACATGCACCAATACAGACCCGAACCCCCCACCCCCCCAACTCCAAACCCCCGACCCCCAACTCAGCGCACACTCAAGCATGCACCCATACAGACCCGAACCCCCACCCCCCAACTCAGCACACACACAAACATGCACCCATACAGACCCGAACCCCCCACCCCCCAAATCAGCACACACACAAACATGCACCCATAAAGACCCGAAGCCCCCACCTCCCCAACTCCAAACCCCCCACCCCCAACTCAGCACACACACACTCAAGCATGCACCCATACAGACCCGAACCCCCCACCCCCCAACTCAGCACACACACAAACATGCACCCATACAGACCCGAACCCCCCACACCCCCAACTCAGCAAACTCTCAAAAAAGCACCCATACAGACCCAAACCCCCACCCCCCAACTCAGCACACACACACAAACATGCACCCATACAGACCCGAACCCCTCAACTCCCCCCAACTCCAAACCCCCCACCCCCCAACTCAGCACACACACAAGCATGCACCCATACAGACCCGAACCCCCCACCCCCCAACTCAGCACACACACAAACATGCACCCATACAGACCCAAACCCCCACCCCCCAACTCAGCACACACACAAACATGCACCCATACAGACCCGAACCCCTCAACTCCCCCAACTCCAAACCCCTCACCCCCCCAACTCCAAACCCCCGACCCCCAACTCAGCGCACACTCAAGCATGCACCCATACAGACCCGAACCCCCCACCCCCCCAACTCAGCACACACACAAACATGCACCCATACAGACCCAAACCCCCACCCCCCAACTCAGCACACACACAAACATGCACCCATACAGACCCAAACCCCCACCCCCCAACTCAGCACACACACAAACATGCACCCATACAGACCCGAACCCCTCAACTCCCCCCAACTCCAAACCCCCCACCCCCCCCAACTCCAAACCCCCGACCCCCAACTCAGCGCACACTCAAGCATGCACCCATACAGACCCGAACCCCCCACCCCCCCAACTCAGCACACATAAAAAACATTCAAATCAAAACATTCATATACATCCGACACCCCCCCACCCCCGCATCTCAACATACACACAAAATACATTCAAATACAAACATTCATACACATCCGACACCCCCCCACCCCCGCATCTCAACATACACACAAAATACATTCAAATACAAACATTCACACACATCCGACACACCCCCCCACCCCCCCACCCCCGCATCTCAACATACACACAAAATACATTCAAATACAAACATTCACACACATCCGACACACCCCCCCACCCCCACATCTCAACATACACACAAAATACATTCAAATACAAACATTCACACACACCCCCGCATCTCAACATACACACAAAATACATTCAAATACAAACATTCACACACATCCGACACACCCCCCACCCCCGCATCTCAACATACACACAAAATACATTCAAATACAAACATTCACACACATCCGACACACCCCCCACCCCCGCATCTCAACATACACACAAAATACATTCAAATACAAACATTCACACACACCCCCACATCTCAACATACACACAAAATACATTCAAATACAAACATTCACACACATCCGACACACCCCCCCACCCCCGCATCTCAACATACACACAAAATATATTCAAATACAAACATTCACACACACCCCCACATCTCAACATACACACAAAATACATTCAAATACAAACATTCACACACATCCGACACACCCCCCCACCCCCGCATCTCAACATACACACAAAATACATTCAAATACAAACATTCACACACATCCGACACCCCCCCCACCCCCGCATCTCAACATACACACAAAATACATTCAAATACAAACATTCATACACATCCGACACACCCCCCCACCCCCGCATCTCAACATACACACAAAATACATTCAAATACAAACATTCACACACATCCGACACACCCCCTCACCCCCGCATCTCAACATACACACAAAATACATTCAAATACAAACATTCACACACACCCCCGCATCTCAACATACACACAAAATACATTCAAATACAAACATTCACACACATCCGACACACACCCCACCCCCGCATCTCAACATACACACAAAATACATTCAAATACAAACATTCACACACACCCCCACATCTCAACATACACACAAAATACATTCAAATACAAACATTCACACACACCCCCGCATCTCAACATACACACAAAATACATTCAAATACAAACATTCACACACATCCGACACACCGCCCCACCCCCACATCTCAACATACACACAAAATACATTCAAATACAAACATTCACACACACCCCCGCATCTCAACATACACACAAAATACATTCAAATACAAACATTCACACACATCCGTCACACCCCCCACCCCCGCATCTCAACATACACACAAAATACATTCAAATACAAACATTCACACACATCCGACACATCTCAACATACACACAAAATACATTCAAATACAAACATTCACACACATCCGACACACCCCCCCACCCCCGCATCTCAACATACACACAAAATACATTCAAATACAAACATTCACACACACCCCCACATCTCAACATACACACAAAATACATTCAAATACAAACATTCACACACATCCGACACTCCCCCCACCCCCGCATCTCAACATACACACAAAATACATTCAAATACAAACATTCACACACATCCGACACCCCCCCCGCATCTCAACATACACACAAAATACATTCAAATACAAACATTCACACACACCCCCGCATCTCAACATACACACAAAATACATTCAAATACAAACATTCACACACATCCGACACCCCCCCCACCCCCGCATCTCAACATACACACAAAATACATTCAAATACAAACATTCACACATACCCCCACATCTCAACATACACACAAAATACATTCAAATACAAACATTCACACACACCCCCGCATCTCAACATACACACAAAATACATTCAAATACAAACATTCACACACATCCGACACACCGCCCCACCCCCACATCTCAACATACACACAAAATACATTCAAATACAAACATTCACACACACCCCCGCATCTCAACATACACACAAAATACATTCAAATACAAACATTCACACACATCCGTCACACCCCCCACCCCCGCATCTCAACATACACACAAAATACATTCAAATACAAACATTCATACACATCCGACACCCCCCACCCCCGCATCTCAACATACACACAAAATACATTCAAATACAAACATTCACACACACCCCCGCATCTCAACATACATACAAAATACATTCAAATACAAACATTCACACACACCCTCACATCTCAACATACACACAAAATACATTCAAATACAAACATTCACACACACCCCCGCATCTCAACATACACACAAAATACATTCAAATACAAACATTCACACACACCCTCACATCTCAACATACACACAAAATACATTCAAATACAAACATTCACACACACCCCCGCATCTCAACATACACACAAAATACATTCAAATACAAACATTCACACACACCCCCGCATCTCAACATACACACAAAATACATTCAAATACAAACATTCACACACATCCGTCACACCCCCCACCCCCGCATCTCAACATACACACAAAATACATTCAAATACAAACATTCACACACACCCCCGCATCTCAACATACATACAAAATACATTCAAATACAAACATTCACACACACCCTCACATCTCAACATACACACAAAATACATTCAAATACAAACATTCACACACACCCCCGCATCTCAACATACACACAAAATACATTCAAATACAAACATTCACACACACCCTCACATCTCAACATACACACAAAATACATTCAAATACAAACATTCACACACACCCCCGCATCTCAACATACACACAAAATACATTCAAATACAAACATTCACACACATCCGTCACACCCCCCACCCCCGCATCTCAACATACACACAAAATACATTCAAACACAAACATTCATACACATCCGACACCCCCCCCCAACATACACACACAAACATAAAGCAAAACAAACCCGACACACAAACACAAACAGACCACTTACCGGAGACGTGCTGGAAGGCAGGCAGGTAAGCGGCAGGTAAGCTGGAACGCTGGAATCGCACTACGACTGGCGTGGTCCAAGGCTGAAATGCCTTCCGGCATCAAGCCTTATGGACCACGCCAGCCGTAGTGCTGGCCCTCCATTGGCGCAGCACACACGCATTACGTGGCTCGTAGGAGCGACGTGATGCGTGTGTGTGCTGAGCCAATGAGGGCCAGTGTTTTCACCGGCCCGGAAGACAACAAAGACTTTCCTAATGGAGGGCGGCCGCGGGCCGCCCTCCATTATGAAAGTCTTTGTGCCTCGCGGGCCGGTCAAAAGGGCATGGCGGGCCGCAACTGGCCAGCGGGCCGTATGTTGTGCACCCATGCCTTATGGAGTGTCACACTCCGGTGTGTGGTAGTTAAACTCCACTGTGGTAATCGAGCTGCCCCAAAGACAGGCCTTCTATTGAGGAAGAAGCTCAGGGGACAAAGGGCCAAAGGACGGCTCCACATGGGCCTTCCTTCCTGTGGCACAGGCTCTCCCCGTCTCCTTGACCAATGCCCAGCACACATAACTCAGGGAAGCTTGGAATGCAGTCTTTACAGGCAGTTACAGCCTGCCTTACATGCTTGCTGATTGGCTAGAGATCTGGAGAATAACAGAGGAGAATGATAGACCGAGATTATAACCTGCATTCCAGACTTTCTGATTGTCTAACGACAAGAACACATGTTCTAATTGAAGATACGTTATTCATATTGGATTGCAGAAAGTCTTTGTAGCTGTTGCGTGGTACTCTAGACCACTAATAACCATTCAACAGCTCCATGATTCTGTACTCACTTTTTTTGGCACATTCATCAGGAAGTCCGCTCGAGGTTACGTATCATTCTATAACATCAACATGTTTCTGTACTCAATAGTGTACACACATTCATCAGGAAGTCCGCTCGAGGATACGTATCATTCTATAACATCAACATGTTTCTGTACTCAATAGTTTACACACATGCATCAGGAAGTCCGCACTAGGATAAGTATCTATATATAACATCAACATGTTTCTGTACTCGCTTGTTTAGACACATTCATCAGGAAGTCCGCAGTAGGATAAGTATCTATATATAACATCAACATGTTTCTGTACTCGCTTGTTTAGACACATTCATCAGGAAGTCCACTCTAGGATAACTATCTCCAAATAACCTCTATATGTTTGTGTGCTCATGTGTTGCATTACATTTACCATGAACCCCCTCTTTAATTCCCCAGGCTCCTCAAATAACTTATATGGATAAATAAAAATACCATATGAAATTGAAAGATCAATAACAAAGAAGTTAATATACAACTGGATTCAACCAGGATTTTCACTGAAGCAATACCGTAGATTTCCGCAAATATGCAAGCCAATTAATGGAGCCACTAGAAAGCATTTTGAACTAGTCAACTGACATTTCTTTTTACCTGGGTTTTAACGAGAGACCTGTAAGATAACTTATTTGGTTGAGAGCCAGTCGCAAAGATATGACTTGTAAAAACAAAATGCAGCATACAGGTAGTGGTTAATGTAGCAACTGTACAGAGCCAAGAACACTGATACTGTGATAGCCACTTTATTTATATTTATTGACGAGACAGGCGAATACTTCTTCTACAAACACCGCACCGCACCTGAGCAAGAACTACAGCGATCCAAGCTGGAATGGGGGCAGGTGTTGCACACATCAAAACAAAGGAGGTGATAGCTGGAAGGTTTAGAATGAATCTTACCCTCTGGCATCATTCTGGGCAATCCTAGAGACCATTGCTCTATAGCCTGCCAAGCCATTAGATAAAGAGGAAAGACCGTATGCAACTCAGGCTTGGTCCCACCCCTCAGGGGGCAGTCCAGCACAAACTACATGGTCACATCCCTTCTGCCCGAGACCACACGATCCCGAGACATGCTGCAGCCTCATTGGGTGACATCAGTGAGGAGTAGCTTGGGTCTCTAGGCCCAGCAGAAATGGGATCCAATACTGGGCATACCCGTCCCACTCAGCGTGACTATAGCAAAACAAGAGAGGTGATGGCTGGAAGGTTTAGAATGAATGTTATCCTATGGCATTGCTCTAGACAACCATCCACACAATCGTTCTTACAAGCCATTACAGAAAGGGGAAAGACCATATGCAAATCAGACTTGGCCCCACCGCAAAAGGGGCTTTTATCTGAGTATTGTATTGCTTGTAGTACGAATCTAGCTCAATTGCTTTACCACAGGAGGGTGCCAGCATTGGGCTTGGAATTTTATGTAGTAGCGCAGTACTGTCGATGGGAGGAGGGCAGAACGGTATACACTGCCTAGGGACTGGGACATTGGTTCACTGCCCCATCCTTCATCCTCATGTGTCGAAGTCTCTAATTGGCTCGTTTATCCTCACAAAGCGTTCTGAGGAGAGAGGGGAAATTGAAATTTCTAAACCTGTTCTTATGTCTTATGGTTTATTGAAAAGGCCCTTCCGGGCTGGAGAACTGCTTGATGTGGATAACTATCAAGCAGCCGCGCAGTCGTGTGACACAGCGGCACTTTAGCCAATCAGCTGCAGTGTGCTGGCGCTGGCAAAAATGAGTATCTGGGTGCTGTGTACACTGATGCAGGCCCAGCACCCCCTGCACCTGTCCATAGTACAATAACATGATGGGGAAGTATTCAGAGCAGCCCCAACAAAGCCTGGGTTCAGTCAACATCGGCCGGCAATTCTTTACTTTAATAGTAACATTACTGCCTTGACTTTAGCACAATCTTATTCACAAGCATTGAAATAAGAGAGCGGCATTCCTATAAGAAATTAGATGCACGATGAAATCTTCATATTTCATTATTTATTTTTACATATTTATTTAATGTCAAATATGTGTTAGTCCTGACATTCGTATTGCAATTTTGTGATTGTAAGAACCTGTTGTGTTTATATTTTGACTTGACTAATACAGGTAGACACGCTATCAGTCTGTTACTATCTTATTATAAAGGGCCACTCTAGTCTGCAAGGGCATCAGAGTGTTGTGCATAGCACAGAAAGACACGTCATTCAGAGAACATCCACAATGCATATGTGTACATGAGGGGGGGGCAGGGTCCCTTGTGGTGGTGGCAACGGGAACAGGCTGCCGGGGTTCCTTGGGCACGAAAGCAATCGCTTGGAGTACGATTGGACATATAGCTGAAATTTAAATTCTTTCTTGAGCTGTTGGCAGGAGGCTTTCGGCAGGGCTTATTCCAGAGTCTTGGGGCTTGCACCGAGAAGCTCTGCTCTCTGATTCTTCCACTCCGGCATTTTGGGATTTCTGGTCTCTCCGGTGCTTGATTCAGTTTGCCTGTGAGATGGTGCATTAGGCATGAGTTTAAGTCGTTCCTTCAGGGTGGGCTAAGTCGGATCACTTTTCCGATAGACTGGTCTTACGAGGGATGGTCTATGAAAAGGGCCGATAAGTGGGGCCAGGATGGTCTCTGCTACCCGAATAAAAGGAGTTGCCCTGCAATAGGCAAAGGCCTGGACACTGGCTTGAGAGTTTGATGAGGTAGAGTAGAACTGTCGAAGAGTCAAGACTGGACCTAGAAAAACGAGGCATTGCGCGAAGGATTGGAAGCTTCGAGACAGATGAAAGCCACCCAGATTTCAATATGGCTGAAAAAGGTTCTTGACAAATGGATGTCGTTATCCGACAATGCTACCGAGGTCAACAGCAGGAATTGTATTGAATATCAACAAAGCAGAAGTCTCTTAGCAGAGTTTGTAAGTGCTTCTCCTACAAGCTATACTGTTCGACGCTATTTGAATATTAAGTTCAACATACTTGGATCTTTGGACATAATTGATGCAAGGATAGGCATTCCACGTAATGTGAGACATTGTAGATTTTGTGGCGGGATCGTAGTGGAAGCCACGCAACAACACGTGTTGACCGCGTGTGTCAGTCTATCGAGGCTCCGTTGTAAATTTCTTAGGTCGTATATTTCATGTTTCTTTTCACGCTTTGAAACACTTGTGTATGGGCACGCTGTAAATAAAATATCATATCATATCATATGTTGAATTTGGGTGCATTTCCTGTATCTGAAATGACCGACAAAGAAATGACCGAATGAAATTTGTTCGAAAATAACATTTGTTTTCTCTTCCTGTGGCCATTCAGATACCTCAATCCCAGCGCCCCCCTTACCTACCCGTCGGCGGCACACTCTGCTGTGGGCGGCCGACTCGCTGTGTCCCTGCAACACCAGTTCCCAATCACAGAAGGGAATGAGAACAGGCGTCGCAGGGTCCTTTTCTTTTTCTTTTTTGTTTACTTTATGTGAACGGGTGCGGGGGACACACCCGCAACCTCTGTCGACATTATGGTGAACAAGGTTTGATTTAATTTTTCGCCGTTCAAACTTTTCCTTCGGCCGAAAGTCACTGAAATGTCCCATTCGGAGTATTTTATTCAATCTTTTTGGGTGGTTCTGTTCATGTTGGCTCATACAATGATTTGTGGGAGAGTTCTATGGAGGGTCATGATGCTAATTTATCGTATTATATGTTGAAGTTCTGTGGGCAAATATTTATGATCAAAATGTGTGCTCCTGGGCAAATCATTTAATTGCACTGTCTTATCTGCAGCACTCGGCCTCATTGCGACCTGGGCGTTAACCATGGCGCTATTAGCGCCATCGTTGACGCCGGTATTTTACCAACTCCGCCATGGTGAATGGGGAATTACCACCCCATTCCAAGGTTGGCGGGGCGGTAATTCCCCATTCACCATTGGCCCTTCCCCATTCCCATTTTTGCCCCCATAGTGTTGCGGTAAAGGAATTACCTCAAAAGTCCCTTTGCAGGTTCCATCCTTAACAGCTGGTAAAACCAGCTGTTAAGGTCGGGACCCGCAAAGGGACCTCGTAATTAGGCGGTAAGGGTTTAACGGCGCCAACACCTTTTACGGCGCCGTTAATCCCTTACCGCCTGGGTCGTAATGAGGCCCTTGTGTAGTAAATAGTGACAGAGTGCGATATAACGCTACAGTATACAGCACTCTAGCCCCACAGCGTGCGCTTCTTTGATGCCACTGTCCTTGTTCAGTGAAATAAGAAAAGTAATATTATGATATTTCAGACCTATGTCCATGTAAGCTGCCTGAGCCTCGTGCCCCTAAACTGCCCCCTAAGCTGCCTGAGCCTCGTGCCCCTAAACTGCCCCCTAAGCTGCCTGAGCCTCGTGCCCCTAAACTGCCCCCTAAGCTGCCTGAGCCTCGTGCCCCTAAACTGCCCCCTAAGCTGCCTGAGCCTCGTGCCCCTAAACTGCCCCCTAAGCTGCCTGAGCCTCGTGCCCCTAAACTGCCCCCTAAGCTGCCTGAGCCTCGTGCCCCTAAACTGCCCCCTAAGCTGCCTGAGCCTCGTGCCCCTAAACTGCCCCCTAAGCTGCCTGAGCCTCGTGCCCCTAAACTGCCCCCTAAGCTGCCTGAGCCTCGTGCCCCTAAACTGCCCCCTAAGCTGCCTGAGCCTCGTGACCCTAAACTGCCCCCTAAACTGCCTGAGCCTCGTGACCCTAAACTGCCCCCTAAGCTGCCTGAGCCTCGTGACCCTAAACTGCCCCCTAAGCTGCCTGAGCCTCGTGCCCCTAAACTGCCCCCTAAGCTGCCTGAGCCTCGTGCCCCTAAACTGCCCCCTAAGCTGCCTGAGCCTCGTGCCCCTAAACTGCCCCCTAAGCTGCCTGAGCCTCGTGCCCCTAAACTGCCCCCTAAGCTGCCTGAGCCTCGTGCCCCTAAACTGCCCCCTAAGCTGCCTGAGCCTCGTGCCCCTAAACTGCCCCCTAAGCTGCCTGAGCCTCGTGCCCCTAAACTGCCCCCTAAGCTGCCTGAGCCTCGTGACCCTAAACTGCCCCCTAAACTGCCTGAGCCTCGTGACCCTAAACTGCCCCCTAAGCTGCCTGAGCCTCGTGACCCTAAACTGCCCCCTAAGCTGCCTGAGCCTCGTGACCCTAAACTGCCTGCGCCTCGTGCCCCTAAACTGCCTGCGCCTCGTGCCCCTAAACTGTCTGAGCCTCATGCCCCTGAGCTGCCTGAGCCTCGTGTCCCTGAGCTGCCTGAGCCTCAACTGCCCCCTGAGCTGCCTGAGCCTCAACTGCCCCCTGAGCTGCCTGAGCCTCAACTGCCCCCTAAGCTGCCTGAGCCTCAACTGCCCCCTGAGCTGCCTGAGCCTCATGCCCCTGAGCTGCCTGAGCCTCAACTGCCCCCTGAGCTGCCTGAGCCTCAACTGCCCCCTGAGCTGCCTGAGCCTCGTGTCCCTGAGCTGCCTGAGCCTCATGTGCCTGAGCCTCATGCCTCTAAGCTGCCTGAGCCTTATGCCCCTAAGCTGCCTGAGCCCCGTGCCCCTGAGCTGCCTGAGCCTCATGTGCCTGAGCCTTATGCCCCTAAGCTGCCTGAGCCCCGTGCCCCTGAGCTGCCTGAGCCTCATGTGCCTGAGCCTCATGCCTCTAAGCTGCCTGAGCCTTATGCCCCTAAGCTGCCTGAGCCTCGTGCCCCTATGCTGCCTTAGCCTCATCCCCCTAAAATGCCTGAGCCTCGTGCCCCTAAGCTGCCTGAGCCTCGTGCCCCTAAGCTGCCTGTGCCTCGTGTCCCTAGTTTGTAAGTATGCAACCAGCGTCCTAATGACCCATGGAGAGTTCAGTTTCCAGATGACTTGGAACTTACAAAGGCAGCGAGTATGTCATCACCAACCCGGTGTGCATGTGACCCGCTGCACCAGGGCATTTGCATACGGAAAGAGGTGAATGCTGGGATGTTATGGCCTTAACCCCCTGAAGTGAAGGCTTTCAGAAGCTAATGGCTCCACCATGGGGTTAATGGGTCAAACATTGACACCCTTTCGTCTCCACTCCTGTTGTGCCTGTTACAGTGCACAGCTGAAACTGAATTCTTACTCTCAGCCTAGCCCTGTAAAAGACACAACAGGGAATGGAGACAAAGGGGTGTTAATGGTGGGGAGGCTGTGTATTGCCAGCCACGTGACTGCCCTGCACTTCTGTCAGTCACAGCTGCCTGACTTGATGATGGCGGACTCATCTCCCGTCACGGCTGTGGCTTAGCGGGACAATGACTTGCCGTGAAGTGCTTGGACCAGGGGACCTGGCTCAGTCTCACTTTTTGGAGATTGCCGGGGCCTGGCCCCTGCAGGCCCCGCCCCACTTAAAGCACTGGTTATGTTACCTGGTATTACGTAGTGGTTGTGTGGTGTCTGACCTTCATCAAAAGTAGGCCTATTGTGACCCTGCCACAGCCGGACCCCAGTCTGTGGATAAGAAGGAGGCAAGTGAGAAGCAGAGGAGAGAGTGAAGGGGGTCTGGCAAAAGACAAAGACGCCGAGTGGGGAAGAGGGCCAGGGAGAGTATTTGCAATAGCGAAGATGGAAAGTGGTAACCTGTGCTGGGTGTTTACACTCAATATGCACGACACCACCTTCCTTAGCGGCTACCCCCTCCTGAGCAAGACTGCTGCCGCGACACAATGAAGAACACACTCATCAATGGAGGTGAAGATCTCATGACCACTCCCCGACTGAGACGCCTCTTGTCTCCTCCCTGAGGCCTTCCGCCATTTCCCAATGCATGTTGGCGTACAGGGGGGGCTCCTCCTCTTCTTCTTGTTAATTATCGGAGGTGTGGGCGGACCCACGCCGGCGCTTCCCCATCCTATAGGATGATGTGCACCGGCTCCTCCTCTGTCGCCCTCATTCACTCCCTACGAGTGAAACTGACCAGCTTCCCGCTCACATTGTGACCAACCAGAAAGCGCTGGGTCCTCAGGCCACCAATCGGCGGGATGCCCATCTCTGAGCTCATTGGATGTTTACTTTTTGAGAAATGTGTGCACGGCAACGCTTGGCTACCCCCTGATGAATTTTGGTTCCGGGTCACGAGTGTCCTCTGACAATTGCTGTAATATGATTCTCACTAAAAATACACGTGTACCTTAAAATAGATTTGAACTGCGCCACACAATTGACTTGAACAATTATGTGGTTTCGTTTTCTTTTTACACCGGTGGTGCTTTATTGGCACATTTTAGGTAAATACAAATAATGATTTGTTTTTTAATGTTCATAACAGCGTAAAGTTTATTTTTTAAAACAATTCACTTAAATAAAAAATAATCGTACGGATGCAAGTTTATTAAGTAGGATTAAAGATCAGCGTGAGGCGAAGGTTTCAGAAGCGGAACAGGTGCATCACGTGACAGTAGCACACACTTCCCTCACACACACCGCACTCTTGCTGAGACATGTGCCTCTCATGTCATTCAGCAGCCATCAATGACTAGTGCAGGCGTCAGTATTCATGCGTCTGATTACCCGTCTCCCCTATTGGCCAAGGCTTCCATGATGAAATGGCCACTTCTCTGCAGGTGGACAGCTTTGAGTAGTGGCCAAACCACCTCTCAGCACAACACCAGTGTCAAGCCAGCAGTTCTACCGAACACCTAGGTGAAACAGACACAGCACTACATGTTCTTATGGAAGTGCGTATCCTGAAACAGACACAGCACTACATGTTCTTATGGAAGTGCGTATCCTGAAACAGACACAGCACTACATGTTCTTATGGAAGTGCGTATCCTGAAACAGACACAGCACTACATGTTCTTATGGAAGTGCGTATCCTGAAACAGACACAGCACTACATGTTCTTATGGAAGTTCGTATGACCCGGGGAAAGGTGTTACCCTTCCTGCAGGGGAATCAAAGGGCCAGCATCCTGGCTATTATTTCCGCATGGCTGTAGTGGAGACAGTCAGATGAGCCACCCATCCACATCACTCCTGTACTATCTGGCCCTGCTTGCATACCTGCCACTGTGTGATCTCAAATTGCTGTTGCTGTATAATTGTGTGCCCTGACAGCCACCATGCCACCACTAGGCGTGCCAAGAGACTGTCAAAGGCATGCCTTTACCTTTTGTGGTAGCGTACGTTGAGGACAGGCTATACTCTTCGGGAGGGATGTTAGGAAATAGCACTTGCAACCCAAACAGCTTAAGTACAATGAAACAAAATAAAGCATGTCCAATTAAGGTTCTATAAAAATATATATCTTAAAAAAACAATACAAATGCAATCAGCTAATTTCAAACCAGTCAGAAAACCCGTCCAGTAAAAGAACACTGGGAAATGCAGAGCTTCATAAAAGGGCGCTCTGGGTAGATGAGCCAGGGTTTGCAGGCAGAGGACTGACCCAACGTCACTGTTCAAGGATATGTCTGTCAGAATAAGGTAGAGAAGGGGGGCCTAGACCAGGGGGACCTGGACTCTTCACAGTACCTGTTCCTGTTAATCTTGTGGAAGGGGCTCAACAGCGTTGAGCCAGGATTTTTTCAGCATTGAATCTGGTGTCTGGGTGCTTTTGGTGCCGGGCTGGTGATGAGTCTGGGAATTGGCACTGCCAGGCCCACTGATGCAGTGCTGCTCAGCAGTGGGGATGACCTGACACTGGGGACGCTGTAAGGGATGTCAGGTCGGTAGCGCTTGAACAGAGTCTGGTCATCGGCAGCGAGTAGGCTCGGCTGGTTCAACATGATGTCAAGGTATTGCAGCCGCGCTAGCCTGGAGCCTGAAGAAGCTGGAGACCAGGTAAGGGCTTCGAGTTGGGAAAACTAGAAGACTCACAGGTCCCAGATGTGGACACGATGAAGCTTCAACATTGGCGTCAACTCGGAGATCTAGAGGTGGATGTGGTTCAGCGTTGGTGTCAGAGAGGAATGCATGGTTACTTGTGTAGCGGCTTGGGCAGTGTTCAAGGCGCTAAACTGGTTAGGAAGTAGTTCATAGGTTCAGCAGGAGCCAGGGGTCCTTTCTCTGGTTCTGTGGTTACTGGGCAGTACCAATCCAGGGGCTCCAGGATACAGTAAGTCCTTCTACACTCCTACTCCAGGGAGCGTTGCTGGCATCTACAGGAGATCTTTGACCTTGGAAGAACAGGCGTCTGGTTTGGGACCGATTGGCGTGCCTACCTCCCCCTTCTCGCTAATGACATCAAAGGGATCCAGTAGCGAGCACACAGCTGCCTCTGAAGCACCGGTTCCCTGGAGACCTCCCAGGTGGAAGTTCCCAGGCCCTAGGGGAAGGTGTTACCCTTCCTGCAGGAGAATCAAAGGGCCAGCATCCTGGCTATTGCTCTATATGGCTGTAGTGGAGACAGTCAGACCAGACACCCATCCATGGACATTTGACCTTTTAAACCTGCCCTCTGCCACTACAGGTCAGGGGGTTGCAGGTACCTGTAGGCTGTCTCAGCAATGGACTTGTGTGCATTATAATTATGAAAGGGGGGTCTCAGTAGGAGACCTGCCTTCAGCAACATCATGTCCTACGTCATTTTATGTGAATTTCATAAAAATCGAAAAAGCTCTGGCTATCACACCCTTGTTATTTATTTATTTATTTATTTATTTATTTATTCAGATTTGCAGATCGCACAGCAGCCCAGGGGCATCGTGGCATTTATTACAGACAATTCTTAGCTAAAGGTAAATTAACATTTGCAGTTTACAGTGTGGTTGCTTTTGTAAACGACAGTTTATAGTTACAGTTGGTTACGACAATTGCAATTTACAGAACTGAAAGTGAGGTTTTGAGTTCTCTTCGGAAAGCAAGGAACGAGTTTTCTGCTCTAATGTCTGTGGTTAATGCGTTCCAGGATTTGGCGGCAATGTAAGGGAAACCTGGCATGCCAGCTTTGGCCCCATTGATTTGTGGGATGTGAAGTTGGTTGGTGTATTGTGTCCTGGTGGGTCGTGTAGAGGAGGATTTGGTAATTGTTTCTGAGAGGTATGATGGTGCAGAGAGGGTGAGGCATTTATGTGTGAGGGTGAGGATTTTGAAAGTGCTTGTAGATGACAGTCTGTTACCGCCCCAAACTTCTGACGATGGCCAGGGGCTTTGGGGTGCCATTTACCAGCCGGTTGGAGGGTGCCAAACCTTTCACAATGCTGTGCGTAACACCAACTAATCAATGGCTTGGCCTGCCCTAGAACTGGCACAGACTTTGTCTGACTCTTTGAATGAATGTATGCTGCTTGTGTTTGCATGATCACCCTTCTCGGCGCTATGCTGCCCCGCAGGCTGGTATACGTATGCTTCTTGTAAACAATTGTACTTAAAATGGCAATCGTGTCGCCTTGCGGGAACCTTAGAGCTCTGCCAGAGGAATACCATGGGGTGCATAGATAAAGCTGGGCTACTTGGTTATCACTAATGGCAAGCTTACTCTCTCAGGCAACGGTTGCCCCAGAACCAGTTCATTGGCAGCTCTCAGCCCCTGTAGGGCCCCTCCAGAGTATCCAAGGACAACTATCATGGCAAACACAAATAAGGCGGGGTACTCGGGAAGATTTGTGGCAAGCTGGCATGTTTAGGGATTGGTTGCACCAGAAAAGGTGAACTGATAGTGTACAAGTCCCACAGAAGTCAGAGAGGATAACTCTGGCGTACCTACTGCAGTAGACACTCTTGCGCTCCTAGGGTGGCTAGCGGGCAGCATGGTTGCCCGCCGAGCCGGGGTGTTAAGAGCATTCTTCAGTCAGTCGTCTTGCGCCACTCGGTTTCTGCCTCCACGATTGCTATGGATGACCTTCATTACCAAGCCATGACTAGACCGGTGAGCTTAAGAGGTGCTAAAGTGGGGCTCAGTGTCTACTGCTTACCCTGGGCCTTTGCTCCCAGAAGGCCTTGGGCTTGGTGCATCGTTTCCTGTGCCTCATTGGCATTCATTGGAGGCAGGTATGAGTGGGTTACCTGTGTTCTTGTTTCGTCTTGAGGTGCGTGCTACTCACCTGGTGTGTGTACTCTCTGAGTGATCTGTGTGCTTTTCAGTCTAGAGCTTGTTTCGATTACATTTCCGTGATCCAGAGATGCCATGACAAGGGTGTCTGATTTACCTCCCTTGATGGGAGTTCTTTCCAGAGTATTGCAATGGATGCTCTGTTTCCTCGAATACTTGGATAGCGCGGCCGAGGAAGGATGAAGGAGAGCTGTGGAAGGGTGCACAATGCTTTACCTCTTAAATCAGAGTTTGGGCTTCACCCAGGGAAGTGGGTTGAGTAAAGAGTAGGTGGCCTTCTCTGTGCTGTTCCCCACCAGTGTAGAGGAGCAGGTGGACACGTCATCCTTAGCTCCCACCGCCTCACCTCCATCATACTAGAACAGCAGAAGAGCCCTATGTGGGACACCAGGTATCATCCCAATACAGCATCGAATTATTGAGAGAAGATATGCACGTAGACAACCGTAGGGACATGTCCCCTCGCACTGAATTAGTGGAAGGATGTCTGCACACACCATTGGATATCATACAGCTATAAGTGAAATCTGACGAGGGCAGAGTGACGTCATGAAGGAAAGATACTGAGATGTACTGAAACGATGTGAAAATACATAAGAATGAAGATGTAACTGAAGTAACAAGAGAAACATGTAATAGAATATGAAGAAATCATATTTGCAAAGAAGATAAAGTGTATATAGGCAGAAACGCAAGGTAGATGAGCCGTATAGAAGCTTGCTGCAGAGGACATTGTAACGTAGCTAGAGCGGCCATGATGGAAAGATGGATGTCAAACTCATATTGAAACCAATGAAGCTACCGCAGAGACAGTCCAAGGCTGCAGAATCAGGAGACTGTGGAAAAACAGCTTTGTGTGAGGAATAAAGAGGAGTCTATTGGCCTGGGATCAAGGATGCTACTTCAAGGAATGATTGCAAGGCACAAGGGGAGTCAAAAGGATAAGCCATGTATGTAACACATACTTCTCTTAGATCAAGCAAAGAAGAACACATCTGCTAGTGCCAGGTATTAGACAATTAAAGATGCAGAAAACATATGCAAGATGGAGTGAGTAAGTCTCCTGAGGCCAAGAAGGGTAATGACACTCAGCTCAATTGAATCAAATGGCAGTAAATAGCAGGTCCAGATGGACACATTTGTGGTCTCCTCACACGTGGCTCAGAAGCCAAAAACAAGGGCTATTAATTCAGCCAAACAAAGATAATATTGTGTCTACACTCCCTTGAATGTCCCAGAAGAGAGAACAGGCTTCAAGGTCAACTACAAAGAAGAAGCCTTGCCTTGGGGCCTGACCGATGAGAGATAGTGGACTGATTGGGAAAGTGGGGAGTAGTATGACGTTGCTTGCAGCACCTGAGTTTCATTTTGCTGACGTGATGCTAACAAGGCAAAAGTTCAGGGTTGCGAAAGCATTCCAACCAATCAGAGGGCCCATGTAGCAACATGCTGTACAATGTTGCAAAGACCAACCCACTGCCATTTTTCTGCTATAATCAGTATTATAGGTATTTAGATGTGGGTCGAGGTGTGCCCACTAGATAAGGAGCAGCCAATGAAGTTATTAACACATATACATATACTATAGGTACATATGTTCCCTTAACCCATCCCTCCCTTCAATAGGTTTTACAGTTTTCCACGTAGGATGACATCACAGATGACGCATATTGGGGTATAAAACCTTTGTATAGTCACATTTGGGGGTGAATGAGTGAACTACTGCTTGGTGTTCACCAGATTGCCCTACTTTATTTTTATGCTGATAATAAAGTAGTACTTTGCCAGGCATAAAATATAGTATTGTGGCCATCTGGGAATTACTGTAATTAGTCTGACAGAGAAATCCATGGCAGTTTCTGATATCCAGGGGCCCCCAAGCCCCAGGCATCCTCTAGATGAAGGAAAGCACTTCATGATAGCTTACTTTCAGTCCAGAAGCCCAATAAGATCAACGGACATGGAATTGCAAAATGCACGTGTTTGCGCTGCAATATTTACTTTTTGACGCATTATTTTGAAATCCATGAGGCAATATCTTGAGGGAGGGATCTGTTTTGGGGATTGTCTCATTTGGCCCCCACAATACTGAAGCTTCAACCTGTTAGTCAACCCTTCCTTTTTCTAGGGGTGCCTACTACTCCGATTTATTTTAAAATCTACAAGGATTTATTTTAAACCTGAACTGGAGAACTTCCAGCCCTTAAAGACAGGTCAGTAATACATTTGAGAGGAATGGGGATGCAGAGGTTACTCAAACATCAATAAACAAACGACTCAGGAAGTTGACAAAAAGATAACTGTTTTAATATCAATTATCTAAAATAGGGAGTACAACGAACGTCATCGGACGTATCATAGTAAGGTCTCACAACGAACTTCATAAAAAGAACACTTTTATACTAAAATCTCATGATACGTGACGTACAACCTGTATATTAGTAACGTCATCCTACGTAGCAAACTACAAAAACCTACTGAAGAGAGTGATAGAGTCTAAGGGAACATCTAAGTATACAATCCATACTCGTCTAATGGGCGTGAGAAAGGTGATAGGTTTCTTAACATCATGTGGGGCAACTAAGCCCTTCCCTCAAAACAGGTCACTATGAAGGTCACTAAATACATGACGTCCCATTGGTTACACAACTATAGGACCTGCAATCATGCAATCCTCTCTCATTTGTTGGCTTCTAACCCCCCCCCACCCGAAAGCATCCTACAGCCCACACTAGCCGTACACAGGCCAGACTGCCAGGTGCTGGTTGGTTAGTCATAAACAATTAGAACATCATCCATCATGACCTCAGTGGTCGGTTGTCAATTAGAGCCTTTGAACTTGTCCTTGGAAGTGTTCTTTTGTTCTGGAAGATACCGGGGAGTGAAGGTGCGCTCTGCCCTCATGCATAGGTGTGTTCATCCTGCTCGTCCAACTCCTTCTCCCCGTGTGACTGGAGAGCACGAAATTGAGCAGACTATTTTCCAATGAGCCTCTGACGACTTCTTTGTTCTCTCCAAGCTTCTGAACAGGAGGTTCATTCCTGACAAGATTGTAACTAATTTCTGCTCTTCTCAGACGAATAGGAGCATGGCTTCTTGGCTCGTTCAACCTCGCCTTTCTGACATTCGTCTGTAATTCATTTGTTTTCTAACTGCGCCAGACACAGATAAGATGGCCTTTTTCCTTCAGCTCAGCCCTGCTTATAGTTCCTAATAAGACAATCCATTCTTTACTCATTGCCATGTGTCCATACATTGGCGGTTGCCGCTATCTATTTAACTATAACACTAGCCTCATGAAAACTTAGTCTGCTTGCGTTACTTTGCATCTGTACACGTGTGAATTGACTTTAATGATTCCATCGTTTCTTCAGCATAAGCCTCTTCATCTTGAGCCCAAGATGTTACTTAACTTTGATACGTTCTTGATGCTTTATAGAATATCTGCATTCTCTCGTCTCTGCATCTCTTCTATGTACGTCAGCTCGACTCTCGCATGACGTCACCAATCTGCTTCGTCGGTCAGGCGCCCTGTTTCTTCTGGGATTTCATTGAAACAGCCATCATACTGTCTTGAATGCAGGTTGGTTTTCTCAACGGGATCCTTGCCTCCAGGATTTCCTTTGGCAACTGTTGTTTCAATTGTTCCTCATAGGTCACATACTCTGGTTTCCAGCATATAGGCTTCCTGGGCAAAGTGGTTGAGGTGGGGATGGTTAGCTACTTCTCTACAAACCTATTCACTTTCTTCTTTAAAAAGAGGCCACAACAGTAACAGAGGAACACATCCTTTCCTGTCTGGGATTTTCTGCCCAACTCCCCAAACCATCCTGATGGGACGGTAACCAAACTCAGCCCTACCTCTGTGCCCTTTGCTTGCCTGCATATCAGCTAATAGCCATATCCACCCCCTACTGACAGGGAGGGGTGCTATACAGCTCCATAGATTTCAGACTATGTTTAGGTTTGCTTATTAGGTAGCCATAAACTTCACCTTTTAGCCAATACTATTGCACTGCATATCAGATAGGATTGAGATGGAACATCAGGAGGGGCACGAGGCTTGTAGGTGCAGTTTGGTTATTTACTCGGCCATTCACAGCCCATGGCCATGCTAATTCCTGTGGCCATTCTCACCTATGTCCTACGTCCCTAACCGCCAAAAACACATCCTCCTGAGATCTCTTTGAGGTAGATGTTTCAAGTAATAACATCAAACTGAGTGCACAAAGTGCCTGCCAGTGTTATTTCAAGGCAGTCTTCTGCAAATTAGTGGCTTAAGTGGGGTTATACATATACTACTGGGCTAATAAAAATGTCTTAACCAAGTCTGCCTTCAGCCACTTGTATTATAAGCAGTAAAGGTGTCCTTCACTAAAATCGTTTTTTGGGGATCATTTTCAAAGTATACGTTTTGGAGTTTTGCACCCAGCCCACCTGGCATAAGTAGGATCTATCTTCCTCTTAGATTTCCACACTGCTTCCAACTTTCTCTCACCCCCATGTCAGTTTCTTAACGACTCCATTTCCTAGTGAAAATGTGGGCCGCCATCCTGGCTTTATCACTCATGCGCCCTGCAGAAGGCCTAGCGGCTGTCCACATGGAACACATGTAAAAGCACCTTGCACATATCACGGTGTCTAGTGTAGGAACAGGCAGTATTTGATGCTGACGTAGCGCTGGCAATGGGCGGAGCAGCGTCACGGCCATGATTAGGGATATGACGCGGCTCAGCCGCACACTAACGTGATTGGTTGGCAGGCATTAAGTAGCCCGTAAGGCTGTGCGACTGTGACATTAGTCTCTGCTCAGGACACAGTGACGTGTGACACATCCACTGTGAGGGCATACTATTGTCGTCTGAGAATAGGAATTGGGTCACATGGGTGCTAGCGGGTTTGTTCCATATGATGGAGCGATCCGCTGTGGGCGGAGGTGGTGTCACATGTGTAGGCTGGTCGAAATGTACAGAGCTGGCATGAAGCTGTTACGCCATGGCCCTCACGGGCGGAGGATGTTCTCTTAGGAAGTCCATTGTAAATGTATCCAACTAAATGCATTGTGTGGATTTTCTGTATGACCCTCCTTGTGTACACCCCTATAAAAGCCCTGCGGGATCTTCGATGGAGGGTTTCTTTCCAGGATGGGGGCACGCCACCTTATGTAATATCCTATAGACACCCTGATTGATCTGCCCTTGGGGGCCTCTTTCTGGGATGGGGGTACCCTGCCAGCTTCTCTATGGAAAGCAACCAGCCTTTGGCACCAGTGCCTGGCTACTCCCCTGGATTCACGGGCCGGAGTCTACACCGGACAATGTCAAACCTTTGGGCCGATGTACTTTTTTATTTATTTATTTATTTATTTATTTGCCTATACCGCGCCGTAAGCCCTCAGGCATCAGGGTGCCATGTTCATGCTGTAAGCGTCGACTACTGCCTCCTTTCCCAGATTATACTTGAAATGAATTAGGGACGAAACATTTTTTTCCCTCTTGCGGAGGCATAGGTGAAATGGGGGTCGGATGTTAGGCCCCCCAGGTAAGGTGAAGCCGTTGTTTCTTCCACCACACAATCTAAATCACACACCACACTTCTTGGTGTTGAAACATCTCCCAGCACGGGAGGATAGCACAGAGGCAACGTGCTCGCCTTGTAAACAAGACGACACGGAGCAACACGGGTTCGATCCCCAGGTCCGCACTTAGAAACTTCTGAGTATTAAGCCCGTTACAATAACCCATCATATCATATCATGGGACAGGGGCTGGTTCCAGGGTACCGTCAGGCAACGCCTATGATCCCCTCCCCATTGACCATGCAGGCTAGGGCTGATGGGATTTGTAGTCCAAAACATCTGGAGAGCCAAAGGTTGCAGATCCCTGGCTCACGGCGGATCTAAACTCCGGAAAGCCTTGGTTCCGGCTCGGCCCCTTCTCCCTCGCGCGATGTGCCGCGTCGGGGGACACGGTAATGCCGTGTGGACATCCCGGCTCTGAATCACGCTCGCTCTGGTGGCAGGAACCCCGACATCCTTTGCTGCGAACACAAAAGACGCCGCGCTTGACTTAATAAGACGTCTCCAGAAAACGCGTGAGGTGTCGGTGAACCCGTGGCGGAGGACGCGCTATTATTGAGGAAGCGCCGCATCTCGGCTTTCTTAATCGCTCCTAGTTGGCAGGCGAATTTAATTAGACCTAGCTTAGAGTTTGCTGCCTTCTGATTTGACGCCAGGCTGCCTCAATTTAAAGAGCTTCTCGTGACACGTTTTTCTCTCTCCGCAGAGAAGGAGTTTAATTAGAAAAAACGACTCGAAGCGGGGAGGCGACGAGTTGGCGCATTCTTGCGTGTGCCGCAACTTGCGCCCAAAACGTGTGTTGGGTCTTTCATGATTGTTTTACAATTACTCACTGGTGAGGGCTGCAGGACGGGGGTCACTGGGTTCTGAAGTGAGTGATGTCTCAGCTCGCGAGCAGGGCTGTTGCTAGGCATGGAAAAGATCGGGGGCTACGATAATGTCGGGAATCAGGGCTAGCTAGCCTTTTTCGTTGTAACCCCTGAGCTTCTGTCCGGGGCTACAACCAAAAGACCCAGGGCTATAGCCCCCTCAGCCCTCACCCCCCACTAGCAACGCCTCTGCTTCCAAGCCTGGTCTGACCCCCGCTTCTGAAAAGGTCTAATTTAGATCCAGAGCTCCGTTGGAATTCTCGCCCCATCACTTATTTGCCCTTTGCTGGGAACATTCCGGAACAGAGGGTGACGAACAAATGTTCGACCACGTGTCCTTTTGCGCAGCTGCAAGCGCACTGAATTGCAACGCTGCGCGCTCTGGGCGCTATTCATCCTAGTCTTGATTCCAATTTTGATAGGATTACAATTAAGAATAGGATTATTTTTTTGTTTATTTGATGTTTATTTTAGAAAACACATTTTGACCCCTTTTTTTTCATTTCTTTCAAATTGCAGTCATATGAGTCCAGCCCTCAAGCAGTGCCTAGAGGAGGGCAGATGCCCGCCTCTGTGCCTAGAGGAGGGCAGATGCCCGCAGTGCCTATCTGCCTAGAGGAGGGCAGATGCCCGCTGTGCCTCTGTGCCTAGAGGAGGGCAGATACCCGCTGTGCCTAGAGGAGGGCAGATGCCCGCTGTGCCTAGAGGAGGGCAGATGCCCGCTGTGCCTCTGTGCCTAGAGGAGAGCAGATGCCCGCTGTGCCTCTGTGCCTAGAGGAGGGCAGATGACCGCTGTGCCTCTGTGCCTCTCTGCCTAGAGGAGGGCAGATGCCCGCTGTGCTAATATGCCTAGAGGCGAGCAGATGCCCGCTGTGCCTCTGTGCCTCTCTGCCTAGAGGAGGGCAGATGCCCGCTGTGCCTCTGTGCCTAGAGGAGAGCAGATGCCCGCTGTGCCTCTGGGCATAGAGGAGGGCAGATGCCCGCTGTGCCTCTGGGCCTCTGTGCCTAGAGGAGGGCAGATGCCCGCTCTGTCTAGAGGAGGGCAGATGCCCGCCCTGCCTCTGTGCCTAGAGGAGAGCAGATGCCCGCTGTGCCTCTGTGCCTAGAGGAGGGCAGATGCCCACTGTGCCTCTGTGCCTAGAGGAGGGCAGATGCCCGCTGTGCCTCTGTGCCTCTGTGCCTAGAGGAGAGCAGATGCCCGCTGTGCCTCTGTGCCTAGAGGAGGGCAGATGCCCACTGTGCCTCTGTGCCTAGAGGAGGGCAGATGCCCGCTCTGTCGAGAGGAGGGCAGATGCCCGCCCTGCCTCTGTGCCTAGAGGAGAGCAGATGCCCGCTGTGCCTCTGTGCCTAGAGGAGGGCAGATGCCCACTGTGCCTCTGTGCCTAGAGGAGGGCAGATGCCCGCTGTGCCTCTGTGCCTCTGTGCCTAGAGGAGGGCAGATTCCCGCTGTGCCTAGAGGAGAGCAGATGCCCGCTGTGCCTAGAGGAGGGCAGATGCCCGCTGTGCCTAGAGAAGGACAGATGCCCGCTGTGCCTCTGTGCCTAGAGGAGAGCAGATGCCCGCCGTGCCTCTGTGCCTAGAGGAGGTCAGATGCCCGCTGTGCCTAGAGGAGGGCAGATGACTGCTGTGCCTAGAGGAGGGCAGATGCCCGCTGTTCCTCTGTGCCTCTCTACCTAGAGGAGGGCAGATGCCCGCTGTGCCTCTGTGCCTAGAGGGCAGATGCCCGCTGTGCCTAGAGGAGGGCAGATGCCTGCTGTGCCTCTGTGCCTAGAGGAGGGCAGATACCTGCTGTGCCTAGAGGAGGGCAGATGCCCGCTGTGCCTAGAGGAGGGCAGATGCCCGCTGTGCCTCTGTGCCTAGAGGAGGGCAGATGCCTGCTGTGCCTCTGTGCCTAGAGGAGGGCAGATGCCCGCTGTGCCTAAAGGAGGGCAGATGCCCGCTCTGCCTAGAGGAGGGCAGATGCCCGCTGTGCCTCTGTGCCTAGAGGAGGGCAGATGCCCGCTGCACCCTTCTCTCTCCAGGCGCCCTGTCTCCTCGTATGGGTGCGCTCGGACGCTTGGTCCAGTGGTTGCTCGGCGAGCCTGGTTGGTGTGGGCTGGTAGGTGTGTAGGGGTCGTGGGTCAGTTGGTTGCCTGCTTGGGACCTGTGTGGTCTGGTCTGGTGCCGGAGTGGAGAGTTCTTGGCTGCTTTCCTGATGGATTCTTGAGTGGGACAGGTGGGTTTCAGGGTGGCATAGGGGCACGCGAGTGTTGTGCTGTAGTAGGAGCGTTGCTAGCGTGGTGTTTCCTTCCCAAGGCTGGTCAGGCTGGGGGGAGGGAGGGGGGGAGTCTGCCTGGGCCCAGTGCTTGCCCAGCTCTGCCCCAGCATGGCAATAGCGCCCATGCAATCATTCTATGTGACTGACTCGGCCCCAGCCCCACGGTGTTTCGGGGTATTGCTATATGCGATTGCTTCCGCCTGTGTATGGTTGCCCCAGCTCTCGCAAGAGTCAGTTCTGAGTTCCGCGGCTCTCAGGCGCTCCATGGACCGGCCTTGCGGGCGCAGGAGGCCTCCACGGATGTGTTTGTATTCCTGTCCCGTCGGCACCGCTGATCCTCTGTGACTGGCCCTGCTCCGGTAGAGCCCGGCACCTGCCGGCTGGCCCTGCTCCGATAGAGCCCGGCACCTGCCGGCTGGCCCCGCGGCACCTGCCGGCTGGCCCCGCTCCGATAGAGCCCGGCACCTGCCGGCTGGCCCCGCTCCGATAGAGCCCGGCACCTGCCGGCTGGCCCCGCCCTGAAAGAGCCCAGCACCTACCGGCTGGCCCCGCTCCGGTAGAGCCCGGCACCTGCTTGCTGACCCCGCTCCGGTAGAGCCCAGCACCTGCCGGCTGGCCCCGCTCCGATAGAGCCCGGCACCTGCCGGCTGACCCGGCTCTGGTAGAGCACAGCACCTGCCGGCTGGCCCCGCTCCAGTAGAGCACAGCACCTGCCAGCTGGCACCGCCCCGGTAGAGCCCGCTCCGATAGAGCCCGGCACCTGCCGGCTGGCCCCGCTCCGATAGAGCCCGGCACCTGCCGGCTGACCCTGCTCCGGTAGAGCACAGCACTTGCCGGCTGGCCCCGCTCCAGTAGAGCACAGCACCTGCCAGCTGGCCCCGCTCCGGTAGAGCCCGGCACCGGCCGGCTGGGCCCGCTCCGATAGAGCCCAGCACCTGCCGGCTGGCCCCGCTCCGGTAGAGCCCGGCACCTGCCGGCTGACCCTGCTCCGGTAGAGCACAGCACTTGCCGGCTGGCCCCGCTCCGGTAGAGCACAGCACCTGCCAGCTGGCCCCGCTCCGGTAGAGCCCGGCACCTGCCGGCTGGCCCCGCTCCGATAGAGCCCGGCACCTGCCGGCTGACCCTGCTCCGATAGAGCCCGGCACCTGCCGGCTGACCCTGCTCCGATAGAGCCCGGCACCTGCCGGCAGGCCCCGCCCTCTTATTTACAGCTTCTGCCCATGGCACAGAAGCAGTGCTGCGCCTCGCCACCTGTCACAGCCCACCATCGCGTGCCTCTGGGTGGCACCCTTCTGGGCAGCCTCGGGGAAGGGGACCCCGCTCACAGCCGAGCAGAGCTTTTTCTCCCTCTCCTCTCCCTGATCTTATCCCTCCTTATCCCATTTTTACCTCTCGTTCTCCTCTTACTCCTTCCATGTCTCTCTCCCTCTCTACCACTGATCTTCCCAGGCACGTATTCCCATCAAATGCTCAGGTACCCACACCACTGGTAAGTATTCCCATCAAATGCTCAGGTACCCACACCAATGGCAAGTATTCCCATCAAATGCTCAGGTACCCACACCAATGGCACGTATTCCCATCAAATGCTCAGGTACCCACACCAATGGCACGTATTCCCATCAAATGCCAAGGTACCCACACCACTGGCAAGTATTCCCATCAAACGCCGAGGTACCCACACCACTGGCAAGTATTCCCATCAAACGCCGAGGTACCCACACCAATGGCACGTATTCCCATCTAGTGCTCAGGTACCCACACCAATGGCAAATGTTCCCATCTAGTGCTCAGGTACCCACACTACTGGCAAGTATTCCCATCTAGTGCTCAGGTACCCACACCAATGGCAAATGTTCCCATCTAGTGCTCAGGTACCCACACTACTGGCAAGTATTCCCATCTAGTGCTCAGGTACCCACACCAATGGCAAATGTTCCCATCTAGTGCTCAGGTACCCACACTTCTGGCAAGTATTCCCATCTAGTGCTCAGGTACCCACACTACTGGCAAGTATTCCCATCAAATGCCGAGGTACCCACACCAATGGCAAATGTTCCCATCTAGTGCTCAGGTACCCACACTACTGGCAAGTATTCCCATCTAGTGCTCAGGTACCCACACTACTGGCAAGTATTCCCATCAAATGCCGAGGTACCCACACCAATGGCAAGTATTCCCATCTAATGCTCAGGTACCCACACAACTGGCAAGTATTCCCATCTAGTGCTCAGGTACCCACACCAATGGCACGTATTCCCATCAAATACTCAGGTACCCACACCAATGGCAAATGTTCCCATCTAGTGCTCAGGTACCCACACTACTGGCAAATATTCCCATCTAGTGCTCAGGTACCCACACTACTGGCAAGTATTCCCATCAAATGCCGAGGTACCCACACCAATGGCAAGTATTCCCATCTAATGCTCAGGTACCCACACAACTGGCAAGTATTCCCATCTAGTGCTCAGGTACCCACACCAATGGCACGTATTCCCATCAAATACTCAGGTACCCACACCAATGGCAAATGTTCCCATCTAGTGCTCAGGTACCCACACTACTGGCAAGTATTCCCATCTAGTGCTCAGTTACCCACACTACTGGCAAGTATTCCCATCTAATGCTCAGGTACCCACACAACTGGCAAGTATTCCCATCTGGTGCTCAGGTACCCACACTACTGGCAAGTATTCCCATCTAGTGCTCAGGTACCCACACTACTGGCAAGTATTCCCATCAAATGCCGAGGAACCCACACTACTGGCAAGTATTCCCATCTAGTGCTCAGGTACCCACACTACTGGCAAGTATTCCCATCTAGTGCTCAGGTACCCACACTACTGGCAAGTATTCCCATCAAATGCCGAGGTACCCACACCAATGGCAAGTATTCCCATCTAATGCTCAGGTACCCACACCAATGGCACGTTTTCCCTGCAAGGTAGAGTGCTAATTCTACATTGTCGTCCAATTTGTCTGAAATATTTGCAGAAAAATAACTGATTTCAACTCATTATTTAAAAAAATGTATAATTGTTAGCTCCAGCAACACCTTATTGGATCAGTTCAGGTGCGTTTGCTCGCTTCAATTCAAGAAATGTATTTACACCCCTCTATTTTACAAATTCATCAGCTTTAAGTACTAGACAGTAGGATTGGGGCATGGAAGCCCATGAAGATAGCTAGTGAGGTCTTGCTACCTCATAGGATGGGGGCATGGAAGCCCATGAAGATGGCTAGTGAGGTCTGGATAGCGAGGTCTTGCTACCTTATAGTATTGGTATGGAAGCCCATGAAGATGGCTGGTGAGGTCTTGCTACCTCGTAGCATTGGGGCATGGGAGCCCATGAAGATGGCTGGTGAGGTCTTGCTACCTCGTAGGATTGGGGCATGGAAGCCCATGGAGATGGCTGGTGAGGTCTTGCTACCTCGTAGGATTGGGGCATGGAAGCCCATGGAGATGGCTGGTGAGGTCTTGCTACCTCGTATGATTGGGGCATGGAAGCCCATGGAGATGGCTAGTGAAGTCTTGGTACCTCGTGGGATTGAGGTATGGAAGCCCATGGAGATGGCTAGTGAAGCCCATGGAGATGGCTAGTGAGGTCTTGCTACCTCGTGGGATTGAGGTATGGAAGCCCATGGAGATGGCTAGTGAGCTCTTGCTACCCCGTGGGATTTAGGCATGGAAGCCCATGGAGATGGCTAGTGAGCTCTTGCTACCTCGTAGGATTGGGGCATGGAAGCCCATGGAGATGGCTAGTGAGCTCTTGCTACCTCGTAGGATTGAGGCATGGAAGCCCATGGAGATGGCTAGTGAGCTCTTGCTACCTCGTAGGATTGGGGCATGGAAGCCCATGGAGATGGCTAGTGATGTCTTGCTACCTCGTAGGATTGAGGTATGGAAGCCCATGGAGATGGCTAGTGAGGTCTTGCTACCTCGTAGGATTGAGGAATGGAAGCCCATGGAGATGGCTAGTGAGGTCTTGCTCCTCGTAGGATTGAGGTATGGAAGCCCATGGAGATGGCTAGTGAGCTCTTGCTACCTCGTAGGATTGGGGCATGGAAGCCCATGGAGATGGCTAGTGAGGTCTTGCTACCTTCTTTGACCACACATTGTGATAATCCGGATTCCTCCATCAAATAAAAAAACAGGACTTTTTCCTTAGAAAAGCACCCCCCCCCCACCCCACCAACTCCTGCCTTGCTGGATACCACCCACCCCCTCCTCCCCTTCCCCCAGTGCACGGCCCAGCTCATCGGCGATGCCGAGGAGTGCTCGATCGGGTGACCTTCTGTGGTGGCCCAGGGTCACACCATGTTTATGAAGGAGCATGTGGGGCACGAGATCATGAATTGGTCCAGCGGGGCAATTACCATGGTTACGCGTGTGACGTGTGTGGGAAAGAAGCGCAAGTGCCGCTGTGCACGTCCTTATCCATGACACCTCATCGCCTCCTCTCTCTGGAACTCCGGCCCTTTGCTTTTGCCTCTTATGCATCAAAACAAAAAAAGTCCAAGATGGCGCCTGAAAGTCGCGGTTCTCTTCCATGTGGAGCCAGTGGGGGTCCGTCTCGCCCTCCCCCTGCTGTTGGTAGGCCAAAGGCCAAGTGGTCCAGAGAGGGGCAACGTGGTAGGGGTTGGGTACATGGGGTAAGGTGGGCATAAGCTAATTGGCATGTTTGCAGCAGGCGGACCGGGCCAACAGATGGTCGCAAGGCTGGTACAGAGGGGCGGGGCAACCTTCCTTTCACTGGGGGCTTTTCCAGGGCCCTGAAGCTGACCTCGAGGGTGAGTCACTTGTGGTGATGGAGGTTTGGCCATTGTTTGCAAAAAGCTGTGATTTACAAAAGAGGAAAAAAGCACTCAGTGTGCAAAGTGCAAGCCTAATCTTTTTCTAATGGAACGGAAGCCTCGAAGCAGCAAATACTCAAACATGGGTGTGCACTGGAGGGGCCCAACGTGTTCTGGGGCCACAAACGACCCCGCTGTACAACAGCCAGCTCAGAGTTGCTAAAAGGCCCTGCCTGTCAAACCCACGAGGGAAAAGCAAGCCTTTTATGAGAATAATAGTTATAACCGGTATGAGTTATGCCAGCAAGATAGCTCAGTGGGTTAAGCGCCTGCTCCTGCAATATGTTTGTGTCTACTGCAGATCGCAGGTTCGAATTCCGACAAGGCCAGCTCCTTCTTTCATCCTTCCAAGCAGTACCAACTTCGGTTGGGTGACGATATGAATATGAAAGCACCCTCATATCCGGGAGGAGCCACTATCACCCTGAAATGAAGGGAGGGGTGACATGGGTTCACGTGAGGCAGGATCTTCATTTCATTCCACACAAGGGTCCGGCACCCAGAGGGGGGGCTGCAGATAGCCCTGCCTAGAATGGAGCAGTGATTGGACACAGCGAAGAGGCGGGCAGGATTTAACAAGCACACCAAGAAAATCCGCCAGAATCGAGTTTAAGACTCTTTGTGTCATTCACGCTCTGGATGAGGGGCCCGGGGGGGGGGGGTCTGAGTTCCCTGAGAAGCAAGATGGAGAGGTACCGTCCTACCAGAGGTCTTCGCTCTTCTGCTCGGAGTCTCCCCTGAGCGCCTAGGTATCAGAGTGCCCGCGCAGGGGGCCGTTCCTTCTCGGTACTCGCTCCCACTTTATGGAACCGGCTTCTGCTCTCGCTGCGACTAACAGAGGACTACCTTCCCTTCCGGAAGGCACTTAAACTTACCTTCTCGAAGTTGTGCTATGTGCATTGATAGGACGCCCCCGGGTCCCCCAGTGCTCCTTGGAACTCTAGCGCCTAGACGCCCTTGGGCCCTAGTTCCGCTCTACACATTTTGTTACATTACTTTACAAAACATCATGACTATAAAGAAAAACGAGAGGGAAGATTTAGAGCACAAAATCGGGAGCGAAAAAGTGACCTCAGGGATTGCCGGCTTAAAAGGACCCCGTAATACCCCGCCAGTAGCTCAGGACAGACTCTGGAATGGGGCCAGTACGCAGGTAGGGGGCACAGGATGATTGTGGGGTCGGGTGATCCAAGAGGAGAAGGTCTGCAGCGTGTTCACCCCTTGCATTGCTCCTTACCCACTAGAAAAGACATCATTTGATTTCCATATTGTAAGTTAGTGGAGTAATGCTGCCGTGTGCATGCCCCGAGACAGCTCTCCATTGTGTCCTGGGCAGGCCTCTGCCCGGAAGAACAAAGCACGGCACTTAATGTCACTAAGCGAAGAGGCGGAGCGTGTGAGGTCACCCTTTTGAAGGCGTGTTTGGAGGGAGTTCTCCACCCAAGATATGTTTTCACAAAATGGGGCTGAATGTGTTTGTGATCAAATTTTTAAATAAATAATGTTGTGTGCAAATGATTGGCTTTAGAGACTGTTCTAATAGGACGTTTACAATATGTTAAGCTTTCCAGAAGCACATAGAAGAACCCTACCACTGCAAGGCGTTGATGACGCTGCTTCCACCACCTATGCCAGCTTTATTTATTTATTTATCGGGCATTTGTATGTCGCCGATACAGAAGTGTTTCCAAGTGCCACAAGACAAGATGGGCAGGGGTGGGAGGGCAAGGGAACTACAGAGTTAGAGCAACAAAAACAGTTATATTGGCCTTGTGACAATCCTGCCATGCAAGTGCATGAAGAAGGAGGCAAGTGCAGGGGGGGGGGGGTAGAGAGAGAAGTGCAGGATTGGGGTGCCCCAAAGGGTGGGGGCGGGCAAGTGCTGGGGGGGGCTATGTGGACAGCGAGTACCAGGTTGGGCTAATCCGGGAAAGGGTGAGAGGGGACATTCTGGCAAGGGATGCTGGGAGAGACTGGTAGGGGGTAGTCTGGCCCGGTATGACTCTGAAGGGACCAGGCCCCAGTCGCAGAAGGAGAGTTAGCACGGGAGGGGGAGAGGGAAGGAAGAGGACAAAAGGAAAGTCTTGAGAAGCTTCCAGAACTTAAGATCGTCTCAAGTCTATGGGGGGGGGGCGTTCCAGAGGGGGGTGGCAGCCGACAAAAGGGATCTACCTCCCACTCTCTGCTGGGAGAAACGTTTGACCTGCAGAGAGTTGGAACCAAAGAACCAAAGGACACTGGCGGGGAGGTATTTCGGGAGGGAAAGCTGGATGTAGAGATGTAGCAATCCCCAGACAGCCTTGTGGACGATGCAAAGGGTCTTGAATTTGATCCTTGCGGTCACCATGAGCCAGTGGAGAGATGCGGTCCCTGGGCTTGAGACCAAGGACACGTTTCGCAGCGCTATACTGGAATAGTTGAAAGGAGCGAAGGGAGGAAAGAGGCAGATTGAGGAAGAGGCTGTTGCAGTAGTCCAGCCTAGAGAGGACCAGGGCTCTGGAGACAGTGAGTTTCTGGGGGAAGGTGAGGAAAGGGCGAATGCCCCTAAGGAGGTGCAGCTGAAAGTGGGACTTCTTTGCAAGGCCGTGATGTGTGGAGAGAAAGAGCGAGAGGAGTCAGAGATTATCCCAAGGTTTCTTGCCTCCAAGATGGGCGAGGGGAGGTGACCCAAGGAGTCTGTCCCGAGAGTGTGGGGGGAGGGGGGACAAGGAGCAAGCCTCTCTGGTTGGTGGGTTCAGTTGTCCGTCTTTACCAGATAACATACTATACGGAAAGCCTTAAACAGAAACAGTGCACATTTACGTATTATCTGGCATCGTAGATATACTTGGCTTTGGAAACTGTTTTGAAAATGTTTCCGTCATTATGTCATTGTACAATGAAAGTGTGAGATGCCGCTTGTAGTCCATGAGCTCGCTCCAGTCTCGGGTAGCGCGTGTGGTGGGACCGCGCATGTACAGTGAGGGTCCTAGAGTAGAATGCTTCTATCTCTGTAGCAGGCTGTTCATGTAATGGATTCTGGGGCCGGGATGTTCTGTTTTATTTTATTTCATTTGGATTTCTCTTCCGGGCTGGCCGTACCCAGAGAGTCTTGGGGTGACTTACATGGATCACTGGTTGAAAAGGTGGGAGGTAAAACAGAAGCTACAAAATGGTTTCAGGGTAGGATAGAAAGATTGGGATGACAAGTGGCAGCAGTGGAGCTGGAGGGCAGGGATCTGTGTGGGGAAACAGGTATGTTTTGAGTCTCTTTCTGGAAGTGATGATGGAGGGTGCAGTGTGGATGTGTACAGGTAGGGCGTTCCATACTCTGGGGGCCCACTGGGTAATGCCTCTCCTGGTTCAGGGTTCTGCATAGCCGCAGGCATGCTTAGTACAGACATTGGTGTTCCATGCTCTGGGTGCCCACTGGGTGATGCCTCTCCTGTTTCGGGGTTCTGCATAGCCGCAGGCATGCTTAGTACCGACATTGGCGTTCCATGCTCTGGGGGCCCACTGGGTAATGCCTCTCCTGGTTCGGGGTTCTACATAGCCGCAGGCATGCTTAGTACCGACATTGGCGTTCCATGCTCTGGGGGCCCACTGGGTAATGCCTCTCCTGGTTCAGGGTTCTGCATAGCCGCAGGCATGCTTAGTACAGACATTGGCGTTCCATGCTCTGGGTGCCCACTGGGTAATGCCTCTCCTGGTTCAGGGTTCTGCATAGCCGCAGGCCTGCTTAGTACAGACATTGGTGTTCCATGCTCTGGGTGCCCACTGGGTAATGCCTCTCCTGGTTCGGGGTTCCACATTGCCGCAGGAATGCTTAGTACAGACATTGGCGTTCCATGCTCTGGGTGCCCACTGGGTAATACCTCTCCTGGTTCGGGGTTCCGCATAGCCGCAGGCATGCTTAGTACCGACATTGGCGTTCCATGCTCTGGGGGCCCACTGGGTAATGCCTCTCCTGGTTCGGGGTTCTGCATAGCCGAAGGCATGCTTAGTACAGACATTGGCGTTCCATGCTCTGGGTGCCCACTGGGTAATGCCTCTCCTGGTTCGGAGTTCTGCATAGCCCCAGGCATGCTTAGTACAGACATTGGCGTTCCATGCTCTGGGTGCCCACTGGGTAATGCCTCTCCTGGTTCAGGGTTCCGCATAGCCGCAGGCATGCTTAGTGCAGGCATTGGCGTTCCATGCTCTGGGTGCCCACTGGGTAATGCCTCTCCTGGTTCGAGGTTACGCATAGCCGCAGGCATGCTTAGTGCAGGCATTGGCGTTCCATGCTCTGGCTGCCCACTGGGTAATGCCTCTCCTGGTTCGGGGTTATGCATAGCCGCAGGCATGCTTAGTACAGACATTGGCGTTCCATGCTCTGGCTGCCCACTGGGTAATGCCTCACCTGGTTCAGGGTTCCGCATAGCCGCAGGCATGCTTAGTGCAGGCATTGGCGTTCCATGCTCTGGGTGCCCACTGGGTAATGCCTCTCCTGGTTCGAGGTTACGCATAGCCACAGGCATGCTTAGTGTTCGGAGTTCCGCATAGCCGAAGGCATGCTTAGTACAGACATTGGCGTTCCATGCTCTGGGTGCCCACTGGGTAATGCCTCTCCTGGTTCGGAGTTCCGCATAGCCCCAGGCATGCTTAGTACAGACATTGGCGTTCCATGCTCTGGGTGCCCACTGGGTAATGCCTCTCCTGGTTCAGGGTTCCGCATAGCCGCAGGCATGCTTAGTGCAGGCATTGGCGTTCCATGCTCTGGGTGCCCACTGGGTAATGCCTCTCCTAGTTCGAGGTTACGCATAGCCGCAGGCATGCTTAGTGCAGGCATTGGCGTTCCATGCTCTGGCTGCCCACTGGGTAATGCCTCTCCTGGTTCGGGGTTATGCATAGCCGCAGGCATGCTTAGTACAGACATTGGCGTTCCATGCTCTGGCTGCCCACTGGGTAATGCCTCTCCTGGTTCAGGGTTCCGCATAGCCGCAGGCATGCTTAGTGCAGGCATTGGCGTTCCATGCTCTGGGTGCCCACTGGGTAATGCCTCTCCTGGTTCGAGGTTACGCATAGCCACAGGCATGCTTAGTGCAGGCATTGGCGTTCCATGCTCTGGCTGCCCACTGGGTAATGCCTCTCCTGGTTCGGGGTTCTGCATAGCCGCAGGCATGCTTAGTACAGACATTGGCGTTCCATGCTCTGGCTGCCCACTGGGTAATGCCTCTCCTGGTTCAGGGTTCTGCATAGCCGCAGGCATGCTTAGTACAGACATTGGCGTTCCATGCTCTGGGTGCCCACTGGGTAATGCCTCTCCTGGTTCGGGGTTCTGCATAGCCGCAGGCATGCCTAGTACAGACATTGGCGTTCCATGCTCTGGGGCCCACTGGGTAATGCCTCTCCTGGTTCGGGGTTCTGCATAGCCGCAGGCATGCTTAGTACAGACATTGGCGTTCCATGCTCTGGGGGCCCACTGGGTAATGCCTCTCCTGGTTCGGGGTTCTGCATAGCCGCAGGCATGCTTAGTGCAGACATTGGTTTTCTATGCTCTGGGTGCCCACTGGGTATTGCCTCTCCTGGTTCAGAGTTCTGCATAGCTGCAGGCATGCTTAGTGCAGACATTGGTGTTCCATGCTCTGGGTGCCCACTGGGTAATGCCTCTCCTGGTTCGGGGTTCTGCATAGCCGCAGGCATGCTTAGTACAGACATTGGCATTCCATGCTCTGGGTGCCCACTGGGTAATGCCTCTCCTGGTTCAGAGTTCCGCATAGCCGAAGGCATGCTTAGTACAGACATTGGCATTCCATGCTCTGGGTGCCCACTGGGTAATGCCTCTCCTGGTTCAGAGTTCCGCATAGCCGAAGGCATGCTTAGTACAGACATTGGCGTTCCATGCTCTGGGTGCCCACTGGGTAATGCCTCTCCTGGTTCGGAGTTCCGCATAGCCCCAGGCATGCTTAGTACAGACATTGGCGTTCCATGCTCTGGGTGCCCACTGGGTAATGCCTCTCCTGGTTCGGGGTTACGCATGGAACGCCAATGTCTGCATGCTTAGTGCAGACATTGGCCTTCCATGCTCTGGCTGCCCACCGGGTAATGCCTCTCCTGGTTCGGGGTTCTGCATAGCCGCAGGCATGCTTAGTACAGACATTGGCGTTCCATGCTCTGGCTGCCCACTGGGTAATGCCTCTCCTGGTTCAGGGTTCTGCATAGACATTGGCGTTCCATGCTCTGGGTGCCCACTGGGTAATGCCTCTCCTGGTTCGGGGTTCCGCATAGCCGCAGGCATGCTTAGTACAGACATTGGTGTCCCATGCTCTGGGGGCCCACTGGGTAATGCCTCTCCTGGTTCGGGTGTTCTGCATAGCCGCAGGCATGCTTAGTACAGACATTGGTGTTCCATGCTCTGTGGGCCCACTGGGTAATGCCTCTCCTGGTTCGGGGTTCTGCATAGCTGCAGTCATGCTTAGGGCAGACATTGGTTTTCCATGCTCTGGGTGCCCACTGGGTAATGCCTCTCCTGGTTCAGGGTTCTGCATAGCTGCAGGCATGCTTAGTGCATACATTGGTGTTCCATGCTCTGGGTGCCCACTGGATAATCCCTCTCCTGGTTCAGAGTTCTGCATAGCTGCAGGTATGCTTAGTGCAGACATTGGTGTTCCATGCTCTGGGTGCCCACTGGGTAATGCCTCTCCTGGTTCGGGGTTCTGCATAGCCGCAGGCATGCTTAGTACAGACATTGGCGTTCCATGCTCTGGGTGCCCACTGGGTAATGCCTCTCCTGGTTCAGAGTTCCGCATAGCCGCAGGCATGCTTAGTACATACATTGGTGTTTCATGCTCTGGGTGCCCACTGGGTAATGCCTCTCCTGGTTCAGGGTTCCGCATAGCCGCAGGCATGCTTACTACAGACATTGGTGTTCAGGCTCTGGGTGCCCACTGGGTAATGCCTCTCCTGGTTCAGGGTTCTGCATAGCCGAAAGCATGTTTAGTACAGACATTGGCGTTCCATGCTCTGGGGGCCCACTGGGTAATGCCTCTCCTGGTTCAGAGTTCCGCATAGCCGCAGGCATGGTTAGTACAGACATTGGTGTTCCATGCTCTGGGTGCCCACTGGGTAATACCTCTCCTGGTTCAGGGTTCCGCATAGCCGCAAGCATGCTTTGTAAAGACATTGGCGTTCCATGCTCTGGGTGCCCACTGGGTAATGCCTCACCTGGTTCAGGGTTCCGCATAGCCACAGGCATGCTTAATACAGACATTGGCGTTCCATGCTCTGGGTGCCCACTGGGTAATGCCTCTCCTGGTTCAGGGTTCTGCATAGCTGCAGGCATGCTTAGTACAGACATTGGTGTTCCATGCTCTGGGTGCCCACTGGGTAATGCCTCTCCTGGTTCGGGGTTCCGCATTGCCGCAGGAATGCTTAGTACAGACATTGGTGTTCCATGCTCTGGGTGCCCACTGGGTGATGCCTCTCCTGGTTCGGGGTTGCGCATAGCCGCAGGCATGCTTAGTACAGACTTTGGCATTCCATGCTCTGGGTGCCCACTGGGTGATGCCTCTCCTGGTTCAGGGTCCTGCATAGCCGCAGGCATGCTTAGTACAGACATTGGTGTTCTATTCTCTGGGGGCCCACTGGGTAATGCCTCTCCTGGTTTAGGGTTCTGCATAGCCGCAGGCATGCTTAGAACAGACATTGGTATTCCATGCTCAGGGTGTCCACTGGGTAATGCCTCTCCTGGTTCAGGGTTCTGCATAGCCGCAGGCTTGCTTAGTACAGACATTGGTATTCCATGCTCAGGGTGTCCACTGGGTAATGCCTCTCCTGGTTCAGGGTTCTGCATAGCCGCAGGCATGCTTAGTACAGACATTGGTGTTCCTTGCTCTGGGTGTCCACTGGGTAATGCCTCTCCTGGTTCAGGGTTCTGCATAGCCGCAGGCATGCTTAGTACAGACATTGGTGTGCCTTGCTCTGGGTGCCCACTGGGTAATGTCTCTCCTGGTTCAGGGTTCCGCATAGCCGCAGGCATGCTTCATACAGACATTGGTGTTCCATGCTCTGGGTGCCCACTGGGTAATGTCTCTCCTGGGTCAGTGTTCCGCATAGCCGCAGGCATGCTTCATACAGACATTGGTGTTCCATGCTCTGTGTGCCCACTGGGTAATCCCTCTCCTGGGTCAGTGTTCCGCATAGCCGCAGGCATGCTTAGTACAGACATTGGTGTTCCAAGCTCTGGGTGCCCACTGGGATATGCCTCTCCTGGTTCAGGGTTCCGCATAGCCGCAGCCATGCTTAGTACAGACATTGGTGTTCCATGCTCTGGGTGCCCACTGGGATATGCCTCTCCTGGTTCAGGGTTCCGCATAGCCGCAGCCATGCTTACTACAGACATTGGTGTTCCATGCTCTGGCTGCCCACAGGGTAATGCCTCTCCTGGTTCAGGGTTCTGCATAGCCGCAGGCATGCTTAGTACAGACATTGGTGTTCCATGCTCTGGGTGCCCACTGGGTAATGCCTCTCCTGGTTCAGGGTTCTGCATAGCCGCAGGCATGCTTAGTACAGACATTGGTGTTCCATGCTCTGGGTGCCCACTGGGTAATGCCTCTCCTGGTTCAGGGTTCTGCATAGCCGCAGGCATGCTTAGTACAGACATTGGTGTTCCCTGCTCTGGGTGCCCACTGGGTAATGCCTCTCCTGGTTCAGGGTTCTGCATAGCCGCAGGCATGCTTAGTACAGACATTGGTGTTCCATGCTCTGGGTGCCCACTGGGTAATGCCTCTCCTGGTTCAGGGTTCTGCATAGCCGCAAGCATGCTTAGTACAGACATTGGTGTTCCATGCTCTGGGTGCCCACTGGGTAATGCCTCTCCTGGTTCAGGGTTCCGCATAGACGCAGGCATGCTTAGTACAGACATTGGTGTTCCATGCTCTGGGTGCCCATTGGGTAATGCCTCTCCTGGTTCAGGGTTCTGCATAGCTGCAGGCATGCTTAGTACAGACATAGGTGTTCCATGCTCAGGGGTCCATCTTCACCCTGACTGCTTCAACAAAGGAACTTCCAGAATGTATCCCCGTGTCTCTACAGGTGTTTGCAGGAGTTTGCCCCTAAGGCTTAAATAGGCTCATAGAACTGTATGATTGTGGAGACTATTTCTCGTTTTGCCCCAAATTCTGCCCTTAACACTTCCTCATTCCTGTCACTACTGCACCAAAAAGCACTGTTCCCCACAGGGTCTAGCGACCTCCACAGGCTGATGATGTGACCAGCATTTAGGCATGCCTGGTCGCAAAAGGACATGCTACGCGTGTGAGAAATGCGACCATCTGCACGGTGGGTGTACGCTCACCTCGGCTTTTTGGAAATTCAAAATGAAATTGAAGGATGGTAGATCAACGTCTGAAAAATGTGTGAAGCTAACCCGCACACATGTTCCTATTCTCACCGCATGACATACGCATAGATCCGTGTACCTTCGGTGGACAAAGCCTACAGACTGAGCCACCACTACCATATTTAGAGTTAGGTATTTGTTAGGTTTGCACCTAAATGGTGCTTGTACATAGGGTTATAAGTATCTCTGTTGTCATTTTCTTATTCATTGTTCATTAGTAAAAAGGTTTGAAGGTCCACTCATTCTTTCATTATACCATTGTGGTTTTATTATTTATTGTTTTTATCACCATAGGTGCCGACACGTGTTTCGGCCAACAGACGGTCTTTATCAAGTCTTGAATTAAGATGTCTGATACGTCTCATTTCGGCAGGGTCTAGTGGCCCAGGAGGGGCCAGACGCAGGGCCATAGAGCACTGACCCTTTGGTTCCCACAACCAGCAGCTTGCGCAAACAAACCCACCACTCCATTGAAAGTTAGGCGCAGCAACCTAGAGTTCTAAGTGCTCGCACCACTCCCTTGACCCTATCATATTTAGTTGGGATGTGACAGGAGGAGAACACGATGCATCTCCAGAAGGAGGAGGACCAACCCTTCCACCTGCCATGGCCAGCCTGATTACCTAACAAAGGCTCTTTGGAGCCACCCTGATCTTATGTTCAACCCTACAGCTGGTGCCAGTGATTAATATACAAATAGAATGTACTTCAAGCAGATCCACATGCAGCCTGGATGCAGGTTTGCAAAGGAGACAGGAAACCCCAACAACCTTTCATATGCTACTGTGTCAACTTGAATGCAGCTCCTGCCCTCATTATCAATTGGCAGTGAGGGTCTGTGTGTTTACAGTAGTACACCCCGCAGGGAGACCCCATTCATAAGGTATGAGGAGGTGGTTTGCAGGAGCCAGAGAATCTGGTCTTGCCGCTGCTTGAAGGGAGACCTGCCACTTTAATCAGGAACCACAGAGAGATCCATTAACCAGAGAGACTCTTTGATCCACAACAGAGAGGAAGATGGGTGGGACTTAGTATTGCATGTTTTTACCCCGCTACCTTTTCTGATGCAAAGCACTCTGATTATAATGTCATGCATACAAGAGATTGTTGGTAGCGGCCCCAGGATTGGTTCATTAAGGTAGGGTTAGCCTACACCAATCACTGTGGCCCATTTGGCTTTAAAAGAGGGCTCAGTCCCCCTTTTGGGCAGATCATCTGAAGGGTTTGCAAAGAGTGGCACGAAGAACTTATCATTGGACCCTGGCGGAAGATACAGTCTGCCTTACATCTTCCGCCAGTGAAGGAAGGCCAGGATCTCCAAAGAGGGAAGCAGGATCCCTCCCCTTAACGTCTCCCTCTGAACAGAGAGAGACACTGAATCCAGAGGACCCTCCAGAAGCTCCAGAACCAGTAGATTCTGTTACTCTGTCTACCCCTACCTCTCTCCTCCCTGCCTACTTCTTCACCGCCCTTCCCCCTTAACAGTCAATGCTCTTGCACTATCTGAAATGTTGTCAGGCCTAGTACGATAGTTATATTTGCCCATTCTTAATATCTCAAGGCCTTGAAAGAATGTGCATTGTATTTTTTCCCTTGCTCCCTTCCCCGCCTTGAAGTGCTTTGAAACACATTGTGTGTAGGCGCTATATAAATAAAATATCAATATCAATATCAGTACCCAGCTAGCACACAGCGTGCCCTGCTAGGCTCTGCAGCAAACCTCCTAGGTGGAAGTTTCAAGAGAGTCTCTGAACCAAGACCAAGGACAAGGCAGCTGCCTGCAACAATCCCCTCAGCGTTGGGCCGCCCGCCTTAAAGGATGACACATGCCCAGTGACGAAGCAAGGAGGAGTGCATCGACAAGCATCTACCAACGTCTGCCTTAAAGGAATTTCTTTGGAGCCAGTCGAGCCCCTCAAGCTGTAACCGACTGCACCGCTGACTGTTGTTATGATGGAATCGCTAAAGCCGTCTGAGATACCTCGACCAGTGCTTCAGACCCACTGCCCAGCACTGAGACAATAATTCCTGACCCCGAGCCGCCATAGAGGCCAGCCTGCAGCCAGGCTCAATATCCGAACTGCTTGCGGCCTGTTACACGCAGCTGTCACCCATCTGGAACTTTGTCACAGAAGCTGCCAATCGCCCTGAAACCGACTGGACCCTGTTGAGCACCAAGACGTTATACAGCACAAGGTACATTGTGGTTCTGTCCCCCTGGTTCTTCTCCGAAGGCCCCTAGTGACATTTTACAACCCATTGCTCCTTTTGTGTTGAAACCAAGTATCCTTCATCTATTGCGATTAATTACTTTCCCGACTACCCTCCTGTCAGTTTCCAGAGTGCATCCCTTTTCTTCTTTGAAACTGTCTGTCCTCTGCATTCCTTTACAGGGTGGGTTGTATTTCATTGTGTTGCTAGAACTGTCTGTTGTGATAATAATAAAGTACATATTTTTATACAACCTTCACTGGACGGTCCCTTTTATCATTGGGTAATAATTGTATTTTTGCTGTGTTGCAACTAACCAACAATCAACGACCTTGCAGAGATAAACCTGCCATTCCGTCGACGTTACCAAAATTGGACAAGGAGGTTTATAATTTGCTTGTGTTTCCAATCTGTTCGGATCCCTTCTGGTGTACTAGAGGTGTGGGGCTGATTGATGGTTTAGAAACCAGTATTCATCCCCGAACCATTGGTGCCCTGGAAGTTGATTTGTCACTTTGGTGGCAGGTGGTTGGATCTAGTTGGAGCCTTGCACGCAGATTAGTCACCCAGTGATAAAAGTATTGTTGCAAGCAAATTAGACACTGCTAGGTATTTGTAATAATAATGGATCTAGACATAGAGACTGTGAAAGGCAATACCAAGGATGTCCTGCGTGTCCTATGTCAAGGGAGGGGACCTCCCCACAGCACCAAGGTCAACAGACCTGAGTTTCTGATCATCTTCAAAACTTGGGTAGAAGCAAGGGCAGTTGGGGAGAAGACCACAGGGGACGGGTTAGACCCTGTGTACCCGAATTAAGAAGACCTTCTTGGAGGGGTAGTGGAAGATGACGAGGAAGACAGCATGAGCAGTGTTTCTCGCCAAAAACCCTGCCGTGGGAAAGCATGGCTTCTCAACACTCGAGAGTGTCAGTGAGGGCAGGGGCTAGCACGGCATCCCACAGGTCTCAGGCCTCGGCACAGTCTCTAAGTGGCCCCGTAATTGTCCCGGTGTTAACGATGTAGCGGCCAGAAAAATCCTGTTGGAGGAGAGGAGAATAGCACTAGAGGAACAAAAACAGTGGGACAAGGTCACAATGGAGCGGGACAATAACACTGTAGAGCTGCCCAAGCTGGCACTTGATGAGAAGAAGGAGCCCAACAGATCCACCTCTAGCGAAAGCAGCAGTAGTGGCTCAAACTAGGGTGCCCGGGATCAGCCCTGGTGCCACATCCCCAAAGACTTAGTGCAAGCTTACGAGGTAGGGACAGTGGTCGAAGTGTACGAAAAGAAGTAGTGGAACTATGTTCCCTGCAGGCCTGCCCCCGCTCTCCACAAACCCCATCGCCACACCCCTTCCGACACACAACTCAAACTCCAAAACAAACACACCTGCGCTTTATGAGAATGTACAGTGCTGTGCACTGAAGTGCAAGCTTCAACTTCTTCCTACACGTTTATTTTAAAACTAAACCATTTCAGAACGGTTTGTTTTTAAAATAAAAGTATAGGAGCACCGCTCGCGACCGCTGCCACCCACTTCGACCTCTGGGTGGGGAAGGATATTTTTGACTGGTTTGAAGCGTTCAAGCTTGCTTGCAGCTACAGGCGGTGGGTGAGGTACTGTGAGGTGCAGCCCTGATGAGTCGCTTACCGACACCAGGGACTGATGCAATTATTCGGTTAACTCCTGAGGAAAGGCCCATTTATGAGGGCATGAAGGCAGCCCTCCTCAGGAAGTTCTGTAAAACTGCAGAACAGCATCTCAAGAGCTTCAGAGAGCTCGAAAAGAGAAGGGGCAGACATTTGAATCGTTCACACACTTGTTGAAATATCTGAGCAGGTGGGTGACGGGTAACAAGGTTGACATATTTAAAGGGATGTACAATTTGATTGCGTGTGAATATGCATTTAAGAACTGTGAGGTTGGCCTTCACCAGACTCTTGTGGACAAGACTATCACAGACCCTAGGGAGCTTGCAAAGGCTGCTGACAGGTTTATGAGTACTCGAACCCAGAAAAAGCCCAATGCGAGCACACCCAAACTGGAAGAGAAATCTCTGGACAAAAAGGTTAACGAGGATGGGAAGGACAAAGCTACAACCCACTCCTCTTTAAAGTCAGGTCCCCAAAAGACTGTAGGGAAGTCCCAAAACATGAGTTCAGCGGTACACACCGAAAAGAAACGTGCAGGTACCCTTAACCCTGGGACACCCGCGTTCCCCCAAACAAAAGGTTTTTTCATGTGTAAGGAGCTGGGCCACAGGAAACGGAATCCTGCTGGCAATGGCTTACCCAAGCAAGCCATAGTGGATGTTGGACTCATGGAAGAGGCCATCACTAGTCTGAGCCTCTTAGAGGAGGACTTCCCACTAGGCCAGGGAGTGGCCGATTGTGGATTGGTCACACTGAGTGGGAATGGTACCGGGTCTCCAGAACAGATCCCAGTTCCGAATAATACTCAACGCTATCTAGAACATTTGTATATCAATGGACACAGTACTCCTGCGGTCCGAGACACCGCGGCGTCACTGCAGTCACCCAGCAGTGGGTACAGCCAGAACAGTATATTGATGGGCCAGATTGTAGAATCAGTGGGTATGATGGAACGAGTAAGTGCCCATTGGCGATAGTAGAGTTCATCTGGCGAGGTGAAACGACCCGGCGCTGTGTAGCGGTGAAGGACTCCATCGCATGTCTGTTGGGTAATGATCTTCCTGAGATAGTTGCTGCGGCTACAAGATCCAGAGCCCAAGAGGCCTCCAGATTGAAGGCTCTCAAAGCCGTAGGGCCCGGAGTGCTTCCAGAAGGCCTGTTGGAGGGACCGGCATGGCCAGTAGCACCTAGTCCAGTTCCATAGACTGCTGAGTCACCTACTCCTGCGGGTTAGGGGCCAGTAGCCACTGAGGACCCTACTTTGGTAGCAGGGGACTCAGTGACTTCAGAGTTGCCTGGCACCGCGCAGGAACCTGAGGTGGAGGACCAGGTGAGCTCAGATCCGAAGGGCCTGCCAAGCAGGAGCCACAGAGGGCTCAATCAACCAGAGAGATACTTTTATCCCCAACAGACAGGAAGATGAGTGGGACTTAGTAGTCCATGTTGACACCCCTTAACTTTTCTGTTGCAAAGTTGCAAAGCACTCTGGTTATGACCTCAAGCATAACGGAACATTGTTGGTGGGGACCAAGGATTGGTTCATTAAGGTAGGCTTAGCCTGCACCAATCACTGCGCCCCATTTGGCTTTAAAAGAGGGCTGAGCGCCTCACTTAGCAGATCACCCGGTGACTTCAAAAGGAGTAAGAAGGACTCATTTGGACCCTGGCTGAAGGTACAGTCTGCATTACAGCTTCTGCCAGTGAAGGAAGGCCAGGATTTCCAAGAGGGAAGCAAGATCCCTCCCCTAAACATCTAACAGGAAACAGAGGAAGAAAAGGCCTCAGAGGACCCGTCCAGCAGCTACAGAACCAGTACCCAGCCAGCACACAGTGTGCCCTGCTAGGTTCTGCCAGCAAGCTTCCTAGGTGGGAAGTGCCAGAGAACCTCTGAACAAAGGACAAGACGTTGCCTGTAAGCACTCTCCACAGCTTTGGGCCGTCCACCTTACAGGACGGCACAAGGTCTGTGAAGAAGCTAGGAGGAGTGCCACAACAAGCATCAACCAGCATCCATCTTATAAGGACATTTTCAAGGCAGTTGAGCCCTCGAGCCGTGACCGGCTGCACCACCTACTGTTGTCATGCTGCAGTCACTAAAGCCGTCTGAGACGCCTCGACTAGTGTTTCAGATCCGCCAACCAGCACGGAGACAGCGATTCTTGACCCCGAGCCACCATGTAGGCCAGCCTGCTGCCGTCCAGCCAGTCTCGATTGCTGAACTGCCCGCCGCCTGATACCCGCAGCTGTATCCCATCTTGAACTCTGTCGCAGGAGCTGCAAAGCATCTTGGAACCGACTTGACGTTGTCGAGCACCAAGATCATCTCAAGCACCGGGTACATTGTGGTAATCCCCCTGGTCCTTTTCCAAAGGCCCCTAGTGACATTTACGACCCCCACTCCATTGGTGCTGAAACCAAATAACCTTGGACAGTTAAGACTGATTGCTTTACCGACTACCCTCCAGTCAGTATCCAGAGTGCATCCCATTCCTGCGTGAAACCGTCTGTCCTCTGAGTTCCTTTACAGGGTGGCCTGTATTTTGTAGAGTGCTAGAACTGTCTGTTGTAAGAATAATAAAGTCGATATTTTTATACAACCTTGACTGGACAGACCCTTTTATCATTGGGTAATAATTGTATTTTCGCTGTGTTGCAACTAACCAACAATCAACGACCTACTGGAGATAAGCCTGCCGTTCCGTCCACTTTACCAAAATTGGACATGGAAGTTTAAAATGTACTTGTGTTTCCAATCTGTTCGGAAACTTTGTGGTTTACTAGATGTGTAGGGCTGATTGATTGGAAACCGATATTCATCCCTGAACCACTGGTGTCCGGGAAGTTGATTCGTCACAGCAGGTGAAATAGGCGAATTGGTGAATTTTGCCTGAGATCTGCAAATGTTCCCAGCATTTCAGTATTGAACACTTTCGTTCTAGAAGCCCGTCACGAGGTGCTCTCGGTTCTCTGTTTGCACTTGAGTCTCTTTTGAGAGTGCGATTTCCTTTTAGCCAGTGGAGAGGCCTGGGGCTCCAACCCCCCCCCCCCCCCGCCGCACCCTTCTCCTCCGCGGTGAATAATGTAGACCCAGAAAGCTGCTGACATGCTCAGTGGAACATCACAGAAGAGTGATAGGCCTCCAAACACCTCCCGGAGGATGCCCGCCTGCTTTCCATCCAGTGTCACCCCCAAAGAGACTGATTTAAGTGACGTCTCTTTGGCTTTCTTGCTCAGCCGCCCCTCTGCTCCTCTCCCACAATCCCCTCGTGCCTGCCTGCCTTCTTCACTCTGTTCCTATCCGAGCCGTTAACCTCATACGTTATTCCCACGCCTAAAGTATCGTTGTATAATGATTTGTATGCAAGATACACTCCCAGGTTCGAATCCCAGGGGGCCGACTCAGCCTTTCATCCTTCTGAGGCGGACAAAAAGGACAATTGCATTCGATTGTAATTGCAGGCATCGTACTTGTCTGGCGTACACGGGTGCGCGTGAAAGAAAGGGGGCTGATTTGGGTGGCGTGGGACGACGGCAGATGTGGCAAACCACCCAGCCCCTGCATACAAGGGTGAAATCACAGCTCTCCTTGAATCCTATGGGCGGAGGGTTCCACTCCTTAAGAGGCGGTGTGCCGACTGGGGAGATGGTTGCAGAAGCTGCTGCGTGCCCTAGATCTGATTATTTATAACGCGCTTAATACCCAGAGGTTTCTAAACGCGGACCTGGGATTAGAACCCACGTCGCTCCGTGTCGCCTTGCTTCCAAGGCGAGCACGTTGCCCCCGAGCTATCACCCAGAGATGTAGAAGTAAGTAAGGGGGACGCAGGCTGAGGGGTAAGGAGATGCATAAAAGTTAATGTTTGAAAACAATTACATTAAGCAGACATACTAAAAAAGCTGACTATGTCTGTTCTTAATACAATAATGTGCAATGTCAAAGCTATTGTCTGGGTATATGAGCCTTATTTAAGTACTCTTTGTGAAAGGACATCATCACATTTTGAGCTAATGAGGTCACCATGTAAGAATGAGCTATACTTTGACAAAGAGTAATTAACCATATACCCAGCAAATACCTTTTTACTCTTAAAAAGGTGCAAAAGTTAGTGTTTTCAGTTTCACACTATTACATTGAGCATAGACATAGTAAATAGACTTCATTTTTTAACAGAAGTCTTTCTACTATGTCCTTGCTTAATATAAGACTTGGCATGTTCTTACATGGGCAAATGCTTGCGTGTTAGGGCAAAGCCATTACAGGTGTGTCCTATTAGGGGAACAGGTTGCATGTTAGGGCAAAGTGATTGTAGGTGTATCCTTGCAGGTTTTAGAGATGCCAAGCAACAATACATCGTATGCCACTAGTAGGGTTTTCGTATTTTTTATTCGGTTCAAATTATGCACAGTCTTGGGTGGTATAGCACCTAAAAGGACTCAGGAAATTGTCTCGATGTAATAATGGGTTCTCCAGGAAGCAGTGGCCAGGATGGTCAACACAACGTGGGCTTGTCTGCACCTCAGGGTATTGACGTCTTTACGACAAAAATTCTAACGCTAAACTTAATAGTCGCTGTTCCCCAGAGACACCGTATTATAAACCAAAGTCTAAAGGTGGTGGCCAATTTAAAGTCCAAACCAACCCTTGAAAAGTCGCTTAGGATCATATCAAGCCCTAGGCCACAAAAGAAATGCTCCACGATTACGGCCAACAGTAGTGTTCATAACCTAAGCTTTCAAAGTCCAGCCCTGGGATAGAATCAAACATATCAAGCACTTAACTTGCAGTCCCTGCAGGGAGAACACATTCATCTCAGCCCTTGCAGGTCCTCTGCCAGCACAGCTTCCTATTCTTATTCATGGCCTCTTCTCTCGAACGCTCATCTTTCTCAGACCTCCTCTTGACCTCTGGTTTGCATCACAATCTGCAGTACTATAGGTCTCTCCATGACCTCTGGCTCTCAGCTCAACTCGCTTAGGTCTCTCCATGACCTCTGGCTCTCAGCTCAACTCGCTTAGGTGTCTCCATGACCTCTGGCTCTCAGCTCAACTCTCTTAGGTCTCTCCATGACCTCTGGCTCTCAGCTCAACTCTCTTAGGTCTCTCCGTGACCTCTGGCTCTCAGCTCACTCTCCAACTCTCTTAGGTCTCTCCATGACCTCTGGCTCTCAGCTCAACTCTCTTAGGTCTCTCCATAACATCTGACTTTCAGCTCAACTCTCTCAGGTCTCTCCATGACCTCTGGCTCTCAGCTCAACTCTCTTAGGTCTCTTCATGACCTCTGGCTCTCAGCTCAACTCTCTTAGGTCTCTCCATGACCTCTGGCTCTCAGCTCAACTCTCTCAGGTCTCTCCATGACCTCTGGCTCAGCTCAACTCTCTTAGGTCTCTCCATGACCTCTGGCTCTCAGCTCAACTCTCTTAGGTCTCTTCATAACCTCTGGCTCTCAGCTCAACTCTCTCAGGTCTCTCCATGACCTCTGGCTCTCAGCTCAACTCTCTTAGGTCTCTCCGTGACCTCTGGCTCTCAGTTCAACTCTCTTAGGTCTCTCCATGACCTCTGGCTATCAGTTCAACTCTCTCAGGTCTCTCCGTGACCCCTGGCTCTCAGTTCAAGTCTCTTAGGTCTCTTCATGACCTCTGGCTATCAGTTCAACTCTCTTAGGTCTCTTTGTGACCTCTGGCTCTCAGCTCAACTCTCTTAGGTCTCTCCATGGCCTCTGGCTCTCAGTTCAACTCTCCCAGGTCTCACCATGACCCCTGGCTCTCATTTCAACTCTCTTAGGTCTCTCCATGACCTCTGGCTCTCAGCTCAACTCTCTTAGGTCTCTCCGTGACCCCTGGCTCTCAGCTCAACTCTCTCAGGTCTCTCCATGACCTCTGGCTCTCAGCCCAACTCTCTTAGGTCTCTCCATGACCTCTGGCTCTCAGCTTAACTCTCTTAGGTCTCTCCATGACCTCTGGCTCTCAGCTCAACTCTCTCAGGTCTCTCCATGACTTCTGGCTCAGCTCAACTCTCTTAGGTCTCTCCATGACCTCTGGCTCTCAGCTCAACTCTCTCAGGTCTCTTCATGACCTCTGGCTCTCAGCTCAACTCTCTTAGGTCTCTCCATGACCTCTGGCTATCAGTTCAACTCTCTTAGGTCTCTCCATGACCTCTGGCTCTCAGTTCAAGTCTTTTAGGTCTCTTCATGACCTCTGGCTATCAGTTCAACTCTCGTAGGTCTCAACTCTCTTAGGTCTCTTCATGACCTCTGGCTCTCAGTTCAACTCTCTCAGGTCTCTCTGTGACCTCTGGCTCTCAGTTCAACTCTCTTAGGTCTCTTCATGACCTCTGGCTCTCAGCCCAACTCTCTTAGGTCTCTCCATGACCTCTGGCTCTCAGTTCAACCCTCTCATGTCTCTCCATGACCTCTGGCTCTCAGTTCAACCCTCTCATGTCTCTTCATAACCTCTCGCTATCCGTTCAACTCTCTTAGGTCTCTTCATGACCTCTGGCTCTCAGCCCAACTCTCTTAGGTCTCTCCATGACCTCTGGCTCTCAGTTCAACCCTCTCATGTCTCTCCATGACCTCTGGCTCTCAGTTCAACCCTCTCATGTCTCTTCATAACCTCTCGCTATCCGTTCAAGTCTCTTAGGTCTCTTCATGACCTCTGGCTATCAGTTCAGCTCTCTTAGGTCTCTCCATGACCTCTGGCTCTCAGTTCAAGTCTTTTAGGTCTCTTCATGACCTCTGGCTATCAGTTCAACTCTCGTAGGTCTCAACTCTCTTAGGTCTCTTCATGACCTCTGGCTCTCAGTTCAACTCTCTCAGGTCTCTCTGTGACCTCTGGCTCTCAGTTCAACTCTCTTAGGTCTCTTCATGACCTCTGGCTCTCAGCCCAACTCTCTTAGGTCTCTCCATGACCTCTGGCTCTCAGTTCAACCCTCTCATGTCTCTCCATGACCTCTGGCTCTCAGTTCAACCCTCTCATGTCTCTTCATAACCTCTCGCTACCCGTTCAACTCTCTTAGGTCTCTTCATGACCTCTGGCTCTCAGCCCAACTCTCTTAGGTCTCTCCATGACCTCTGGCTCTCAGTTCAACTCTCTCAGGTCTCTCTGTGACCTCTGGCTCTCAGTTCAACCGTCTCATGTCTCTTCATAACCTCTGGCTATCAGTTCAACTCTCTTAGGTCTCTTCATAACCTCTGGCTCTCAGTTCAACTCTCTTAGGTGTCTCCATAACCTCTGGCTCTCAGTTCAAGTCTCTTAGGTCTCTCCATGGCCTCTGGCTCTCAGTTCAACTCTCCCAGGTCTCACCATGACCCTTGGCTCTCATTTCAACTCTCTTAGGTCTCTCTGTGACCTCTGGCTCTCACCTCTACTCTCTCAGGTATGTCCATAAACTCTAGCTCTCAGTTCAACTCTCTTAGGTCTCTCTCTGTGACCTCTGGTTCTTGGTTCAACTCTTAGGTCTCTCTCTGTGACCTCTGGTTCTCAGTTCAACTCTTACGCCTTGCCACAATCACTAGTTCTTAATTGGACACCTCCTAGTTCTCGCCTCCTGAAGTGTGGAGCGTGCAGGCAGGGAGCACTCAAGCCCTGGTGGCTGGTATGTGGTTTGTGGCGGTGACACTTGGCTGTGCGTTTCATCTTGGGGTGAGGGGCAGAGCCCAAGCTCAGTCAGGTGGAAGTCAGTGCTGTGAGCCTAGGGCAGCCTCTGGCGAGGGGGGGGGGCAGGAGTGACAGAGCTAAAGGTGAAATTAGCGGCATTGCCCTGTTAACGTGATGCCTTCTGGGACGATTCCTGCCTGGTGCGTGGGTTGGCGGTGCGAGTAGTGCCAGGTGGTAGGAGATGAAAACGTGAGTCCGTGGGTTGCGCAGAAGAGAATGGGTTAGGGAGGGCGCCCCGGTTCAAGGGTCATCCCTTGCGGCGGGAGTTTCTAAACACATGCATTGCTGGGAAGGAGGCTTATTCTTGTGTCAGGGCCCGCAATCTCCGATGCCCGGATCATTGAAGCGCATGCCACATTCACTGCACGTGCACAGTGTAAACCTCAGGGGCGGGCCGGGGAGGATTCAAACACCTGCAGTGACAGCCTGTCCAGATAACCTGCTCTGGTACTTAACAGGGCATCAGCCGTCTTTCTGCCTCCTCTGCTCAGTTCTGCTTCCAGCCCTGAGGCGCGTGTGAGCCGGCTGCTGCCGGGGAGCCCCCACAAAGGTTTACAGTGAGAAGCAGCGATGGCATTGCTTCGTGAAGGCTACCGTGCATGTGAGAACACTGCTCCAGCACTCCTTGCTAGAATTAAGTTAATCAATCTACTTTTTATCAAGACCAATCCTGCAAAGGTCCGTTTCTACAACAGAGTAAATATTCCGGTCTTTGTGACTTCTCTGGCCTCCCTACCCGACCCTTCCTCTGCCTGCAGTGACGCTTAATAATGCAATCGTGTGTATTTCATTGGTACTCCTCTTTAGCTTGGAACACTTGCCTCCTTAGGTCAATGTTACCTTTGTAAGTCACCTGTTTCCTTGTATACATTCTGCGTCTGTTTTGTTTTCTCCCCGTGTATATATCGTCCTGGGAATGCTTCCGCCACCTGCAAATGTGTTATGGTAAGTCATTTCTGACCCAAATGCACATACCTGTTCTTCAAATACCCATGAACACATCATGTTCTCTCTTGGAAACATTTGTTGAGTTTTGCTGTGAAATAATGTCTTATGTCAACTAAGACATTTAATAAAACTCAAGGAATGCTTGACCCCATAAAGGAAGAAGTTTGGGTCAACTTCCTCGGATTACGTAATAATCAAAAGCTGGGCCAGGGCTATCTTGGAACATATGATAAAACAGTAGGTTCAATCCAGCTATATGATGACTTGGATATTTAACTTTGTATCTAAAGGTAAAACCCTCAAGGGCCGCTGGACCTGATGGGCTTTCAAATGTAGTCATAAAGCAGGACCCGGATTTTTGGGCGGTCTTCTGAAAATCAAGTTTAACAAAATACTAAGTGAAGCCCGAATCCCGAGGTCCTGGCAAACCGCTATTTTTATCCCAGTTCTAAAAAAAGGCTCACCCCTAGATCCGTCCAATTATAGGCCCCTATCTGTGCGAGAATCCGCTGGTAAGATTTTTTTCATCTCTTGTTCTGAAGGAGCTGCATCTTTGGGTGGATACCCAGGGCTTGCTAGATAGGTTTCAGGGGGGCTTTCACCCGGGTAACTCAACTTCCCATAACCTTTGGGTTATGGACTATCTAATTTCGAGAGCTAATAAGCAGAATGCGCCTGGACTCTAGGCATTGTGTGTTGACTTCACTGCTGCTTTCGATCTGGTAGATAGGGACTTCCTGTGGGCTAAAATGGAAAACAAGAGCTGTCCTCCCAAGTTACTTCATTTTTTTTTTTTTTTAAATATATTTTTATTATTGTTTTCTTATGTTTTTTACATTTCAACAAGTTTCAAATAATGCATGTCAATCACAGTAATGCTTGTATCTTAAGTCGTTCTTAGTGTTGATGAGCTTAAACAGGCAGAAAAAACAGACAACGAAAAGGATGACTTGCACATAGATACTAAATTAACACTTGTGCCCTCCCTCCCCCCCTTACCCTCCCCCCTCCCTCCCTCCCTTCCCCCTTTTCCCCCCCTCCTTCCCCTGGTTTTGCTCAAATATAGATATGGTCGAGTCCTACCAAACAGTTTGTGTGGTGCTTTTTTTTAAACTTTACCAAATGAGATCTTTCGTGTTGGGTGTAGTGCTTAACTTCTCATTCTGTTGGCTATTCTGTGTGGGCTAGCTAGCTAGTGGGGGCAGCTTTCTGTATGTTTCTTGCTGCTCATGTCAGTGTGTGTCTGTTGCTTCGTCTCATGGTATCCCTGTGCGCTGAGTAGAATTCTAAGAAGGGCAGCCATATCGTGTTTATGTTCCTCTTAGATTCCTGGATTGCTGCTGTGAGGCTTTCCATTTCAAAGATGGCGTGCGCTTTAGTGACCCAGTCGTTCTTTGTGGGCAGGGTTGGGGATTTCCATTTTATTGTCAGACAGACCCTTGCTGCTAACATTAAGTTGCGGGGCATGTGTGCAAGTATTGCATTGGAATCCTCTCCGTCTGGCTCTACTCCAAACAGGACTAGGATCGGAGTTAAGTTCCTGTGTATTCCATCTATGGCTTGTATCCAGCCCAAGACCTCCTTCCAGTACGTCTGCACTACTCGGCAGCTCCACCATTGATGCCAGTAATCACTGGTTTCACCACATCCTCTCCAACAGAGTGGAGACGTACCGGGAAACATCCTGGACAGTCTTTGGGGAGTATAATGCCATCTGACCAATAAGCGTGCATTGTGCATTTTGTATTGGACTGAGATGGATGATGTCCACACTGCTCTATAAATGGTGTCCCAGGTTTTCGGTTGTTCAGTGAGGCCTAACTCTTGTTCCCACCTGGCTTCAGATTGGGGGCGTTTCAGACAACCCCTCGTGAGCAAGGCTTTGTACATGCGTGAGATCAGGCCTTTCATTGTTTGGGGGACACTTATTATCTGCTCAAATGGAGTGAGGGGGCGTTTTAACTTTGTGCCCCACCTGGCATCATTCAGGGCACTTCTTAGCTGCAGGTATAGCATAGGGGTCACCTCGTTTCCACGCATTGGTTCTCTCGCTTCTTCGTACGTAATAAAATTGCCTTCTCTCCACATTTGGCCCACCCGCGACAGCCCTGCGTCGAGCCAAGGCTGAAAGTGCTGTACCTCTGCTATGAGATCACGGATGGGAGAAGCCCAGATGAGACTAAGAGGGGAGGGCCATGTTGTGACACCTTCCATTTTTCGGGAAGGGCGCCATAGAGACCATAAGACCTTCAAAATTGGGTGTTCTCTTATCCTACGGGTCATTGCTGATAGAGGAACCCACATCCATTCTCCCAACGTGACTGGTGCAAAAATGTCATTTTCTATGGCTATCCATTGTTTTTCGGGGTTTTCCCAGAGGTGGTCTGATAAAACTCTGAGCTGTGATGCCCTGTAGTACTCTTCTAAATCCGGGTATCCCATACCCCCAGCGTCTTTGGGTTGAATCATTGTGGAATATGGAATTCTTGACTTCTTGTCAGCCCAGAGATATTTTAGGAGCGCTCGTTTGACTTCCGCCATGAACGGCTCCGGTATTATTATGGGGAGGGATTGAAACAGGAACAATAAACGAGGTAGGATGTTCATTTTTATGGAGGTGAAGCGGGCTGCCCAAGATAACGGTAACCGCGTCCATCTACGTATGTCTGCTTGGATGGTTTCCCATAGTGGGACGTAGTTGGCTTCGAATAGGCCTGATATGGGAACCGTTATGTTTACGCCCAGGTATTTTACAGAATGGGACTGCACCAAGAATCCCCAGTCCGCCCTCAATCGTTCCAGAGCTGCAATGTCAGGTTTTAGCGGAACCGCAATGGTTTTTTGCAGGTTGGCTCCAAAGCCCGAGAGAGCCCCATAACGAAGTATCTCTTGAAAGAGGGCTGGTATGGATTCAACGGGTCGGGTGAGGTATAATAAGATGTCATCCGCAAACATAGCTAATTTGTATTCCTCTCCTCCTCGTGGAATTCCGTGAATCAGGGGGCTTGATCTTATGGCCTGGGCAAATGGTTCAATAACTAATGCGTATATTAAGGGGGATAACGGACAACCCTGCCTCGTGCCCCGTGTTAGGGTGAATGACGTCGAGGCGACACCATTAATAGATACTCTAGCTTGAGCAGAATGGTAGAGTGCTTTGGCCCCTTGGATCCATGTGTTTCCTAGGCCGACCCATCTTAGTACTGCCCGTAAAAAGGGCCACTCCACACGATCAAACGCTTTCTCGGCGTCGATCGATAGGAGCAGGGGGCCTTCTCCCGCCTCTCGCAGTGTCGCCATGAGATCCAGGGTCTTCCTGATGTTGTCCGCTCCCTGCCTTCCCCTTATGTACCCGACCTGGTCGGTGTGGATTTGCTGTGGCAAGACTACCGCCAACCGTGCCGCTAGGACGCTAGAATAGATTTTGGCGTCTACATTAATAAGGGAGATAGGCCGATATGATGAGCATTCCAGGGGGTCTTTATTTTCCTTTGGAATTACAATAATTATGGATTCAGTAAACGATTTAGGTGCCTGGCCCGTCTCCAAAATTGAGTTAAATAATTTAGTAAGGAATGGGGTCAAGGAAGTACTATTAGTTTTATAGAAGGCTGGTGTGTAGCCGTCTTGTCCCGGCGCTGAGCCCGCTTTTAGGTTCGAAATCGCTCCCTGAACTTCAAAGGTGGTGATTGGATTATTTAGTACTCCTAAGTGTTCTTCTGTTATTGTTGGTCGGGGGAGAGCGGATAAATATGGATGTATAGCCGGGGCATGCTCATCTCCTTCTGTTGTGTATAGTTCTGAATAGAACTTAGCAAATCGGTTGACTATGTCCTGTGGACCAGTGAGAAGGGAGCCCGGTTCATCGTTAATCTTATGGACTGCCCTTTCCGCTCTTTGCTTTCTAAGTCGGTTCGCTAGCATTGTGTGGGCCTTATCCCCCTTTTCGAAGAACTTCTGCTTTAGGTACTTAAGCTGCGTGAGTGCCTTGCCCTGCCATATGTCTCTCAATTCTCCCCTAAGTCCCTTGATTTGGTCAATCAAGTCTACCTCGTGAGTTGGATTCTGCCTCAGAGTTTTCTCTAGAGATGTTATCTCTGTTCTCAATTCCCTCTCTTTGAGCTGCCTAAGCCTTTTTTTGGCGGCACCCTCTGCTATGAGGAGCCCCCTAATCGTGGCTTTTCCTGCCTCCCATACTGTGTTTAGTGGCATGTCATTAACATCATTATCTTCAAAATAATTAGTGATGGCATCTGCCAGGGTTTCTTTAAATATTGGGTCTCTGCACAAGAAGTCATTACAAATCCATCTGCGCTCGGGTGTGGGCAGTGGGCCGAGGTCTAGCTCTACAGTGCATAAGTCATGATCTGACCAGGCTACAATCTCTATGGTGGATTTCAAGATAGCACTCTCCTCCTCTGCTCCCAATAGTATATAGTCTATTCTCGAGAACGTTTGATGCGGGGGTGAGTAGAAGGTGTATTCCTTGTCCTCTGGGTGCGTTGTGCGCCAGGAGTCAATTAGGTGATGTTCTCTTAACAAGCTTCGAAATCTATCGCCTTGTAAGTGGCTGGGGGGATGGACATTCTGTGCCACTGAGAGCCAATCCTTTTCTCTTTCTGCCACTACATTGAAATCTCCCCCGCAAATCAGGGTGCCCTCTCGCCAGTTCTCTAGGAAATCGAGCAATGGTTCGATAAAGGCGGACTGGGCTTGATTCGGGGCATATACAGAGCAGAGAGTAACCTTACGTGTTCTCATCCTGCCTTTCAGAGCTACGAACCTGCCCTCTTTATCTCTGTGTATGTGGTCTATTTGGAGGCTCAGGGATTTCCTATATAGTATTCCCACCCCTCCTTTCTTGATCGGGCCTGATGCCCATATTGAGTCTTCCATGTCCCTGCCCACAATTTTACGTTCTTCCCCTTGGGTGTATTTCGTCTCTTGGATGAAAAGAATATCAACTCCGGATTGTTTAAATTGACGAGTTAACATTGATCTTTTTTGAGGGGAGTTGAGGCCCTTAACATTAAGGGAACCGAAGACGATTCCATAAGTCCTAGCCATACTGACCAGTATAGATCTTGTGTTGTGCCCCTTTTATCTGTAGCTTTTGAGGTAGCTTTATTTCCCACACCAGTTTTTGGTTATTGCCATATTGAGGAGGTATCCCCCTTTGTAAAGTATTGTAACGTTTCAATTTTTCTGTTCTATAGGATTGCTTGTTCCCCCCTCCCTCCCTTCCCTCCCCTCCCCTGCGAGATGCTCTCGGGAGCATCCCATTTGTGTGGGAAAGAGACGCCCTTTTCATAGAAGGGCCACACTAAAGGGGCCCCTCTCCAGCGATATTGCATATTTTCAACCTAGAACTTGAACAATTAATGCGGCCTGCTTAGTGCAACTATTAACTTATATGGGTCCATGGCCTTAACTTTAACATGACAAGTGTCCAATCAACTATTAGCTTGTGGTGCTGAGGTGGGTAAGATCGAAGCCGGCTTTCCCTCGTGGGCCTTGAGAGTTGCTGTACTTATGTATTCCATCAGTGTTTCTCAAGGAGTGTTAAGTTTCTTGAATTTCCATTTGGATTGCGCCCGTCCTCGTCGTGGTGGCTTTGGTGCTGAATCTCGCAATGGGCCTGTTGGTTCTCTTCTGGGCTCGGAATTTGCATCACCCCCCGAGACCTGCAGGTGTTTTAGAGCTCTTTCTGCTTCCTCAACCGACGTGAGCCTGAACTCCTCACCATCGTATTCGAAAGAGAGCGAGAAAGGGTGTCCCCAGCGATAACGAACTCCCTTTTCCTGCAACCACCCCGTTAGGGGCCGACATCCTCTTCTTTTAGCCAGGGTCATTGCGGATAGGTCCTGAAAAAGTTTAACCTTTGAGCCTTCGTAGTTTATGGTGTCCTTGTTTCTTGCCTTTGCTAGGATTTCTTGCCTTTGCGTGTAATAGTGGCATTTAACAAGGACTGAGCGGGGTCCACGCGGTGGGCCACCCGCTCTGTGTACCCTGTCGAATTGCATTGCTGGAGGGTTTTCACCCTCATAGAGAGATAGAATCAGGGATTTTATTTTGCTTTCCAAGCTGGTTGGGGTTTCCCCCTGCGTTTCCTCGAGGCCCATGATTCTTATATTGGTTCTCCGCTCCCGGTTTTCCAGATCGTCTATTTTGGACTCTACGTCTCGTTCCTTCTGCTCTAGGTCTTGGAGCCGAGCTTCGTACTGCATGGTGATAATGTCCCCTGATTGCTGGACATTCTCCACGGCGTCCAGCCTATCTTCTACCTTGGCCATTTTTGATTGGAGGTCTGTTACAGTTTCTGTGAGGCTTGTCTTTATTGACCTGATCTCCCCGAGAAGGAGGCGAATGTCGGATTTTGTGGCACTATCACGGTCGTTACCTGGTATCTCCGAGGTGCTTTGCGCTTCATTCTGCTCCATTGCCCCGTTTGAGCGACTGAACCTGCGCAGCGTTGCCAGGGTGGCTGGATCCAGTTTGTGCGTGGAGTTTGGCAGGCGTTTGGTGTTGTTTTGGAATGGGCAGCTTTTCAAAGTATATCTCTATATTTTGTGCACACGTGTCGCAGTGGGTTGAGATAACTCTGCAAGGTTCTCTGGGCGTTGGGGCTTTGCGCCACTGTGTAAGAGCGCTAGTGCTCCGTCCATGCGTGTCGCTGGGGGTCTCCGCCCAGCTTGTCGAAAGGTTTGGAGCCTGAATGGAGCCAGGTGCCAATTTGGGATGTGATGGCCACCGGTGCTTTATTATTTAAGTGCGTGAGAGTGTGGCTCTCATGCTAGCACAGTGAGCACCTGGGCTATAAGTATTAGAGGGCTCGAGTTTTGGTTTTCTGTGGAGAGCTCTTCCCTGTGTCCTGCGCTCGCTGAACCAGCCCTGCAGGGTTCCCCCAGGTAACGCGGAACCGCAAGTCTTTTGCTACGTGTGTCGCCCCTGGCCTGATTGTTAAAGGGCATTCAGCGCGACCTGAGCCGGGAATCCGGGTAAGATGGGATGTGCGCCTCCAGCGGATCCGTGGGGGGAGGGGCGGATGGAGCTACGGGAGCCCGTTCCTCACTTTTATGGGCTTTCAATCGCGCCCTCCCGCACTCCTTACCGGGTATCCCTTGCGTTTCTTCTGCTGCGGCCGGTTTGTGGCTCGTGGCTGCAGGGCACTTCGCTCTCGCCCGCCTCGGGATGTTCTGAATCCTCGGCTTCGATTAGTCGGCCGCCATCTTTGTTGTTGGTGTGACGGCTTCGAGCGTTCTTCTTCCGGGACCGCGTTAACCGGGAAGACGCTTACGATTCTTCTCCAGACTTCCTCCGCTTAGTCCCTAAATGTTCATGTTCGGTCCCGTACACTTTTCGCGTTGCGTTGGGTCTTTCTTGGACGATTTTGTTCAGCATTCGTTGTCGCTGGAGAGGGAGACACGGGCTTAGGCTGCCTGCATGTCTGCGCCCCCTGGTGGTCTCCCGTTACTTCATTTTTTAAAGATATTCCACTTGCAAACCACAGCGGTCCTGCGGCTGAATGCTGATGGCATGGTCTCTAAGCCTATTAAAATGGGTAGAGGGTGTAAAACAGGGCTGTGTGTTTGCCCCTTTTCTTTTTAGCTTGTACCTTTCTGACCTTCCGGATAAATTGTCATCTGCTAACTGCACTCCTCCTCGTCTGGGTCAAGTTCATTGTCAAGTTCTAGCATACGGAGACGTTCTCGTTGTGCTGGACCATTCGTTTGCTGGTTTAAAGCGGGCTGCTGACGAATTATGGCAATACGCGGAGGAAATTGGCCTGTGTATAAATGGTAGTAGGACCAAGTTGATGCTATTGACTAGCAAGAAAGTCTTCCACCTTGAGCCTAGACCTCGTAGTGAGGCGATTGGGTATGTGCCAGAGTTCAAATACCTCGGAGTTGAGATCTCCAATAAAAGAGGCTATGGACTGTGTAAAGAGGCACACAATCGGAGAGCAGCTCAACGTACTCCCCTGATACATCGGTTTGCGGTTCGTACAGGGGGGTTTTACAGTGAAGGGAGCCAGACGTCTCTACATCCAGAGCCTGGCTCCATCTATAAAATCCGTCCCCCTGTGCGACTTCGGCCTGTTGCAAATGATCGAAGGTAGATACTGGGGGAAGATTCTGGGGCGTCCTCACTGTGTCCCGAAGGAGGTCATTAGGCTAGAGATGGGCCTCCTCTCCCTTGAATGTATGGTACTTAAGAAACGGGTGGCACTGTACCCTTTTACTGAAACCTGTGGGGAGTCGCATTTCCTATACAACCTCCGACGCCCTCTCTCTGATCTGGGCAAAATATTCTAGAACTATTTGAGTTGCTTGGATGGTCTCCTACTGGGGAAAGGGTTTGCACGAGCTAGTCAAAGAGGTTTATAAGAAGATTGAACTTTGGGATTGGGGGAGGAATTTCGCCCATCTATCGATGCTGAGGTCCTGTGGTTTTATTTCTGAAAGGTTGTACTCCTATCGGCGACCCCAAAAGTGTCTTACTATCTGTCCCTCAAAGCATCTCCATAGGTTTTTTCTTTTACTGCACCTGAATAGGGTACCAGTTTTAGAGGTATTGGGTCAATCTATGAATAGTCCAAGGGACCTGCCGACTTTGTAAATATCATTTAGCCATAGAAACACAAAAACACGTGCTAACTGGATGCCCGGCAATGGGTCCGCACTATACAAAGTACCTGGAGGAATCTGTGTCTGAGCTTCGTACCATTACCACAGACGATTTTTGGAGACAATGCTGCAAGACACAAAGTAAAAAGCTGCAGACTGCCCTATACTGACTGCGCTTGATTGCCTCCCAACTATTAGACGAGGAATTGCTGGTGGAGTCGGCAGCCGCTGTGTATTGCTTATGAGTGAGTAGGATGTGGAGGACTAGGGTTGCTAGATGCATTGAGCCATGCGGTTGAGTTGAACTGGTGCGACGATATAGGTGCAAAAGCAGTACATTAGTGATGTTGGAAGTAAAGCTCTATGCGACCGAGGTGGGCAACGACCGCTAAAGTACTAATTAATTAAATAAGAAATGTTTAATGCCTGTTAGGATATTTCCTTGTGATTTGCTGTGATTTTATGGATGATTTGTAGATAATTGTATGGGATTTTATGAAATTGTATTTGATTTTTGATATCTTTCGAATTTTTGTGTAAAGTTTTATGCTGAAACGCAATAAATAAATAAATAAAGGGCACTTTCTCAAAACACAAATGTCTTTCTGTGGCTTCTTTCATCTTCTGAAAAACTTTTGACTTTTGTGCTTCTGACACGTGTGAACGGCCATGATTGGCTGGAGTCTGTTCACGCTATTATAAAGTATTTTTGTTTTTGATACTTTTGGAAGTTTATAAAAAACCAATCACAGTGAATTGGATCTTGTTTGCCGAATAACAGGCGTTCTTGCCACTCCTCCCAATGGCCTGACGTTTACAGACCTCTGAGGATAAAAGGCGGAGATGCCCGGGGCATATTGAAACCTGTGATCTGCAGGTTACACACAGATCTATGCAACCATGCATGAACCCACTGAGCTACCTTCCCAAGCTTGAACTTGTTTATCATAAAACGCTCTGCAGCAGGTTCATTTGTCCACTGCACTACCTCGCCAGAATTCACCCCCGTGGTTTACGTCTCAACAGCAGGTATTATTACCGGCTAAACTATCTCACCATGTAATCTTTAAGTGGTTTCACTGTTTGAAGAACACTGTTTTCATGAAAGTGTGAGCATACTGAAACAGCTGAACCTCTGGCCCTGAGTGGACTCTTGATTGTGCCCCCCCTCCACTCCCACACCTGCCACCTTCTGTTCTCCGGCACTTCGCTCAGTGCTGGAAATGGACAACATGTTCTCTAGTCACACTCTACCGTCGCCCCTCCCAGTTGTGTGGGAGGGGGGAGGCGGTTAGAGTAATGTGGGCTGGGCTGAAGCCTGGAGCCCCAGCGCAGCTTGAGCAGCCCCCTACATCCGCAAGGAACCAAATCGAATGCAGCTGGGGGACACTTGCAGGAAGGACTGAGTCCTGGTGATTTGCATAAAAGAAAAGTGCATGTTGGGAACATAAGAATGACCACATAATGTTACATGTGAAAGATGTCCGTGAAAGTGACTGGAGCATTAAACCCTTTTGAGTGAGTATTGCAAACAGAGCTCTATGCTTTCAATTGTCAAAATGGCCACCCTAACATTGAAATGTCTGTGAACTAACTACAAGACACATTACACTTCTGCCCACCACCCTGAATGGCTGTGAGGCTTGGGCCACACAGAGCAGGACCAAACGGCTTTCAATCACAACTACCCCGCAACGAGAGGGCTCACAAATGATCCGTCTCGTGTCACGCACCCGCCCTCGGGAACTGAATCCAGGTGTCGGCTGTTGCGCCGTTCTGCAATTCAGCAAATTTATGAACAACACCTGACCAAGGACTAACACCAATGGAAGCACATACAGACACACAGACCGCAACTCACAGTACTGCGCTACTGTTAAAAGATGCCAGCCCACCCGCTGGCTACCGTGAGCCGATATGGCACTCTGCTGCTTTCTAGCTAGGTCTGGGTAGATAGCACAGGGGAAATGTGTTTGTCTTGGAAGCAGGACGACGCAGAGCAACACAGACTTGAATCCCGGTCCCGGGCTCAGAGACTGTTTTTGGTAGTTAGCGTGTTACAAAAGATTATTTATATAGTTCGGTCTGCGCTTTAAACAATAAAATGTCATGAAGTGCTCATTGCTGCATCTGCTCTTGAAGTGCTGCTTCAAGATGACAGAGGGAGCCCCAGTTCTGCAGCATATCTGGGCAAATGCCTGGCTAGCAAATCAGGGGGCCCAGCGTTCCGGCAAGACAAGCCTTGCCGGAACACCGCTCCATCATGTTATCATGTTGCGGCCCAATTCTTCCCCGCCCGGAATACGAAGGAACTGGCTCTTCTTCCAGCTCTGTAAAATCCTCCCCCTCCTCCTTCACTAGCCTGTCATACAAGCATGGTGCTTTCTAAAAGACCAACCGTAAAATGCATATCCAAATCCAGACAACTGAAAGGCTGTGTATGGGATCGTCCGTTTCATAAAACAATCACCAGGCGTTTCCGGCGGTAACCCAGTATTGCACTCCCAATGGGAGACATTCCCAGATATAATTTCACAACATATTGGGGTTCAAAAACTCCAGACGGGAGTCAGATAGCCCAAAAAGGATGGCAGTATTTAATTAGTTTTACGAAAGAGTATTATACGTCATACACCTTTTACTTTTTATCTTCATCAAACTACAATTCAAAAGAACATTTCTATATTTGCATTTTCCTGCCCACTTGCAAGAATTTGGCTAAGAAGCACCAAATAGACTCCAGGCAGGTATACACTCATATTCATGTATTGTTATAACATCACAATTAATTTACAACACACTGTTAGATCCCCACTGTGAGATACAATTCACAAAACAATATTTACAATGAGATATTTACAAAAAACAACAACACAGTTGAGCTAAGAAAAGCACTCAAACACACCATAACCGCTATACAATAGAAATTGTGTCGATATTCCGTCATATCATATAACATTTAATTCTGTTCCGAGCAATACAGTGTATGTTGCTCGAATATACATCAACATTGAGAAACAGCCCTGTGTGGTGGTGGGTGCCAACGCGTTTCGGATTAGTTTAATCCATCTTCAGGGCAGGGCGTGTTTAACATTCACTTTTTGTTCTCCGTGATTTCTTTGCATAGATCCTACAAATAACAAGAAGGTCCTAATTAGTTCCCTAAGAATCATGGGTAGTTAAAGTGGAGCAAGGCATTGTAGCACACACTAACCTTTATGGTAGAGTGAAGGACTCGTTCGCTCTGGAGCACATCTCCTGGTCCCCAAACAGTGAAAAGGTAGTGGCGGGTAAAGAAAGCTGAAAGACTCCCATAAGGCTATCTGAAAGTCGAGGGAGCATGGGTGATAACCAGATACTGGAATAGAGTCACCAGTGTGATGACAGAAAACAGGTACACTTATGTAAAGATCATGATTGAATGTGAGAAGGTATTATTTCTAAAGGATCAGTCGTTAGAAGTAACGTTGGGATCGTGCACAAGGCAAAAAGTCTGTGCTTAGCATAGCTCACAATAATAGTGTCAAAAGACACATACACTCCTGTACGCGGATATATTAAAATGCAGGTAGAGATTATTAGATCATTAACAGTTGGAACTCGTGCATACAGGGCAGAAGCCTGTGTTTAAAGGTAGAAGGATGCTGTGCCAAAATCATCGCAGTATATAGCCAATAGACTATTCAAAGTAATGTGGAACTTGTGAGTTCACGGGGAAAGTCTATCGCAGAAAACACAAATAGGTAATAGGCGGCTTTTCGAGATGATAAATATCTATCACGGTGTGCCTCTATTTATCAGATAGAGGGCAGGCCCGCCAGGGCCCCCCTGCTTACCATGTGATTGTGACCCGGAGCAGGAGCCGAGCAGCCAGTCACCCGTCACTCTGTGTAAATGGTCGCTAGGGACGCCACGCATGGGCGTCCCCACCAAGGCGCCATCTTGGTGTGGGACTTCAATGTCTGCCTGCGGCAGTTCTCTCTGAGGTGGTCCACCCCCAATTGGTAAGTTAGGATTCCCCAATGGATATTAGCCCTAATAATGTGAACAGTGCAATAAAGGCATTTAGTCTTTCAGATCCCGTGGCAACACCGTGCAGTTGTAACCACGGTTGCCATGGGACTGACACGCACGAGTGTCGTAATTTTTGTACTAGAGCTGCGGGAAACAAAGCCTGCAGTAGTCAAAGTGACGGGTAGACTAATGTGTCTATGTACGGTCCAATTTGGACCAAAACTTAATTTAGGGCCGTTCCACAATATATAGCGCGGCATTCAGTCATTCCTCCCAGATCAAAAGTCTGGGACATCCGGGGTACTCAGACAGGATGTGGGGAGGCTGAGATAGTATATATAAAAAAAAAATGAAAGAGTGTAAGAATGAAAATAAGTCAGGAGTTCCATGTATGCTACTGGGTAGCGAGAGTTAAAAGAAACTGTGCGGTGCCCCCACTCTCGCTTAGTATAGAGGGCCCAACAGAGGCCACTCAGAGAAATCTCTCTGGCCAGTCCTGGGGCATAAGGTAGGTAGTACACTAGGGTGCAAACTTATCATCTGCAATCAGGAGCATGTGTGTGTACGTAATAAGTACCCTGCATTAAGAGCTGAGTGCCCTAGAGTGTACATTGTAGGCATCATCATTGTGTGTACGTAATAAGTACCCTGCATTAAGAGCTGAGTGCCCTAGAGTGTACATTGTAACCATTATCATTGTGTGTACGTAATAAGTACCCTGCATTAAGAGCTGAGTGCCCTAGAGTATACATTGCAAGCATCATCATTGTGTGTACGTAATAAGTACCCTGCATTAAGAGCTGAGTGCCCTAGAGTATACATTGTAAGCATCATCATTGTGTGTACATAATAATTACCCTGCATTAAGAGCTGAGTACCCTAGAGTATACATTGTAAGCATCATCATTGTGTGTACGTAATAAGTACCCTGCATTAAGAGCTGAGTGCCCTAGAGTATACATTGTAACCATTATCATTGTGTGTACGTAATAAGTACCCTGCATTAAGAGCTGAGTGCCCTAGAGTATACATTGTAAGCATCATCATTGTGTGTACGTAATAAGTACCCTGCATTAAGAGCTGTGTGCCCTAGAGTATACATTGTAGGTATCATCATTGTGTGTACGTAATAAGTACCCTGCATTAAGAGCTGAGTGCCCTAGAGTATACATTTAAGCATCATCATTGTGTGTACGTAATAAGTACCCTGCATTAAGAGCTGAGTGCCCTAGAGTATACATTGTAGGCATCATCATTGTGTGTACTTAATAAGTACTATGCATTAAGAGCTGAGTGCCCTAGAGTATACATTGTAAGCATCATCATTGTGTGTATGTAATAAGTACCCTGCATTAAGAGCTGAGTGCCCTAGAGTATACATTGTAAGCCTCATCATTGTGTGTACGTAATAAGTACCCTGCATTAAGAGCTGAGTGCCCTAGAGTATACATTGTAAGCATCATCATTGTGTGTATGTAATAAGTACCCTGCATTAAGAGCTGAGTGCCCTAGAGTATACATTGTAAGCATCATCATTGTGTGTACGTAATAAGTACCCTGCATTAAGAGCTGAGTGCCCTAGAGTATACATTGTAAGCATCATCCTTGTGTGTACGTAATAAGTACCCTGCATTAAGAGATGAGTGCCCTAGAGTATACATTGTAAGCATCATCATTGTGTGTACGTAATAAGTACCCTGCATTAAGAGCTGAGTGCCCTAGAGTATACATTGTAAGCATCATCATTGTGTGTACGTAATAAGTACCCTGCATTAAGAGCTGAGTGCCCTAGAGTATACATTGTAAGCATCATCATTGTGGGTACGTAATAAGTACCCTGCATTAAGGGCTGTGTGCCCTAGAGTATACATTGTAGGTATCATCATTGTGTGTACGTAATAAGTACCCTGCATTAAGGGCTGTGTGCCCTAGAGTATACATTGTAGGTATCATCATTGTGTGTACGTAATAATTACCCTGCATTAAGAGCTGAGTGCCCTAGAGTATACATTGTAAGCATCATCATTGTGTGTACGTAATAAGTACCCTGCATTAAGAGCTGAGTGCCCTAGAGTATACATTGTAGGTATCATCATTGTGTGTACGTAATAAGTACCCTGCATTAAGAGCTGAGTGCCCTAGAGTATACATTTAAGCATCATCATTGTGTGTACGTAATAAGTACCCTGCATTAAGAGCTGAGTGCCCTAGAGTATACATTGTAGGCATCATCATTGTGTGTACGTAATGCGTACCCTGCATTAAGAGCTGTGTGCCCTAGAGTATACATTGTAAGCATCATCCTTGTGTGTACGTAATGAGTACCCTGCATTAAGAGCTGTGTGCCCTAGAGTATACAATGTAGGCATCATCATTGTGTGTACGTAATGCGTACCCTGCATTAGGAGCTGTGTGCCCTAGAGTATACAATGTAGGCATCATCCTTGTGTGCATATGTCTCTGTCACTGTCGGTTCAAAGACCGTTCACATTCTGAATTGACCACCTCGTTGGGGATATCCAAGCAAATGTCAACATGTGGTACAATACCTTAATTAAAAGTGTCAACACTGTCCACATTCATCACTTTGACTCAACATTCTCAAGTCAATCACATTATATGAAGCACTTGAGGTAAAACTCGCAGTTCATACCCCACGGGCTTAGACAGTCCAACAAATCGATCCACATGATCTCCCTCTGTAGCAATTTCTGATATGTATTTCGTTTTGTCCACCAGGACGAGGGCACCGCCCTTATCAGCTGGTTTGAAGATAATATCCCTATTGTCCAAATTGCCTGGAGGCCGTGGAGTGGCTTCCGCTTCAGTTAGACAACTGCCAGGGTGATACACTGTTTGTATTGACTCTACTTAAAGTAGTCTTGATGAATTATTTCTTCAGATTTCAAGACAAGTCTTATCTACAGGTTTCAGCTACCAGCATGGGGGCCGCTATGGCACCAGCGTACGCCAACACTTACATGTATTACCTGGAGACAGCACATGTTTTGACATCTGCGAGATAGTTACATCATCTGACCATCTTTGTAAGGTACATAGATGACATGTTTGGCGTCTGGTCTGGCCCGGATAGCGAATTGATTGATTCTTTGCTCCATGATGTATGAGATGCATTCGCGAATAAAATTTACTACTGTTACCAGTAAGTTGAGGATTAACTTCTTGGATGTTGAGGTCTACATCAAGGTAGATAAACTGGAGACCTGGATATTTACTAAAGCTACGGATAAAAATAGTCTCTTACCTGCTACAAGCTTTCATCCACACAGGACGATAGACAGTGTACCACTGAGCCAATTTTTACGTTACCGGAGAAACATCTCGGAGGACTCTGAATATGTGAGACAAGCAGCCATGTTACGCCAGAAGTTCGAGGAAAGAGGGTGTAATCCAACCGTGATCACTGGAATTGAAGAGAAAGGGTCCACCATTAAAAGGGGCACCCTACTCATTCCCAAAAATCGCACGAAAGATGGCAACATGGTATATGTGACTACATATTAAGCTCAAAGCAAAAAAGTACGGAATATTATCCAGAGAAATTGGCCAATGTTGCAAATGGACCCTCCAACACAACCACTCTTCCAACACCCTCCCATCTTTGCATACAGAAATAGCAAGTCCTTGAGAAACAGCCTGATCAGAGCTGAAACACCTGTGGATCAGGAACTTTCCGCAAAATTCAAAGGGACTCAACCATGTTTCAACTGTCAACATTGCAGCAATATCTTGCCAGGAAGTACTATCTCACACCCACATACAGGTAAACCTATTGCACTCAAACACTCATGTACCTGTGATTCCACACATGTTGTCTATGCATTGAAGTGTCCCTGTGGGTTCTATTATGTAGAGATTACCACAAGGAAGGACAAAATGAGGTGGACGGAGCACAAATCCAATATACGGACAAAAAACCTTAGATCACCAGTAGCAGGGCATGTCATGGAATCCAGGCATTCTATTGCACACATGAAATGTATGATCCTGGAACAGGTTAAGGTGGGACCGAGAGAGGGAGATGTCCATAAGAAATTGCTACAGAGGGAGCTCATTTGGATCGATTTGTTGGACTGTCTAAGCCCGAGGGGTATGAACTGCGAGTTTGACCTCAAGTGCTTCATATAATGTGATTGACTTGAGAATGTTGAGTCAAAGTGATGAATGTGGACAGTGTTGACACTTTTAATTAAGGTATTGTACCACATGTTGACATTTGCTTGGATATCCCCAACGAGGTGGTCAATTCAGAATGTGAACGGTCTTTGAACCGACAGTGACAGAGACATATGGACACAAGGATGGTGCCTACAATGTATACTCTAGGGCACACAGCTTTTAATGCAGGGTACTTATTACGTACACACAAGGATGGTGCTTACGATGTATACTCTAGGGCACACAGCTTTTAATGCAGGGTACTTATTACGTACACACAAGGATGGTGCTTACGATGTATACTCTAGGGCACTCAGCTCTTAATGCAGGGTACTTATTACGTACACACAAGGATGGTGCTTACAATGTATACTCTAGGGCACTCAGCTCTTAATGCAAGGTACTTATTACGTACACACAAGGATAGTGCTTACATTGCATACACTAGGGCACTCAGCTCTTAATGCAGGGTACTTATTACGTACACACAAGGATGATGCTTACAATGTATACTCTAGGGCACTCAGCTCTTAATGCAGGGTACTTATTACGTACACACAAGGATGATGCTTACAATGTATACTCTAGGGCACTCAGCTCTTAATGCAGGGTACTTATTACGTACACACAAGGATGATGCTTACAATGTATACTCTAGGGCACTCAGCTCTTAATACAGGGTACTTATTACGTACACAAGGATGATGCTTACAATGTATACTCTAGGGCACTCAGCTCTTAATGCAGGGTACTTATTACGTACACACAAGGATGATGCTTACAATGTATACTCTAGGGCACTCAGCTCTTAATGCAGGGTACTTATTACGTACACAAGGATGATGCTTACAATGTATACTCTAAGGCACTCAGCTCTTAATGCAGGGTACTTATTACGTACACACAAGGATGATGCTTACAATGTATACTCTAGGGCACTCAGCTCTTAATGCAGGGTACTTATTACGTACACACAAGGATGATGCTTACAATGTATACTCTAGGGCACTCAGCTCTTAATGCAGGGTACTTATTACGTACACACAAGGATGATGCTTACAATGTATACTCTAGGGCACTCAGCTCTTAATGCAGGGTACTTATTACGTACACACAAGGATGATGCTTACAATGTATACTCTAGGGCACTCAGCTCTTAATGCAGGGTACTTATTACGTACACACAAGGATGGTGCTTACAATGTATACTCTAGGGCACTCAGCTCTTAATGCAGGGTACTTATTACGTACACACAAGGATGATGCTTACAATGTATACTCTAGGGCACTCAGCTCTTAATGCAGGGTACTTATTACGTACACAAGGATGATGCTTACAATGTATACTCTAGGGCACTCAGCTCTTAATGCAGGGTACTTATTATGTACACACAAGGATGGTGCTTACAATGTATACTCTAGGGCACTCAGCTCTTAATGCAGGGTACTTATTACGTACACACAATGATGATGCTTACAATATATACTCTAGGGCACTCAGCTCTTAATGCAGGGTACTTATTACGTACACAAGGATGATGCTTACAATGTATACTCTAGGGCACTCAGCTCTTAATGCAGGGTACTTATTACGTACACAAAATGATGATGCTTACAATGTATACTCTAGGGCACTCAGCTCTTAATGCAGCGTACTTATTACGTACACACAAGGATGGTGCCTACGATGTATACTCTAGGGCACTCAGCTCTTAATGCAGGGTACTTATTACGTACACACAAGGATGATGCTTGCAGTGTATACTCTAGGGCACTCAGCTCTTAATGCAGGGTACTTATTACGTACACAAAATGATGATGCTTACAATGTATACTCTAGGGCACTCAGCTCTTAATGCAGGGTACTTATTACGTACACACAAGGATGGTGCCTACGATGTATACTCTAGGGCACTCAGCTCTTAATGCAGGGTACTTATTACGTACACACAAGGATGGTGCTTACAATGTATACGCTAGGGCACTCAGCTCTAAATGCAGGGTACTTATTACGTACACAAGGATGATGCTTACACTGTATACTCTAGGGCACTCAGCTCTAGGGTACTTATTACGTACACACAAGGATGATGCCTACAATGTATACTCTAGGGCACTCAGCTCTTAATGCAGGGTACTTATTACGTACACACAAGGATGATGCTTACAATGTATACTCTAGGGCACTCAGCTCTTAATGCAGGGTACTTATTACGTACACACAAGGATGATGCTTACAATGTATACTCTAGGGCACTCAGCTCTTAATGCAGGGTACTTATTACGTACACAAGGATGATGCTTACACTGTATACTCTAGGGCACTCAGCTCTAGGGTACTTATTACGTACACACAAGGATGATGCTTACAATGTATACTCTAGGGCACTCAGCTCTTAATGAAGGGTACTTATTACGTACACAAGGATGATGCTTACACTGTATACTCTAGGGCGCTCAGCTCTAGGTTACTTATTACGTACACACAAGGATGATGCTTACAATGTATACTCTAGGGCACTCAGCTCTTAATGCAGGGTACTTATTACGTACACACAAGGATGATGCTTACGATGTATACTCTAGGGCACTCAGCTCTTAATGCAGGGTACTTATTACGTACACACAAGGATGATGCTTACAATGTATACTCTAGGGCACTAAGCTCTTAATGCAGGGTACTTATTACGTACACAAGGATGATGCTTACACTGTATACTCTAGGGCACTCAGCTCTAGGGTACTTATTACGTACACACAAGGATGATGCTTACAATGTATACTCTAGGGCACTCAGCTCTTAATGAAGGGTACTTATTACATACACAAGGATGATGCTTACACTGTATACTCTAGGGCACTCAGCTCTAGGGTACTTATTACGTACACACAAGGATGATGCTTACAATGTATACTCTAGGGCACTCAGCTCTTAATGCAGGGTACTTATTACGTACACACAAGGATGATGCTTACGATGTATACTCTAGGGCACTCAGCTCTTAATGCAGGGTACTTATTATGTACACACACATGCTCCTGATTGCAGATGATACGTTTGCACCCTAGTGTACTACCTACCTTATGCCCCAGCTCTAAATGCAGGGTACTTATTACGTACACAAGGATGATGCTTACACTGTATACTCTAGGGCACTCAGCTCTAGGGTACTTATTACGTACACACAAGGATGATGCCTACAATGTATACTCTAGGGCACTCAGCTCTTAATGCAGGGTACTTATTACGTACACACAAGGATGATGCTTACAATGTATACTCTAGGGCACTCAGCTCTTAATGCAGGGTACTTATTACATACACAAGGATGGTGCTTACACTGTATACTCTAGGGCACTCAGCTCTAGGGTACTTATTACGTACACACAAGGATGATGCTTACAATGTATACTCTAGGGCACTCAGCTCTTAATGAAGGGTACTTATTACGTACACAAGGATGATGCTTACACTGTATACTCTAGGGCACTCAGCTCTAGGGTACTTATTACATACACACAAGGATGATGCTTACAATGTATACTCTAGGGCACTCAGCTCTTAATGAAGGGTACTTATTACGTACACAAGGATGATGCTTACACTGTATACTCTAGGGCACTCAGCTCTAGGGTACTTATTACGTACACACAAGGATGATGCTTACAATGTATACTCTAGGGCACTCAGCTCTTAATGCAGGGTACTTATTACGTACACACAAGGATGATGCTTACGATGTATACTCTAGGGCACTCAGCTCTTAATGCAGGGTACTTATTATGTACACACAAGGATGATGCTTAAAATGTATACTCTAGGGCACTCAGCTCTTAATGCAGGGTACTTATTACGTACACAAGGATGATGCTTACAATGTATACTCTAGGGCACTCAGCTCTTAATGCAGGGTACTTATTACGTACACAAAATGATGATGCTTACAATGTATACTCTAGGGCACTCAGCTCTTAATGCAGGGTACTTATTACGTACACACAAGGATGGTGCCTACGATGTATACTCTAGGGCACACAGCTCTTAATGCAGGGTACTTATTACGTACACACAAGGATGATGCTTGCAGTGTATACTCTAGGGCACTCAGCTCTTAATGCAGGGTACTTATTACGTACACAAAATGATGATGCTTACAATGTATACTCTAGGGCACTCAGCTCTTAATGCAGGGTACTTATTACGTACACACAAGGATGGTGCCTACGATGTATACTCTAGGGCACTCAGCTCTTAATGCAGGGTACTTATTACGTACACACAAGGATGGTGCTTACAATGTATACTCTAGGGCACTCAGCTCTAAATGCAGGGTACTTATTACGTACACAAGGATGATGCTTACACTGTATACTCTAGGGCACTCAGCTCTAGGGTACTTATTACGTACACACAAGGATGATGCTTACAATGTATACTCTAGGGCACTCAGCTCTTAATGCAGGGTACTTATTACGTACACACAAGGATGATGCTTACAATGTATAATCTAGGGCACTCAGCTCTTAATGCAGGGTACTTATTACGTACACAAGGATGATGCTTACACTGTATACTCTAGGGCACTCAGCTCTAGGGTACTTATTACGTACACACAAGGATGATGCCTACAATGTATAGTCTAGGGCACTCAGCTCTTAATGCAGGGTACTTATTACGTACACAAGGATGATGCTTACACTGTATACTCTAGGGCACTCAGCTCTTAATGCAGGGTACTTATTACGTACACACAAGGATGATGCTTACAATGTATACTCTAGGGCACTCAGCTCTTAATGCAGGGTACTTATTACGTACACAAGGATGATGCTTACACTGTATACTCTAGGGCACTCAGCTCTAGGGTACTTATTACGTACACACAAGGATGATGCTTACAATGTATACTCTAGGGCACTCAGCTCTTAATGAAGGGTACTTATTACGTACACAAGGATGATGCTTGCACTGTATACTCTAGGGCACTAAGCTCTTAATGCAGGGTACTTATTACGTACACAAGGATGATGCTTACACTGTATACTCTAGGGCACTCAGCTCTAGGGTACTTATTACGTACACACAAGGATGATGCTTACAATGTATACTCTAGGGCACTCAGCTCTTAATGCCGGGTACTTATTACGTACACACAAGGATGATGCTTACGATGTATACTCTAGGGCACTCAGCTCTTAATGCAGGGTACTTATTACGTACACACAAGGATGATGCTTACAATGTATACTCTAGGGCACTCAGCTCTTAATGCCGGGTACTTATTACGTACACACAAGGATGATGCTTACAATGTATACTCTAGGGCACTCAGCTCTTAATGCAGGATACTTATTACGTACACAAGGATGATGCTTGCAGTGTATACTCTAGGGCACTCAGCTCTTAATGCAGGGTACTTGATACGTACACACAATGATGATGCTTACACTGTATACTCTAGGGCACACAGCACTTAATGCAGGGTACTTATTACGTACACACAAGGATGATGCTTACAATGTACACTCTAGGGCACTCAGCTCTTAATGCAGGGTACTTATTACGTACACACAAGGATGATGCTTACAATGTATACTCTAGGGCACTCAGCTCTTAATGCAGGATACTTATTACGTACACAATGATGATGCTTACACTGTATACTCTAGGGCACTCAGCTCTTAATGCCGGGTACTTATTACGTACACACAAGGATGATGCTTACGATGTATACTCTAGGGCACTCAGCTCTTAATGCCGGGTACTTATTACGTACACAAGGATGATGCTTACACTGTATACTCTAGGGCACTCAGCTCTAGGGTACTTATTACGTACACACAAGGATGATGCTTACAATGTATACTCTGGGGCACTCGCCTCTTAATGCAGGGTACTTATTACGTACACACACATGCTCCTGATTGCAGATGATACGTTTGCACCCTAGTGTACTACCTACCTTATGCCCCAGGACTGGCCAGAGAGATCTCTCTGAGAGGCCTCTGTTGGGCCCTCTATACTAAGCGAGAGTGGGGGCACCGCACAGTTTCTTTTAACTCTTGCTACCCAGTAGCATACGTGGAACTCCTGACTTATTTTCATTCTTACACTCTTTCATTTTTTTTTATATATACTATCTCAACCTCCCCACATCCTGTCTGAGTACCCCGGATGTCCCAGACTTTTGATCTGGGAGGAATGACTGAATGCTGCTCTACATATTGTGGAACGGCCCTAAATTAAGTTTTGGTCCAGATTGGATCGTACATACACACATTAGTCTACCCGTCACTTTGACTACTGCAGGCTTTGTTTCCCGCAGCTCTAGTACAAAAATTACGCACTCGTGCGTGTCAGTCCCATGGCAACCGTGGTTACAACTGCACGGTGTTGCCACGGGATCTGGCAGACTAAATGCCTTTATTGCACTGTTCACATTATTACGGCTAATATCCATTGGGGAATCCTAACTTACCAATTGGGGGTGGACCACCTCAGAGAGAACTGCCGCAGGCAGACATTGAAGTCCCACACCAAGATGGCGCCTTGGTGGGGACGCCCATGCGTGGCGTCCCTAGCGACCATTTACACAGAGTGACAGGTGACTGGCTGCTCGGCTCCTGCTCCGGGTCACAATCACATGGTAAGCAGGGGGGCCCTGGCGGGCCTGCCCTCTATCTGATAAATAGAGGCACACCGTGATAGATATTTATCATCTCGAAAAGCCGCCTATTACCTATTTGTGTTTTCTGCGATAGACTTTCCCCGTGAACACACAAGTTCCACATTACTTTGAATAGTCTATTGGCTATATACTGCGATGATTTTGGCACAACATCCTTCTACCTTTAAACACAGGCTTCTGCCCTGTATGCACGAGTTCCAACTGTTAATGATCTAATAATCTCTACCCGCATTTTAATATATCCGCGTACAGGAGTGTATGTGTCTTTTGACACTATTATTGTGAGCTATGCTAAGCACAGACTTTTTGCCTTGTGCACGATCCCAACGTTACTTCTAACGACTGATCCTTTAGAAATAATACCTTCTCACATTCAATCATGATCTTTACATAAGTGTACCTGTTTTCTGTCATCACACTGGTGACTCTATTCCAGTATCTGGTTATCACCCATGCTCCCTCGACTTTCAGATAGCCTTTTGGGAGTCTTTCAGCTTTCTTTACCCGCCACTACCTTTTCACTGTTTGGGGACCAGGAGATGTGCTCCAGAGCGAACGAGTCCTTCACTCTACTGTAAAGGTTAATGTGTGCTACGGTTTATAGTCAAAAAACCGAATTACAAAATCTCGAAAACAAAAATCTCGAATCCAAAATCTCGAAAACAAAAATCTCTAATTTTTTTTTTAATACGTTTTTATTTCGAAATGGGGGTGGGGGGGTTCCCCCCAACCCCCTTTTTTCTTTTTTTTTTTTTATTTTACCCTTTTTTATACTTACCTGAACCCACAAATACATATAAATAAATAAATAAATAATTCGAGATTTTTTTTTTCAAGATTTTGGATTCGGGATTTTGGTGATTCGATATTTTGTTTTTGGTTTTTTGACCGACCACCGTGTGCTACAATGCCTTGCTCCACTTTAACTACCCATGATTCTTAGGGAACTAATTAGGACCTTCTTGTTATTTGTAGGATCTATGCAAAGAAATCACCGAGAACAAAAAGTGAATGTTAAACACGCCCTGCCCTGAAGATGGATTAAACTACTCCGAAACGCGTTGGCACCCACCACCACACAGGGATGTTTCTCAATGTTGATGTATATTCGAGCAACATACACTGTATTGCTCGGAACAGAATTAAATGTTATATGATATGACGGAATATCGACACAATTTCTATTGTATAGCGGTTATGGAGTGTTTGAGTGCTTTTCTTAGCTCAACTGTGTTGTTGTTTTTTGTAAATATCTCATTGTAAATATTGTTTTGTGAATTGTATCTCACAGTGGGGATCTAACAGCGTGTTGTAAATTAATTGTGATGTTATAACAATACATGAATATGAGTGTATACCTGCCTCGAGTCTACTTGGTGCTTCTTAGCCAAATTCTTGCAAGTGGGCAGGAAAATGCAAATATAGAAATGTTCTTTTGAATTGTAGTTTGATGAAGATAAAAAGTAAAATGTATATGACCTATAATACTCTTTCGTAAAAATAATTAAATACTGCCATCCTTTTTGGGCTATCTGACTCCCGTCTGGAGTTTTCTGAACCCCAATAGGCTGTGAAATTATATCTGGGAATGTCTCCCATTGGGAGTGCAATACTGGGTTACCGCCGGAAACGCCTGGTGATTGTTTTGTGTTTCTTTTTCTGGATCTCGAGTGGTCTCGCGATCTTCCCGGCTGCACCTGAAACATCTTAAAAAGTACATACATGATTTACAAATCTTACCTGATTACACGTATCGTTAAAACCTCTGACGTTCCCGTCTCCCATTGCTGTCAACAGATCGTCAGTTTCATTCCACACTTTTCCCGGCTTGGGCTATTTCCCATACCCACAATGCTTTGCTCCTGTGGCTGTGAACTGCAAGTGAACTTCCAGTGACGGCCGCTGGGTGGCGCTGTGGCATGTGGGTCTTGGCTCCTCTGCTTTTTTCTGCCTTTTGGGGGTGGGCGGAGCAAGGTTACATAAAGTGAGGTGGGCATTTCTCTGGAAGATTGTCCGCTTTTAATCACAATACACGAAAAATTATGCTGTTCCAGTTTGTTGGAATTGTCGCTTAAAACATATGTACTTATTATAATGTAATTCTTTCTAAACTCTTCATTGTTAATGCCTTTATCCTTCTACTAATTACATGAATTATAATTGTATTAAATTATTTTACCCCTTAATTTGATCATTCAGGTTTTTTCTTGGGTTATTATTTCTGGGTAATTATTAACGAGAAATGCACTATAAACAACTGGGAACAAAACATTTGACGCATAAATGAATTTAATGTCTGCAGAATCACTTTGAGTAATTATATGTTATGCTATCTAGAATCACAGCGCTCACCCACCGCGGCACCTTGGCACCGGCTACAGAAACATAACTCGCTGGTGCTGGTAACAGGCACGTTTTCAGCTGTTTTCTGAAGGCTACACGAGGAGTTAGGGACCGGAGCGCGAGACAGTTGCATTGATATCTTAATGAATGCTGGTCTATTCCAGCTTCTAAATGTCGGACCGGGGATCAGACCCAGGTTAATTGGCATCGTCTTGGTGGCCTAAGATGGCATTCCATTTCACAGCACCAGGGAATGAGAAGAGACGGCCACCTGAGCAGGGCAGTCTCCAGAATAGAGGCGCGAGGCAGCTACGGGGGATGGTATAAGGCCTGGACGTTCTTCCATGGAGTCAATACAAGACTTGAAGGGAGCCCATGCCGGGGGCGCAGATCAAGGTCTGCGAGAAGCGACGACTGCATAATCCACATCATGATATCTTGCCAGCCTATATCCCAGGAGACCCAGGTGGGTGCCCAAGGCATAACCCAACCTGGAGTGACTGGAGCCATAACAGAGGAGAGTAAGGGCATCTGAGGGTCCTCAGGCGATGCCAACAGGTTTGAACCACTTTGGTAACCTAGGGTCCAAAGGCACGTTTTCTGCCGCAGATGATTCTGCGGTCGCCTACTCTGTACCACGGGAAGGAGATGGGCCTAGGAGTCGAGGTCGATATTCAGGGCTTGATGGATAACGTGTGTTGGCAAGCATGATGGCCTTGGTTTTACTCGGATTGAGTTGTAACTGGTTGCCGGTCGCGATCTAAAAATCGATGCGACTTGAGCAAGACTGAAAGTCCTTTGAGGTTTTACGCAATGTTGTTTGATATGGACCATCCGCATGATTACAATACTTCAGGCCGTACGACCGGATGATAGACCTTAGCGGTCGCAGATCAATATTAGCAACTATAGGAGAAAGAGCCGACCCTTGTGGGACACCACAATGTTTTACGCAATGTTGTTTGATACGGACCATCCGAATGAATACAATACTTCAGGCCGTACGAGCGGATGATAGACCTTAGCGGTCGCAGATCAATATTAGCAACTATAGGAGAAAGAGCCGGCCCTTGTGGGACACCACAGTTGAGCGGCAGTGCAGGAGAGGATGCTCACTGTCTGACCGGCCCGGCAAGGAAAGAACGGCTCCAAACCAGAGTGGATCTGCTGAGGCCAGCGGATTGCATCCTAGACAGGAGGTTGTCATGGTGATGGGTGCCAAACGCTGCTGATAAGTCGAAGACGCAAGGCGGGCTATCCACCCCTAACTAGCTCCAACACCACTTGATCAAACATCGTCGCGCTCTGAAACACTTATGTACGAGCACGTTAGAAATAAAATATCAATATCAATATCTCTGTGACGCTCCCCCGGTGAAATTCGGCCTGAAAATGACCTCAGATCTGGTTGTCTCCTACATAGTTTGTATTTGGATGAGGACAAAACGTTCAAGTAGTTTTGCCACATATGGCAAGTTGGAAATTGAGTGAAAATGAGGCAGGTCGCCTGCGATCAGGGAAACCTTTTTCAACAAATGAATGACAGCGGCCAACAGCAACCTTTAGCACATCTTGGACAGCGCCTCTGGGCCGGGAAACAGAAAGCACCTCTAAGCTGAGTGAGGGTGACAGGGGCTGACCGCAAACATGTAAAGATTGCTCTGGGGGGGCGGGGGGGAGCAGTCCACTGGGGGAGGAGAAGGAAAGGTTACTTCATGGTATCAGTTTTAAGAGGCAAATCGTTGCATAGACCTGAGACGCTTGGTTGGGGGACAGATGGAGGGGTCACTTAGGTGCCCAGATCGTCCTGGAACTTTGCTGTTCCTCGAATGCACGAAATGACATTCATTGATGCAGAGGCCAAGATGTGTCAGCATGCACTGTCCAAACACGTGTCAGCTCCAAGCGTGTCATTAAATCACTGCTTTCTTACAGGCAAGTGAGAAGACTTCTCATGTATTGATTGGAAACTTGAAACAAGCTATGCTACTTACATATGTGCCATCCAGCGCCCTGGCGACCCTGGTTCTCCCCCAAACACACAGTTATTGACGTAGGATGCAAGTGTTTAAACCTGTCACCTGAAGGTTACACACTGATCTCCCCAGGGTGCGCATGAACATACTGAGCTACCTTCCCAGCTAACACAGAGACCCTCCTGTGCCATGATTGACAGTGAGCTAACCAGACTCTGGCCCAGACGTGTCGTGTCTGGCGGGCGGCCATTTCCTTCCCCCAGACTTCAGGCAAACTCTTATACTCCCTTCCTGGCCACTTGAGGGCATAGGGTGCCCGCCTCCCCCGCCTCCCCTGTCGTTTCCGCAGATGGCGCGGTCAGTCCATTCCCGATGGAGCGATAGCCCGGCCACCAGGGACCCGGCGGCGAAACCACCGTGGGGGAAGATTGGCGCGGCTCGATACAAGCCCGCTCCCCTGCCCGCCTGTGAGAGATTGGGGGGCGTGGGGGGCACTGTAGACACCTGCCACTCTGCTGCATCAGCTGATAACGTCCAATCGGTGTACCTTTCCCTGCCCACCCCCCACCGCCCCGCCACTTGAGGGGTTGTAGGCTCTGGCACTGTTCAGGCCAGCCCTGTAGACTCACTTATTGTAAGTCTGAGCACGCCGGGCTTTTCCTAAGCTCTTGGACTTGTTGTGAACTGCGCTTTTTGTGTTGTAGCGCCCTGATGCCCGCGGGCTTGTCTGTTTGGCGCTATGTAAATAATAAATGTAAGGTCAAAAAGGCCGCGCGCGGCACTCCTGAGACGGAAAGCGCCCCCGGCCCCCAGGCAGACGCCCACATTTGAAAATCAAAACCCTGCTTCTAGCGCTTAGAAGTACTATAAACCTGACCCTGCCCTAGGCGCACACACACTCCTGCCCAATGCACATTTGCTGTGTATAAATAACGCAGCAATTGCGAGTTACTATCGGCACCACCTATTTTTCCTATCTGTGTGAGCAGAATTATTCCTGTTCCGCTCACAATTAAACACAACTGCACACATCTGCCCCGTTTCAGTATTTGGCCATCATTTATTCAGCGCAAAAACCACTTGTGACTTATGTCACTGCTTGAAGTGGGAAAGGGGAACCAGTGGTGCTCTGGCTGCCTCCAAAACGGAAGGAGTGGGATGGCGGGACAGATGGGAGAGGGGCGAGGGGGGTCTCCTGGGGGAGGGGCAGAGCGGCTTCACCTCTTCAATAGTCATTTTTGCATTGTGGCCAAACGAGAGATTGGCTGAAATAATTAACTGGTGGCCAATGGTTCATCCCTAACACGAATATCAAAAGAATGTATTCATAGCTAGAAACCTTTGCTATAACTCTGCATGTGACACACATGACATGATATGATGATATGATATGGCATGTATAACGCGCCTGCACACCTCTGTAAACCGTGTTCATTAGTGTTATCTATGAATCATCATTGACACCAATTGCACATATAGTTAAACATATTTTGATTGGCAATAAAATGTGAACTGTGCAGGGCAGTTAGATTCCAGTGTTGCGGACTGACCGGCTGCTGAGACTATATATTCGCCTCTGAAATCAGGTGATATAGGACTGAGAGAGGGACAGTGCACCAGTAATGGCATTCTGGGTGAAGGCTTTGGGGTGCACTGTCAGAGGAGCACAAGTGTACACTACGTTTGTCCTACTCTTTAAATCTGTCGCATTGCAAGGGTGTCTTTTTCGAAAAGTGTGATTAGGGTCACAATATTTGAAACCATAACTCCAATGTTTGCATTTATGTTAGAGCGTGATAACACAATTGACCAGGATCACACACTTTAACAGTGAAGCAAGGATTGTAACCCATCCTGCAAATTTCAACATATACCTTCCAAGCTTTACTTGGTGCACATATTTAAGTTTTGGATTGCAAGGCCCAAAATAATATTGTATTATACAGTTTACTTAGAAACATTTTGTTGTTTAAACTTTATTGTGCATTTAGTTTTAAATAGAAAACGTAAGCACATTTATGACATCATTTCATTAACAGAAATATTACATGTACTCCTTAGAATAGATCAAAGAAAGAATAAAGGTAGGTTACTATAAGGTGCTCATGAACACCTCCCCATTACTCCAAAGGTAATCTCGCCTCAATTTGCCTCATTGCCTCCCTCCATATGTAACAGGCTGCAGCGTCCCTCCCCATCGATTCAGCTCTAATCAAGGAGTTCCAGAATTGCTGTGACTCAATGTAAGCATCAGAACTTACGAATATATTGTAGTCCCTCAAACACACAAGCGTTAGGGTAGTTAATAGGTGGCGGCCGTCCTCCAAGTATTTGCAGCCCAGTCGACAAGCGCGCTCCTCCACTGGGATCCCCTTCCAAGCCCCAGTATATTCAGCTGTGGGCAAGGTATTCAGCTGGAGGCATAGGATAAAACACTTCCGGTCTCGTGGGTAGAATTTATTCAAAGTTTGTCCGGCTTGAAGGCCTGATGCGAATATTCATCGTACCTTTTTCTTGAAGCAAGGTGGCCAGCACTTTTTATTCTATCCCATATGCCCGACTGCTTCTTTAAAGGTAACTCCACCACAGCAGAACTAGTAAATAGAGAAAAAGGAAGGTGCTAAGGGTGTGGAGACCTGTGACTGCACACCGTCTCATCTCCCCCACAAGCCCGTTTGCTGCCCATTTGGGTCATCAAGGGATTGGGGTTCAGTTTGCGACAGAGCACTGCTCTTTGTAGATCCCAGATGGGCTGTAATGACACCAGGCCACTCTCCAATCTCAAGGCTTCTACTGGAACGGACCAGGGAACATGTATAATAGTTTGTAGGATTTTTCCCTGAATCTGGCCCAGCCAGCCCACTTCTTTTAGTGGGGGTATCTCTAGGCTGTACAGTGTGCTTGGTTTAATACACGCTCTGTATATTTCTACCACCCCCAGTGTTATGGCCTCACCGGTTTGCTATGTAGTCTTTTACAACCAGACATTTATGCCAGATTTTCGGCGTGAGTATGTTGCCATGGTATGTATTCGATGGTTTACACTTTATTGAGAACCCCAAGTATTTGTACTCCTTGATAATATCCAACCCTTTGCTGTCAAGTTTCCACAGAAATTGGGTTTTTCTAGGTAATCTTCCTGCCAAACACACAACCTTTGTTTTTGCTCCATTGATCACCATACGGTTGCCCCTTGAATATTGATTTTGATATTTGATCTCTATCGCGCTCATACACAAGTGTTTCAGAGCGCGGATATACTCGAATATTGGGCTACAGAATCCAACAATCTTTGCAGACCAATCGGAGCGGTGTCGAATATAATTATATCGTCTACATAGGTCATGCTCAGTGCTGCCAATCCATTTATTTTTGGCAGGAAGTTGTGTGCTTGACTGAGAGTGGTGTTCATAGCAGCAGCATACAGGCTGTAGAGCAGGGGAAGCTAAAACGCACCCCTGCTTTAGACCACGATTTGTCGGGATGTTTTTAATATGAAGCATTTTGATGAAGTATAACCATTGACCTGCTATCGCCCAGCGCCCGAGTTTCTTCCAGAGCTGGGGCCGATCAACCACATCGAAAGCTTCGCTGAAATGGACAAAGCAGCTATGTAGGTTATTCCTTTCCCCCTCCTGGGCCTCAGCCATAAGCTGGTGAACGGCACATATATTGTAATGGTGCTGTGCCATTCCCTGAATCCTGTCCAGAAGGTTTTCAGGAGCCCCTTTCCTTCCACCCAACTGGTGAGACGCTTCAACAGTACAGTAGCAAATACTTTTGGACTGACATCAAGCATGACCAATAATCGATAGCTGGACTAAGATCGAGCAAAGATAGCTATCTGGGTATTTGCCGCTCTTTTCAATCATACTGTATAGACTCGTTGGTATTTTTGCCCATAATTTGGGCTTTTCTTTGAACAAGAGCTTAGGTTTGCCATCCGGGCCTGGCGCTCTTGAGGCTTTTACGTTTTTAATAATATCTTCTATTTCCTCTATGGCCAAAGCCAGTCCGGGATTTAGATGGGCATGTCTGGCCATGCTTTCTGTTGTACATGTGCATTCAAGACCATCTCGGTCACCGAGTTGAGGTCATTGGGACCGAGGCTTTACGATATTCATTGAAACGAGACCAGAACCTGCGGCTGCTGTGTGTTTTTAGTAGGGTGAAAACTGTTAGCCAGTTTACGCTGGCCAATGAGTTTTTATGCTGTTTCACCCTATTTTTGTAGTGGGTAGAAAGTTGCTTTAAAGTACTCACTATTTGGGGGCTGTTACAGATTGCTGCTCCGTTTTTAGTTTATGGATGGCAGTATCTAACAGTGCCAGTGTGGTGTATGCCCTCATTCCACAAGGATTCTTGTTTAATATTTGGGGACAACACGTATGGCGCCGGACTAGCGCCTCCATGTCCCAGATCTGCTCCCAGGGCCATCCCTCCTCCTGGTGCTGTTTAACCTGTAAACGGCTATTTGTCTCTTTCATTTTTCCAGCGGACCATCTAATGCGATTTCCCGGCCCATTGATTTCGGTGTCGGAGTTTGTGTTTGGCAATTTACGACAGGTTGACTTTTGCAGATCCATTGACCATGTCAATGTGGTATGGTCGCTTAAGGAGCCTGGAGAGCTAATTACCGGTTCACCGCCACGTAGTCAATGAAGGATTTTTGAGAGCCGTCTGACCAGGTGTAACAAGGAACCGCCAGGTCCGACGCGGCAGCGTGCGCGTCTTGGAAGCAAGATGACACGAAGCAACAACTGGTTCGATCCCCGGTCCCCGCTTAGAAACCTCTGAGTGTTTAAGCGCGTTATAAATACTTAACCAAGACAAAAAAACACAATTACGCAACTAAGAAAAACAAACAATTCCTGTAACAGTGCCTCGATGCCTGCGGGCTGTGTGAGCGCTTTATAAATGTAAAATAAAGAAATAAAATAAATGGTCACCGAGAGCAAGACTGGCTCCAATAGCGTGCCCTGGAGCCACCCCTCCAGTCTGACCGGTGTAGGTCTTTCAAATCTAGGTCACTGGCTGGCATGATAGGATGTTTACAAAGCTTGCCATACCATTCCACTATAGGTTCTCCAGGTACCTTTCAGATAGGTTTTAGGAGGGTCCTAGGCATTGATAATCAAAATAATTATCCCACAAGAGGGCGAAAACCTAGCACACAGCACATAAGGAACGGGATCATATGTTGTAAAAGGCCTCTAGCCCCTGTTGCCAACCCTCCGCTGGCTCTGGCACGTGATGAGGGCACAGCGCAGTTTTGCAGTAATGAGTATCCGTCGGCGTCGATGTTAAACATTTCTGTTCGCCATGTTTCCTGGCCGATGAAAATGTCACCCCGTGGAGCAGGAGAGAATGTACCTAAAACCCCTCGTGTTCTATGTGAGGCATGCCGTAGGTGTCGCTGTAGGAGGCTGTAGGGGGCAGTCATCTCAGGAGCCCCGTATTCCACATCGATGTGTGCCTCCCATTGCTGTCCCCTGATGTTGGTCAGTGCTTTTAATGCAGTGCGTTCGGCCGTCGGTATGTTCGTGCTCAGCGTTGAGGCTGTGGTATTTTGTGGAAAATGTGCCGACTGCATTCGTTGTCTCTGTTTACGGCAAATCGTGAGAGAGAAGCCCCAGTCTTCCAGAGTACCCACCTGTGCTTTCAGCAGAGCAACCGTTAGTGGGGTCGAACATTTCATTATAGCCCAATTTTTGTCGCACACTGCTTTAGGTAGCTCGATTCCTAAAATGTCTGTTGAAGGGATTACTCGCAGTGGCAGGATTTCTTTAAACTGAGCAAGAATGTTCGGGCCTGCGATTTAATGGGCTAACGTTTGTGGGGAAGGTCTCTTCCAGTATGACCCATTTGCTTCGGTCGTTTAACCTCTCAGGCCTATTTTTCACATAGTGGGTTGAGGACTTCTTTAGGCGCTATTGCGGTTTCCTGGAGGGGCTTATTGCTAGTAGTAGTTTTCCCGGTTGCTTCCAACTAGCATGAGAGAACGCTGCAATCTGCAGGGTTTCCCAAATGTTCCTTCGCCGCCGGGGGAGGGGGGCACGTAAAGAGGTGGTTTCCCCCATTTGTCCATGGAGTCCTGCAGGTACCACCCGCTTGGCGATTAATCACCAATGTTCTAGTGAATCGCTGGCAGTGCCATTTTGTCCCAGCTGCTGATTTGTCGTTCGCACCTGACGTTGGTCGAGGTTGGTTTTTTTGGGCCGCCTCCTGTTGATTTTTACAGCCGCCGCCACTAGTGTGGTGTGCCCGGGAGGCCTTATGCTTTTCTGCCATTCCTGGTTGCTTTGCGGGGGTGGTGGGGATGTGAATTTCCTCCAAATCCTTCTCATCTGCCAATTTAGGCCGAGAGAAGACCTTATTTACCATTGGAGAAGAGGGTATAGTTCCAAGCGATGCTTTGCCGAGTCTCTCGATCATGCTCAATAACGACCGCCGTCTGGGGGTTGTCGGTCTCCTCCGGGCAGTCCAGGCCCTTATTTGAGGGTGGTTGATGATTCAGCCGTAGAGCGGCAACTACACTGGTCATTAATTGCTCAAGGCCCACCTGCTCAGTTCTGATATTTGTAATCGCTGAGGTGAGAGCATCAACTTTTGTAATGAGGGTTTTAAATGCTGCTGTTCCAAGCATTCAATACCGGCCGGGGGAGTTTTATCCCTAGTATTCTCTTCGTCGTCGCTCTCACTGTCATCTTCTTCTGTGTCCTGCATCTCAGAGGAGGAGGAGGATGATGAGAAAAGCGCGCTCAAGTCGGGTGATGTGGAGAGAGCAGTTCTGATTACGTTTTCTCTTTTTTCACCATCTGGAAGGTTTTGTTCCCCACCCAAGGAGGCGCGTTTGAAGTTCATGACCATGTTTAATAGTGAGTGGTTGTTGTCTATTGTTGTTGATAGGCCCAAGTGGGGAGTTTCGAGCGGACGGGTCTGCGATTCCATGTCAGTTCCCCTTTTTGCCATTGCGATGAAATAGCCGGTGATTACTAGTTGCTGTTCCCTAATTTTTGCATTCCAGTCTTTCGTAGTATTTTATGTTTGTGCCTGTATGGCAACAGTTTGTTTCTGGCTATTTTGCTTTTTTCTTTCCGTAACCGTCGCACTTCGGAGACCATACTTGCACGGGGCGGCCCGGGTCATTGCTGTATCTTTAGTGAACTTTGTGTGCGCTTGCCTTAGAGTACTGAGCGTTTTACTGTGCGAGCCACTCGAGGACTCGCCACTAGACACGAAGCACTCCATTAAAAAACTCTTGTGATGCTAATACAGGGAAGGATAAACTTAACTTCAGGCCAACAAGTTATTTCTTAGTCAGTGAATAAGATTATATTTTTATGCACATCTTTGCCCCGCTCATTCAAGTCTCACCTTTCAAGTGGCGCAGGTTCGAAATCCACGCACAGGCCTTTCCGCCTTCTCTGACTGCCACAATTCAGTCACAACTCTGCGCCGCGCTCCGCGCAGTCTTAGGGATTTTAAAGAGTAGCTGCGCCTCCGAGAACAACAGTGTAGACAGACTCTTCACACTGACTGCCACAACTCAGCCACAAGATACACAAATTGCATAGCAAAGCCACATCACAACATGCGTACCTTTATAGCAACATGTTAAGCCAAAATAAGATAATGCAAACCTGAAAAATCTATTTAATCCTACTGTGCATTTAGTGATTTAAGACACACAGGACGTTGTGTAATGAACTTCAAAAGACTTGCAGATTCTTTGTCACAATCCTCCAGCTCGTTATAGTTCATGCTTCTTTTTTCTGCATGTCAAGTTAGTAGTGGACAGACACTGTGACGTATCTATGCCTGGATGTGACTCGGGGAAACTGGCAGTGCTCGAATGTCCCCTCCATGCTGGGTCTATATTTGCGCCCTGGGCACTTTTCCTGAGCCCCAGAAGTAAAGATACGCTCTGCAAGAAGCAAAGGATTAGTGGCACCGTAATAATGATGTATGTACTGCATTTTCATCTATGTCTAAAGGCAGAGGGAGATCAAATTACTTGCCCAGGATCACACAAGCCGCGACTTGAGACGGGCCTGTAGCTTGAGCACTTGATCACACATCTTCTTGGGTCTAGTTGCTAGGAGTATGTGTTAATGTTTGCCTTTCAGAGTACTGCTCTTTAAAAATATAACTTGAGCAGCTCAGCAATTGTGGTAAAATAGCTTGACAAACATATAAATCTTTAAAGAAATATGTTAAGAAAAGAATGTACAATTTTTGCTCCCCCCTTCCGCGCTCCCATGAATGTAGGAATACAAGTACCAGAATGCAAAGTAGCGCAAGCCTAACAAATGACCTTTCGGTTTTTCAAATGTACTTTCAAGACTTGAAGCCGCATAAGAAAAGATACTGCCATACATGGCCTGCTTGTTGGGTGGAGGGTGCAGTAACTCTTCGAATGGTGGGGGAGGAGACGGCATCATGAGCCTGTGTGTGGGAGGTGCAAACGTACTTGTCCGGCCTCTGCCCGCTCTCCAAGAAATGCTTGTGGGAACTAGTGTCAAATTAGCACACCGGGGCAGCGATACTGTCTAAAAACCCAGTAGGATATAGAGGCAGAACGCACATTTTTAAATGTCCCTGCCAGGATGGGGATACTATGGTTGTGACATGGCTCGTGGTCGACTTTGTCGCTTGCTAGTTCGTGGTGTATGCCCCCAACTGCAATGTACGATAATCCCACCTAAGTAGGGTGACCAGACGTCTGAGTTTGCCGGGCCTGTCCTGGAATGAGTCCCTCTGCAACCTCCATGCCCCACCAAATCAGGTTTAATATAAAAACCTCGTCCCCGTATTGGGGGAGAGAGGGTAACAATACTTAAAGAATTTTACATTAACCCTTAAGCCAGGTGTCTGCCATCCTGGAGGGGTCGGGATAGCATTCCCAACCTTTCAATTAACAACCACATGCAGAACTGATTGTGCCAGAGAGACTGGTGAGGTCATTATTTCATTGCAAGGGCTGGAATATCAATCTGCGCTAAATCACCTCTGTTTTTAACGCGATTATAGTCCCAGCTAAATCTGCACAGTTTATATACAGAGAAAGGTCTGGAATCACACCCCTCTTCCGCTTTCCCCACTGCTGAACTGTACTTAAGGTAGCTACTAACAAATTGTAGTCCTGCTTTTATGTCGGTGGCCTGTTCTGTTTTTTTTTTTTTTTGAAAACCTGGTCAGCCTACTCCCAAGATGGAGAGGAGCTGCAGTTGAATGTCTTTGAGGGTTGAGTGCTCAGTCACGAGGGCTGACTCGAAGAAATGACTAGAAACTGTGCGCTCGGTATTTGTGCCATGGCCTCACCTGATGAAGCATCATTTAGCCTAACATCCCATAATATGGCATGAAAAGTTATAAAAGATGGAGTTTTAATGTTTTTATGGATTATGTGAGAAGTCGGAGGGTGTTCCCACATTTGACCCGCTTAAGACCCCCCAAGGTAACCAGGAGGAGGGTAAGACTGCCAAATTCTGACCTCGGGTGTGAGGCTGCCAAAGGGGCCTGGAGGGTCTTTGAAGAACGGAAGTAGGGTGCCCAGAGATGGCATCTGGCATCCCCCTTTTCCTCATCCCGATCTATCCTACCTCCCGCTACTGTCATAGGATATCATCACGCATGTCCTACCCTACCCCAAGAACTTCTGTCGAACACTCGCACTCGGAGGAAAGCAAAAGAATGTTGAACACCTTTTTCTAACTATGAACCTCCCACCCCTCTAATATCATACACTTCTGTGAGAACCAATCTTTCCCTTCCTTGTTAACCTCTTTTACTGAGGGTACCACAGTGAAAGAACCAATACCGATTTCCTATCCTTAGAACACCCCTAGACCAGAGACATGGTATCACCCCTTCCTTAACAGTGACCTACCCAACCCACCTCAGCCTTCATAGAATGCATTAATACACACAATCTTCTTTTACCCCCAACTATCACTCAAGTACTGTGACGAAGATGAGGAAATAAAGAGGAGTACAGATTTCCTATGAGAAACACCACTATGGTACTGGGACGAAGAAGCTGCAAATAGAGGCACATCAACAGCTTCATAGGCCACGCCCCACTAACAAGGCCAGGCAGGGTCAGGCAATTGAAATCAACCATGCCCACCTATCAAGTCTTCTGCAGAGTATGAAAGTATCACTAGCAATCAGCAAAGAGAGCCGGCTGGGAGGAGAGCTGATGAGCCGTGGCTGCCCAGGATCAGTTGGAAGAAACAGGGACGCTGAGACGCTGAGGGTCTGCGTAAGGAAGCATCTGGCAGAAGCGTGGCTAACGACACCTGTTTCCAGCAAAGAAGAGAAGTCCAAAGAAGGGAGCCGGGAGGCGTGCTGATGCCTTGTTACTTTGGTAAAATTAAATGCTCATTCCCCTGGACCAGGACAGGAGCCCAGGAGTGTCTGAGGGGCAAGTGGGGAGATCCTGACCTCACATAACAAATACGTTAACCCAAGAATGAAGAAAACACCACTGGCGAGTGAAGCGCAGTGAGAGCCCGGTGTGTATTGAAGTAAGTGAGCAAGATACAATGTTGCAACCCGAACCCGTAGGACTGGAGACATGTCGGGTGAAATTGGCAAATAGAATTACAGGGATACTTTGTGGCAGAGTGATCACGTGTATGATTACAGGTTCTCAAATGACTCTCTGAAAAGGAAGGAAATGTCTGCAAAGTGAGGAGGTGTGAGCGGACATGAAAAGTGACCGAGATAGAGATCATATAAAGGGGGAGCACTGCAAGAAACAAAGTGGGAGAAAAATCACCAAAACGGATAGAAAAGTGTTGACAACAAGCAAAGTGTGTTGGAAAAGTATTGGGGCAGGAGATTGATACAGGCTGGCCCCGAGACCCCCGAATAAGCAAGGTGTGTTGGAAAAGTATTGGAGTGGCCACCAGGTAGGAGATTGATACAGGCTGGCCCCACAGACCCCAGAATAAGCAAAGTGTGTTGGAAAAGTATTGGGGTGGCCACCAGGCAGGAGAATGATACAGGCTGGCCCAAGAGACCCCAGAATAAGTAAAGTGTGTTGGAAAAGTATTGGGGTGGCCACCAGGCAGGAGACTGATACAGGCTGGCCCCAGAGACCCCAGAATAAGCAAAGTGTGTTGGAAAAGTATTGGGGTGGCCACCAGGCAGGAGATTGATACAGGCTGGCCCCAGAGACCCCAGAATAAGCAAAGTGTGTTGGAAAAGTATTGGGGTGGCCAGCAGGCAGGAGATTGACACAGGCTGGCCCCAGAGACCCCAGAATAAGCAAAGTGTGATACAGGCTGGCCCCAGAGATCCCAGAATAAGCAAAGTGTGTTGGAAAAGTATTGGGGTGGCCACCAGGCAGGAGATTGATACAGGCTGGAGCCAGAGACCCCAGAATAAGCAAAGTGTGTTGGAAAAGCGTGGGGGTGGCCTCCAGGCAGGAGATTGATACAGGCTGGCCCCAGAGACCCCAGAATAAGCAAAGTGGGTTGGAAAAGTATTGGGGTGGCCACCAGGCAGGAGATTGACACAGGCTGGAGTCAGAGACCCCAGAATAAGCAAAGTGTGTTGGAAAAGCGTTGGGGTGGCCTCCAGGCTAGCTACAGAGACCCCAGTATAAGGAAAAGAGAACTCTACTAAGGATATGGCACCTGGTTGCGCGACCTGTAATGGGTGGACCATGCAGTCTGACAACTGCGCCTCACCCAGGGGAGCCCAATTGAAAGCAAGGAGCTGCATGATCTAAGGGGCTTCTGAGTTCATGGAAAGGAAACCCGGAGAAGCCCAAAGGACTTACCAGAAAAAGGTACAGTGAACATTTTGCCAAGTGAACTTTGTGCCAAGTGAACCTTTCTTTGCCAAGTTAAATCTGAGAGACTTGTGGAACTTTATAATCCTGAGTGGAATGGATCTTTGGAAAGGCTCCATTGTCACATTAACTTTACTCTGAACACTACTGAGTTGGGTAAGTGTCAGATTCCTCCAATAATGACAATGATCAAAAGTGATGAGAGGCAACTCTACGGTAGTAGCGCAAGGGGTGACCCATTCATCAATTACATATTTACAATTGCTTTTCCCTTTTGACACTGTGTATTTTAACAGATGCAAGAAGTTAAGCCAAACATAAAACCTCCTGATGAAACACGAAAGGGTGGGGAAATAATTGTAGAGGTCAACACATATAAGAGTCTATTGCATAAGAGGTGAACTCCCAATAAATAAAAAGGACATTGAGGGTTATATAAGAAGCAATTGGATATTGAAAGTGTCAAAAATAAAGAACACGTTTCAATTATGAAGAGGTTTGAAAGAGTCTGATAACACAAGACATTTATTGAAGAATTTTGGAAGAGTCTGGTATCATAAAACAGTAATGTTTATTTTTCATGAGATATTGATTTAAAACCAATAGATTGATTTGAAATCTTGAAAGACGAACAAGACTGTATTTTTTAATTCTTTGAGCATATATCGGCAGTCAGCAAATTGACAAGTTTGTCTAACAGGCGCTTTGCAATAAGATAACTACTTTAATTTGGCATCATATAAAAATGTTACGGCAAAATAATATCTTTGCAGCTTGATTTTCCACATTCTGAATGGAAACCCACAAGTCCCTGAATGCAAATGAATGCAAGCCAGCACGTTGAGATGCATACTAAAATAAATCGTGTATTAAGGAAGACCCGTGAGTAAGATTGTCACAAACATCCAGCTTGCTGTCATGCCGGTTGTTAGGAACCTTTGACTAGCCACACAAAAGCAGACTGTCTTTTGCATCTCAAGCTCTGAGACATCGAGGCATCTCTAAAAGGGAGCTTTATCATGCCACTTTCACTGTGGTGGAAGCTGTCACAGATTCGGAAGGTAACTGGAGCTGTGCTGGGTCTTTCATTTGGAAAGGCCCCTTCACAGTGTTAATTGCTTAAACATTCACGCATAAGAGAGGAGGTGCTGATAACAAAAGACATATATTTATTGGGAGGCCGTTGTTAAGGTGTCCGGACAGGGGAGCCAACTTAGGAATTTTGCAGCGGTGTCGGTAGCCAGATTTTAGGGACATTTCATTGTAAGTATAGGGACATTTAGCACAGATTGCTTTTCCCGGGTGGGGGGCAGAGGGGTGCCTGGGAGCCAGAGAACCAGCATACTCTGCACCCCTATGCCTGAATGCAGTTTACGATCTGCCTTTTGTCCAGCTCGTAACAGCTCTGAGGGTGAGTTGGTCCCTTCGACAATGGCTCCGAATTTCAGGGGGTGGGGGCTGGGACTAAACTCCCATTAGTCCAATGGTGTTGGGTGCCTACCTCCAACAAGGCAGCAGCTGAGGGGTGACCGTAGACAAGCCCAGCAGAGTAACATTAACATGTTTGCACTATACATACTCATGGAGCATTTATGAAAGTGAGTCTGGTTAGCAGATCTCCGGTTTAGAGACAGAATTACTCAAATCAGTTTATTTAAAAAATCAGAAAAGATCTGGCTAGTTGGCTCTCACTGGTAGCATTTTGTCTGACTCTCCGTTCAATCTCTTAGCCTTCAACACTTCCTTACGCGCCGCTGGTTACACCTCGCCAATCTCTTCCGTCTCTCCAGCTTCTGCTTTCTGCAACTCACTCCAGTCTCCCGCCACCTCTGAACTCAAGCCTTCTGCTCCTGCAGCCCAGACTGGCTGCCTGGGCTTGCTGGCTCTTGCTCACCTCGGGCTGGGCTCATAGTCAGCGGCTGCTACTCTGTTTGGTAACTGAGGCAGGGTTGGAACTGGCCGCTGCTGCTCGGTGTACCTGGCCGCACTTTGGCTCAGGGAGCTGTACTAAGCCTTCATTTGGCCTATTCGCTATCTTGGCCCCAATCTCTCCCCCTCGCTATGGCCAACTGTGCCGTGCCCAGGCTTTTCATCTCCACAGCGTGCGATGGAAGCTCTTGTGGTAAGCAGAAGCCTATTGCATATGGAGGAATGCCAGCCTTGCAGTGAATGTGTAGCATTGTGCCACTCGGCGAGGCAATGTTCTGCTGGGGAACCATGAACTAGTAACTTGGTTTCATACGTGGGTAAGCCCGCGGTCGGGATACCATGAACTCGGGAGGATAGCTCAGGAGCATCGCGCTCGCCTTGCAAGCAACACAGGTTCGATTCCTGGGCCTACGATTAGAAACTGCAAGCTCACCCGGTCTTAGTACGCTGCTAAGCCAGCTCACGTTGCCTATGTGCTGCAAGGTCACCCGGTCTCGGTAAAATGCTAAAGCAGGCCAAATTCCATATGGGCTGCAAGCTCACCCGGTCTTCGTACAATGCTAAGCTAGCTTACCTTGCCTATGGACTGCAGGCTCACCCGTTCTTAGTACAATGCTAAGCTAGCTCACTTTGCCTCTTGCCTGCAAGCTCACACAATATAAGTACGATGCCAAGCCAGCTCACCTTGCTTGGCTGTAAGCTCACCCGATGTTAGTACAATGCTAAGCCAGCCCACATTGCATATGGGCTGCAAGCTCACCCAGTTTTAGTACAATGCTAAGCTAGCTCACGTAGCCTCTTGTCTGCAAGCTCACACAATCTAAGTACAATGCTAAGCCAGCTCACCTTGCTGGGCTGCAAGCTCACCCGATGTTAGTACAATGGTAAACCAGCCCACATTGCCTATGGGTTGCAATCTCACCCGATCTTAGTACAATGCTTAGCTAGCTCACTTCGCCTCTTGCCTGAAAGCTCACCCGATCTTGGTATGATGCTAAGCTAGCTCACTTTGCCTCTTACCCGCAAGCTCACCCGATCTTAGCACATGCTAAACTAGCTCACTTTGCCTCTTGCCTGCAAGCTCACTCAATCTTAGTATGATGCTAAGCCAGCTCACTTTGCCTCTTGTCTGCAAGCTCACCCGATCGTAGTGCAATGCTAAGCCAGCTCACTTTGCCTCTTGCCTGCAAGCTCACCCGATCTTAGTATGATGCTAAGCCAGCTCACTTCGCCTCTTGCCTACAAGCTCACCAGATCTTAGTATGATGCTAAACCAGCTCACGGTGCCTCTTGCCTGTAAACTCACCTGATCTTAGCACAATGTTAAGCTATCTCACTTTGCCTCTCGACTGCAAGCTCATCCGATCTTAGTATGATGCTAAGCTAGCTCACTTCGCCTCTTGCCTGCAAGCTCACCTGATCTTAGCACAATGCTAAGCTAGCTCACTTCGACTCTCGACTTAAAGCTCACCTGATCTTAGTACAATGCTAAGCCAGCTCACAGTGCCTCTTGCCTGCAAGATCACCCGTTCTTGGCCACAATGCTAAGCTAGCTCACTTCGCCTCTTGCCTGCAAGCTCCTCCGATCTTAGTATGATGCTAAGCTAGCTCACTTCGCCTTTTGCCTGCAAGCTCACCCGATCTTAGTATGATGCTAAGCCAGCTCACGGTGCCTATGTGCTGCAAGCTCACCCTGTATCGGTGCAATGCTAAGCTAGCTCACTTCGCCTCTTGCCTGCAAGCTCACCCGATCTTAGTATGATGCTAAGCCAGCTCACGGTGCCTATGTGCTGCAAGCTCACCCTGTATCAGTGCAATGCTAAGCTAGCTGACTTCACCTCTTGCCTGCAAGCTCACCCGATCTTAGTATGATGCTAAGCCAGCTCACTTCGCCTTTTGCCTGCAAGCTCAGCCGATCTTAGTATGATGCTAAACCAGCTCACAGTGCCTATGTGCTGCAAGGTCACCCGATCTTAGTATGATGCTAAGCCAGCTCACGGTGCCTATGTGCTGCAAGCTCACCCTGTATCGGTGCAATGCTAAGCTATCTCACTTCGCCTCTTGCCTGCAAGTTCACCCGATCTTAGTATGATGCTAAGCTAGCTCACTTCGCCTCTTGCCTGCAAGCTCACCCAATCTTAGTATGATGCTAAGCCAGCTCACGGTGCCTATGTGCTGCAAGCTCACCCTGTATCGGTGCAATGCTAAACTAGCTCACTTCGCCTCTTGCCTGCAAGCTCACGCGATCTTAGTATGATGCTAAACTAGCTCACTTCGCCTCTTGCCTGCAAGCTCACCCGATCTTAGTATGATGCTAAGCCAGCTCACGGTGCCTATGTGCTGCAAGCTCACCCTGTATCGCTGCAATGCTAAGCTAGCTCACTTCGCCTCTTGCCTGCAAGCTCACCCGATCTTATGATGCTAAGCCAGCTCATGGTGCCTATGTGCTGCAAGCTCGCCCTGCATAGGTGCAATGCTAAGCTAGCTCACTTGGCCTCTTGCCTGCAAGCTCACCCGATCTTAGTATGATGCTAAGCCAGCTCACTTGGCCTCTTGCCTGGAAGCTCACCCGATTTTAGTATGATGCTAAGCCAGCTCACAGTGCCTATGTGCTGCAAGCTCACCCGATCTTAATATGATGCTAAGCCAGCTCACGGTGCCTATGTGCTGCAAGGTCACCCGATCTTAGTATGATGCTAAGCCAATTCATGGTGCCTATGTGCTGCAAGCTCACCCTGTATCGGTACAATGCTAAGCTAGCTCACTTCGCCTCTTGCCTGCAAGCTCACCCGATCTTAGTATGATGCTAAGCTAGCTCACTTCGCCTCTTGCCTGCAAGCTCACCCTATCTTAGTATGATGCTAAGCCAGCTTACGGTGCCTATGTGCTGCAAGCTCACCCTGTATCAGTGCAATGCTAAGCTAGCTCACTTCGCCTCTTGCCTGCAAGCTCACCCGATCTTAGTATGATGCTAAGCCAGCTCACGGTGCCTATGTGCTGCAAGCTCACCCTGCATCGGTGCAATGCTAAGCTAGCTCACTTCGCCTCTTGCCTGCAAGCTCACCCGATCTTAGTATGATGCTAAGGCAGCTCACGGTGCCTATGTGCTGCAAGCTCACCCTGCATCGGTGCAATGCTAAGATAGCTCACTTCGCCTCTTGCCTGCAAGCTCACCCGATCTTAGTATGATGCTAAGCCAGCTCACGGTGCCTATGTGCTGCAAGCTCACCCTGTATCAGTGCAATGCTAAGCTAGCTGACTTCACCTCTTGCCTGCAAGCTCACCCGATCTTAGTATGATGCTAAGCCAGCTCACTTCGCCTCTTGCCTGCAAGCTCACCCGATCTTAGTATGATGCTAAGCCAGCTTACGGTGCCTATGTGCTGCAAGCTCACCCTGTATCAGTGCAATGCTAAGCTAGCTCACTTCGCCTCTTGCCTGCAAGCTCATCCGATCTTAGTATGATGCTAAGCCAGCTCACGGTGCCTATGTGCTGCAAGCTCACCCTGCATCGGTGCAATGCTAAGCTAGCTCACTTCGCCTCTTGCCTGCAAGCTCACCCGATCTTAGTATGATGCTAAGGCAGCTCACGGTGCCTATGTGCTGCAAGCTCACCCTGCATCGGTGCAATGCTAAGCTAGCTCACTTCGCCTCTTGCCTGCAAGCTCACCCGATCTTAGTATGATGCTAAGCCAGCTCACGGTGCCTATGTGCTGCAAGCGCACCCTGTATCGGTGCAATGCTAAGCCAGCTCACTTTGGGAGTACCCACAGCTGCCATTAAACGTCCATAATGATTGTTAGTCTACAGTTGGACTAGTCACTTGTAGGAGACTTATGTTTGCCTCGGAGTTTCAGCGATACATGTGCGGCAGAATTCAGGGCCTGGCTACTGTATAGCCTATTTACGGCAGTGGTTTAAGAAGAGTTGCAGTTTTTGTATTCCAAAGTCTTTTATTATCTACAGTTTTGATAAAGTGTTTTTTATATTTGTATCGCACCCTGCTTTGAGCCTCTTGAGACACTGCTAGCCTGTAAGCAGAGCTCCCTTGACGGCCTCCCCGAGTATAGCCCAAGCGTTCAGGCTCGAAGGCAGAGGAGATCCCGGCGTTCCGGCAACCAGCTGTTTCATTTAAGAGGAAGGTTCCATATGGCAGGAATACTCGCACTTTAATGTGTACAGCTGTTGGGCCTCTATAACTCTCAATAGAGTGTCCCCTCGCGCTCACAAGCTCTTCATCAAAAGCCCTAATCCATTCCTGATGGCTTTACAGAGAACTCGCTGCTAAAGATCTCTCGCCCACTCTCTCCACGCAACCTCCAGGCCTCTCTTTTTCTCTCCGTCTTTCTCTCTCTCTCTCTTTTTCTCTCCAGACTCTCTGCCTGTCACTCTCTCTCTCTATGCCTCTCTCTCCCTGCTTGTCTCCCACTCTCTCTCTACCCTTCTCCCTCCCCTATCTCTCTCTCTCTGCTCTCCCCTCTCTGCACCTCTCTCTGCTTCTCTCCCATTCTCTCTCTATCCCTCTCCCACTCTCTCTCTCTCTCTCTCTCTCTCTCTTTCTCTCTCTATGTATATATATATATATATCTGTCTCTTTCTCTCTCTCTGCTTCGCTCTCTTTTTATGTCTATTTCGGTTTTTTCTCTATCTCTCTGGCTAGTCTGCCCTCATTTTGTTTCACTTTGTTCTTCTCTCTATTTCTACTTCTCTCTATTTCTATTTCACTTTCCTACTCGCCCTCTTTCTGTCTGTTTCTTTCTCACTTTCTTTTTCTTTCTCTCTCCCTGTTCATCTCTCTATTTCACTCTATTTCTCTTTCTACTCCATTTTGTTTTTCTTTCTCTCTCACTCTCTCAATCCCCAGCTGCTCGCGGCAAAAGAAGGGTCTGAGACTGACTTGTCTGCAGAGTGAGATGGTGGTGACTTCAAGGTTCAAGGCGTAGCACCTCCACCACAGGATGCTACAGGACGGGCCAGTGCTATCATTTAATGGGATACAGGAACGGGATAGTAGAGTAGAGATGTAGGCCCCACCTCACCTTGCCCAGATACTGGGCACGCAGACCCATCAAGGTCCTCTACCCTTTAAGGCAATTAGCCCTTTGGGACAAGGCCACGTTTCCCAGGTCTTCATCAGTCAATCTTAGCTGGTGTTGAAACTCATGTTTCTCCTATAATCATCCCAGGAACCTTCTTCGGGACCTACAAAGCCTGACTCTTGATTGGTAGATCTAGAGCTGGGATTGCAGACCCAGGGTCAGGTCCCGCTTTATCACCACAAAATGATTGAGAAGTAGATTAATAATACAACATTCATATGCCTAGATATATGCCACTTCAGCTTACTGAAAATGTTATCAATAAAACATCTTTGGGAACTACTAGCAAGTTCCAGCACAGGCCCCCAATGTTGATGTATAGACCACCTTCTGTTATAGTGCTTTTTAGGTGTACATTTGTGCCTTTTACTTACCTCTGTAGCTTCCAAGCATTTTTAGGTACTGTGCTCCACATGTCTTCAACTAATGTCAGCAAATATATGTGTATAGGTGAACATTTCATTTTACAAGATGTTAATGTTAGCAAAGATAATAGCAGAAGTCTCCAGACATTGGAAATTGCAGTCATAGCAAAAACCATTACACTACACATGAAACTTGAACTTGCACGGCTAGGCGTTTGCGCATGCTAGCAGGTTTCAGAGGCCTACAGTGAGAAAGTGAAACAAAGTATGCCTGCATTCGTAAATGCATGATCTGTAATCCACATTTGCAATGCATTAGACGTCTCATTGGGTTTGTCTGATTAACCTGTTTGTTTGTCATATGTCTGTGTGAATTTGCACATGTTATCAATATTCATCAGTATCCCTAGTTAATCTGCTTGATGGTCATACGTGTGCGATGATTCACACCTATGTTACCCTAAATCTGCATCTCTAGTATGCATCTGTAATCATGTTCTTATTAGCATATGTAAGTATGCGTCATCTGCATTCAGAATCCGTATCTGGAATCCAAATTTGGAATCCTCATTCAAAATCTGTATTTGGAATCCATATTCAGAATTCATTCCTGAAATCAATATTTGGAATCCACATTCAGAATTCATTTCTGGAATCCATATTTGGAATCCTCATTCAAAATTCATGTTTTCTGTGAGATCGACCGACAAACTAGATACCAGTGCTCGATCCATGGCTGAGGGTAAGGGTGGGGGGAGGGGGGAGATAAGGGTTATTGTTAAAATGTTTTTGAGGTGAATATTGATGAAACATAATGCATGATGTAATAACCAAAATATGCCAATAAAATATGATTTTCCCCAAAAAAATCCATACACCATGCTGGCCATGCCAGCACTTCCTATGAGTAGGCATGGCCTTTAACCGTTACACACATACAGGGAACCTACCTGCAGTGTCCACTGGGCAGGGCCTGTGGCTATAACGGTGAGTATGTTGTATGGGGCAAGGCCGTTGATGATACCCTGTGGAGAGTGTTCCTACCTGCAGTGCCTGCTGGCATGGCCGGTGGCACCAGGCATACGTTTGACGGGCAGGTTTGCTGCATTTGAGAAGGGTGGAATACTTTGGTCTCTCAGGACTGCAGCCAGGCATAGGGTACCCTGTCTCCATAGGCACGGGCAGCTAACCTTTCACTTAATGAGTGCAGAATGTGGCTTCTAACCCAGGGATCACCAACTTAGAAACTCTCAGCAATTAGTAAACCTTTGGAAAAGTGGTCTTAAAACTAAAGGGCTGTACCTTTTTGTGAGGCCACAATGCCCGTGGGACCGCAAGCCTCTTTTATATTTTGTGGATTTAGAACGGCCTTAAGAAGATCATATTAGCAGTTTCAGCTTTTGGGAGGCCTGTGGGCCCAGTGCAAAAGGGTAGTATGACGAATCTAGGGCCTTCGTCCCTTTACCTCAAGAGGAAGCCTCCTCCTTCGAGGCTAGGGAGCGGAGCCCACTCCGCAAGACCCTTCCTAGGGGTCTGGGCAAGTGGGACGTCACTAGGAGAGACTCCCCCTTTGGGGACAAGGATTCCCATTCTGCTGAGAAACTCCCTAAACTAGCACCCCTGCAAGGAAGAAAGAGAGAGGCGCATGTGCCAGCAGTGGAGTTCCGCTGGAAACACAACACCTGACGAAAATGGAGCCGAGCAGAGTCGCAGTGACTGCAAAGTTCAGAAGTGCTTTGCGCTAGAGAGAGAGACGCTGAAGCACCAGCGTATGCAGGTGGAAAGAAGTCAAGGGAAAGAACCCAGATTCCAGTGGTGGTGCCACAATGGACTATTCATGGTGGATAGGCTGCCCAATCAACAATGCCGACACCACCCAGCTTAGAGCGCAGCTTCCTGTGCGCGTGTCAAAAGCAATAGCGGGATGCCGAGCAGAGCAAGCAAAGCATGCCGCCGTGAACAAGCAAGCAAACAAGGAGGAGGAAAGGAATGGTGCTGAGCGACTGCAGGCCCTAAAGATATTCCCCTGTACGCACAGAGTTAACGGGGAGAACGGGAGGACTGGGAGGCCACAGGAGATTCAATATAATTTAAAAGGAACTCGCCCCAGTGAAATTGACGAAAGATTGAATTTAACATGGAAATAAATTTGTCTCAGTGAAATTGATGAAACTCAAAATATAGAATTGAGGAACTTAAACTACAATAGTCTGAGAAAGAGAATCCCGAGCGGTCCTAAGAAAGAGGTCATTACAACTGGGATAAAGAGCTGCCCACAGAGGCATGCATCATAACAGTCTAGTGACAGTGAATAGTAGCGTCCATTCATCTGCATAGTCTTGGGCACAGTGGAAAACACCATACCCTACATAAAAGTAAAGGCCCTTCAATGCATTCATTCAAACCCTTCACATGGCTACTCGGTGTGTGAATAAAACAATGTTTTATTGTTTGTATTCTAGAAGCTGTAGAATGCATGCTATGGTCTGCTTTGACCAGGTCAATGCTCCTCCAGCTTAGATTCTTTCCTGGGTGCTGATTCTGAACTAAATGGATAGCTCCTAGTGTCTTCACAAATTTGTTGAGGATTTTAGACCTATTGTCAGCAATCTGCACTGAGGCAGCGTGTGTAGTAGTGTCAATGTAGTGCACTGAACTGCATAAATTGTATTCTTTTCTCTGACACTTTGTATGGTGGTGAAAATACAATTTGAACATACCACGTATAACCTCAGTGCATTTCTTTGGAAGGGGAATTCAGGTCTATCCCCCGCAAGGTTAATGCCGCACAAGGATTGGTAAATTCAGGAACAAGATGTGATGTTCTTCACCTTTGAATTCTTTTTGAAATACTTTAATAAAATGTACACATCTGACCCTCAGATGGGTGCGATAGCACCTGGAGTGTTCGAAGTGCCGGATGGGATTACCAAATAAATTATTTCAGCCCCAAACAACCGGACAGACTCAAAGAATATGGCAAAATACGACTTTATTATCAGTTCAATAAAGTAGGGATACCTGGCGAACAAACAGATTGCAGCTCACACACTCTCAACCCATTTAAATTATGAAAAAGGCTTTATACCCCGATGTACATCAGCTATCCTACGTGGTAAACAGTAAAAACCTATTGAACGGAGGGATTGGTAAAAGGGAACATATCCACCTACAGTACATATATACGCATTTGTATCGTCATTGTCTGCTCCTTATCTGGTAGGTACGCCTTGACCAACCTCTAAATAAATAAAATACTGCTAATAACATAACAACAGCGGTGGATAAGCTTCTGCAAGAATGTACAATCCACCATCACATAGAGCCTCATGATTGGTTGACACTCTCCTCCAACCTTGGACATTCGTATCATTAGCAGCATGTACGCAACAAAACCCAGGTAGGGGAACAACCTTAGATAACTGCCCCCCATACCTAATTACCCAACCATCTCTCATCAGTTAGGCCCTAGGCCAAGGCTTCTTCTCTGTAGTTGACCTTGCTGACTGTTCTCTTCCTGTGAACTTCAAAGGGAGTGAAGGTGCATTGCTATCTTTGGCTGGAGCTTTATGAATAGGCCTTGTTTTCTGGTCATGCACCACGTGTGAGGAGACCGTGATTTTGTCAATTCTGTCCTTTTATTTAGTGCTATTTGATTTGATTATATTGGGCGCAATTACTCTTCTCGGCCTCTGGAGACTTGGTTGCTTCGTCTTGCATGTGTTTTCTGCATCTTTGATTGTTCAATACTTGGCACTCACAATTATTCACTCCATCACTTAATCTAAGAGAAATATGTCTTACGTATATGGCTTATCTTCTTCGACTCCTTTCGTTCCTGCAGTTGCTTCTTGCTGCGGCATCTTTGATTCGGAGCCAAACCAACATCCTTTGTTCTTGCACGAATCTGTATTCCAGTGCCTGTGAGCTCTGCAGCCTTGGTATTTCTCCTCGAGGTTTCTCGCTTATTAATATACTATTCTAACGTCCATTTTCTCAACATGGCTGCTTTACTCGCGTTATATTTCCTACTTTAGCAAACTTCTACATTGCCTTATTTACCTTGCGTTTCTGCATACATACACCTATTGCATCTCTTGCTACTTATCTTCTAATTGTTTATGGTTTTATTCATCTTCGCGCATTTGTTTTCTTTGTCGCTTCTGTCACATCTTCATTCTATAGATATTCGTACATCAGGTTTAGTGCACCCGCGTGTCTTCTCTTCTTCATGATGTTACTTCACACCTGTCAGACTTTTACTTATAGTTCTGCTATGTCCAGTGGTGTCTGCAGGCTCATGTCTACCGCATCAGTTCGGGGATACATTCGGTAAGGTTGTCTCAGTTGGGGGCTCCCTTCCTTCTTCGTTGTTCACTCTTCCTTTTTGGCTCCTTGACTTATCATTCTCATCTCTAGGAAGACCCACTTCACCTGGGTCTTGGGCCCTACATGTGCTTGGATGTTAGGCTTTGACAATAGCAGATGTGGGTGGTATCCTGGTTCTACATAGGCTGGTTGGATCTCTTTCCCCTTGCCTCCACCAGTCCCAGGGTCCTGGTTCTACATAGGCTGGATCCCTTTTCCCATTGCCACCACCGGTCTCAGGGTCCTGGTTCTACATAGGCTGGATCCCTTTCCCCTTGTCTCCACCGGTCTCAGGGTCCTGGTTCTACATAGACTGGATCCATTTCCCCTTGCCACCACTGGTCTCAGGGTCCTGGTTCTACATAGGCTGGATCTCTTTCGCAGCCACCACCGGTCTCAGGGTCCTGGTTCTGCATAGCTGGATCTCTTTCCCTTGCCTCCACCGGTCTCAGGGTCCTGGTTCTACATAGGCTGGATCTCCTTCCCTTGCCACCACCGGCCTCAGGGTCTTGGTTCTACATAGGCTGGATCTCTTTCCCTTGCCTCCACCGGTCTCAGTGTCCTGGTTCTAGTACTCAACAACACTTCCTCTTCTAGCTCCAGGATGAGTCACCAGGCTCTAGTGCCTACCGTGGCCTTTTCTCACTCCACTCCTCTCTTTCTAAGCTTTCCTCTCCTCTTTTCTCCTTGCCACCTCCTCAATGCTCAGCCTTTTGCTAACACTCTCAAACGACCTCTGTCACCCCGCCCTTGGGTCTCTCTTTTCCCCTGGTTTTCCTCCAGCTCCAACCTTGACTTGCTTAGTCTCCGCCATACTTCTCGCTCCTTCCCCCTCCTTGACACAATCGTCTGTTTTACCTCCTCTCTTTCCAGTCCCGTATGTTCCCTTCTTAACTTCACTCCTTCCGCTATTCCTGCACCCCCCTCCTTATTCTCCACCCACCTCCTTACTCATTCTCCGATCCGGCCTCCTCTCCTGATCTCTGGCAACATCTCCCTAGCCTCCTGGCTCCTTCTGTTCTCACCTCCCACCTCCTCCATCTCTCCTTCTCCGTCTCCAAACTCCCACTCTGCAGCTCCAAAACCTCATCACAAGGGGTCAAAAGGATATCCCTGTTTCTTAACCAAGCCAGTTGCTTGCTTGTTTCAGTACTCGCCAGAGAGCCTTCTGCTTAGCCTGTTTACCAGCCAAGGAATTTAGCTTGTTACCGCAATCATCGATGTAAACATTGGGCCTCATTACACGGTATGCGGTAAGGGATTGCCGGCACCGGTAAGGGCACCGGTGCCGGTAATCCCTTACCGCCCTACTACGAGGTCCCTTAGCGGGCCCGTTATTAGCTCCTTCCCCATTCCCATTGAGCCCTATGGGGGCTCAAATGGGAATGGGGAATGGTTCCGGAATAGGTATTTACCGTTCCCGCCAGGGTCGGAATGACCTGGTAAATCCCCATTTCGGGAACACGGACCCGGAATGCGGTAAGGGGTAGCCATGGCGCTAATATCGCCATGGCTACCACCTACCGTGTAAGGAGGCCCATTGACTTTAAGAGTTTGCGGGGTGTCCTTGAAAGATATGACGTCATGTTTTATCTCTAGATTTATGAAACTGGGTATTGTGAAGGTTTATATTTTGAGCATCCCCTTGACGGTCCTGTTTGGGGAAGGGACACCTGTATGCATAATTGACCCAAAAACATTTGACCTAAAACATTTCATCCAATTCTTTAGACCTTTTTTTGGTCAAATCTAATTAAATATATATATGGGGGGGTAAGGGTATAGATTAGGTTGAGGGGAAGAAGGGGATTTGCTGGGGTCTCCCCCCACATTTTAGACCGAAAAAAAGGTCAAATAAATTCGACCAAATGTGATTAGGTCAAATGTTTTAGGTCGAATAGACCCAAACCGCGTGGATCTGTGCAAAGTAAACATGATTTCTAATCCAACATTTTTCTATATGTTCACGGATAAAAGATGGAAATCTCAAAATTTAGTACAAATGGTCCAGGATAAAAGATGGTCCATCAGACTGATGTGGCCAGACCCATTCCCTGGCATCAACAGGGCCGGGCGATGATGTGCTGGGGGTTCTCGCTGACGAGATTTCTAAGCCCCTGGATAAACCAGTCTGAGGCGGATGCGGATGGAGAGATTAGAATGGATAATAAAGGAATGGTGGGAGGGGTTGAGTAGCTTCAGATTATCGCAGGACCGGTTTATTAGCCTCTGCACAGAACAAAGAAAGGCATCCAGGGGGAGCTGAAACACTAAGGGCCGGATTAAAACAAGTGTTTTTAGAATTGCGCAATCCCATAGGAAAATGCTCTGTGAATCACGCCCTGAATGTCCACTAAACACCTACTAAGGTCCCTTTGCAAGGAAACTGAGGCCTTATGCCCATTTCAACTGAAAAATCTGAAAGGCCCTGGCACAGTCCTTGTGTGTGTATCACACCGATGTGCCCCAATGCATGGCCTTTCGCAGCCTTCGGTGGGTGCATACCTGCTTTCCTCTCATTCAACCCTGCCTCTTTTCATTTTGTAGTTATGACATGAAGTTTTTTTACAGGCCTGGCAGCAAAATGCCAGCGCTCGGGCACACAGGATCCCCAACAAAACGCCCCCCACTAGAGTTTAGTGATCCAAAGAGAAGTCCCAGCGCCTTCCCATCGGGAGAAAAGCAAGGATTCCAGTTACCCTCAAGTGTGGAACATCATTGCATCAAGCAATAGAACGGTGTGCCCAGTGTGGGTGCTGCACGGGGTTACCCTGAAACTAAATATGCAGCGCTAGGACCAAGAGCCACCTGCAGGCTTTGACCCTTGACATTCCCTAATATTTAATAAATTCTGCAGTTTATGTAAGGATTCCGGGAATGCCTGTGTATTCTACAGTAAGGCACAATTTTTCTATCTATGATTTTTGACACTCTCCTTGACCTCATCTCTCTTTAACACCACAGACCACGGTCCGGCTTCCACCCTTAGTGGGGGTCACAAAATGGCTCTACGTGGGCAATGCTCGGCACCTTAAGACTGCTACATGTTAAGCCTGGGAAAATAACAACAGCCAGACCACACTAGGACATTTTCTCCCCCTATTTTGAATGGACCATAAATATTAAATATCCTCACACATTCACACACACATATACTAAAATGGTTCCCACACACAACATGTCTGGTTTATGCTTTATGCTAAGTCGTTATGTATTGCTTGTTTACATATATTCCATTGTTGTACACAAACGTTTTTAGGGAAATACAAAATAACTTGCATTCACTCGAAAGTGTTATAAAAATGACTTCAAGAAGAGAAAAGCTTTAATGTCCTTGTTCACAATTAACAATATGTTACTGATAAGTATAACACATGTCATTTATTTCACACACTTCTATGACATTCCTAAATGTGGTTTATTGTTAAGAGTATTTACTTATTCTGTACAAAGGACGTTCCCTAAGAAAAAAAGCTGCTCCCATTTTCAGCAATGTTTCGGCTAATGAAGTCATGAGTTGAACTTCTGCAGGGCATATCTACTACACATACTACACCTTTTTTACTGCTTTGTTCTACTGGTCTACATTGAGGTAATCCTAAATGTTTGTTTTCTGAGACATGCTGTAGGTGTACCTAAAATGATTCTTGTATTTTACAAAGACATAATACTGTAATGGCTAGGTCTAGGCCATGTTTGCCGAACAGACGAAGTAGCTTTTTTCATTCTCAAAAACCTTGAACCAATTTGCACATTCTGATAGCTTGCTGTGTCGCCCAACCCTCAGTTCTTCAGAGAGCAATATTGCCTCTGGTTGGCCACACTTACCGTGAGCTGGGAAGGTTCTGCGGTCAAATCATAATGCGCTTTTTAGGGTATATGTAGCACCCGTAAGAGGTGTAGACAGCATGTGAAATTCAATCATGTTGCAAAGCAATCCTGGCAGAGTCCAGACTTTCATTCGTGTTGCTGAGAAGGAAATTGGAAGAAGTCAGTATCTACAATCACTGACTAGGTGCAATACATTTGAACTCACCAGGCCTGTCCTCTGCATCGGCGTGCATCTCAGTAGACATGATCAGAAGATAGTAGTCAACACTGAAGGAATCTTAGATCTACAGACACCTGAATGCCAACAGCCACTGATTCAGGACAAGGCACAGTGTGTCTTGCATTATGAGATCCCAGACTTGCCAGATAGCCAACTGGTCACCCTCTAGAGGTTTTGGCCTTCATATGCCATGATTCCTCACCACTGACTATGATGGGTGGGGCTGATGGGAGTTTTAGGCCATAACAGCAGTAGGGTGACAGGTTGGTTACCCCTGCTCCAGGTACTGCTCACCCCTCGGTTGCACTGCAGGTTTGTTTCATGTCTGGAACTGTTGCCGGGTGAGAATGCAGGGTTCCCTCTGGGTCCCCCTCCAGTTCACAGTGGCATCTAGGATGTTCATCAATGTCACACTCAGGTCCAAGAGCAGGGACCTGGGCCCTCACTTTTAAGTTCATGGGCAGACCATGAGTGTCCATGGTATTACCATGGCCAACCACAAACAATGTCCATGGATGACCATGGCTTGTCTATATTTTTGACCATGGATCTCCATTGAAAATCAGAGAGGCTGAATGGTTCAGTGACAGACCAAGGACAACCACGGCAGGGTTCGGAATTGAGGGGTGCGGGAGCTATTTAGCTCCTGCTTGTAGCCTACAGGAGCCTTGTTAGCTTGGCACCAACACCTGCCAGGAGCTACTTTTGGCTCCCCAGGCCAAATGAAATCAACTATGCGTGTTTGGGATCATGCATAAATATTAGTTCACGTCTATACAACATTTAAAGCATCAGGGGTCATAAATAATGGACAGAATGTTATGTTGGCATCTTTTGTGGAAGTTGGATTTGCAGAAAACTATCCACTTGCTCCTCGTTCCCCAGTGGTAGCTCCTGGTCACTGGTTAATGCTGGATACGCAGGAGCTGCTCTTAGCTCCTCGTTCCCTAGTGGTAGCTCCTGGTCACTGGTGATTGCTGGATACCCAGGAGCTGCTCTTAGCTCCTCATTCCCCAGTGGTAGCTCCTGGTCACTGGTGATTGCTGGATACCCAGGAGCTGCTCTTAGCTCCTCGTTCCCCAGTGGTAGCTCCTGGTCACTGGAGAATGCTGGATACCCAGGAGCTGCTCTTAGCTCCTCATTGCCCAGTGGTAGCTCCTGGTCACTGGAGAATGCTGGATACCCAGGAGCTGCTCTTAGCTCCTTATTCACTATAGCTCCTGGTCACTAGGTAATGGAGGATACTCAGGAGCTGTTCTTAGCTCCTCGTTCCCGAGAGGTAGCTCCTGGTCACTGGAGAATGCTGGATACCCAGGAGCTGCTCTTAGCTCCACGTTCCCCAGTGGTAGATACTGGTCACTAGTTAATGCTGGATACCCAGCAGCTGCTCTTAGCTCCTCGTTCCCCAGAGGTAGCTCCTGGTCACTGGAGAATGCTGGATACCCAGGAGATGCTCTTAGCTCCTGGTTCCCCAGTGGTAGCTCCTGGTCACTGGTGATTGCTGGATACCCAGGAGCTGCTCTTAGCTCCTCATTCCCCAATGGTAGCTCCTGGCCACTGGTTATTGCTGAATACCCAGGAGCAGCTCTTAGCTCCTCATTCCCCAGTGGTAGCTCCTGGTCACTGGTGATTGCTGGATACCCAGAAGCTGCTCTTAGCTCCTTATTCCCCAATGGTAGCTCCTGGCCACTAGTGATTGCTGGATACCCAGGAACAGCTCTTAGCTCCTCGTTCCCCAGTGGTAGCTCCTGGTCACTGGTGATTGCTAGATACCCAGGAGCTGCTCTTAGCCCTCATTCCCCAGTGGTAGCTCCTGGTCACTGGAGAATGCTGGATACCCAGGAGCTGCTCTTAACTCCTTATTCCCCATAGCGCCTGGTCACTAGGTAATGGTGGATACTCAGGAGCTGCTCTGAGCTCCTCATTCCCCAGTGGTAGCTCCTGGTCACTGGAGAATGCTGGATACCCAGGAGCTGCTCTTAGCTCCACGTTCCCCAGTGGTAGATCCTGGTCACTAGTTAATGCTGGATACCCAGGAGCTGCTCTTAGCTCCTCGTTCCCCAGGGGTAGCTCCTGGTCACTGGAGAATGCTGTATACCCAGGAGATGCTCTTAGCTCCTGGTTCCCCAGTGGTAGCTCCTGGCCACTGGTGATTGCTGGATACCCAGGAGCTGCTCTTAGCTCCTCGTTCCCCAATGGTAGCTCCTGGCCACTGGTGATTGCTGGATCCCCAGGAGCAGCTCTTAGCTCCTCGTTCCCCAGTGGTAGCTCCTGGTCACTGGAAAATGCTGGATACCCAGGAGCTGCTCTTAGCTCCTCATTCCCCAGTGGTAGCTCCTGGTCACTGGTGATTGCTGGATACCCAGGAGCTGCTCTTAGCCCCTCATTCCCCAGTTGTATCTCCTGGTCACTGGAGAATGCTGGATGCCCAGGAGCTGCTCTTAGCTCCTCAATCCCCAGTGGTAGCTCCTGGTTACTAGGTAATGCTGGATACCCAGGAGCTGCTCTGAGCTCCTCAGTCCCCAGGGGTAGGTCCTGGTCAATGGTGATTGCTGGATACCCAGGAGCTGCTCTTAGCTCCTTGTTCGCCAGTGGTAGTTCATGGTCACTGGAGAATGCTGGATACCCAGGAGCTGCTCATAGCTCCTCATTCCCCAGTGGTAGCTCCTGGTCACTGGTGATTGTTGGATACCCAGGAGCTGCTCTTAGCTCCTTGTTCCCCAGTGGTAGCTCCTAGTGACTGGTGATTGCTGGATACCCAGGAGCTGCTCTTAGCTCCTCGTTCCCCAGTGGTAGCTCCTGGTCACTGGAGAATGCTGGATACCCAGGAGCTGCTCTTAGCTCCTCGTTCCCCAGTGGTAGCTCCTGGTCACTGAAGAATGCTGGATACCCAGGAGCTGCTCTTAGTTCCTCGTTCACCAGTGGTAGCTCCTGGTCACTGGTGATTGCCGGATACCCGGGAGCTGCTCTTAGCCCCTCGTTCCCCAGTGGTAGCTCCTGGTCACTGGTGATTGCTGGATACCCAGCAGCTGCTCTTAGCTCCTCATTCCCCAGTGGTAGCTCCTGGTCACTGGAGAATGTTGGATACCCAGGAGCTGCTCTTAGCTCCTGGTTCCCCAGTGGTAGCTCCTGGTCACTGATTAATGCTGGATACCCAGGAGCTGCTCTTAGCCCCTCGTTCCCCAGTGGTAGCTCCTGGTCACTGGTTAATGCTGGATACCCAGGAAGTGCTCTTAGCCCCTCGTTCCCCAGTGATAGCTCCTGGTCACTGGTTAATGCTGGATACCCAGGAGCTGCTCTTAGCCCCTCGTTCCCCAGTGGTAGCTCCTGGTCACTGGAGAATGTTGGATACCCAGGAGCTGCTCTTAGCTCCTGGTTCCCCAGTGGTAGCTCCTGGTCACTGATTAATGCTGGATACCCAGGAGCTGCTCTTAGCCCCTCGTTCCCCAGTGGTAGCTCCTGGTCACTGGTTAATGCTGGATACCCAGGAAGTGCTCTTAGCCCCTCGTTCCCCAGTGATAGCTCCTGGTCACTGGTTAATGCTGGATACCCAGGAGCTGCTCTTAGCCCCTCGTTCCCCAGTGGTAGCTCCTGGTCACTGGAGAATACTGGATACCCAGGAGCTGCTCTTAGCCCCTCGTTCCCCAGTGGTAGCTCCTGGTCACTGGTGATTGCTGGATTCCCAGGAGCTGCTCTTAGCTCCTCATTCCCCAGTGGTAGCTCCTGGTCACTGGTGATTGCTGGATACCCAGGAGCTGCTCTTAGCCCCTAGTTCCCCAGTGGTAGCGCCTGGTCACTGGTGATTGCTGGATGCCCAGGGGCTGCTCTTGGCCCCTTGTTCCCCAGTGGTAGCTCCTGGTCACTGGAGAATTCTGGATACCCAGGAGCTGCTCTTAGCTCCTGGTTCCCGAGTGGTAGCTCCTGGTCACTGGTGATTGCTGGATACCCAGGAGCTGCTCTTAGCCCCTCGTTCCCCAGTGGTAGCTCCTGGTCACTGGTTAATGCTGGATACCCAGGAATTGCTCTTAGCCCCTCATTCCCCAGTGAGAGCTCCTGGTCACTGGTGATTGCTGGATACCCAGGAGCTGCTCTTAGCCCCTAGTTACCCATTGGTAGCTCCTGGTCACTGGAGAATGCTGGATACCCAGCAGCTGCTCTTAGCCCCTCGTTCCCCAGTGGTAGCTCCTGGTCACTGGAGAATGCTGGATACCCAGGAGCTGCTCTTAGCCCCTAGTTCCCCAGTGGTAGCTCCTGGTCACTGAAGAATGCTGGATACCCAGGAATTGCTCTTAGCCCCTCATTCCCCAGTTGTAGCTCCTGGTCACTGGTGATTGCTGGATACCCAGGAGCTGCTCTTAGCTCCTGATTCCCCAGTGGTAGCTCCTGGTCACTGTTGATTGCTGGATACCCAGGAGCTGCTCTTAGCCCCTCGTTCCCCAGTGGTAGCTCCTGGTCACTGGTTAATGCTGGATACCCAGGAATTGCTCTTAGCCCCTCGTTCCCCAGTGATAGCTCCTGGTCACCGGAGAATGCTGGATACCCAGGAGCTGCTCTTAGATCCTGGTTCCCCAGTGGTAGCTCCTGGTCACTGGTTAATGCTGGATACCCAGGAATTGCTCTTAGCCCCTCATTCCCCAGTGGTAGCTCCTGGTCACCGGAGAATGCTGGATACCCAGGAGCTGCTCTTAGCCCCTCGTTCCCCAGTGGTAGCTCCTGGTCACTGATTAATGCTGGATACCCAGGAGCTGCTCTTAGCCCCTCGTTCCCCAGTGGTAGCTCCTGGTCACTGGTTAATGCTGGATACCCAGGAAGTGCTCTTAGCCCCTCGTTCCCCAGTGGTAGCCCCTGGTCACTGGTTAATGCTGGATACCCAGGAGCTGCTCTTAGCCCCTCGTTCCCCAGTGGTAGCTCCTGGTCACTGGAGAATGCTGGATACCCAGGAGCTGCTCTTAGCTCCTCGTTCCCCAGTGGTAGCTCCTGGTCACTGGTGATTGCTGGATACCCAGGAGCTGCTCTTAGCCCCTAGTTCCCCAGTGGTAGCTCCTGGTCACTGGTGATTGCTGGATACCCAGGGGCTGCTCTTAGCCCCTTGTTCCCCAGTGGTAGCTTCTGGTCACTGGAGAATGCTGGATACCCAGGAGCTGCTCTTAACCCCTGGTTCCCTAGTGGTAGCTCCTGGTCACTGGTGATTGCTGGATACCCAGGAGCTGCTCTTAGCCCCTGGTTCCCCAGTGGTAGCTCTTGGTCACTGGTTAATGCTGGATACCCAGGAATTGCTCTTAGCCCCTCGTTCCCCAGTGGTAGCTCCTGATCACTGGTTAATGCTGGATACCCAGGAGCTGCTCTTAGCTCCTCGTTCCCCAGTGGTAGCTCCTGGTCACTGGTGATTGCTGGATACCCAGGAGCTGCTCTTAGCTCCTCGATCCCCAGTGGTAGCTCCTGGTCACTGGTGATTGCTGGATACCCAGGAGCTGCTCTTAGCCCCTAGTTCCCCAGTGGTAGCTCCTGGTCACTGGAGAATGCTGGATACCCAGGAGCTGCTCTTAGCTCCTGGTTCCCCAGTGGTAGCTCCTGGTCACTGGTGATTGCTGGATACCCAGGAGCTGCTCTTAGCCCCTCGTTCCCCAGTGGTAGCTCCTGGTCACTGGTTAACGCTGGCTACCCACGAATTGCTCTTAGCCCCTCGTTCCCCAGTGGTAGCTCCTGGTCACTGATTAATGCTGGATACCCAGGAGCTGCTCTTAGCCCCTCGTTCCCCAGTGGTAGCTCCTGGTCACTGGTTAATGCTGGATACCCAGGAAGTGCTCTTAGCCCCTCATTCCCCAGTGGTAGCTCCTGGTCACTGGTTAATGCTGGATACCCAGGAGCTGCTCTTAGCCCCTCGTTCCCCAGTGGTAGCTCCTGGTCACTGGTGATCGCTGGATTCCCAGGAGCTGCTCTTAGCTCCTCGTTCAAAAGTGGTAGCTCCTGGTCACTGGTGATCGCTGGATACCCAGGAGCTGCTCTTAGCCCCTAGTTCTCCAGTGGTAGCTCCTGGTCACTGGAGATTGCTGGATACCCAGGGGCTGCTCTTAGCCCCTTGTTCCCCAGTGGTAACTTCTGGTCACTGGAGAATGCTGGATACCCAGGAGCTGCTCTTAGCTCCTGGTTCCCCAGTGGTAGCTCCTGGTCACTGGTGATTGCTGGATACCCAGGAGCTGCTCTTAGCCCCTCGTTCCCCAGTGGTAGCTCTTGGTCACTGGTTAATGCTGGATACCCAGGAATTGCTCTTAGCCCCTCATTCCCCAGTGAGAGCTTCCGGTCACTGGAGAATGTTGGATACCCAGGAGCTGCTCTTAGCCTTTCGTTCCCCAGTGGTAGCTCCTGGTCACTGGAGAATGCTGGATACCCAGGAGCTGCTTTTAGCCCCTGCTTATCCAATCTTAATTTCGAGCCCTGCCACAGTCGGTTGGTGTACATGGTATCATGGACTTACATGGTTGCCCATGATTGAGCAGACATTGCATAATCATGGATAAGCATGAGCAGAGACCACGGATAATGAAGGACTAATAGTGGCCATGGTACCATGGACATACATACCTTCCCCTGAAGAGTTGGAATACCCACGTGTGGTAACTGAGATGGGCATTTGTGTTCATCATTTATTCAGTTTACCTGGGGATTGTCAACAATGTATGGTTTCAATTGAAAACCATATATGACCATGGCTAGCAACATATGTCCCAACTCAGCAGTGTCTCTTAGGCTGTGGCATGACTATGCAGACCTCATAACAGCACAGAAAGCACATCTTTTTATCACAGATCAGGTTTGCCTGTTGAGTAACAAATATCTCCTCAGCACAACCCCCCCCCCCCCCCCCCGCCTTTAAAGGACCCAACAGTATCAGGGTGACATTAGCGAATTCTTACAGTGAAAAGATCTCACCAATAATGGAAATAAACATGAATATGTGCAATGTGAACTTGTATAGGAATGTATTCATTCTTGTACTAATGATAATATAATGGATGTAACTGTGCAAAGGATTGTGGGTATGCAAATATGGGGAACAGTGCATGCTGTTCTTTATCCTAACAGCAGATGCCTCAGCTCTGCCCTACACTGCATAACACCCGGGCACGCTGCCCACATTTCACAGCGACTGCACTAACATATTACTTAGACCAACTGCATTTTAGGGGGACGGGGAGAAATGGGAATCATTCAGGGTGGGCTGCGCTTAATTTGAGAGTTTTAGAAGTGTGTGGTTTTGGGGTTGGGGCTTCTTTGGGGGGGGGCAATGAAAAACAGTAAGTAATGTTAACAGAAATACAAATGTTCCACCCAAATATGACCACCCCGCAAATTAACAATTATCCCCAAAATAAAGAGATAGACAAAATCAAAATCTATGTCCACAGATCGGGGAGAAACCCTTGCCCGGTCACATTGAACATATCAAGGTTGACCATGCTGTTCCATGGAGGCCATGTATGTAATGAGTGCGATTCCTGGATAGACAGTAGATGGCCATGGTTATACGTAGACCACATGGTTATACATGGACTATTCTATCAGCAACCCTTGCAGATTCAGGCAGCGAGACTGGCGAGTTTCCCCCAGACCCCTCCCAGGTAATGATGGAAGACTTGAGCTTTCTTTGGGTCCTCTCCAAGGATTATGATGTAGAAATGTGAGATTGAGGTACCCACGTGCTCCCAGATTCTGGACCTAAGACCTCTTTTAACTCAACTTCAAGATGGGAGATTGGGTTTCCCTCTTCATCCCACTCAGGTTCAGACGGTGGTCTTGGGTTTCTCTGGGATCCTCGACTCATCAGAATTTGCCAAGGAAGCCTGTGCATCCATTTCCTGTTCTGAATGGAAAGCTCTGGAAGCAGCAGGTTCTAGGCTCACTCAGTCTCAGGAGAGAAGAGACAGCACCGGGATAGAACAGGGATCTACGCAGAGGCGAGCAATCACGTGCGCCAGAGACATTTGGAGACAGGACTGGCGGTTAGTCTGCCTTCTCTTTCTTCATTATTTCCACATCAAGAGATCCCAGGCCCAGCACAGCTTGCAGGCCACCCGCTGCATTCGTCTCATCGATCCCTATTCAAGATGGAGTCTTGCAGGTTTACCCACTCTCTTGAGATTTAATAAGAGTTCTTAAAAAGAGTGCCGACAGTATTTGTTACCGAGCCCACCCGTTGTTATGGCAGACCTGGCTAAGGTTTGGCACAGTTACTCTAAAACTATTTAATCCAGGTGAAGACAGTCAATATTTCGTTTTTTAAAAACTTTTTTACATACATGTATTTTTTTCTTTCAGATAACGGCCGGAACTCTTTAGAGAATATTATGTTTCTCTTTTTTGTTTTTTGCCATACATTTATTTTCCGCCAGGTGAAGGTTGCGAGAGCCTCCTGGGCCTTGCATATCCTATCGCTTTGAATGCACCTCAGCAAGCACGTTATTGCCAATGGGATGCGCCGTCACGTGGGCTCTGGCAAGGAACACGTGTCATGCCTGGTGTGTTATAATACAAACGATGGCAAGTGACGTGCAATTGGGGACCATGCTTTGTGGAGGGAGCCGCCTGGTCAGTGCCGAAGAGGTAAGTCTCGCAATATCAGCACGGACACCCGAAGCTGTGCACGAGCATCGATGAGAGGTGACCCGCTGCCCCAGCACAGCAGGCCCGGCCGAAGGAGGTTGCGTGGGGTGTAGACTGGGCCCAGGTCTTCTCCACACTTCTGCCAGGAGTGCACGCGGTGCTTTCCACACTTCACACAGGGCACGGCCTTCATCTTTGCCGTGTGGAGGGAGCATGAGACCAAGGCACGGCTGGGGGTCACACCTTGGCCGCATCGTCTTCCCCGAGCTCAGGCGAGCACTCACTGTTGCCAAACCATCTGTGTGCACAGTTTGCCGACCAGTGTTTCCAGGTCGGAAGGAAAAAATAAGCTGAATGCCCTTCAAAAACAAGCCCAAAACAAGCTGACTCCCATCCAAATAAGCGGAAAAAAACAAGCGTGCACCTAAAAAGTTGTGGAAAGGTCTCAAAAGTAAGAAACATAACACAACAAGAAAAACATACATAGACAGAACACTGACATAGTGTGTTAGAACAACAATATTTTATTGCATGGGGACTAGAAGTCCCAGATTGCAAAATAATACGGCCCTGAAATATTTGTATTTATTGTTTTATATAGCGCCTTAATCCAAGGCGCTATATAATATTGTAACATGGCCAATTGGAAGCTGAAAAGAAACATGGCCTTCCTGAATACATCTTTCTAAGAAAATGTTGTATATAGACTCGAATAATCCTCTAACCCAGTCTTGCAAAAAAAAGTTTTTAAAAAATAAATAAATAAAGGATGTTAGTGGATAATGCGTCAGCACTGGGGATATCACCAGGATAATATTGCTATAGAGTGACGCTTGCTAAACTAAACCAATCCCCTTCTTTACATGTCAGTGTGTGTGCCTGCATGACAAAACTTTTAAAGTGCGTTTTTTTTGCATATGTTTAGGCATTTGGCATTGATGGGCCACCTGGTGGGCAAGTAACGATCCCATCAGTGCCAAACACTTAAGCATATTCAAAATACAGGGCGCACCCGAGAGCAAGACAAAGCAGCAATTGCCGTCAAATGCTGCCAGCAGCCCAGTGCAGGACGCTCTGTGCGACGTGTAATGGACTTAACAGCAATATAAACAAGCCCAATTACACGCGCACAGACGGTCCAACAAGCGGACGAAAACCGCGACAAGCGACCTCCAAATATTATAAGCGACTTTGGGCAAAAACAAGCCCAAAGTCGCTTATAATAAGCGGACCTGGCAACACTGTTGCCGACCAGCTATTCCTTTTCCTTTCTCTGGGCTGTGCACACACCCTCTCACATCAGAGAAAGGGACCCACAGACCTCGCAACCAATGAAAGAACGCCACACCTCCAGAAAACACAATCTCCTGCACCATGCTACCTCGAACACTTTACACTCTCGCTGCCTGAAATGCTCTACACCCTCGCTGCCTGGAATACGCTACACTCTCGCTGCCTCTAATGCTCTACACCCTCGTTGCCTCGAACGCTCTACACTCTTGCAGCTTCTAACGCTCTACACTCGCTGCCTCAAGCACTTTACACCCTTGTTGCCTCGAACACTTTACACCCTCGCTTCCTCTAATGCTCTACACCCTCGCTGCCTCTAATGCTCTACACTCTCGCTGCCTCGAGCGCTCTACACCCTCGCTGCCTCGAGCGCTCTACACCCTCGCTGCCTCGAGCGCTCTACACCCATGCTGCCTGGAACGCTCTACACCCTCGCTGCCTCTAATGCTCTACACCCTCGCTGCCTCTAATGCTCTACACCCTCGCTGCCTCTAATGCTCTACACCCTCGCTGCCTCTAATGCTCTACACCCTCGCTGCCTCTAACGCTCTACACCCTCGCTACCTGGAATGCTCTACACCCTCGCTGCCTGGAACGCTCTACTCTCTCGCTGCCTGGAACTCTCTACACCCTCGCTGCCTGGAACTCTCTACACCCTCGCTGCATCGAGCTCTCTACACTCTCGCTGCCTGGAATGCTCTACACCCTCGCTGCCTCTAATGCTCTACACCCTCGCTGCGTCTAACGCTCTAAACCTTCGCTGCCTGAAATGCTCTACACCCTCGCTGCCTGGAACGCTCTACACCCTCGCTACATGGAACGCTCTACACCCTTGCTGCCTGCAACGCTATACACCGTCGCTGCCTGCAATGCTATACACCCTCGCTGCCTGGAACGCTCTGCACCCTCGCTGCCTGGAACGCTCTGCACCCTCACTGCCTCGATCTCTCTACACCCTCGCTGCCTGGAACGCTCTACACCCTTGCTGCCTGGAATGCTCTACACCCTGGCTACATGGAACGCGCTACACCCTCACTGTCTGTAATGCTCTACACCCTCGCTGCCTGGAACGCTCTACACCCTCGCTGCCTGGAACGCTCTACACCCTTGCGGCATGGAACGCTCTACACCCTTGCGGCCTGGAACGCTCTACACCCTCGCTGCCTCTAATGCTCTACACCATCGCTGCCTGCAACGCTCTACACCCTCGCTGTCTGGAACGCTCTACACCCTCGCTGCCTGGAACGCTCTACACCCTCGCTGCCTGGAACGCTCTACATCCTCGCTGCCTGGAACGCTCTACACCCTCGCTGCCTGGAACGCTCTACACCCTCGCTGCCTGGAACGCTCTACACCCTCGCTGCCTGGAACGCTCTACACCCTCGCTGCCTGGAACGCTCTACACCCTCGCTGCCTGGAACGCTCTACACCCTCGCTGCCTGGAACGCTCTACACCCTCGCTACATGGAACGCTCTACACCCTCGCTACATGGAACGCTCTACACTCTTGCGGCCTGTAATGCTCTACACCCTCACTGCCTGAAACGCTCTACACCCTGGCTACATGGAATGCTCTACACCCTCGCTGCATGGAACGCTATACACCCTCGCTGTCTGGAACGCTCTACACCCTCGCTACATGGAATGCTCTACACCCTCGATGCCTGGAACGCTCTGCACCCTCGCTGTCATCTTGGTGTGTGCCACATCTGCACCAGTAGACCCGCGGATTTTACAGGGTGGGTGGCCAGTGACCCTTTCAAAGTCCAGGGAACTCTGATGCTTATTTTGGGGTTTGATTTGAAGATCTGGCTCTATGGCTCCCTGACTAATGGACACACTACACACACGCTCTTATAACCTTTTGTTTAGATGGGGCTCACAAAATAAACCTGGGCCGCGTTTGCGCCATTCAAGACAAGCATTGCCAGCGCCAACAGTTGTGGCTCTTGTGTAGGCATGAACAATGCTTATACAAGATCCAGGATGTTTACCTTTGCCAACGCTTGTTTTCAACACGAAGTCGGTGTTAGGAACAGATGCAAAGACACACATACTGCTCATTAATAAGGCACAGTTGGTTAAGAGATGTTCATGACACCAGGAGCTGATTATAGTTCCAATTAAGCTATGACATTTCGAAAGGCTGCTTAGAACTAACATCAGCAAAACCTTTAAAGTAGAAAGCCTGCTTACAAAGAGCCCAGGTGAGAGGTGCTTGGGGTGGGGAGAGGAAGGCACTGTGTAGGAATGACCTTAGCATGCAGCACAGCCATGGGCGGCCAATGGGTGGGCAAAACACCGCAGAACAGCCAGTGGGTGTGGTCCTCCACACAGCCCATCTTTCACCCACCTGTAGTTTTGGTTCATACACAGGACTTACAGCACCACCTAACAGCCAACACTAGGAACTACACCGTAATTAAGTTGGAGTGCCGGCTTTTCTGATGTGTGCTTTGGCAGCACAAAGGCTCTTAATGGGAGTCTCTGTGGCATGCATTCACCAAACCTGGCATCCTGCTCCTTGGGTGGTTAGTTGGTTGGTCAAGCTTGCCCAAAGGGGACCAAGGTGAGAAGCTTATGGACTGATAAGGTGCCGCCTACAGCTCCCACTAGAATGGACCGGATGTGACTTGTTGCATGAGTGAGTGCTTACTCACTGCACTGACAAGGATGCACGTCTGTTGCAGCGGTGCTTTTTTCTGGGTCTCTGCTTTCTGGGTTTCCTGTTCAATGTTTGTGACTTGGTCCTGGATTACATATTTGAGGATTTTTTTAATGTAGCGTAGTTTAATTTGGAGGAAAGGCCAAGGTGCTTTTCTCTAGCTATTTCTCTGCAGCTTTAAAAGGAGTGCTCTGCGGTGTTTGATCATAATGAAGCGTTAGAGCGCGCACCATATGTGTCTATTGTCTGGTAGGTGACTGCCGCCCCATTTATCTGTCCCAGGCGATGGCCATTAAGGAGAACGAAGGTCACTCAGAACACAATAGAGCCCGGCAGGGAGGGCTTCAATGCTAAAACGTGCCGCCTCCACAGAGGTTCCTGTGGCATAGCTTATCCCAATGCTGATTGGCTAGAGAGCTGGAGCTGATTGGAGAATAAATGAGAGGCATAGAATGCAGCCCCTTCTGTGGTTCCTGTGGCACAGCTTGCCTGTGTCCTCTTAACCAGTGCCAGGTGTGTACAGGGGGGTGGAGACTCCATTCCAAGCTTGCTGATTGGCTAGAGAGCTGGAAGCTGATTGGAGAGGCATATAATGCAGACTTCTATTGTGATTAGAGCCTGGATTCCACACTTTCTGATTGTCTAAAGGGAAGAAAGAGGAATAACATCCATCATGTGTATGGTCAGAGTTTTTCTTTATAATTATCCTTCCCATTTCTGAGAAGGAATTTATTCCGGATGTTCGTTTCCATTTTCTCAATCCCTTAACTTCCCCTGCCACCATTTCAGCTACTCAAGGCTCCGTTGCACTCGGCTGGCGTACCCCATCCATTGCGCGCCAACTTCTTTTGAGTAACCTTATCTCCCCTTACCAGTAAATATACTAATGCAAAGCTTTACCCAACATCCATGTGCAGTAAAAAAAAATAAACCTAAAATTGATATTGAAATATTTAAAATGTTTGCAAAAATTAGGGATTCTGGTTGCTGTCCTCTGCCAAGGAAATCCCGTAAGGGGTGCGCACTTGTTCGATGCTCCTTGCGGTTAACATACTGCAGCGCTTTTGATGTGCTGAAATGGAGCGGTTCGTCTTGAAGCCAGGTTCTCTAGCACACATAAATGCTAATACCACCGAGAGTGAATTTTCTAAACTGGTGGAGCTAAGCTTGGAGCGGAATGACCAATTGCGCGCGATGGGCTCCTACTGCGCTCGGTGCGTGACGCACCGATGTTGGCGGGATTGTATATACACGCTCTTTGAAATCTGAGCAAATAAAAGCCTTTTGAGGCCTTTCATAAAATGGCATCAGAATATATTAGGCAGCCGCTTCAGAGTAAATAAGGCAAGGCCGTTCAGTATGTGTCCCCGCTGAAGCGATGAGGCTCCCCAGAGATTTAAATTGACAGCAAAGATGGTTCTCCTGTGGCGTGAAATCACTAAGATGCTCTTGGTTTGTTTTTTCCAAAACCCTGTCTCGTGGCATTTGAAGCGTGCTGATGTTGGAAGTGTTTACAAGTGGTCGGGCGGCGGGTGGATATAGTCGGTTGAATACGCATGTGCCGTGATCTGAGAGCTTCTACCACGCTTCTTGATTGTTTGTCAGAATGATGCATCGGCCGACTGACCTATTGGCCCAAATGGGCCTTTTTTGACAACTTGTGTGTTGACGAATTGCCCCTTTGAAATGGCAGCCCCACCATAGCTAGTGGCCATATCATTGATATAGAAGGAAAAGCAAACCTGCTCCAGAAATGGATTGCAGAAACAGATGCTTTCGGCCCGGAAAAATGCCTACCCCTTCAAGACGGAAAGCAGTGGCTCGATGGTTCATCCCCCGCCCCCCACCTAAAAGCAATGAAAAGAACTAACTGCAAACTAGAACATGTTTGGAGGAAAAACTATGACCAGAGCAAAATAGTAAAATACCGACTATAAATTCAATCGTACAAATCCGCAAAAAGAAGCACGACGACGACCGGATCAGAAAAGCCAACACCCAAAAAGAATTATTCAACATCGTAAATGAGATGAGAAACCCACCCGGATGCAACACCTCACCACCACCCTCCCAAAAACTATGCAGCGATCTTGCAGATCACTTCAGGTACAAAATCACCAAGATACACAGAGTCATACAAAGCAGATCAATTGACCAAACAATGCACCAGCCACCACCAGCCTCACGACCACAAAACAAAATGTGCGGCTACCAACAGATGTCAGGAGAAAAACTACTAAACCTGGTTACAAAGAGCAACAAGGTGGGTTCCCCAATGGACCCCTGCCCTCCAGACATCTATAAATCCATCCTCGCAGAGGACGCACCATCGGAATACTACCTAAAGCTCTTCAATCACATAAAACAGGGCAGTACCAAGAACATTCAAAACGGCCTACATCAAACCCCTTCTCAAGGAGGCGATGTGGACGACCTCTCAAACTACAGACCAATCTGATACATCCCATACCCGGCGAAACTATTAGAAACCTACGTCTATGAACAACTTCTGGAACACGTTGAAACTAACCATCTATTGGACCAAGCTCGACTAGTCTTCAGACGCTTGAGAGGAAAGTAGACAGCACTAGTCTCAATATGGGATGATCTGAAGAGGGACCCAGACTCCAACACCAAATCCGCACTGATATTACTAGATCTCTCGGCGGCCTTTGACACAGTCAACCACAACATCCTAATTAAAAGACTGGAAAAGATAGGACTCACTGAGACAGCGTCACTCTGAATCAAATCTTTACTCTGGGAAAGAACAGAAACAGTGTGGTTAAAAACGTTCAAATGCTCACCACGGGACACCACCTGTAGAGTACCCCAAGGCTCATTGCTATCACCACTTCTCTTCAACATCTACAATCAACCTCATCAAAAAACACAGACTAACATGTTACAACTATACAGATGATACACAAATCATCTTCAAATACAGTGGCATACAAGAAGAGAACGCCGTGAAAGCAAAAGAAGATATCGAGGCTGAGTACCTCCAAAAGGAAATACACCAAACGCAGGTCATAAAGATACACAGATCTTTATTCAAAGTAACTGAACAGTTTTCAAAGAAACAGAGTATCGGATAACTATCAGGCCCTCAGTTCACCACAGCGAATACCAGCCCGTTCGGTGTGGGAAGTGAGTGGGACTGTACATCAGAATAGTCGCACTTTTTATACACTCCAAAACATGATGTCCAACCCACTTGCAGGTTAATGAGTCTAGGATCTAGGGTTTGTGGCGAGTTTGTTTCCTAATTTATGCAGCTATACATTTAGGGGTTACCCTTAACATATTCGCAAGCAAGTTACAATAGCAACAGTGTGTCTTTGGATTTTCGCATTGAGCCTCTGCACATAACTTTGTACAATATAGCAAAAAAAGTGTTCACATAAGATGCTCAAACAGTATTGTGTACGATATATGTTCGTGGATTAATCTCGTTGGTACAGGTAATCCTTTATACACAGGTCAACGAAGGACAAGGTCTCAGTACATGACCCTAACATTTAGCCTGCAGGCAGTTTAGACATTAACTTGCACACAGAGGTCAAGACGGCCATGTTACACTCGAAACGACACTGTCCACCATCTTAGAACACAGGGTGACTTGAGAGAGAGAATCTAAAATGGCGGATGAACCTAAAATGGCGGCCTACACAGATCTAAGGTCAGGACCTTGCAACACGGATTTCCTCGCAGAGCGATTTGGCCTCGGCCAATATATATACACACGGTCTAGAGGGTATAATGTTTTCCCATTTGACAAACCCTCCTTTTGCCTATGCCAAGTGCTAAACTACTTCTAATCACTTTATGAATAATTCCACGTTTCAATGTCCACACACCCTGAATCACCATCGGAAATGTCAATCGCCATAAGATCGATTACCAGAATTTCTTTCAGAACATATTCATTGGAGTTTTTGTCTGGGGCGTATACCTTGCATCCTAACGTACTCATCGCCTGTGCGCAACATCCCCCTAGTATCGAACATATACCAGAAAGACACTAAAGGAACAACAGAATTCCCAAAATGATCAGTAAGACCGAAAGTACCTTCCAACCCCAAGATTGCAAGAAGTCCCAGAACCAAGCGCTAAGATCCCAGTTTCCCTTGGGAACATGCACTTCTGAATTTAGGACATGCAGATTCAGTATTGCCTTGAAGATAGTTGGGGAGGAATCTGGCACACAAAAACACAGCAAGCGGACCCCACTAATTTACATACCCCTCCACGTTCAGCCAGGATGACATCTAATGCCATCCGGTTCTGAAGTGCTACTAACCTTATGGCTTTCTGTTCTAGAGTCATATTATAGAGTATGTCAGTGGTCCGGTTGATGGTTCTCTCCAGTACTCTCGCTGGTCTACTGATATCCTCTGAGTTCATTATTTTTCCCCAAAATGGCACAAAGGATTTTGCTACTTCTCCCAGAACTTGTGCTGGAGTGTCACCATTCTCGTCCCGCCGTGGACGAGACTTTGAAACCTCTACAGTACTGGCTATGAATACCCCGGGTAACAGGATCCCTAAATAACAAGTTCCCTGCCAATCCCTGGGTAACCATGGAAATGCTACATTACCGCAAACAAAGTAGACAGATTCGCCTACATACAAAGGTCTGTCTTCCCCAGTCAAATTTGCAACATTGGCACAACCTTTAAAATCACGCATTGACTGAGTACCTTTCCTCTGTATGCAGAAAGAAACTGAATCGGGGCTATAGTTAACAGTGTAAGAAGGAGGCGTGGCATCCTTATTGCCTATAGGAGCCATTTTAAAGGAAATCAAAGATTGGAAAGGACGAGACAGTCTATCAGAAGGCCTAATAGAAGCAACGTTGAGCTTACTCCTATTTGCAAAAAGCGGGCATCCCAAGGGAGTCAAAACACGTTTTTCAAACTGATTCAAATTAGTCCCATCGAAGTTCCCTGACCAAAGAATAGTGCTCTAAGAGAGGCATAACATGCAGTTGTCAAAGGTAAAGGATGAATATACCAACCTAGCCCCTTATCCCCATGTTGCGGTAAATGCGTGCAAACCCAACAGTTGGACCTATTGAAGATGGCATGTGTAGCATTCACGATGAGTAATAGCGTATTGTTGTGATATCTCTGTCTATGCTAAGAATCCCTAGGAGATAGAGTATGCAGATGCACAAAAGGAGTAGAAACAGTAGGTATATTTTTTAGTCGGTAACAAATTCTCGAGCGGATGTACTTCTTCTAGATACCAGAAGCCTAAAACAATGACTATTATAAAACCAATTAACATTATCAACAAACAGGAGTACGTTTTCGGGGCCAATGTTACAGACTGTCCTTTTTCGCAGCTGGTCACACGTTCATTTATCAGTCCTGTGCGAGCGGTAGTGGTGGCAGGCATTGTAATCTTCAAACAAACACGCCAATGTTTTTAGCTGGCGACCTCCAGGCCGAGCGTCTTCTTAGTCCTTCCACAAACCCTAGCCAACAGAATCCCCGTATAGACAATAGATCGGGCCAAAAAGGCAAGACCTTGCTGATTTTCCTCGATCGCACAGCCGAACCGTGCAGTAGGTCTATTTCCTAGGTCGCAGATCGTACCTCGTGCTTCCTGGTACTGAGTGATCTGAGAACAACATGTCCTCACTTCCCGTTGGAAGTGACGTATCAAGAACAAGAGAGGATGCAAGATCCGGAACACCAGCTTCCAGAAACAAAACTGTTGGAGAGTGTGGAGGCAAAATGGCTGTTTCCCCAGGCCCCACGGGCTCAAGGAGAGTCTCCGACGCTCTCTCGATGCCGTTTACTGCTTCGGGATCGTTGATTGCAGTACGGATGATGGGGTTCTGTTTCTTCTGTATCGTATGCCACTGGGTGTGGAATCTTCTTGGTGTGCGTTGTATAGATCCAATTTTTCCGGCCAGCCACCCGCACCGCTGTCTGCGTGACCAGCAGGAATTGGAAGGGGCCCCACCACCGAGGTGCAAGGCATGACGATCGCTCAAAGGACTTTACGAGGACCCACTCCCCAGGTCGTATGCTGTAACCGGGGCCCTTGTATCATACAGGTAAAGCCTCTCGCACCTGGTGATAAATCAAATACAGGTTTTTAGTCAACTGGCTACTGTAATCTGAAAGAAGTATATTTTCTACATTTCGCAGTGAACGACTTTTCGGAAGGTTCCAGATATTAGCAGGCCTCCCCATAACCACCTCAAAGGGAGAGAGCCCAGTCTTCGTTTGAGGGGTTGTACGCATGGATAACAACATGATCGGTAATGTGTCCGGCAATTTTAATGTGGTGCCGGCACACGTCTTAGCACTCTTGTTTTTGATGATGCCGTTGTGTCTTTCTACTAGTCTGGCACTCTGAGCATGTCTGGCCGAATGGAACTGTTTATCGATCTGTAATCCCGCGCATATGAGCAGAATTACAGCAGTGATAAAATGTGGACCATTGTCCGACGAGATGACTCTTGGTAGCCCGAACCTCGGGAAATAGTTTTTTAACATATTCTTTGCACTAGTCATGGCTGTAGCGTCTTTGACAGGAAAAGCCTCAACCCATTTGCTAAAAGCACAAATGACAACTAACACGTATTTAAAGTTATTACATTGTTCCATTTCAATAAAATCAAAGTGTATAACCTCGAAGGGGACAGAAGGTGGACCAAAACTTCCACTAGGAGTTGGCGTTCCCTTTCCCACATTATGATGTAAACAGATCATGCAGTTTTGGACAAAACATTCAGCTACCTTAGAGATTTTGTCATTCACCCATACATTTTTCAACATTTTTGTAATCTTGCAGGCACATATATGTGTGGGACCATGAGCCATAACAACCATCATCATAATATTCAGGAAGTAGCCATTTCCCTTCAACTCTGTCCACCCAACACCCATCATCATCAAGTTTCCCTAAGCCCTCGGCCCACTTTTTAGACTCTTCCAATGTGGCATCGGCTTGGATATCCCTCACAGAATCGATACCCTCATCCAAATTACAGGCATTGTGGCTTCACTTGAAGTATACATGTCCGAAGAGAGATCAGTGGCAGTCTGTTTAGCTATCTGGTCAGCAAATCCATTCCCTTTTCCTATATCATCTACAATCTTTTGATGCGCTGCGCATTTTACAATAGCTAACTGAGTAGGGAGTGCAAGCGCTGAGAGTAGCCGTACTATCAGGGAGCCATGCTGGATCTTTGTACCATGTGAAGTTAAGAAACATCTTTCTGACCAAAGTCTCCCAAAGTTATGAACCACCTCAAAGGCATACTGACTGTCAGTGTATATATTTACGGTAAGCCCTTCGGAAAGTTCGCAAGCTCGGGTCAATGCTACAATCTCTGCGGCCTGCGCGGAGTTATGCGTGATTCTCTTGGTTTCCACGACCGTGATCAACGTAGTGATTGCATAAGCAGCTGTAGATGTACCATCCGGAAGTTTGAAGCAGGAGCCATCGCAAAACAGCTCCTCTTGCGGATTGTTCAAAGGAATATCTTTTAGATCAATTCTACCCTTTGTCTCTTGTTCGGTAGTGTAAAGACAGTCATGTGACTCTTCGTTACTGCAAGCACTACCTTGCAGAAAAGGTAAGAGTTCAGCCAGATTAAGAACACAACACCTCTTAATTTGGATGTGTGGTGAAAACAAGATCAATTCATATCTTGTCAACCGTGCGTAAGTGAGGTGTTGCGTTAGGGTTCTGTGCAGTAGAACATCTACAGAATGAGGTACCATCAGGGTTAAAGCATGGCCTAGGACCACTCCCTCAGTCTGTTTTACAGACGCAGTAGCAGCATTGATGGCACGCAAATCAATTATGAAAGGAAAAGGAATCACATTAACGCCTTTTTTGTACACGGGCAAAATCAGACTATTGCACAAAATACCTGCAATTTCCTCAATCACCCCTCGATGTACAAAATCGGAGACGATGCATTTCAAAGCTTGCTCACCATCGACTGAAATCTTATACTGCGGAATGCGCGGCAACTTCACTCCATGTTTCAAAACAATCTTAACAGGCTCAATTTGCAAAACTCCGACATCATTGTCATCAACTGCCCATAAACACTCCGGAACATCACTAAATTCCAGCGGCAAAGGTCTAGTCAAGAATTGAGAGACACAAAGTTGCTGTGGTGAAATCGTCAAATGCACTCCATCAGAGGAACAATGAATTACCGCATTTAATTCTTTCAACAGTTTCAACCCCAGCAAATTCTCTCCACAATTTGAAGTCAAAAGGAATGGACAATGGTCTGTAAATGGACCCAAAGAAATAGGTACCGGTGAAGAAACCGGACAGACAACTGGTGTGCCAGAAAACCCTACAGAAACATTGGTTTGCCCTGATAGTGGAATGTGGAACCCGAGAATGATCAATGGAACTCTTTTGTGCCCCTGTATCTGTCAAGAATAGATGTTTCCTATTTCCCACTAACATTTCGACGTAGGGACCTTTCTGATTAACGGGAATAGGCGTAGGTTCCAAACTCTGCTTCGGGCAAGCCTAACGAAACAGAATATCGTCAAAAGGAAGTTCTTCAGAGATGTAAGCAGCAGAAGGATGGTCAAATATGTTTCTGGTATCCACACTTGGTGCCTGATTATCCTGTGAAAAAGGTTGCTTTGAATCTTGTGAAAACTCACCTCTACTAGGGCCCCCCTACACCCAGGCGACCTCTGGGTCGTCTACCCATATTCCCAAATGTGTTATTTGACTTCTGTCGGAGGATCGGGCATTGTGCACGCCAATGTCCCTCTTGCCTACAATAGGCACACTGGTTAATATTTACAGGACCCAAGGGTACATTTCCTTGTGGAACATACTGACCTCTAGTTTGTGAATTACCCCCTCTAGGGCCTCTAATGATTTGCTGTAATAATACTTTTGTCTTTAAATCGCCTTTTCTCTTTTCAACTCTTTCTTTTTCATTATTGACACGATTCTCATAGTACTCAGCCATATGCAGTACTTCTGATTGAGACTTCGCTTGCCAAGCGCTCTCAGAAGACATCATTTGCGAATGGATGTCAGGCAGCTATCCACGCACAAATCGGTCTACAAATAATCTTTTCCCAGACTCTGTGCCTAAATCTTTTCCACTGAAATCAGAGAATACCTGTTCGAACTGATTAAAGAACTCGGTAGCACCCTCAGACTTCCCTTGGACACAGGCGGTAAGCTTGTCCCAAATAATTCTCTTCTCAGGAATTATAGTTTTCAATTTCGCAACTATTCTGTCAGGCAAGGTTAGTATCACCTGAGGCTGACTTTCGCCAGCTGGCCTTTCTCCATCTAGTCTAATTATGTTAGCCCATGTATCTCCTAACCCTGGTACGTCATCTATAGTCCTAACCTGTTTCCACAAATCTACAGGCAGGAGTACAGGAAATAATAGATCAATATCACTTAAAGTGAATACTGAGGATTGCAAAACAGACTCTATTTCTTTATAGAACCCTGTCAGATTTTTCCTAATGTCGGGAATAGATTGTCGAATAGTGTTCACTCCCTGTCTTGAGAACGGGATGTGAACGAACTGAGACACATAATGTGCAGGTATTTCCTGAGCAGTTGTACCCGCTACAACATCAGCGGGGATCTCAACGTTTGGGACAAGTGTCGGAGGAACCTCTCTCATTGGCAACTGAGAAGTAGGCAACTCCGAACGCTTACTAAGCAACAGAGCCAAATCGAGCGCTAAAGCAGCGGAAGAAGTGTCAAATGAAAAAGCTCTCTTGTAAATACTTAATAAATCTGTGGAACAACTAATCTTTCTTTTAACACACTCATCCTGGAGGTATTCTACCATTACCTGTATCACTTTCCTCTGTATTTCTGGCGTATACCGACTATAAGTGTCATATACTTCAACTGGAGTTATCCACGAGTCTGAGATCCATCTAATCGCGTCCTTCATGCAAATTCGCATTTCCTCAGATATCAATCTGCGACAAGGAGGGAACTGTTTCTGCACATACATACTACCTTCATCTTCATCCTCATTATGTAACCTTTCCAACTCCTTTCTATACTCAAATACCCTCTCAACATGCTCTTGTACCTTCTCCACAGTGTCTCTAGAGAACGCTAAGGTGTTCAAATCCCTCAACACTTGTGGGAGCTCTGTATTGTTTAATCTGTCCCACATTACACACAAATGGATCCCTAATCCCTCAATAAAAACATTTTTCTCAGGAAAATTGTCCATATTAGAAAGTATGGCAAAAACATTAGCTTGATCATCCCTCTCCATACAATGCTTAGCCCATGCAATCAATTCACGTTTCTTCTCTGGAGGTACAGTATTGCGAGTGACAACCCTCGATCCCGCTCCCTGATCTACTACAAGCGGTGCAGCACCACTTGGAAGAGAGAGAGTAGGCATGTTCAATGGAGGTGTTATCACTGGTACAACAGGAAAGAGAGGAGGAGCAGGGGGAGGAGCAGCAACAAAAGGAGGAGCAACGACTGGAGGAAGAGGAACGACAGGAGGAACGATAGGAGCAGGAGGAGGAATAACAGCAGGAAGAGGAACATACGGAGGTGGTGCAGTGGCACCAGGCCTTCGTTCATTTAACAATTTATCGTCGGAAACATAAAAGTCTTTAGAAGGATAGATTTTCTGGATACCAAGTGAGAAAGCCCTTTCCATATTCCTATCCCACTCAGTTTGTTTATCTTGGTCATAAAACAACGCTTTTTCGGCGTACGTCTTATGATGACGCGCATGTTTTTCTCTACTCTTAAGCTGCTGCAACGCTTCTTTCTTCCAATTCTGTAATACATTAAATGCTGCAAGCCTAGCCTTTTTCTTTAATAATATAGATTCTAAGTATTCAATCCGAGGAATTTCAAAACTACCATTGATTGGCTACTGAAGTTCGGAAGCATGTCTATTTTGTCTGTGCCAAATATCATTAAACCCTATACTACCAATGCCATGCTTACAGTACATAGTACAAGCCGGCGACCCCTGCTGTGGTGCCGGACAGCTCAATTCCAAACATTGTCTGTCACTGCGGAATAATGCCCGAAAGCAGGCAGACAATTTCCCAGGCATGTGAGAATACTGGTGTTACCTGGTCAATAATTGTACTCGCGAGTGCAATGCTCCAAAACAAATTATCAGGCTACTTAAGAATCGGGTCACGACTCACCTGATCAAGCCTAAGGAGGTCCGATCGGATTTCAAATTTTTTTCTAACGAATTTTACCTCGTGTTTGGTGATTTTGGCAAATCTGCCCGCCTCGATATGTGGACCCTCGTCAAGATGCCAACTCGGACCGCGTGCTCACCGTCCAGGGATCGGCCCGTGCAGCGCTGCTGAGGTGTTGCTTCTCATTAAGAAAGGGGCCCCTTTTGTCACTGTCCGATCCCGGTCCGATAGCTGCGTCAACCTTCAACGAGCTGGCATCAATCTTGAGGGTCCCTACTCGGGCGCCATCTGTGAAAGCAAAAGAAGATATCGAGGCTGAGTACTTTCAAAATGAAATACACCAAACGCAGGTTATAAAGATACACACATCTTTATTCAAAGTAACTGAACAGTTTTCAAAGAAACAGAGTATCGGATAGCTATCATGCCCTCAGTTCACCACAACGAATACCAGCCCGTTCAGTGTGGGAAGTGAGTGGGACTGTACATCAGAATAGTCGCACTTTTTATACACTCCAAAACATGATGTCCAACCCACTTGTAGGTTAATGAGTCTAGGATCTAGGGTTCGTGCCGAGTTCGTTTCCTAATTTATGCAGCTATACATTTAGGGGTTATCCTTAACATATTCGCAAAGAAGTTACAATAGCAACAGTGTGTCTTTGGATTTTCACGTTGAGCCTCTGCACATAACTTTGTACAATATAGCAAAACAAGTGTTCACATAAGATGCTCAAACAGTATTGTGTACGATATATGTTCATGGATTAATCTTGTTGGTACAGGTAATCCTTTATACACAGGTCAACGAAGGACAAGGTCTCAGTACATAACCCTAACATTTAGCCTGCAGGCAGTTTAGACATTAACTTGCACACAGAGGTCAAGACGGCCATGTTACATTCAAAACGACACTGTCCACCATCTTAGAACACAGGGTGACTTGAGAGAGAGAATCTAAAATGGCGGATGAATCTAAAATGGCGGCCTACACAGATCTAAGGTCAGGCCCTTGCAACGCGGATTTCCTCGCAGAGCAACTTGGCCTAGGCCAATATATATACACACGGTCTAGAGGGTATAATATGTTTTCCCGTTCGACAACGCAAACTCTAATAGAGTGCCTCAAGGAGCTCTACAAATGAGTGAACATCAACAAACTCAAAATCAACCCAGACCAAACCAAAATCATGATTACACCTGAAAACAGAGGAAACAATCAGCAGATTCCATGGGCCATAGAACTGGGAAACCCACTGACACCATCTGCAGCTGTACAAAACCTTGGAATCATCATGGACAAAGAGTTAACACCAGAACCCCCAGTTTATACGATAATCCAGAAGTGCTTCTTCCAAATGATTAAACAATTCTACCCTTCCTCTCGTTCACGCACAAAAGACTGGCCATCATATCCCTCATCATGTCCAGGATCGATTACGTTAACAGCCCATACCTCGGATTGCCAGACTACCTACCAAGGAAACTGCAACGAAAACAAAACGCGGCAGCCAGCCTTCTCCTTAAAGTCAACAGAAGAGATCACATCACACCAGCTCTCAGGATGTTACATTGGCTCTTGGTCAAAAAAAGAATCACTTTCAAAACAATGTGCATAACGCACAGAGCAATACACAGCCAGGGAGCGGAATTAATTCAGAAGAAACTCTCCATCTACAAAACCACCAGAACCCTGTGATCCTGCAACGACATCCAACTAGGATCCAAACAATACACAAAGAAACAACTGGGTGCATCAGCTTTCTCCTGCTTAGCCGTGAAACTATATAACCCCCTTCCCAGGGAATATGAACTATGGAGGACCACACAAAATTCAGCACCGAACACAATGACACCGATTGAGCAGCACACGCACACCTCGTAACCAGTCAAGCACTGAAAATGGAAAAGGAGTGCGAAAAGACCAGAGGAATGGGGGATAGTACTGGGAAGAGAGACCCCATTCACCACCCCCTAACGAGAGACTAACAAGAAACAGTAGAAGCTGGAAGGCCCGATATGATTAGGCCTGGGAAGGAGATCCAGAGGAAACCAGGGGAGGGAAAGTCAGAGAAGGGAATCTCTCAGCCCAAGAGTACCCCCATTGAGGACCCACACGTGAACAGGAGTAATGCACCAGATCCTCCCCAATAGATAACGTGCCATAGGGTACCGAAGAAACAGCTAACCATTCCCTGCGGATCCCCCCCTAGACCAATGAAATAGCTAGAAATAGGGCCTGACCTAAAAAGGAAAAAGAAAAATAGACAGCAGAACGGATCCAGGAGGAGCTTAGGAATTAGGACCACTGAGATGACAATCAAGGCATAACCCAGAAAGGGCAACTAGGAGGGAGACAAAGATCACGACGGCCACAGGTAGACAAGTGTCACGACGAAGAAATGTTACGCACTTAGACTTCAGGAGAGGGAATTGTGATGCACTTGGATGGATGTCAGAGCTGGGAAATATGACACACTTGGGTGACTTTGGGGGGTAAAAATGTGATGCCCTCCAATTGATTTTTAGGGGGAGGGTGTGACACATTCGGATTGACTCCTGGGGTGGGAGGTATGACACACTTGCATGGATTTCAGGGGTGGGAATTGTGGCGCACCTGGTTTGACTCTGGGGGTGGGAGGTGTGATACACTTGGATATATTTTTAAAGGGGTTGGGGGAGGTATGACTCACCTGGATTGATCCCTGTGGTGTGGAAGTGGTGCACTTGGGTGTTTTCTTCCGGACGTGGAGGGGCGCAGTTGGATGGATTCCTAGAAGGGGAGATGTGGTGCACTTGGGTGGATTTCAGGGGTGCGAGTTGTGGAACACCTAGATGGATTACAAGGACTCTCATCAACACATTTATGCTCAGTGAACGGTGTTTCCAAACTGAAGCTGCCAACAGCGCATCACAGCTCTCTTGCACTTCTCCTGCTCAACCCCACTACCCACCCACCCTGCCACCTTGCATTTCAAATCGGCCTGAGCGCCTCGAGACCACACAAGTAGCAATGGTGCGTGGTATAAAAACTTGAACATTAAGATAGCCTCTACTGCTCTCCTTCCCACTTACTTACCCCGTCTTTGTGTTCTTCTTTTCCTATGTTTACTCTTCTTCCTTTAGCGCTATTTTATTCTGGTCTCAAGCAGTTTTTCAAAAGATCTGTTGTCAAACTGTTAATCACAATATTGTCATAATCCTCACTGACTGACTTCAAATGTGCCCCTTCCTCAGTACAGGCATATACACAGACTGCAAACACTGCACTCTTTGAATCAACTGCTTACTGCAGGCCTACGCACAGATTGTAAACGTGTGGGCTGAAACACAGGCTGTAAACTCTGCACTCTTTGTATCATGTGTTCAGTATAGGCATGGCCAAGCACACATGTGCTCCATATAGTGAACACAGATTGTAAACTCTGCACTGTTTGTATCACATGCTCTGTAAGGCCATACAGAGACTGTGAACATTGCACTGTTTGAGCATGTTCTCTTTACGGACATACACAAGGACTGTAAACACTGCACCGTTTGTATCATGTGCTCAGTGTGGGCATAAACACAAACTGTACCCAGCACACATTTTGTACCACACAATCAATTTTCGGTACTGATAAACAAACGATATCTCCTGCAATGTCTGCATCATTTGATTCATGTGCTCAATACGGGCATACTCACAGGCGGCAAACAGCACACCGTATCATGTGCTCAATACGGGCATACTCACAGGCGGCAAACAGCACACTGTATCATGTGCTCAATACGGGCATACTCACAGGCGGCAAACAGCAAACTGTATCATGTGCTGAATACGGGCATACTCACAGGCGGCAAACAGCAAACTGTATCATGTGCTGAATACGGGCATACTCACAGGCGGCAAGCAGCACACCGTATCCTGTGCTGAATACGGGCATACTCACAGGCGGCAAACAGCACACCGTATCATGTGCTCAATACGGGCATACTCACAGGTGGCAAACAGCAAACTGTATCATGTGCTGAATACGGGCATACTCACAGGCGGCAAGCAGCACACCGTATCCTGTGCTCCATACGGGCATACTCACAGGCGGCAAACAGCACACCGTATCATGTGCTCAATACGGGCATACTCACAGGCTGCAAACAGCACACCGTATCTGCATCATTTGATTCATGTGCTCAATACGGGCATACTCACAGGCGGCAAACAGCACACTGTATCTGCATCATTTGATTCATGTGCTCAATACGGGCATACTCACAGGCGGCAAACAGCACACCGTATCATGTGCTCAATACGGGCATACTCACAGGCGGCAAACAGCACACCGTATCATGTGCTCAATACGGGCATACTCACAGGCGGCAAACAGCACACCGTATCATGTGCTCAATACGGGCATACTCACAGGCGGCAAACAGCACACCGTATCATGTGCTCAATACGGGCATACTCACAGGCGGCAAACAGCACACTGTATCATGTGCTCAATACGGGCATACTCACAGGCGGCAAACAACAAACTGTATCATGTGCTGAATACGGGCATACTCACAGGCGGCAAACAGCAAACTGTATCATGTGCTGAATACGGGCATACTCACAGGCGGCAAGCAGCACACCGTATCCTGTGCTGAATACGGGCATACTCACAGGCGGCAAACAGCACACCGTATCATGTGCTCAATACGGGCATACTCACAGGTGGCAAACAGCAAACTGTATCATGTGCTGAATACGGGCATACTCACAGGCGGCAAGCAGCACACCGTATCCTGTGCTCCATACGGGCATACTCACAGGCGGCAAACAGCACACCGTATCATGTGCTCAATACGGGCATACTCACAGGCTGCAAACAGCACACCGTATCTGCATCATTTGATTCATGTGCTCAATACGGGCATACTCACAGGCGGCAAACAGCACACTGTATCTGCATCATTTGATTCATGTGCTCAATATGGGCATACTCATAGGCGGCAAACAGCACACCGTATCATGTGCTCAATAAAGGCATACTCACTGGCGGCAAACAGCACACTGTATCATGTGCTCAATACGGGCATACTCACAGGCTGCAAACAGCACACCGTATCTGCATCATTTGATTCATGTGCTCAATATGGGCATACTCACAGGCGGCAAACAGCACAGTGTATCTGCATCATTTGATTCATGTGCTCAATACAGGCATACTCACAGGCGGCAAACAGCACCCCGTATCATGTGCTCACAATGGGCATACTTACAGGCGGCAAACAGCACACCGTATCATGTGCTCAAAACGGGCATACTCACAGACGGCAAACAGCACACCGTATCATGTGCTCAATACGGGTACACTCACTGGCTGCAAACAGCACACCGTATCATTTGCTCAATACGGGCACACTCACAGGATGAAAACAGCACACCGTATCATGTGCTCAATACGGGCACACTCACAGGATGAAAACAGCACACCGTATCATGTGCTCAACACGGGCATACTCTCAGGCGCAAACAGCACACCGTATCATGTGCTCAAAACGGGCATACTCACAGGCGGCAAACAGCACACCGTATCATGTGCTCAATACGGGAATACTCACTGGCTGCAAACAGCACACCGTATCATGTGCTCAATAGGGCATACGCACAGGCGGCAAACAGCACACAGTATCATGTGCCCAATACGGGCATACTCACAGGATGCAAACAGCACACTGTATCATGTGCTCAATACGGGTACACTCACTGGCTGCAAACAGCACACCGTATCATTTGCTCAATACGGGCATACTCACAGGCGGCAAACAGCACACCGTATCATGTGCTCAAAACGGGCATACTCACAGGCGGCAAACAGCACACCGTATCATGTGCTCAATACGGGCATACTCACAGGCGGCAAACAGCACACTGTATCATGTGCTCAATACGGGCATACTCACAGGCGGCAAACAGCACACTGTATCATGTGCTCAATACGGGCATACACACAGGCATGTGCTCCATACAGTGCACACAGGCTGAAAACTCTGCACTGGTTGAACATGTGCTCAGTGGGGCATACACACAGGCATGTGTTCCATACAGTGCACACGGGCTGAAAACTCTGCACTGGTTGAACATGTGCTCAGTGGGGCATACACACAGGCATGTGCTCCATACAGTGCACACGGGCTGAAAACTCTGCACTGGTTGAACATGTACTCAGTGGGGCATACACACAGGCATGTGCTCCATACAGTGCACACGGGCTGAAAACTCTGCACTGGTTGAACATGTGCTCAGTGGGGCATACACACAGGCATGTGTTCCATACAGTGCACACGGGCTGAAAACTCTGCACTGGTTGAACATGTGCTCAGTGGGGCATACACACAGGCATGTGCTCCATACAGTGCACACGGGCTGAAAACTCTGCACTGGTTGAACATGTACTCAGTGGGGCATACACACAGGCATGTGCTCCATACAGTGCACACGGGCTGAAAACTCTGCACTGGTTGAACATGTGCTCAGTGGGGCATACACACAGGCATGTGCTTCTGCACTGGTTGAACATGTGCTCAGTGGGGCATACACACAGGCATGTGCTTCTGCACTGGTTGAACATGTGCTCAGTGGGGCATACACACAGGCATGTGCTTCTGCACTGGTTGAACATGTGCTCAGTGGGGCATACACACAGGCATGTGCTTCTCTCTAAGGTGCAGAAAAGAAGAATGAATAAAGTTCCACCTAGAGAAGGGCCTTCCCTTCCCCGAGAGTCTTTCTGGTTATTCAAAGTGTCACTTCTCATATGTTCCAAAGTCCCAAAGGGGATGGCTCTTCCCTTGAGCTTTCTCCATTTATACAACACTTTACAGTTCTTTCTCTGGACCCCTGATGACTTTTTAAGACAGGGGCGTGGTTTTCTCTTTTGGTCCACAATTCAAAAAAGGGGTGGTTTCTTTCCCGATTTTCTCAGTGCTTCCTGGGGGTCTCTGCCCCATTTCTTCAATCCCTGATTTACTCTCCTTTATTTTATTTTGCTACTTGGGTGTGAGTTCCAGACTCACCGTATGCCTGGTTTACTCTCCTGCCAGGGCCTTTTGAGTCCTCTCAATATTCCAGTTCAAGTCCCAGGTTCACACTCTTCATTATCATTCACCCGTTTCTGTATCCAGGTAATTATATTTTTCATATGTCAGTCCACCGACCCTTCTCCAACAGTGTTAAATGTCCCAGCTCACTTGTGTGGGTTTTTGCTCTTTACTAACGGCTTGCGTCATGCGCCATAGTATCTCAATCTCCTCTGGGTTTACCGGTAATCTCTGGCAGCTTCGGCATCCCTCATGCCTCACTGTTTCCTCTGCAGTCTATCTGCTGTCTCAGAGCGCATCTCGTTGGCTGCCTGGTTCCCGTCTGACCTTCTCCTTCGCTCAGCAGCTCCTACTGCTCAGGATGGCAGCGTGGCAGACACTCTGCTGCCGGACTTCCCTGGATGCCATCCTCGGCAGCTTCTTCTCTCCGGTGTACAGCTCGCTTTCCTACTGTGTCCCATCCAGCCTCAAGAGGGTAGAATCTCCCATCTTGTTTAGGGGTTACATATTTGAATGTCCTATCACTTGTTAACATCTTCCAATGACTAGAACACAGCGATGGCTTGCCGCCTCTAGTGATCTTCATCACTCCATCCATCTTCCTCATCTCAGTGGTGCGTGGGGGTGTACATAAGTCCCATCCATTACTTGTTGTTTCTGTGTTATTAAAGGGGGAAGGATGTACATAGGGTCAGTGTTCAGTAAATAGTGGAATTCCTTTATCCACACCATGTTAAGGATTTTAAAGGGGCGTCACTCTCCAGACCAGGGCTCTTGAGACTGGCCAAGGATGCAGCGCACAATTAAAACACTTTTAAATGTATGAATTTGGATTCAGCTTTGAGAAGGCAGCCAATCCATCTCACACCCCCCTTAACGTACACCCTGTGTCGCAATGGACCATGAACCAGGCCGGTGTGTGATAATGAAATATTTATTTATTTTAATTTGGAATAAAAATCAGGCACATTCAATATAGGGCAGCAATCACCAGTGTGGTGATAATTACACTGTAAAATGATAGAACACACTTAGTTTGACCTTTAATAATAAAAATAAAATAATTAGGCATTTATATAGCGCTACGAACCCTCAGGTACCTGAGCGCTGCTAATTATTACCCACGGTGTGTGGTGCTCATTTATAGACCTCGGAAGGATGAAAGGCTGAGTGTGGCCCGCCGGGATTCGAACCTGCGTTAACAGGCTCTGCACGGATGTCAAAACGAGCGCAAACATCAGATACACAATGCACAATTGAATAAAAGCAAGATCCCTTTTCGGGTATTATCTTCAGATAGCACCACAGTTAGTATTTGCCCCTGTAAACCAAATCCTGTGGGTAGAGAGGAGTAGCAAGGAGTCAGGTCTACTAGGCAACACACAGAATGAAAATCCGAACTTCCACCCCTGAATGGGCGGCAAGATCCTTGAAATTGAGCAAAATAGCACTCAGAATTCCTAAATATTTGTTTTACATGTGCGGTTGAATGAACAAGGGAGAAATGAGTATGGCCGTATCACAGAAGTGAGAACACGAGCAACTACAAGGCAATGCACTAACAACAGGCATACAGTTGAGAAAATCGACTTTGGAAGGCAAAACACAGTGCAGCAAAATCACACGTGGAGAAATTGCATTTGCTTAGTTTCACGGGTTGAAAATAGCAAAACGGCTTTGAAAATGGGTTAAACAGACAAAATCGGAATGCAGGTTTGATGCTAAGGTACAAAGGCACATCACAGGTATAATATGGAAGTGAAAGGGTAACTCTGGATGGAGGGCAATATGGAATTCTTAAAGGGAAAGGAAACTCAGTTGTCAGGGGACAACTCGGTTTTGTTAGTAATGTGAATTCTTTTACTGAAACTATATTTTAGTGACTAGATTGTTAAAGAAAGACACGGTATGTGAGGAGGTTACTTGCAATGGCAACCTTTCCATGCTGTGTTCAGCTCTCTATGGGAATTAATTAAATTATTCAAAATAGTACTACAGACTTACACAAGGACTAAAATGAGTTGGAAAGAATGGGGCTAACACTTTGAAATTAACTCAGATTTTCCTAATTTTAAGGATTTACTGGGATATTTATAGGATTTCTATGGGAATTGACCTACTACAAGGTAACAAAGCAAGGGATGCAGCTTTTTGGTTACAGGGGGAGGTAATACTTACAACAAGCACTTGAATGGGGTAGTTGGGACAGCGAATCGGGTTTCTTGACAGCGAGGCAAGATCTGGTCTCTGCGCAGCGGCGGGCTCTCCTACAAGGGGACAGCTGCGCCTGGTCTGGTCACGGTATACAGCGAGGTACATCAGCTGGGCAAGCAGGTAGCGAGGCAAAGCCGGTCTTGTCACAGGATACTCCCCAAAAGGGTACCACAGACTTTCCCCCTTCATCCCTGAATTATACAGATTTTAGTAGGGTTTTAATTCTGGATCAGTGGTTCTGCCTGGATAGGGTCAGCTAGCTCTGGCCTGGCTTCTGTAATCTTGCAGGGTGAATGTGGAATATCTGGATGTCGGTTTATGAATGCTGGATTTTTTTGAATGCCTGTCTTTCTGGAATTTGTGTGTCCTGAGCTTTGAATGTCTCCCCCTTTATTGGCCGGATGACATCAGAGTATTTTTACTATGCGGGCTGAACTAAGCTAGACATACTTCCAAATCGGATAGGTCAAGCTGTAATGTCGCCTCCTCCCTGGAAGCAGATTGGACTGAAGGAGATGACGTTTTTTAGGATGGGTTTTTTATGATGTACTTTTGTTTCACCAAGTTACTTTTGCCAAAATAAATTATGGAGCAAAACACTTAATTTTACACATGTCATCAACATGAAAATTAGATGTGCAGACTCCATATTTTACAAGACACATGCTGATCCAACTCCCAAGATGGTGCGATGCTGTTTAGTTATTTGGCAATCTTTCGCCATTTCTCTAGAAAACATCCCACCTAAAATTATACAATTTTGTAATTATATACACATCATCACTGGGCATATTTTCTTTATATTACAAAACCGTACCATGTACGCTTTTCCCCGAAATGACATTTTCCTGGCGTTTGCCGCCCCAACATGCTAGAAAAACCTACAATGTCTTATTTGAATGGCGCAAAAATAACATTTAAACAGTCCTAATTTCACATTGCTGTTTCTTTTGATTATTGAAATACATTTTATGATCTGAACAGTGTACCTTAAAAAGTGAATAGTACAACTTCAATATCAACCAAAATCAAGGAAACTGAAACAAGGGTGAGTGGACATATTTATTTTGAAAAAAAGGTCCTCGTTCTACAATCATATATGTGTGGCCTTCCTTTTTTTGTGCTAATATTTTCTAGATGAAACAAATTAGAACATGTCTTATTTTCTTTGGGTGGTCTTGTTTTCGCAAATCAGGTTTCCGTTGTTTATATCTCCTGAGGAACCACAGCTAAAGTTGTGGGGAAACACGTGTTGGGAGATTACTCACTAAACAATAATACAACATATGGAACTGTATACATGTGTATGAAATTGAATACATGGAAGTGTACAATGAAAATATGCAATATGGACAGTGCATAAGTTTAAATGTATGAAAGGAATACATGAAGAACCATATATACACAAAATAAACAAATCAAATCATATTGGAAAATTCATTGAAATTTTTTCCGGGGATCGCACGTCACAAGAGTACCAATCATAAAGTTTATAATTTATGATCTGAACAGTCTCTGAAATCAACTGGGCTGGCTTTGTCTTCCAAATATGGGCAGTCCTCCCCACCGCCAGCCACATGTCAGGCTCTGGTCAGCTTAGCCCAGGGTTGCCATGGATTAACCTTTGATCTTAGTCAGTTGAAGCTGAGGGGAGTTGTCACCAGGAATATACACCTCTGTGCCAGGCCAGTCCATTGTGTCAGGCAGCAGCAATGCCGCATTGTCTGATGAGGGTACTAGATTCTCCACCTTGGCCCATTCATGATTTGTGGGGGAGTTTCCTGTCCCAGGAAGGTTTAGTGCCTTTGAATTTCCTGGCCAGGCCCCTTTATTCTGCTGTTTTGAAACACACATTTTTTATTTTCTTACTTTCTTTTACAAAACACTAATCGTTTTGGAAATGAATATCATGTATATTTCTAAAGCAAACCACCATCTCCCATCATATTTCTAATCAAGCACAGGGCCTCATTTTAACATTTCACTTTAAAAAGACATTTTCTTGCTTGGCAAAAGCACCATTTCACTCATAGGTTAATTCTGCTTGGATGTCACTTTTTCAGATGCGATTTTTCCTCACATCCATATTCTGAACCCTTCCATAGCCCTAGTCAATTTCTAATACACATGAATCTGTTCAAGTAAAGGGTTCTCTGAAACTGACATTAAAAAAATGAGAAGGATCTTTTTGTGAAGCGTTTTGACTCTTTTAGATTGTTGCAAAAAATAAAACGTTTGCCGTGCAGCCTGGAGTGAGTTTCTCTGCTAGTTCACAGATTTCCTTTTACATAATATACCTTTCAGAGAGGAATGCCCTCCTTTGCTGGTGTGTAGCCTGAAGATGGATAGGCATGAATGTGTCTTGTCTTGAGCCAAACTTTGTAATGTTGAAGGATGCAAAATGGCACCAGTGCAAAGCCATTTTAAACTCAGAACATTTCCTTTTTTAGTTGGAGGTTTTAAGCTGGCAGCATAGCAGCACTGCCATTGAATGATTTTCTTTGGTGCACCTGAAGAAAATAACTTGCAGAAATTCTCGGGTGTTCTATGTTTCATCTCGCCCCATATGTGCCAGGCAATGACAGCGCAGCCGTCATTTTTGTAGCCGCAAAACGCAGTTCTGATGCAAGGGAATAGTGCTCAGCAGAGCCAGCGCTGCCATTCTACTTGTAACTGCTGAACATGCAGTTTGGTCATGTTGGGGAGTTCTGCTGGGCTGCACAACCACAATATGCCATACAAGAAAGGGGAAAAGTAGATGGGTGTTACCAAGGAGTGCAGGTAAAGACCTGTTCTGACCCAGCGGTCTCACTTCACCTCCCCGAGGGTTGTCCTACCCCACATGGTCCTCCCACAGTCATCCACCCCCAGGATCAGAGTCGGGTAGCTTCTGCCTTTCCCTGGCCACATCAGGGGAGCTTTCTCCCGGGGAAGTAGTGACGAGCTCGCTAGATTTCTCATAGGACATACACACATACTGTAAACTCTGCAATGTTTTATCATGTGCTCAGTGGGGCCTACACACAGATTGTAAACACTGCACTGTTTGTATCATGAGCTCAGTATAGACCTGCACACAGACTGTGAACGCTTCACTGTTTCTATAATGTTCTCAATGTGGTGTACACAGACTGTAAACACTGGACCACTGTTTGTAGCATATGCCCAGTAGTGGCCTACACACAAACAGTATACATTGCACTGTTTGTATAATGTGCTCAGCATGGGTCTACACATGGGCTGTAAGAACTGCACTGTCTGTACCATATGCCCAGTAGAGGCCTACACACATAATGTAAACTCTGCACTGCTTGCATCTTGTGCTCAGCATGGATTACACACAGACTGTAAACACTGCCCTGTTTGTATCATGTGCCCAGTAGTGGCCTACAGATGGACTGTAAACTCTACACAATGTGTAACATGTGCTCAGTTTGGGCATGCATACACACAGACATGTGCTCAACACTGTACACAGACCTCTCAGGGTCCTGCAAGGTGCCTGGTAAGTTACCCACATTTGACTGACTGTGGGTGCAGCACATAGTCTGCATTCAGAAAAGAGGAAGATGTTAAAGCTTTGCCCCAGGGTTTGGGGAATTGTAGTCTGATCTGGGATTTTAAGACCTGCACATCTGCCATAAAGGTAGCAATATGATATAAGTCATTTATAGCACGCCTGTACACAAGTGTTTCTAGGTGCGATGTCTCCTTAAAGGGATGGTCTAGTAAACATTTTTATTTAAAAAATAGATAGGCAACATTAAAAAAAATACTAGCATTCTCCGTTTTAAAATTTCCTATGTAATATTTTGAGCTATTCAAGCTCAAAATTCGCAAAAGCAAGCACATGGGCGCATCCATTTTGTGAAATGGAGGCCCTCCTGTGCTGGCTTTTGCGGCACTAATGAAGGAAAAGCCAGCCAGCTGTAGTAAACAAAGGCTACCGCTGGATGGCTTTCCATTCATTAGTGCTGTAGGCGGAGGACGGGGACCGGAGACCAGAGCAGGAAAGCTGCAACTGAATCTAGGTAAGTTCTATTTATTTATTTTTTTTAAAATAAGCACTAGCTGCGGTTTTTTTTCTAAGTTTTCCGGGCTGGAGGAGCCCGGAAAACTTAGAAATAAAACTGCAGCTTTAAAACGTTGTATTTATGTTTGCGGTCGCTTTTGAAGCGACCGCAAACATAAATACAACGTTATTGTGTTGGAAAACGCTGTGGTTTTTCTTTCCAAGTTTCTCAGGCTCCTCCGGCTCGGAGGAGCCTGAGAAACTTGGAAAGAAAAACCGCAGCGTTTTCCAACACAACCGCGTGCGTTTCTGCCTGCTGTGGCTATCACTTTGGGTCTCCGGTGCTCCAGCACCGGAGACCCAAAGTGAAAGCCACAGCAGGCAGAAACACACGCGGTTATGTTTACATGCCGCGTAGTGTTTCTACCTGCAGCTGATTTCCCATTTGGGGCTCTCGGGCTCCCCGTGGGGAGCCCGAGAGACCCAAATGGGAAATGCTAAATGCTGCGTTGTCTGCCTAAATCTGCTTTCCCATTTGGGGCTCTCGGGCTCCCCTTGGGGAGCCCGAGAGCCCCAAATGGGAAATCAGCTGCAGGTAGAAACACTACGCGGCATGTAAACATAAGCACATGCGGTTGTTTTCCGCAATGCCGCGTTGTTTCTGCCTGAATCTGCTTTACCATTTGGGGCTCTCTGGCTCCCCGTGGGGAGCCCGAGAGCCCCAAATGGTAAAGCAGATTCAGGCAGAAACAACGCTGTTGTGTTGGAAAACGCTGCGGTTTTTACATAGGAAGTTTTAAAACGGAGAATGCTAGTATTTTTTTTTTATGTTGCCTATCTATTTTTTAAATAAATTTTTTTACTAGACCATCCCTTTAATTCTTGAGTTTTTTATGCCGCTATTTGTATCACCAAGAACGTCATTTGGGGGTTGCCACGGGTCACGTCTGTGACCTCTGAGGTCTCCTTTGCTATCCCTGTGGTCCCCATTCTAACCCTAAAAACGAAAAAGATATATCTTGTTTTTATATTAATGCTCCTGGGCTGTGGCCAGCACTATGTGGCTCTTTGTTTCTGGAGAGGCTGGCTTTCTTGTTCAAGCCTCTTAAAAAACAGGGGGTTCCACAAGTGTAACACTTTGAGCAGTGACCCTAAATAAGAAAGAATAGAAATAACAAATAATGTGTCTTTCTGGAATTCTATGCAATAATTGCTAGGCTCATTCAATGTTTATTTCAGGCACACGTCAGGGGGTGAGTCACTGATTTAGTCTGTTCTTAAACACCTCATTTCACAATGCAGACAAATACCTCCAAAAACATTTAGTGTAGAATAAGCATCCATTTTGGACTGTGTATTTTGCTTTTCCCAAGTTGCAGATATAGCATGTTTTTTTCTGCCGTTGTCTCTTTTACTATCATCACAAGATATTCCATCTCTGTGTCCTCCATCACTTGACAAAATCCTTGTGTCTAAAAGCTTGTGTATAGTGTAGAAATGTTTGACCATAGCACATAAATTGGCCTTTGATTTCATTGTGCCACAATTAATTATTTGTTGTAATGTGTCCATCTTTCCTATCTCCATGGCATGCTGTTCAGGATGTTTGCATGTATGATGCATGCCCAGAGTACGGGTTGCCGTGTGAGTGCGCTGCTTTCCCTGCGCTACTCTAAATTCTTTAATACACAATTATGAACCCTCCCAATGGTATGTATTTTGCCAACCTCTGAAGCCTGAAAAGTAGGTCCACGCAGGCTTGACATGTAGCCAACTATGCACCAGACCTGCAGATGAACTGGCCTGCTGTTAAATCTCATCAGTTTAATGGTATCCACTACAGAGTATAATTTGCTTTCTGACTTTGAGAACATTCAGGCATGTAATTGCTCATTTTACTATAGCCAGTAAGCTAGCTCATTGGGTTGAGTGCTCGCTACAGCGATGTGTCTGATCTGCAGGTTGCAGGTTCGATTGATAAATGAGTAGCAACAAAGGTTGGGTGATATTAGTATATTTCTTCTATATAAAGCCCTTAAGTGTAAGTGCTTTATAATAACACATCATTATTCTTTGGCCTTAGACGTCTGCCTGCATTCACGACCGCCTGGGTCGTAATGAGGCCCACTGTCTTGTATGCAGGTATGGTTGTCTCAATGGGAACCTTGCTTCCAGAATTCTCCTTGGTATCTGTAGTTCAAAGGGCTTTGTACGTGTGTCACATTCTGGAGTCCAGCAGATAGGCAATATGGGCGAACTGATTGAGGTGGGGGTACATAGCTCGTTCTCTACACAGCCGATCCCCGTGCATGCACACAAAAGTGAGTAGTAAGCATGAAGTCTACTAAATGAGGTGTCCATACGTGCGTTGCTGCATGTCCACGGAGCTGATTCCTGTACACAATAAAATGCATGAGAATCGGCATTGTGCGAGAGATACACTCAGGCCTCGAATCGAGACTACACTTGGGCGGACTGAGCCTGCCCACTTTCCTCAGAGGGCAGCTGCAGGCCCCCTTGTAAGATTGAAGGCAGTTCCCTGAACTGCCAGCAGATGTCCTCACAATGGATTACAACCTGAGTCTCTTTCGAAAGTAAAGAAACTTGAGCCCTTGATCGGTTCCCCTGCACATAGCATATGCATTGCTGCCTGCCAGTTATGGCGTGTGTTTAGCATCCATACAGCTTTATTGTTATGTTATGTTATTGTGACTTGTACCGTGCACCGCTGCCGTTTTCATCGTCTCCAGTTGCTCTGGCGGATCTGAAAAGCAAGGGGGTTGAGGGGCCTGGGCGGTTAGTTAGCGGGATTGAGAGGGACAAGAAGGACGGGGGTTGAGGGGCCTGGGCGGTTAGTTAGCGGGATTGAGAGGGAAAAGAAGGACGGGGGTTGAGGGGCGTCGGCGGTTAGTTAGCGGGATTGAGAGGGAAAAGAAGGACGGGGGTTGAGGGGCCTGGGCGGTTAGTTAGCGGGATTGAGAGGGAAAAGAAGGACGGGGGTTGAGGGGCCTGGGCGGTTAGTTAGTGGGATTGAGAGGGACAAGAATGAAGGGGTTTGAGGGGCCTGGGCGGTTAGTTAGCGGGATTGAGAGGGACAAGAATGAAGGGGTTTGAGGGGCCGGGCGGTTAGTTAGCGGGATTGAGAGGGAAAAGAAGGAAGGGGGTTAAGGGGCCTCGGCGGTTAGTTAGCGGGATTGAGAGGGAAAAGAAGGACGGGGTTGAGGGGCCTGGGCGGTTAGTTAGTGGGATTGAGAGGGACAAGAATGAAGGGGTTTGAGGGGCCTGGGCGGTTAGTAAGCGGGATTGAGAGGGAAAAGAAGGAAGGGGGTTGAGGGGCCTGGGCGGTTAGTTAGTGGGATTGAGAGGGACAAGAATGAAGGGGTTTGAGGGGCCTGGGCGGTTAGTTAGCGGGATTGAGAGGGACAAGAATGAAGGGATTTGAGGGGCCTGGGCAGTTAGTTAGCGGGATTGAGAGGGAAAAGAAGGACGGGGGTTGAGGGGCCTGGGCGGTTAGTTAGTGGGATTGAGAGGGACAAGAATGAAGGGGTTTGAGGGGCCTGGGCTGTTAGTTAGCGGGATTGAGAGGGACAAGAATGAAGGGGTTTGAGGGGCCTTAGTTAGCAGGATTGAGAGGGAAAAGTGAAGGAGAGCTTTGATGGAGGCTTCAGTTTGGAAAAACTGGTCACCGTGTGGTGGTTTGTTCTTTGTTGGTTGACGTGTGGTGTTTGGTACAAGGTTGCATGTGGGTGGTTTGTGTGTGTTAGCTTGAATGTCCTGTTGGGTGTTGTGGAGTGTCAATAGACTATCTTTGGTTTCCGGTGTTTGTGGTGGAGGTATGTGTCTGGTTTGTTCAGTTTTGGGCGGTGGGTATGCAGAGTATTAGATAGCTTTTAGTAGGGTTAGTCAACGGTTCTCTGAGTCTTTTTTGGGTTGATTCGTCCGGTTAGTATTATTCTATGGTGTTTTTCCGTTGGATGCTTTATTTCTTTGGGTGGTCTTGTTTTCGCAAATCAGGTTTCCGTTGTTTATATTGTGTTGAGTTGGCAGTTTTCCATCGCTGGTGTTTCCTCTTTCATTTGGTGAGTTAAAGAGACATGTTTTTAGCATTTGTCTGGATTTTAGGTGATCTTCTGTTCGTAATTCCTTTGGGAGCAAGTTCCAAAGTCTCACTGTAATGCAGGAGACTGCTGATCCCCCAAATGTGTGCTGTGAGTATTGTTTTCGTTCAAAGTGAATGTCATTGATGGACCTGAATGTTCATTTTGTTTTGTAGATGAAGATTTTTCCCTTTATGAATTTCACTCCTTGGCCGTGGATTGTTCTATGTATTATGCAGAGTGTTTTGAAGGAAATTTGTAGCCAAAGTTCTCAATGTTGGTGTGATGTGTTGCCTCATAGTGCATTCGAGCAGTAGTCTTGCTGCGGCGTTTTGTATACATTTCAGTTTACTCATAAGCTATTCTGGCATTCCACGATTGATGCTGTTACCGTAGTCCATTGTTGACATGCCAAGAGAGATGACGAGAGTGTTCTGTGTTGGAAGGTGAAGAAGGGAAGTATCCTCTTGATTTTCTGTAAGTGGAAGACGCATTTCTTAACTACTGCACTGACTTGTGGTTCTAGTGTTAGTTCATTGTCCATTAAACTTCCCAAACATTTTTTACCACTTTGGATGGTTCTGGTAGGTTTCCCAGTTCAGTAGGCCATGGAATGTGGTAATGGTTTGATGGGTCATTGGGAGCGATCATGATATCGGTTTCGTCTGGATTCAGCTTAAGGCTGTTGATGCTCATCCAATGGTTTATTTCTGTGAGGCAGTCGCTAAAGGTGGGGCTTTGTTCTTTGCTGGCATCGATTTTGTAGACGATGTGTGTGTCTGCGTAATTGTAGCAGGCGAGCCAGTGTATTTTGATGAGGATAATGAGGCGTCATGTAACTGTTGAAAAGCAGTGGTGAGTGCCTTGTGGGATTCCACAAGTTGCTGTGCAGAGTGTTCTTCTATTCTTTCTTCCATGATGGATTTTAGCCAAAGTAATGCTGTATTTACGATTCCAATACCTTCAAGTCTTTTGATGAGTGTTTCATGGTGATCTGTGCCAAAGGCTGCTTATAGATCGAGTACTGTTAGTGCCGATTTGACGTTGGAGTCTGCGTTGGTTTTTAGAGCATCCCACATGCAATGTTCTTATAATACTACTCCAATACTGATTTTTACTTTGCATTCTGGAACTTGTAGGCCTGGATTTCCACCATTATAAATTCAGGATTATAGATCCTACAATGCAAAGTTAAAAAGTGGACTGGGCTATTATTTCCCGAGTGAAATAGATAATGTGGATACATATGTGGAGGGCTCTCCCACAAAAGCAGAGGTCCTTTGCTGTACAGGATGGAGGTACAGAGTGCAAGTTCTATGCAAACAAGCCAACTGAGGAGGAAAAAGAGGAGGCAGTCTTGCCGCGGCATACAATGACACAAATAACAACAGCACCACCACTAAACATCCCAAACTTCCCAAACTGGCAATCCCTCCTCCTGCTCTTAGCCTTAAATCACCACACCAACCTATCATTTCTACTTGTCTGCAGGCCACTAGCATACAACCCCACTTTCACAGACACATTTGTGGACGGCATCACCATCAATCATGATCACGGGATCATACTGGGAGATTTCAACATTTGGTTCGAAGAAGAAAACATTGACTCACGCAAAACATTAACAAATGAACTAGCAATGATGCATCTACAACAACTGGTGAAAGGAGCGACACACATACAGCAGGTCACATCGCGCCTTGAAACACTTGTCTATAGGCGCGTTATAAATGCAATATCATATCATACCATATCAATCTTCTGCAACTAAAACCTGGTCACAACTGCACCTCCAATGCAAATCCTCTGCAGCAGCCACCTCATTATACACTTTGTGATCCAGGAACCAACACGTATACTAGCTAACCTCCCAAAAACACTTCCAATTCTGAAAAGAAACGGGAAATCCATTAACAGTGTGGACATAAATGCGAGACTGGAAGCCACAGAACCGTCAATCAACGTTCTAGACTCAACCAGTATAGAAGAAAGAACTGACACACTCCAAAATGGGTGAAATAAAACTTTGGATGACATTGCACAAGAAAACACATTCACCCCTTCTTGAAAGAAAAGAATGGCAAGAAGGCTCACATTCCACCTCCGTGCAGTGAATAAGGCTAACGGAGAACTGGAACACAAATGGAGGAAAAACTACGACAAACAGAAAAGAATCACATACCAAAGACCAACAGGACTATACAAAGCTGAAATACTCAAAGCACAAAAGACATACTACAACGAATGGATCACAAACTCAAACAGCATCCAGCAAGAGAGGTTGAATATCCTAAACCTTTCCACCTTCTAACCTCCCCATGTCTAAACTTGCCCGCAATCTTGGCCTCCATCTTGACTCCTCTCTCCCTTCTCCACCCACATCTCTCTAAACCTCCCGAACCTGTCGTCACCTCTTCAACATCCGCAAGATCCACTCCTCTCTCACATTCCATGCCTCCAAACTCCTAATCTCCCCCCTTATTTTTTCCTGCCTCTTCTACTGCTCCCCTCTCCTCTTTGCACTACCTGTCTCTCGCCTAACTCCCCTAAAATCCATCTACCACTCCTCTATCCGCACTCTGTCTCCTCTACCTCCTCTCTGTACACCCAGCCCCATGTGCCTCCTCGTGCTTCCGCTCCTTCCAACTCTTGGCCCCCCCTACACTGGAACTCCATCCCCTTTCCCTCCTCCCCCACCTACTCATCCTTGCGCTCCTCCCTAAAAGCCTTTCTTCTTCACTCCCCCCCTGACTCCCCTTCGCTACGCCTCTCCCCTCATTCCCCTCCCTCAGGACCTCAAATTCGCCACTGATACTACTTGAACGTTAAGGTCACCAGCCCACTCCCCTTTCCCTTCCCCTCCCCCTACCCCCTTCCTCCCACTCCCAGACCACAATACAAACTCTGGAACCCCCTTCACCTTCCCCCACTCTCCCCCTCATCCTTGTAAATTGTTCTACATGTTGTTCTAATGACTTGACTCATGTTTGTAATATGCTTCTCTTACTCTTGTACCAGTTGTTATATTGTAAAGCTCTTTGGCTTAAAGCGCTATATACATTCAATAAACATAAACAAACAAACATAAACGAGCTAAGAAACCCAACAACCTTCAACAGCACACCCATGCTATCACAAAAACTATGAGATGACCTTGCGGATCACTTCAAAAACAAAATCACAAACAAGTCATTAAGAGCATTCCGAAATTGACCAACTACCTCCCTAGCCAGCTAATACCGGAAGCGTCGACTAGATGAAATCACCTCCCAACAATTGCAACAGAATAATTCAACAGCCTCGTGAGCAAAAGCAACTGATGTATATACAAGACTGTACTCCCCCAGAAAACACCTGCAGAATATTTCCCAACCTCTTCAACCACTCACTAGCAACAGGAGCTGTGCCACAAGCCTTCAAATCAGCCTACAGCAAGCCTCTCCTTAAAGACCCATAAGAAAATACAGAACACCTAATGAACTACTGACCAATCCCAAACACCCACACCCGGTGAAACTCCTAGAAAGTTATGTTGATAAACAAATCCGGGGCCATGCAGAAAACCCATGACAGGAACAGAAACTGCATTACTGCATAGGCCTACATGGATTCAGTGATGTGCGAAAGTGTGAATCCGAACTTACCCAGAAGCCTTTGCGAAAGCACCGACGCTTCATTGTCCTTCAGTGTAAAATAAGGCACATCCCAGTTTTCGGTACCAAAAGGTGTAATTGCGTGAAGGTGCACTAATGAGTCAGTATGATATTAAAATATCCTTCTTTACCTGCCATTTTACCATAGGAAATCCAAGTTGGTCAAGGGGACTTTCCTGTGATGTCACTTACGGTTGCGCATGTTGACTCATTACCCCGACTTCTTTTTTTGGACTTGTGCTTTTAGTAGATGTAATAGTAACGCTTCACTTGTGCGCCGCGGAGTGCATTTAGCTAAGGAGTTAGGCCTTGCCGTCTTGCCATGTACTCGTCACCAACCTTCTGTTTTCGACGTCAGACGGGGAGCAGCCCACTTTCCCGAATCACAATTTGTGACTTTTTTCAACCAAGTGTCAGGGTATTACTTGGGGTACTTGTTGGGAAAATATGTGGAAAACTGGCAGCTGACCTTAAGTCTTTGAAATTGCCCACACTGGCCTGCAGCCCTTTAAGTGGGATCCTAAATTCGGAGGTGCCTCTGGAAAAGGGGGCGTGGTCGAATTGTGCAAGGTGTGACCTTAAAAATGGACAGGTGACTTAGGTAAGGCTACCTGCTCCAAACAAACAATACATCATGAGGTCCTGCAAACACCCCGCATGGCCTCAGGTGGTACTCTTTGCATTCAGTCGGCTCCATTTCTAAAGGAACTGATGTCTGTTCATTCTGTTATTGAATGACCTTCATTCATAGGCCCAGGTCCTGTGTGCTTAATAGCTTTTCTAAAGTGGTCATTTAGTGTTTCAGCTCCTCTGCTGACTGCCTTTACCATGATCATATATAGCTATTATGCCGCTGATAGGAGGTGCTTTTAGCAAAGCACGCACATATTCCCCAGGGAGCCCCCCAGTCTTCTCAAACTAAAGGCTGAGGCCCTTTAAACGGCGGAAGACAGACATCAAGGTGTTAACTTATCCATGACATCTTCAGCTGACCCTGAAATCCCCCAGGAAGGGAGAATGGGTGAGGAGGAAAAACAGCACCAATTCAAAGCACTCTTGCAAAAGTGGAGGCGGACCAATAGCACCAATGTGAACTACTTGGTGATTTACATAAAATCAAAGGGCATTTTGGGAACATAAGAACAAACGGCAGTTTTTATTTATGACATAACTGTAGCAGTGATTGAAGCTGGAAACCCTTCTGAGTACATTATTATTATTAATATTATGGTATTTATTGAGGTCGCGAACTTGGCTTTGAGAAGCAACGGAGCGCTTTACAGAAGCACACAACCATACAGAAACTCATTCCAGTGCCTTACAGAGGTATACAGCAGTACAGATACACACCACAGTGCCTTACAGAGGGATACAGCAGTACAGATACACACCACAGTGCCTTACAGAGGGATACAGCAGTACAGATGCACATCGGAGTGCCTTACAGAGGGATACAGCAGTACAGATGCACATCGGAGTGCCTTACAGAGGGATACAGCAGTACAGATGCACATCGGAGTGCCTTACAGAGGGATACAGCAGTACAGATGCATAGCAGAGTGCCTTTCAGAGGTATACAGCAGTACAGATGCACTTCGCAGTGCCTTACAGAGGTATACAGCAGTACAGATACACATCGGAGTGCCTTACAGAGGGATACAGCAGTACAGATGCATAGCGGAGTGCCTTTCAGAGGTATACAGCAGTACAGATGCACATCGCAGTGCCTTACAGAGGTATACAGCAGTACAGATGCACATCGGAGTGCCTTACAGAGGGATACAGCAGTACAGATGCATAGCGGAGTGCCTTGCAGAGTTATACAGCAGTACAGATGCACATCAGTGTGCCTTACAGAGGTATACAGCAGTACAGATACACACCACAGGGCCTTACAGAGGTATACAGCAGTACAGATACACACCACAGGGCCTTACAGAGGTATACAGCAGTACAGATACACACCACAGGGCCTTACAGAGGTATACACCAGTACAGATGCACATCGGAGTGCCTTACAGAGGGATACAGCAGTACAGATGCATAGCGGAGTGCCTTCCAGAGGTATACAGCAGTACAGATGCACTTTGCAGTGACTTACAGAAGTATACAGCAGTACAGATACACATCGGAGTGCCTTACAGAGGGATACAGCAGTACAGATGCATAGCGGAGTGCCTTACAGATGGATACAGCAGTACAGATGCACATTGCAGTGCCTTACAGAGGTATACAGCAGTACAGATACACATCGGAGTGCCTTACAGAGGGATTCAGCAGTACAGATGCATAGTGGAGTGCCTTTCAGAGGTATACAGCAGTACAGATGCACAGCGGAGTGCCTTACAGAGGTATACAGCAGTACAGATGCACATCGGAGTGCCTTACAGAGGGATACAGCAGTACAGATACATAGTGGAGTGCCTTTCAGAGGTATACAGCAGTACAGATGCACATCGGAGTGCCTTACAGAGGTATACGGCAGTACAGATACACACCACAGGGCCTTACAGAGGTATACACCAGTACAGATGCACATCGGAGTGCCTTACAGAGGTATACAGCAGTACAGATGCACATCGCAGTGCCTTACAGAGGTATACAGCAGTACAGATGCACATCGGAGGGCCTTACAGAGGGATACAGCAGTACAGATGCATAGTGGAGTGCCTTTCAGAGGTATACAGCAGTACAGATGCACATCGGAGTGCCTTACAGAGGGATTCAGCAGTACAGATGCATAGCGGAGTGCCTTAAAGAGGTATACAGCAGTACAGATGCACATCGGTGTGCCTTACAGAGGTATACAGCAGTACAGATACACACCACAGGGCCTTACAGAGGTATACACCAGTACAGATGCACATCGGAGTGCCTTACAGAGGGATACAGCAGTACAGATGCATAGCGGAGTGCCTTTCAGAGGTATACAGCAGTACAGATGCACTTCGCAGTGCCTTACAGAGGTATACAGCAGTACAGATACACATCGGAGTGCCTTACAGAGGGATACAGCAGTACAGATGCATAGTGGAGTGCCTTTCAGAGGTATACAGCAGTACAGATGCACATTGCAGTGCCTTACAGAGGTATACAGCAGTACAGATACACATCTGCGTGCCTTACAGAGGGATTCAGCAGTACAGATGCATAGCGGAGTGCCTTTCAGAGGTATACAGCAGTACAGATGCACAGCGGAGTGCCTTACAGAGGTATACAGCAGTACAGATGCACATCGCAGTGCCTTACAGAGGTATACAGCAGTACGGATACACATCGGAGGGCCTTACAGAGGTATACAGCAGTACAGATGCACATCGGAGTGCCTTACAGAGGGATACAGCAGTACAGATGCATAGTGGAGTGCCTTTCAGAGGTATACAGCAGTACAGATGCACATTGCAGTGCCTTACAGAGGTATACAGCAGTACAGATACACATCGGAGTGCCTTACAGAGGTATACAGCAGTACAGATGCACAGCAGAGTGCCTTACAGAGGTATACAGCAGTACAGATGCATAGCTGAGTGCCTTACAGAGGTATACAGCAGTACGGATGCACAGCAGAGTGCCTTACAGAGGTATAGAGCAGTACAGAGGCACATTGGAGTGCCTTACAAGGTATACAGTAGTACAGATATACATTGCAGTGCCTTACAGAGGTATACAGCAGTACAGATGCACAGCAGAGTGCCTTACAGAGGTATACAGCAGTACAGATGCACAGCAGAGTGCCTTACAGAGGTATACAGCAGTACAGATGCATAGCTGAGTGCCTTACAGAGGTATACAGCAGTACGGATGCACAGCAGAGTGCCTTACAGAGGTATAGAGCAGTACAGAGGCACATTGAGTGCCTTACAAGGTATACAGCAGTACAGATATACATTGCAGTGCCTTACAGAGGTAAACAGCAGTACAGATACACACCAGAGTGCCTTACAGAGGTATACAGCAGTACAGATGCACAGCAGAGTGCCTTACAGAGGTATACAGCAGTACAGATGCACAGCAGAGTGCCTTACAGAGGTATACAGCAGTCCATATGCATAACAGAGCACTTTTTAGAAGTAACAACAGAACAGATATACAGTAGGTGTAGGACGCAGAGGGGTACAGAGGAGGGGTACATCTGTACAGGATGGCAGGGAGGACAGAGGCAGATGGTGCCTAGCGGGTGACGTGATGGCCTAGTTGTTGCGGTGGAGAGACTCCTTGAAGGGGTGGGTCTTGAGTTCTTTTCTGAATTGTAGGAGCATGGGGGCGAGTCTGATGCTGACAGGGAGGAGGTTCCATTATCTTGGGACCTAGGCAGAGAAGGCTTGTTTTGTGGTCCTTTACTTTTTGCAGTGGCGGACTTCAAGTCTGCACGTGTCCTGGCCTCTGGTAGTGCGCTGTCCACCGGAGATGCTGAGTTTCTCCGTGAGGCAGCTGTGTGACTTGAGGGCGACTGCGTTATAGATGCTGCAGTACATAACGCACATTTGCCTTTCAGTTTACCTCGTTTATGATACCAATCTACCAGTAAAGTGACTGCAAACTACGAATCATATATATCCAGATTTGGAGGCAGAGCTATCCTTTGGGAGCCAGGTGATGGCTGTCTTGTTTTAGCAGGCTGAGGACACTCACAGCAAATGGCACCGGGTGTGAGAGAATGAGGGAGCCGTAGCAGCACTCAGACTGCCAGTGCTCTGCCCCAGCCCTGTTGGCCTTCAGAAATCTGTCCATGATGGAGTTTGCTTCGGAAGTCGACAACATGAGTATTATCGCAATAAATAAGCACCCTGAGAGTACAGCGTGTGTTTGTGGACACTATAATTGGGCACGTTTGTATTATGCCTGCCGCTCTCTTCTTGGCCCCTCAGAATATTCATCCTGAATGAATAATTCTGAATTACAGTTCATGTATAAACACCGGGAGCATCCAGCCACCCTGGGGCCACTCAAGCCACAGGAAAACACTTTACAGACCTTGAAGAGCCTCTAAGAGCTTCTGGACACACACAGGAGATGTACGCTATACAAACATCTCAAGCTTCACTAGTACCGGTGCAGCCGGGGAGCTCTACATGTCTGTATGTACAGCCTCTCAACCTGCGGCGTTCCCCAGGGTTCTAACCTAGCCCCCTGGTTCTTCAACGTCTACATGTTCAGGGAAGGCACCAAAACTTGGCTGTTTTCTTTAGACCAATGAACTCTGACATCACGACTATGAGTCCCTTTTCTCCGGGACTTTCTCCAGGTCATTCACTTCTCTGAAAAACTCTATTCCTATACAACCTGTTTATGTAATTTGCTGTTATGATACTCCTACGCTAGTGAACTATATTGCAAACCTTTGCTCATTATCTGTTTTTCAAAATGTATATATAGATAGTAAATTTATTTGCAACTTTGTGACGTATGAAGTAGATAACCGTTGTGCTCTCCTGTGATCATGTAAATGTGTGTAACCAAATAACGTGTAATGCGCCCAGATACCCCAGGGTTTGGAGCATCCTATAAATGAATAAACAAACAAACAACCATGGCTATCCTTGCAAGTGTGATTGCCACTTTCACCTCTAATGTCCAGTGTTATTCAGATGGTCAAAGTTCTCCAACCAATACCAGAGGTCAATGCGCCTCCCCAAAGCGTTCTACCTTTCCTCTGATAAGCTCCCACCTCTACATATCCAGTAAATATCAACAAGGGGTTTTTCCATATGGCTTTTCAGCAAGCAGGTGGTATTTGCTTTGGACATTTCCTGATAAAATGCTGTTAATGATGCATTTGTTGCATATTATTAATAGAGTCCTGCCCTCTTCTTCTGAACTATGGCTTTTAGGGAAATCAGCCCTAACTCCAGTCTTATAAGGGCCATGGGTATACAGGCAGGTAAACTTAAAATCCTCCGCCAAAATTTCCTCTCGATGACCTACCTTCCTCAATACTCTCCCTCTCGAGGCTTTCGCTCATCTACCTCCAACCTTCTGCAAGTGAGCCGGTTCTCCAAGCAGAGCTTTGGGGGGCACCTCCCTCTGGAACAGTCTCCCTGCCAGCCTCTGTCTTGAGCCTGATATTCCTAAATTTCTGAAACTTCTCAAGCCCTTCCTCTTCTCCTCTTCCGTCTCTCTCAACCTACCCTGCTAACTTAGCTCTCTGCCCTTCCTTCTCTCCCTCCTTTCCACACAGCTTACTGACTGACCGCCTGGTGTACCTCAGAGTCTCACAGGTTCCAGGCACCCCTGCCAGTCCTTTCAGCACTTGCCACAAGGCCCTACACCCCACTGCACTTGTAATAAACCTTGAGAGTTTCTCTCAGAGCTTCACCAGTCTCTACTGATTGGGTGCACTTGGTCCCCTGCCCCCCCCTTGCCTTCCCGCACTTGCACAATCCGTTTACAGCCCTGCCTGAAGATCGTTCTGTTTGTTCTCCCATGTCTTCACCACTTAATGTGCACTTGAAAAAAACCGCAGAATCGCGGCCAGGCCTATTTGCTGTATCTAAACAGTGAAATGTATCATATTCACTTAATCTGCCTGTGCAGACCATTATCGCCTCAGAAATTCAAGGGCTCTGAGCGACTGTTGTTTTTTCCCCCATGTTCACACCCTCCTTGAGCGTTTTGAAATACTTGCCTGTGTATAGGCGTTATATAAATAAACACTGCAAAGTACATATGGATTACATTATGGAAGATATGTACATAATCTGGAAAGTATTGGGGAGAAGCTATTTTAGTATAATAGCATAAACACCACTAATATCTAGAGGTATCTCTCCTCATCCAAAGTCTGGATGAAGATTGAAAGTCTGTGGGGCATTAAGATCTACATTTTTGGACAATCTTAGAGACAGCCTATCTGATGAAGTGACTGAGGATGGAAGTCACCTATAAGGCTATTGAGAACTCAATGAGAAGTAAGAAATGGGAAATGTATAGCGTCCAGGTCAGTTAATAGAGCTTAATTACGTAATACGCTTCAACAGTCGGACGTTATGGATTCTTAGTATGCGGAGAATGACCACCAATTCTCAGGTTGGTTTAGTCTGAAGAGAGGATTGCTCTCGATACCTACATCTTATTTTATTGAGATTCTTCTTTCAATATGAATTTAGACGTTTTTATCGATTATGGATATGTAAAGATATTTTAACAAATGGCAGACTGGATTAAGTATATCTAGGCTTATTTTAATTTTAATTTTAAATTTTAAACAGTCTATTCTACTTATTTCATTTCTATGTTTGTAAGTTTAAAATTGTGCATTTCTATTCTGTTTTATATGTATAATTTATTTTGTATGTGTAAAGTTTGAATTTAAACTATATCACAAATAAATAAATAAAATAAATAAATAAATAAACATTAGCATACCATACCTAGTGAGGTGCACTGACAGAGCTCTGTATAGGCCACAGCACTGGAATAGTAGGTGTACTGCAGGTCACGATTTAGGCATGCTGGATGAGATGGGAGCTGGTCCTGGACTTTGGTCTCTAGGCCTGGATTGAGGTCCACTGGCAGAGCTGAATGCTCATCCTTTTACTGTGTGCTATAGGTCTGGACTGAGGTGGTCTGGAAGAGCTATGCATTGGTCACAGCACTGTCGGATGCAGTAGGGCACGATTAAGGTGAACTGGCAGATGGAGTGCTGCTCCTAGTAGCGTTTTTTCTAGACCTGAATTGACGTGCATAGGCGTGGTTTGCAGTATTTGAATAGTTGGTGTGCTGCAGGCCGTGGTTGAGGCCAGGTTGAGGGCAGAGGTGAGTGCTGGTCCTGGCACTGTGTGCTGTAGGTCATGGTTGAGATACACTGGCAGAGCTGTATATTGATCACAATGCAGGAAATATTGGTGGTTGTAGGTAACAAGAAACACGAGCAGCACTGTCTATTGATTGCTGTACTGGGATTGTCGGGAAGCTGCAGAGCTGAGTGCTGGTCGCCAGTACGGTGTGCTGTAGATCAGGGTTGAGATACACTGGCTGAGCTGTACTGGGATTTTAGGCATGCTGCAGAGCTGAGTGCTGGCCCCCAGTACTGTGTGCTGTAGGTCAGGGTTGAGATACACTGGCCGAGCTGTATATTGTTCCCTGTACTGGGATTTTAGGCATGCTGCAGAGCTGAGTGCTGGCCCCCAGTACTGTGTGCTGTAGGTCAGGGTTGAGATACACTGGCAAGCTGTACTGGGATTTTAGGCATGCTGCAGAGCTGAGAGCTGGCCCCCAGTACTGTGTGCTGTAGGTCAGGGTTGTGTAAGGGTGTCGAAGAAGGAGACTGGCACAAAGGTGGCATGGTTTTGGTTATTTTTGTGTTAAGGTGAGGGGTTTCCCTGCATCAAAGCTAATCTTAAAAGGGTATGTCAGAATGTCCGTCAAAGTAAATTCCACCGTCCTGTGTCACAACCTACTCTCACACTACTTTAAGGAGAATGGTTCCCTTCTCTTGCTTATTGGATGGTGTTTAACCAAAGGTTCATTCAAAACAAAACTACCAGGGAGCCGACTGCCTTCCCCTGGTTTGCAGGTTTCAGACTATGGTCTCTATACAATCTTCTCTCCAGGAGAATGACTCCTTGTCCTAGTGTTGTTCTGAACAACTTCCAATAAAACCAGGAGGAATGACTCCCTTCCACTGGTATGTCATCATACTATGCACAACAAAGCCAGGGAAATGACTCCCTTCCTCATGTATGTCATCACACTATGCACAACACGGCCAGGGGGAATGACTCCCTTCCTCATGTATGTCTTCATACTATGCACAACACGGCCAGGGGGGAATGACTCCCTATCCCTGGTACGTCTTCATAATATGCACAACAAGGCCAGGGGAAATGACTCCCTATCCCTGGTACGTCTTCATAATATGCACAACACAGCCAGGGGAAATCCCTGGTACGTCTTCATAATATGCACAACACAGCCAGGGGAAATGACTCCCTTCCTCATGTATGTCTTCAAACTATGCACAACACGGCCAGGGGGGAATGACTCCCTTCCCCTGGGATGGCTTGGTGCAATTCACAACAAAGCCAGGGGAATGACTCCCTTCCTCGTGTATGTCATCACACTATGCACAACAAAGCCAGGGGAATGACTCCCTTCCTCATGTATGTCATCACACTATGCACAACAAAGCCAGGGGGAATGACTCCCTTCCTCATGTATGTCATCACACTATGCACAACACGGCCAGGGGGAATGACTCCCTTCCTCATGTATGTCTTCATACTATGCACAACACGGCCAGGGGGGAATGACTCCCTATCCCTGGTACGTCTTCATAATATGCACAACAAGGCCAGGGGAAATGACTCCCTATCCCTGGTACGTCTTCATAATATGCACAACACAGCCAGGGGAAATCCCTGGTACGTCTTCATAATATGCACAACACAGCCAGGGGAAATGACTCCCTTCCTCATGTATGTCTCCAAACTATGCACAACACGGCCAGGGGGGAATGACTCCCTTCCCCTGGGATGGCTTGGTGCAATTCACAACAAAGCCAGGGGAATGACTCCCTTCCTCGTGTATGTCATCACACTATGCACAACAAAGCCAGGGGAATGACTCCCTTCCTCATGTATGTCATCACACTATGCACAACAAAGCCAGGGGGAATGACTCCCTTCCTCATGTATGTCATCACACTATGCACAACACGGCCAGGGGGAATGACTCCCTTCCTCATGTATGTCTTCATACTATGCACAACACGGCCAGGGGGGAATGACTCCCTATCCCTGGTACGTCTTCATAATATGCACAACAAGGCCAGGGGAAATGACTCCCTATCCCTGGTACGTCTTCATAATATGCACAACACAGCCAGGGGAAATCCCTGGTACGTCTTCATAATATGCACAACACAGCCAGGGGAAATGACTCCCTTCCTCATGTATGTCTTCAAACTATGCACAACACGGCCAGGGGGGAATGACTCCCTTCCCCTGGGATGGCTTGGTGCAATTCACAACAAAGCCAGGGGAATGACTCCCTTCCTCGTGTATGTCATCACACTATGCACAACAAAGCCAGGGGAATGACTCCCTTCCTCATGTATGTCATCACACTATGCACAACAAAGCCAGGGGGAATGACTCCCTTCCTCATGTATGTCATCACACTATGCACAACACGGCCAGGGGGAATGACTCCCTTCCTCATGTATGTCTTCATACTATGCACAACACGGCCAGGGGGGAATGACTCCCTATCCCTGGTACGTCTTCATAATATGCACAACAAGGCCAGGGGAAATGACTCCCTATCCCTGGTACGTCTTCATAATATGCACAACACAGCCAGGGGAAATCCCTGGTACGTCTTCATAATATGCACAACACAGCCAGGGGAAATGACTCCCTTCCTCATGTATGTCTTCATACTATGCACAATAAGGCCAGACGGGAATGACTCCCTTCCCCTGTTATGTCTTCATACTATGCACAACAAGGCCAAGGGGAATGACTCCCTATCCCTGGTACGTCTTCATAATATGCACAACACGGACGGGGGGGATTGACTCCTTTCCCCTGGTGTGTCTTCATACTATGCACAACAAGGCCAGGCTGGAATGACCCCCTTCCGCTGGTATGTCTTCATACTATGCACAACAAAGCCAGGGGGAATGACTCCCTTCCGCTGGTATGTCTTCATACTATGCACAACAAGGCCAGACGGAAATGACTCCCTTCCGGTGACGTTTCTATCAAAACCTCTAATGTGGTATCAGTTGAATGACTCCCTTCTCCTGGCGTCTCCAGCTCAACTCCTTTTGCAGAACAAAGAGTGCCTCCCTTCTCTAGGCCTGCCTTGGCACAGTTCAACACAATGCCAGGGGGAAATGACTGCCTTCCCGTGGCGTTTCTATCAAAACTTTCAATGTAGGATCCATGGCTTCCTTCTCCTGGTGCTGCTTGATACAATCCTTTCTTAGTGCTTCCAGGTTGATATATATTGCCATTGTGACTCGCTTTCAACACTCTGCCGAATCTTGTTGTGATCCCAGATTCTTCTCTTATGACTAGTGGACGTATATCTGCCACTATAGTGAAAAAGACTTCCTTAATGCTCTGGTGTCTTTCTGTTGCGGTCCAAGACCCTTTCCTGGTGGCCAGTGGGCTTCTCTTCCCCACGGTTATGGTGGACAGGGTCCCAGACCCTTCCCTGGTGGCCAGTTGGCTTCCCCCCCACTGCGGTTGTGGACAGGCTCCCATACCCTTCCCTGGTGGCCAGTAGGCTTCTCCTCCCTCCCCACTGCGGTTATGGACAGGGTCCCAGACCCTTCCCTGGTGGCCAGTAGGCTTCTCCTCCCCACTGTGTTTGTGGACAGGGTCCCAAACCCTTCCCTGGTGGCCATTGGGCCCCTCTTCCCCACTGTGGTTGTGGACAGGGTCCCAGACCCTTCCCTGGTGGCCAGTGGGCTTCTCTTCCCCACGGTTATGGTGGACAGGGTCCCAGACCCCTCCCTTATGGCCTCCCGGATGTTCGAAGATTGTAGGGGAACTGACCCGCGTTTCTCCTTAGTCACACGGGATTTGTAGAGAGTCTGCTTGGTAATATGTAGCGCTTTTCTGATTGGTGGAACAGTCATCATGTATCAAGGTGGGGGCATGTGCAGGTAGGGGTCAGAAAGAGGTCATCTTCCACCACCTCCTGGACTAACCACTCTCATCGAGCCTTTACAGATGAGGAGTGTATCAGCCACTTTCACTCCCTAAAAATAGGCAACTACTCCCATACAATGAGAATAGGGAGCGAAAATACTCCCAACAAAAATAGAAAACAGACACACAAGAGCTTCTGCCCCTGTGTTCACCCACATAGCTCCAGGGATATGCTCTGTCCAGTGTGCAAGTAGAACCAGAGGAGGAAACTGCTGTCATTACTGCCTGATTAGAAGAGTAAACATGTATATTTTAATGTACATGAATAGCCAGGTGCAAAGAAATAATTATTACAAAAGCATTTCCAGTTAAAAAAAATGTACTTGCTCATAAAATACTCCCATTAGTAAATGGACTTGCGAGTTTACTCCCAACTTTAAAAAATAAGAGTAAATGACTCCTACTTCAAAATCTTATCTGGAGCAATGCCTATAATTATGTGTGTCTCTGGATGAACGTGGCATCTCTCTATGAGCACAGAGGGTTTCTAATGTTACATTTGGTTGCCTCGACCAAGATCCTGGAACACAGCATCCTGCACCCATCCAATCCCTCCCCGAGATGATCTATCCACATGCCCAACGCTGTTTTCTCTGAAACAGAATAGCAGCAGCAGGCAAGGAATTGTTATATGCAAACTCTCTCTCAGGTAACATCTTCCACTTGGATTTTGTGGTACTTACAAAACACTGGAGCTACGGCCATAAAGTTGGGTTCCTCCTCTTTGTCAGTCCATTTTTCTGTGGATGATGTTAGAAGAAAAAGCCTCAAATCTCTGCTCACTGCTCCCCAAAATGTTGTCATTTTATGCAAGCCTCGATCAGAAATACTCATATGTGGAAACCCGTGTAGGGGAAGAATTTCAGTAACAAGAAATCTACCATTTCTGCTGGTGGAAGCAAACCACAATATGGAGAACAATTCAACAATGTAACATTTTTAGACTGGTAGCCACAGCAACCATCATTGAGGTAGACGGGGGCAACCCCAGTCTTAAAATGTGTCCATTTATTATGCCAATGGTGGGGGTAACAGGGGCAACCGCTAAGGGTCTCACCCGTCCTGCTGGTGACGGAACAGACAGATCACTCTGGACACAGGAAGTGAGTAACACTGAAGCACGCATCTATCACCTTCGCAGGCCACCAGAATGAACATACCGTCGCCCATAGCCCCGAGTGCCGGAAATGCATTGATTCTGCCAGGTGAATGACGCTGTGACGTCATCACCGCCTTGTCCCCGCTAAAGGATCTCACAAAGGTGGCCACCCTAGTGGCGACATGTGCATCCATGTAAGATGCATGGATAGGCATATACATGTGATGGAGTGTACAGGAGCTTTGCAGGTGAGCTGCTTTCACGCGGAGGAGCTGGACGAAGAAAACAGAGGCCTGCTCAGTTTTATTTGATGGGCCTGTCGGGCGTCACTGGAGGCAGTCTCACGAGTGGGGTGTGAGAGGAAGGCAGGAGACAGAGAGATAGTGGAAGGGACGAAGGAAGGGAGGAAGGAAGAGAAGGGAGGAAGAGAGGAAGGAAAGAAGGGAGGGAGGGAGGGAGGGACAGAGAGGGGTGGAAGGCAGGAAGGAAGAGAAGGGAGGAAGAGAGGGAGGGAGGGAGGGACAGAGAGGGATGGAAGGAAGGAAAGAAGGGAAGGGAGGAAGAGAGGGAGGGAAGAAGGGAGGGAAGGAGGGAGGGACAGAGAGGGATGGAAGACAAGAAGGAAGAGAAGGAAGGAAGAGAGGGGGTAAAGAAGGGAGGGAAAGATGAGTGTCATATGGGAAATACAAATGAATAGCTGATCATGTGAATGAATAGCTTCTGAAGTCTATTTTATTTTTAATGTTTAATTGTATATGGTACATAACATACCTTTACAATATTACATAATAGTTCAGAAAAAAGAACATTTCCATAATAAAAGACTGGAAAACATTTCACATCAGTAGAAGAAACATGGAGAAGAAGAAAAGGGAACATTCATCTTGATAAACAATACGTGTCCACTAAATTAATAGCGAAGGTTAAAAGTGAAAGAATCCATTATTTGAGTGACCAGACAGCAAATAAACCATACAATCTCACAATCTATCAAATCTGCACTATAAATGAAATATCTAAAATACATTTAAAATGCAGCATCAGACAAATTACCACAAGGTGCTTTAGTGTTTCTACTCTATTAATCTCAATACAAAAGACTAAACACATAGACAGACTAAGACGGAAGCACTTAGATGACTCACCCACAGCCTGTCGGCCTGTAACACACCCGAAGCTCTAGCAGACAATTTCACAGATAGTAGGCAAGGGAAACCCCTACTCCTGCTCCAAAGCCCAAGGAAGAGAATAGACACTCCAACCTCACTACACATAGTTCATTAGAATACAACAGGGAGTGCACCACGTTAAAACCTCAATTGTTCTGTTGGCGTGGGCCCCTCTCCCAACCGTGCAGGACTCTCAAATCTAGCTGTGTTTTAGGATTGCATTGAATTCTATTTGTTTCTCAAATCCAGCTGCGTGTGGTACCATACTCAATTGTTCTGCTAGGCGTGGGCCTATCGAACCACTATCCAGGACTCTCCAATCTAGCTACCGCCGCACCATGCAGGATTCACAAAATCTAGACATTCAGTCATACTGTGAGGATAAACTGCAAAACATATAACCCACTAACCAAAAAAGCTCAAATTTTCTGCATACGTATCTCACTCAAAAAACCCACACAACCATCTCTCGCATAACAAGCCGCAGGCCCTTCACCACACCGCAACAACACATAAGCCGACCAACAGCACACAAGGACCGACATCGATCCGATAATCGCACCAAAGCTCAGCACCCAGTGTATACCAAGATGAAGCTGCCAAAAGAACACCACTCCTCTCACTATCCTACTCCCTCTTCACCCTATTAACCCATCCTGCCTTCTCGTTTACAGAGCCGCCCGAGCGCCTGGGGGCCAACTCCGTTGGCGACGGTGCGCGGTACAGATACCTTTAACATTTAAATAACTGTCTAGAACCCCCTCTCGGTTATATGGTGGGCGATTCTCATCCCACCGGAAGAGCACGCTGCTACGGTGACTTGCTTTAGTCACTACTGGGACAAGATCATGGCAGTATTAAGTACTACACGTACAGAGGGCGTCAGTGGGGTGGCGACTGACCACACATGGTGCATTCAGAAAGGCTGCCGTAGAGCTTGGATGAACACCTAGGGCACTGCTAGGTCCTGAATGGATGACGTAACTGCTTGTTTGCACGCCCGTACTCTTGGAAGCCAGTTGCAGCTGGTTACCAAGGTGTCTAGCCGTTCTTCACTCCCCGCTGTAAAAGGGAGGGGGCAGACGCACGCGCACTGTTTTCCGCAGCCTTAGGGAAGCGTGCGCAGGTGTCTGTGACCTGTCCGCATACCCAACTGGTGCACTACCTCCATACTTTGCATAGTGTCTTCTGGAAACCATGATATCCTGACCCCGGGTATGCTACGACAGCAATGCAATCTGGTGCGATTACTGGAAATACCCTCTTCTGTTGTAGTATATGCCGTTAAACCAGAAGATGCTGTTTGCCAGTGTAAATTCCAAAAGTTTCTTCGTCATTGCCAGGTGGGAATAGTGTGATGCACTTTTCACCAATTATGGTGATGCAATATATGATATTTTATGGGCCTGTTAAACTTCGGTAGCCTTGATAAAGACCTGCACTGATGAAACACGTGTCGGCACCACCGGAAGATCAGCGTTAATACACCCCGAGATGTTGCTGTATTAGGAACAGTGGAATAAATAAATCATCAAGAAAGTGAATAAACCAAATCAAAATAAAGAGAAAGAATGAATTGTGTGGACTCTCCCTGCCTCCTCAGCTGAGGGGGACACCGCCTGTTGATATAGTAATTACAGCAGCGGCGCCAATCGAGTAGGAACTAAAACCAAACTACCAGGACTTAGACAATGGGCAGCACGAGCATGGGCCCTTCCAGTTTCTACCCAGCGGCTGCCAGTGCATTCAAGACTTGCAGCAACCCCCAGTTCCCAGTGCTCAAAAAAACAAAACATTGCAGTGAATGCTTACGATAGAGTACCCCGAGGTTTCCACGCCCAGACCTGGAGATCGAGCCTGTGTTCCTCCGCGTCTTTTTTCTTCCTAGGCGAGCACGTTGCCCCTGAGCTGTCCCCCAAAGACGATGGCTGGCTAAATAACCAAAGAACCCCTACAGGCCCTGCGTCCCTCTGCATATGCCGTCTTCTCCGAGGTGTACTCCCGGTCAGGGGTGGACTGGCCCATAGGGAACTCTGGAGATTTCCCGGTGGGCCTCTGCACCCTGGGCCTCTTTTCTGTGGTATTTCCAAATGTTCTCATAGGAAAAGCATTGGGCTTGCTGAAAAGGTGTCATACAGGGCCACTTTGAACTTTATTTCCAGGGCCTCTTTTGGTCCCCAGTAATTATTTCCAGGGCCTCTTAGTTCCCAGTCCAGCCTTGCTCCCGGTTCACCTTAGAATAGCAAAGGGGGGTGCAGGTGGCATTCATAATGGCCGAGCATTGAGGGTGGCATGCAGGGGGACCAGCGCCCCCTACAGGCCACATGCCAGAAGACCGTCTTGCTCGGGCTGTAGAGTCAAGGGCCGGCCTCTGTGTTTCTCCGCCCTCCACGCTGGCAGCCAGGCCAGAGGAGCAGTGCCCGTCTCGTGGGCACGCCAGGCTGCACCCTCGCGGATTCTCCCACCACGGCAGATTCACTGCCTCTCGTCGCTTCCCCCGTTTCCTTCTTTGGCTTGTCACAGAGTCGGACTAATTGACTGTCATCTCTTGAAAAACATCCTTGTTATGAGAAGTAGGAAGTGCCAGCTGAGTAAGAATAGAAATTAAAATTGGAAACGTCTGATTGAATTTTCCAGCCCAGACTAAAATAGCACGAGGCATTCAGTCTTCCGACAAAGGCTGACGTGGAACTGGAAACCGGACAAAAAAGCAGACGCGGGTCCCACTGAAAAGGGGCTTCTTGCCTGAGGCTTAACACTCAGGGAGAGTCGCAGCTCCGCCAATGCTCCTCAGATCAGATCTGCAACCACAGCGCTGGTGCACACCGACGGCCCTGCCAAAACACCTCATTCCGAGTCACAGCTCCACTCACTGAGGCAGTGGAGGGACGAGCACACAGCTCTGCACATGCTCCTCCATCCAGGGCAGAAGAACCTTCTATTCCCCGACTGGTAGTGGCACCCTGCTCTGCCAGTTCACCTCATTTCTGACCTGCAACTACAGCCCTGGGGCACACAGACGGCTCTACCAAAACACCTCCAATCACTATGGCAGTGGAGAGACGCGCACACAGCTCTACACATGCTCCTCCATCCAGGGCAGAAGAACCTTCTATTCCCCGACTGGTAGTGGCACACTGCTCTGCCAATGCACCTCAGTTCTGATGTGCAACTACAGCCCTGGGGCACACAGACGGCTCTACCAAAACACCTCCAATCACTATGGCAGTGGAGGGATGCGCACACAGCTCTACACATGCTCCTCCATCCAGGGCAGAAGAACCTTCTATTCCCCGACTGCTCTGCCAATGCACCTCAGTTCTTCCCTGCAGAGTCTCCCTATTCCAGTACTGAAACTAGCAAACATTTGCCAGTGCACCTCAATCCTGTTATTAAGCACCTTTTCTTTTGTAGTACAGATGGTCAATCACTGCTCTGTCAGTGCACCGCAGTACTGGTTTGCAGCACTCCCAGCGGCTCCAGTAGTAGGGGCAGGCCTGCTATCCTGGTCTGCAGAACCCCCCGTACTGCATCAAAGACCCACCTGTGCCAGAGCAGCTTCATCCTGATTGGCAAATTTTGAGGCCAGCAACCAGTACTGTGAGTGATACAGTTCTACAAAATGGGGTGATGGCTTCAATATTTAGAATTAATCGTAACCTCTGGCATCGCTCTGGGCAACCCTCCGGAACATTGCTCTTCGTGTGCCAAGCCATTATAGAAAGGGCAAAGCTTGGTCCCCGAGTGGGACAGGAGTGCCCAGACGTGGGAACCGAGACACCCAAGCTACTCCTCACTGAGGAGGCCCAATGAGGCTGAAACATGTCTGGGGTGCTTGTGGCTCGTGCAGAAGGGATGTGACCTATGATATGATATGATATTTTATTTATATCGCGCCCATACACAGGTGTTTCAGAGCGCGAAACCTAAAAACCTAGCAGTTCGGGCTGGACTGCCCCTTTGGGGGTGGGGCCAAGCCCTGATTTGCATACGTCATTCCTCTTTCTATAATGGCTGGGCAGTTGAGGAACGAGTGTCTGGAGGGTTGCCCAGTGCAATGTCTGTGGTTATGATTAATTATAAACCTTTCAGCCATCACCTCTTTTGTTTTGCAATATACCAGCAAACCACTGCCAGCAAACCCAAATCATGACCTCCCACACGCCAACTATTCCTGCACTGTGACCAATATACAGCTCTGCCAGTGTATCTCAACTGTGACGATTCAGATGATGTTGTCACTTCTCCCCAGGGGGTGTCCCTTCTCATGAGGCTAGGGGGAGGCTGCTACCCAATATTCCCCCTAGGGGTGGTTTAATGTGGGTGGACCTCATGAGTAGGGACTCCATACTGGGGATAAGAACGACCACCTAGGTAAGTGGCAGCACAACACCCAAACCTGCCTGAAACCTCTATTACCCTTTCACACCCCCACCCTCTGACTGACAGACCCATTGCTATTGCAACATCATGTCAGTTTCCCCAACTGAGACGAAGAAGATCATCCGAGACATAAAGATTACTCCGAATGAAAGTACTGAGAAGAGGTGGCCCCCAAGGAGCCATGCAGAGTGGTCCATGGAACTGGAGGAAATGTTCTAGTGCCTTGCGGGGGAGTGTTGACCTCAGCAACATAAACATAGATGGAGAACTCAGTGAGAGGTCGTCCTGCATGCCGGCGAGCCGAGAAGGAGAGCAACACAGGAGAGAGTCCAGCCCAGAAAGCAAAGGAGATATGGTGAATGTTCTGGAGAATCAGAAGGCTGTCATCTGCTAGAGACGTGAAGCAGGCATCAAGAGTTCTTTGCCCGGTGTTGTGGAGCAAGTCTGGAACTTGGCTTGAGGCTCGGAAGCAGTGGCGTGACCTCAGGAAGGTGTACTGTGTGGTCCTGCAACAGCGCCTGCAACGCCAGTCCAGAGAATGGGAATGAGACACAAAGAGCGTGCGCAACGGAGATGAAACGCAACACTCGCAAATGAAACATGACCTCAGGAAGAACCAGCACAGCATACCGGAGCCAGTGAAGGTAACGGGAGCACATTTTGAACCACTAGGTGAGTAAAGTTGGTGAATTAATGCAAGTTCTCTCCTTCGTGGCAGTACTTGAAAGGAGAATCAACCAAGTGGGCCACGCGCAAGAGAGGGATAGAGAGAGACAAGGGTTTGTAGCCCAAGCAAGACAAGGGTCTGGGATCCGAACCAGTATCAAGCAAATACCAGAGGCAGAAATAATCCCACTGGCTACCAGAGAAGGGTCTGGGACCCTGCCCACTACCGCAGTAGGGAGGGGAAGCCTACTGGCCACCAAGGAAGGGCCTGGGACCCTATCCATAACCACAGTGGGGAGGAGAAGTCCACTGGCCACCAGGGAAGGGTCTGGCACCCTGTCCATAACCGCAGTGGGGAGGAGAGGTCCACTGGCCACCAGGGAAGGGTCTGGCACCCTGTCTATAACGCAGTGGGGAGGAGAAGCCCACTGGCCACCAGGGAGGGGTCTGAGACCCTGTCCATAACCGCAGTGGGGAGAAGAAGCCTACTGCCTACCAGGGAAGGGTCTTGGACCCTGTCCACTACCACAGTGGGGAGGAGAAGTCTACTGGCCACCAGGGAGGGGTCTGGGACCCTGTCCATAACCGCAGTGGGGAGGAGAAGCCCACTGGCCACCAGGGAAGGGTCTGAGACCCTGTCCATAACCCTGTCCATAACTGCAGTGGGGAGGGGAAGCGCACTGGCCACCAGGGAAGGGTCTGAGACCCTGTCCACAACTGCAGTGGGGAGGGGAAGCCCACTGGCCAAGGGGAAGCCCACTGGCCACCAGGGAAGGGTCTGAGACCCTGTCCACAACCACAGTGGGGAGGGGAAGCCCAGTGGCCACCAGGGAGGGGTCTGGGACCCTGTCCACAACCGCAGTGGGGAGGAGAAGCCCACTGGCCACCAGGGAGGGGTCTGGCACCCTGTCCTTAAGCGCAGTGGGGAGGAGAAGCCCACTGGCCACCAGGGAAGGGTCTGGGACCCTGTCCATAACCGCAGTGGGGAGGCGAAGCCCACTGGCCACTAGGGAGGGGTCTGGGACCCTGTCCATAACCGCAGTGGGGAGGGGAAGCCCAGTGGCCACCAGGGAGGGGTCTGGGACCCTGTCCATAACCGCAGTGGGGAGGGGAAGCCCAGTGGCCACCAGGGAGGGGTCTTCGACCCTGTCCATAACCGCAGTGGGGAGGGGAAGCCCACTGGCCACCAGGGAGGGGTCTGGGACCCTGTCCATAACCGAAGTGGGGAGGGGAAGCCCACTGGCCACCAGGGAGGGGTCTGGGACCCTGTCCATAACCGCAGTGGGGAGGAGAAGCCCACTGGCCACCAGGGAAGGGTCTGGGATCCTGTCCATAACCGCAGTGGGGAGGAGAAGCCCACTGGCCACCAGGAAAAGGTCTGGGACCCTGTCCATAACCGCAGTGGGGAGGAGAAGCCCACTGGCCACCAGGGAGGGTCCTGAGACCCTGTCCATAACCGCAGTGGCGAGGAGAAGCCCAATGGCCACCAGGGAGGGGCCTGGGACCCTGTCCATAACCGCAGTGGGGATGAGAAGCCCACTGGCCACCAGGGAGGGGTCTGAGACCCTGTCCATAACGCCCACTGGCCACCAGGGAGGGGTCTGGGACCCTGCCCATAACCACAGTGGGGAGGAGAAGCCCACTGGCCACCAGGGAGGGATCTGGGACCTTTTCCATAACCACCGTGGGGAGGGGAAGCCCACTGGCCACCAGGGAGGGGTCTGAGACCCTGTCCATAACCACAGTGGGGAGGAGAAGCCCACTGGCCATCAGGTAGGGGTCTGGGACCCTGTCCATAACCACCGTGGGGAGGAGAATCCCACTGGCCACCAGGGAAGGGTCTGGCACCCTGTCCATAACCGCAGTGGGGAGGGGAAGCTCACTGGACACCAGGGAAGGGTCTGGCACCCTGTCCATAACCGCAGTGGGGAGGAGAAGCCCACTGGCCACCAGGGAAGGGTCTGGCACCCTGTCCTTAAACACAGTGGGGAGGAGAAGCCCACTGGCCACCAGGGAGGGGTCTGGGACCCTGTCCACAACCGCAGTGGGGGGAAGCCTACTGGCCACCAGTGAAAGGTCTGGCACCCTGTCCATAACCACCGTGGGGAGGGGAAGCCCACTGGCCATCAGGTAGGGGTCTGAGACCCTGTCCATAACCACAGTGGGGAGGAGAAGCCCACTGGCCATCAGGTAGGGGTCTGGGACCCTGTCCATAACCACCGTGGGGAGGAGAATCCCACTGGCCACCAGGGAAGGGTCTGGCACCCTGTCCATAACCGCAGTGGGGAGGGGAAGCTCACTGGACACCAGGGAAGGGTCTGGCACCCTGTCCATAACCGCAGTGGGGAGGAGAAGCCCACTGGCCACCAGGGAAGGGTCTGGCACCCTGTCCTTAAACACAGTGGGGAGGAGAAGCCCACTGGCAACCAGGGAGGGGTCTGGGACCCTGTCCACAACCGCAGTGGGGGGAAGCCTACTGGCCACCAGGGAAAGGTCTGGCACCCTGTCCATAACCGCAGTGGGGAGGGGAAGCCCAGTGGCCAGCATGGAGGGGTCTGGGACCCTGTCCATAACGGCAGTGGGGAGGGGAAGCCCACTGGCCACCAGGGAGGGGTCTGGGACCCTGTCCATAACCACAGTGGGGAGGGGAAGCCCAGTGGCCACCAGGGAAGGGTCTGGGACCCTGTCCATAACCGCAGTGGGGAGGGGAAGCCCAGTGGCCACCAGGGAAGGGTCTGGGACCCTGTCCATAACCGCAGTGGGGAGGGGAAGCACAGTGGCCACCAGGGAGGGGTCTGGGACCCTGTCCATAACAGCAGTGGGGAGGGGAAGCCCAGTGGCCACCAGGGATGGGTCTGGGACCCTTCCATAACCGCAGTGGGGAGGGGTAGCCAACTGGCCACCAGGGAGGGGTCTGGGACCCTGTCCATAACAGCAGTGGGGAGGAGAAGCCAACTGGCCACCAGGGAAGGGTCTGAGATCCTGTCCATAACCGCAGTGGGGAGGAGAAGCCCACTGGCCACCAGGGAGGGGTCGGTCTGGGACCCTGTCCATAACCGCAGTGGGGAAGAGAAGCCCACTGGCCACCAGGCAGGGGTCTGAGACCCTGTCCATAACCACACTGGGGAGGAGAAGCCCAGTGGCCACCAGGGAAGGGTCTGGCACCCTGTTCATAACCGCAGTGGGGAGGAGAAGCCCACTGGCCACCAGGGAGGGGTCTGAGACCCAGTCCATAACTGCAGTGGGGATGAGAAGGCCACTGGCCACAAGGGAGGGGTCTGGGACCTTGTCCATAACTGCAGTGGGGATGAGAAGCCCACTGGCCACCAGGGAGGGGTCTGAGAACCTGTCCATAACCACAGTGGGGAGGAGAAGCCCACTGGCCACCAGGGAGGGGTCTGGGACCTTGTCCATAACCACCGTGGGGAGGGGAAGCCCACTGGCCACCAGGGAATGGTCTGAGACCCTGTTCATAACCACAGTGGGGAGGAGAAGCCCACTGGCCATCAGGGGGGGGGTCTGGGACCCTGTCCATAACCACCGTGGGGAGGAGAATCCCACTGGCCACCAGGGAGGGGTCTGGGACCACAGGAGAAAGACACCAGAGCATTGAGGAAGTCTTTGTCACTATAGTGGCAGATATACCTGTGAGCACTGTTTATTCCCAGGCCATCTGTGCACCCTGGCATCGTTTGGCTGTGATCCCAGAAACACGCCCAAGACAGAGCTGGAAACCCAGGGACTGGCATTTCCTCAATTACATTCTCTTGGTATCTTAAATGAATGCATTCAGAGAGCAGGGATCGGACTTGGAGGAAAAATAGCCGTGGGCAGCAAAAACACTAGCCCACACTCACAAGTCACTAGCCATTATTTTGATCACAAACGGTAAAGTCACAAGTCACTAGCCATTATTTTGATCACAAACGGTAAAGTAGTATTGTGCGTGAATATTTGTGGCAAACTATTCTTTTCAAAGCTTGGTTCGGCACCATTGTTTAAATCCGCTGCTGCAGCGTGCACTAAGCAATTACAGTGGCCCACATTTTGCCCAGAAAGTGTCTCACTGGCCTGCCAAAAGGTGTGGTTGCCAGCCATGTTTGGCCAGATTGTTTGATTTTGGCAGTGGCTTCTACTGTTTGATGTGGGCAGTGGCTTCTATTGTTTGATGCGGGCAGTGGCTTCTATTGTTTGATGCTGGCAGTGGCTTCTATTGTTTGATGCTGGCAGTGGCTTCTATTGTTTGATGTTGGCAGTGGCTTCTATTTTTTGGATACCCTCTTGTGCCGGGTTCCTTTAGTCACATGATGAGACCCCCACCATGGATTGTGGTGGGTGGCAGTGACGAGCTTGAGGTCCTGGGAATCTTTGATATCCATGCAGTGTTCCGTTGGTTGGAAAAGTGATCCTGTCTCCAGGGGTTGACTTGGAACCAAAAAGAGGCCCTCGAAGTGGCCCCATTTAACACATTTTCAGCAAACCCAACCGTTTTCCAATGAGAACATTTGGAAATAAAAAAGGTTACCACACAAAAGAGGCCCAGGGTGCAGAGACCTAGCGTGAAAATGCCAGAGTTCCCTATAGGCCAGTCCACCCCTGCTCAGGGTAGAGGTCTACAGGGAAATCTCCAGAGCTCCCTATAGGCTAGTCCACCCCTGCCCAGCGTGCAGAGGCCTACCGGGAAATCTCTGGAGTTCCCTGTAGGCCAGTCTACCCCTGCCCAGGGTGCAGAGACCTAGCAGGAAATATCCAGATTTTCCCATAGGCCAGTCTACCCCTGTCCAGAGTGCAGCGGTCTACCAGGAAATCTCCAAGGTTCCCCCAAGGCCAATCCACACCTGCCCAGGGTGCAGCAGCCTACTGGGAAATCTCCAGAGTTCCCTGTAGGCCAGTCTACCCCTGCCCAGGGTGCAGAGACCTAGCATGAAATATCCAGAGTTCCCTATAGGCCAGTCCACCCCTGTCCAGAGTGCTGCAGTCTACTGGGAAATCTCCAAGGTTCTCTATAGGCCAGTCCACACCTTCCCAGGGTGCAGCAGCCTACTGGGAAATCTCCAGAGTTCCCTGTAGGCCAGTCTACCCCTGCCCAGGGTGTGGAGACACATCAGGAAATCTCCAGAGTTCCCTATAGGCAAGTCCACCCCTGCCCAGGGTGCAGAGGTCTATCGGGAAATCTCCAGAGCTCCCTATAGGCCAGTCCACCCCTGCCCAGGGTGTAGAGACCCAACAGGACATCTCCAGGGTTCCCTGTAGGCCAGTCCATCTCTGCCCAGGGTGCGGAGACCTATCAGAAAATCTCCAGAGTTTCCTATAGGCTACCCCACCCCTGCCCAGGGTGCAGAGACCTAGCAGGAAATATCCAGAGTTCCCTGTAGGCCAGTCTACCCCTGCCCAGGGTGCAGAGACCTAGCATGAAATATCCAGAGTTCCCTATAGGCCAGTCCACCCCTGTCCAGAGTGCTGCGGTCTACTGGGAAATCTCCAAGGTTCTCTATAGGCCAGTCCACACCTTCCCAGGGTGCAGCAGCCTACTGGGAAATCTCCAGAGTTCCCTGTAGGCCAGTCTACCCCTGCCCAGGGTGTGGAGACACATCAGGAAATCTCCAGAGTTCCCTATAGGCAAGTCCACCCCTGCCCAGGGTGCAGAGGTCTATCGGGAAATCTCCAGAGCTCCCTATAGGCCAGTCCACCCCTGCCCAGGGTGCAGAGACCCATCAGGACATCTCCAGGGTTCCCTGTAGGCCAGTCCATCTCTGCCCAGGGTGCAGAGACCTATCAGAAAATCTCCAGAGTTTCCTATAGGCTACCCCACCCCTGCCCAGGGTGCAGAGACCTAGCAGGAAATATCCAGAGTTCCCTGTAGGCCAGTCCACCCCTGCCCAGGGTACAGAGACCCATCAGGAAATCGCCAGAGCTCCCTATAGACCAGTCCACTCCTGCCCAGAGTGCTGCGGCCTACTGGGAAATCTCCAGAGTTCCCTGTAGGCCAGTCCACCCCTGCCCAGAGTGCAGCGGCCTACTGGGAAATCCCCAGAGTTCCCTGTAGGCCACTCCACCTCTTCCCAGGGTGCAGAGACCTAGCAGGAAATCTCCAGATTTACCTATAGGCCAGTACACCCCTGCCCAGGGTACAGAGGTCAACCGGAACATCTCCAGAGTTTCCTATAGGCCAGTCCACCCCTGCCCAGGGTGCAGCGGTCTACTGGGAAATATACAGAGTTCCCTGTAGGCCAGTCCACCCCTGCCCAGGGTGCAGCAGCCTACTGGGAAATCTCAAGAGTTCCCTGTAGGCCAGTCCGCCCCTGCCCAGGGTGCAGCAGCCTACTGGGAAATCTCGAGAGTTCCCTGTAGGCCAGTCCACCCCTGCCCAGGGTGCAGAGACCTAGCAGGAAATCTCCAGAGTTCCCTGTAGGCCAGTCCACCCCTGCTTGTCACTGCTCTTTCAGGCGATGATGGCCCATGTCTTTTCACCTGCATTGCTGTGGCAGTTTAACCCACAGCTCCCTGGTGAACCCTGGCTGTTTGGGATTGGGGAGGGGCAGAGGTATACTGCTATACAGTGGGTCAGCCTGGCAGCCCAATTCATTGTGAGCAGCGCAGCCTGGCCGGGGTGAGGAGCGGTTTCACTGACATAGGCATCGAATTCCAGATGTGTCTCTGCTTCTCCATCCTGCTCGGCCTCCTATTGGGCTCCCGTTAATTGGCCTTTGTGATGGTGGAGTGGATTTGTTTCATGACTCTACTGGTGGCGTTCCCATTTTAAGATGTCTGCCTCTATTTGTACTCTTGAAATTACTGTATTGGGTGAGCATAGTATCTCCCACCTCATCATGGCGTTAGTGCTTCTTCATCCTTTCAGGTGGTGAAACACATATATCCAGACTGGTTGCACCAAAGTAGGCCAGTCTTGCCACGTAATAACACTCATCATGCTGGCTTAACACTTGATGCCAAGGGACGTCAATTCACATACATTCCAGGGATAATGAAGGTGACATTACTCAGCTGTTTACATCATAGGATGTGGCATCACACAGCCGTTACTGCTGATGACATCACAGGAAGTATCACCATATGACCTTTAACCCTGACCAGCACTGATCATTGGGACAGATGTTCCCATATCTCAATAACGGGTCTTCAGGACGACGGTTGAGAGATTTACCGAACAGACCACTTGAATATCTGGTCAGGGAACATGTGACATGCGTGTTAGGGTTGCATTCTGCAGAAACTAGTTATGCAGGCTTTCTATGTTTAAAAGGTGTGCAACCATGGGGCATACTCCTCCTCTCCTGGGTTATTTTTCAGGTGTCAATAATTAACTCCTGAAATGCAAATGTTTAATTATGGTAGGGGGGGGGGCTTAGAAAAAATCTCCCGCGTTCACCAACTCCCCACACCCCTGCCCCCCATCATCGCAGTGGGATCCCACAGTTAGGAATGTCCATTTCCAGCCCTGAACACATAATAGAAACCGACGTTGTTGCAGTTGCAACACAAATAAAAAATAAACTTGAGATTGATACAACAACAAACAGCTGCACAGCCGGATACACAAACCTTCCACGGATTGTCTCGAAATAGGCCATGAGTGTAGGAGAGGGGCGTTAGGGCAGAGGCGCGGGCTTCATATGCAAGTACAAACTCATACAGGGTGGGTCCTGCCATCCTATGAGGCCCCGCCATCCTATGCCGAAAAGAGCTCCGAAATACCCGACACAACATGCGGAGGGCGGTCTCCTAGATGAACCGACTGCCATTTTATGCCAGGTATAGCTTCGCATGCCATCTGTAGTCAAAAGGGGCAGGGGAATGCTAGCATATGCCAAGTGCAGTCCAGAAACGGCCCAAGGCTGGCACTGTATGCCAATCATGTGCCTGGCAGAGCCGCCGTATGCCATGCAGAACCCGGCAGGTGCACGTGCTGCTACCATGCTTGAAGTGCCAGCCCACATCTGGAAGAAATGCTGCCTCGTGCCAGGGACAGCCTCCTATCTGGGTGTGGTCAACGCTGCAGCCTTACAATGCCAGGCAATGCCACACCAAGACAAGTACACGCTCAGACGTCGAGCCAGAGCAATGCCATGGCAGATAAACACTCACATTACAGCCGTGCATGCCCATGTGCTGTCATCCTATGCAGAGTGCAGCCCACATGCCCAGTATTGTCATACAGTGCCAGGTTGGGGGTGACATGCCTGTGTACTCACCATATCTAGAGTACAGCCTGGCCGGTGCTGCCATGGCATGTCCGGTGGAGCCTAAAATGCCCCAGTTATGCCATCCAGTTATAGAACATGTACAGTCACTGTATGTAAACTGCAATCTCACATGGCTAGGGGCTGCCACAATATGCCAAGTGCAGCCTCAAATGCCACTTAATTGCGTATATGCCTGATATAGTTATCATTTATAAGGAGCCTTAACTGCTCAGTGGCGCCACAATGCCTTCTCTACCCAAGTCGACCCCTCAACTCAAAAAGCCTCCCTGGGCCTCCCTACTCCTCAGCAAGCAGAAGCAGGAGCGAGGCTTGTACACACTACAGCATTGAGGGAAACAGCACTGCAACTTCAAAGTGCCTGTCAAAGTGCAAGTGCAGCTCTCACGCTTCCCCCCGGCACATGAAGGGCCTCTCTACTCCTCAGCAAGCAGAAGCAGGGGCGAAGCTTGTACACACTACAGCATTGAGGGAAACAGCACTGCAACTTCAAAGTGCCTGTCAAAGTGCAAGTGCAGCTCTCACGCTTCCCCCTGCACATGAAGGGCCTCTCTACTCCTCAGCAAGCAGAAGCAGGGTCGAGGCTTGTAGACACTACAGCATTGAGGGAAATAGCACTGCAACTTCAAAGTGCCTGTCAAAGTGCAAGTGCAGCTCTCACGCTTCCCCCTGCACATGAAGGGCCTCTCTACTCCTCAGCAAGCAGAAGCAGGGGCGAAGCTTGTACACACTACAGCATTGAGGGAAACAGCACTGCAACTTCAAAGTGCCTGTCAAAGTGCAAGTGCAGCTCGCACGCTCCCCCTGCACATGAAGGGCCTCTCTACTCCTCAGCAAGCAGAAGCAGGGGCGAAGCTTGTACACCCTACAGCACTGCAACTTCAGAGTGCCTGTCAAAGTGCAAGTGCAGCTCTCAAGCTTCCCCCTGCACATGAAGGGCCTCTCTACTGCTCAGCAAGCAGAAGCCGGGGCGAAGCTTGTACACACTAAAGCATTAAGGGAAACAGCACTGCAACTTCAAAGTGCCTGTCAAAGTGCAAGTGCAGCTCGCACGCTCCCCGTGCACCTAATAGGACTAAAGTACTTTGCTGGTGCACTTATTCCCCAATGATCTGAGTGCATTTTGGGGCAAGTCTCCTTTGAGCTGCCCTAGTATATCACAACCTGGCAGCGCAATGGAGTGTTTTATCAGCCTCGTGCATGATAAGAGCATGCTCCATGCCATTTGGGAGAAGGTTGTGTCCTAATTGATTCTTTGCATTCTGGAACTTGTAGTTCTGCCTCTCCCTTTATAGAAACAGCCCCACAGAATGCAAAGAAACATGGGACAGGGCCTCTATCTCCCAAATGCCGTGGGGCATGTTGACATGGATGCAGTAGCACATCTTTACTAATTGTGGCGATTGGCAATGTGTCATCACTGCTCCTCAATGTGGTGCCCTTTTCCATGAGGCTAGGGAGGTGTGGCCGCTACCCAATAGTTCTTTTTGGGGTGGTTTAATGCAGGAGGACCTCATGGGGAGGGACTCCCCTCTGGGGACAAGGACCATCACCACTCACAGAATGTTCTCTATTGGGGTCCTTTCCTGTGCTGAGTTTTAGGGGGGATTGCTTTTTCAGACTAATCCCAATGATTTTTTCAATATTGCTTTTTTATTTTTTCATCGCAGGTTGTCCAAGAAAAGTTAGAGTGTACTCCTTTCATCTTCCTTGTAACAGACCACTCCTAATCTTATCTTATTCACTTTACTTTCTCTCTACACGTGTTTCAGCGTAGTTTTTCTTCTGTGGTTCATCAGGAGAGAATCTATCAATGAAGCCAATCATTTACAAGACATTGGCATTGCTCACAATCAAATTCCTAAGCACTCCTTAGACATGTCTCTTGATTCCATAATACTCTTGTTCTGCACATGTGTTACTCACCCTATTGATTATTTAGAGTTGATCTCGCAAGGTGAAGATTGTTTTTCAATTTTTCTATCAGCTTGTTGTAGTTTTCTTTTCCTATTCGGTTACCTGAAAGATACTGCTGTTTAAGTTTTACTTTTCATGAGTGAGCTAGGTATTTCACTCGATTCAACATGTTCTAAGGTTTGCCCCAATGAAGTGAAGCTTTCATTTTGAAATGCTCCATTTTACAATTAGCATTACATTATTTTCCAGGGGCATTATGGGCCAGGAGGCATTCCTATTGCTCCCCGTCTATGAGTAGATGCTGAAGCCCAATGTTACACCCCAAATCTTTGTTATCCCCTCATTTCATAGTGCATCATGCCCTGGGATACAACACAATCCTTTTGCCTTCTAATGTCAATGTTAGATTAAGGTCATTTTTTTGTCTGAGTTAGGCCCTTTTCGTCCCCTCCAAGTATTCATTTTGAGGCTTGCAATAAGACTACACTTTACTAAATAACTTGGGCGTTACAGGTGGGAGTGGTGGAGAAGTCCAAGAACTTTCTTCTCACCTGCATTACCTCCACGTCCACTCTTCCTCGTCACAGTACTTACTTCATGAGGCACCCGCCTCCGACACAGGACCTTCTTCTATTTCTTTAAATCCCTATAACTCCTCCCCCACATCCATGTCACTCAGTTTAAATTTTTCCTGCCTCCGGCAGGTTGGACTTTTTCTTCCCGGTGCGGGGCACCAGGGAGCACCGATTGCTGGCCCCCTGGGGGGGCTGTGTGGCGGGGCCCTCGGCTCCCTCAGGTGCGGCACTGCTCCTGGGCCCCCTGCGGGGCTTGGGGTCACAGTTGAGCTGGATTGCCTCGCTCGGTTCTTTGCTGGGCTCCGGACCGCAGCGTGAGCATTGTGTCCCGGGTCCTGCACGGCCCGGGGGAAGGTAAGGAGAGGGGAGGACTGGGCTTGATGTTTTTCCCCTCTCCTCCTGTTTTGGCCATCTTGATTGGACTTGGCAGTATGGGCTAGCCTTCCCTTTTGTTGTGAGGCATCTCTGCTTCTTGTCGTGGGGTGACAGTGGCAGAGAGTCTTTGGGAGTGCGGGGGCTCTGTTCTGTCGCAGGCATGTCACATACCACCCGCTCCTCAGACACACACAGCACAGGATGCACCGGATGTTAGCTGCATTATCTGGGGGAAGGTAAGGAGAGGGGAGGACTGTGCTTGATGTTTTCCCCTCTCTTGCTGGTATGGCTATTTTGACTCCTTCAACATGCCGTTTTCCTCGTGCTTTGTGTGCACATCTTTATTGGAAATGATGGCAAGCACTTGGCAGTATGGGCTAAGCCTTCCCTTTTGTTGTGAGGCCTCTCTGCTTCTTGTCGTGGGGTGACTGTGACAGAGTATTTGAAAGTGCGGGGGCTCTGTTCTGTCGCAGGCATGCCACATACCACCCGCTCCTCAGAGACACACGGCCCAGGATGCACCGGATGTCAGCTGCATTCTCTGGGGGAAGGTAAGGAGAGGGGAGGACTGTGCTTGATGTTTTCCCCTCTCTTGCTGGTATGGCCATCTTGACTCCTTTGAAAGGCCGTTACCTCGTGCTCTGTGTACACATCTTTATTGGAAATGATGGCAAGCACTTGGCAGTATGGGCTAGCCTTCCTTTTTTGTTGTGAGGACTCTCTACTTCTTGTCGTGGGGTGACTGTGACAGAGTATTTGAAAGTGCGGGGCTCTGTTCTGTCACAGACATGTCACATACCACCAGCTCCTCAGACACACACAGCCCAGTTTGCACCGGATGTTGGCTGCATTCCTTGTGTGCTGCCTGTGAATACGGCGCAGATTTTGGACACATCTGCAAGCGGCCGGAAGGGTACCGGCCTGGCATAGTCTACACTTCGGGTTCGAGTCTCAGCGGTGCTGACTCGGTCCTTCATCCTTCCTAGACCGATGCATTGGAACGATTTAGAGCATGGGGCTACCAGCTACTGGATACAGGGCTCAAGCCACCTCTCAGTCATGTGGCGTGTTAGTGGTGTGTTTGGGTCTGTGCTAGCTATGGACGCAGACTCCTTGTCCTGTCCTCTTCCTCTAAACTGCGCAAGGGAAAGTCAAAGGAGTTGATTTGCTTTTCCCTTGTCCGGCATCGGATTATGGAAAATGATCATGGAAGTAACGGCCATGCAGGGGGTTCCCAGTGTCTCTTCTTTTAGGCCCTGGGTCCTCCGGTGCTGACGTGTTGCTTTCACGCCTCCTCTCAGACTTGTGGGAAGTGATAGGGCACATGGTGGCACATGTCTGTGCTTAGAGGGGTTCTCAGAGCCCCTGGTGCCGGTGGAGGGGGATGTCACTTCAGTGGGTTTTCCAGTATAGGCATACCTCAGGTAGGGGGTTGCCTTTGATGTCCGCTATCCGGGATGGATTGCTTTGCCCCGCTTTGGGACAGTACTCTGCCCTTTTGACGCCAGCCTGGTGGCTCCTCTGTCGGCTGAGGGGGCCATAGTCTGCTGGACTTCTGGGCTGTCCAGTATCTTCCTTTTGATAGGTCAAATCTTTTTGTGGGCTGACAAGCATGCTGTTATATTGTGGCGCAGGCCTGTTTCAACGTCCTGTGATTTCCCTCTGGTGCAAGTGCAGTGACTGGCGGTTTTCCCTGGCTCCTCGTCTCTATCTTCTCGGAGGTGTATGGGACCGGTGGGGTTCGGCTTCCTGGGTAATGGGCTCCTTCTGGAGGGGGTATCAGTTGCCGTTCCTGTCTCCTCCTGTCCAGGTTTGCATGGTTAGGACTTTGGTACCCAGCTCACGGTCCAAGTAGTTGGCCATGGGATCCGTTCTCTCCGAACGTTTGTTGTGGGTTACCGTCTTGCCCGTTCCTCTCCCTGTTCAGGGTCAAGTTTTCTACTTGCGGGTGTTCCTGGTCCCTATGCCTTCTAGGATGTGTCACCTGCTTATGGGTCTCAAGACCCTGCACTGCTTGTCCGGACGTCTGGGGAGAGCGTACTCTGGATGTTGTGCAGGGGGGGCGCTTGCTGGCTGTTCTGGGCTGGGTTCTCAGAAGGCAGTATGTCTCGACTCACCTGTTGCTGAAGTTACGTGGCACGTGGCGTCTTGCATGTTTTCCAGTTCCTTGAGCCTGTCTTCGGTTACGTCTCCTGGTGTCTTATACTCTCTCCCACTGGCTCCCGACATCTCGGCTTTCGTAGTTTTGTTTTCAGTGTCCCCAGCGCTGCGAGTGTCCCTGCTATGGTGGCGGGGGGTTTCAGGTCTACAGGCTGAGGTGTGCATGGTCCTTCCTCCTGTGACCTCTCCTACTACCAACACCAGCAGAAAGGGTATACATTGGGGGTCCTCTCAGCTCAAGGGTTGTGAGATCTGGGGAGAGCCGGTGATCATCCAATTGGCAAGAGTTGTGCCATTGTGCAAGCTCTGGTGTATTTCGAGGAGTTGCTGGACGGTCGGCGGTTTTTGGTCCGATCGGACAATACGACGGCCTTGGCATATGTGAACTGCAAAAGGGGTTCCGGCTGTTCCTTGAATGCTCTGGCAGCGCTGATAGGCACCTGGGAGGAATCTCATCTGGTGTATCTGCTGGCCTTACGTATCAGAAGGGTGGACAATGTTCAAGCGGATCTTCTCAGACGCCGGTATTCACTCCTCTGCAGAACTGGTCCTGTTGGCCCAGGTCTTTGCGGTGACCTGTGTCAGATTAGGGTCCTTGGTTCTAGACCTGTTTGCATCCCCGGCCTCAGCAGAAGTTCCCCTCTTCTGCTCTAGGTTTCAGGCTGAGGGGATTGGGGGATGGACGCCCTCTCTGTACAGTGGCCTTGGGGTTTTCCTTTATGCCTTTCCGCCTATTCCCCTTCTGCCCCGGGTGGTTTGGCGCATCTGAGTGTCCAGGGTGACTGTGTTGTTGTTAGCTCTGTTCTGGTGCCGCCGGAGTTGGCTCCCCTCTCTGTTGGAGCTTCGTTCCTAGGAACCTTGGCTGGTTCCGAGGTGGCCGTGTCACCTTCAAGGGGATCTGCGGTTAGAATTCCACCGGATGCAATGGGCGGTGTGGCTATTGCTCAGTCTAGGTTGATATCTTAGGGGTTCTCAGATCCTGTAGTTGAGTCCAAATGGATGCTCTTAGACCCTCCACTCTGAAGGTGTTAGGCAGACATTGGGGCCATTTCCGAGACTGGTATGGGCAGTCTGGGATCCCTCCCCTGCGTTCTGGCCTCTGCTATCCTTCGGTTCCTCCAGGAGGGGTTTTGACAGGGGCCTGGCAGTTTTTCCAGGCTTCGCTCTCAGTGGGCCTTCATGAAATTCCTTTTGGGGGACTCTGACGGTCACTTGGATGGGGAGATGTTGGTGGGGAAGTTGATCCAGGGTTTTTCTTGTTCCCTTCCTTGTGCTGATAAAGGGCTTCCCCCTTGGGATCTCCCTCTTGTATTAGGGTTCCTTCAAGGGCCTCCTTTTGAGCCCATTTCCGGGATTGATATCAAACATCTTACACTGAAATCTGCTTTTCTTATTGCCCTCACTTCTGCCCGTATGCTTGGGGAGATTGGGGCTCTCTTATGTCACGCTCCTTTCCTGAGGGTGCTGCCAGACTCGGTGGTGCCGGGGTGTGGTCCAAAGTTTCTCCCTTCAGTTGTCTCTCGGGTTTCACACCTCTCAGGGTCTGGTTCTCCCTGACTTCTTTCATGATCCAAGAACGCCTGAGGAGGTGGCTCGGCTTAACATTGATGTCCGGAGGGTCGCGTTGGAGTATTTGGCTTGGTTTGCCTTTTCCACCAATCTGATAGTCTTCTGATTGCTTGTGGTCTGGCTGGGGCTGGGCATAACGCATCTGTGGTTTCCATTTTCCGGTCGTTCCGGGTTGTGATCTCTAGGGCCTATGTGGCTTCTGGCCTGCCTGTGCCTGCGCACGATCAGGGGCGGTCTACCAGGGTTTCGCGGCTTCCTGGCCCGATGTAAGGAGAGTTTTTCTCTGCAAGAGATTTGTATGGCTGCCGCCTTGGCTGGTCTAGGCATTTTCATCAACCGCTATGGGTTGAGTTTCTCCCACTCGGGGGTTGGTTCCTTCGTGGTTGGAGTTTTTGTCTGTGGGGATGTGATTTAAGAGTCATTGTGGGTGTGTTTTGCTGCACTGTTTTTGGCTCTGTCTCATTGGGACCTTTTCCCCGTTGATGCTTTGGTATACCTCATGAAGTAAGTACTGGGACGAGGAAGAGTGGACGTGGAGGTAATGCTCTGATTACTTACCGGTAATCTTCATTACTCCTAGTCCTACTCTTCCTCGTCACAGTACTGACGACCCTCCTCACCCTCCCTGCGGGGAAGGTCCCATGCTCCGGCTTGGTAATATGAAACTGAGTGACATGGATGTGGGGGAGGAGTTATAGGGATTTAAAGAAATAGAAGAAGGTCCTGTGTCGGAGGCGGGTGCCTCATGAAGTAAGTACTGTGACGAGGAAGAGTAGGACTAGGAGTAATGAATATTACCGGTAAGTAATCAGAGCATGTTCTTATTTGGATCCGATTGTTCTGCGTTGTGTTGTGGCTCTTTCTGAGCCGCTTTTAGTAAACGAGCCGTCATTTTGCGCGATGACGTCACTGCGCGCAACGTCCCGCAGCCATTTTGAATGCCGAATTTCCCGATTTACACAAAAAGATGTGTTTGTTTCCTTGGGCGCTAACACTGATTTGTTGATTCCGTATTAATCATCCCAGTGAAGGATGTGAATGTATTCTATAAGTACATTTTCAAAGGCTTCTATAATAGAATTTTTCTAAATTATGACGTATTCATTTCTTTTATACTGATAACCCGTTAGTCTTACAAGATCTTTTTAATTTTCATATTTAGTTTGGAATTGTAGCTGCGGCTATCGGTAATATTTTGTCCTTGTTAGGTATTTTGTGGCTATTCATTATTTTCCTCTTGCGTAGCACAAGTAAGACCTTTAAATGTACATGGGTTGACATTTCTAGTGTAATTAACTCCCTCATGTGGTTCAGTCACATTCTGTGTTTTTCATCATTGCGCTACATAAATTGACATTTTTGCTCCTGTTATGAATGCAGTGGCGGATCCTTATTGTTCAGTGAGTCATCACCACATTCTTTGTTTTGCATGATTATGCCGTACTTTAGGTACACGTGAGTCACAATGTCTCCTATCTGGGGTTTCATATTAGCCAGATAACAAAGATCACAAATCCTGGTCTGAGTTCCGATCCATCTACCAGGTATGTTCTAACCAATGTGACATTTCGTGGTCTGAATTCAGACCAGTGATGTAGGCGTCCATAAGGCAAATCCCTGTTGCTTCCTTTTTTCTGAGTAGTAGCTCCCTGTTTCGTCCTCTTGCTGGAGCTTTCGCTTTTTCTAGTGCAATTTGGTCCATTTATGTATCTTTATGTTCCATGCAGAAATGTATTGCTCTGGGGATCCTGAAGTCCTTGTTTTTGATGGCTCTCCTATGTTCAAGCAGTTGTATTTTGAGGGCCCTAATTGTGCAACCTATGTACAGTTTCTGGCAAACGCATTTAAGGCCATAAATCACAAACCTGCTGTTACAATTTATGAATTGTGCAAATGTTTTACTTTTTCCATTCAGTAGAACCAGACTACTCATTCCATTGAGCACCTGTGGGCATAGTTTACAGTTCCCACACCTGTGCCTTCCAATAGGTGTTGGTAGGTTGAGAAGTGTACTGAGGTCTTTACCTGGCTCCGGTTTGAGGAAGCTTGGACTGATCTGTTGCTTTATAGTTGGGGCTTTCCGAAAAGTGGTTGTGGGGCTTTCATCAAGTATTTCCTAATACTTTCATCTGCTCCTGTGCTTTTGTAATATTCCCTTTGTGATGTATGCATCGCTGTTGTATGTCACAATGAAGTTCGCTTTGGCCATTTTGTTTTTTGCTCTCGGTTTGTCAGTTTGCAGATAGCTTCTCAAACATTGTTTCGCTTTCTCTACTGCTTTTGTCAGGATTTTGGGCAGATAGCCCACAAATCACATTCCTTTTTCTATTCATCGGGAAATCATATTGCCAATCCGTAAGTAAGTCGGAGGACTCACGTGTGGATGAGAGATATTAATTAGCGAGCCATTGCAGGGTCACTCCTGCAACGTTTGGCCAAACTTAAGAATGAAAAGGAGGAGTGTGTGTTGCAAGAAGCACTACATCAGCACTTCTCACACCTACCTCTTTGCTCTCTAGCTGCAGGGCTGTGCAGGCCAGTGCTACATTACTGGTCCACACAGTTTGTTATGGGATGAACACACACACAACTCTTACTTGTGCTGCTCTCCCAAATACAAGAGAGGGAACACCACTCAAACAACTGTTTTTCTTTCTCTCCATGGCTCTGCTTTTGTGACCTCTGTCTGACATAGGTGTCAAGGACAAAGCCAGGGGTATCAGGGAGAGAGCCTGGATAGCAGCTGCTAACTCTCAAATGACTTCCAATTTGAAGCCCAGTAAGACAATACCATGTCACAATGAGGATATATATCCATACTGGTTAAGAAACATGTATTGTATGATGATACCTGTAACTGAAAATGTCGGGAGTGAGAGTTATGGTTTGTTTGTTGTAAAAACAAATACAAACTATTAAAATAAAACATATCCATACTGGTTGCACCAATGTAGACCAGCCTAGCCCTACCCCCAGAGGCCCAATCCCCAGCCAGGCACATATTCAATTCATACAGCATTAATGCCACCACATAATCCCTCTCATTCAGGTGCACAGTTTCAGGCACACATTCTCATCTGCATGCATACCCTCATAGGTGCAAACATACATCTTGGTCCTTACCTGCAGCCCTTGCTTGGATTCCACCTGCCGCAATGTCGCCTAGCTCCTGTGCAGTATGCCAGGCGAACTAGAGAACAGAAAGAGATTCCTGGTTCCCGAGGGCATGTGTGATGGAGCCGGCGTTTCTCCTTTGTACCGCCCCCTGGAGCACTGAATGTGTGGGGGAGGCACAAGAGCACCCCCTATTCACATGCAAGCCCTCAGAAGCCTAGCCTGCATCCCCAATGGGCCATGCAAGATTGGGGCAGCAGACCGCCCCACGGTCTCGCAGGGTCCATTCTTCGGGCTGGCTGCGGAACATAAAGTGCATTTAATTGTTTTATTTTTTTATTTGTTATTTATTTATACCGCCCTTGGGCAGCGTGGCGCTGTTACAGAGGTAGGTAAACTCCTTAGTTACAGTGGTGCATACATTGAATATCATAGCTAATACAGCGGTGGGTTACTTTGTTACAATGGTAAAGGACATAACTCATCAAGTGTACCCAGTTCGTTTGGTTACAGGGACACTGAGTACGCAAGAGTAGGTCAAAAGCAGGAGCGCAGAGGTTAGTGGAAATGCCATGTTTTGAGGGCTTTGCGGAATGCAATGTGGGAGGGTTCATTTCTGAGGGTAAGTGGCATGGAATTCCATTGGCTGGCAACAATGAATGGAAAGCTAGGCCCACCTGCTTTGGCACGTTTGACTCTGGGTATAATGAGTCATTGGGAATATGGTGTTCTAATGGGTCTGGAGGAGCACGCTTTAGCTATTTTCGAACAGAGGTATGGGGGGGCTGTGTGACTGATGCACTTCTGTGTGATTGCGAGAGTTTTAAATAAGACGCTTTCTGTAATGGGGAGCAGGTGGGCTTCACGTCTGGCTGCAGAGCTGTGTTGTCTTTTGGGAATGTTGACAGCAGCGCAGAGTGCCTTGTTGTGGATTATATGGAGTTTCATTAAGTTGTTTGAGGAAGTGCCAGCAAAGAGGAGGTTGCAGTTATCCAGTCTTGAGCCTATTATTGCTCTATCGATGGAGAGGCAGTTCTCTGCGGATAGAAATGGTTTAACTGCATCACTCAGCTTGGTGTAGTAAGCCGCTGAGGAGGCTATGGCGCTGACTGGACGTGACATGGAGAGGGTGGCCTCATGGTAGACTCCTGAGGTCTTGACCCCGGAGGAGACAGGGATCTGAATGTAGTCAATTGTGAAAGTGGTGTATTGGCTAGTGAGTTTCTTTAGGGTTTCCTGGGGACCTACTAGGAGGATATCCGTCTTTTCGCCATTGAGTCAGAGACTGTTGGTTGACATCCAGGCCTGAATAGTGGAGTAGGCTCTGTTGAGGGCCTTGGCATCAATTTTATAGTTACAGGAGAGTGGGGGGAGGACTTGGGTGTCATCGGCACAGTCGGTGTATGCTATGCCAATGGAGTTTAAATTGTCAAATAGAGGCTTAGTGAAAATGTTGTAAATTGTGAAAGGGAAACCATGTTAAGTGCACTTTACACACTTTCAAAATGAAACAAATATGTCATATTCTTAATCTATGTTTACCATTCCTGGGAGAGTGGGTCTTCTTGATCATAATTACCCCCATATTCTAGGTGACATTTAATGCTGCGATCCTGCAAGGCTGAGAAACCTGTTGGTTTTTTTCCGCTGGTGGGTAAATGTTATTATCGGATTTCCGCCCTCTAATGTTATGGTGAAGGCGTCACCCCATCCACTCTCGAAGGTAAAAGCCCGTGTGCGTCAGCAACGCTCGCCTCTTGCAAGACATCCACCCATACGCCCTGAAGACCGGCCAGCTTCTCCCTATCCTGGCAAGCCGACACCTGACCCTAAACACGTGCTCGTCTACCGCCCTCTCAGGAAGAGCATTGAGGAAACGGTTGCCCTCCCGCCGGAGGGTAGGATTTCAGAACTATCAACCCAGCCTCCATTTCAGATGAGGCATATCATTATAATTATAATTGTTTATTTATAATGCGCTTAATACCAGCGAGTGGTTTCGAAGAGCAGGACTTGGACAAGTTCAAACCTGTGTTGTGCTACGTTGTCTTGCTTCCAAGACAAACATGTTGCCCCTGATCTTTCCTTCCTCCGCCAATGGCCAAATTCCAGGTAATCGACAGCGCTCTTAACATATTTGCCAAAGGGGACCCCTGTCTTCCAGGGCCAACTCAACCTTTCTGTCTCATTCGACACGGTGGACCACAGAGCGCTCTTCAGCATCCTGGCCATCTGCACGGGATTCGCTGAAGCTGCCCTGTAATCATTTGCATTATATCTGAACATTATATCTTTGTCTGCACACACGCATTCTATAATTCTCTGATTCTTTTCCCACACCTGGACTTCTGTCCCCCAAGGGCACTCAACCTACAGCGTGCTGGAACCATACCAATGGTGAAAGGTGCTATACAAATGACACATTACGTTACATACCTTGCAAACGGAGATGGGAAGTGACCCAATTCACTCAAACCCTGCAATCAGTGGAGTCCCCAAGGGGTCCATAGCCTCTCCTGTCATCTTCAGTCTGCACAGGGAGTCCTGGATAGCCACATCGTCAGGACACACGTAGACTATGAAGATGGAGAGATGTGCCTGACGGCAAACTGCGTGAACATCCAGTGTGTGAGCGTCTGCACCGCCTTCAATAAGGGGTGGATGTCCAGTGCCTATATGAATCTGAACCCCACACATTTTCATCCTGTTCGGGAGTTCTTCTAAGCGCTTTGTCTGGCTGATCGGAATCTACTTCTAGCGCCAAGCCGCTTTTATCCACCATGTCCTGCCATGCTGTGTCAGATGTGAACGCAAGGCCTTGCAAATGGTTGTGAATTTGCCATCAGCTTTCATTCAACTGTCTACTGACAACTCACCGATATTACAACCACAGCGCAACCCAGCTATATATGAGGTGATGAGAAATATGGCAGGACATGCACAATGCATAATGGCAGAGACAACACACAAAAATGCCACACACAACATTCCCATGCTGACAAAGAAAAAATGGCCGCCACGGACTGGGAAACATAGTCCATTCTCCCTTTCTGCGGTGGCCATATTAAACAAATAAAATGGCCACCATGGAAGGGGAGAAGGGACTACACGTAGTACATTGGCTAAAAAAGTGAGCCACTTTGACCAAAAAACTGGCCCAGACCATTGCCCTATTGCCCTATAGGGCAGTCCGAGCCTAGAATGGAGACATGAAAGGGGTACAGAGCATGGAGATGTGACGGGGGACATCGAGGGGCTGGCCGGCACTTGTGAAAGGTGATGGAATCAGATGGGCAGTGACAAGAACATGGAGGTGGTGAGCAGACGTGGCAAAGCCTGGTGAATGGGAACATGGGTGGCAGTGGTTGAGAATATCTGTGAATTGGGAAGGTGGCGGGAGGTGGCGGGCAGTGCTAGCAATCTAGATGGGGTTTATTAAGTTGCTTTACGCCCATCGTCCAGCATTGCACACATTTATTCATGTAGGTGTTTTGCGCAGCACCACCTCGCAGAAGGAACTGCTTAATAGAGCCTCCATACTCTGAACGAGGGAGTGGGATTACAAGCACACTTTGTAAATATATTTGAAGCATGGAGGGGGTCGTTTTTGTGGATAGTGCTATGCTTAACACATTTATGTATTTAATTTATTTTGCAAATTGTATAGCACACCCAACCCAAAGGCATCTGGGCGCTGGGTGCTGTAACACAATGGTTACATGGTTGCGTATAAACATAGACAATGACATATATTTTCAAGATGCTTGATTGTAACGTCGTCTTAGGTTGCAGTGATCCTAGTTGTAGATGCTGTTCTTGGTAATGGTTACATAGTTGCGTATATACATAGACAATGACATATATTCCTTCTTAAGACCACGGACAGTAAGGGTTTGTACAGGGAATAACCACTCTATCCCCATAACACAAATATGCAGCATTCTGGAGAGATCGTGCTTGTCGCCGCTTCTTTTTAATATTTACTTTCAGCCCCTGCTCGACCTGTTGAACAGTCCAATATACCAATTACACTGATGACACCCAGGTTGTTCTTCAGCTCAGTGGACATTTCAAGCAGGACCTTACCACTCTTGACAACATCTACAGTGCCATCCAGAACTGGATAGCCTGTAACTCTTTAGCCCTAAATAACAAGAAGACAGAGCCCTTGATTGTTGCCACGAAAAACACTCGGAGCAAGCTTTCATCTGACAACTGTGACTTCTTGATTGCTGATCACATCATTCCGGTCTCTAAAAAAGGTGAAAACCTTAGGAGTCATCCTTGATGATGAATTGTCCATGAAGCCCCACGTATCCTACATTCAGTCGGCTTGCGGTTTCATCAACAAGCGCATACAATACATTCGACCTTTCATCACCTCTGAAAATTGCACATTGCTGTCCAGAGCGCTAATACATTCTAGGCTTGACTATTGTAATAGTCTTCTGGCTGGCACCACTGCTCTCAACATTCGAGCCCTTCAGGTTACACAGAACAATGCTGTGTGCGCCATCTTTGAGCTTTCACGTCACACACATATCTCCACTGTCAGGAAAACCCTACACCGGCTTCCCATGAGACAGAGAATCTCACACAAGGCTCTCACTCTGGCCCATAATTGCCTATCACTCTCGTGCCCTGTATACTTATCGCATCACATTAAGAGCAAGACACCCATTCGAAATCTTCGGTCATCCAAAGCTCCGGCACTTGCCTATCCAAGATTCAAATTGGCTCATTTTGGCGGCACAGGTTTTGACATCCAGGCCCCTCTTCTCTGGAACTCTCTTCCCATTTTTATATGCTAAATTGAGGACTACTTGCCCTTCAAAAAGGCCATCAAGACTCACCTCTTCAATCGCAGTCCTGATTAATGGATTACCTGTTCTCTTCAGTTCTCTTCTGGTCTGACTCTTGTATGTTTGTGCGTCCTGTCTTGTTTTTTATGCGCCCTGAGGCCTACGGACATGTGCCGCGGTACAAAAATCTAAATAAATAAATATTTACACAATGCTTGATCATAACATCGTCTTAGGTTGCAGTGATACTAGTTGTAGATGGCGTGCTGATTATTGATCATGACTTGTTTAGGAGTTCCTGTGAGAAAAGCCAGGTTGCCAGGTGTTTTCAGAAGGTCCAGAAGGAAACTTCTGACCTCAGTGCGGCTGATAATGTGCTCCAGTGTCTGGCAGCTATCACTGGGAAGCTGCTGCCTATGGCTTTCTGCAATTTAAATGGAGGGGTGGAGAGCAGGTGCAGGTGTGCTGAGCGCATAGTCCTGTATGATTAAAGGTAGTGACTTTATCTGCCAGGTATTTTGGGGCTGACTCATGTGGACATTTATGTGTCAAGGTGAGTGTTTTGAATAGGATGACCTCCTGGGCTGGTAGCCAATGGGCATTCCTTCTCGTCAAGGAGATGTGTGTGTTGTTAGGAATGGTTGGAGCTGCTCTTAGGATGGTATTTTGGATCACTTGTAGTTTTTTAGTATTGTTGTTCTTAGTGCCGGCATAAAGGGCATTACAATAGGTTAGTCTGGACAAAATAAGGGCTCTGGCTCGAGTGATTCAACTGTCAGGTGACAGGAAGGGTCTGCAAGCATTGATAAGCTTAGATGTGTGCGCTGCTGCTGATGCAGTGCCATTTACTTGTTTGGTTAAAGTTAGGGCGGAGTCTAGATAAAAGCCGAGAGTTTGTACTTCCTTCGACACCTTAATGACGATGCCGTCTATATTGAAGGCCGTAAAGAAGTCGTCAAGTTTGTTCAAGCGGTATTGTGATCCAATGGGGAGGAGTTCCTTTTTTTTCATCATTCAAGCATAATCCGTGATGGGCCATCCAGGGGTGGATGGTTTGATAGATTGCGTTAAGTGAGGCAGGATCAATGTCATGACAGCCTGAGATAGGAATGAGGATCTGGGTCTCATCCGCATAATTAGTGTATGTGACACCCAAGTCGTCAAGGCAGTCGAGTAGAGGTTTCATAAAGATGTTATAGAGTGTGGGTGAGACGCAAGATCCTTGTGGTACACTGTAAGTGACTGGGGTTGGCTGTGCAACTGCACTGAGTGAGAATACTCTCATGGTTCTGTCCGTAAGGAAAGATGGTATCCACTGAATGGCTTTCGGTGAGAAGTGGCCCGCTAACGCTGGATGATTACAGTATTTTGTGATTGCCTAAATCAAACGCTGCGGAAAGGTTAAGTGGGAGGAGGAGGGCTAATTTACCATTGTCTTTAAACTCATCCATTTGAATTTTCAAGTCCAGTAATGCTGTTCCCGTCCCGTCTCTTGGGCGGAAGCCTGATTGGTGTAGGCCAAGGAGGTTTTTAGTTTTCAAATAGTTTTTGATCTGGAGATAAGCTACCCTGTGCATTATTTTGAGGAGAAAGGGCACTGTGGTAATCGGTCAGTAGTTTGCCTGTATGTTGGGATCTAAAGTAGGTTTTCTTTGTAAGGGGAGGACCCACGCATCCTTAAGATTGGTTGGGACCATGCTATTTTCAAAGGAAGAGTTGATTACACTCGTGGTGAAAGGAATCCGATCAGGTGCAGTCTTTGATAGTTGCAGCTGGACATTGGTCACCTTGGCAACTTGATGGTTTAAGACTGGAAATCATTTTCAGAACTTCTTAGTTGGAGACCCGTGTGAATTCGGATAGTGGATCAGTGTTATGACTAGTGTGACTTGTTGTCAGCTGAGGTTGTAGGGCGGGTTTGATATTAGTTTTTTTAGTCTCATTGGATTGTAAAAGGGCTCTTTTATCGAAAAGGGCTTTTTGAATACCGTTGCACCAGTTAGCATTTTTGTTGCAGACTTCGAGTGGTGGCACTGACGGCTCATGTTCTCTCAGGATAGCAAAGAGTTCCTTAGTTCCTGAATTGGCTTTAGTTATTCTCTCATTTTCGTTTGGATGACTGCATGTTTATAATTTTTGGACTCCTCAGCGAACTTTGCTTTGTCTTTACTTTACTTTTATCCGGTAATTCTTTCCAGTTAGCTTCACTCTTAGAGCTAGACAAGGTTTTTAGGTTCCGAATGTACCAAGAGTTGAGATGGGCTACTGGTTTAGCTTTGCACATGTATAGTGGAGCTACGTTGCCAATGGCTGCAAGGATGCTGTGGTTATATAAATTAACCATGATGGAAGGGTCGTTAGTCCCTTGGGCAGATGTCCTCTGTAACTCTCCTCTCACATACTGCCCCCGCCAATGAATTCACCCTGTTTGGCACCATAGCCCTGCTCATCCTGGCAGACTTGATGCCAACATGTCTTTGTTCCCAGGACTGCTGACTGTGCAATAACCGTCATGTTTGCCCACTGTGCAGGGAGAGGTGGTGGGCATGGGGACAAGAGCCCGGAGTGGGGGGGGGGCACCAATCTGATAGTTTGCCAGAGGTGGCAAAAATCCTTGCACCGGCCCTGCCTTCAGCCACTTGATTTATATGCAGTGTGTATGTCCTTGCATCGGTTCCTAGTACTGAAGTCCAATTAAAAACAAGCATTAGTCAAGCAAACCGTTTGGGCTCATGGATAGGCATTGCATAGGACTTTGCCATAATATGCCCAGGTGCTACCACTATTTGCCAGCTTTTGTCATCTTGTGGTCAGGTAGTACCATTATAGCAGTGTCAGGCACATCCACAGACTTGGTGTCGCTCCTTATGCCCCTTCTCCCTCCTATCTGCACTTGAAGGAAATAGTTGTGGTTCGTGGATGGTGCTTAAGTGCCACCTTATAGCCAAAACTGATCAAAAGAAGTGGAGTGTGCATTTCCCTCCACGTGGAAGCGATGGAGCTGCCCTGCTGCCATCTGTAGGCCGTGCTGCCGTATGAACCGCCGCTGCCCCTGTGCGGTCCAGTCAGTAAAGCATGCATGAGAAATGCCCCAGACATGCATTGCACCTCCCCCCTTCCTGTCTCAAACAGGGGCAGGTGAAGGCCTGCATTTTACCTGCATGGAAATGTACATACTGTTTCTGAATACGGGGTGCTCTTTCAAGGAAAAACCCTCCCACAACGAAGATGTCCTCAAAGCCTGACCGCCTCACAGCCAAACGCATGCCCACAACTGACTCTAGGGCCGGGGCCAGCAACCTCTGGCGCTGCAGATGTTTTGGACTACAACTTCCATCAGCTCCAGCCAGCGTAGTCAATGGTGAGGAATCATGGGAATTGTAGTCTAAAAGGTCTGGAGAGCATCTGCTCTAGGGTGTAGGTATATATCAAATGTGATTTCACCACCAACTCCTCCTGGGAGAATCCATGAAGCCTTGGAAAGGGTGAATGTTGCACGTTCACAAATGCCGCTAAACACGACATACACATGTGATGCTACGCCGAGCCTCGTTCCATGTTAGTCTCAGAGCTAGCCTCAGGAGGCAATTCTGTCTGCTAAAAGCCAGACAACAAGTTAAAACTGAGCCAAGTGACCCGCTATAGTGACTCGTCTCTGGGATGTCGTGTTGCCCAAATCAATGTTACTCATGTTTGTGGTGTAGCCCCTTTAACTGGGGCGCGTTGCCCTTTTAAGAAAACGAGTCATGTCTTTGTCATGACTCGAAGTAATTCAAGGAGCCCCTGTGTGCACGTGCAGGTACTGCAGCAGAGACCCAGAAAGTGGCAACCCTGTGTCCGTGTCAGTTACTATGGTGTGTTAGCCGTGTGCCTACGGCCTGTGTCGGATCCTCGGTCTGTGTGATCACAGAGCCGAGGAGCCAGTGCACGGGGTGATCCCAATGTGGGTGTCCCGTCGGGCGATCCTGACACCCACAGGCTGCCCCCTACTGTGTGCTCTACTGCGTGATCGCAGTACCCATGTCCAGCCGGGTGCTCCACGGCTGCTGTGTGTCCTGCTCGGGTGCCCCCAGAGCAGGACACAACAATAATGTCGACCCTGTAATGAGTCTATGATGACTCGGAAAGACAGAGACTCTTCTGTGCAGGTTCAAGCCCACTGAGTTCCCTCTCGCCGACGCCCCGCCCCAGCGCCAGGAGCTTTGCGTTCTGGAAACTTCGCCAATATGTTGAGAAATCCCAGGCGAGCGCCCAACAGCTTGAGAGAACGATCTTGGCTGTGCTCGCCTTCCTCGTCGCCAGATGAAGAGTGATGTAGGTCTGCCAAGGGGAAAGCGAGCCGGCTGGCATAAATCTCTCTCCTCCTTTCCGAAAACACATCTCCCCGATCCATAAAGTCGCTTCGGCATCAGAAAGGAGAGGAGAAATGGGAGTTCATTCGGAGTGGGGCAGGGCTGCGGCGCCGGAAAGTTCTCCATCCCTTGGGACATTACCATAGTGGCAAAAGTGGCACCCCCAGAAATGTTTCTAAGGGGGGCCTGATGGAAGTCTTGGGGTGGCACACAAAGTTGCATTCATAAGAGGCAGGTGGGCCGGTGGGAGGCCAGCATTTTTATAAGGGTGGCCATGGCCCCCCTTGGCCACCTCTTGGAGGTGCCTCTGCGTGGCAAACACTGAGCGGCGGTCGATAATATTAACCTATTATGTCTGGCGGTCTCCCATTCCCACCACGGCCATCTCCAGCTAAGGGTCAAATCAGGCGTTCTACGTAGTCCAGAGTCCCCCTACACGCACGGGTTGCCGGGATTGTGTGCTGCAGCCATGGAAAAAGAAGGTGCTGTGCTGCTCAATGTGTCTTAAGAGTCTGCCATCTTAGACTCCAGCTTTTCCCTGTGCTGCTGAATGTCTTGTTGACCTCAAAGGACACATATTAAATCGCTAGTGTTTACTGATGATGCTGTGATCTTGGACCATAGGCAAGTGAGCTTGCAAAGAAGCCTAGCCTAAGTCTAATGATATGACAATGAATAGTGCTAAAACCTTCACTTAAGAAAGACCCGTGCAAAGTATCTCATCTTGCTACATGAAACCAACGTGGAAACGAAACACCACGCGCCACGTCAAAGGAAGAATTCTAGGTGGTTCTTAAAATGGGTATTGGCATAGTTGACCTAATGCAAACTTGACCTACTCCCATTTCACTGCATCTTTTTGACCTAATTCGTTAGGTCAAATGGTACACTTTAATTAAAAAATAGTTGCGAGGTGGGGTAAGGGAATAGGTTGAGGTGGGGGGACTCAGGGGCCTGCGGGCGATCTCCCTCGGCAGTAGGTCAAAAGAAATTAGGTCAAAACAATTAGATCAAATGGGCAGTAGGTCATGTTTTTTAGGTCAAACAACCTCTATCCCTTAAATCACTTCCCAATTGAAGAAAAAAAGAATATGGCTATTTAGGCTACATAATTCCCATATGTTGGTTAGAACAGACTCTAATGGCTTATAGCTTTCTGTAAAATCTATAGGAGATTTTGAAACCTCCCAGGATCACATGCATTTGATTGGGAAAGAGCGACATGCCTAAAATTTAGATTTGGGATCTTGCCCGTAAGAAGTGTTCTCGATACAAGGGGTCCAAGTAAGTATCCCTGTTGCCCGTTTTCTTCTAATCTAGTAGAAAATAACCAACATTTTATGCTTCTCTGTCCCCATATGGTAAAATTTAGACTGAGATTTTTAAACCTCTACTTCGGTCTGCAGGTATTAGGACCTTGGCAGGGACAGAGGATCTATGTAGATCCTCTGGCGATCCCAGTATTACTCTAAAAACAGCTCAGTTCCTGCCTCGTGCTTGAGCTCTTGAAGAACTTGTAGAGGCATAGCTAAGTGTGTGAAGGGCCCGAGAAAGGAAAACTTCCATATATTTAAGCAGCCTAGAGAGAAATTAGCTAGTCTAAATGTGGGCTGACAATGTGCTATAATGGTTTCAAGTCATTGTCGAAGACTTAGCTTAGGGAAACAATGTCATCTACATATGTAATGAAAACAGATATTACAGAAAAGTAACGCGTCTGAAATCTTCTTTGTTATAATTGTACATCAAAGGGAGACAATATCAACAGAATTCTTTTTGTAAATTGGAGTACAAAGCGTACAAATATTTTTGGGAGTGTAGAAAGCACTTGCACTTTGTTCAGGTAGGGATCAATGGTTAGGCCACGCTGTTTAATAGTTTTGAGTTTAGGTATGTGTAGCTGTCATCTTATCTTATGGGATTTCCTAGTCACCTCTATATGACATATTGGTCGAAAGATGTAATCATATCATGACATTTTAGGAATTTTCCTTTAGATTATTTATTTATATGTCTACTATGTGTTTGTATTTCTGACTTGTTAAGGACGAATGCCAAAATATAGTCTAAAAAAAAAAGAAAGTATAGAGATGGATTAAATTATAAAAAAAAGATTAATTCCAGTTGTAACTAGTTCGAAAAATGATGCCTGCCAATATGGCACCTATTACGTCATGCCAATGTCGCTAGCATGTCAGCAGAAATGTGTACTATCATTTTCTATGGCATAGAATAACAGAATAATTCAGTACAAAAGTGGCAGGGGTTGAATCAAGGAAAAATCTGCTAGAGTCTTGAGATCGTGCCTACATTGCCCCCCCATCTATGTTGGCTAAAGTTTTACTAGAGGAATTAAATGTAAATTAATCATTTTATACTAAAGCATTGATCAGAAAGGCTGTAGTATTTTTGAAACTGATGGGATCCGAGGTTGGTTATAGACTATGTATTTTAAAAAAGGCAATAGAAATGGAAAATTGTAGTTTTATTAATGTATTTGCGGAAGAATACAGACCATTTGTTAATGTATTGCTTTTGAACAGACTATTGGTGGTTCAGTATATTACAAAATACAAGAGATTAAAAGAAAGGCATATCTTTCGGAAAGACATATATTGTTTCAATATTTGAAAATGAAGCTGTAAAAATAATTTGCAATTATTTCATGCAATCACAAAAAATAATCTGAAATTGGTGAATAGGTTGGTGAATAGGTGAAAATTGGTGAGTAGGTTGGTGAATAGATTTGCAGTGGTTTTTCATATCCATGAAACGTATGAGAGGGTGGGGCCCTGTAATGGTAGATAGAAAGAGGAGTATGGATTGTGCACATCCGGCTCAAATGAAGATTTAGGACCAATTCTCCATGAACTGTATTGCTTTCAAGGTTGAAAGATAACATATTTTAGAATTTTTTGGGGGAAAATAATAAAATGAAATTGATGTAAACAGAAAGAGTTGATCTTTGTTGTTCATGAGTAAAGGATGACAAAGGTATTCAATTTTCAATTTTATTGAGTTTCTGTATTGTAATATCTTTCTCAGTTGCGAAAAAGAAATAACCTTTCCAGTAATCCAAATACCTGCAAATCTGAATTGTTTAACAAGTGTCCGTTATGCAAATGAAATAAACTCAACACGTGTTTCACCACATAGCATGTGGACCTTTTGAAACAAGATTGTTTTTTTCTGTAATTTAAGGAAAAAATAAAGTTTAAAGAAATAAAAATAAAGTTTTATGTGTAGATATTCGCTAATTAATTCAAATCAGTTGAGCGTTTTTGAAGGGCTCAATAAGATGGCATAAATGATTGCCCCTCTTACCTCTTCAGTATTTGTTGGCGCTTCAGCTTTTATCCTTTGTTTTTGGATTTCTGTTGCAGTTAGTTCACTTCCAATTTTTTAAAAGCTGTACATTTCAGGTGGGAAAGGAAAGTAGAAATGTGAATATATTTGCTGTCTGTATATACTATCTTTTTACAGTTTCTAAATATTAGTTTGCTTGCGCTATATGAGCTCACAGTCTCTTTTATGGTCGCAAAGCCTGCCACTTTGAGACACTTGATATTCTCTTGATCTTGCTCCAAAGTAAAAAGGGTAGTCAGTGGGTATTACGGATCTCTGTTATTTATCGCTCTCAGATGTTCCAAGATCCTAGTTTTCTGGTCGTACTACCTATATACCATTTATTGCAGGCACACTTTATTCCATAAACTTCAAGTTGTGTATTGAAGTTGATGAAATCAGTGATCCTTTTGCTTTTTCCGTTAGGCAGGTGAATCGCATTTAGTCTGCCCAGAATATGCGGACAGGTTTTACAACCTCCCCTTTTATGGATGCCTTCAATCTTTCTCACGTTCCATAGTGACTGTATTGTTCCTCTTCTTTCTTGACGGGGTCTCATATAATTTGGACTGATGATGGATTTGAACGTTTTTGCTTATCTGAAAGTTAGTGATGGTTTGTCATCTATGTATTTGATCAGGATTGGGTCAAGTTGGAGAATCTTCCAGTGTTTAAAGAGTATTTCCCTTATCCTGTGGTGGTGATCAGCCTTGTTGGTCTGTACTTGGAATCCATTTGTGCCTCTATTTTTTCTTCATTGACTAATAGTTCACTTCTGTCTTTCTGTGATGCTTTCTTTTCAGCTGTGTGCACGGTTATTTTTCAATAGCCTCTAGCCAGGAATTTCTCTTTGCTTTTTGTTAGGTGTTTCTCATTTACCAACTCTTCACTGCAGTTCCTTTTAATTCGCAAGAACTCTCCATAAGGAATATTTTTGATGTTGTGTGCCAGATGATTACTTGTGGAATGAAGCGTGCTATTGCGCCTTCCGTCTCGCAAAAGGACTGCCAGCGGCTCAGCCTCACCCGTGTGCAGTGCCGCTGCCTTGTGATTGGATCTTGCTGTGATACTGCTCTGTGTTTTGCCACCGTGGAGCATCATTAAGGACCCTCCCCTCACCTAAATTCCGGCTGGCCTTGAGTAACTAATCAGGGGTCTCCCGCTGACCCGTTAGCCCTGTCCCGCCAATCATTCTGAACTTTCCATTGGGTCTAGATCTATCTGCCTCCATGCACACACCTGCCCTCGATGCTCAAGCCTCGTCACTGCATCCACACACTTAATGCACACCTCCTTAATTAAAGAGACTAACCAGTAATTATGTAACCAGTTCACCAGGGGCGGTCACAGGGCATCCAACCCCCTCCTCCCGCTCCCAACGTTGCCCGGGGGCATCTCTAGAAGAGACAGACTGTCTAGCCCCCCAGCCCACATTCCTAGACATGATGGGCCTTCAGAGTTCCTCTCCCTCTCCAAGACTCTGGAGGGCGTAGGCACGCCTGTAGCAGTCACAATCACAGTGGATAGTCACACTATGGGACCTGGAATGTTAGACACAAGTGTGGCAGTGTCCCCCAGTAGCAGTCACAGTATGGACTATATGGGGACTGTAGTCAGGTGATGGAGGGCTCGAAATCCTTGCAGTAATGGCATCCAGCTACAGTCACGGTTTCACCTTTACAGAGGTCCTGGAGGTGTAGAAACAGGTGCAGCACTGGCGCTCAGTGGAAGTCCCAGCATCCCGTTTACTGAACGCCTAGGTGGGGAATAGGCTTGACACGTGTGCAGTAGTAGCCCCAAGCGGCAGTCATCGCATCTCCTTTACTAATGTTCTGGAGGTCTACACAGGTGCAACAGTGGCACCCAGTGCAAATCACTATACCACCTTTGCTGAGGGCCTGAAGTCTACACACGGGTGGAGCCGTGGCACCAGTGGAAGTCCCTATACCACCTTTCCTGAAGAACTGGAGATGTTTACACAGGTGGAGCAGTGGTACCCAGTAGCTCCTGGGGCTTTACACACAGGTGGATCAGTAGCATCCAGTAGCTCCTGCCGGTCTACACACCGCGGGGCAGTGGCACCCAGTGGAAGTCCCTATACCACCTTTCTTGAGGACCTGGAGGTCTACACACAGGTGGAGCATTGGCACTCAGTGGGTGCTGGAGGTCTACACACAGGTGGTGCAGTGGCACCCAGTGGAAAACCCTGTCCCACCTTTCCTGAGGACCATACTTCCTTTACTGCGGAGCTAGGGGTCTACACACAAGACCACATACACTCTGGAATGCACTCTGCCTCACTCACTATAGATACCCCACAGGACGTCATGCCCTGGAATGCACTCTGCCTCACTCAGTATAGATATCCCATGGGACCACATGCACTCTGGAATGCACTCTGCCTCACTCACTATAGATATCCCACAGGACCTCATGTTTGGAATGCACTCTGACTCACTCAGTATAGATATCCCATGGGACCATATGCACTCTTGAATGCACTCTACTCACTCACTATAGATACCCCACAGGACCTCATGTTTGGAATGTACTCTGCCTCACTCAGTATAGATATCCCATGGGACCACATGCACTCTGGAATGCACTCTACTCACTCACTATAGATACCCCACAGGACCTCATGTTTGGAATGTACTCTGCCTCACTCAGTATAGATATCCCATGGGACCACATGCACTCTGGAATTCACTCTGCTTCACTCACTATAGATACCCCACAGGAACACATGCACTCTGGAATGCACTCTGCCTTACTCACTATAATTACCCCACAGGACGTCATGCCCTGGAATGCACTCTGCCTCACTCAGTATAGATATCCCACAGGTCCTCATGTTTGGAATGCACTCTGCCTCACTCAGTATAGATATCCCATGGGACCACATGCACTCTGGAATTCACTCTGCTTCACTCACTATAGATACCCCACAGGAACACATGCACTCTGGAATGCACTCTGCCTTACTCACTATAGATACCCCACAGGACGTCATGCCCTGGAATGCACTCTGCCTCACTCAGTATAGATATCCCATGGGACCACATGCACTCTGGAATGCACTCTACTCACTCACTATAGATACCCCACAGGACCTCATGTTTGGAATGCACTCTGCCTCACTCAGTATAGATATCCCATGGGACCACATGCACTCTGGAATGGACTCTACTCACTCACTATAGATACCCCACAGGGCCTCATGTTTGGAATGCACTCTGCCTCACTCAGTATAGATATCCCATGGGACCACATGCACTCTGGAATGCACTCTACTCACTCACTATAGATACCCCACAGGACCATATGCACGTTGGAATGCACTCTACTCACTCACTATAGATACCCCACAGGACCACATGCTCTCTGGAGTGCACCCCACTCACTCCCTATAGATACCCCACAGGACCACATGCACTCTGGAATGCACTCCACTCACTCACTATAGATACCCCACAGGACCACATGCACTCTGGAATGCACTCCACTCACTCACTATAGATACCCCACAGGACCACATGCACTCTGGAGTGCACTCCACTCACTATAGATACTCCACAGGACCATATGCACGCTGGAATGCACTTTACTCACTCACTATAGATACCCCACAGGACCACGTGCACTCTGGAATGCACCCCACTCACTCACTATAGATACCCCACAGGACCACACACACTCTGGAATGCACTCCACTCACTCATCATAGATACTCCACAGGACCATATGCACACTGCACTCTACTCACTCACTATAGATACCCCACAGGACCACATGCTCTCTGGAGTGAACTCCACTCACTCACTATAGATACCCCACAGGACCACATGCACGCTGGAATGCACTCTACTCACTCACTATAGATACCCCACAGGACCACATGCTCTCTGGAGTGCACTCCACTCACTCACTATAGATACCCCACAGGACCACATGCACGCTGGAATCCACTCCACTCACCTACTATAGATACTCCACAGGACCATATGCACGCTGGAATGCACTCCACTCGCTCACTATAGATACCCCACAGGACCACATGCACTCTGGAATGCACTCCACTCACTCACTATAGGTACCCCACAGGACCATATGCACGCTGGAATGCACTCTACTCACTCACTATAGATACCCCACAGGACCACATGCTCTTTGGAGTGCACTCCACTCACTCACTATAGATACCCCACAGGACGACGTGCACTCTGGAATGCACTCCACTCACTCACTATAGGTACCCCACAGGACCATATGCACGCTGGAATGAACTCTACTCACTCACTATTGATACCCCACAGGACCGCATACACTCGGGAATGCACTCTACTCACTGTACATTAGAATTTATTGCTCTTTTATACCATTTGCGAACATGATGTCCAACCCTACTTCGGGTCAATATTCCTCTAATACATTACTGATCTAGGGTTCATGCCGAGTTCGCACATCTACATGCAACAAGTTTGACTTTAATACATACGTCAACAAGCCTACACGGCAATAGTGTATTTTAGGATTTCTCATAAAGGTCTTCTCATACATTAATACAATGTAGTTAAACAAGTGTTCTTAGTTCAGTATGTGGATACATTGTTCTTAACATATGCTCGCAGATTAGTTTCATTGGCAAGAGTAATCCTTTACACACAGGTCAGCGAAGGACAAGATCTCAGTCCCTGACCCCAACAAGTGGCCTTCAGGCAAGTTACATATTAATTACACGCAGAGGTCAAGACGACCATGTTGTATTTTGGAATGACATCGTCCACCATTTTAGCTCACAGGTTGACTTTACAGAGAGAACCTAAAATGACGGATTGACCTAAAATGGCAGCTTACATTGATTCTAAGGTCAGGACCTTACAACACGGATTTTCTTCGCAAGTGGCTTATAAGCAGCTTGGCGTAGGCCAATATACGCATATTTGTTGCAATAGGAGGTCAGATATAATTTCTCGTTTGACACTTCCAACCTCAACAAACTAGGACATGAATATTCCTCCTTCATAATTGATGGCAACCTCATCAAAGTGGCCAATGAGGTCAAAACCTCAGGTTTTTCCCTAGACTCTACTCTGTCCTTTACTAAACAAGTGACTGCCTTGGCCTCCGCTACTGCCTACACCTGTAAGCTCATCAGAACCAGCAAACCTTCTTTCTCCAACAATAGTTGCATCATCCTGGCCAGAGCCCTTATCCTGTCCAGGTTGAATTACTTTAACGCCCTTTACATCAGATCCAATGAAACTATCATCAGGAGAATCCAAACCCTCCAAAATAACACCTTCAGAGCGGTCCCTGGGGAGATCACATATCCGTGATTAGGCGACAAAATAACTGGCTTTCAACCATCAACAAAATCCAGCTAAATTCACTTATCCATAAATCTTTGAAGAATGCCGCTCCCAGCCACCTTACTGAGAGATTCCACAGAAGAACCTCTACTAGACCCGCCAGACTAGTCAACACGAGCCTCCTCTCCATTCCCAGATTTAAACTATCCAAGATGGGAGGCAGCAGCTTCCCCGTCAAAGCGGCCCAGTTATGGAACTCCCTACCACCCTTACTCCGAGAAGACCAATCTTACCAGAACTTTAGGCTCAACTGCATCAATTGGCTTAAGTCAACAGATCATTAAGGTATGTCTGTTATCTTGCTGTCCTCATGCTTTCTATCTTAGCACACCTTGCTCGTGCGCCTATTTCTTTTTGCTTGTAAAGACGTGTATGCATCTGCTACCCATGCCTACTGTGTTCACATGTGTATCATATGTGTAATTTATTTCTGTAACCTAAGCTGTGAATCTCTTTGTAACCTCTGCGCCTTGATGCCCTCGGGTCTGGTGCGCAATACAAATAAACAAGCAAACAAACAAACAAACATTGTCCTGTATTGGAATGATGCCGGATAGATGTTTCTTTGTCAGATCTTTTTTCACATTTCATAGTTAGACTCTTGTAGGTCTGTCACCATGAAGTGTGCTCTGGGCATTCCCGTGGGTGCTGGAGTGGCGGGGGCAGTTCTGAATTTGTGCCAGGGGCCCACTCTCGACTCTAATGCATGCCTGGAGGCTTGCAATTGCATCATCTGCACGGGTGCACAGCCCCATACAAATGCACAGATCACATTTTCGAATAAGGTGACCTGCGAATTGCTTTAAAGCATGCAAGCATCATCTAGGCTTTTTTATGGGGTATTAGGTGGCACATCAATTTAGCCAAATCTATGGCATGGGACCCTAAATGGGGTATCATTCTCCCTTTATTGGACCATATCAAGGGCTCCTCTGCTGACACTTCGGTAGCGGCGAGGCTAGATAGAGAGGGTTAATATTGCTGCCGCTGACGGCGTGTGTTCTCTTCCCTATGACCGCTACGCTACAGATGTGGCTGATGTATTTGACTTTTGTAACACCCTTCCCCCTAGGTTGTCATCTGTTTCCATCTACTGGTTGGCTTACGCCGCCGATATTGGTATCTTCGACAAAGCTCTCATTGGCCTCCAAAGGTCACTCAAGGTTCTATATCATCATTCTTTGGACACCAACTTGGAGATAAAGGCAGTGAAGTCAAAAGCCATGATAGTGACTAATAAGGGACGGGTACAGAGATTTAAATGGACAACAGGTGTAGGGGGGAAATTCTCCCGGGGCCGGCTGGGCCGTCCGCAGACCTCCGGGCAGGGAGGCCCCAACTCCTCCCGCGTATCCCAAAAATGAGTGGTGGTTCTGCTGTTTATTAAACAAACGGCAGGGATGGGTCAAGGATCGTACCCGTCCGTCCTGACACACTCTCTCTCTTCGTGGGGCTCGCAGGCCCTTTTTACCTCGGTATGACGCGCTACTCGCATCACCTGGGAAAGTTAGCAAAAAACCTATCGCCACTCTGGATTGGTTCCTCGAGTGGTAGGGTTAGTATAGCATACGTATAGAGAACGCTGTTAGTGGTTGAGGGTCAGTCAGGTGGTATACTTGGGTTGTCCCTTCAATTAGATACATGAAAATTGTTACATGAAGACCCCTGAGGATTGGCTAATGATAATGGCGTCAGTGATAAGTGCCCCATGTTCTGATTGGTCCACTCGCGAGCCCCCCAGTCTGGGACCATCGCTGTTCCCAGCTCGCGGTGCACCTGTCATTTGCAGCAATATATAACTATGGGTATGTGCAGACAATGCGAGGATTTGTTCATATGCTGGAGGGCAGACTACTCCCACTGCCGCAGATGTCCATTGAGTCACTTAATTGTTGCTGCCTGTGTCTCAAAACGTGGGATCCAGGCGCCTCCTTCCTCCTGGGCCTGGCACCCTGTCAGGTTCGGCTTGGTCACGTGAGGAGAGACCGTGGTTAAGGCAGAATTCTGCACATTTAATATTGCATTTTCCACTGTGTGTCTGGCTTAGTTTGGAGGTGTGACCTTGGCTTCGGCTTGTGGCATGCGAGTTTGCAACATTGTGCCCTTGACTGTCTGTTCTCGCCGGGCTCATTCTGCAGGGTCAGCAATTGTACTCTTGCTCGTTCAATGTTCATGGAGGCTCTTGCTTGCGGCCTACTTGGGCCTGGTGCATAGGTGGGGATGTTTGATGTACGGTGCTTTAGGTTATGGTATCATATTGCTTTATCCCCAGTATCATGTCTTCGTTATATTTCTCATTGCAATGCATGGGGTAGGAGAAGCATCAGCAAGCATTTTAGATGAGTTCGTTGTGCGTCTTGCGTTTCTGCATTTTGAAAAAGCTATGTGAAAAATAATAAAGATGCGCGTCAGTGGGTGTGCCCGTCACCTACGTCATAGCACTGAATATGTTCTTCGTGTGGATTGGTGTGGGAGTGTCCAGTGTGCATGTTTGCACGGGTGTGCTGACCGTTGGCTAGGTCGTCATGGCATCGCTAACGATGTGTTCATTTACTGTTGAATGGTTCAGTCGAGTTCATCCATGCCGCAGGTGTCGGCATGGGCAGGGCAGGCTGGTGGGCAGGCTGGTGGGCACATCCGTATGTTCCTGTACCAGGGTATTTGGTCGTCTGGTAGATAGGCAAACTCCTCTCGTGGTGGGTGTCTGGGCCGCGATCCTCTAGGCCAGGGGTGTGAGAGGATTGGTGGGAGCCTTTTGTTCCATTCTCCCACTTCAGTCCCCCCTCTGGTCGACTTGTCGACCACAAACATATCCTTATCCTTATCTCCTCTTACTCTCCATATTTTAGTTACTCCTCCCAAATGTCCATAGTGGTTGACATGGTCTTCAAATGACCAGTACATATATACACAGGTTCCTCCAGGTGTGCAGTATACCCATTTCCCTATGTAACTCCTTGGGTTTCTTGGGTTTTCGAGCTTCACAGATGGTGGGTCCAGGTGGTTGGTGATGATCTGTTTGCGCAGTTTTTCTCTCTCTTTTATTATTGTGCCTGTGTGCTGGCCATCATCTGCCGGCATCAAGGGGTGCATACCAACCATTTCGATCATTTCGTCTGTGGTGCGTGCCTTCCGGGCCTTCCAAAATCTTATTATGATCAGTACAGCTCCAGCCAGTATTATGCATACAACTATAATCTTCAGTCCGTCCGACAGCCAAGATGGCATCCATGACCATAACAGTGAAAGCCAGTTGTCATCCTTCTTCACTCCTTTACTTTCATTCATCATTTTGGAGTGCATCTGGGCCAGTTGTGATACTGCTTCTGTCAGTGTACCATTGTCAGCATCGTTAGCAGGAATGAATGTGCAGCATGATTGTCCTATCTTTGCGCAGACTCCTCCTTCCATTGCTGTAAGGAGATCCAATACATATCTGTTCTGTAGTGCTACCATCCTCACTGCTCGCAGTTCCTCTTTTATTGCGTTGAATCCATTTATTGTAGAATTAATTGTCATCATTAGCTCCCATCGAGTTATCTGGAGCCATTTTGCGTTTGGTAAGCTTGCAGTCCCAGATGTATTATTGACGAGAAGAACATTGCTGCTCTGCTGAATAGTCTGTGTTCTTGTGGGATTGAAGTGAGTGCTGTTTCCGACCTTCCCCATAGGTAATTTCCTGTCAGAGGTTCTCCTTGTCTTTTCTTTCTATTCAGGACATTGTTGGTGTTTTTGTTTTTGTTCTCTGACTCCTTCTGAGGTTTTACAGATCTCTTCTTCCTCTTGTTTCCTTCATCCATTTTAGGGAAGTTCACCATGTTCACATGTTTCTGGGGCACCATTGTGCATATACCGTTCCACAGAGGAGGCAGTGTGTGGTATGCCTTGTTTCCGCAGGCCCAATAATGGTCCATTAATACTGCTGTTCCTGCTCCCCCCTCAAGTAACTCCATCACGGTTGCACAGTTGGTGTTGTAGCCCACGTCCACTTCTCCTCTATGTTGGTAGCATATCTTAGGTGCATACAGCGGCAGTATGCTTATTGGGTCTTCATCCTTCTCTATCCACGTCAGCATGGGTACGTACTTGACCCAAATCGTCCAACATCTGTTATTGTGTTCATTAATAGTTGTAATATTTTCTCTTGTTACCATGTTGCTGCCAATCACTCCTATGTCCCATTTGTTGTCCATGTACACCTTCCCGGTTATTGTTACCAGTGGTCTTTCCCAACATCCTTGTTTACCAGGAACCTCAGTGGCGTACCAGTCACATGGTAGGTATTGTAGTGTTACTTTCTTTGTTTCTCCCTTTTCAGGGCCACTTGTCATGTATCTGAATGCTTCAGCATGCAAACTGCTCTTGTGGTAACTCAAATAAGTCTTGAGGAAGTTGTTTTCGTATGGATATGTGTCTTGCGTTTTCCACACCAGGTTCACCACCGTCCCTTGAAATCTCCCTTTCGTTTGGAACAGTGCCAAGTATATTATACATCGTGCTGTCTTTTCATCTATTTGCGTGGCAACGAATGTTCGAGAAGCGCTCATGGCATATGGGATCAATGAGCAGACGTAGCAGCTGTCTTCTGTTGTCTGCTTACCTATTTGGGTCATGTGTTGGTACCACATGTTGTTCGAGAAGTATGCTGAATCTGTTATGTAGTTATCAATACCTTTATTATCTGAGTATGTGCTGCGTTTAACTCTATTTCCCTTATGTGGAATCTTGCTAGTACCACCTGACGTGACACCTGTTGCAGCCGTGGGTGGGGGTATATTAGGTTTGGGTACAGCCAAAATATTGATAGCATAACTTTTCTGCCATACAGAGGCAGCCAAAAATCCGGTGACCATCAAAATCCCTACCATCTTTATTACAAAAGCTACTCTCACCGGCATCTTGCTCTTACCTTGCTGCAGTCTGGCAGCTTATTCTTGCGACGTTAAAGTTGCCCGCCTGAAAATTCTCAATAGGCTTGTTATTAGTGTTAGTTGTTGTTTTCAAGCTCTCCCTATCAAGTAGTCGTTCAGTGCCCAGGCGAAGAGCTGTTCCCACGCCAATCTAAGCGATCTGTCTCTTAGGGCAGGCAAGTGTTGGTGAAGATGGGGCATTGATTGTTCTATGGCCAAGATAAATGCTGTGTAGTAGACACGTACCCTCCTTCTTTTTAGGTACTTTGGCCTTTTTATGTGATAGACAAATTGGTGTGATAGGGCTTCAGGGTAGTTATCGTCTGAGGGTAGCATCTACTCCTGGGCGATGAACTTTGTTAGTTATCTGTTTTCTTAGCAATACAACAATACGCGGTACCTGCATGTGCGAAAAAGGAAAAAGAGAACATTCAAGTGTTTACATGTGTATATGTGCAAGACAATGTCCGTCAATTGGGTGGTTACTGTAGTGGGTAGGGGGTCGATGGGCAGAGGGTTTGGGCTCAGCTGGCGGAAATCTCTTTACTCTTTGATCGTGTGACCATGGGGTGGGCGGTATAGGAATTACCAGTTTCAGTAGTTGTCTCTGGGGAATCTGGGGGGTGGCAGGGTATGGAGACACTTAGGTCGTCAGCTGTGGTAGAAGTCTCTTCCTCCGTGGGTGACGCTGTCGTTGTTCTTCCAATGGCCCTGTCGGTGACGCTAGGGCGGGTCTCGAGTTTGCAGATCTTTACGTCGTGTAGGTGATTCCAAGCACGCTTGTCCTGCAACTTTACTGCTCTTGTAGATACCTCCTCTATAAGGTGGGGACCAGTGAAGCGTGGGCTGTTCCACTTTCTATTGAAGTTGTGGATTAGCACGTGGTCACCTTTAGCAATTCTGCACAGTTTTTCCTTTTCCGGTCCTTGGTCCTCGTCTTGTTGTTGGTAACTCTTATACCTGCCCCGCGTGCGCTCAAGCTGTTGAGACACAATGAGCAGACGACACAAACCAAAGAACCAAACCAAAGAAGACACATATTGGTACATTTCATCACCAAGAACAGTTGCAGTGTTTTCATAGTCTGTGAATGCCCTTGATGTTGGCGTTAGGGGAAGGCGCATTTGTCGTCCGGTCACCACCTCATGAGGAGTGAGGTGGTGGTCGGAGCCTGGTCTATTCCTCAGCTCAAATAGAGCTAGCGGAAGGCAATACAACCAACTCTTCTTTGTTGTTTGCTGTATCTTTGCAATCGCCTCCTTCAGTAGGCCATTCAGGCGTTCGCATATACCGTTGGCTTGCGGGTGATATGCACATGCAAATTTATGCTTGATGTTCAGTAAGGATATGATGTGCTGGAACATTTCATTAGCGAAATGCGGGCCGTTATCCGACCGCAGTACCTCGCACACTCCCCACCTGGGGAAAACCTCCCTCACTAGAAATTTAGCTGCTCTAAATGCATCTGGATGTGAGCAGGGTCCTGCCTCAATCCACCTGGAGAATGGGCATACCACTACAATCATATACCTATTTCCTTGACATACGTTGATCATATCAGCATAGTCAATATGGATGTGCAGGAAAGGTCTCTCTGGCCGGGGTATAGTACCTTTTATCACTTTCAGCGTGTGACCGGCCGTAAACTGTTGACATGTGAGACAATTGCTGATAAAATTTGTCACATGGGATTTTAACTCGACACAGAACCAATCTTCCCTAATTCGTCCTGCCTGTGTGGGCTGGGTGGTGGAGTTGGCTCAGGGCGGTGTTCAATAGTGCCAATGGCATTACCATCTTTCCAGTGTTACCCTGGCGCCATAGTGCGTCAGTTGGTGACATTGTACATCCTCTTTTTACCCATATTTCTTTTTCTGCCATTGGTGCAGCCGCTTGTAACTCCATTATCTGTGTGGCTGGGAGGTGGGTGTACCCTTCTCTTATCAACATCTCTTTAGCTATCCCCCTCCCTCTCCCTCTCTCTGACTCTGGGGGGTTCCATATCTCACCAGAATATGCGGCATACTTTGCATGTGTGTCTGCTGCTGCATTTCCTCGTGAGATATGATCTTCTCCATTAGTGTGTGCAGTACATTTGACCAAAGCTAATTCTTGGGGGTCATTTATTACTTCAATTAATTCAGCTAATAAGAGAGCATGTTGCACTGGGGTGCCGTCAGCTCTCCTAAACCCTCTTCTCTTCCATTTGGACAATCCTGAGTGGACCGTAGACGTGACATATGCGCTGTCAGAATATATAGTTACTCTTTTGTCAAAGCTTTCCTTCAACGCCAAGATCAGTGCAAACAATTCTGCTGCTTGAGCAGAGTAATGTTGTGGTAATTGTACGCATTTCACCGCCACATACACCGATTCCTCTGTCATTTTTACCACTGCTGCCCCAGTTCTCCTTATCCCATCACTTTGGTCTATTGTTGATGACCCATCAATGAACAAGAGCTCTCCTCCATTTAGCGCGTCCTCTTCAACTTTTCTACTAAATGAGTACATTTCGGTAGTCTGCGTACAATCATGTGCATAGTCGCCTTCCTCAATCACTTCCGCTATAAACCTTGCAGGATTGACTGTACTGCATCTAACAATTGATAATTCTGGTCTAGATAAGATGATCTCATAACCTGACGTCCTCTGTGTGGTTAGTGTGGACTTAGGCTTATTCAATATTGCAAATAGTGCATGTTCCACAAATAGTGTGGTTGGGCACCCCATTGTAATTGATGATGCTTTCTCTACTGCGAAGGCAGCTGCGGCGAGACCTTGTTCGCAGGGGAAATGTCCTAACATTACAGGATCCAAGTGACCGCTGTAAAATGCTACTGGTTTGTAACCCATGCTTGTTTTTTGAGCCAACACTGCTTTCATTACTGCTGAGTCGCAATGTGAAAATATAAAAAATTGTCGTTCATAATCTGGGGTGGCCAGTACCGGAGCAGTTGATATTGCATCTTTCAGTTCATCAAAGGCCTCTTTCATTTCCATTGTCCACCCCAATTTTTTCTCCCCTTTGTTAGCTTCTCTTAATGCCTCAAGTAGGGGTCCTATGTACGAGCTGTAATCAAATACCCATGCTCTACAGTAGTTGCACAGTCCCAGGAACTGCTGCAGTTCCCTCACTGTTTGTGACAACGGCGTTTTTGATATGGCCTGTGCTCTTTGTGGTGCAATCTTTCTTCCGTATTGGGATATGAGCTGGCCAATGTATAGTACCTGTTACTGACAGTACTGTAACTTCTCTTTGTCTACCTTGTAACCCTTTTCAGCCAATATTGTCAGCATCTTCAATGAGTCCTCTCTGCATTGCTTTTCGCTTATACTGCAAACTATTATATCGTCAACATATTGCAACACTGTGCTTTCCACTTCAATGTTTCCCAAGTCCATCTGTATTACTCTGTTGAAAATTGAGGGTGACTCGCAGTACCCTTGTGGCAATCTGGTGTGTTTCCTTTTTGTGTTTCTGTACGTGAAGCTTGTTAGATCTTGTGAGTCTGGGTGCAGGGGTATTGAGAAAAAGGCATTTTTGAGGTCAATCTCTGTAAATCGTGATGCCTCTGCTGGAATGCCACACAATATTGTGGCCGGGTTTGCTGCTATGGGGTATTCTGCTTCCACTATGTTGTTCAAGGGCCTGAGGTCCTGGATGAAGCGCCAAGACCCTCCTTTAGCTTTACGCACTGGATATACAGCTGTGTTACATGGTGATTCTGATGGTACCAATATGCCATTGTTTATAAGGGCCGTTATTGTTTCATATATGCCCTCATCTGCCTCTTTTGATAGTGGGTATTGCTTCACTCTAGGGAGTATTGCACCTTTTTTCAATTTTATTCTTACTCCCCCTATGCTCTTTATGCACCCCACGTCATAGGGACTAGTAGTCCATAATGATGTTGGGACTTTTGCCATGTCCTCCTCAAATAAGGGAACTGGGGTGGATGTGGGTGCTTCAAGTGCCATTGCAATTTTCTGTGCCACTTGTTTGTATGTTACTCTTAGCCATATGTCTACACTCATCATAAATACCATTTCACCTTCTTCCTTTTCTTCTGAAAAGAGCTCCTCGTCTGACACCTGGGTGAGCCTGCATCCCTCTGCTAGGGCTATCACTGCCCTCCATGCTCTTCCTTCTCTGTCTTGGGCATGTACTGCGATGTAATCAGCAGTTGCTATAATGCTCTCCATGCTCACTGAAATCACCTTTCCTTCTGGTTCATTGGCTGGTGTTTCTGGTCTAAACAAATAGGCTGTTGGCCTCCTCCAGATCTTTCCTTCTATTCCTGGCATCCATGCAAATGCCATGTCTGTTCCGTACTGGAATAGTTCGCCATCTACTGGCTCAGCCCTAATCACTGTCTGTCCACAATAGGCTTGCATAATTTGTCGTGCAGTGAGCATGTTTATTCCTGGAGTGGAGCAAATTATGCCATATTCAACCTGCTCATCATGTCTCTCCCCAGTATGTTTACTGGTGAGGCCCTAGAATATAAAAGCGGGACGGACATGTCATAATCCCCTATTGATAAGGGAATGTTATCAGTAAAGGGAACCAACCCCCTAGCCCCAGAGAATCCTTGGGTGTTCATGGCTTCACCTGACATCTTAAATTTACCTTCCCTTATGCAAGACCGGGTCGCCCCGGTGTCAACAAGGAATGACAATTTTTTGTCACCTATCGTTACCTCTATGCGTGGTTCCTCCACACTATTAGGTGTTACCGACAGGATGGGACACACCAAGGCCGTCTGTGGGCTGTCCTATTGTGGGTATAATGATTGACCACTTCCTGTGTAAGGGTTGTGTCCCAGGACCGTCACCCTTCCCAGTTGTGTTTGCTGTAGTTGTGTATTGGTAGAGGTTATTTTATGGTCTTGAATTTGGGCTGGTTGCTGTACCTGCTGCACTTGATGTTGTTGTGTTATCGCTACATGTTGTTGTGGTAGTGAATATGTCTGTGGCTGTTGTTGTGTTACTAGTTGTTGCTGCACATTTCCCGGTTGCAGTGCCTGCTGTTGTTGGGTGTCCTGCTGTTCTCTTGTAGGCCCTTGTTGTCCCTGTTCTCCCCATGATGGTGTGCCTGGTCTCATTCTATATTTGCGTGACATGTGCCCTAGTAATCCACAAATCCAACATACCGGCGGTTCCCTGTTCTGCCATGGAAAGCTCCCTGAATTGTCCTGGTATACTGGTTGCCCGAAGGGGTAGAAATTTCTGAATCCTCCCCCTTGCTGTTGTGTGTTATAGCCGTATCCCCTCCCCCTTATTATTCCTCACCTTCCCCTGTTATAATTATAATATCCAGCTCCTGGCGTTGAGTATCCTCCTCCCATGTTAGTCGTGTATGGTTGGGGCGGTGCCAGCTGTTGTGCTACAATCTGTGATGGTTGTATTTGGGAGGGATCTTCTGCAGCCACTACTTGTGTGGGGTTTTGAGTCATTGTTGCAGGTGTAGTTATTAGTGCACCTTCCATCGTGTATTTGGTAAGTTTTTTCTGTACCAATTTAGCCTCTTCGATTTTCTATCCTCTTCCTTTTGTTTCATTTTTTCTTGCCATGTCCTACAATGATGTACTATCGTCAGTTGTATTTCTGGCCATGCTTTTGCTTCCATCCCCACTACCTTCTTCAGTTGTTTCTCAACTGCTTCTGGGAGCCCTTGTATTAGTATATGATAGAATATTGCTGGTGTTTTGTCCCATTGTTCTCTAGTTTCCATACGCCACTTCTCTTGAATTTCCTGGATATAATCAACAGGATCTTCGTTCTCCCGCATCTTGCGTGAGGTAATTGCTCCTATGTCTGATGTGTCTGGGTACTGTACCCTCAGCGCTTGCCATAATGTATGTCTGCAGTTTGCGAATGGTGCCCCATCGTGTGATGTGTTTGTTATTGTGACTCCGGGGAAGCCTGCTCTCTTCCAGATGTCATCTGCTGCATCCCCCAATATTGATATTAGAAGGCCCTTTACATCCCCCACTGCCAGTTTCTGTCCTGCGGTGTGTTTTTCCATTTCATATATCCATTTTCCCGCACCTCCACTTAATGATGCGAGCCTGCACTTTATATTTTCCTTGTCTGCATGCTTCCAAGGGACGTATTGTGGTCTAACCCCTCCCCTCTCCAGAAGTGGCATTAAGTTGTGTCCTGTTTGACCCCTTGGGTTCCACAAAATCGAGTCCGCGCACCTCTCCTCTTCTTCCGTGTCTTCTACATCGTCAATTGCGTCCATATTTCCCCTGCTTGTAACTGTTTCTCCTCCATCTCTTCCCCTTCTTTCATCATTTCCTTTATTTAATGTGGGCGTGTGTATTTGTTCTCCCTGCCTGAGCCCAGGGAGGTCTCTAAGCCTGCTTCCATAGGGTGTCAGTTCGTGGGGTATGGGTGCGAGTTTAGGTGGGCATGTTGCACGTAATGAGTGTGGGGTGGTGGAGCATGTTGGGCGGGATGATGAGGGTGTAGCTGCACGTGTCTGCCTTCCCGCCATTCCTTGCTCTTCCCCCTCACTTCCCTCCAGTTCTTCCTTTCTCCTGCAGGCCCATGGTGAGTCTCTATTTGTCCGGGTGATGTATAATTTATCTAGGCTTCCCTTTCACTGTTTCTTCCTTCCTTCTCCATTCCATCTTCTTCCTCACTACAAAGGTCATTCAGGAATGGCAACCCCCAATCTGTCTTTTTCCCCCTAATCGTTACTGTTTTTAAGTCTATTAGATCCGTTCCTCCCGTTTCTTTTTTACCAATTGCTCCCCTTTGTGCTGATGTTGTTGCTACTTCTGTGTCTCTGTGTACATACCTCCTTACTTCACTCTCCCCTCTCCTATCTTCTCTTTCCCCTTCATTTTTTTCAGCTATTACTCTACCAATTTCCTCTCTTTTCTTTTTTAATTCCTCCATTACTTCACTACTCATCTTTTCCAATATCCTTTCATCTTCTTTCTTCCTTTCCCATCTCTCCCTCTCCCGTTCTAATATACTCTCTATCATCCTCCCTTCTTCGTATTTCCTTGTCGATTCTGATAGTAATCTCCTCTTCCATATTGCCATTTCTTTTTCTTTCTCTTCTTCCTCTCTTTTCCTGTCACGCAGTGCTGCTCTCGATAACCTTTCTGCTACTGCCTTTACCCTTTCGGCTTCTCTCTTTTGCTCCTCAGTTCATTCCCTCATTTTGTCCAACTCATTCTTACTTTCTTTCCTTTCCCGGGCTCTCTCTCTTTCCTCTCTCTCGAGCTGCTTGATCAGTGCATTCTGCTCATCCCTTAATTCTGCTAATTGTTCCTCCAAAATCTCTTCCTTTTGTCGTAACAGCTCTTCCTCCTTCCTTTTCCCCTCTTCCCCTTTCATTTCACTCTCCCTGGTATTATCCCCGTCCATTTTCCTTACTACCTCCTTCTCTTCTCCTGTTAATGAACCTCGTAATTTTAATAGTACCTGCGCAGCTACCCACTCATCATGTCCTATTTCCGCGATCTGCTCTTCTCCATTCCTCCCCTCCCCTGCGGGCATCTTCCTATGAGCTGATCCCGTCGTACTAGTCCGCTCCCCTCCCGTGTGGCCACCTGTAGCTGTATATGGTGGCGGGCTGTATGCCGGGTTCGAGTACCCCTCAGCCGCCCTTAATTGTTCTCTTGCTATTTCTCCTAGTTCTCTTAAAGGATACAACCCCCCTCCCTCCGTTTTCACTACCTTCGCTAGGGGTATATCGTCGCTCTGTTCATTTTTTATTTCATTTTCGTTTGAGTTGTTACTCTTTTCTCCTTCCTCTTGTCCGTTCCCCGTGTTCTGTGTGCCTTCACTCTCTTTTTCCCCATTCTCTCCTTCCTCCTTAATCTCCTTTTCTTCCGTTGTTTCCCCCACAATGAACATTCCGTTTGGTCCTGGTCGGGACCCTTGGAACATCCTCCATAAGTTAAACACCTCCACGTGGTGTGTCAACTTCTTCCCCTTGTATGTGTTATGCAGATGGGTTAATAGTGAATGTTGGGTATATGGATCGAAACTGCCATTAGGCGGCCATGGTGTCGTCATTTTGTTGTCCGTCCCCTGTGTCCATTCTATGCTGTATTTGATCAGTTTCTCCCTATGGGGTGACAGTGTTTTACATATATGCTGCAGCGGGGTAGTGAGGGTGTTTCCCCACCCTCCCGATTCTGTCCCGTGTGACATAGTAGCACTTCAATTGTTATTCTCCCTCTATATAGTAGTGGTTATCTTGCTAATAGTCTACGCTATACAATTTCAGATCTTTACCTGGCCCCGTAATTTTGGGGACTTGCGATTGTCCGCTGAAACAAAATAGTAAAATATAGCATTTGCATTTGTATATTCTTTTCTTTCTTTTCTTCCTTTACCGAACACCTTTACGGCGCCCTGCGGCCGAGGCGCACGTAGCCCCCTGAGGCTGAGTGCCCCGTGTGACGTTCTTGTACAGCCGTCCCACTTTCTTTTACCCCTCCTCCTCTTTCTTCACTTGTCGTGGCCGGCGTTCTCCGTGCGCTGCCACGTCCCCCTTTTCACCTTGCCCCTATCTACTCGTTACCGTTTATCTCCGTCTCCATTCCCTTACCATTATTCTCTTCCCCACCACTCTCCGAAAAATGCCTCGCGTTCGAGATATGCTATGAAAGCCCTACTGGTGACGTCACCGATCTCTTCCAAAACTACTGGTAAATTCTTTTCATGTTTTTTTTAAAAGGCCAAAATATGCTTGCAATCCACCCCCGTTAACCCCACAGCTGTCTTCTTGTCACGCCTGGAACAAGGTAATCAACAATATAATCGGACTGCGCACGCTGCGTCGCCTCGCGTGTGTTACGGCCCTCGACAGGAGGGCTTAACCAGCCAATTATCTTCCGTATTAGGCAACCAGCTAGCTACCGCCTACAGGGGAACGCCATCTATCTATCGAGTTTCCTGCTCGATCAATAGGGATCCTCATCTACTCATTGATCAATAATCACCAAATCGTAGGAAACCGCACACACACACACCCTTACTCGTGGTCGCGACCTAGGCCAATCAGTTTCTACGAGCGGCCGCACGTGATGTTTTCGTGCTCCGCCCCCTCCTCTTCCGTAACGTAGCAGACTGCTCTCGTACTTGTCCAGCTACCGTTCACTTCACCGTCAATTTATCAAACCTTCGCCGCGCACCTGTGTAACACCTCCCGCCTCCCGTATTCTATTCCTCCCCCCTCCCTCACAATTTCACATTGCTTGTTGGGCGTGGCATACTCACCAAGTTCTCTTGATGCGGGGCTGCTCGACTGCGTGCACCCCTCCAAGCGGCTCGCCACCTCCCCTCGTCTGGACCACGTCTGGACACTCGCCAACCGCGGGCGGGATACTTCTCAACCGGCTCCCGAAGGCCAATATCCGGATTGCGCTGTCCGGTCTTCTCGCAGTTCCGCGATGGTCCTGTAGTCCTCAAAAGGGGGCAGCGGCAGAGGGGGCCACGCCGCCGGGCCTCCTCGCAACGGGAGCACTCGGAAAAAAATAAAATAAAAGCAGATCTTAAACAGATCTCAGCAGTGCCTCCAACTTGTCGGGGGGAAATTCTTCCGGGGCCGGCTGGGCCGTCCGCGGACCTCCGGGCAGGGAGGCCCCAACTCCTCCCGCGTATCCCAAAAATGAGTATGAGGCACACGCAAGAAGCAAGGTGGTTCTGCTGTTTATTAAACAAACGGCAGGGATGGGTCAAGGATCGTACGCGTCCGTCCTGACACACTCTCTCTCTTCGTGGGGCTCGCAGGCCCTTTTTACCTCGGTATGACACGCTACTCGCGTCACCTGGGAAAGTTAGCAAAAAACCTATCGCCACTCTGGATTGGTTCCTCGAGTGGTAGGGTTAGTATAGCATACGTATAGAGAACGCTGTTAGTGGTTGAGGGTCAGTCAGGTGTTATACTTGGGTTGTCCCTTCAATTAGATACATGAAAATTGTTACATGAAGACCCCTGAGGATTGGCTAATGTTAATGGCGTCAGTGATAAGTGCCCCATGTTCTGATTGGTCCACTCGCGAGCCCCCCAGTCTGGTACCATCGCTCTTCCCAGCTTGCGGTGCACCTGTCATTTGCAACAATGTATAACTATGGGTATGTGCAGACAATGCGAGGATTTGTTCATATGCTGGAGGGCAGACTACTCCCACTGCCGCAGATGTCCATTGAGTCGCTTAATTGTTGCTGCCTGTGTCTCAAAACGTGGGATCCAGGCGCCTCCTTCCTCCTGGGCCTGGCACCCTGTCAGGTTCGGCTTGGTCACGTGAGGAGAGACCGTGGTTAAGGCAGAATTCTGCACATTTAATATTGCATTTTCCACTGTGTGTCTGGCTTAGTTTGCAGGTGTGACCTTGGCTTCGGCTTGTGGCATGCGAGTTTGCAACATTGTGCCCTTGACTGTCTGTTCTCGCCGGGCTCATTCTGCAGGGTCAGCAATTGTACTCTTGCTCGTTCAATGTTCATGGAGGCTCTTGCTTGCGGCCTACTTGGGCCTGGTGCATAGGTGGGGATGTTTGATGTACGGTGCTTTAGGTTATGGTATCATATTGCTTTATCCCCAGTATCATGTCTTCGTTATATTTCTCATTGCAATGCATGGGATAGGAGAAGCGTCAGCAAGCATTTTAGATGAGTTTGTTGATCGTCTTGCGTTTCTGCATTTTGAAAAAGCTATGTGAAAAATAATAAAGATGCGCGTCAGTGAGTGTGCCCGTCACCTACGTCATAGCACTGAATATGTTCTTCGTGTGGATTGGTGTGGGAGTGTCCAGTGTGCATGTTTGCACGGGTGTGCTGACCGTTGGCTAGGTCGTCATGGCATCTCTAACGATGTGTTCATTTACTGTTGAATGGTTCAGTCGAGTTCATCCATGCCGCAGGTGTCGGCATGGGCAGGGCAGGCTGGTGGGCAGGCTGGTGGGCACATCCGTATGTTCCTGTACCAGGGTATTTGGTTTTCTGGTAGATAGGCAAACTCCTCTCGTGGCGGGTGTTTGGGCCGCGATCCTCTAGGCCAGGGGCGTGAGGAGATTGGTGGGAGCCTTTTGTTCCATTCTCCCACTTCACAGGAGATCAGATTTTGGATCAAGTAGACTTCTATGTATATCTGGCTACCTTGCTAACGTCTACTCTTTCTTCTAAGCCGCTCCAAGCATTTGTCACTCCTAAGGCCTTCTCCAAATTTGGGCAGCTAGGACCTTCACACAGCACAAAGGTGGGTCCTCAATCGAGGGCCTTCTTATGATCTATCACCTGAGTGTTGTTCTGGGCCTGCTTTATGGCTTGGCGGTCTACACAGAGAACCAACTACAATGGTTGATGTCTTGGAGGGTAAGCTGTGGTGTCGCAATCTCGGGCTCCCTCAATCCGTGCCAGTTGCTGATCTCCGCTACTTACCCAAGGCAAGATTAAAAGATCACTCCTGCTATTTAAAATCCTCCAAGATGGGGGAGGACCATTCTTTCTTGGCACCATTCCTTGGCGTCTTTTGTCGATCGTCGCCTCCCTAGTCCTTTTGGAAACATGAAGAAGGCTTGTGCGGATTTCCATCGGGTGATCGGTTGGGAATGGCCAGACGATGATCATTGTCATTTTACGCTGGCCAGACGTTTATTAATTGATAAGGCCATCCTTTGGGATAAGGCTCAGTCCGTTGATTATTTGAGCACCAAGTCATTGTATAGTGAATACGCCACCCCAGCATTTCTCCTATCCAAACCGGCTGATTACTTAACTTACACAATTGATCAGGGCCTACAACATTTTATTAAGTTTTTGCATTTAAACTCATTGCTCACAATTATGGTGCTTGGAGCAAGAATGCAAATCCCTAGGGACGAACGTAGGTGCCGTCTTGGCCCGGTGCTTGTAGCAAGAAAGCCGATCCCTAGGGACGAACGTAGATGGCGCCTAGCCCCGGTGCTTGCAGCTAGAAAGCAAATCCCTATGGACGAACGTAGATGGCGCCTTGGCCCGGTGCTTGCAGCAAGAAAGCAGATCCCTAGGGATGAACGTAGATGCCGCCTTGGCCCGGTGCTTGCAGCAGGAAAGCAGATCCCTAGGGATAAACGTAGATGCCGCCTTGGTCCGGTGCTTGCAGCAAGAAAGCAGATCCCTAAGGACGAACGTAGGTGCCGCTTTGGCCCGGTACTTGCAGCAAGAAAGCATATCCCTAGGGACAAACGTAGATGCCGCCTCGGTCCGGTGCTTGCAGTAAGAAAGCATATCTCTAGGGATGAATGTAGATGCTGCCTCGGCCCGGTGCTTGCAGCAAGAAAGCAGATCCCTAGGGACGAACGTAGATGCCACCTTGGACCGGTGCTTGCAGCAAGAAAGCAGATCCCTAGGGACGAACGTAGGTGCCGCCTCGGCCCAGTGCTTGCAGCAAGAAAGCAGATCCGTAGGGACAAACGTAGGTGCCGCCTCGACCCGGTGCTTGCAGCAAGAAAGCCCATCCCTAGGGACGAACGTAGATGCCGCCCTGGACCGGTGCTTGCAGTTAGAAAGCAGATCCCTAGGGACGAACGTAGATGCCGCCTTGGACCAGTGCTTGCAGCAAGAAAGCAGATCCCTAGGGACGAACGTAGATGCCGCCTTGGACCGGTGCTTGCAGTTAGAAAGCAGATCCCTAGGGACGAACGTAGATGCCGCCTCGGCCCGGTACTTGCAGCAAGAAAGCAGATCCCTAGGGACGAACGTAGATGTCACCTCGGCCCAGTGCTTGCAGCAAGAAAGCAGATCCCTAGGGACGAATGTAGATTCCGCCTCGGCATGGTGCTTGCAGCAAGAAAGCAGCAAGGCCCGGTACTTGCAGCAAGAAAGCAGATCCCTAGGGACGAACGTAGGTGCCGCCTCGGCCCGGTACTTGCAGCAAGAAAGCAGATCCCTAGGGACGAACGTAGGTGCCGTCTCGGCCCGGTACTTGCAGCAAGAAAGCAGATCCCTAGGGATGAACGTAGATGTCACCTCGGCCCAGTGCTTGCAGCAATAAAGCAGATCCCTAGGGACGAATGTAGATTCCGTCTCGGCATGGTGCTTGCAGCAAGAAAGCAGATCCCTAAGGACGAACGTAGGTGCTGCTGTGGCCCGGTGCTTGAAGCAAGAAAGCAGAACCCTAGGTACAAACGTAGATGACACCGTGGCTGGGTGCTTGCAGCAAGAAAGCAGATCCCTAGGGACGAACGTAGATGCCGCCTCGGCCCAGTGCTTGCAGCAAGAAAGCAAATCCCTAGGGACGAACGTAGGTGCCGCCTTGGCCCGTTGCTTGCAGCAAGAAAGCCGATCCATAGGGACGAACGTAGATGCCACCTTGGACCGGTGCTTGCAGTTAGAAAGCAAATCCCTAGGGACGAACGTAGATGTCCCCTCGGCCCAGTGCTTGCAGCAAGAAAGCAAATCCCTAGGGACGAACGTAGGTGCCGCCTTGACCCGGTGCTTGCAGCAAGAAAGCTGATCCCTAGGGACGAACGTAGATGCCACCTTGGACCGGTGCTTGCAGTTAGAAAGCAGATCCCTAGGGACGAACGTAGATGCCGCCTTGGACCGGTGCTTGCAGTTAGAAAGCAGATCCCTAGGGACGAACGCAGATGCCGCCTCGGCCCAGTGCTTGCAGCAAGAAAGCAAATCCCTAGGGACGAACGTAGGTGCCGCCTTGGCCCGTTGCTTGCAGCAAGAAAGCCGATCCATAGGGACGAACATAGATGCCACCTTGGACCGGTGCTTGCAGTTAGAAAGCAAATCCCTAGGGACGAACGTAGATGTCGCCTCGGCCCAGTGCTTGCAGCAAGAAAGCAAATCCCTAGGGACGAACGTAGGTGCTGCCTTGACCCGGTGCTTGCAGCAAGAAAGCTGATCCCTAGGGACGAACGTAGATGCCACCTTGGACCGGTGCTTGCAGTTAGAAAGCAGATCCCTAGGGACGAACGTAGATGCCGCCTTGGACCGGTGCTTGCAGTTAGAAAGCAGATCCCTAGGGACGAACGTAGATGCCGCCTTGACCCGGTGCTTGCAGCAAGAAAGCCGATCCCTAGGGACGAACGTAGATGCCACCTTGGACTGGTGCTTGCAGTTAGAAAGCAGATCCCTAGGGACGAACGTAGATGCCGCCTTGGACCGGTGCTTGCAGTTAGAAAGCAGATCCCTAGGGACGAACGTAGATGCCGCCTTGGACCGGTGCTTGAAGTTAGAAAGCAGATCCCTAGGGACGAACGTAGATGCCGCCTTGACCCGGTGCTTGCAGCAAGAAAGCCGATCCCTAGGGAGGAACGTAGATGCCACCTTGGACCGGTGCTTGCAGTTAGAAAGCAGATCCCTAGGGACGAACGTAGATGCCGCCTTGGGCCGGTGCTTGCAGTTAGAAAGCAGATCCCTAGGGACGAACGTAGATGCCGCCTTGGGCCGGTGCTTGCAGTTAGAAAGCAGATCCCTAGGGACGAACGTAGATGCCGCCTTGGGCCGGTGCTTGCAGTTAGAAAGCAGATCCCTAGGGACGAACGTAGATGCCACCGTGGGCCTAGTTTCTTGGGGATGGGCAGACACTTGCTGACTCAATGTACTTATTCTGCGTGATCTATATGGGTTCCACTATCTTCATTGTATAGCTCAGATTGAGGATATTAATTTGGACCGGTTTTGGTCCACTATTGTGGGTGCTCTTTCCAGAGTCATGACACGCGCGGCTTTCTTGGTTTGGAAAGTGATATCAATAAAATTGGAATCATGTTAGCGATTGCTCAGCTGGCTAATGACATTATTATTCCTTCTAATTATGACGTTAATAATTTATTTTATTAGTACACACAGTGGAAAGATTTAAATCTAACCAAATACAACTAATACATTTGTTTCCTGCTTTGAGAACAATGGGCAGAATTGGTGGCTGAATTATGAGGTGTCGCTGTGGCACAATCCAGCATTCCAGATTGCCAGTAGGTCCTTGAATTGGCAGAGTGGGGCTACGAAGGGGGTGCTCAGGATTGGTGATGTATTGCTGAGCTTAGCTGCATAGGGAAACCGGAAGGGGATATAGGTATAGACCGCTTAGGAGCTTGCTGTGGCATAGGTTAGGGCTGTTACAATCCCCGATGGAGAACAGGCCGGGGTCATGCAATAGCTCCCACCCCTCACATTGCTTCTACAGTTACGGCGGGAATGGGTAACGGAAATGCGGTGCGATATTACACCAGACCATTGGGACTATGTGTTAAGCGCGGGGTTCAGGGCGAAACGGGACTTAAACCTGAGATTGATCCATCAGAAAATACTGGGGCGCTTGTATTGGACACCTGTGCGTTTGCACAACATGGGATACTAGGTCATGATTTGTGTTGGCGTTGTGACACTGAGAAAGGAACCGTGTTGCGTGCATTGTGGGATTGTACGGGGGTGCAGAGTATTTTCTTTTTGGGGGGGATACGGTGGATTTGATCATGGGTGCGTCCTTTCCTCGCCTGCCGGCATCGTCTGTTTTAGTGTCGAATGCGGAGAGGTGTGTGGAGGCTCGCGGACATTATGGCCGGATGGACAGGTCGTCAATAGTGGCGGTTAAGCAGATACTGGACGTTTGGAAGACCAGGAAGAAAGTGCAGGTGGATGAGTTGCAGGGGTTCCTCTAGTTTTGAGAAGGTTTCGTTTTCGAGGCAGAGTAGGACAGAGGAGTACCTTGAGTTGTGGGCACCTTCTAATGCGCTGTCTGGTTCGCTTGGTTGACTGATTCTATGTATCGATGGGATTTGAGGTTAGGGGGTTGTTTGGGTCCGGGGGTGTATGCTTTTTCCGGTTAGTTGCGCGTTCCTTGTTTTTGATTGGTTAATGGGGGGATGGATGCTCTTTTTGGCTTACATTGTTCTTTGCGATTGAATGTAATATTTGTATAATTCATGATTTGTGACGCTTTTTTATTGTGTTTATTGAAAACGTGAAAATAAAATGATCAAAAAACAAAATTGGACTCCAGCCAGGGAAAAAGGGCACATGAGGAGGGACACATGGCTTGTGGGTATTGTTTGCGTATTTACCCACCCATTGACGTCCAATGGCCGTGCTAATCCCTTTGGCCATTGCCTACACGCCTCCTCCTGGGATCTCTCTAACAACTTAAAATCAACCTTTGTGCTCGAAGTGCCTGCTAGTGTTTTCCCAAGCAGTCTTCTAAGAGTTAATGACTTAAATGGAGCTGTAAACCTGCTTCTGGTGTTATACACATGTCAACCAGTCTAACTTTAGCACTCTGTTTACAAGCACTATGTGTGTCCTTCACTGAAGTCCTGTTATAAACACGCATTGGCAAAGCCAAATGTTTTGGCTTGTGTATAAGTATTAGGCATTTGCCAGGCTCTGCTATTAGATGCCCAGGTGCTCGCACCATTTTGCTTCTGTTATCATCAATGGCCAATTAATACCAGTATGGCAGTGCCGGGCACGTGCCTTTACCATCCCTATACAAAAGGCCAAACTGTTGGCATTGCCAATGCTTGTTTGTACAGGTGTGAATGTACGCGATTCGGGCGCTCTCTTTGGTGAGAACACAGTTGGAGACTATGTAGGGTTCCTTGTGCAACAGGATGCAGTCGCCTGGTCGGGCTGGGCATTGCTTTTTTTATCAGAGAATGGGTGTCTCTTGTGGGAGCGCCTCTGGTACAAACATGCCCCACTGCTGCTCTTTCTGTTCAGTTTTCCCTTGCATGCCCCCCCTGCATACACACCGCTGCTATTTCCTGGCACTGCCAGCTCTATGGGGTTGACGTCAGCCCCAGGCCTCTCCAATTCCTGTAAAACTGATGCTTCCGCTGCTGACGTCATGAGCTTTCTCAGAAAATGAAGCATTTGGAGAAACCTGGGGATGGGTCTGTTTGTCTCGCGAGGGTTGAGCCGGATGTGCTTTACTGATGAGGGCAGGATTGGCAGGGAATGCGGCCGCAGGTAGATAAGCTACGGGCAATATGCCCCCCGTATATGACATACATAGGGGGCGGGGCGGAGCGGGGCGATCAGAGGAGGAAGGTTATTTAGGGCGATGGGGAGCGGGACCGAGAGAATGAGACATTGCAAGGGGGGCGGGGCGGCATGCAGACAGAGAAAGTATCCGGTTTATGAAGATGGCAATATGAAGTCAATGTCATGCAAAGACACAGGAAATTGACACAAATGGGCAGAGAACGAGTGTGAAGCACCAGAAAATAAGATGAGGGCAAAGTGTGGGAGTGGCAGAGGGAGAGGGAAGCAGAGTGTGTGAGGGTGTAGAGTATGGCATGTCAGCAGGTGTGCTTCCCCCTCTGCTCCCTTCCCCCCCACTGCCCACTCTCACACTCTCCCGCCATGTCATACTCTACACCCTTACACACTCTGCTTCCCCTTCCCACACTCTGCTCCCATCTCTCCCGCTGTCCACTCTCACACTACCCTGAAATGTCATACTCTACACCCTTACACATTCTGCTTCCCCTTCCCACTCTCTCCCCCTTCTCTCCCACTGCCCACTCTCACACTCTCCCGCCATGTCATACTCTACACCCTTACACACTCTGCATCCCCTTCCCACACTCTGCTCCCATCTCTCCCGCTGCCCACTCTCACACTATCCTGAAATGTCATACTCTACACCCTTACACACTCTGCTTCCCCTTCCCACTCTCTCCCCCTTCTCTCCCGCTGCCCACTCTCACACTCTCCAGCCATGTCATGCTCTACACCCTTACACACTCTGCTTCCCCTTCCCACTCTCTCCCCCTTCTCTCCCGCTGCCCACTCTCACACTCTCCCGCCATGTCATACTCTACACCCTTACACACTCTGCATCCCCTTCCCACACTCTGCTCCCATCTCTCCCGCTGCCCACTCTCACACTATCCTGAAATGTCATACTCTACACCCTTACACACTCTGCTTCTCCTTCCCACTCTCTCCCCCTTCTCTCCCGCTGCCCACTCTCACACTCTCCAGCCATGTCATGCTCTACACCCTTACACACTCTGCTTCCCCTTCCCACTCTCTCCCCCTTCTCTCCCGCTGCCCACTCTCACACTCTCCCGCCATGTCATACTCTACACCCTTACACACTCTGCTTCCCCTTCCCACACTCTGCTCCCATCTCTCCCGCTGCCCACTCTCACACTATCCTGAAATGTCATACTCTACACCCTTACACACTCTGCATTCCCTTCCCACACTCTGCTCCCATCTCTCCCGCTGCCCACTCTCACACTATCCTGAAATGTCATACTCTACACCCTTACACACTCTGCTTCCCCTTCCCACTCTCTCCCCCTTCTCTCCCGCTGCCCACTCTCACACTCTCCAGCCATGTCATGCTCTACACCCTTACACACTCTGCTTCCCCTTCCCACACTCTGACCCCATCTCTCCCGCTGCCCACTCTCACACTATCCTGAAATGTCATACTCTACACCCTTACACGCTTTGCTTCCCCTTCCAACACTCTGCCCCCTTCTCTCTAACTGCCCATTCTCATATTCTCCTGCTATGCCACACTCTACACCCTTACACACTCTGCTTCCATTTCCCACACTCTGCTCCCATCTCCCCCGCTGCCCACTCTCACACTATCCAGCAATGTCATACTCTACACCCTTACACACTCTGCTGCCCCTTCCCACACTCTGCCCCCTTCTCTCTCACTGCCCATTCTCATATTCTCCTGCCATGCCACACTCTACAGTCTTACACACTCTGCTTCCCTTTCCCACACTCTGCTCCCATCTCCCCCGCTGCCCACTCTCACACTATCCTGCAATGTCATACTCTACACCCTTGCACACTCTGCTTCCCCTTCCTACACTATGCGCCCTTCTCTCTCACTGCCCATTCTCACATTCTCCTGCCATGTCATACTCTACACCTTTACACACTCTGCTGCCCCTTCTCACACTCTGCTCCCTTCTCTCCCACTGCCCACTCTCATACTCTCCTTACATGCCATACTCTACACCCTTAAACACTCTGCTTCCCCTTCCCACACTTTGCTCCATTCTCTCCCACTGTCCACTCTACATTCTCCTGCCATGTCATACTCTACACCCTTGCTCACTCTGCTTCCCCTCCCCACACTCTTCTCCCTTCTCCCAGACTGCCCACTCTCACACTCTCCTGCCATGTCATACTCTACACCCTTGTACACTCTGCTTCCCCTTCCCACACTCTGCTCCGTTCTCTCCCACTGCCCACTCTCACACTATCCTGCCATGTCATACTCTACACCATTACACACTCTGCTTCCCCTGCCTGCACTCTCCCCTCTTCTCTACCACTGCCCACTCACACACTCTCAAGCCATGTCATAATCTACACCCTTACACACTCTGTTCCTCTTCCCACACCCTGCTGCCTTCGCTCCCACTGCCAACTCTCACACTCTGCAGCCATGTCATACTCTACACCCTTGCACACTCTGCTTCCCCTTCCCACACTCTCCCCCTTCTCTCCCACTGCCCACTCTCACACTCTCCAGCCATGTCATAATCTACACCCTTACACACTCTGCGTTCCACTTCACGCACTCTGCTCCCTTCTCTCCCACTGCCCACTCTCACATTTTCCTGCCATGTCATACTCTACACCCTTGTCCACTCTGCTTCCCCTTCCCACACTCTTCCCCCTTCTCTCCCACTGCCCACTCTCACACTCTCCAGCCATGTCATAATCTACACCCTTACACACTCTGTTTCCCCTTCCCACAAACCGGTCCCTTCTACCCCACTGCTCACTCTGACACTCTCTAGCTATGTCATACTGTACACCCTTACACACTCTGTGTTCCCCTTCATGCACTCTGATCCCTTCTCTCCCGCTGCCCAACCTCACACTATCCTGCCCTGTCATACTCTACACCCTTACACACTTTGCTTCCCCTTCCAGCACTCTGCCCCCTTCTCTCCCACTGCCCACTCTCACTCTCACATTCTCCTGCCATGTCATACTCTATACCCTTGTCCACTCTGCTTCCACTTCCCACACTCTGCCCCCTTCTCCCACTGCCCACTCTCACATTCTCCTGCCATGTCATACTCTACACCCTTGTCCACTCTGCTTCCCCTTCCCACACTCTTCCGCCTTCTCTCCCACTGTCCACTCTCATACTATCCTGCCATGTAATACTCTACACCCTTACACACTATACTTCCCACACTCTGCTCCCTTATCTGCCACTGTCCACTCTCATACCCTTCTGCCATGTAATACTCTACACCCTTACACACTCTGCTTCCCCTTCCCACACTCTGCTACCTTCTCCCCCACTGCCCCTCTAACACTCTCCTGCCAAGCATTGTGAGGAATTCGACCATCCGCACGGTGCGTGTGCTCTTGGCTGGGCTTTTTTGATATTTTTTAAGAAATTGAATATGGGAGATCAACCTTGGAAAATGTGTGGGGCTAAACCTCACACATTCTCCTTTGCTCGCCGCACAACATACACATAGTCAAGTATTCTCTGGGTGGACACAGCCTACAGGCGCAGTCCCCCTGTCATGTTCAGCTGGAATGTGACTGCCACAGGCAAGTCAAGGCTCGCAGGAAGGGTTAAGGCAACACCTTCCTTCTGCCATGGCCAGCCTAATTAAATATCAAAGGCTCCATGGATCCGCCCTGTGCATTGTCAAAGTTCTACTGGTGGCAGCGCATACTGATGAGAGTTAATTGAAACACGCCAGTGAGAGGCCTAATCGCAGAACTGACAAAAGTCTACAGGAAACCAACACATGCAATGTGTGAACTTGAAACTAGCGCCCATCCTTCTCTACGAAGGGTAGTGAATGTCATGTCTAGGAAAACTGTTTACAGAAGGCAACCCCTGAAGGGGGACCCCCTTTCAGAGGGAAGAATTATGTGATTTGATGAAGACAGAAAGTCTATTCTCGCCACAAACTTCAAGGTAGACCTGTGCTTTGATCAGGAGCCACAGAGAGCTCAATTAACCGGAGAGACACTTTAAACCACAACAGACATGAAGATGGGTGGGACTTAGTAGTACATGTGGTGACCCCTTACGTTTCCTGTTGAAAAGCGATATGTTTCTGATCTCACGCATAACAGACGATTGTTGGTGGGGACCCAGGATTGGTTCATTAAGGTGGGCTTAACCTGGACCAATCACTGGGGCTCATTTGGCTTTAAAAGAGGGCTGAACCCCTCACTTAGCAGATCATCCGGTGACTTCCAAAGGAGTAAGAAGAAGGACTCATTTGGACCCTGGCTGAAGGTACAGTCTGCATTACAGCTTCTGCCATTGAAGGAAGGCCAGGGTTTCCAAGAGGGAAGCAAGATCCCTCCCCTAAACATCTCCCAGGGAACAGAGGGAGATACCGACCTCAGAGGACCCGCCCAGCAGCTCCACAAGCTATATCCATCCAGCACACAGCGTGCCTTCCTAGCTTCTCCCAGCAAGCTTCCTAGGTGGGAAGTACCAGAGAACATCTGATCAAAGGACGAGGTCAGTTTTCGGCCACCCACCTTAAAGGACAACACGAGCCCTGCGAAGAAGCTAGGAGGAGTGTCACAACAAGCATGAACCAGCGTTAATTTTTTTAAAGACATTTTTGAGGCAGTTGAGTCCTCAAACCCCGACCGGCTGCACCACTGACAGTTGTGATGCTGCAGTCACTGAAACCGTCCGAGACACCTCGAACAGCGTTCCAGAACTGCCAACCAGCACAGACAATGATTCTTGACCCCGAGCCGCTGTGTAGGCCAGCCTGAAGCCATCCATCCTGGCTTGTTTGCCAAATTGCCTGCCGCCTGGACCCGCAGCTGTCTCTCGTCTTGAACTCGGTCGCAGAAGCTGCAATGTGCCCTGGAACCGATTCAACACTGTTGAGCATCAAGAGCATCTCAAGCACCAGGCAAATTGTGGTTCTGTCCCCCTGGTCCTTCTCTGGAGGCCCCTAGAGACATTTACAACCCCTTGCTCCCTTGAAACCAAATAACCTTGAACAGTTAAGACCGATTGCTTTACCGACTACCCTCCTGTCAGTATGATATGTATAGTTTATTTGTATCGCGCTCATACACAAGTATTCAAAGTGCTTTCCTTTCCTTCATGAAAGTGTCTGTTGCCTGAGTTCCTTTACAGGGTGGCTTGTATTTTGTAGTGTGGTAGAACTGTCTGTTGTAATAATAATAAAGTAAATATTTTTATACAACCATGACTGGACAGTCCCTTTTATCATTGGGTAATTGTATTTTTGCTGTGTTGCAACTAACCCACGATCAACGATCTTGCAGAGATAAGCCTACCGTTCCGTCCACGTTACCAAAATTGGACAAGGAGGTTTATAATTGACTTGTGTTTCCAATTTGTTTGGATCCCTCTCTGGTGTACTAGAGGTGTGGGGCTGATTGATGGTTTAGAAACTGATATTCATCCCTGGACCACTGGTGCCCCGGGAGTTTAGTCACAGTCATACTCTGCACCGTTACACACTCTGCTTCTCCTTCCCACAGTCTGTTCCCTTCCCTCCCGCTGCCCCTCTCAGAGTGTGCGATGGTGTAAGAGGGAAGGGAGTTGTGACCTATTGCCATCTGTTGGGTGAAACCTCATTGAAGGAGCCTAGCTAAATGGATTCTGCAGACAAGTTAAGTTATGATATATGATATTTTATTTGTATCGCGCTCGTACACAAGTGTTTCAGAGCAAACCTTAAGTTTGCCAAATAGTTTCACTTTTATTACATGGGGGGTGCCTAAAAGGTAGAGCGAGGGCTTCCTCAATAGGTGGGCCTTCTGTTCCGTGGAACGCCTAACTGAAGCACTGAAATCCATGCAGGTGACACACATGTACCCCTTCTGCTGTCCACAATCTAATGATGAGCCAAGGGCTGTTAGTCGACATGGACACTTTTGTCAGGTGTGGCTTTAGCAGTCAGAGGAAGTGAACTATCCAATTGACTGCCAGGCCTAAAGCCATGGGCAGGCAGAATGAAACCCACCCTATTGCCATTTATACCCATCCCATAGGATCTTGTGGTTCAACACCTCCACTTTACAGTTTGTACGACTAACATTTTGAATAATGTACTCTGCAGCCCAGAGAACAGAACCTACACCTGATGCCCCCCCACCCCAGAGGTCCCCTTTGTCAGAGCAAGTGAAGCCATTGTACCTCTTCTAGGTCAGGTGCAACACATTTGTCTTGCAAACAAGACCATGCCAGGCAGCACACGGTTTAGACCTTGCCCCGTGCTTAGAAGCTGATGAAGTGTGATATAAAAACAATTTAATTTCTAATTTGCATGAAACTAGGACTTCCAAAGATGAGACCATAAGAGCCGTGGCGATTCTACTGGGAGGATGATGAAGGCAAAGGATGATTCAATCAGGAGGCAAGATATGGGTGGAGCTCAGGCAGACTGTGAGCTCAGGGAGAGTGGGAGCTCAGGCAGATTGGGAGCTCAGGGAGAGTGGCAACTCAGGCAGACTGGGAGCTTAGGGAAGGTGGGAGCTCAGGGAGAGTGGGAGCTCAGGGACAGTGGGAACTAAGGGATAGTGGGAGCTTAGGGAGAGTGGCAGCTCAGGCAGACTGGGAGCTTAGGGAAGGTGGGAGCTCAGGGAGAGTGGGAGCTCAGGGAGAGTGGGACCTCAGGGAAAGTGGGTGCTCGGGGAGAGTGGGAGCTCAGGCAGACTGGGAGCTCGCGGAGAGTGGGAGCTCAGGGACAGTGGGAGCTCAGGAAGACTGGGAGCTCAGGGAGAGTGGCAGCTCAGGCAGACTGGGAGTTTAGGGAAGGTGGGAGCTCAGGGACAGTGGGAGCTCAGGGACAGTGGGAGCTCAGGGAAAGTGGGTGCTCGGGGAGAGTGGGAGCTCAGGCAGACTGGGAGCTCAGGGAAAGTGGCAGCTCAGTCAGACTGGGAGCTCAGGGAAAGTGGGAGCTCGGGAAGAGTGGGAGCTCAGGCAGACTGGGAGATCAGGGAGAGTAGGATCTCAGGGACAGTGGGAGTTCAGGCAGACGGGGAGCTCAGGGAGAGTGGCAGCTCAGGCAGACTGGGAGCTGAGGGAAGGTGGGAGCTCAGGGAGAGTGGGAGCTCAGGGAAAGTGGGTGCTCGGGGAGAGTGGGAGCACAGGCAGACTGGGAGCTCGGGGAGAGTGGCAGCTCAGTCAGACTAGGAGCTCAGGGAAAGTGGGAGCTCGGGGAGAGTGGGAGCTCAGGCAGACTGGGAGATCAGGGAGAGTGGGAGCTCAGGGACAGTGGGAACTAAGGGATAGTGGGAGCTTAGGGAGAGTGGCAGCTCAGGCAGACTGGGAGCTTAGGGAAGGTGGGAGCTCAGGGAGAGTGGGAGCTCAGGGAGAGTGGGAGCTCAGGGAAAGTGGGTGCTCGGGGAGAGTGGGAGCTCAGGCAGACTGGGAGCTCGCGGAGAGTGGGAGCTCAGGGACAGTGGGAGCTCAGGAAGACTGGGAGCTCAGGGAGAGTGGCAGCTCAGGCAGACTGGGAGTTTAGGGAAGGTGGGAGCTCAGGGAGAGTGGGAGCTCAGGGACAGTGGGAGCTCAGGGAAAGTGGGTGCTCGGGGAGAGTGGGAGCTCAGGCAGACTGGGAGCTCAGGGAAAGTGGCAGCTCAGTCAGACTGGGAGCTCAGGGAAAGTGGGAGCTCGGGAAGAGTGGGAGCTCAGGCAGACTGGGAGATCAGGGAGAGTAGGATCTCAGGGACAGTGGGAGTTCAGGCAGACGGGGAGCTCAGGGAGAGTGGCAGCTCAGGCAGACTGGGAGCTGAGGGAAGGTGGGAGCTCAGGGAGAGTGGGAGCTCAGGGAAAGTGGGTGCTCGGGGAGAGTGGGAGCACAGGCAGACTGGGAGCTCGGGGAGAGTGGCAGCTCAGTCAGACTAGGAGCTCAGGGAAAGTGGGAGCTCGGGGAGAGTGGGAGCTCAGGCAGACTGGGAGATCAGGGAGAGTAGGAGCTCAGGGACAGTGGGAGCTCAGGCAGACGGGGAGCTCAGGGAGAGTGGCAGCTCAGGCAGACTGGGAGCTGAGGGAAGGTGGGAGCTCAGGGAGAGTGGGAGCTCAGGGAGAGTGGGAGCTCAGGGAAACTGGGTGCTTGAGGAGAGTGGGAGCTCAGGCAGACTGGGAGCTCAGGGAAAGTGGCAGCTCAGTCAGACTAGGAGCTTAGGGAAGGTGGGAGCTCAGGAAGAGTGGGAGCTCAGGGAAAGTGGGTGCTCGGGGAGAGTGGGAGCTCAGGCAAACTGGGAGCTCAGGGAGAGTGGCAGCTCAGTCAGACTGGGAGCTCAGGGAAAGTGGGAGCTCGGGAAGAGTGGGAGCTCAGGCAGACTGGGAGATCAGGGAGAGTGGCAGCTCAGGCAGACTGGGAGCTTAGGGAAGGTGGGAGCTCAGGGAGAGTGGGAGCTCAGGGAGAGTGGGAGCTCAGGGAAAGTGGGTGCTCAGGGAGAGTGGGCGCTCAGGCAGACTGGGAGCTCGGGGAGAGTGGCAGCCCAGTCAGAATAGGAGCTCAGGGAAAGTGGGAGCTCGGGGAGAGTGGGAGCTCAGGCAGACTGGGAGATCAGGGAGAGTAGGAGCTCAGGGACAGTGGGATCTCAGGCAGAGGGGGAGCTCAGGGAGAGTGACAGCTCAGGCAGACTGGGAGCTGAGGGAAGGTGGGAGCTCAGAGGGAGTGTGAGCTCGGGGAGAGTGGGAGCTCAGGGAAAGTGGGTGCTCGGGGAAAGTGGGAGCTCAGGCAGACTGGGAGCTCAGGGAAAGTGGCAGCTCAGTCAGACTAGGAGCTTAGGGAAGGTGGGAGCTCAGGGAGAGTGGGAGCTCAGTGAAAGTGGGTGCTCAGGGCGAGTGGGAGCTCAGGCAGACTGGGAGCTCAGGGAGAGTGGCAGCTCCGTCAGACTAGGAGCTCAGGGAAAGTGGGAGCTCGGGAAGAGTGGGAGCTCAGGCAGACTGGGAGATCAGGAAGAGTAGGAGCTCAGGGACACTGGGATCTCAGGCAGATTGGGAGCTCAGGGAGAGTGGCAGCTCAGGCAGACAGGGAGCTTAGGGAAGGTGGGAGCTCAGGGAGAGTGGGAGCTCAGTCAGACTGGAAGCTCAGGGAAAGTGGGAGCTGGGGGACAGTGGGAGCTCACACAGACTGGGAGCTCAGGGAGAGTGGCAGCTCAGGCTGCCTGGGAGCTCAGGGAGAGTGGGAGCTCAGTCAAACTGGGAGCTCAGGGAGAGTGGGGTCTCAGGAAAAGTGAGAGCAAGGGGAGAGTGGGAACTCAGGCAGACTGGGGCGCTCAGGAAGAGTGGGAGCACAGGCAGACTGGGAGCTCAGGCAGACTGGGAGGTCAGGGAGAGCTCGGGGAGAATGGGAGCTCAGGGAGACTGGGAGCTCATGGAGAGTGGGCGCTCAGGGAAATTGAGAGCTCAGGCAGACTGGGAGCTCAGGCAGACTAGAGTGGGAGCTCCTCAGGCAGACCGGGAGTTTAGGCATGCTGGGAGCTCAAGCAGACTGGGAGCTCAGGGAGACTGGGAGCTCGGGGAGAGTGGGAGCTCAGGGAAAGTGAGAGCTCAGGGAGAGTGGGAGCTCAGGCAGACTGGGGGCTCAGGGAGAGTGGGAGCTCTGGCAGACTGGGAGCTCAGGCAGACTGGGAGCTCACGCAGACTGGGAGCTCAGGAAGAGTGGGCATCAGGGAAAGTGAAAGCTCAGAGAGAGTGGGAGCTTAGGCAGACTGGGGGCTCAGGGAGAGTGGGAGCTCAGGTAAACTGGGAGCACAGGCAGACTAGGAGCACAGGGAAACTGGGAGCTCAGGCAGACTGGGAGCTCAGGCACATCGGGAGCTCAGGGAGAGTGGGAGCTCAGGGAGAGTGGGCGCTCAGGGAAAGTGAGAGCTCAGGGAGAGTGGGAGCTCAGGAGAGTGGGAGCCCGGGCAGACTGGGGGCTCATGGAGAGTGGGAACACAGGCAGACTGGGAGCTCAGCGAAAGTGGTGGCTTGGGGAGACTGGGAGCTCAGAGACTGGGAGCTCTGTTAGACTGGGAGCTCAGGGAAAGTGGGAGCTCGGGGAGAGTGGGAGCTCAGGCAGACTGGGAGCTCAGCATGAGTGTGAGCTCAGGGACAGTGGGAGCTCAGGCAGACTGGGAGCTCAGGGAGAGTGGGAGCTCAGGTAGACTGGGAGCACAGGCAGACTAGGAGCACAGGGAAACTGGGAGCTTAGGCAGACTGGGAGCTCAGGCAGACTGGAAGCTCAGGGAGAGTGGGAGCTCAGGGAGAGTGGGTGCTCAGGGAAAGTGAGAGCTCAGGGAGAGTGGGAGCTCAGGAGAGTGGGAGCCCGGGCAGACTGGGGGCTCATGGAGAGTGGGAACACAGGCAGACTGGGAGCTCAGGGAAAGTGGGAGCTTGGGGAGACTGGGAGCTCAGAGACTGGGAGCTCCGTTAGACTGGGAGCTCAGGGAAAGTAGGAGCTCGGGGAGAGTGGGAGCTCAGGCAGACTGGGAGCTCAGCATGAGTGGGAGCTCAGGGGCAGTGGGAGCACAGGCAGACTGGGAGCTCAGGGAGAGTGGGAGCTCGGGAAGAGTGGGAGCTCAGGCAGACTGGGAGATCAGGGAGAATAGGAGCTTAGGGGCACTGAGATCTCAGGCAGACTGGGAGCTCCGGGAGAGTGGCAGCTCAGGCAGACTGGGAGCTTAGGGAAGGTGGGAGCTCAGGGAGAGTGGGAGCTCAAGGAAAGAGGGTGCTTGGGGAGAGTGGGAGCTCAGGCAGACTGGGAGCTCAGGGAGAGTGGCAGCTCAGGGGAAGTGGGAGCTCGGGGAGAGTGGGAGCACAGGCAGAACTGGAGCTCAAGGGAGAGTGGCAGCTCAGTCAGACTGGAAGCTCAGGGAAAGTGGGAGCTGCGGGAGAGTGGGAGCTCAGGCAAAATGAGAGCTCAGAAAGAGTGGGAGCTCAGGGACAGTGGGAGCTCACGCAGACTGGGAGCTCAGGGAGAGTGGCAGCTCAGGCAGCCTGGGAGCTCAGGGAGAGTAGGAGCTCAGGCAAACTGGGAGCTCAGGGAGAGTGGAGGCTCAGGGAAAGTGAGAGCTCAGGGAGAGTGGGAACTCAGGCAGACTGGGGGGCTCAGGAAGAGTGGGAGCACAGGCAGACTGCGAGCTCAGGCAGACTGGGAGCTCAGGGAGAGCTCGGGGAGACTGGGAGCTCAGGGAGACTGGGAGCTCAGGCAGACTGGGCACTCAGGGAGAGTGGGAGCTCAGGCAGACTGGGAGCTCATGGAGAGTGGGCGCTCAGGGAAATTGAGAGCTCAGGCAGACTGGGAGCTCAGGCAGACTGGGGGCTCAGGGAGAGTGGGAGCTCCTCAGGCAGACCGGGAGCTCAGGCATGCTGGGAGCTCAGGCAGACTGGGAGCTCAGGCAGACTGGGAGCTCAGGGAGACGGGGAGCTCAGGGAGACTGGGAGCTCAGGGAGAGTGGGAGCTCAGGCAGACTGGAAGCTCAGGCAGACTGGAAGCTCAGGGAGAGTGGAAGCTCAGGGAAAGTGACAGCTCAGGGAGAGTGGGAGCTCAGGCAGACTGGGGGCTCAGGGAGAGTGGGAGCTCTGGCAGACTGGGAGCTCTGGCAGACTGGGAGCTCTGGCAGACTGGGAGCTCAGGCAGACTGGGAGCTTTGGCAGACTGGGAGTTCAGGGAGAGTGCACATTAGGGAAAGTGAAAGCTCAGAGAGAGTGGGAGTTTAGGCAGACTGGGGGCTCAGGGAGAGTGGGAGCTCAGGTAGACTGGGAGTACAGGCAGACTAGGAGCACAAGGAAACTGGGAGCTCAGGCAGAATGGGAGCTCAGGCAGATTGGGAGCTCAGGGAGAGTGGGAGCTGAGGCAGACTGGGAGCTCAGGGAGAGTGCGCATTAGGGAAAGTGAAAGCTCAGAGAGAGTGGGAGCTTAGGCAGGCTGGGGGCTCAGGGAGAGTGGGAGCTCAGGTAGACTGGGAGTACAGGCAGACTAGGAGCACAAGGAAACTGGGAGCTCAGGCAGAATGGGAGCTCAGGCAGATTGGGAGCTCAAGGAGAGTGGGAGCTGAGGCAGACTGGGAGCTCAGGGAGAGCAGTAGCTCAGCAAAACTGAGAGCTCAGGGAGAGAGGGAGCTCAGGCAGTCTGGGGGCTCAGTGAGAGTAGGAGCTCAGGCAGACTGGGAGCTCAGGCAGAATGGGAGGTCAGGGGGACTGGGAGCTCAGGCAGACTAGGAGCTCAGGGAGAGTGGGAGCTCAGGCAGACTGGAAGCTCAGGGAGAGTGGGAGCTCAGGGAGAGTGGGCGCTCAGGGAAAGTGAGAGCTCAGGGAGAGTGGGAGCCCGGGCAAACTAGGGGCTCATGGAGTGTGGGAACACAGGCAGCCTGGGAGCTCAGGGAAAGTCGGAGCTTGGGGAGACTGGGAACTCAGAGAGACTGGGAGCTCCGTTAGACTGGGAGCTCAGGGAAAGTGGGAGCTCGGGGAGAGTGGAAGCACAGGCAGACTGGGAGCTCAGCATGAGTGGGAGCTCAGGGACAGTGGGAGCTCAGGCGGACTGGGAGCTCAGGGAGAGTGGCAGCTCAGGCAGCCTGGGAGCTCAGGGAGAGTGGGACTTCAGGCAGACTGGGAGCTCAGGGAGAGTGGGAGCTCAGGGAAAGTGAGAGCTCAGGGAGAGTGGGAGCTCAGGCAGACTGGGAGCTCAGGGAGAGTGGGAGCTCAGGTAGACTGGGAGCTCAGGGAGACTGGGAGCTCAGGCCAACTGGACACTAAGGGAGAGTGGGAGCTCGGGCAGACTGGGAGCTCAGGGAGAGTGGGTGCGCAGGGAAAGTGAGAGCTCAGGGAGAATGGGAGCTCAGACAGACTGGGGGCTCAGGGAGAGTGGGAGCTCCTCAGGCAGGGAGCTCAGGCAGACTGGGAGCTGAGGCAGACTGGGGGCTCAGGGAGAGTGGGAGCACAGGCAGACTGGGAGCTCAGGCAGACTGGGAGCTCAGGTAGACTGGGAGCTCAGGGAGACTGGGAGCTCAGGCCGACTGGACACTAAGGGGCAGTGGGAGCTCAGGCAGACTGGGAGCTCGGGCAGACTGGTAGCTCAGGGAGAGTGGGTGCGCAGGGAAAGTGAGAGCTCAGGGAGAGTGGGAGCTCAGACAAACTGGGGGCTCAGGGAGAGTGGGAGCTCCTCAGGCAGGGAGCTCAGGAAGACTGGGAGCTCAGGCAGACTGGGAGCTCAGGCAGACTGGGAGCTCAGGGAGACTGGGAGGTCAGGGAGACTGGGAGCATAGGCAGACTGGGGGCTCAGGGAGAGTGGGAGCTCAGGCAGACTGGGAGCTCAGGCAGACTATGAGCTCAGGCAGACTGGGGGCTCAGGGAGAGTGGGAGCTCAGGCAGACTGGGAGCTCAGGGAGAGTGGGCATCAGGGAAAGTGAGAGCTCAGAAAGAGTCAGAGCACAGGCAGACTGGCGCTCAGGGAGAGTGGGAGCTCAGGTAGACTGGGAGCACAGGCAGACTGGGAGCACAGGCAGACTGGGAGCACAGGGAGACTCGGAGCTCAAGCAGACTGGGAGCTCAAGGAGAATGGGAGCTCAGGCAGACTGGGAGCTCAGGGAGAGTGGGAGCTCAGGAAAAGTGAGAACTCAGGGAAAGTGAGCGCTCAAGAAGAGTGGGAGCTCAAGCAGACTGGGGGCTCAGGAAGAGTGGGAGCACAGGCAGACCGTGAGCTCAGGCAGTCTAGGAGCTCAGGCAGACTGGAGCTCAGAGAGACTGTGAGCTCAGGTGGACTGGGAGCTCAGGGAGAGTGGGAGCTCAGGCAGACTGGGAGCTAAGGGAGAGTGGGGGCTAGGCAGACTGGGAGCTACGGGAGAGTGGGAGCTCAGGCAGACTCGGAACGCAGGGAGATTGGGAGATCAGGTAGACTGGGAGCTCAGGGAAACTGGGAGCTCAGGGAGACTGGGGGCTCATGGAGAGTGAGAGCTCAGGCAGACTGGGAGCTCAGGCAGACTGGGAGCTCAGGGAAACTGGGAGCTCAGGGAGACTGGGGGCTCATGGAGAGTGGGAGCTCAGTGAAGGTGAGAGCTCAGGGAGAGTGGGAGCTCAGGCTAACTGGGGGCTAGGTGAGAGTGGGAGCTCAGGCAGACTGGGAGCTCAGGTAGACTGGGAGCTCAGGGGAACTCGGAGCTCAGGCAGACTGGGAGCTCAGGGAGAGTGGGGGCTCAGGGAGAGTGGGAGCTCAGTGAAGGTGAGAGCTCAGGGAGAGTGGGAGCTCAGGCCGACTGGGGGCTCAGTGAGAGTGAGAGCTCAGGCAGACTGGGAGCTCAAGGGGACTGGGAGCTCAGGCAGACTAGGAGCTCAGGGAGAGTGGGAGTTCAGGCAGACTGGGAGCTCAGGTAGAGTGGGAGCTCAGGCAGACTGGGAGCTCAGGGAGAGTGGGGGCTCAGGTAGAGTGGGAGCTCAGGCAGACTAGGAGCTCAGGGGGAGTGGGAGCTCAGGGATAGTGGGAGCTCAGGCAGACCGGGAGCTCAAGGAGAGTGGGAGCGCAGGCAGAGTGGGAGCACAGGGAGACTGGGCGTTCAGTCAGACTGGCAGCTCAGGGAGAGTGGGAGCTCAGGCAGACAGGGAGCTCAGGGAGAGTGGGAGCCCAGGGAAAGTGAGAGCTCAGGGAGAGTTGGAGCTCAGGCAGACTGGGGGCTCAGGGAGAGTGGGAGCACAGGCAGACTGGGAACTCAGGTAGACTGGGAGCCATGGAGACTGGGAGCTCAGGCAGACTGGGGGCTCAGGGAGAGTGGGAGCTCAGTGAAAGTGAGAGCTCAGGGAGAGTGGGAGCTCAGGCCAATTGGGGGCTCTGTGAGAGTGGGATCCCAGGCAGACTGGGAGCTCAGGCAGACTGGGAGCACAGGGGGACTGGGAGCTCAGGCAGACTGGGAGCTCAGGGATAGTGGGAGTTCAGGCAGACTGCGAGCTCAGGGAGAGTGGAAGCTCACGCAGAGTGGGAGCACAGGGAGACTGAGAGCTCAGGCAGACTGGGAGCTCTGGGAGAGTGGGAGCTCAGGCAGACAGGGAGCTCAGGGAGAGTGGGAGCCCAGGGAAAGTGGGAGCACAGGGAGACTGGGAGCTCAGGGAGAGTGGGAGCTCAGGCAGACTAGGAGCTCATTTAGAGTGCGAGCTCAGGGAGAGTGGGAGCTCAGGGAGAGTGGGAGCTCAGGCAGACTAGGAGCTCAGGGAGCGTGGGAGCTCAGGGAGAGTGGGCGAAATCTGCAGCATTGTGAATCTTCCAGCATGATAAGCAGCCACCACTTTGCAATTCCATCACAAGCAAGACATACTGGACATAGATGCAAAAGAGGGACGACTCTCCATTGGGCCATAGACCGAAGCATGGAACTGACCAATCGTCAACCAGTACCAGTGAATGTATAGGTCGGTAAAGGTCCACTCTGTAGGCAACCAAGGAGGAAACAGAGGATAAACAAGAAGGAAGAAAGACACTCCTTATGGCTGAAGGTTAAAAGAGATATTTCGTGGGTGAAACAAGTAGGTTGCCTGATGTGGAGGAGCAGACACACAAGACACTAGTTACTCAAAGTTAAAGAGTGTGCCTGAAAGTTGCTCAGTGACATCAGTTTGAGTGGGAGGAGAAGAAGAGAGCTAGAGTTTGATTGGTTCTTGGGAGGAGAACCAGAATCCAAACCCCTACTGGCCAGCAGATCCTAAAAGTACCTTTGAGTCACCATCAAAATGCCAGTGGAAACAGAGCACGCTCCCATGTAGCAGGCTGCCACCTGAGGATTCGATTCCCGCTTCACTGCATCAATCCATTGATCAAGCCAGTCCCTTTGAGGACATCACCTCTGTGACGGGGCACCCTTCAGATAATGCATAGACCACAAGACCACCTGATATAATCCCACCTAGGACTTCAAGCCAGTGATCGAACCCGTGGAACTGCCCACCTGCTTCATCGAGCCTAGCAACCAAAGACTAAGTTAGTGAATAGAGCAGTATGTGCCAGCACCAGGCACTGTAGGTACCGTGGTCATAAAGCCTTATCTTCAGCTGTAGAGACTTGCCAAGTGCCACATCACATCCATGGCCCTAAGAAAGAAGCATGCATGTGCTCTCTCCCCTTTTGGTTTAATTCACAAATTGGTGACATCACCTTGCCTTAGAATTCCCAGCTATTCAGCCTATTGTTGACATCACAATGCATTAGAATTCCCAGCTATTCAGCCTATTGTTGACTTCTCCCTGCCTTAGAAATCCCAGCTCTTCAGCCTATTGTTGACCTCACCTTGCCTTAGAATTCCCAGCTATGCAGCCTATTGTTGACTTCACCTTGCCTTAGAACTCCTAGCTATTCAATCTCTTGTTGACCTCACCTTGCCTTAGAATTCCCAGCTATTCAGCCTATTGTTGACTCCTCTCTGCCTTAGAATTCCCAGCTATTCAGCCTATTGCTGACCTCACCTTGCCTTGAAATTCCCAGCTATTCAGTATCTTGTTGACCTCACCTTGCCTTAGAATTCCCAGCTATTCAGCCTATTATTGACTCCTCTCTGCCTTAGAATTCCCAGCTATTCAGCCTATTGCTGACCTCACCTTACCTTAGAATTCCCAGCCGATCAGCCTGTTGCTGACTTCTCCCTGCCTTAGAATTCCCAGCTATTCAGCCTCTTGTTGACTTCTCCCTGCCTTAGAATTCCCAGCTATTCCCCCTATTGTTGACTTCACCTTGCCTTAGAATTCCCAGCTATTCAGCCTATTGCTGCCCTCACCCTGCCTTGGAATTCCCAGCAATTCAGCCTCTTGTTGACCTCAACCTGCCTTAGAATTCCCAGCTATTCAGCCTATTGTTGACATCACAATGCATTATAATTCCCAGCTATGCAGCCTATTCTTGACATCAGCTTGCAATAGAATTTCCAGCTATTCAGCCTATTGTTGACCTCACCTTACCTTAGAATTCCCAGCCGATCAGCCTGTTGCTGACTTCTCCCTGCCTTAGAATTCCCAGCTATTCAGCCTCTTGTTGACCTCAACTTGCCTTAGAATTCCCAGCTATTCAGCCCATTGTCGACTTCTCCCTGCCTTATAATTCCCAGCTATTCAGTATCTTGTTGACCTCACCTTGCAATAGAATTCCCAGCTATTCAGCCTACTGCTGACCTCACCTTGCCTTGGAATTCCCAGCAATTCAGCCTCTTGTTGACCTCAACTTGCCTTAGAATTCCCAGCTATTCAGCCTATTGTTGACTTCACCTTGCCTTAGAATTCCCAGCTATTCAATCTCTTGTTGACCTCAACTTGCCTTAGAATTCCCAGCTATTCAGCCTATTGTTGACTTCTCCCTGCCTTAGAATTCCCAGGTATTCAATCTCTTGTTGACCTCACCTTGCCTTAGAACTCCTAGCTATTCAATCTCTTGTTGACCTCACCTTGCCTTAGAATTCCCAGCTATGCAGCCTATTGTTGACTTCACCTTGCCTTAGAACTCCTAGCCATTCAATCTCTTGTTGACCTCACCTTGCCTTAGAATTCCCAGCTATTCAGCCTATTGTTGACTCCTCCCTGCCTTAGAATTCCGAGCTATTCAGCCTATTGCTGACCTCACCTTGCCTTGGAATTCCCAGCTATTCAGTATCTTGTTGACCTCACCTTGCCTTAGAATTCCCAGCTATTCAGCCTATTGTTGACTTCTCCCTGCCTTAGAAATCCCAGCTTTTCACCCTATTGTTGACCTCACCTTGCCTTAGAATTCCCAGCTATTCAGCCTATTGTTGACCTCACCTTGCCTTAGAAGTCCCAGCTATTCAGCCTATTGTTGACTTTTCCCTGCCTTAGAATTCCCAGCTATTCAGTCTATTGTTGACTTCACCTTGCCTTAGAATTCCCAGCTATTCAGCCTATTGTTGACTTCACCTTGCCTTAGAATCCCCAGCTATTCAGTATCTTGTTGACCTCACCTTGCCTTGGAATTCCCAGCTATTCAGTATCTTGTTGACCTCACCCTGCCTTAGAATTACCAGCTATTCAGCCTATTGCTGACCTCACCTTGCCTTGGAATTCCCAGCTATTCAGTATCTTGTTGACCTCACCTTGCCTTAGAATTCCCAGCTATTCAGCCTATTGTTGACCTCACCTTGCCTTAGAATTCCCAGCTATTCAGCCTTTTGTTGACTTCTCCCTGCCTTAGAATTCCCAGCTATTCAGCCTCTTGTTGACCTCACCTTGCCTTAGAATTCCCAGCTATTCAGCCTTTTGTTGACTTCTCCCTGCCTTAGAATTCCCAGCTATTCAGCCTCTTGTTGACCTCACCTTGCCTTAGAATTCCCAGCTATGCAGCCTATTGTTGACTTCACCTTGCCTTAGAACTCCTACCTATTCAATCTCTTGTTGACCTCACCTTGCCTTGGAATTCCCAGCTATTCAGCCTATTGTTGACTCCTCCCTGCCTTAGAATTCCCAGCTATTCAGCCTATTGCAGACCTCACCTTGCCTTCGAATTCCCAGCTATTCAGTATCTTGTTGACCTCACCTTGCCTTAGAATTCCCAGCTATTCAGCCTATTGCTGACATCACCTTGCAATAAAATTCCCAGCTATTCAGCCTATTGTTGACTTCTCCCTGCCTTAGAATTCCCAGCTATTAAATCTCTTGTTGACCTCACCTTGCCTTAGAACTCCTAGCTATTCAATCTCTTGTTGACCTCACCTTGCCTTAGAATTCCCAGCTATGCAGCCTATTGTTGACTTCACCTTGACTTAGAACTCCTAGCCATTCAATCTCTTGTTGACCTCACCTTGCCTTAGAATTCCCAGCTATTCAGCCTATTGTTGACTCCTCCCTGCCTTAGAATTCCCAGCTATTCAGCCTATTGCTGACCTCACCTTGCCTTGGAATTCCCAGCTATTCAGCCTATTGCTGACATCAACTTGCAATAGAATTGCCAGCTATTCAGCCTATTGTTGACTTCAGCTTGCCTTAGAATTCCAAGCTCATCAGCCTATTGCTGCCCTCACCTTGCCTTGGAATTCCCAGCTATTCAGTATCTTGTTGACCTCACCTTGCCTTAGAATTCCCAGCTATTCAGCCTATTGTTGAATTCTCCCTGCCTTAGAAATCCCAGCTTTTCACCCTATTGTTGACCTCACATTGCCTTAGAATTCCCAGCTATTCAGCCTATTGTTGACTTCACCTTGCCTTAGAATTCCCAGCTATTCAATTTCTTGTTGACCTCAACTTGCCTTAGAATTCCCAGCTATTCAGCCTATTGTTGACTTCTCCCTGCCTTAGAATTCCCAGCTATTCAATCTCTTGTTGACCTCACCTTGCCTTAGAATTCCCAGCTATTCAGCCTATTGTTGACTTCTCCCTGCCTTAGAATTCCCAGCTATTCAATCTCTTGTTGACCTCACCTTGCCTTAGAACTCCTAGCTATTCAATCTCTTGTTGACCTCACCTTGCCTTAGAATTCCCAGCTATGCAGCCTATTGTTGACTTCACCTTGCCTTAGAACTCCTAGCCATTCAATCTCTTGTTGACCTCACCTTGCCTTAGAATTCCCAGCTATTCCGCCTATTGCTGACCTCACCTTGCCTTGGAATTCGCAGCTATTCAGTATCTTGTTGACCTCACCTTGCCTTAGAATTCCCAGCTATTCAGCCTATTGCTGACATCAACTTGCAATAGAATTGCCAGCTATTCAGCCTATTTCTGACCTCACCTTGCCTTGGAATTCCCAGCTATTCAGTATCTTGTTGACCTCACCTTGCCTTAGAATTCCCAGCTATTCAGCCTATTGTTGACTTCTCCCTGCCTTAGAATTCCCAGCTATTCACCCTATTGTTGACCTCACCTTGCTTTAGAATTCCCAGCTATTCAGCCTATTGTTGACTTCACCTTGCCTTAGAATTCCAAGCTATTCAGCCTATTGCTGCCCTCACCTTGCCTTGGAATTCCCAGCTATTCAGTATCTTGTTGACCTCACCTTGCCTTAGAATTCCCAGCTATTCAGCGTATTGTTGACTTCTCCCTGCCTTAGAATTCCCAGCTATTCACCCTATTGTTGACCTCACCTTGCCTTAGAATTCCCAGCTATTCAGCCTATTGCTGCCCTCACCTTGCCTTGGAATTCCCAGCTATTCAGTATCTTGTTGACCTCACCTTGCCTTAGAATTCCCAGCTATTCAGCCTATTGTTGACTTCGCCCTGCCTTAGAAATCCCAGCTTTTCACCCTATTGTTGACCTCACCTTGCCTTAGAATTCCCAGCTATTCAGCCTATTGTTGACCTCACCTTGCCTTAGAAGTCCCAGCTATTCAGCCTATTGTTGACTTTTCCCTGCCTTAGAATTCCCAGCTATTCAGTCTATTGTTGACTTCACCTTGCCTTAGAATCCCCAGCTATTCAGCCTATTGTTGACTTCGCCCTGCCTTAGAAATCCCAGCTTTTCACCCTATTGTTGACCTCACCTTGCCTTAGAATTCCCAGCTATTCAGCCTATTGTTGACCTCACCTTGCCTTAGAAGTCCCAGCTATTCAGCCTATTGTTGACTTTTCCCTGCCTTAGAATTCCCAGCTATTCAGTCTATTGTTGACTTCACCTTGCCTTAGAATCCCCAGCTATTCAGCCTATTGTTGACTTCACCTTGCCTTAGAATCCCCAGCTATTCAGTATCTTGTTGACCTCACCTTGCCTTGGAATTCCCAGCTATTCAGTATCTTGTTGACCTCACCCTGCCTTAGAATTACCAGCTATTCAGCCTATTGCTGACCTCACCTTGCCTTGGAATTCCCAAGCAATTCAGTATCTTGTTGACCTCACCTTGCCTTAGAATTCCCAGCTATTCAGCCTACTGTTGACTTCTCCCTGCCTTAGAATTCCCAGCTATTCAGCCTATTGTTGACCTCACCTTGCCTTAGAATTCCCAGCTATTCAGCCTTTTGTTGACTTCTCCCTGCCTTAGAATTCCCAGCTATTCAGCCTCTTGTTGACCTCACCTTGCCTTAGAATTCCCAGCTATGCAGCCTATTGTTGACTTCACCTTGCCTTAGAACTCCTACCTATTCAATCTCTTGTTGACCTCACCTTGCCTTGGAATTCCCAGCTATTCAGCCTATTGTTGACTCCTCCCTGCCTTAGAATTCCCAGCTATTCAGCCTATTGCAGACCTCACCTTGCCTTCGAATTCCCAGCTATTCAGTATCTTGTTGACCTCACCTTGCGTTAGAATTCCCAGCTATTCAGCCTATTGCTGACATCACCTTGCAATAGAATTCCCAGCTATTCAGCCTATTGTTGACTTCTCCCTGCCTTAGAATTCCCAGCTATTAAATCTCTTGTTGACCTCACCTTGCCTTAGAACTCCTAGCTATTCAATCTCTTGTTGACCTCACCTTGCCTTAGAATTCCCAGCTATGCAGCCTATTGTTGACTTCACCTTGCCTTAGAACTCCTAGCCATTCAATCTCTTGTTGACCTCACCTTGCCTTAGAATTCCCAGCTATTCAGCCTATTGCTGACATCAACTTGCAATAGAATTGCCAGCTATTCAGCCTATTGCTGACCTCACCTTGCCTTGGAATTCCCAGCTATTCAGTATCTTGTTGACCTCACCTTGCCTTAGAATTCCCAGCTATTCAGCCTATTGCTGACATCAACTTGCAATAGAATTGCCGGCTATTCAGCCTATTGCTGACCTCACCTTGCCTTGGAATTCCCAGCTATTCAGTATCTTGTTGACCTCACCTTGCCTTTGAATTCCCAGCTATTCAGCCTATTGTTGACTTCTCCCTGCCTTAGAATTCCCAGCTATTCACCCTATTGTTGACCTCACCTTGCTTTAGAATTCCCAGCTATTCAGCCTATTGTTGACTTCAGCTTGCCTTAGAATTCCAAGCTATTCAGCCTATTGCTGCCCTCACCTTGCCTTGGAATTCCCAGCTATTCAGTATCTTGTTGACCTCACCTTGCCTTAGAATTCCCAGCTATTCAGCCTATTGTTGAATTCTCCCTGCCTTAGAAATCCCAGCTTTTCACCCTATTGTTGACCTCACCTTGCCTTAGAATTCCCAGCTATTCAGCGTATTGTTGACTTCTCCCTGTCTTAGTATTCCCAGCTATTCACCCTATTGTTGACCTCACCTTGCCTTAGAATTCCCAGCTATTCAGCCTATTGCTGCCCTCACCTTTGCTTGGAATTCCCAGCTATTCAGTATCTTGTTGACCTCACCTTGCCTTAGAATTCCCAGCTATTCAGCCTATTGTTGACTTCTCCCTGCCTTAGAAATCCCAGCTTTTCACCCTATTGTTGACCTCACCATGCCTTAGAATTCCCAGCTATTCAGCCTATTGTTGACTTTTCCCTGCCTTGGAATTCCCAGCTATTCAGTATCTTGTTGACCTCACCTTGCCTTAGAATTCCCAGCTATTCAGCCTATTGTTGACTTCTCCCTGCCTTAGAAATCCCAGCTATTCAGCCTATTGTTGACCTCACCTTGCCTTAGAATTCCCAGCTATTCAGCCTATTGTTGATTTTTCTCTGCCTTAGAATTCCCAGCTATTCAGTCTATTGTTGACTTCACCTTGCCTTAGAATTCCCAGCTATTCAGCCTATTGTTGACTTCACCTTACCTTAGAATTCATAGCTATTCAGTATCTTGTTGACCTCACCTTGCCTTGGAATTCCCAGCTATTCAGTATCTTGTTGACCTCACCCTGCCTTAGAATTACCAGCTATTCAGCCTATTGCTGACCTCACTTTGCCTTGGAATTCCCAGCTATTCAGTATCTTGTTGACCTCACCTTGCCTTGGAATTCCCAGCTATTCAGTATATTGTTGACCTCACCTTGCCTTAGAATTCCCAGCTATTCAGCCTACTGTTGACTTCTCCCTGCCTTAGAATTCCCAGCTATTCAGCGTCTTGTTGACCTCACCTTGCCTTAGAATTCCCAGCTATGCAGCCTATTGTTGACTTCACCTTGCCCTAGAACTCCTACCTATTCAATCTCTTGTTGACCTCACCTTGCCTTGGAATTCCCAGCTATTCAGCCTATTGTTGACTCCTCCCTGCCTTAGAATTCCCAGCTATTTAGCCTATTGCAGACCTCACCTTGCCTTGGAATTCCCAGCTATTCAGTATCTTGTCGACCTCACCTTGCCTTAGAATTCCCAGCTATTCAGCCTATTGTTGACATCACCTTGCAATAGAATTCCCAGCTATTCAGCCTATTGCTGACCTCACCTTGCCTTGGAATTCCCAGCTATTCAGAATCTTGTTGACCTCACCTTGCCTTAGAATTCCCAGCTATTCAGCCTATTGTTGATTTCTCCCTGCCTTAGAATTCCCAGCTATTCCCCCTATTGTTGACCTCACCTTGCCTTAGAATTCCCAGCTATTCAGCCTATTGTTGAGTTCACCTTGCCATAGAATTCCCAGCTATTCAGCCTATTGCTGCCCTCACCTTGCCTTGGAATTCCCAGCTATTCAGTATCTTGTTGACCTCACCTTGCCTTAGAATTCCCAGCTATTCAGCCTATTGTTGACTTCTCCCTGCCTTAGAATTCCCAGCTATTCACCCTATTGTTGACCACACCTTGCCTTGGAATTCCCAGCTATTCAGTATCTTGTTGACCTCACCTTGCCTTAGAATTCCCAGCTATTCAGCCTATTGCTGACATCACCTTGCAATAGAATTCCCAGCTATTCACCCTATTGTTGACCTCACCTTGCCTTAGAATTCCCAGCTATTCAGCCTATTGTTGACTTCACCTTGCCTTAGAATTCCAAGCTATTCGGCCTATTGCTGCACTCACCTTGCCTTGGAATTCCCAGTTATTCAGTATCTTGTTGACCTCACCTTGCCTTAGAATTCCCAGCTATTCAGCGTATTGTTGACTTCTCCCTGCCTTAGAATTCCCAGCTATTCACCCTATTGTTGACCTCACCTTGCCTTAGAATTCCCAGCTATTCAGCCTATTGCTGCCCTCACCTTGCTTTGGAATTCCCAGCTATTCACCCTATTGTTGACCTCACCTTGCCTTGGAATTCCCAGCTATTCAGCCTATTGTTGACCTCAACTTGCCTTAGAATTCCCAGCTACTAAGTCTATTGTTGACTTCACCTGCCTTAGAATTCCCAGCTATTCACCCTATTGTTGACCTCACCTTGCCTTTGAATTCCCAGCTATTCAGCCTATTGTTGACTTCACCTTGCCTTAGAATTCCAAGCTATTCGGCCTATTGCTGCCCTCACCTTGCCTTGGAATTCCCAGTTATTCAGTATCTTGTTGACCTCACCTTGCCTTAGAATTCCCAGCTATTCAGCGTATTGTTGACTTCTCCCTGCCTTAGAATTCCCAGCTATTCACCCTATTGTTGACCTCACCTTGCCTTAGAATTCCCAGCTATTCAGCCTATTGCTGCCCTCACCTTGCTTTGGAATTCCCAGCTATTCACCCTATTGTTGACCTCACCTTGCCTTGGAATTCCCAGCTATTCACCCTATTGTTGACCTCACCTTGCCTTAGAATTCCCAGCTACTAAGTCTATTGTTGACTTCACCTGCCTTAGAATTCCCAGCTATTCAGCCTATTGTTGACTTCACCTTGCCTTAGAATTCCCAGCTATTCAGCCTATTGCTGACCTCACCTTGCCTTGGAATTCCCAGCTATTCAGTATCTTGTTGACCTCACCTTGCCTTGGAATTCCCAGCTATTCAGTATCTTGTTGACCTCACCTTGCCTTAGAATTACCAGCTATTCAGCCTATTGCTGACCTCACCTTGCCTTGGAATTCCCAGCTATTCAGTATCTTGTTGACCTCACCTTGCCTTGGATTTCCCAGCTATTCAGTATATTGTCGACCTCACCTTGCCTTAGAATTCCCAGCTATTCAGCCTATTGTTGACTTCTCCCTGCCTTAGAATTCCCAGCTATTCAGCCTATTGTTGACCTCACCTTGCCTTAGAATTCCCAGCTATTCAGCCTATTGTTGACTTCTCCCTGCCTTATAATTCCCAGCTATTCAGCCTATTGTTGACCTCACCTTGCCCTAGAATTCCCAGCTATTCAGCCTATTGCTGCCCTCACCTTGCCCTAGAATTCCCAGCTATTCAGCCTATTGTTGACCTCACCTTGCCTTAGATTTCCCAGCTATTCAGCCTATTGTTGACTTCTCCCTGCCTTAGAATTCCCAGCTATTCAGCCTATTGTTGACTTCTCCCTGCCCTAGAATTCCCAGCTATTCAGCCTATTGTTGACCTCACCTTGCCTTAGAATTCCCAGCTATTCAGCCTATTGTTGACTTCTCCCTGCCTTAGAATCCCTGCCTTAGAATTCCCAGCTATTCAGCCTATTGTTGACCTCACCTTGCCTTAGATTTCCCAGCTATTCAGCCTATTGTTGACCTCACCTTGCCTTAGAATTCCCAGCTATTCAGCCTATTGTTGACTTCTCCCTGCCTTAGAATCCCTGCCTTAGAATTCCCAGCTATTCAGCCTATTGTTGACCTCACCTTGCCTTAGATTTCCCAGCTATTCAATCTCTTGTTGACCTCACCTTGCCTTAGAATTCCCAGCTATGCAGCCTATTGTTGACTTCACCTTGCCTTGGAATTCCCAGCTATTCAGTATCTTGTTGACCTCACCTTGCCTTAGAATTCCCAGCTATTCAGCCTATTGTTGACTTCTCCCTGCCTTAGAATTCCCAGCTATTCACCCTATTGTTGACCACACCTTGCCTTGGAATTCCCAGCTATTCAGTATCTTGTTGACCTCACCTTGCCTTAGAATTCCCAGCTATTCAGCCTATTGCTGACATCACCTTGCAATAGAATACCCAGCTATTCACCCTATTGTTGACCTCACCTTGCCTTAGAATTCCCAGCTATTCAGCCTATTGTTGACTTCACCTTGCCTTAGAATTCCAAGCTATTCGGCCTATTGCTGCCCTCACCTTGCCTTGGAATTCCCAGTTATTCAGTATCTTGTTGACCTCACCTTGCCTTAGAATTCCCAGCTATTCAGCGTATTGTTGACTTCTCCCTGCCTTAGAATTCCCAGCTATTCACCCTATTGTTGACCTCACCTTGCCTTAGAATTCCCAGCTATTCAGCCTATTTCTGCCCTCACCTTGCTTTGGAATTCCCAGCTATTCACCCTATTGTTGACCTCACCTTGCCTTAGAATTCCCAGCTATTCAGCCTAATGTTGACCTCACCTTGCCTTAGAATTCCCAGCTATTCAGCCTATTGTTGACTTCTCCCTGCCTTGGAATTCCCAGGTATTCAGTATCTTGTTGACCTCACCTTGCCTTGGAATTCCCAGCTATTCAGTATCTTGTTGACCTCACCTTGCCTTAGAATTACCAGCTATTCAGCCTATTGCTGACCTCACCTTGCCTTGGAATTCCCAGCTATTCAGTATCTTGTTGACCTCACCTTGCCTTGGAATTCCCAGCTATTCAGTATATTGTCGACCTCACCCTGCCTTAGAATTCCCAGCTATTCAGCCTATACTTGACTTCTCCCTGCCTTAGAATTCCCAGCTATTCAGCCTATTGTTGACCTCACCTTGCCTTAGAATTCCCGGCTATTCAGCCTATTGTTGACTTCTCCCTGCCTTAGAATTCCCAGCTATTCAGCCTATTGTTGACCTCACCTTGCCCTAGAATTCCCAGCTATTCAGCCTATTGCTGCCCTCACCTTGCCCTAGAATTCCCAGCTATTCAGCCTATTGTTGACCTCACCTTGCCTTAGATTTCCCAGCTATTCAGCCTATTGTTGACTTCTTCCTGCCTTAGAATTCCCAGCTATTCAGCCTATTGTTGACTTCTCCCTACCCTAGAATTCCCAGCTATTCAGCCTATTGTTGACCTCACCTTGCCTTAGAATTCCCAGCTTTTCAGTCTATTGTTGACTTCTCCCTGCCTTAGAATCCCTGCCTTAGAATTCCCAGCTATTCAGGCTATTGTTGACCTCACCTTGCCTTAGATTTCCCAGCTATTCAGCCTATTGTTGACTTCTCCCTGCCTTAGAATCCCTGCCTTAGAATTCCCAGCTATTCAGCCTATTGTTGACTTCTCCCTGCCTTAGAATCCCTGCCTTAGAATTCCCAGCTGTTCAGCCTATTGTTGACCTCACCTTGCCTTAGAATTCCCAGCTTTTCAGCCTATTGTTGACTTCTCCCTGCCTTAGAATCCCTGCCTTAGAATTCCCAGCTATTCAGGCTATTGTTGACCTCACCTTGCCTTAGATTTCCCAGCTATTCAGCCTATTGTTGACTTCTCCCGGCCTTAGAATCCCTGCCTTAGAATTCCCAGCTATTCAGCCTATTGTTGACCTCACCTTGCCCTAGAATTCCCAGCTATTCAGCCTATTGCTGCCCTCACCTTGCCCTAGAATTCCCAGCTATTCAGCCTATTGTTGACCTCACCTTGCCTTAGATTTCCCAGCTATTCAGCCTATTGTTGACTTCTCCCTGCCTTAGAATTCCCAGCTATTCAGCCTATTGTTGACTTCTCCCTACCCTAGAATTCCCAGCTATTCAGCCTATTGTTGACCTCACCTTGCCTTAGAATTCCCAGCTTTTCAGCCTATTGTTGACTTCTCCCTGCCTTAGAATCCCTGCCTTAGAATTCCCAGCTATTCAGGCTATTGTTGACCTCACCTTGCCTTAGAATTCCCAGCTATTCAGCCTATTTCTGCCCTCACCTTGCTTTGGAATTCCCAGCTATTCACCCTATTGTTGACCTCACCTTGCCTTAGAATTCCCAGCTATTCAGCCTAATGTTGACCTCACCTTGCCTTAGAATTCCCAGCTATTCAGCCTATTTCTGCCCTCACCTTGCTTTGGAATTCCCAGCTATTCACCCTATTGTTGACCTCACCTTGCCTTAGAATTCCCAGCTATTCAGCCTAATGTTGACCTCACCTTGCCTTAGAATTCCCAGCTATTCAGCCTATTGTTGACTTCTCCCTGCCTTGGAATTCCCAGGTATTCAGTATCTTGTTGACCTCACCTTGCCTTGGAATTCCCAGCTATTCAGTATCTTGTTGACCTCACCTTGCCTTAGAATTACCAGCTATTCAGCCTATTGCTGACCTCACCTTGCCTTGGAATTCCCAGCTATTCAGTATCTTGTTGACCTCACCTTGCCTTGGAATTCCCAGCTATTCAGTATATTGTCGACCTCACCCTGCCTTAGAATTCCCAGCTATTCAGCCTATACTTGACTTCTCCCTGCCTTAGAATTCCCAGCTATTCAGCCTATTGTTGACCTCACCTTGCCTTAGAATTCCCGGCTATTCAGCCTATTGTTGACTTCTCCCTGCCTTAGAATTCCCAGCTATTCAGCCTATTGTTGACCTCACCTTGCCCTAGAATTCCCAGCTATTCAGCCTATTGCTGCCCTCACCTTGCCCTAGAATTCCCAGCTATTCAGCCTATTGTTGACCTCACCTTGCCTTAGATTTCCCAGCTATTCAGCCTATTCTTGACTTCTTCCTGCCTTAGAATTCCCAGCTATTCAGCCTATTGTTGACTTCTCCCTACCCTAGAATTCCCAGCTATTCAGCCTATTGTTGACCTCACCTTGCCTTAGAATTCCCAGCTTTTCAGTCTATTGTTGACTTCTCCCTGCCTTAGAATCCCTGCCTTAGAATTCCCAGCTATTCAGGCTATTGTTGACCTCACCTTGCCTTAGATTTCCCAGCTATTCAGCCTATTGTTGACTTCTCCCTGCCTTAGAATCCCTGCCTTAGAATTCCCAGCTATTCAGCCTATTGTTGACTTCTCCCTGCCTTAGAATCCCTGCCTTAGAATTCCCAGCTGTTCAGCCTATTGTTGACCTCACCTTGCCTTAGAATTCCCAGCTTTTCAGCCTATTGTTGACTTCTCCCTGCCTTAGAATCCCTGCCTTAGAATTCCCAGCTATTCAGGCTATTGTTGACCTTACCTTGCCTTAGATTTCCCAGCTATTCAGCCTATTGTTGACTTCTCCCGGCCTTAGAATCCCTGCCTTAGAATTCCCAGCTATTCAGCCTATTGTTGACCTCACCTTGCCCTAGAATTCCCAGCTATTCAGCCTATTGCTGCCCTCACCTTGCCCTAGAATTCCCAGCTATTCAGCCTATTGTTGACCTCACCTTGCCTTAGATTTCCCAGCTATTCAGCCTATTGTTGACTTCTCCCTGCCTTAGAATTCCCAGCTATTCAGCCTATTGTTGACTTCTCCCTACCCTAGAATTCCCAGCTATTCAGCCTATTGTTGACCTCACCTTGCCTTAGAATTCCCAGCTTTTCAGCCTATTGTTGACTTCTCCCTGCCTTAGAATCCCTGCCTTAGAATTCCCAGCTATTCAGGCTATTGTTGACCTCACCTTGCCTTAGATTTCCCAGCTATTCAGCCTATTGTTGACTTCTCCCTGCCTTAGAATCCCTGCCTTAGAATTCCCAGCTATTCAGCCTATTGTTGAACTCACCTTGCCTTAGATTTCCCAGCTATTCAGCCTATTGTTGACTTCTCCCTGCCTTAGAATCCCTGCCTTAGAATTCCCAGCTATTCAGCCTATTGTTGACTTCTCCCTGCCTTAGAATCCCTGCCTTAGAATTCCCAGCTATTCAGCCTATTGTTGACCTCACCTTGCCTTAGAATTCCCAGATATTCAGCCTATTGTTGACTTCTCCCTGCCTTAGAATTCCCAGCTATTCAGCCTATTGTTGACCTCACCTTGCCCTAGAATTCCCAGCTATTCAGCCTATTGCTGCCCTCACCTTGCCCTAGAATTCCCAGCCATTCAGCCTATTGTTGACCTCACCTTGCCTTAGATTTCCCAGCTATTCAGCCTATTGTTGACTTCTCCCTGCCTTAGAATTCCCAGCTATTCAGCCTATTGTTGACTTCTCCCTGCCCTAGAATTCCCAGCTATTCAGCCTATTGTTGACCTCACCTTGCCTTAGAATTCCCAGCTATTCAGCCTATTGTTGACCTCACCTTGCCTTAGATTTCCCAGCTATTCAGCCTATTGTTGACTTCTCCCTGCCTTAGAATTCCCAGCTATTCAGCCTATTGTTGACTTCTCCCTGCCCTAGAATTCCCAGCTATTCAGCCTATTGTTGACCTCACCTTGCCTTAGAATTTCCAGCTATTCAGCCTATTGTTGACTTCTCCCTGCCTTAGAATCCCTGCCTTAGAATTCCCAGCTATTCAGCCTATTGTTGACCTCACCTTGCCTTAGATTTCCCAGCTATTCAGCCTATTGTTGACTTCTCCCTGCCTTAGAATCCCTGCCTTAGAATTCCCAGCTATTCAGCCTATTGTTGACCTCACCTTGCCCTAGAATTCCCAGCTATTCAGCCTATTGCTGCCCTCACCTTGCCCTAGAATTCCCAGCTATTCAGCCTATTGTTGACCTCACCTTGCCTTAGATTTCCCAGCTATTCAGCCTATTGTTGACTTCTCCCTGCCTTAGAATTCCCAGCTATTCAGCCTATTGTTGACTTCTCCCTGCCCTAGAATTCCCAGCTATTCAGCCTATTGTTGACCTCACCTTGCCTTAGAATTCCCAGCTATTCAGCCTATTGTTGACCTCACCTTGCCTTAGATTTCCCAGCTATTCAGCCTATTGTTGACTTCTCCCTGCCTTAGAATTCCCAGCTATTCAGCCTATTGTTGACTTCTCCCCGCCCTAGAATTCCCAGCTATTCAGCCTATTGTTGACCTCACCTTGCCTTAGAATTTCCAGCTATTCAGCCTATTGTTGACTTCTCCCTGCCTTAGAATCCCTGCCTTAGAATTCCCAGCTATTCAGCCTATTGTTGACCTCACCTTGCCTTAGATTTCCCAGCTATTCAGCCTATTGTTGACTTCTCCCTGCCTTAGAATCCCTGCCTTAGAATTACCAGCTATTCAGCCTATTGTTGACCTCACCTTGCCTTAGATTTCCCAGCTATTCAGCCTATTGTTGACTTCTCCCTGCCTTAGAATCCCTGCCTTAGAATTACCAGCTATTCAGCCTATTGTTGACCTCACCTTGCCTTAGATTTCCCAGCTATGCAGCCTATTGTTGACTTCTCCCGGCCTTAGAATCCCTGCCTTAGAATTACCAGCTATTCAGCCTATTGTTGACCTCACCTTGCCTTAGATTTCCCAGCTATTCAGCCTATTGTTGACTTCTCCCTGCCTTAGAATCCCTGCCTTAGAATTACCAGCTATTCAGCCTATTGTTGACCTCACCTTGCCTTAGATTTCCCAGCTATTCAGCCTATTGTTGACTTCTCCCTGCCTTAGAAATCCCAGCTATTCAGCCTATTGTTGACCTCACCTTGCCTTAGATTTCCCAGCTATGCAGCCTATTGTTGACTTCTCCCGGCCTTAGAATCCCTGCCTTAGAATTCCCAGCTATTCAGCCTTGATAATTACAGGTTTTGGGCGCTGTCAATAAAAGCAGTAGATAAATAAAGCTCATTAAATGAGTTGCTGGGTGATGCATTTTATGTAAATATGTTCTCTGTACAGCACTTTGGCGAACGCGCTATATAAATAACATAATATCATTCCAGAAATCCCCCCATATAAGAACACTTATGTTGCACTCATCGTGTTACACCCCCCCCCATTTAAGAGTATTTATGTTGCCTTTGACCTTAACACTGGTAAAATAAAAAGCCAAAGCAAAGACTCATGTTGGCTTTGCCCTCAATGCGAGTACAGCATTCCATGCCACAGTAAGAGCCAGCCAGGCCGAGTACAGCATTCCATGCCACAGTAAGAGCCAGCCAGGCCGAGTACAGCATTCCATGCCACAGTAAGAGCCAGCCAGGCCGAGTACAGCATTCCATGCCACAGTTAGAGCCAGCCAGGCCGAGTACAGCATTCCATGCCACAGTAAGAGCCAGCCAGGCCGAGTACAGCATTCCATGCCACAGTAAGAGCCAGCCAGGCCTGCCCCACTGTAGCATTTCCCCCAACCCTCCCTCTAATCCCATCATCACGGAAAAACACTCAAGTTGACTTTCTTTCACCCAAAAACAACAGTAAAACGTGCCAAGCTCTTGTCACAAAATGTGTCCTGCTCCAGTGCCCCTCCCCATGCCCCAGCGTGCATACACACAGATACACACAGAGATGTAGGCACATTCATCCACCAGGCAGATGATCTGTCATTCACAGGAGCACCCATAACATTTAGACTGTGCGCTCATTAACACACACAGTGCACACTACTCCCCCTGCATTCATTAATAGGTGTGCACTTGCAGACACCTCCTTAAATACAAACATATGCCCACTTACACAATCCCTTGCATGCATTCATACATTCATACATGCATGCATACATACAATCCCTGCATGCACACAAATACACTTTTTTTTAGTTATTGAAAGCATGGGCCATGCAAAAGCTGAGGCAGCAGTTAAGCACCTAGAAGCGATAGAAGCGCAGCATGAAGCGCTTTATAAGAGCACACATTATTTTTGCAGCCGCATAACCGAGGCATGGTAGATGGAAACCAGCACCTGATGCGCTGCATTTTCCATGATTCTGGGAAGGCAGAGTCATGTGTGCACTGCAACACATGTGTTCGTATGGACACGGGAATAAGAATACATATGAGGCTGTTCCAGAAGATAGGTGGCTGTACTTGGGTGTGATATGCAAATACATCGGAATATAGGGTGCTCCAGGCAGATAAGAACTACCTAACTATATGTGTAAGAATAATATCAATGCATAACATGTTTGAATGCACCTTTATACATACCGTGGGGGCAGCATTGGGGTTTTTACCCTCTGCAATGAGGTAGCAGACTCAAAAGGGATGGGTAAGAAGGCTGACCAGCGCTCTTCCCAGGCCTGTACCTCTTGTTAAAGAGGATTTTGCATTGCAGCTGTGAGAAAGAGGATTTACCTGGCATAGATGGCATACTAGACCAGACTATGCTGGTACTGCTTCATAAATTGGCGGGCACAGAGACAAACCATAAAACCTAAGCAGCCCTGCTGCACTGGAGACAAAGACATGACTGCGTACTGTTTTATGCTGTATAGTTAATCAAGCAAACCCATTAGGCACAAATATGTACTTTAAAAACAGCTTTATGCAATAAAACACACCGAGTGTGTACTACTGTGGCGGCGGGGGGCGGGAGCATTGCTTGCGATTATGCATTAATATGATAAAACATACAGAAATAAAATAACTATAAAGCAAGTGCTGATTTGCAGAGCAAGAAGTCTGCAATTTAATTCATGATGTTGCGCACAATTGATCAGGGCGTCCCGAATGGATGAAAAACTCTCATGACTCAGAGACGTTTAAGAAATGCTTTACTCATACCGAGTTTCCAAAGGAATTTAGTCATCACAAAATTAATTACCTAATACAAAAAGGAGATCTTAGTTACACAGGATTAAAAAGAAAACACTACGTATATGTGATCTGGTCAAATCGGCAAAGAGATCAATGCACATATGGATAAACAACAGAGACATTATTCACAAAACATGTTGTACAGAACAGGTTGGTGCCCTTTCATCTATTGGGAGCCCAAATCCTTTATCTTTGGCTGATTGAAGCAGCTTTGAATTGACAGTGTTGACGTTTGACACTGTAGAAAGAAATGTCGACACAGTGTGTTTCGGCCACTTGTAGCAGATCTGGGGTGCTTAAGATTGGGTGGCCTTCATCAGGACGAAAGAAAAAAGGTGGAAAGGCAATAAATGATGGATCCTGTGTTTATCTGTGGAAAATTAAACAAAGGGTGATGTTTGAGTCACTGGGTTGCCATTCGGGTGTATCATTGATTATTCGATAAGCTATTATTGCTTTAGTTAATAACGGAACCCCTGAGGGGCTTACCGTGGGAACCTTGTTGAAAACGGCGTGGCCGGGACTCCACTAGTGTTGGTTATATGGGGTCCAGGTAAGGCTGGGCAAAAAACCTTGAAAAAGCCTTGTGGATGACAATCTGTTAGAAATAAAAGACAGTCACCTTAGCATGAACAGGAATCATCTTGGGGTGCGATTTCAATGCGTGAACTGTGACCGTAGTGGGTCAGTGCTCTAGGAGTGTGCCACGGTGGATGGATAATCTGTGCGCATATGATAAGAGCTCTGATGTATAGCACACTGCTTACGTCTAGCGTTCCATGCTTTCCAGTTTAAATGTATAAATGGCAAAGGGCAAAGAGGCTGAGCTGTGTCTAGGCCCAGAACTTAATAAACAGCAAGAGCTAAGAAAGAGGAAACCTCCCAGAAGAGGGGAGTCTCCGATCCCCACCGAAGGACAGCAGAGAGTGGCGCCTTGCAAAGGCGTGGGCCAAGAACTGCAGAGCTCCTGTCCCAGCTGCCATTGCACCTGGTTCCAAGGGTTCCATGTGTTAAAATGGCCGTTTACACAAAATATTGCGGCAAAAAGGCTATGGTTTTGCCGCCGCAATCCATGTAAAGAATGCAGAGGATACCCCTGCAACCCCCAGACCCTTTATACCATTGAAGGGGAGCAGGGACACCCCCCCAACACTGCTCCCCTTAAATTGTATAATGGGGTACACCTTTACCGGGTCAAACCACAGCATTTTTGCCGTGATTTTTTGTAAAGGCGACATTTTTGCAGCAGTTTTATTACTGCATACCATTCCAAGACTATTCAATGGCAAATCATGTTGGGAACAAAGTGTTCTACTGGGAAGAAGAGGATGAGTTTTCCTTGCAAGGTGTAAATGATAGTTTATTTATATAGCGCCTATACACAATGTGTTTCAAAGCGCTTATACTGGGGTACACGTGAAAACCAGGCATAGTAATGTAGGGAGCCAATGAACAGATGGATTAAGGGGGGACACGGGATGTGTTTGGGGAAATCTAAAGATCAATCATCCGACAGCTGCATCTCATAGAGCTGGAGTTACTGTACTCAGGGAGGCCAGCATGCAATACATGTGCATGGTCTAACTCTAAATGACCAGGGCCGACCAAAACTGCGGGTCCAGTATTCAGCAGTCTCAAAATGTCGGACCGGACCACCATTACCATCTGGAAGTTTCCACATGTCCTGGAATCCATCATCTGCTGGTCTCCCGCTTGCCCCTTCTCGCTTTCTGCAGCCCCTACAATGTAGCTGCATTCCTAGGGTGTGCGCTAGCCCACTTCTCCTAATGAGTACCTTAGGGCCAAAGTGCCCCCCACTGCTTGCTCCTTGATACCACAGCTGGCTGAAAATGTGTGGGGGTCCATTTCAACATGATGGTTGCGTCCACCTTTGCTTAGAGCAAAAACAGTCTGAGCCACCCGCGGGGTACATACGTTATAATGGAGACAAAGAATACAGCAGCCAGGGGTTAATAGCCACCCGCTTCTCACGTCATGGCCTGACAGCAGGGAGCCGAAACACTAAATGCCCACTGAAAAGATATAAATCCTTCTTTGTCAGCAAGTGACTGATACGGAGGAACTGGTGTTAAAATGCAATGAGGTGATAACACTTCTGTATACCCCGAGGGAAGGGACAGCTGCAACGGCTCCACCAAACGCAGCTTCCAAGACAAGCCCCGCAAAGCGCACATTTAAAGCCCCAGAACAAAACTAATATAGAAAGTTATATATCGCTTTGCTCTAAGACTGCTGACTGGCAACATGGGGCAGGTGCTGGGTCCCCCCTGAGGCTCGAGGCCCTTTTAACTGAAATGCTTAAAAGGCCCTGAAAGAGAAAGCAGAAAAACTGAGAAAGAGGGAGAAGAAAGAGAGAGAAAATAGAGAATAGAGAGATGGGAAGTGAGTGAAGAGAGAGAGCAGAAAGGGAGAGACAGGTAGATGAAAGAGCGAGAGAGTGAGTGAGAGAGAAGAAAGACAGAGAAGACGAGAGAGAAAAGAGTGAGTGGGGGAGAGAGAGTGAAGAGAGAGCAGGAGAAAGAGAGAGAAGAAAGTGAGAGAGTGGTGAAAGAGAGAGAGAGAGAGAGAGAGAGAGAGAGAGGAAAGACAGAAAGAGAGCAGAATAACAGAAAGAGTGAAAAAGAGATGGGGAGAAAGAGAGAGTCAGGGAAGAAAGACAGAAAGAGAGATCAGACACAGAGAGAGAATGAGTGAGAGAGAAGAAAGAGAGAGAGAGAGAGAGAGAGAGAGGAGCGAGAGGAAAGACAGAAAGGGAGCAGAATAACAGAGAAAGAGTGAAAAAGAGATGGGGAGCAAGAGAGAGTGAGGGAAGAAAGACAGAGAAGACGAGAGAGAAAAGAGTGAGTGGGGGAGAGAGAGTGAAGAGAGAGCAGGAGAAAGAGAGAGCAGAAAGTGAGAGAGTGGTGAAAGAGCGAGAGAGACAGCGAGAAAGAGAGAGAGTGAGAGAAGAAAGACAGAAAGAGAGATCAGAAACAGAGAGAGAATGAGTGAGAGAGAAGAAAGAGAGAGAGAGAGAGAGAGAGAGAGAGAGAGAGAGAGCGTGAGAAGCAAGAGGGAAGAGAGAGAGAGAGAAGAAAGCGAGGGAGCGCGAGACATGGACCTGGGGAGCGAGGACGGCCTGAGCGCGCAGTCCCGCGGGCCCCCTTTTCACATACATTAATAAGCCTCGTCTTTTCCCAGCGATACATAATTAAGGCTGTAATTGGCGTCTTGGGTTCCGGTGATTCATGCATCCATCTTCTGCTTAATGATGTCACCAGAATTCAAGATGCTAATTAGCTGCTCGTTACGGCGGCTGTAGTGCGCATGTCAGAGCACGCTGCTTCCTCCGCCAGGAAGGCACCTCTCCTGCCAGGACGCACGCTACAGTCCTTGGGGGCGTGGCCTAAGGCTTCCACCACAGAGGGGAACATGACTGACTGCTCTGGCTCCACCTTCCACACCCTGTGGCAGTTATCCCTGCAGAGCCGGGACCTCTGCAACATGGGACCCCTATCAGCCCCGGCCAGCACAGTCATGGGTGAGGGATCTTGGGATTTGTAGTCCAACACATCTGGGCCTGAGTGACCGTCCGAGTGACCGTCTGCACCATAGAAGTGGAAGACGCCAAGAGGTAGTACTTATCTACCCGCCCCCGCGGCTCTTTCACATTTCTATATGAACGCAGCAGTCGTTCTGCCTGTATTCTTCCCTGGGTGTATGCTAGCGCCTAGAAGAAGAGCTCCGCAGTCAGGAGCTCAGAAGAGCGTACAGCTTCTGTCTGGAAAATAAGAACGATCTTTCGGGTGTGACTCTGCTGACCACACCTCTGGTCCTCGCACCACAGCCGCGGCAGCATGTCTGGGTCCTAAAGGAGCGTCGCAATGACGGAGATCCGCAAAGCCGCCACGTGCACTGCTTGATCTGTCTTCTGTTACTCGCCACCAGGGGTCTGCAATCAATATTCATGCGTTAAAATGTGCATACATTTAGAATCAGTGTATACAAATGTATTGACCTGTGTTCAAGTGAAGAAATTTAAAACAAAAACAGTCCGAGCAAATTGGCCATCTGTCCTGGATGGCGCCTTCAATGGGCAGAGCAGGGGTCTGCAACCTTTGGATCTCCAGATGTTTTGGACTACAACTCCCACCTCCACCACAAGCTTAGTCAACAGCCACAAATCATGGGAATTGTCTTCTGAGAGTTGATGACTTGATTCGAGCGTCGTAATAAAAATGTCTTAACCAGATGTCCCTTCAGATTCCCGATTTAAAAGAACTACGTGGGTCCTTTCTTTGAAGTCCTGTTAAAAACAAGCATTGGCAAAGCCAACAGTTTTGGCTTGGGTATGAGTATTAGGCATTTGCCAGGCCCTGCTATTAGATGACTGGGTATCTGCACCATTTTTCACCTGCTACCATCAATGGCCAGTTAATACCACTAAGGGGGTGCCTGGCAAGTGCCTTTTCCATGCCTACACAAAAGGCCAAACTGTTGACTTTGACACTTGCTGTTTTTCCTCTTCTTGTTCACATTGCTCGTATTACTGTCATTGTCAGTATCTGTATTGTTATTATCCTTGCGTTAATGAGTACTGTCCCACGTATCATCGGCTTGTCTTCGAGGCGCCTGCCTGTGGAGAGATGAGGGCAAGGATGAGGCTTGGCATGCAGCCTCAGAGCAGAAGTGTGATGATGCCCCAGCCTCCATGCCCCAGTGTTTCCTGCAGCAAGCACCGGGCCTGGGCTCAGCAGGGTGTTGTGAGGGGTCTGTTAGTCACAGCTGGCTTGTGGCTGTGACTCACCGCTGGCGCCAGATTGCCCACAACTAGCAGGGAACCCTCCCTCCCACAGGACACCCCCTCCTGCGCCGGAACAGAACATTATATACCCCCTTGCAGGGCTGGCTGAGGGGGAGGGGAGAGGCTGGCAGAGTCCTAGCTGGAGGCGTGCCGGCCTTGCTGCACTCCTTCCCCCTTTTTATTCACGCATGCTAACTTTCCTGCACCAGTATTTTCCCTTCCACCCTCAGATTCCTGATTATAATACATGCACCCACCCACCAAATTTCCTTGGAGATCTTTACTATTTTTTCTCTCCCCAAAATACCATTTATTGAAAGTTCAGATTATAGATAATAGTTCACCAGACCCTGCTGTACTGTCTGTCTCTGATCGGGATTGCTGGTCAGGTCCTAGCCCGGTTCTCATCATTCCTGGCTGACTGCACTCAGATGCTCTGTCTTCTTCCTTTCTTTTCGCGTTCCTGCCACCTTACCTGTGGGGTCCCGCAGGGCTCCGGCTTGTCTCCCATTCTCTTCAACATATACATCTGGCCCTTGATTTGTCTCATCCGTTCCCTCGGCGTCAGGTGCTGCTCTTATGCCGACGGCACTCAGTTTTTGATCTGCCTTGATCTGGATCCTGCTGAGGGGTCGTCGCGCATCTATCAGTGCCTGGCCGCCGTAGGTGAGTGGATGGGTCGAAACTGGCTGAAGCTGAATGGGGACAAGACAGAAGTGTTGGTGGTAGGCGCTCCCCCCGATCTTTCACTGTGGGTGGCCTCTTTCTGGCCCTCTTTCTTGGGTCCTCTCCCTGTCCCAGTGAGGACGGGGAAGAATCTTGGTGTAACCCTCTCGGCTTCCTTGTCTATGAGTGACCAAGTCTCTGCCATTTGCAAAGTGGGTCATTTCCATCTTAAGACACTGAAGAGGGTCCTTCCATTCCTGCCGACTTCTCCACACCCACCGGTTGTTGCTGCCCTGGTGCTCAGCCGGGTGGATTATTGTAATTCGCTAGATCTTGCGCAGCCTAAAAGACTGATCCAACGGCTTCAGTGCCTCCAAAATCTGGCTGCCCGGGTAGCCACAGGGTTACTGTATCAAGCTTATATCTCCCCGGTGTTGCAGGCCATGCACTGGCTCCCTGTGAGCCGGGGAATTGAGTTCAAGACACTCTGTATTGTGCATTGGGCGCTCCATTGATTGGGGGCAGAATACCTTCAGTCCAAGTTTTTTCGCTACTGTCCCTCCCGCTCGTTGCGTTCGGCATCGGCAAGCATGCTGGTAGTGCCTCCCTACCGCCGTGAGCGTAATGCAGGTTGAGCTTTTTCAGTGAGCTTGCCGAGGCCGAACGCTCGTTGCGTTCGGCATCGGCAAGCATGCTGGTAGTGCCTCCCTACCGCCGTGAGCGTAATGCAGGTTGAGCTTTTTCAGTGGCTGCTGCCCGAATGTGGAACGAGCTCCCGCTATCGGTCAAGGCCCTATCAAATCATTTGGCCCTTAGAAAGTACTTAAAGACACTTTTATTCTAACAAGCGGTGGTAGACTGATGGTGGTCCTCTCTCTCTCTCTATTAGCGCCAAGATACCTCTGGTGACTATGCGCTGTAGTTCACACTAGTGTGGCGTACTTCCACACCTCCACACGCAACAGCACTAGGCCTGGACCAACTTTCCTGTAATGACACCAAATCACCAGAACCTTGGGTGATTCGTCGAGGGTGAACCTCCAATGATCGTTTGGCAATGTCTGAAATGTGCCCGCCTGGATGAAATGGCTTCACATGACTAAAGTTTCCACGCAGCCTCAGGCAGATTTTAGAGAGTTAGGAGCTTGTTGCTGGAGGCAGGTTTATGCCATTTAAGGAAGTTTAGGCGTATTAAGAGCTCTTGTAAGAAAAGGGTAAGGATAGGTAGTGAGTGACTTGGACCCAGTCAGAGAGTGCGTGCAGAGCACTGTGGATACTTTCATTGAATTAGGATGGCTGAACAACACAAGTGACATCTCCAAAGATTTTGGCAGACAGGTGACTTGTCTCCTGAAGGCAGTGGGCTGAATAGTTGCCATCCGGTGACATCTGGCAAAGCAATAGAAGGAAACAGAGCTAACATAAAATCAGTGTATAAACCCCAAGGACAACTGTCTACAGTTGAGGGCTCTGCTATAATTTACATGCAGAACACGTTCACAAAGAATTAATGAAGTTGCATGTAAATTACATGCATAATTAGTAAACAGGTAGACAATACAGTCTGAGCATGTTCACGTACCAGAACATGTTAGAGTATGATCAAAAGTGTATGACATTCAAAGGCTAGACTACTGACCCACACCAAGCAATCACATAGACTTATACAAGTTGTGGAACATTGAATGGGCCTTAACATTGTATTGTGTACCATGACAAATGCATCTATTGACATGACAATGATATGTGTGTGTGGCACATCTGCGACCACAGCCTGACACTTAAGAGGCAGACAGAGCTACTACACGAAGGGGACTAAAGAATCACCAATTACGGCAAAGATCCAGCCATTCAGAGAGAAGACTGCAATGATCCGGTGCAGTGCGGATTGTCAAGTCGACACGTATGCAATTGCGAGGTGGGACCTCACGTGTCATTCTATCCACACTCCACAGAGTGCGGGAAACAGACCCAGAACTGAAGTCATTCCCAAGCCCAAGGTCAACCGTCCACAGATGAGAGCTGCCAGACACCACAGCAAGGACCTGCAGGCAGGGGTGTTGCTAGGTCTGCAAAAGACCCAGGGCTACGCTAATGTCGGAACTGTCAGGACTCAGGGCTAGATTGCCTTTTGATTGTAGCCCCTGAGCTTCTATCCAGGGCTACAGCTAGAAGACCTGGGATATAGGTCAGTCATCTTATAAGAGTCAGCAATCTTATGACAGTCAGCCAACATATAAGAGCGAGTCATCTTATAAGAGTCAGGCATATTATAACAGTCAGCCAACTTATAAGAATCAGGCATTGTTATTACAGTCAGCCAACCTGTAAGAGTCAGTCATCTTATAAGAGTCAGCCATCTTATAAGAGTCAGCCAGTTTATAAGAGTCAGACAACTTTTAACAGTCAGCCAACTTATAAGAGTCAGTTATCTTATAAAAGTAAGCCATCTTATAACAGAAAGCCAACTTATAAGAGTCAGGCATTGTTATTACAGTCAGCCAACCTGTAAGAGTCAGTCATCTTATAAGAGTCAGTCAGTTTATAAGAGTCAGACAACTTTTAACAGTCAGCCAACTTATAAGAGTCAGTTATCTTATAAAAGTAAGCCATCTTATAACAGCCATCTTATAACAGTAAGCCATCCTATAAGAGTCAGTCATATTATAATAGTAAGCCATCCTTTAACAGTCAACCATATTTAGAGGAAAGGAAACATGAAATATCAATAGACTTAATGACACACGTTATTCAATTGATGAGTCAGTCATCTTATAACAGTCAGCCAACTTTTAACAGAAAGCCATTTTATAAGAGTCAGTCATCTTATAACAGTCAGCCAACTTTAGAGGAAAGGAACAATGAAATATCAATAGATTAATGACACGCTATTCAAGTGACGAGAGCCCATTCTGTAAACAATATTATTAAGGAAGCATGGCCCTTTGATTGGCTTTCGGATGGCAAACAATGGTCCTCCACACAAAGGTCAGCATTCATGTCATTGTTAGTGCAACTTGTTATTTCCTTTGTCTTGTTATTGTTTCATAATTTGTTCTCAGCACAATCAAGAAGATCCCAGAGTCTGTTCTTACACAGACCCTATTCCTCAGGAAGAGACAGCAGGGGTGCTATCGCGCAGCACCTCCCCATTCACGACCCCTCACTACCAAAGGCAGTCATGGATTAAAAAAACCTCCAATATCATTTAGGGTTTCTTGCAATCCTATTATTGTCAAGGGTTTTAAAGCTGAAAAAGGACAATTGAATGCCAGGAGGGAACTCTAGTGTTCAAGCTGACCCGGATCACTTTTCATTTTATTAGGGATATTTGGTGAAACTGTGTCCATTTTAAGGCAAAACATCTGGAGAACGCCTCATGTTCAGCCAGACAATGTTTGCCACACTTGTATTTTGCCTGACAAGGCCTCCTAATTGATATTGCTGCTTTGAATCTCAACACTGCTTGAATTTTGCTGCACTTGTATTTTGCCCGACTAGGGCACCTGTTTTAGACCACCACTTGAATCTCGTCACTTTTGATGTTTTGCACACTTGCATTCTGCCTTACTAGGGCACCTGTTTTAGATTGCCACTAAAATCTTGCTACTATTCATGTTTTGCACACTTGCATTCTGCCTCATCTCACTAATATTCGTGTTTTGAACGCGTGCCTTCTGATTTGGCCCGACTAAGGCTATTGATTGAGATCGCCACTTGCATCTCACTAATATTCGTGTTTCGCACGCGTGCCTTCTGATTCGGCCCGACTAAGGCTATTGATGGAGATCGCCACTTGCATCTCACTAATATTCGTGTTTTGCATGCGTGCCTTCTGATTCGGCCCGACTAAGGCTATTGATTGAGATCGCCACTTGCATCTCACTAATATTCGTGTTTTGCACGCGTGCCTTCTGATTCGGCCCGACTAAGGCTATTGATTGAGATCGCCACTTGCATCCCACCACTGTTTATATTCTGCCACACTTGCGTTTTTTCACTGTGTTTTCCGAAGAAGGGTTTGCCACCGTGAATCTCCCCACTGCTATATTTTGCTGACAGTCTCCCGCTGCACCCCACAGAATGCAGCAGAGTCCCGCCGGGGGTCATTCCAGTTGCTCATATCGCTGGCATGCACACTATATGACTATACCCTAAACATACATCACCCTTGGCCCGAGCGCCACCACCCATAGAATACAGCTGAGTCACACACAAAATTCAGTCCAGCTGTTGCCATAGCTTGAGTCTCCTGAGAAATTGACACAGCACCCGTCCCACACTCAATAATATGGGCTGCTGTTAGGAACTTAGCCATTCCCTGCCTGACTTCGATCAGGCTGTAAATGCACACATGTATTTTACCACTCCTCTCCCTACTTTACCATCTCTGGTTCCGGAAGCTCCTCAAGACTCGAGCTCTTCGCTCATCTACTTCTAACTCCCTCAGGGTCAGTCGTTTTTCAAAGAAACGAGCTGGGGGTAGATCTCTGTATTCGTCTGGGGCCTCCCTCTGGAACAGCCTCCCTGCCACCTTGAAACTTGAGGAGAACGATCTCTAGTTCCGGAAGCACCTCAAGACCTTCCTCTTCCCTTCTGCCTTCGCCCCCACTCTCCCCATCTGATCTGTTCTCTCTTGGCACCGTGCACCTGGCCACCCTCTGTCCGCTGGGCCCAGGTACCTGCTCACCCTGCTACCCTCCTGCACTGCCTCCTGGCCACCCCTTGCACTGGTGGACTGTATCTGTACCCATACAGTTCCCCACACCCCCATTTTCTTCTTTTTTCTGCACTTATCAGACTTACCCAGTCTGCAGCCTTAAATACAGCACTTTCTGGCTGCACTACCACTGTTTTTTGCCTCTACTATCTATTTATTTTTATTTATTATTTATCTGTTTCTTCTCTACTCCGCACTCACCACTCCCCCCTTTCCATGCACTTTTTCCCCTTTCCCTTTCCCATGCACTTGCGTGTTCTCAATGTCACTGGGCCTAGTAAGATCGTTGTGTTCTCCCCTGTTCCCCTCCCTGGCCTTGTCGCGCACTGAAACACTTGTGTACCAGCGGGATATAAATAAATTATCATATCATATCATATCATACTTCTCAACTCAGACTGCGGTCTTCGAAGGGGCGTTCCTCCTCACAGCGCTTCGAGGCAGTAGGCGCTATACAGATGCCAAATCATATAACGTAACGTGCAACTGCATAGAAACAATTCCTTTTCATGGTGATTTGGGATTAGACTCACAATTTGGCAGGTTATGGAGACTTCGTGGAGACTCCCGCGAGTTCAGGAAGACTGTGGGCCTTATAAACTACTTCAAGATGATAACTTGTAAATCTATTCATCTCACAAACCTTTGGATGGAAACTTTGGGGTGAATATCAGATTCAGAGACTGTTAGGAATGCAGGGAGACTTCCCGAAGTTTAGGGAGATAGGATTACATTTTCTATTGAATTAAGGAAGTTACATTTCAAACCAAGAGTGTCACCGAGCCTCTACTCGAGTCACACTTCACAAGCTCGACCTCTCTCTCGCTCTCCTTTCCACACTTTCTTGAATGGCCCCTTGTCCCCTAGACTTCTTTCATCTGTTCTATATAACTTTCCCTTTCCAAGATCTCTCTCTCAATCGCAGGTGTTCTACCTCTCTCATCCTCTCCAATACGCATTCCTCCAACTCTCTCCAAACTGAGCCCCTCATCATAAATGTTTGCCTCACCGGAACGCCATGCCTCCTGCTCAACCTCACTTCCTTCTCCAACTTCACCATGTGCAGCTCACTAAGATCCTCTGACAAAACTCCAACATCCTCCTCAACTTTAACACATTCCCCTTCGACTTAACAACTGCCTCCAACAACCTCCTGACCTTCTCCTTGACTCTAACAGCTGGCTCTGACAATTCTGCCATTTCTGCCCTAACCTCTCCAGCACCTCTTGAACTCTTCCCATCTGCTTGTTAAGTTACGCGACCTCTTTAAAAAACCTTACCACCTCCTCCTACTTAACTCCCCCAAAGCACTCCAACAATCACCCTCTCCCTTTCGCCTCTTGATATTGTAATCCTTCCCACAATCCTTTCCTCCCTCAACACATCCTTTGCACCCTGCTCCGTCCCATCCTCACCAAAAGAAGCCTGGGTTTTACCCCTTCTCAGCAAGCCTTCACTCGACCCATCTATCCCAACCAACTACCGCCCCATCAGCATGGTACCTTTCCTTCTAAAAATCCTTGACCGAGCTGCATTCCTCCAAATCCAATCCTACCGAGAACATCAGCACATCCTCCGTCTCCCACCATTGAGATTCTGATCTCACCATGGAGCAGAATCTTCTTTACTGGGCCCAATAAACCAGCTCAACGACCTCCGAGACTCTGCCAAACTTGCCCTCTTCCTTCTTCACCTTTCCGCCTCTTTCACCTTAGTCGGCCATCAGACTCTCTGCCAGCATCTCACCTCTGCGGCTAATTTCGGCCCCTGAAACCTTGACATGGATTGCCTCCTTTCTGGGAGACTGATCATCCAGACTCTATGTTGGCAATGCAGCTGCTCCCCAAACCCCAGTCACCGGCGGTGTACCTCAAGGCTACTGTGTATCCCCCAACCTTTATAATATTTATACTAGACCGCTCTTTGACCTTCCTGACTCTGTAGGTATCTCCTATGCAGACAATACACAAATCCTCACCCCCCTCCCTTGCTCCTATAATGAGGACACCCCAACAATATATATATAAGCCTTCAAGTTTGGATGGTATCCCATCGGCTTTGCCTAAACGATGACCAAATTGAGTTTCTGATCATCGAGACCCACTCTTCACGCTCTAAACTCGATCCATTATACCAGCCCTTCATTAAAGATGGCATTACAATTTCAGTATCCCCTGTCGTGAAAACACTAGGGTCTACCTTTACACCACCCTCAACACGCGTAGACATGTCAATGTCAATTCCTCCCCAGCTGCGCGCACCATAAAAGTACTGAATACCCGCAAACCTTTCCTCTCCACCAGCAACTGCCTAACCATCGCAGCTGCCGTTATCGGCGTCAGACTTGACTATTGCGACGCTCTCCTTGCTGGATCTCAGACGGAACCTTAATAAGCTGCAAGGCGTACAGAACAATGCGCTGCGTCCTGCTCTTGATCTCCCGAAGCGAGATCATAGCATTGCTTCCAGAAGAAACGTTCACGGGCTTCCAGTCTGAGATCGCTTTACATTCAGAGTCCTTGCCCTCTTCCTCTGCTCTGCTTCTCGATGCTTTTCTGCAAGCAATGCCGAGACTCACACTGCTCTTGCTGTACCCCTGTAACGAGTGCCCAGGTGCCCTTAGGTTCAGTGTGCTTTATAAAAGTAAAAATAAAATCAAATCAATAAAATAAAATAACTTTCCACGTCTACTTTACCACCTCCTTCTCCCCCTCGAAAGACTCACCAATTGTCTCTGTTGTGTCTGCATAAGGATTACATGTCTTTATAACGACTCATTTTATAACGAATGCACATATAACAAACATTTTATAACGACAAAAGAGAACAATTTGTCCTTGAAGGGGTGGGCCGGGATTCCTGTTTCCTGTCAATTCCAGCAGTGGCAGAAGGTAGAGAAGAGATGGCGGGAGTGTCCCCTCATTGCAAAGGTAAAAGTGGGGCGTCTCTCCTCCCTCTGGGCCAGGGGGGTGAGCTCCCTCTGACAGTCCTTATTGGGGAGTGGGAGGGACTGGCACGAGGCACTCAGGACCTCCCCTTAAGATTATTTTCCCCAAATCAGTACTGGTAGATCAGTGATCTAGTCTTAGTTTTCCCTCTGCAGGCTAAAGGGGTTATGAGAGATGGAGTTCTTTCTCCTGCTTCTGATCTGTGGACATGATTGGGGTGGTCTGGGTTGGGAACAGAGTCACTGGTATTCTTTTAGGCTTTGGGGACCTGGCTTGATATACCGTACACTGATCTCCTCCCAAATCCCCATTCACCTCTTCTGTATCCGGACCAGGTTTTGACTTGAACCATATCGAGAATAATGGGAGTTGTAGTGTCTTCCCTTTCCAATAGTTGGTTGAGAATTGGGTCCCCTTCCTCAAGGTTGTTTTCCAACCTCTTCCTGTGGGCTGCTTGCAGCATTGGTTGTTTGCAACATTGGTGAAAGGGGCTAATGTTAACCTGTGACTGTCACATGTTATGTAAAGAGTTTGCAGTGGGAACCTCCAGAAACCCCATTTTACACCCCCTCCAGAGCCACCATGCTCTAATTTGGGGGAGGCCATGTGTGCAGAGAAAGTGTGGGCAAAGGCTTGGCCGTTTCCAGAAGTGAGGTGGGTGCTCTGCGGACTGCATAGCAGGACACTCGCTCTAAAGAGTCAAGAAATTAAGGCCTGTTGGCAACCTTCCTAATGATTACCTTAAAATCACTACCCCCCAGAATAATAGGCACGGTTCCTGTGGATGTATGTGCTATGTCGCTCCCTGGACCGGGGTGGGGTCGTGGCTCAACAATGGGCCCCCCGGGGTTGGTCTTCGGGTCTCAGTGTTTGTGCATTGCTCCTCCTGGCGGCCTGAAATACTAGACAAAAGGGCTGGAAGGTTTAGAATTAATCAAAACCACGGCCATTGCTCTGGACAACCCTCCAAGCCATGGTTCTTCGCCTGCCAAGCCATTACAGAAGGGGAAAGACCATATGTAAATCAGGTTTGGTCCCACCCCAAAAAGGGTCTTAAAATATATACCAAACATCTATTTTGGCAATATTCATCCATCCCTCCAACGCAAGAAACAGTAGCTTATTTGGGAGTCAGCGTTAACTTGCTCTCTTAACTAGTTCTCCTCTCCTAGTGGGTAAACTGTTGCCCACTGTCCATGAAACCTGAGTTCTAATCCAAGCTCCCTCTCTTGACAAAATTATGGATGTTGGTTTAAACGGTTTATAACCAAACATGTAAGTGCTTGGACATATGCCAGTTTAGAATACTATGGGCACGATTCAAAGTGACTTTGCTCTGCCGACACAAACCCTGATTCGTGAAACAGTGCAAAGTGTATTTTTGCTGTGCAAAGTCCGTGCAAAGTCATTTTGTACTGCAGAAGTGACTAAGCACTGACTTTGCATTTTTTACTGCAGAAATGACTACGCGCTCACTTTGCAAGCACTTTGCACTGCAAGAATACACTTTGCACAGTTTCACGAATCTGAGAAATTCCATGAATCGGGCCTTATGTTTGTTACCGCTTCTGATTGCATTTACCTTTTCCGCTTCAAGTGGAACCCCATAAAAGGCTGCTCCACAAAATGTCCCCCCTTTTTGTGTCGCGTCTTCGTTGATTTGAATGGCACCAACATGAACCCTGGTTTCCTACAGAGCCCAGACTTTCAGGATCCTGATCCTAGCCAGAGCCCCGGATCTTTTGCTTGTAGCCCCGGATAGAATCTCAGGAGCTACAGCCAAAAGACTAGCTAGCCCCCAGTCCCAACAGTTGCGACATCAGCGTAGCCCCGGGGCTTTTCCAGACCTAGCAACACCCCTGGGCAGCAGTAAGAAGAGGGTCGGGGGGCTGGAGAGTGGGGGTTTGGAAGTCCCTCCAGCTGAGGCCACCTTCTCCCTGCCCCCTGCCTAGGAAGAGTGGGGGGACGTATGCACACCTTCCCCTCCCCCACCCCTGAGGGAATTAAAGCAATCAGGCAGCTCCTGAGGGCCTTTCATTATGCGGCGCAGAAGCAGAAATCAGGCAGAGACTTCTCTGGAAATCAGCGTAAGTGCTGTTTTGTAAACTTTGCCTCATTTGGCAGACACGTCTCTGAGCGTCGCAAGGATCCGGAAGGGGCTTCTGGGAGCGCGGCGCCTTCCCACACATATGTGATCGCACTGAAAATGGCTGCCACGTCAGGATGTGCCACGTAGAATTCAAATGCTCATCTATCCACATTAATGATACGTACTACCTGTACCCGGCTCGGATGTGGGTTGTTTGTTCGTGACGTATTTGTTCGCGGCCGAACTGCCCGCAGCCTAATTGATCAGGCCCCGTTTTTTCCGTTCACTTTTTTTGTCCTCTGCCGCCAATGCTATGGAAAATCGGGACACCCCCCCACACACCCCGAAACTGCAAATTACCGAACATGGGGAGCAAGGGACATCCCTGCAGCCCCCGCCGCTCATGTTCGGTTATTTTGGTCTCGAATAAATTGGTAACACCCAATTCGATCAAAATGTCCATACGCCCAGTTTTTTTCGATCAAATGTGGTGTTACCCCCGACTCATCATACACTGATTTAGCCCTTCTACGTGATCTGATCGAATTTTTTGGGTTGCAAACGATTTCATCTTTTCTTTTTTTTACTTTGCTGCAAATTATAGGAGGTAGGAGGTGGAGACCTCTGCTGCCTCCCAAAACCTCCCATATTAGTTATTCACCTAAACCCATTCAATGAAATCTGATTCGACAAATGTTTCCGCGTCCAAACCTTCCGTTACCCCGATCGAGCTCGCTTACATGGCTTTCTTCATCTCTGCGTCTTCTTTCTTTCCGCGTTTCTCTCTGCGGGCAGGAGCCACACTTCCAGGTGTAGTCCTACTAGATAGAGCCAGCCAGCCGTTGCTGATGGCAGTGTGAGCCGAGAAGAAACACTGATGTCTTGCATGAGGGTGGGGGATGTGTTCTTTTGTAAAAGAAGCTGCAAAAAAGGAAATTATTTCATCGGGCCTTCATTGTAAAGTGGTAATCTGTAAAATGTTACAAATTCAATTCTAATGATGATTTCCAGTATATGTTGTAATCCTAATAAGACTGCTTCTATTGTTTTACACAAATAGAAGCAATGAGGACCTCTGGCTGCTTTACATAAAATCATAGAGCATTTTGGGAACATAAACATTTACAAATGTTCTTTATATGTAAGATCCCGTTCTGTGTTAAAGGGGCTATGGCTTGAAGTGCAAGTACATAATTCACACTGGGGCCTGGTTCTCATTTCACTTTTCCTGACTCATCCTAACATAAAATGTTTGCAACCATGAACTATACATACAAATTTAGACATCCTCAGGAATTGCTTTGGAGGTTAAAATGACTGTGAGATCATTCACTTCGTTAGTGTTCAAGGGCTGTTTAGCTTCTTGCTTGGGAGAATGTTAGAGGAGAAGGGGCTGGGTTTCAGTAAGAGCATGCCCAGACCTCAGCGGTGTTCAGGATGCTGGTTCTCTCTGCTGTTGATGTTGCAGGAAGCATACTGTTTTATATCTCGTTCCATGCTTGTGCGCGTTTGACTTTCATTTTGCTGTCTTATCCATTCGAGGGACATTTGGGCCTCATAAAAGCATGGTTGTCCGGAAATAAGGCTGCCGGTAGCAGCGTACCGGCACCCTTTCCGGACCACCAGACTACAAGTATGCCTGCAGGGGCCATTGCTGCCAGCAGGTCTGACCTGCCGGGGGCACCTGACCCTGCAGACATGGTTTTGACAGAAGCACCAGCAGCGTTAGCAAAGGTTTCGGTCCTTCCTGCAGGACTCCACGATAATGGGGGACTTACACTTTCCGTCGACTGACAGCCCGGGCCGCTGGGACTTGTATTGTCCCGTGGCAGAGGGATAGCAGGCTGGCAGAACATTGTCACGAGTTTGGCGGCAACCCGCTGGTAGCACCGACGGGTTACCAAGGCCCATACTCTCTCCATTATGATAATATGGACATAGCCTGTTTTTAGCACTATTTCAGCCTGTCCTATAAATCTGTTGATTAGTCCTATTATAAAATTTCTCTTGGAGGCATAGATTGATGTACTATGCTGTCCAAACAGTGATCGCAGGCAGTGAGCGCGCAGCGGTGCGCCAAATGCAAGCATGTCTCCAGCTATGCAGAGCAGGACGTGGCAGTGCCCTCTCCCTTTTTTTCTTCTGTAATTCGCGCTATGCTACTTAGACCATTGTCAGCACTAGATGTTCCACCTCCCAAAGATACTGCAGAGTTGCTACTTGTCCTAAATACTTTCTACAAGCCTTCACAGTCCCCTCCTTCCCTTATTAGTATTTCTAAGCCTAATGTTAACACCCCAAATCTTGCACTTGCTTTGCTGAATGTTTGAATCCTTGAATGAAAGTGCCTGGAGACCACGTATTTAATTATTTTTGGCAGCGTTATGTTAAACATTTTAACTGAAATTGTAGCCTTATTTTAAATATTTTAACTGAAATTGTATCACTGATGGTTCTGGCCCAATTCTGATCTGGTCCCTTTAAGTTATGAAATACGTTTGGTGAATAGAGCAGTGGGCCGCGGCGGTGCCCTGGCAACCATACCAAGACATTTAATTCATACTAAATATGTGCCCTGTAAGAAAACCCAGGTTGTAAATTGCTTCTTTGCAGTTATGCTTGTTTCCCCTCAGCTTACTAAAAGCGGTCTGCTTGCTTAATAAATGTGTACTGCTTGCTCGCCAAAAATGTTCTGCTTGCTCACTAAATGCTTTCTGGTTGCCTACTAAATGCTTTCTCCTTGCTCAGGAAATGTTTTCTGCTTGCTCACAAAATTCAGATTCATGGGATTATCTGCGCGGAAAACAGGGTCCTGCATGCACAACTGCATGCAAATCCACCTTCGTTGATTCATGGAATCGATTGCGCTGTACTTTTCCTGAAGTTGCGTGGAGTTCGCACTGGCTTGGCACGTTTGTGCGAGCCATTGAGGGCCTTGCATGAGACTCCAAGCAGATCAGGGGTAGGGGGCGTTGGCTAGCGCAGAGGGCTGGGAAGAGGGCGGAACACCAAAAATGGGGACGAACTTGTGAAAAAGTGGCCGTTCGGAGGGACAGCCTGCAGGCAGTCCCTCGCACGCCCCAATTGCGCGGCACAAAACGTATTCATGGAATCAATCGCACAACGTCGCTGCTGGGAAATGGCCACGCAAGTGCTACATACGATCCGCCACCCGAAGGCTGGTGTAAATACACTTGCATGTAGTGCAGGTGGGGTTGCATGTCAGATTTTGGGGTGTGTGTACTCAATTGGGGTTCCGATGTAATTTAGGGGTGAACATAAGCAGTGTATCATGGTGCAGGAACATTTTACGGGGTTTGCACACAGATTTCCCGAGTTATTTCCGAGTTATGATTTTTAAACGCATGTTGTTGGGGTGCCGGATCAGTTACGGTGGACCCCAGCAGGGACCCCGAGTCGCAGGCCTGCTTATAGGGGACCCCAAGCACTGGTTGAAGAGTGTGGGTATTCGCACCCAGATGAACACGCAAAGGTAGCTTTTCTGGCTGTTTATGCTTTGCGTGTGGGCTTTTCGGGGGCGTGCCGGGCCCGACGTGGGAATATGGTTACTTTGCGCTGTAAATTCCATGAAAATGCAAGGGTGTATTTTTCTTTCTGCCACAGGCTTGCACAGTGTCCTTCTCAGCGTTTGGCCGTTGCGCCATTTCTGCACACATTTCCATGCATCGGGCCCTAAATGCTTTGTTTGCTCACTAAGGGCCTGATTCATGGAATTTTTGGCATGGTGCAAAGTGACCTTTCACTGCTGAAAAGTGACTTTGCACTTCTGACACAAACCCTGATTCATGGAACTGTGCGTAGTGGATTTTTGCAATGCAAAGTCAGTTCAAAGTCATTTTCTACTGCAAAATGACTTACAAAATGACTTTGCACTACAAAAATACACTTTGCACAGTTGCATTATTCAGGGTTTGTGTCTGCATTGCAAAGTCAGTTTTCAGCAGTGCAAAGTCACTTTGAACCGTGGAAAACATTTCATGAATCGGGCCCTTAATGCTTTCTGTTCTCTAACTAAATGCTTTCTGTTTGCTCCCTAAATGTGTTCTGCTTGCTCACTAAATGTCTTCTGCTTGCTCACTAAATGCTTTGCTCACTAGATGCGTTCTGCTTGCTCACTAGATGCGTTCTGCTTGCTCACTAAATTCGTTCGGCTTGCTCACTAGATGCGTTCTGCTTGCTCACTAGATGCGTTCTGCTTGCTCACTAGATGCGTTCTGCTTGCTCACTAGATATGTTCTGTTTGCACACTAAATGTGTCTGCTTGCGCACTAAATGCTTTGTTTGCTCACTAGATGCGTTCTGCTTGCTCACTAAATTCGTTCGGCTTGCTCACTAGATGCGTTCTGCTTGCTCACTAGATGCGTTCGGCTTGCTCACTAGATGCGTTCTGCTTGCTCACTAGATCCGTTCTGCTTGCTCACTAGATATGTTCTGTTTGCACACTAAATGTGTCTGCTTGCGCACTAAATGCTTTGTTTGCTCACTAGATGCGTTCTGCTTGCTCACTAAATTCGTTCGGCTTGCTCACTAAATGTGTCTGCTTGCACACTAAATGTTTTGTTTGCTTACTAGATGCGTTCTGCATGCCCACAGACCTCCTGTCCATGCATTGGTTCTCCAATCCATGCATTGTTCTTGCTGCAGATCTCCAGTTCATCTACAGTAATCTTTTGATATGGGTGGATTTCGGAGCATTTGACTCTCTACATATTTGTTCACATGCCTGACTTGATATTTGCAGCTTAATATCATTTTGTATTCTTCCCCCAACTCTCACTGGTCTGGGCAGGGCACCTGGAGGCTAGATCTCCGTGTCTACTCCGGGATTCGCCTTCTCGATGGATAGTACCAGGTCCTCTGATGGTGGGACGCTCCTGGAGACATTTTGGGATCTCCTCGCTGCTGGAGAACATCAGCTCTGTGGATTTCTCAGATCAACTCTCACTGGTCTGGAAAGGGCACCTGGAGGCTAGATCTCCGAGTCTACTCCTGGATTCGCCTTCCCGATGGATAGTCCCAAGTCCTCTGATGGTGGGATGCTCCTGGAGACATCTTGGGATCTCCTCGCTGCTGGAGAACATCGGTCCTGTGGATCTCTCAGATCAACTCTCACTGGTCTGGACAGGACACCTAGAGTCTTGCTCTCCGAGTCTACTCCAGGATTCGCCTTCTTGATGGATAGTCCCAGGTCCTCTGATGGTGGGATGTTCCTGGAGACATCTTGGGATCTCCTCGCTGCTGGAGAACATCGGTCCCGTGGATCTCTCAGATCAACTGTCACTGGTCTGGACAGGGCACCTGGATGCTTGACCTCCGAGTCTACTCCGGGATTCACCTTCTCGATGGATAGTCCCAGGTCCTATGATGGTGGGACGTTCCTGGAGACATCTTGGGATCTCCTCGCTGCTGAAGAACATCAGGCCTGTGATTCTCTCAGATTTGGCATCTTCAGAAGACATTGATGGGAAACACGAGCCTCTGCTTCTCCCAAAGCCTGGATCCAAAGCCTGGATCCCTGAAAAAGTCACACGTCGGCAGAGGTGGAACACCACACATGTCTTCTTCACTACAGATACTCTTTCATTTAGAAAGGAAAAGAAAACCAGATGGGTGATGTCCTAAGGAATAGCCCACCCGCGTCTGTGGTGGGGCTATACCTGTGGGAATCACCCAGGTTCCACATGCTGCAAAGAACATATGTGGAATGACTGCATGCATGCGGTTAATCTCCGTGTTTAGTGCCTTTGCGCATACAGCATGCCCATGCACCTGCCACGCAGATTCACACATTTGCAGCACATCGCAAGTTCCATGCATCACTGCACGCATTAGTGGCACATGCGAGTGTTAAGGCGCCTAGTTGTTGACTTCATGCACAAATTGATACCAACCCAGAGAAGGAGGCTCTTCATGTCTCTCATGGACACAGCCGGGGGGAGTTCCGCACCAAGCTGGCGGGCCTGGGCCAGGTCAGCGAGCTGAAGGAGTGACACTAGTGTCATGGGCGGGAATTGTAGGGTCGGGGACAAGGGTGTTCGTCCCCCCCATATTTCGTGGCACACCAGTTTGTCCCCCTCATTTGGCAGGGGCACCATTCCTTTAGATGTCATGTTCCCCCCAACATTTTCAGCAAAGTTACTCCACTGATGAGTGTTCTGGAGTTTTCTGAAAACTTCACCCGCACATTGTCAAAATGCTTCATAATGTACTTTTATCCTGCACCAATAGTAATATCAGAGCTCCTAGGCTTGTCTGGGGAGAGGGGTATCCAGGCCTTAGTCTGCTGGAAGAAAGAGAACGAGTGAGGGGGAAGGTAAGAGGATGGGAAAGCGGGAAATACATGCTATGAACACAGGGAAGGAGGGATCCCGCTGGGGAAGAATGCTTCGTCGTAGCAATGGTGTGCGTCACTCCTGTTAGGTGGACCATGGTTCTGCCAAAGGGAGGAGGTGGATATATGCTAAAGTGTGGCGGTAATTGGGATTAGTGCCGTGAGAAAATTCCACCCGCAAAGCAAAACCGTTGGAATTCGCACTGGTTTTTGCTTCTTCGCGTTCCGCGTATGCGCCATCGTGGCTCTGCCACCACCAGAATTTTGTGGGCCAAGTGGAGTATTTCATACGGGTTCTTGTGAGTTTCATTTGCCGTTGCCTGAGTTCATTCGCGCGAACCTTCACACCACTACAAAGGTATATATTGCAAACCGTTGTCAGATTTCGTCCATGCAAACCATATTGCGGCACCCCAAAATGTTTTTGATATGATGAACCGCTTCGGTCTTGCTGTGCTGAAATGCAGCGATAAGTACATACACACGGTCACTAAATGTGCAGCCTACGTGGCCTAAACCAAAAAGGACCGATGCGTGCATTCATGCGAAAAGGAATAATATGAAATACGCAAGGTACGTGAACTATTTGGTACGTGATAGGGCTTCAGCGGACCGGACTTCCACATGGTCCAGCGGTGGTGCAGCACGCAACAGCGAATATGCGAGTGCGAACATTTTTGGTGAATTCACGGGTGTGGCAGGATGGCAGAGATGGGCTAAGTGGGTCGAAATCGAGAGATTTAATTTCCGCGACTGGTGGAGAGGAATCTTGCAATTTCGCCAGCGCTTTTTGGGATGGTCTTTCCAAGGCAGATGTGGGGAATTTTAAGAAGCACACAAGGTACTGTTGGATGCACCATGCACGAGGAGCTCGACATTGTGCCCAGGAAATCCGGGAAGTTTGGGGGGTTTGTTTGGGCGTCTATACTTTGCACCCTGGTGGAACGGCTTCAGGTTAATTCTGTGACTGCCAAGCCTGGGCCAAGAGTGGCGTAGAGTTGCTAGGTCTGGAAAAGACCCGGGGCTAAGCTGATGTCGGAACTGTTGGGACTGGGGGCTAGCTGGTCTTTTGGCTGTAGCTCCTGAGATTCTATCCGGGGCTACAACCAAAAGATCAGGGGCTATAGCCCCCTTCGCCCCCCCCTAGCAACGCCCCTGGGCGTAGTCAAGGATAGAGCGTATGAAAAATAAAGGGACTGGCCCCTTTGATGCCAGACACCTTACTACGGGCCTGTTCCATGTCATGTCATGCCAGACGTTATTCCAGTTGGCACTGAGACAGGGTGACGCCTTACTTGGAAGTAGGCAAAGTAGAGTATTTTGTAGCCTTCGATGCAAGGTATGATCATATACAGAAGTGCTCCGAAAGTGGCAGCGCTGCAGGACGGGACAGCCACGCGTCAGTCCAGGGCGGTCACAAGGTGGGCCTGCTGGACCCGCGTGCATGGAATGTACATGTGCCCCCACGCCCGCCGGAGCGAACTAAGAATGTTTCACCCACAGCCATATGCCTTGACCAGTCCTTTCATTTGTGTCAGACACTGGGAAATGGAAGTGGAGGGAACTCAATCTCTTCAACCATAAACCAGCGACTGAATGTGTGGAAACAGAGAAATTGATATGAGGCCGGGAAGCCCAAAGGAAACACACCAACACAGGTTACAAAGAACATACAAAGTGCTTTATTCAAAAGCTACAACAATTACCAATAGGTCAATTGACAAACGGATAGCTATTCGGCTCTCAGAATAACAGAACGAACTTTCAACGGTAGTTCGCTGCATTAGTGTGAGAGACCGTACATTGGGGTACTCAGGTTTTTATACTTTTTATCCAGTTCTGGCCAACTCCCTCGCGGGTTAACCATTCTTAGAACCAGGCCTAGAGTTCGTTGCCAGGTCAATCCCATAATGTATGCATCTTGATCAGTTTCGCTGATACAGTTGTTCATTTACACACAGGTCAGGGATAGGACAAGGTCTCAGTTCGCGAACCCAACAAGTGGCCTGCAGGCATATTACTTATTCATGTGTGCGGAGGTCACAACGGCCAGAATCCCACTCGAAATGTCATTCAGCCTCCATTTTGATGTTCAGGGTGACTTCCACACTGCAAGAGTACCTAAAATGGCGGCTTAATCCAAGATGGCGATTTGCACAATACAGTAAGGTCAAGACCTTGCCGCGGAATCTATTTACACAATGTTTTTAGACAACTTGGCGTAGGCCAACACACATTCAAACAATGCGATAGGAGGTATAATATTATTTCGATTTCGACAAATGAACTCCAGCCACTGGGTTAAAGGTGTCTGTTCTGGAGGTCTCTGGACATTAAAGCATGAACGTGAACATAGCTAGCTGAAAACATGGACAGCACCACTCTGTAAAAAGAAAAAGATACATAGTGCTTAGAAGTCTATGTGTGGTTACCAAGGCACTATGTCCTCTTGTCTTGTTTGGTATGCAAAGTAGGCATTGTCCATTTCTGTTCAATACCATGCCTGGCGTTTCAATTTATGTTTTCTCATTTTACTGAAGAATTCTACGTAAGACTACATTAAATTACAGCTGAAGTGGCTTGGCTCTTAACTCTCCAAAAGAAGTTAAGGCCGCCTGCCCGGACTAAATTCCAAGCGAGCAGATCTGGGTAGAACCCAGAGAGGGATCCCCTTTCTAACCTGGTTCTTTGACCATTTATGTGCGGCAGAGAATGTGCCTTCTAGCTGGAAGCAGGCCGAAATCAGCCCAATTTTCAAAAAAGGAGATTGAGACCTCCCTGTGAATTATAGGCCTATCGATAATCTTACGAAGGTATACGGTAAAATCACTTTCAATGGGTTAGGAAACTGGGTGTTGGAAAGGAAACTCAACTCTGAGCTCCAAGCGGGTTTTGGGCAAGTTATGGGCTCCTATCTGATCTTAAATAAATATGCTATTCTCAGGAAACAACCATTATATTTGATTTTCGTGAATTTTACAACGGCCTCCAGTTCTGTTGACCGAAATATTCTATGGGATGTACTAAGAGATTTCAAAATCCCCTATATATCCTATATCCGATCCAGCAACTATACGCAAACAGCTCTACCAATATTAGATTTGGACAAGAAGGAGAGAGAAAAAAGGGATTCCTAATCTCTAAGGGGGAACCGCCCCCCTCTTGGTAATTAACATACATGACTTGGCAACTGGAATTTCAAATGCAGAGGTCGATGCACCACGGAATGCTAATTGTTATCGCGCTGATACGCAAGACTAGGCACAGCCTTTGAAAACGGCTGATGATCCTATCAGATTTCTTCCGGAACAGGAAACTACCAATGAATCGAACACATGCCACCACACAGTCAACAAGGAATTGCTGCAGGAAGTAGAATCATACGACTACTTGGGGATCAGATTCTGCAGAGATGCAAAGTCGAATTCTCAATGCAATAAAGGTGAAGTGGTCTTAAAAAGATGATCAGGGACCCTTCACCTACTGAGCTATTCAGGGGGCCACTTACCTTTACTAGCCCTGGACACTGCCGGCCCCTCTTAGTGGCAGTGAGCTCTGGGGAACCGGATCTTTGATCATCTCACCATATTAGAAAATATATTTGCAAAAGGAGCCCTGGGTTAACCACAACGTCTCTACTTAGATTTCAGAAATAGATGCACGACATTCTTAGAGCCAATGGAATGGACAATCGATTGGGAAAAGGATATCATTTCATTAAGAAAGGAACTAATAACCAAAACATCGATACAGGACTCTGGAGACAACTTAGAGAAATTAAGCCAACACTTGTCTGCACAAGATCAAGATATGTGTATACATATAACAGGACTTATACCCGGCCTTATTTGATTACATTTCCTAGTTTTTGGATACAGACACACTTAATTCGGTAGAAGTTTAATTTGTTGTCGTGTCTGTCAGTCACGGGACATCAAAATAAAATTGCCTGTGAGGACCAATACTGTTGATTCTCCAAGGACATGAACGAAAAGAATGGACTCTCCCATCCCCTGCACACCTTTATGCTGATAAACAGATTAGTACAAAGGAATGAATTTGTCACATATCTAAGGACAAGAAGGTATTAGACGCTGGCAGGCGAGTATTTGCTCACACAGTGTGTGGGCATAAAAAGTAAACAGAACTTGTACTTGGGCCGCTTTGCAAATAACAAAGCAACTTTCAAACACGACACAGGTTGGTTGGACTGGCTCGCTGGGAGGATGCACTCATTAATCATGTCCTTACTACATCTATGGGCTGAGATCATGAATTTAAGTATGAATTTAAAGATTATAGGAGAGTGTTAAAATTGGCAAAAATTATATTTTAAGAGATTGCAATGACATTATTTTTCAACTGACAGAATCCGAATTTAAGGTTTTTTGATTGTTATACTGTTTTTTCTTATTAATTTGTGTGTGAAGTATATTTTCCTCTTTTGAGTATGAAAAGTTAACATTTTTAACTGTAACACACTATAATAATGCTAATAACAAAACACCTCTAGGCACTGTGTAATCCACTTCTTTTCTGGTCACGGTTACACAAAAATACCAGTTTGACGTGTTTGAAAGAGATGGTTTGAGGCGTAATCCAATCTCTAGGAGGTTAATCCTGGAAAAGGCTCGGTCACCTTCAATCTCTGCTGGAGGGAATAGGCTCCAGGGGTGTAAAAGATACATTGGATGGTCATTCATTGGATACATTATAAACAAAGTTGACTTAGAACCAGAGTACTGCGTATGCCTTCCACCACCACTGTGGGGTGCAACTATGACCAGTAACGACCCGCCAAGCCGAGCGTAGGAAAGCCGGGGTGAAGCGCATTCCGCGGCTAGGGCTCAGGCCGTTAAAGGCCATGTCCTCTCCACATAGTGGGGCTGAAAGCCATTCGCACCCCGGGGTTTATCTGGGGTGCAAATGGTTTATTTTTTCCTCTGGAGTTTGGCGTCGTTTGTGCAGCCTATAGCCCAAGAAAAAGGGACTAAGTCCATTATCCATTTTTATGGCGGCCGAGAGATGCGAGGAGCACCGGGATGGGTAGACAAAGTTCAAGTCCATCAGGTAAGTTGGGAGGGAGGGAGAGGGTGGAGAAAGGGTATGGATTTTTTGGGGGATTGGGGAGGTAACAGGGAGAGGCTCTCTGTTACCTCCCCACATAAAAAAGAAAGAAGATGGTGGGACCCGGGGATGGGCCTCGGGTGGCTGGAAAGAGCAGTCGTAGAATGTGTAGTCTCTCCCGCTGTTCCAACCACCTGATTCGGCCGAGCGCCCTTCCCTGGGTGCGAATGAAATATATATCCAACATTTGACAAAGTCTTGTACATCAAATTTAGGTTAAATATATTGCCAGGAGCTAGGTCTTTTTGCTGCCCTTTTTGCCCCTGCCCCTCAGTAACAGAATGAACCCATGCTTGTGTGTTAGCATGCCCCAGTTCCCATCCCGAGGGCCAAGCGGGGTATCCTGGATCTGTTTAAACACCAGGCTCGCGCCCTGCCTGACGCGTGCACGGTCTGAAAGTTGTCATGCGCAAGTGACGCTGTCGTCGCGGTCTCGAGCTTTTTAGCAAAGGCCTCGTGAATAAGAGCAGCATTAATCACGGCAGGAGCGGCGCCTCAGGTGTTCTCTTTCCATGCATTGATTGTTTACTTTTCTAGAGAATGTATTTAAAACGTTTTCTTTCCTTGATGATTTTATGATGTATTATGCTGAACTGTGCAAACTGGTATTGCAAAGTACTTTTCTGGGCTGTTTTTTTCTGATTCTGAGCCTGAAGTGTAAGGAGATGGGATATCTGACTTGAAGGGATTGTCTCTAGTGTATTACACTTTGGTTCCGCACTCGGCTCTTTTCCAGTCCTGGACTTTCACTTTACACATCCTTGTTATCAAGTGGATTAGTCCAATGGCTTGTTTGGAACGAACGAAGACTACAACTCCCACAATGCTCTGTTGTGTTAGAGGGAAGGCTAGGACCGGAGAAGTGTCCCAGTGACACAGTCATTTGACTTTTCACACAAAGGTACAGCTGCTCATTGATGACGGAAGCTGTACTTTCCAAGCAACTGGGGACTGGAGAATACGGCAGCTCCTCCAATCTGCTGACTGTGAAGTAGGGCCGCGCAAGATGGCAGCTAACTCCGCGACAACAAACCCAGAAGTCATTCCCTACCACACCTGAGACACAAACGATATGAGCCAAGAACACGTGCAAGTACACAATGAAATCATCACGCGTCAGCCCTGTCGCGACACAAGAGCTTTAACCAAATAACTGACAACGTGTTTTGGGTGATGAAAAAATTAAGCATGGCTAGGCCCCAGTGCAGGCTCGTTGCAGCTGAGTCAGTTGCAGTAATGCAGTGACGTCACCTGGGTCAGCCGCCAGCATTGCTAAGACCTCTGCTGTAGACAGACATCGCCTAGAGTCACACACTAACCCTAATGCCAACCCTAAAAAGAAGACCTCATGAATTCTTCAATCCTTATCCAATCCCCAGGCCCTTATGTCCCTAACCTCATACTCTGGAGCCCTTCAACAAAACCCTAATCCTATCTACCCCCAACTTTATGTCCCTAACAATTCTACTCTAACCTATCTTCATTTACCAAACTATGCTAACATCAACCTTTTAACATTTACCCTATAGTTATAATCCTAACACCTGCAAAACCTTTGCTAATCCTATAACCTCACCCATGCATCCATTCCTCAATCCCGAATAGTGTAAGCCACCCTTTAACCATTTAGCCTAACTCAATCCCCATACCCTCACTGATCAACTACAACCCACCAACACAAACTCTATAACTGCAACACCCACAACACAACACAATCCATGTAACAGTAAAGCAACTGCGAAAGCCGTAACGCTATCAAGCACACCTTCTACCCATAATTGTGTACCTACCCCATAATCCCTCCTCATAATCAGACATGTCTTGGACCTCGAGTTCCTGGAGCGGTTCCACTGAGGTTCATGTGGTGAGGTGTGTGTGTGTGTGGGAGAGTGGGTACACATATGTAGAATATTGGTGCTAGTAGATTGACATGCAATTCAGTTTGTTGGGGGAGAGAGGGAGGTGTTGCAGGGTTCTTGAGGAGTACCGTTATTGGTGTGTAAGGCTGGGCTGAACTGGTAGAGTTCCAGTCTGCTGTTGCATTTAAGGCTGAGCTGAACTGGTAGAGTTCCAGTCTGCTGTTGGAAAGGTCTCCGCGTGGTGCCATCCATCAGCATGAGGTGTTCTTGTTTCCTGGGTTCCATTTTATAATGGTTCAGCACAATGGGTAGGATCTCCATTATGTTCTTGGTATAGGTGTTGCGCGCAGGCCTATTGCACGTGCCATGGAGGCAGACCTGATTGGCTCCTGTCTCTATTTCATCCTGTTTTGCAAGGTTGGTGCTCTGGTTCCTAGTTCGTGATGGATATTATGCCATTAAAGCCTCAGTGTTGCATCCTCCAGGAATTGCACACCCTATCTGGGTCAGCTGAGTGGTCCTGCGGTAACTAGTGGGTTGCAAAGTTCCGGTTGATATCGTCTCTGGAGCGTGCCAGGTGGTCTTGCGCTGTACAATGTCATATGGGCATGGTGTCCTATAGATAAACTGACTGGACTGAGGTGACCCCCACGCAATTAGGGGTGTAATGTAATTTGAGTAAGCATTCGGCCGAATTCCAGCTGAAAATGAGATATTCAGTTTCGGCTGAATACTTTATCAATTATCACTCAAAACCGAATAGTTGCTTTTACAAAATACAATGAGTACTACTTTTCCTGCATGTCCGGAATCATTCAGGCATGTCGTGTTTATCCTTTAAAAGGATCATTAGAGAATGCCGCTGTCACATTTTTGATTTAGTAAAGGCAGAGAAGAGGTGTGAAAGTACCAAGTCACTGCCCTTCATATCCTGGACAGACAGACTTTCATCTGGTGGTTTGCTTGGAGAGGGGTAGGCTCAAGCAAAACTCTAAATATTTTTAATGCATCTATGATGTCCCCTGTATTTTGCAGATAAAAACCACGGAGCTGGAACAGTAGTTCATTAAGTCTAAATTGGAAATGTTTTTTTCTGTAGGTCGCTTATTGATTTGCTGATGACCTGTGAAAGGAATCTGAAAGTTACAGGTTCCACTCCCACCAATTCCCAATCTAAATAATATAAAGAAGTGGACTAATATTGCTGTTGCAGAGATCTCAGTAAGTTCCAAACCCTGAGTAAAATAGCTCAGGAGGTAGTGTGCCGGCAGCAAAGAGCTGTATTCAGCATGCAGGCAAGGTTATAAAGCAAGTAAGATGTCTCAGTGAGAAATGTGCCTGTGGCAGAGATGTGATTGTATCGAAACCTAGGTTACAATTCGTGCACTACAACTTTCTCATGTTGCCAAAATGAGTCCCTTTGAATTTAGTAAAAGTGACAGATGTTACTAAAGAACAAGGCGACAATTGTTTAGCCAAAATGCCCCAGTCGGTGGCAGCAGAAATATTCCTCCTAACTTTAGAGAGTTAGAAAGAGTGGTATTTGTGTGATATTTGGCGCTTTGAAAAACTGACTTGTATAAGTGCCGTATAAATGCCCAATAAAATGAAATATTTACAAATAAATAAAGACAAGAAGACACAGATTTACAATTTAGAAACATTGGAGCAAATTGAGGTACAAGTGAATCAAATAAGTAAAATAAACATGGACATGACAATTACAGATCTGAAAATCAGCGCCGCCCCTTCCCTATCGGGTCAGCTGAGAACCCTGGAGCACTCAGCATTCCCTATAGATTTGTGTCTGGCGTCTTTTACCATGTCCCTAAACACTACAAACATACCCCACCCGAAACAGAAGGAAAAATACTACCTATTAATGAAAAGAAATGTTTCACATGCCTCATCTGCACTCAGTACCACAGGTAGAAACCAGGGCTTTACCATCCCAGAGGTTTGAATTCAGTAGCACTTCAGCAGTCAGCAGGAGGCTAGGGTTTGCATTCAGTAGCACTTCAGCAGTCATCAGGGAGCTGGGCTAGGGTTTGCATTCAGTAGCACTTCAGCAGTCAGCAGGGGGCTAGGGTTTGCATTCAGTAGCACTTCAGCAGTCAGCAGGGAGCTGAGCTAGGGCTTGCATTCAGTAGCACTTCAGCAGTCAGCAGGGTGATCACAGATGTCATCACTCCTTTTTCCTTTCAGTGCCTTGCTGCAGAAAAGGAACATTTGAAAGTGCCAAGTAGACACATGCCAGTCTCCCCTTACAGTGACTGCACGCATGCATGCTCTACTTATGGGCTAGTCGTGGTTCCTTGGGCCCTGCCCAACAGGCAACACTTGTGAATGCACAAAAATACAAACTGTGCTGTTATTGAACAGTTGATTTTCTGATAATGTATTCCTTTCAGGGTTTATACACACATCCTCTGTAGACAACAAAGAAAAGAGATGCACTAATGAATGTGCAAACATATTTTAAAGTGTGCTTTTAATTTACAAAGTGTTTTTCTTGTCTACATAACTTTACTTATTAAAAAGGCAACTATTCGGCTCTGTATTTGGCCGGATACTTAAATCTACTCTTCGGTACACCCCTACACCCTATAACCTCAATCCTATAAGTGCAGCCCTATAAATACTCCAGTCCTATAACTACAGCTCTTAAACTGAATTCTAACCTGTCCTTGCCTGGAATTTTCCTGATGCCCAGACAGAATGCCATACATTTTTAAATCACTTCTTACTGTGAGAACATTATTTTTTTTATCATGATTGTGTTTGCTCGGTGGTGGCTGAATGCTCTGAGTTGTGAACTCCGCTTTCCCGGGATAAATTCTAGAGCTGGAAAAGCAAATACTGCCTTATTAATCACATGGACGAGGGCCCAACAGTTTGTTCAGTAATCTCTTGCACTGCGGCCGGCACATGTTTTCCCAGATTATCGCCGTTGTACTCGCCCTGATAGTTTCCTACCGACAGCTGCGTTGTCCTCGCCGAGGCCGATACTGATGTACCCGGTAATCTCAGAGATCGTTGGCGCTCTTAGCGCCCGCGGTAAACAAAGCCAGCTGCTCATCAGCACACTGGAGACGTCTCCATTTAGAGACGGGGCACGTGGCGGAGCGGCGACAGGTGCAGCATTTGGTAATCACTACTCCAATCATCCAGCGCCCCGGGTTGCTCCACCTCAATGCGTTGCGGATAACCGCATAATGTGATGGGTCCCTGGCCTGCGGAACACCAACATGGTTGTAATCCAGTTTGGGGGCTCAGATAAGGTACAGAGAAAGCTTTGTCAGGTAGTTGGCTTTACTTTGGCTGGTCAGATGTTTTGGACTACAACTCCCATCATCCCTAACCAGCCTAGTCAATATCCAGATATCAAGGCAATTGTTATCAGGGACATCTGGAGCGCCAAAGGTGGCAGATCCCTCACGCTCTAGACCAAGGCGCCCTACACGTTAGTGGTAAGGATACACCAAGTGCAAAGCAGAGGAGAACAGAGGAGGCAAGCAGCCAACATTAATGGATGCAAGCTTGGAACACAAGGGCAGAACATTGGCACAAAGACTCCACAGCATCGTATGCACCTGCCACTCACTCAGGACTCTGTGCACAGAGACAGGAAGAATTTAAGAGAACAAAAGAGACACGCAGCGATAACTCAACTACACGCTCACCAGAACGCGGGCCACAGTAGTCCATAGACGACCGCGCGGGCTAATACAATAACAGCCGTTGCTCTAGTCCCGCCCTTCCACTCACAACTCCCAACGGTGTTTCTTCCTGGACCGATGGAACCAGGAGGCCATGCAAATGGCAGATGCTGAGCTGTATATATATAGTAAGACTCGGTACATAACATAGCGTAACATAGCTCTGAATGCTTGTAGGGCCGAACTGCAGGTACGAAATTCAACCAAGCTGTGCAAGGGCCTGGGGGGCTGACCAGCGTTCCAAGGCACGCGTCAGTAACACATCCAAGTGACTAACATCCTGCTAAGGCGCCAAACCAGCAATAGCCTCAGGACAACCCTTAGGAACCGCCCTGCCGCGTATTTATTTATCTATTTTTATTCTTATAACGTGCAACTCTCCGGAGTGTCTCAGTGCGCACACAAAAACAACATCAAAAAAGCATCCATTAAGACAGAAAAAAGATTCAAGAGCCAGGGAAAGAGTGAGACCGGGTGTTCCGGGAAGGCGCGTCGGCTGTCCATGCAACTGGTCAAAAACATCTGAAATTATCCCAGGCACTAAACGGGTGTAAGGACTCCCGAGCTGTGTGAGATGTCCGGCACAGTTTAGTGGGCCTAATGCACCGTCTAGGACATTGTGGGGTGTGAACTAGAAACCTGAAATGTGTAGAAGCTTATTACCTCAAGTAAAGGTTACACAACACTTGAAGCAGCTCTTTGCATACAGAGACATGCCAACAGCTTCCCCGAATTGCCCTTGGCTCACCTTTAAGTACCGCAGACTGAGCCAAAAGGTTAACTCTGACAGGAGTGCTGCGGGATTGCAGGAATCAAACAAGCACAGTAGCCCCTGAGCTTCTATCCGGGGTAATAACCAAATGACCTGGGGCAAAAGCCCCATCAACCCCTTCTAGCAATACCCCTGGCTAGGTGGGTGCAGTGTTCCAAATTCACAGTGTTCTGGACACAGCGCCTTGAGTCCAGGGCTCTCAGGTATAGGGAACTGTTATGCAGGCTCTAACAAAGACCTCATGATTTCTCCTGTCTCAATCATCTTTTCACCTCTCCCTAAGGGACAAAAACAATGGACACACGCTCTGCTTGGGGGCTCTGGCCCTAGCCCCTTCTCAGCATGATGAGTGAATATGCATGGTGTCCGCACTGTGGTAATCGCTCCAATCATTCATTTTGAGAATGGCAAATGCCACCAAACATCTTGAAGTCTGTTTGATACTCACCCAACATGGCGACTGGAAATCCTCCTGGGATGCCCCCCCAGCTCCCAGAGCATTGCGCGCAGAGGCGTTGCTAGGGGGTGGCTTAGGGGGCTATAGCCCCAGGTCTTTTGGTTGTAGCCCCAGATAGAATCTCAGGGGCTACAACCAAAAGGCTACCTAGCCCCGAGTCCCGACAGTCCCGACATTAGCGTAGCCCCAGATCTTTTCCAGACCTAGCAACACCCCTGATTGCGCGCATGTCTCGAGAACTAAAGACTGTGACATCGGGGTCCAGACGAGCGCACAGCCCAACACCCCTCTCCTGTGGATAGGGGACGTACAGTCACTCTCTAGTGAATGACAGTAGACGTCACTAGAGAAGAGTGACAGCCCTTCTCAGACAGCACTAATAGACATTAACAGCCAGGGCAGGAGTACTGGCCAAGCAGGATGCGAGGAACACGGGCTGACAGTGGTACTGCCACTCATGGCCTGTGTTCTAAGCAAACTGCCGCTAGCACGGATGCAGCCCACTCACCCGGGCCTGTCCCACTCCGTCGTCCTATCTCCCACCAGACCCTCTCTGCCTCTCACTGCCCATGCGCACCCCATGCCATCACCAGCCGTGCACCAATCATCACTGCCCAGTTCCTTGGTGGCCATCTTGTTTGTAGTTTTATTTAACAAAATGAATGTCTTGTGTTCTCAATGCGAGACATTTCTTTTGTCATAAAAGGTCCTTAGCACCATAGGCTGCTTATGATGATGGTAATGATGTGTTATTTATATAGCGCCTTTATCCAAAGCGCTTTACAGAGCACATATATACACATATAATATCACTCTACCGAAATTGGTACTTATCAGGGTTCAGATAGCCATGCTGCCACATTCTGAAGAACCGCCCTCAGAACATGGCACTATTGCCTGGTTAACACCCGTGGTGGTGCAGTGGCCAATTAGATTGCCCAGATCACAGACTATACCTACTGCTATAAGCTCACGTTCTGTGCAAGCTGTGAGCTACTTGCATCTCCCCTCTGTTTCCATCAGACCACATGCCACCCTCACCTCCTCCCCCTCCTGTTGCCCCATTGTTTATTCAGATATATAAGGACATCATTTCCAGGCGTTTATTCAGATATTGCAGGCCGCCATGCATTATCAGAACATCATTTCCAGGCGTTTATTCAGATATTGCACGGTGCCATGCATTATGAGAACATCATTTCCAGGCATTTATTCAGATATTGCAGGCCGCCATGCATTATGAGAACATCATTTCCAGGCGTTTATTCAGATATTGCAGGCAACCATGCATTATGAGAACATCATTTCCAGGCGTTTATTCAGATATTGCAGGCCGCCATGCATTATGAGAACATCATTTCCAGGCGTTTATTCAGATATTGCAGGCCGCCATGCATTATGAGAACATCATTTCCAGGCGTTTATTCAGATATTGCAGGCCGCCATGCATTATGAGAACATCATTTCCAGGCGTTTATTCAGATATTGCAGGCCGCCATGCATTATCAGAACATCATTTCCAGGCGTTTATTCAGATATTGCAGGCCGCCATGCATTATGAGAACATCATTTCCAGGCGTTTATTCAGATATTGCAGGCCGCCATGCATTATGAGAACATCATTTCCAGGCGTTTATTCAGATATTGCAGGCCGCCATGCATTATGAGAACATCATTTCCAGGCGTTTATTCAGATATTGCAGGCCGCCATGCATTATGAGAACATCATTTCCAGGCGTTTATTCAGATATTGCAGGCCGCCATGCATTATGAGAACATCATTTCCAGGCGTTTATTCAGATATTGCAGGCCGCCATGCATTATGAGAACATCATTTCCAGGCGTTTATTCAGATATTGCAGGCCGCCATGCATTATGAGAACATCATTTCCAGGCGTTTATTCAGATATTGCAGGCCGCCATGCATTATGAGAACATCATTTCCAGGCGTTTATTCAGATATTGCAGGCCGCCATGCATTATGAGAACATCATTTCCAGGCGTTTATTCAGATATTGCAGGCCGCCATGCATTATGAGAACATCATTTCCAGGCGTTTATTCAGATATTGCAGGCCGCCATGCATTATGAGAACATCATTTCCAGGCGTTTATTCAGATATTGCAGGCCGCCATGCATTATGAGAACATCATTTCCAGGCGTTTATTCAGATATTGCAGGCCGCCATGCATTATGAGAACATCATTTCCAGGCGTTTATTCAGATATTGCAGGCCGCCATGCATTATGAGAACATCATTTCCAGGCGTTTATTCAGATATTGCAGGCCGCCATGCATTATGAGAACATCATTTCCAGGCGTTTATTCAGATATTGCAGGCCGCCATGCATTATGAGAACATCATTTCCAGGCGTTTATTCAGATATTGCAGGCCGCCATGCATTATGAGAACATCATTTCCAGGCGTTTATTCAGATATTGCAGGCCGCCATGCATTATGAGAACATCATTTCCAGGCGTTTATTCAGATATTGCAGGCCGCCATGCATTATGAGAACATCATTTCCAGGCGTTTATTCAGATATTGCAGGCCGCCATGCATTATGAGAACATCATTTCCAGGCGTTTATTCAGATATTGCAGGCCGCCATGCATTATGAGAACATCATTTCCAGGCGTTTATTCAGATATTGCAGGCCGCCATGCATTATGAGAACATCATTTCCAGGCGTTTATTCAGATATTGCAGGCCGCCATGCATTATGAGAACATCATTTCCAGGCGTTTATTCAGATATTGCAGGCCGACATGCATTATGAGAACATCATTTCCAGGCGTTTATTCAGATATTGCAGGCCGCCATGCATTATGAGAACATCATTTCCAGGCGTTTATTCAGATATTGCAGGCCGCCATGCATTATGAGAACATCATTTCCAGGCGTTTATTCAGATATTGCAGGCCGCCATGCATTATGAGAACATCATTTCCAGGCGTTTATTCAGATATTGCACGGTGCCATGCGTTATAAGAACATTATTTCCAGGCGTTTATTCCGATATTGCAGGCCGCCATGCATTATGAGAACATCATTTCCAGGCGTTTATTCAGATATTGCAGGCCGCTATGCATTATGAGAACATCATTTCCAGGCGTTTATTCAGATATTGCACGGTGCCATGCGTTATAAGAACATCATTTCTAGGCGTTTATTCAGATATTGCAGGCCGCCATGCATTATGAGAACATCATTTCCAGGCGTTTATTCAGATATTGCAGGCCGCCATGCATTATGAGAACATCATTTCCAGGCGTTTATTCAGATATTGCACGGTGCCATGCGTTATAAGAACATTATTTCCAGGCGTTTATTCCGATATTGCAGGCCGCCATGCATTATGAGAACATCATTTCCAGGCGTTTATTCAGATATTGCAGGCCGCTATGCATTATGAGAACATCATTTCCAGGCGTTTATTCAGATATTGCACGGTGCCATGCATTATAAGAACATCATTTCTAGGCGTTTATTCAGATATTGCAGGCCGCCATGCATTATGAGAACATCATTTCCAGGCGTTTATTCAGATATTGCAGGCCGCCATGCATTATGAGAACATCATTTCCAGGCGTTTATTCAGATATTGCAGGCCGCCATGCATTATGAGAACATCATTTCCAGGCGTTTATTCAGATATTGCAGGCCGCCATGCATTATGAGAACATCATTTCCAGGCGTTTATTCAGATATTGCAGGCCGACATGCATTATGAGAACATCATTTCCAGGCGTTTATTCAGATATTGCAGGCCGACATGCATTATGAGAACATCATTTCCAGGCGTTTATTCAGATATTGCAGGCCGACATGCATTATGAGAACATCATTTCCAGGCGTTTATTCAGATATTGCAGGCCGCCATGCATTATGAGAACATCATTTCCAGGCGTTTATTCAGATATTGCAGGCCGCCATGCATTATGAGAACATCATTTCCAGGCGTTTATTCAGATATTGCAGGCCGCCATGCATTATGAGAACATCATTTCCAGGCGTTTATTCAGATATTGCAGGCCGCCATGCATTATGAGAACATCATTTCCAGGCGTTTATTCAGATATTGCAGGCCGCCATGCATTATGAGAACATCATTTCCAGGCGTTTATTCAGATATTGCAGGCCGCCATGCATTATGAGAACATCATTTCCAGGCGTTTATTCAGATATTGCAGGCCGCCATGCATTATGAGAACATCATTTCCAGGCGTTTATTCAGATATTGCAGGCCGCCATGCATTATGAGAACATCATTTCCAGGCGTTTATTCAGATATTGCAGCCCGCCATGCATTATGAGAACATCATTTCCAGGCGTTTATTCAGATATTGCAGGCCGCCATGCATTATGAGAACATCATTTCCAGGCGTTTATTCAGATATTGCAGGCCGCCATGCATTATGAGAACATCATTTCCAGGCGTTTATTCAGATATTGCACGGTGCCATGCATTATGAGAACATCATTTCCAGGCGTTTATTCAGATATTGCAGGCCGCCATGCATTATGAGAACATCATTTCCAGGCGTTTATTCAGATATTGCAGGCCGCCATGCATTATGAGAACATCATTTCCAGGCGTTTATTCAGATATTGCAGGCCGCCATGCATTATGAGAACATCATTTCCAGGCGTTTATTCAGATATTGCAGGCCGCCATGCATTATGAGAACATCATTTCCAGGCGTTTATTCAGATATTGCAGCCCGCCATGCATTATGAGAACATCATTTCCAGGCGTTTATTCAGATATTGCAGGCCGCCATGCATTATGAGAACATCATTTCCAGGCGTTTATTCAGATATTGCAGGCCGCCATGCATTATGAGAACATCATTTCCAGGCGTTTATTCAGATATTGCAGGCCGCCATGCATTATGAGAACATCATTTCCAGGCGTTTATTCAGATATTGCAGGCCGCCATGCATTATGAGAACATCATTTCCAGGCGTTTATTCAGATATTGCAGGCCGCCATGCATTATGAGAACATCATTTCCAGGCGTTTATTCAGATATTGCAGGCCGCCATGCATTATGAGAACATCATTTCCAGGCGTTTATTCAGATATTGCAGGCCTCCATGCATTATGAGAACATCATTTCCAGGCGTTTATTCAGATATTGCAGGCCGCCATGCATTATGAGAACATCATTTCCAGGCGTTTATTCAGATATTGCAGGCCGCCATGCATTATGAGAACATCATTTCCAGGCGTTTATTCAGATATTGCAGGCCGCCATGCATTATGAGAACATCATTTCCAGGCGTTTATTCAGATATTGCAGGCCGCCATGCATTATGAGAACATCATTTCCAGGCGTTTATTCAGATATTGCAGGCCGCCATGCATTATGAGAACATCATTTCCAGGCGTTTATTCAGATATTGCAGGCCGCCATGCATTATGAGAACATCATTTCCAGGCGTTTATTCAGATATTGCAGGCCGCCATGCATTATGAGAACATCATTTCCAGGCGTTTATTCAGATATTGCAGGCCGCCATGCATTATGAGAACATCATTTCCAGGCGTTTATTCAGATATTGCAGGCCGCCATGCATTATGAGAACATCATTTCCAGGCGTTTATTCAGATATTGCAGGCCGCCATGCATTATGAGAACATCATTTCCAGGCGTTTATTCAGATATTGCAGGCCGCCATGCATTATGAGAACATCATTTCCAGGCGTTTATTCAGATATTGCAGGCCGCCATGCATTATGAGAACATCATTTCCAGGCGTTTATTCAGATATTGCAGGCCGCCATGCATTATGAGAACATCATTTCCAGGCGTTTATTCAGATATTGCAGCCCGCCATGCATTATGAGAACATCATTTCCAGGCGTTTATTCAGATATTGCAGGCCGCCATGCATTATGAGAACATCATTTCCAGGCGTTTATTCAGATATTGCAGGCCGCCATGCATTATGAGAACATCATTTCCAGGCGTTTATTCAGATATTGCAGGCCGCCATGCATTATGAGAACATCATTTCCAGGCGTTTATTCAGATATTGCAGGCCGCCATGCATTATGAGAACATCATTTCCAGGCGTTTATTCAGATATTGCAGGCCGCCATGCATTATGAGAACATCATTTCCAGGCGTTTATTCAGATATTGCAGGCCGCCATGCATTATGAGAACATCATTTCCAGGCGTTTATTCAGATATTGCAGGCCGCCATGCATTATGAGAACATCATTTCCAGGCGTTTATTCAGATATTGCAGGCCGCCATGCATTATGAGAACATCATTTCCAGGCGTTTATTCAGATATTGCAGGCCGCCATGCATTATGAGAACATCATTTCCAGGCGTTTATTCAGATATTGCACGGTGCCATGCGTTATAAGAACATTATTTCCAGGCGTTTATTCCGATATTGCAGGCCGCCATGCATTATGAGAACATCATTTCCAGGCGTTTATTCAGATATTGCAGGCCGCCATGCATTATGAGAACATCATTTCCAGGCGTTTATTCAGATATTGCAGGCCGACATGCATTATGAGAACATCATTTCCAGGCGTTTATTCAGATATTGCAGGCCGACATGCATTATGAGAACATCATTTCCAGGCGTTTATTCAGATATTGCAGGCCGCCATGCATTATGAGAACATCATTTCCAGGCGTTTATTCAGATATTGCAGGCCGCCATGCATTATGAGTACATCATTTCCGGGCGTTTATTCAGATATTGCAGGCCGCCATGCATTATAAGAACATCATTTCCAGGCTAATATTCAGATATTGCAGGCCGCCATGCATTATAAGAACATCATTTCCAGGCGTTTATTCAGATATTGCAGGCCGCCATGCATTATGAGAACATCATTTCCAGGCGTTTATTCAGATATTGCAGGCCGCCATGCATTATGAGAACATCATTTCCAGGCGTTTATTCAGATATTGCAGGCCGCCATGCATTATGAGAACATCATTTCCAGGCTAATATTCAGATATTGCAGGCCGCCATGCATTATGAGAACATCATTTCCAGGCGTTTATTCAGATATTGCAGGCCGCCATGCATTATAAGAACATCATTTCTAGGCGTTTATTCAGATATTGCAGGCCGCCATGCATTATGAGAACATCATTTCCAGGCGTTTATTCAGATATTGCAGGCCACCATGCATTATGAGAACATCATTTCCAGGCGTTTATTCAGATATTGCAGGCCGCCATGCATTATGAGAACATCATTTCCAGGCGTTTATTCAGATATTGCAGGCCGCCATGCATTATGAGAACATCATTTCCAGGCGTTTATTCAGATATTGCAGGCCGCCATGCATTATGAGAACATCATTTCCAGGCGTTTATTCAGATATTACAGGCCGTTTTGCATTATAAGAACAATATTTCCAGGCGTTTATTCAGATATTGCAGGCCGCCATGCATTATGAGAACATCATTTCCAGGCGTTTATTCAGATATTGCAGGCCGCCATGCATTATGAGAACATCATTTCCAGGCGTTTATTCAGATATTGCAGGCCGCCGTGCATTATGAGAACATCATTTCCAGGCGTTTATTCAGATATTGCAGGCCGCCATGCATTATGAGAACATCATTTCCGGGCGTTTATTCAGATATTGCAGGCCGCCATGCATTATGAGAACATCATTTCCAGGCGTTTATTCAGATATTGCAGGCCGCCATGCATTATAAGAACATTATTTCCAGGCGTTTATTCAGATATTGCAGGCCGCCATGCATTATGAGAACATCATTTCCAGGCGTTTATTCAGATATTGCAGGCCGCCATGCATTATAAGAACATCATTTTCAGGCGTTTTTTCAGATATTGACGGCCGCCATGCATTATGAGAACATCATTTCCGGGCGTTTATTCAGATATTGCAGGCCGCCATGCATTATGAGAACATAATTTCCAGGCGTTTATTCAGATATTGCAGGCCGCCATGCATTATGAGAACATCATTTCCAGGCGTTTATTCAGATATTGCAGGCCGCCATGCATTATAAGAACATCATTTCCAGGCTAATATTCAGATATTGCAGGCCGCCATGCATTATGAGAACATAATTTCCAGGCATTTATTCAGATATTGCAGGCCGCCATGCATTATGAGAACATCATTTCCAGGCGTTTATTCAGATATTGCAGGCCGCCATGCATTATAAGAACATCATTTTCAGGCGTTTATTCAGATATTGCAGGCCGCCATGCATTATGAGAACATCATTTCCGGGCGTTTATTCAGATATTGCAGGCCGCCATGCATTATGAGAACATAATTTCCAGGCATTTATTCAGATATTGCAGGCCGCCATGGATTATGAGAACATCATTTCCAGGCGTTTATTCAGATATTGCAGGCCGCCATGCATTATGAGAACATCATTTTCAGGCGTTTATTCAGATATTGCAGGCCGCCATGCATTATGAGAACATCATTTCCGGGCGTTTATTCAGATATTGCAGGCCGCCATGCATTATGAGAACATAATTTCCAGGCATTTATTCAGATATTGCAGGCCGCCATGCATTATAAGAACATCATTTCCAGGCTAATATTCAGATATTGCAGGCCGCCATGCATTATAAGAACATCATTTCCAGGCGTTTATTCAGATATTGCAGGCCGCCATGCATTATGAGAACATCATTTCCAGGCGTTTATTCAGATATTGCAGGCCGCCATGCATTATGAGAACATCATTTCCAGGCGTTTATTCAGATATTGCAGGCCGCCATGCATTATGAGAACATCATTTCCAGGCTAATATTCAGATATTGCAGGCCGCCATGCATTATGAGAACATCATTTCCAGGCGTTTATTCAGATATTGCAGGCCGCCATGCATTATGAGAACATCATTTCCAGGCGTTTATTCAGATATTGCAGGCCGCCATGCATTATGAGAACATCATTTCCAGGCGTTTATTCAGATATTGCAGGCCGCCATGCATTATGAGAACATCATTTCCAGGCGTTTATTCAGATATTGCAGGCCGCCATGCATTATGAGAACATCATTTCCAGGCGTTTATTCAGATATTGCATGCCGCCATGCATTATGAGAACATCATTTCCAGGCGTTTATTCAGATATTGCAGGCCGCCATGCATTATGAGAACATCATTTCCAGGCGTTTATTCAGATATTGCAGGCCGCCATGCATTATGAGAACATCATTTCCAGGCGTTTATTCAGATATTGCAGGCGCCATGCATTATGAGAACATCATTTCCAGGCGTTTATTCAGATATTGCAGGCCGACATGCATTATGAGAACATCATTTCCAGGCGTTTATTCAGATATTGCAGGCCGCCATGCATTATGAGAACATCATTTCCGGGCGTTTATTCAGATATTGCAGGCCGCCATGCATTATGAGAACATCATTTCCAGGCGTTTATTCAGATATTGCACGGTGCCATGCATTATAAGAACATCATTTCCAGGCGTTTATTCAGATATTACAGGCCGTTTTGCATTATAAGAACATCATTTCCAGGCGTTTATTCAGATATTACAGGCCGTTTTGCATTATAAGAACATCATTTCCAGGCGTTTATTCAGATATTGCAGGCCGCCATGCATTATGAGAACATCATTTCCAGGCGTTTATTCAGATATTGCAGGCCGCCATGCATTATGAGAACATCATTTCCAGGCGTTTATTCAGATATTGCAGGCCGCCATGCATTATGAGAACATCATTTCCAGGCGTTTATTCAGATATTGCAGGCCGCCATGCATTATGAGAACATCATTTCCAGGCGTTTATTCAGATATTGCAGGCCGCCATGCATTATGAGAACATCATTTCCAGGCGTTTATTCAGATATTACAGGCCGCCATGCATTATAAGAACATCATTTCCAGGCGTTTATTCAGATATTGCAGGCCGCCATGCATTATGAGAACATCATTTCCAGGCGTTTATTCAGATATTGCAGGCCGCCATGCATTATGAGAACATCATTTCCAGGCGTTTATTCAGATATTGCAGGCCGCCATGCATTATAAGAACATCATTTCCAGGCGTTTATTCAGATATTGCAGGCCGCCATGCATTATGAGAACATCATTTCCAGGCGTTTATTCAGATATTGCAGGCCGCCATGCATTATAAGAACATCATTTTCAGGCGTTTATTCAGATATTGCAGGCCGCCATGCATTATGAGAACATCATTTCCGGGCGTTTATTCAGATATTGCAGGCCGCCATGCATTATGAGAACATAATTTCCAGGCATTTATTCAGATATTGCAGGCCGCCATGCATTATAAGAACATCATTTCCAGGCGTTTATTCAGATATTGCAGGCCGCCATGCATTATAAGAACATCATTTCCAGGCGTTTATTCAGATATTGCAGGCCGCCATGCATTATAAGAACATCATTTCCAGACGTTTATTCAGATATTGCAGGCCGCCATGCATTATAAGAACATCATTTCCAGGCGTTTATTCAGATATTGCACATTGCCATGCATTATAAGAACAATATTTCCAGGCGTTTATTCAGATATTGCAGGCCGCCATGCATTATGAGAACATCATTTCCAGGCGTTTATTCAGATATTGCAGGCCGCCATGCATTATAAGAACATCATTTCCAGGCGTTTATTCAGATATTGCAGGCCGCCATGCATTATGAGAACATCATTTCCAGGCGTTTATTCAGATATTGCAGGCCGCCATGCATTATGAGAACATCATTTCCAGGCGTTTATTCAGATATTGCAGGCCGCCATGCATTATGAGAACATCATTTCCAGGCGTTTATTCAGATATTACAGGCCGTTTTGCATTATAAGAACATCATTTCCAGGCGTTTATTCAGATATTACAGGCCGTTTTGCATTATAAGAACATCATTTCCAGGCGTTTATTCAGATATTGCAGGCCGCCATGCATTATGAGAACATCATTTCCAGGCGTTTATTCAGATATTGCAGGCCGCCATGCATTATGAGAACATCATTTCCAGGCGTTTATTCAGATATTGCAGGCCGCCATGCATTATGAGAACATCATTTCCAGGCGTTTATTCAGATATTGCAGGCCGCCATGCATTATGAGAACATCATTTCCAGGCGTTTATTCAGATATTGCAGACCGCCATGAATTAAGAGAACATCATTTCCAGGCGTTTATTCAGATATTGCACGGTGCCATGCATTATGAGAACATCATTTCCAGGCGTTTATTCAGATATTGCAGGCCGCCATGCATTATGAGAACATCATTTCCAGGCGTTTATTCAGATATTGCAGGCCGCCATGCATTATGAGAACATCATTTCCAGGCGTTTATTCAGATATTGCAGGCCGCCATGCATTATGAGAACATCATTTCCAGGCGTTTATTCAGATATTGCAGGCCGCCATGCATTATGAGAACATCATTTCCAGGCGTTTATTCAGATATTGCAGGCCGCCATGCATTATCAGAACATCATTTCCAGGCGTTTATTCAGATATTGCAGGCCGCCATGCATTATCAGAACATCATTTCCAGGCGTTTATTCAGATATTGCAGGCCGCCATGCATTATGAGAACATCATTTCCAGGCGTTTATTCAGATATTGCAGGCCGCCATGCATTATCAGAACATCATTTCCGGGCGTTTATTCAGATATTGCAGGCCGCTATGCATTATGAGAACATCATTTCCGGGCGTTTATTCAGATATTGCAGGCCGCCATGCATTATGAGAACATCATTTCCGGGCGTTTTTCAGATATTGCAGGCCGCCATGCATTATGAGAACATCATTTCCGGGCGTTTATTCAGATATTGCAGGCCGCCATGCATTATGAGAACATCATTTCCAGGCGTTTATTCAGATATTGCAGGCCGCCATGCATTATGAGAACATCATTTCCAGGCGTTTATTCAGATATTGCAGGCCGCCATGCATTATGAGAACATCATTTCCAGGCGTTTATTCAGATATTGCAGGCCGCCATGCATTATGAGAACATCATTTCCGGGCGTTTATTCAGATATTGCAGGCCGCCATGCATTATGAGAACATCATTTCCGGGCGTTTATTCAGATATTGCAGGCCGCCATGCATTATGAGAACATCATTTCCGGGCGTTTATTCAGATATTGCAGGCCGCCATGCATTATGAGAACATCATTTCCGTGCGTTTATTCAGATATTGCAGGCCGCCATGCATTATGAGAACATCATTTCCAGGCGTTTATTCAGATATTGCAGGCCGCCATGCATTATGAGAACATCATTTCCAGGCGTTTATTCAGATATTGCAGGCCGCCATGCATTATGAGAACATCATTTCCAGGCGTTTATTCAGATATTGCAGGCCGCCATGCATTATGAGAACATCATTTCCAGGCGTTTATTCAGATATTGCAGGCCGCCATGCATTATAAGAACATCATTTCCAGGCGTTTATTCAGATATTGCATGCCGCCATGCATTATGAGAACATCATTTCCAGGCGTTTATTCAGATATTGCAGGCCGCCATGCATTATGAGAACATCATTTCCAGGCGTTTATTCAGATATTGCAGGCCGCCATGCATTATGAGAACATCATTTCCAGGCGTTTATTCAGATATTGCAGGCCGCCATGCATTATGCGAACATCATTTCCAGGCGTTTATTCAGATATTGCAGGCCGCCATGCATTATGAGAACATCATTTCCAGGCGTTTATTCAGATATTGCAGGCCGCCATGCATTATGAGAACATCATTTCCAGGCGTTTATTCAGATATTGCAGGCCGCCATGCATTATGAGAACATCATTTCCAGGCGTTTATTCAGATATTGCAGGCCGCCATGCATTATAAGAACATCATTTCCAGGCTAATATTCAGATATTGCAGGCCGCCATGCATTATAAGAACATCATTTCCAGGCTAATATTCAGATATTGCAGGCCGCCATGCATTATGAGAACATCATTTCCAGGCGTTTATTCAGATATTGCAGGCCGCCATGCATTATGAGAACATCATTTCCAGGCGTTTATTCAGATATTGCAGGCCGCCATGCATTATGAGAACATCATTTCCAGGCGTTTATTCAGATATTGCAGGCCGCCATGCATTATGAGAACATCATTTCCAGGCGTTTATTCAGATATTGCAGGCCGCCATGCATTATGAGAACATCATTTCCAGGCGTTTATTCAGATATTGCAGGCCGCCATGCATTATAAGAACATCATTTCCAGGCGTTTATTCAGATATTGCAGGCCGCCATGCATTATGAGAACATCATTTCCAGGCGTTTATTCAGATATTGCACGGTGCCATGCATTATCAGAACATCATTTCCAGGCGTTTATTCAGATATTGCAGGCCGCCATGCATTTGAGAACATCATTTCCAGGCGTTTATTCAGATATTGCAGGCCGCCATGCATTATGAGAACATCATTTCCAGGCGTTTTTCAGATATTGCAGGCCGCCATGCATTATGAGAACATCATTTCCAGGCGTTTATTCAGATATTGCAGCCCGCCATGCATTATGAGAACATCATTTCCAGGCGTTTATTCAGATATTGCAGGCCGCCATGCATTTGAGAACATCATTTCCAGGCGTTTATTCAGATATTGCAGGCCGCCATGCATTATGAGAACATCATTTCCAGGCGTTTATTCAGATATTGCAGGCCGCCATGCATTATGAGAACATCATTTCCAGGCGTTTATTCAGATATTGCAGGCCGCCATGCATTATGAGAACATCATTTCCAGGCGTTTATTCAGATATTGCAGGCCGCCATGCGTTATGAGAACATCATTTCCAGGCGTTTATTCAGATATTGCACGGTGCCATGCGTTATGAGAACATTATTTCCAGGCGTTTATTCAGATATTGCAGGCCGCCATGCATTATGAGAACATCATTTCCAGGCGTTTATTCAGATATTGCAGGCAGCCATGCATTATGAGAACATCATTTCCAGGCGTTTATTCAGATATTGCAGGCCGCCATGCATTATGAGAACATCATTTCCAGGCGTTTATTCAGATATTGCAGGCCGCCATGCATTATGAGAACATCATTTCCAGGCGTTTATTCAGATATTGCAGGCCGCCATGCATTATGAGAACATCATTTCCAGGCGTTTATTCAGATATTGCAGGCCGCCATGCATTATGAGAACATCATTTCCAGGCGTTTATTCAGATATTGCAGGCCGCCATGCATTATGAGAACATCATTTCCAGGCGTTTATTCAGATATTGCAGGCCGCCATGCATTATGAGAACATAATTTCCAGGCGTTTATTCAGATATTGCAGCCCGCCATGCATTATGAGAACATCATTTCCAGGCGTTTATTCAGATATTACAGGCCGTTTTGCATTATAAGAACATCATTTCCAGGCGTTTATTCAGATATTGCAGGCCGCCATGCATTATGAGAACATAATTTCCAGGCGTTTATTCAGATATTACATTATTTCCAGGCGTTTATTCCGATATTGCAGGCCGCCATGCATTTGAGAACATCATTTCCAGGCGTTTATTCAGATATTGCAGGCCGCCATGCATTATGAGAACATCATTTCCAGGCGTTTATTCAGATATTGCAGGCCGCCATGCATTATGAGAACATCATTTCCAGGCGTTTATTCAGATATTGCAGGCCGCCATGCATTATGAGAACATCATTTCCAGGCGTTTATTCAGATATTGCAGGCCGCCATGCATTATGAGAATATCATTTCCAGGCGTTTATTCAGATATTGCACGGTGCCATGCGTTATAAGAACATTATTTCCAGGCGTTTATTCCGATATTGCAGGCCGCCATGCATTATGAGAACATCATTTCCAGGCGTTTATTCAGATATTGCAGGCCGCCATGCATTATGAGAACATCATTTCCAGGCGTTTATTCAGATATTGCACGGTGCCATGCGTTATAAGAACATTATTTCCAGGCGTTTATTCCGATATTGCAGGCCGCCATGCATTATGAGAACATCATTTCCAGGTGTTTATTCAGATATTGCAGGCCGCCATGCATTATGAGAACATCATTTCCAGGCGTTTATTCAGATATTGCAGGCCGCCATGCATTATGAGAACATCATTTCCAGGCGTTTATTCAGATATTGCAGGCCGCCATGCATTATGAGAACATCATTTCCAGGCGTTTATTCAGATATTGCAGGCCGCCATGCATTATGAGAACATCATTTCCAGGCGTTTATTCAGATATTGCAGGCCGCCATGCATTATGAGAACATCATTTCCAGGCGTTTATTCAGATATTGCAGGCCGCCATGCATTATGAGAACATCATTTCCAGGCGTTTATTCAGATATTGCAGGCCGCCATGCATTATGAGAACATCATTTCCAGGCGTTTATTCCGATATTGCAGGCCGCCATGCATTATGAGAACATCATTTCCAGGCGTTTATTCCGATATTGCAGGCCGCCATGCATTATGAGAACATCATTTCCAGGCGTTTATTCAGATATTGCAGCCCGCCATGCATTATGAGAACATCATTTCCAGGCGTTTATTCAGATATTGCAGGCCGCCATGCATTATGAGAACATCATTTCCAGGCGTTTATTCAGATATTGCAGGCCGCCATGCATTATAAGAACATCATTTTCAGGCGTTTATTCAGATATTGCAGGCCGCCATGCATTATGAGAACATCATTTCCGGGCGTTTATTCAGATATTGCAGGCCGCCATGCATTATGAGAACATAATTTCCAGGCATTTATTCAGATATTGCAGGCCGCCATGCATTATAAGAACATCATTTCCAGGCGTTTATTCAGATATTGCAGGCCGCCATGCATTATAAGAACATCATTTCCAGGTGTTTATTCAGATATTGCAGGCCGCCATGCATTATAAGAACATCATTTCCAGACGTTTATTCAGATATTGCAGGCCGCCATGCATTATAAGAACATCATTTCCAGGCGTTTATTCAGATATTGCACATTGCCATGCATTATAAGAACAATATTTCCAGGCGTTTATTCAGATATTGCAGGCCGCCATGCATTATGAGAACATCATTTCCAGGCGTTTATTCAGATATTGCAGGCCGCCATGCATTATAAGAACATCATTTCCAGGCGTTTATTCAGATATTGCAGGCCGCCATGCATTATGAGAACATCATTTCCAGGCGTTTATTCAGATATTGCAGGCCGCCATGCATTATGAGAACATCATTTCCAGGCGTTTATTCAAATATTGCAGGCCGCCATGCATTATGAGAACATCATTTCCAGGCGTTTATTCAGATATTGCACGGTGCCATGCATTATAAGAACATCATTTCCAGGCGTTTATTCAGATATTACAGGCCGTTTTGCATTATAAGAACATCATTTCCAGGCGTTTATTCAGATATTACAGGCCGTTTTGCATTATAAGAACATCATTTCCAGGCGTTTATTCAGATATTGCAGGCCGCCATGCATTATGAGAACATCATTTCCAGGCGTTTATTCAGATATTGCAGGCCGCCATGCATTATGAGAACATCATTTCCAGGCGTTTATTCAGATATTGCAGGCCGCCATGCATTATGAGAACATCATTTCCAGGCGTTTATTCAGATATTGCAGGCCGCCATGCATTATGAGAACATCATTTCCAGGCGTTTATTCAGATATTGCAGGCCGCCATGCATTATGAGAACATCATTTTCGGGCGTTTATTCAGATATTGCAGGCCGCCATGCATTATGAGAACATCATTTCCGGGCGTTTATTCAGATATTGCAGGCCGCCATGCATTATGAGAACATAATTTCCAGGCATTTATTCAGATATTGCAGGCCGCCATGCATTATAAGAACATCATTTCCAGGCGTTTATTCAGATATTGCAGGCCGCCATGCATTATAAGAACATCATTTCCAGGCGTTTATTCAGATATTGCAGGCCGCCATGCATTATAAGAACATCATTTCCAGACGTTTATTCAGATATTGCAGGCCGCCATGCATTATAAGAACATCATTTCCAGGCGTTTATTCAGATATTGCACATTGCCATGCATTATAAGAACAATATTTCCAGGCGTTTATTCAGATATTGCAGGCCGCCATGCATTATGAGAACATCATTTCCAGGCGTTTATTCAGATATTGCAGGCCGCCATGCATTATAAGAACATCATTTCCAGGCGTTTATTCAGATATTGCAGGCCGCCATGCATTATGAGAACATCATTTCCAGGCGTTTATTCAGATATTGCAGGCCGCCATGCATTATGAGAACATCATTTCCAGGCGTTTATTCAGATATTGCAGGCCGCCATGCATTATGAGAACATCATTTCCAGGCGTTTATTCAGATATTGCACGGTGCCATGCATTATAAGAACATCATTTCCAGGCGTTTATTCAGATATTACAGGCCGTTTTGCATTATAAGAACATCATTTCCAGGCGTTTATTCAGATATTACAGGCCGTTTTGCATTATAAGAACATCATTTCCAGGCGTTTATTCAGATATTGCAGGCCGCCATGCATTATGAGAACATCATTTCCAGGCGTTTATTCAGATATTGCAGGCCGCCATGCATTATGAGAACATCATTTCCAGGCGTTTATTCAGATATTGCAGGCCGCCATGCATTATGAGAACATCATTTCCAGGCGTTTATTCAGATATTGCAGGCCGCCATGCATTATGAGAACATCATTTCCAGGCGTTTATTCAGATATTGCAGGCCGCCATGCATTATGAGAACATCATTTCCAGGCGTTTATTCAGATATTGCACGGTGCCATTCATTATAAGAACATCATTTCCAGGCGTTTATTCAGATATTGCAGGCCGCCATGCATTATAAGAACATCATTTCCAGACGTTTATTCAGATATTGCAGGCCGCCATGCATTATAAGAACATCATTTCCAGGCGTTTATTCAGATATTGCACATTGCCATGCATTATAAGAACAATATTTCCAGGCGTTTATTCAGATATTGCAGGCCGCCATGCATTATGAGAACATCATTTCCAGGCGTTTATTCAGATATTGCAGGCCGCCATGCATTATAAGAACATCATTTCCAGGCGTTTATTCAGATATTGCAGGCCGCCATGCATTATGAGAACATCATTTCCAGGCGTTTATTCAGATATTGCAGGCCGCCATGCATTATGAGAACATCATTTCCAGGCGTTTATTCAGATATTGCAGGCCGCCATGCATTATGAGAACATCATTTCCAGGCGTTTATTCAGATATTGCACGGTGCCATGCATTATAAGAACATCATTTCCAGGCGTTTATTCAGATATTACAGGCCGTTTTGCATTATAAGAACATCATTTCCAGGCGTTTATTCAGATATTACAGGCCGTTTTGCATTATAAGAACATCATTTCCAGGCGTTTATTCAGATATTGCAGGCCGCCATGCATTATGAGAACATCATTTCCAGGCGTTTATTCAGATATTGCAGGCCGCCATGCATTATGAGAACATCATTTCCAGGCGTTTATTCAGATATTGCAGGCCGCCATGCATTATGAGAACATCATTTCCAGGCGTTTATTCAGATATTGCAGGCCGCCATGCATTATGAGAACATCATTTCCAGGCGTTTATTCAGATATTGCAGGCCGCCATGCATTATGAGAACATCATTTCCAGGCGTTTATTCAGATATTGCACGGTGCCATGCATTATGAGAACATCATTTCCAGGCGTTTATTCAGATATTGCAGGCCGCCATGCATTATGAGAACATCATTTCCAGGCGTTTATTCAGATATTGCAGGCCGCCATGCATTATGAGAACATCATTTCCAGGCGTTTATTCAGATATTGCAGGCCGCCATGCATTATCAGAACATCATTTCCAGGCGTTTATTCAGATATTGCAGGCCGCCATGCATTATCAGAACATCATTTCCAGGCGTTTATTCAGATATTGCAGGCCGCCATGCATTATCAGAACATCATTTCCGGGCGTTTATTCAGATATTGCAGGCCGCCATGCATTATGAGAACATCATTTCCGGGCGTTTATTCAGATATTGCAGGCCGCCATGCATTATGAGAACATCATTTCCGGGCGTTTTTCAGATATTGCAGGCCGCCATGCATTATGAGAACATCATTTCCAGGCGTTTATTCAGATATTGCAGGCCGCCATGCATTATGAGAACATCATTTCCAGGCGTTTATTCAGATATTGCAGGCCGCCATGCATTATGAGAACATCATTTCCAGGCGTTTATTCAGATATTGCAGGCCGCCATGCATTATGAGAACATCATTTCCAGGCGTTTATTCAGATATTGCAGGCCGCCATGCATTATGAGAACATCATTTCCAGGCGTTTATTCAGATATTGCAGGCCGCCATGCATTATGAGAACATCATTTCCGGGCGTTTATTCAGATATTGCAGGGCGCCATGCATTATGAGAACATCATTTCCGGGCGTTTATTCAGATATTGCAGGCCGCCATGCATTATGAGAACATCATTTCCGGGCGTTTATTCAGATATTGCAGGCCGCCATGCATTATGAGAACATCATTTCCAGGCGTTTATTCAGATATTGCAGGCCGCCATGCATTATGAGAACATCATTTCCAGGCGTTTATTCAGATATTGCAGGCCGCCATGCATTATGAGAACATCATTTCCAGGCGTTTATTCAGATATTGCAGGCCGCCATGCATTATGAGAACATCATTTCCAGGCGTTTATTCAGATATTGCAGGCCGCCATGCATTATGAGAACATCATTTCCAGGCGTTTATTCAGATATTGCATGCCGCCATGCATTATGAGAACATCATTTCCAGGCGTTTATTCAGATATTGCATGCCGCCATGCATTATGAGAACATCATTTCCAGGCGTTTATTCAGATATTGCAGGCCGCCATGCATTATGAGAACATCATTTCCAGGCGTTTATTCAGATATTGCAGGCCGCCATGCATTATGAGAACATCATTTCCAGGCGTTTATTCAGATATTGCAGGCCGCCATGCATTATGAGAACATCATTTCCAGGCGTTTATTCAGATATTGCAGGCCGCCATGCATTATGAGAACATCATTTCCAGGCGTTTATTCAGATATTGCAGGCCGCCATGCATTATGAGAACATAATTTCCAGGCGTTTATTCAGATATTGAGGCCGACATGCATTATGAGAACATCATTTCCAGGCGTTTATTCAGATATTGCAGGCTGCCATGCATTATGAGAACATCATTTCCAGGCGTTTATTCAGATATTGCAGGCCGCCATGCATTATGAGAACATCATTTCCAGGCGTTTATTCAGATATTGCAGCCCGTCATGCATTATGAGAACATCATTTCCAGGCGTTTATTCCGATATTGCAGCCCGCCATGCATTATGAGAACATCATTTCCAGGCGTTTATTCAGATATTGCAGGCCGCCATGCATTATAAGAACATCATTTCCAGGCGTTTATTCAGATATTGCATGCCGCCATGCATTATGAGAACATCATTTCCAGGCGTTTATTCAGATATTGCAGCCCGCCATGCATTATGAGAACATCATTTCCAGGCGTTTATTCAGATATTGCAGGCCGCCATGCATTATAAGAACATCATTTCCAGGCGTTTATTCAGATATTGCATGCCGCCATGCATTATGAGAACATCATTTCCAGGCGTTTATTCAGATATTGCAGGCCGCCATGCATTATGAGAACATCATTTCCAGGCGTTTATTCAGATATTGCAGGCCGCCATGCATTATGAGAACATCATTTCCAGGCGTTTATTCAGATATTGCAGGCCGCCATGCATTATGCGAACATAATTTCCAGGCGTTTATTCAGATATTGCAGGCCGCCATGCATTATGAGAACATCATTTCCAGGCGTTTATTCAGATATTGCAGGCCGCCATGCATTATGAGAACATTATTTCCAGGCGTTTATTCAGATATTGCAGGCCGCCATGCATTATGAGAACATCATTTCCAGGCGTTTATTCAGATATTGCAGGCCGCCATGCATTATAAGAACATCATTTCCAGGCTAATATTCAGATATTGCAGGCCGCCATGCATTATAAGAACATCATTTCCAGGCTAATATTCAGATATTGCAGGCCGCCATGCATTATGAGAACATCATTTCCAGGCGTTTATTCAGATATTGCAGGCCGCCATGCATTATGAGAACATCATTTCCAGGCGTTTATTCAGATATTGCAGGCCGCCATGCATTATGAGAACATCATTTCCAGGCGTTTATTCAGATATTGCAGGCCGCCATGCATTATGAGAACATCATTTCCAGGCGTTTATTCAGATATTGCAGGCCGCCATGCATTATGAGAACATCATTTCCAGGCGTTTATTCAGATATTGCAGGCCGCCATGCATTATAAGAACATCATTTCCAGGCGTTTATTCAGATATTGCAGGCCGCCATGCATTATGAGAACATCATTTCCAGGCGTTTATTCAGATATTGCACGGTGCCATGCATTATCAGAACATCATTTCCAGGCGTTTATTCAGATATTGCAGGCCGCCATGCATTTGAGAACATCATTTCCAGGCGTTTATTCAGATATTGCAGGCCGCCATGCATTATGAGAACATCATTTCCAGGCGTTTTTCAGATATTGCAGGCCGCCATGCATTATGAGAACATCATTTCCAGGCGTTTATTCAGATATTGCAGCCCGCCATGCATTATGAGAACATCATTTCCAGGCGTTTATTCAGATATTGCAGGCCGCCATGCATTTGAGAACATCATTTCCAGGCGTTTATTCAGATATTGCAGGCCGCCATGCATTATGAGAACATCATTTCCAGGCGTTTATTCAGATATTGCAGGCCGCCATGCATTATGAGAACATCATTTCCAGGCGTTTATTCAGATATTGCAGGCCGCCATGCGTTATGAGAACATCATTTCCAGGCGTTTATTCAGATATTGCAGGCCGCCATGCGTTATGAGAACATCATTTCCAGGCGTTTATTCAGATATTGCACGGTGCCATGCGTTATGAGAACATTATTTCCAGGCGTTTATTCAGATATTGCAGGCCGCCATGCATTATGAGAACATCATTTCCAGGCGTTTATTCAGATATTGCAGGCCGCCATGCATTATGAGAACATCATTTCCAGGCGTTTATTCAGATATTGCAGGCCGCCATGCATTATGAGAACATCATTTCCAGGCGTTTATTCAGATATTGCAGGCCGCCATGCATTATGAGAACATCATTTCCAGGCGTTTATTCAGATATTGCAGGCCGCCATGCATTATGAGAACATCATTTCCAGGCGTTTATTCAGATATTGCAGGCCGCCATGCATTATGAGAACATCATTTCCAGGCGTTTATTCAGATATTGCAGGCCGCCATGCATTATGAGAACATAATTTCCAGGCGTTTATTCAGATATTGCAGCCCGCCATGCATTATGAGAACATCATTTCCAGGCGTTTATTCAGATATTACAGGCCGTTTTGCATTATAAGAACATCATTTCCAGGCGTTTATTCAGATATTGCAGGCCGCCATGCATTATGAGAACATCATTTCCAGGCGTTTATTCAGATATTACATTATTTCCAGGCGTTTATTCCGATATTGCAGGCCGCCATGCATTTGAGAACATCATTTCCAGGCGTTTATTCCGATATTGCAGGCCGCCATGCATTTGAGAACATCATTTCCAGGCGTTTATTCAGATATTGCAGGCCGCCATGCATTATGAGAACATCATTTCCAGGCGTTTATTCAGATATTGCAGGCCGCCATGCATTATGAGAACATCATTTCCAGGCGTTTATTCAGATATTGCAGGCCGCCATGCATTATGAGAACATCATTTCCAGGCGTTTATTCAGATATTGCAGGCCGCCATGCATTATGAGAATATCATTTCCAGGCGTTTATTCAGATATTGCACGGTGCCATGCGTTATAAGAACATTATTTTCAGGCGTTTATTCCGATATTGCAGGCCGCCATGCATTATGAGAACATCATTTCCAGGCGTTTATTCCGATATTGCAGGCCGCCATGCATTATGAGAACATCATTTCCAGGCGTTTATTCAGATATTGCAGGCCGCCATGCATTATGAGAACATCATTTCCAGGCGTTTATTCAGATATTGCAGGCCGCCATGCATTATGAGAACATCATTTCCAGGCGTTTATTCAGATATTGCACGGTGCCATGCGTTATAAGAACATTATTTCCAGGCGTTTATTCCGATATTGCAGGCCGCCATGCATTATGAGAACATCATTTCCAGGTGTTTATTCAGATATTGCAGGCCGCCATGCATTATGAGAACATCATTTCCAGGCGTTTATTCAGATATTGCAGGCCGCCATGCATTATGAGAACATCATTTCCAGGCGTTTATTCAGATATTGCAGGCCGCCATGCATTATGAGAACATCATTTCCAGGCGTTTATTCAGATATTGCAGGCCGCCATGCATTATGAGAACATCATTTCCAGGCGTTTATTCAGATATTGCAGGCCGCCATGCATTATGAGAACATCATTTCCAGGCGTTTATTCAGATATTGCAGGCCGCCATGCATTATGAGAACATCATTTCCAGGCGTTTATTCAGATATTGCAGGCCGCCATGCATTATGAGAACATCATTTCCAGGCGTTTATTCCGATATTGCAGGCCGCCATGCATTATGAGAACATCATTTCCAGGCGTTTATTCCGATATTGCAGGCCGCCATGCATTATGAGAACATCATTTCCAGGCGTTTATTCAGATATTGCAGCCCGCCATGCATTATGAGAACATCATTTCCAGGCGTTTATTCAGATATTGCAGCCCGCCATGCATTATGAGAACATCATTTCCAGGCGTTTATTCAGATATTGCAGGCCGCCATGCATTATAAGAACATCATTTCCAGGCGTTTATTCAGATATTGCAGGCCGCCATGCATTATAAGAACATCATTTCCAGGCGTTTATTCAGATATTGCAGGCCGCCATGCATTATGAGAACATCATTTCCAGGCGTTTATTCAGATATTGCAGGCCGCCATGCATTATGAGAACATCATTTCCAGGCGTTTATTCAGATATTGCAGGCCGCCATGCATTATGAGAACATCATTTCCAGGCGTTTATTCAGATATTGCAGGCCGCCATGCATTATAAGAACATCATTTCCAGGCGTTTATTCAGATTTTGCAGGCCGCCATGCATTATGAGAACATCATTTCCAGGCGTTTATTCAGATATTGCAGGCCGCCATGCATTATGAGAACATCATTTCCAGGCGTTTATTCAGATATTGCAGGCCGCCATGCATTATGAGAACATCATTTCCAGGCGTTTATTCAGATATTGCAGGCCGCCATGCATTATAAGAACATCATTTCCAGGCGTTTATTCAGATATTACAGGCCGTTTTGCATTATAAGAACAATATTTCCAGGCGTTTATTCCGATATTGCAGGCCGCCATGCATTTGAGAACATCATTTCCAGGCGTTTATTCAGATATTGCAGGCCGCCATGCATTATGAGAACACCATTTCCAGGCGTTTATTCAGATATTGCTGCCCGCCATGCATTATGAGAACATCATTTCCAGGCGTTTATTCAGATATTGCAGGCCGCCATGCATTATGAGAACATCATTTCCAGGTGTTTATTCAGATATTGCAGGCCGCCATGCATTATGAGAACATCATTTCCAGGCGTTTATTCAGATATTGCAGGCCGCCATGCATTATGAGAACATCATTTCCAGGCGTTTATTCAGATATTGCAGGCCGGCATGCATTATGAGAACATCATTTCCAGGCGTTTATTCAGATATTGCAGGCCGCCATGCATTATGAGAACATCATTTCCAGGCGTTTATTCAGATATTGCAGGCCGCCATGCATTATCAGAACATCATTTCCAGGCGTTTATTCAGATATTGCAGGCCGCCATGCATTATGAGAACATCATTTCCAGGCGTTTATTCAGATATTGCAGGCCGCCATGCATTATGAGAACATCATTTCCAGGCGTTTATTCAGATATTGCAGGCCGCCATGCATTATCAGAACATCATTTCCAGGCGTTTATTCAGATATTGCAGGCCGCCATGCATTATGAGAACATCATTTCCAGGCGTTTATTCAGATATTGCAGGCCGCAATGCATTATGAGAACATCATTTCCAGGCGTTTATTCAATTACATTATTTCCAGGCGTTTATTCAGGTATTGCAGGCCGCCATGCATTATGAGAACATCATTTCCAGGCGTTTATTCAGATATTGCAGGCCGCCATGCATTATGAGAACATCATTTCCAGGCGTTTATTCAGATATTGCAGGCCGCCATGCATTATGAGAACATCATTTCCAGGCGTTTATTCAGATATTGCAGGCCGCCATGCATTATAAGAACATCATTTCCAGGCGTTTATTCAGATATTGCAGGCCGCCATGCATTATAAGAACATCATTTCCAGGCGTTTATTCAGATATTGCAGGTCGCCATGCATTATGAGAACATCATTTCCAGGCGTTTATTCAGATATTGCAGGCCGCCATGCATTATGAGAACATCATTTCCAGGCGTTTATTCAGATATTGCAGGCCGCCATGCATTATGAGAACATCATTTCCAGGCGTTTATTCAGATATTGCAGGCCGCCATGCATTATGAGAACATCATTTCCAGGCGTTTATTCAGATATTGCAGGCCGCCATGCATTATGAGAACATCATTTCCAGGCGTTTATTCAGATATTGCAGGCCGCCATGCATTATGAGAACATCATTTCCAGGCGTTTATTCAGATATTGCAGGCCGCCATGCATTATGAGAACATCATTTCCAGGCGTTTATTCAGATATTGCAGGCCGCCATGCATTATGAGAACATCATTTCCAGGCGTTTATTCAGATATTGCAGCCCGCCATGCATTATGAGAACATCTTTCCAGGCGTTTATTCAGATATTGCAGGCCGCCATGCATTATGAGAACATCATTTCCAGGCGTTTATTCAGATATTGCACGGTGCCATGCGTTATAAGAACATTATTTCCAGGCGTTTATTCCGATATTGCAGGCCGCCATGCATTATGAGAACATCATTTCCAGGCGTTTATTCCGATATTGCAGGCCGCCATGCATTATGAGAACATAATTTCCAGGCGTTTATTCAGATATTGCAGGCCGCCATGCATTATGAGAACATCATTTCCAGGCGTTTATTCAGATATTGCAGGCCGCCATGCATTATGAGAACATCATTTCCAGGCGTTTATTCAGATATTGCAGGCCGCCATGCATTATGAGAACATCATTTCCAGGCGTTTATTCAGATATTGCATGCCGCCATGCATTATGAGAACATCATTTCCAGGCGTTTATTCAGATATTGCATGCCGCCATGCATTATGAGAACATCATTTCCAGGCGTTTATTCAGATATTGCAGGCCGCCATGCATTATGAGAACATCATTTCCAGGCGTTTATTCAGATATTGCAGGCCGCCATGCATTATGAGAACATCATTTCCAGGCGTTTATTCAGATATTGCAGGCCGCCATGCATTATGAGAACATCATTTCCAGGCGTTTATTCAGATATTGCAGGCCGCCATGCATTATGAGAACATCATTTCCAGGCGTTTATTCAGATATTGCAGGCCGACATGCATTATGAGAACATAATTTCCAGGCGTTTATTCAGATATTGAGGCCGACATGCATTATGAGAACATCATTTCCAGGCGTTTATTCAGATATTGCAGGCCGCCATGCATTATGAGAACATCATTTCCAGGCGTTTATTCAGATATTGCAGGCCGCCATGCATTATGAGAACATCATTTCCAGGCGTTTATTCAGATATTGCAGCCCGTCATGCATTATGAGAACATCATTTCCAGGCGTTTATTCCGATATTGCAGCCCGCCATGCATTATGAGAACATCATTTCCAGGCGTTTATTCAGATATTGCAGGCCGCCATGCATTATAAGAACATCATTTCCAGGCGTTTATTCAGATATTGCATGCCGCCATGCATTATGAGAACATCATTTCCAGGCGTTTATTCAGATATTGCAGCCCGCCATGCATTATGAGAACATCATTTCCAGGCGTTTATTCAGATATTGCAGGCCGCCATGCATTATAAGAACATCATTTCCAGGCGTTTATTCAGATATTGCATGCCGCCATGCATTATGAGAACATCATTTCCAGGCGTTTATTCAGATATTGCAGGCCGCCATGCATTATGAGAACATCATTTCCAGGCGTTTATTCAGATATTGCAGGCCGCCATGCATTATGAGAACATCATTTCCAGGCGTTTATTCAGATATTGCAGGCCGCCATGCATTATGCGAACATAATTTCCAGGCGTTTATTCAGATATTGCAGGCCGCCATGCATTATGAGAACATCATTTCCAGGCGTTTATTCAGATATTGCAGGCCGCCATGCATTATGAGAACATCATTTCCAGGCGTTTATTCAGATATTGCAGGCCGCCATGCATTATGAGAACATCATTTCCAGGCGTTTATTCAGATATTGCAGGCCGCCATGCATTATAAGAACATCATTTCCAGGCTAATATTCAGATATTGCAGGCCGCCATGCATTATAAGAACATCATTTCCAGGCTAATATTCAGATATTGCAGGCCGCCATGCATTATGAGAACATCATTTCCAGGCGTTTATTCAGATATTGCAGGCCGCCATGCATTATGAGAACATCATTTCCAGGCGTTTATTCAGATATTGCAGGCCGCCATGCATTATGAGAACATCATTTCCAGGCGTTTATTCAGATATTGCAGGCCGCCATGCATTATGAGAACATCATTTCCAGGCGTTTATTCAGATATTGCAGGCCGCCATGCATTATGAGAACATCATTTCCAGGCGTTTATTCAGATATTGCAGGCCGCCATGCATTATAAGAACATCATTTCCAGGCGTTTATTCAGATATTGCAGGCCGCCATGCATTATGAGAACATCATTTCCAGGCGTTTATTCAGATATTGCACGGTGCCATGCATTATCAGAACATCATTTCCAGGCGTTTATTCAGATATTGCAGGCCGCCGTGCATTTGAGAACATCATTTCCAGGCGTTTATTCAGATATTGCAGGCCGCCATGCATTATGAGAACATCATTTCCAGGCGTTTTTCAGATATTGCAGGCCGCCATGCATTATGAGAACATCATTTCCAGGCGTTTATTCAGATATTGCAGCCCGCCATGCATTATGAGAACATCATTTCCAGGCGTTTATTCAGATATTGCAGGCCGCCATGCATTTGAGAACATCATTTCCAGGCGTTTATTCAGATATTGCAGGCCGCCATGCATTATGAGAACATCATTTCCAGGCGTTTATTCAGATATTGCAGGCCGCCATGCATTATGAGAACATCATTTCCAGGCGTTTATTCAGATATTGCAGGCCGCCATGCGTTATGAGAACATCATTTCCAGGCGTTTATTCAGATATTGCAGGCCGCCATGCGTTATGAGAACATCATTTCCAGGCGTTTATTCAGATATTGCACGGTGCCATGCGTTATGAGAACATTATTTCCAGGCGTTTATTCAGATATTGCAGGCCGCCATGCATTATGAGAACATCATTTCCAGGCGTTTATTCAGATATTGCAGGCCGCCATGCATTATGAGAACATCATTTCCAGGCGTTTATTCAGATATTGCAGGCCGCCATGCATTATGAGAACATCATTTCCAGGCGTTTATTCAGATATTGCAGGCCGCCATGCATTATGAGAACATCATTTCCAGGCGTTTATTCAGATATTGCAGGCCGCCATGCATTATGAGAACATCATTTCCAGGCGTTTATTCAGATATTGCAGGCCGCCATGCATTATGAGAACATCATTTCCAGGCGTTTATTCAGATATTGCAGGCCGCCATGCATTATGAGAACATAATTTCCAGGCGTTTATTCAGATATTGCAGCCCGCCATGCATTATGAGAACATCATTTCCAGGCGTTTATTCAGATATTACAGGCCGTTTTGCATTATAAGAACATCATTTCCAGGCGTTTATTCAGATATTGCAGGCCGCCATGCATTATGAGAACATCATTTCCAGGCGTTTATTCAGATATTACATTATTTCCAGGCGTTTATTCCGATATTGCAGGCCGCCATGCATTTGAGAACATCATTTCCAGGCGTTTATTCCGATATTGCAGGCCGCCATGCATTTGAGAACATCATTTCCAGGCGTTTATTCAGATATTGCAGGCCGCCATGCATTATGAGAACATCATTTCCAGGCGTTTATTCAGATATTGCAGGCCGCCATGCATTATGAGAACATCATTTCCAGGCGTTTATTCAGATATTGCAGGCCGCCATGCATTATGAGAACATCATTTCCAGGCGTTTATTCAGATATTGCAGGCCGCCATGCATTATGAGAATATCATTTCCAGGCGTTTATTCAGATATTGCACGGTGCCATGCGTTATAAGAACATTATTTTCAGGCGTTTATTCCGATATTGCAGGCCGCCATGCATTATGAGAACATCATTTCCAGGCGTTTATTCCGATATTGCAGGCCGCCATGCATTATGAGAACATCATTTCCAGGCGTTTATTCAGATATTGCAGGCCGCCATGCATTATGAGAACATCATTTCCAGGCGTTTATTCAGATATTGCAGGCCGCCATGCATTATGAGAACATCATTTCCAGGCGTTTATTCAGATATTGCACGGTGCCATGCGTTATAAGAACATTATTTCCAGGCGTTTATTCCGATATTGCAGGCCGCCATGCATTATGAGAACATCATTTCCAGGTGTTTATTCAGATATTGCAGGCCGCCATGCATTATGAGAACATCATTTCCAGGCGTTTATTCAGATATTGCAGGCCGCCATGCATTATGAGAACATCATTTCCAGGCGTTTATTCAGATATTGCAGGCCGCCATGCATTATGAGAACATCATTTCCAGGCGTTTATTCAGATATTGCAGGCCGCCATGCATTATGAGAACATCATTTCCAGGCGTTTATTCAGATATTGCAGGCCGCCATGCATTATGAGAACATCATTTCCAGGCGTTTATTCAGATATTGCAGGCCGCCATGCATTATGAGAACATCATTTCCAGGCGTTTATTCAGATATTGCAGGCCGCCATGCATTATGAGAACATCATTTCCAGGCGTTTATTCCGATATTGCAGGCCGCCATGCATTATGAGAACATCATTTCCAGGCGTTTATTCCGATATTGCAGGCCACCATGCATTATGAGAACATCATTTCCAGGCGTTTATTCAGATATTGCAGCCCGCCATGCATTATGAGAACATCATTTCCAGGCGTTTATTCAGATATTGCAGCCCGCCATGCATTATGAGAACATCATTTCCAGGCGTTTATTCAGATATTGCAGGCCGCCATGCATTATAAGAACATCATTTCCAGGCGTTTATTCAGATATTGCAGGCCGCCATGCATTATAAGAACATCATTTCCAGGCGTTTATTCAGATATTGCAGGCCGCCATGCATTATGAGAACATCATTTCCAGGCGTTTATTCAGATATTGCAGGCCGCCATGCATTATGAGAACATCATTTCCAGGCGTTTATTCAGATATTGCAGGCCGCCATGCATTATGAGAACATCATTTCCAGGCGTTTATTCAGATATTGCAGGCCGCCATGCATTATAAGAACATCATTTCCAGGCGTTTATTCAGATTTTGCAGGCCGCCATGCATTATGAGAACATCATTTCCAGGCGTTTATTCAGATATTGCAGGCCGCCATGCATTATGAGAACATCATTTCCAGGCGTTTATTCAGATATTGCAGGCCGCCATGCATTATGAGAACATCATTTCCAGGCGTTTATTCAGATATTGCAGGCCGCCATGCATTATAAGAACATCATTTCCAGGCGTTTATTCAGATATTACAGGCCGTTTTGCATTATAAGAACAATATTTCCAGGCGTTTATTCCGATATTGCAGGCCGCCATGCATTTGAGAACATCATTTCCAGGCGTTTATTCAGATATTGCAGGCCGCCATGCATTATGAGAACATCATTTCCAGGCGTTTATTCAGATATTGCAGCCCGCCATGCATTATGAGAACATCATTTCCAGGCGTTTATTCAGATATTGCAGGCCGCCATGCATTATGAGAACATCATTTCCAGGCGTTTATTCAGATATTGCAGGCCGCCATGCATTATGAGAACATCATTTCCAGGCGTTTATTCAGATATTGCAGGCCGCCATGCATTATGAGAACATCATTTCCAGGCGTTTATTCAGATATTGCAGGCCGGCATGCATTATGAGAACATCATTTCCAGGCGTTTATTCAGATATTGCAGGCCGCCATGCATTATGAGAACATCATTTCCAGGCGTTTATTCAGATATTGCAGGCCGCCATGCATTATCAGAACATCATTTCCAGGCGTTTATTCAGATATTGCAGGCCGCCATGCATTATGAGAACATCATTTCCAGGCGTTTATTCAGATATTGCAGGCCGCCATGCATTATGAGAACATCATTTCCAGGCGTTTATTCAGATATTGCAGGCCGCCATGCATTATCAGAACATCATTTCCAGGCGTTTATTCAGATATTGCAGGCCGCCATGCATTATGAGAACATCATTTCCAGGCGTTTATTCAGATATTGCAGGCCGCAATGCATTATGAGAACATCATTTCCAGGCGTTTATTCAATTACATTATTTCCAGGCGTTTATTCAGGTATTGCAGGCCGCCATGCATTATGAGAACATCATTTCCAGGCGTTTATTCAGATATTGCAGGCCGCCATGCATTATGAGAACATCATTTCCAGGCGTTTATTCAGATATTGCAGGCCGCCATGCATTATGAGAACATCATTTCCAGGCGTTTATTCAGATATTGCAGGCCGCCATGCATTATAAGAACATCATTTCCAGGCGTTTATTCAGATATTGCAGGCCGCCATGCATTATAAGAACATCATTTCCAGGCGTTTATTCAGATATTGCAGGTCGCCATGCATTATGAGAACATCATTTCCAGGCGTTTATTCAGATATTGCAGGCCGCCATGCATTATGAGAACATCATTTCCAGGCGTTTATTCAGATATTGCAGGCCGCCATGCATTATGAGAACATCATTTCCAGGCGTTTATTCAGATATTGCAGGCCGCCATGCATTATGAGAACATCATTTCCAGGCGTTTATTCAGATATTGCAGGCCGCCATGCATTATGAGAACATCATTTCCAGGCGTTTATTCAGATATTGCAGGCCGCCATGCATTATGAGAACATCATTTCCAGGCGTTTATTCAGATATTGCAGGCCGCCATGCATTATGAGAACATCATTTCCAGGCGTTTATTCAGATATTGCAGGCCGCCATGCATTATGAGAACATCATTTCCAGGCGTTTATTCAGATATTGCAGCCCGCCATGCATTATGAGAACATCTTTCCAGGCGTTTATTCAGATATTGCAGGCCGCCATGCATTATGAGAACATCATTTCCAGGCGTTTATTCAGATATTGCACGGTGCCATGCGTTATAAGAACATTATTTCCAGGCGTTTATTCCGATATTGCAGGCCGCCATGCATTATGAGAACATCATTTCCAGGCGTTTATTCCGATATTGCAGGCCGCCATGCATTATGAGAACATAATTTCCAGGCGTTTATTCAGATATTGCAGGCCGCCATGCATTATGAGAACATAATTTCCAGGCGTTTATTCAGATATTGCAGGCCGCCATGCATTATGAGAACATCATTTCCAGGCGTTTATTCAGATATTGCAGGCCGCCATGCATTATGAGAACATCATTTCCAGGCGTTTATTCAGATATTGCAGGCCGCCATGCATTATGAGAACATCATTTCCAGGCGTTTATTCAGATATTGCAGGCCGCCATGCATTATGAGAACATCATTTCCAGGCGTTTTTCAGATATTGCAGGCCGCCATGCATTATGAGAACATCATTTCCAGGCGTTTTTCAGATATTGCAGGCCGCCATGCATTATAAGAACATCATTTTCAGGCGTTTATTCAGATATTGCAGGCCGCCATGCATTATGAGAACATCATTTCCAGGCGTTTATTCAGATATTGCAGGCCGCCATGCATTATGAGAACATCATTTCCAGGCGTTTATTCAGATATTGCACGGTGCCATGCGTTATAAGAACATTATTTCCAGGCGTTTATTCCGATATTGCAGGCCGCCATGCATTATGAGAACATCATTTCCAGGCGTTTATTCCGATATTGCAGGCCGCCATGCATTATGAGAACATCATTTCCAGGCGTTTATTCAGATATTGCAGGCCGCCATGCATTATGAGAACATCATTTCCAGGTGTTTAATCAGATATTGCAGGCCGCCATGCATTATGAGAACATCATTTCCGGGCGTTTTTTCAGATATTGCAGGCCGCCATGCATTATGAGAACATCATTTCCAGGCGTTTATTCAGATATTGCAGGCCGCCATGCATTATAAGAACATCATTTCCAGGCATTTATTCAGATATTGCAGGCCGCCATGCATTATGAGAACATCATTTCCAGGCGTTTATTCAGATATTGCAGGCCGCCATGCATTATAAGAACATCATTTCCAGGCGTTTATTCAGATATTGCAGGCCGCCATGCATTATGAGAACATCATTTCCAGGCGTTTATTCAGATATTGCAGGCCGCCATGCATTATGAGAACATCATTTCCAGGCGTTTATTCAGATATTGCAGGCCGCCATGCATTATGAGAACATCATTTCCAGGCGTTTATTCAGATATTGCAGGCCGCCATGCATTATGAGAACATCATTTCCAGGCGTTTATTCAGATATTGCAGGCCGCCATGCATTATGAGAACATCATTTCCAGGCGTTTATTCAGATATTGCAGGCCGCCATGCATTATGAGAACATCATTTCCAGGCGTTTATTCAGATATTGCAGGCCGCCATGCATTATGAGAACATCATTTCCAGGCGTTTATTCAGATATTGCAGGCCGCCATGCATTATGAGAACATCATTTCCGGGCGTTTATTCAGATATTGCGCGGTGCCATGCATTATAAGAACATTATTTCCAGGCGTTTATTCAGATATTGCACGGTGCCATGCATTATAAGAACAATATTTCCAGGCGTTTATTCAGATATTGCAGGCCGCCATGCATTATGAGAACATCATTTCCAGGCGTTTATTCAGATATTGCAGGCCGCCATGCATTATAAGAACATCATTTCCAGGCGTTTATTCAGATATTGCAGGCCGCCATGCATTATGAGAACATCATTTCCAGGCGTTTATTCAGATATTGCAGGCCGCCATGCATTATGAGAACATCATTTCCAGGCGTTTATTCAGATATTGCAGGCCGCCATGCATTATAAGAACATCATTTCCAGGCGTTTATTCAGATATTGCAGGCCGCCATGCATTATGAGAACATCATTTCCAGGCGTTTATTCAGATATTGCAGGCCGCCATGCATTATGAGAACATCATTTCCAGGCGTTTATTCAGATATTGCAGGCCGCCATGCATTATGAGAACATCATTTCCAGGCGTTTATTCAGATATTGCAGGCCGCCATGCATTATGAGAACATCATTTCCAGGCGTTTATTCAGATATTGCAGGCCGCCATGCATTATGAGAACATCATTTCCAGGCGTTTATTCAGATATTGCAGGCCGCCATGCATTATGAGAACATCATTTCCAGGCGTTTATTCAGATATTGCAGGCCGCCATGCATTATGAGAACATCATTTCCAGGCGTTTATTCAGATATTGCAGGCCGCCATGCATTATGAGAACATCATTTCCAGGCGTTTATTCAGATATTGCAGGCCGCCATGCATTATGAGAACATCATTTCCAGGCGTTTATTCAGATATTGCAGGCCGCCATGCATTATGAGAACATCATTTCCAGGCGTTTATTCAGATATTGCAGGCCGCCATGCATTATGAGAACATCATTTCCAGGCGTTTATTCAGATATTGCAGGCCGCCATGCATTATGAGAACATCATTTCCAGGCGTTTATTCAGATATTGCAGGCCGCCATGCATTATGAGAACATCATTTCCAGGCGTTTATTCAGATATTGCAGGCCGCCATGCATTATTTATTCAGATATTGCAGGCCGCCATGCATTATGAGAACATCATTTCCAGGCGTTTATTCAGATATTGCAGGCCGCCATGCATTATGAGAACATCATTTCCAGGCGTTTATTCAGATATTGCAGGCCGCCATGCATTATGAGAACATCATTTCCAGGCGTTTATTCAGATATTGCAGGCCGCCATGCATTATGAGAACATCATTTCCAGGCGTTTATTCAGATATTGCAGGCCGCCATGCATTATGAGAACATCATTTCCAGGCGTTTATTCAGATATTGCAGGCCGCCATGCATTATGAGAACATCATTTCCAGGCGTTTATTCAGATATTGCAGGCCGCCATGCATTATGAGAACATCATTTCCAGGCGTTTATTCAGATATTGCAGGCCGCCATGCATTATGAGAACATCATTTCCAGGCGTTTATTCAGATATTGCAGGCCGCCATGCATTATGAGAACATCATTTCCAGGCGTTTATTCAGATATTGCAGGCCGCCATGCATTATGAGAACATCATTTCCAGGCGTTTATTCAGATATTGCAGGCCGCCATGCATTATGAGAACATCATTTCCAGGCGTTTATTCCGATATTGCAGGCCGCCATGCATTATGAGAACATCATTTCCAGGCGTTTATTCCGATATTGCAGGCCGCCATGCATTATGAGAACATCATTTCCAGGCGTTTATTCCGATATTGCAGGCCGCCATGCATTATGAGAACATCATTTCCAGGCGTTTATTCAGATATTGCAGCCCGCCATGCATTATGAGAACATCATTTCCAGGCGTTTATTCCGATATTGCAGGCCGCCATGCATTATGAGAACATCATTTCCAGGCGTTTATTCCGATATTGCAGGCCGCCATGCATTATGAGAACATCATTTCCAGGCGTTTATTCAGATATTGCAGGCCGCCATGCATTATGAGAACATCATTTCCAGGCGTTTATTCAGATATTGCAGGCCGCCATGCATTATGAGAACATCATTTCCAGGCGTTTATTCAGATATTGCAGGCCGCCATGCATTATAAGAACATCATTTCCAGGCGTTTATTCAGATATTGCAGGCCGCCATGCATTATAAGAACATCATTTCCAGGCGTTTATTCAGATATTGCAGGCCGCCATGCATTATGAGAACATCATTTCCAGGCGTTTATTCAGATATTGCAGGCCGCCATGCATTATGAGAACATCATTTCCAGGCGTTTATTCAGATATTGCAGGCCGCCATGCATTATGAGAACATCATTTCCAGGCGTTTATTCAGATATTGCAGGCCGCCATGCATTATGAGAACATCATTTCCAGGCGTTTATTCAGATATTGCACGGTGCCATGCATTATGAGAACATCATTTCCAGGCGTTTATTCAGATATTGCAGGCCGCCATGCATTATGAGAACATCATTTCCAGGCGTTTATTCAGATATTGCAGGCCGCCATGCATTATGAGAACATCATTTCCAGGCTAATATTCAGATATTGCAGGCCGCCATGCATTTGAGAACATCATTTCCAGGCGTTTATTCAGATATTGCAGGCCGCCATGCATTTGAGAACATCATTTCCAGGCGTTTATTCCGATATTGCAGGCCGCCATGCATTATGAGAACATCATTTCCAGGCGTTTATTCAGATATTGCAGGCCGCCATGCATTATGAGAACATCATTTCCAGGCGTTTATTCAGATATTGCAGGCCCCCATGCATTATGAGAACATCATTTCCAGGCGTTTATTCAGATATTGCAGGCCGCCATGCATTATGAGAACATCATTTCCAGGCGTTTATTCAGATATTGCAGGCCGCCATGCATTATGAGAACATCATTTCCAGGCGTTTATTCAGATATTGCAGGCCGCCATGCATTATGAGAACATCATTTCCAGGCGTTTATTCAGATATTGCAGGCCGCCATGCATTATAAGAACATCATTTCCAGGCTAATATTCAGATATTGCAGGCCGCCATGCATTATGAGAACATCATTTCCAGGCGTTTATTCAGATATTGCACGGTGCCATGCATTATAAGAACATCATTTCCAGGCGTTTATTCAGATATTGCAGGCCGCCATGCATTATGAGAACATCATTTCCAGGCGTTTATTCAGATATTGCAGGCCGCCATGCATTATGAGAACATCATTTCCAGGCGTTTATTCAGATATTGCAGCCCGCCATGCATTATGAGAACATCATTTCCAGGCGTTTATTCAGATATTGCAGGCCGCCATGCATTATAAGAACATCATTTCCAGGCGTTTATTCAGATATTGCAGGCCGCCATGCATTATGAGAACATCATTTCCAGGCGTTTATTCAGATATTGCAGGCCGCCATCCATTATGAGAACATCATTTCCAGGCGTTTATTCAGATATTGCAGGCCGCCATGCATTATGAGAACATCATTTCCAGGCGTTTATTCAGATATTGCAGGCCGCCATGCATTATGAGAACATCATTTCCAGGCGTTTATTCAGATATTGCAGGCCGCCATGCATTATGAGAACATAATTTCCAGACGTTTATTCAGATATTGCAGGCCGACATGCATTATGAGAACATCATTTCCAGGCGTTTATTCAGATATTGCAGGCCGCCATGCATTATAAGAACATCATTTCCAGGCGTTTATTCAGATATTGCACGGTGCCATGCATTATGAGAACATCATTTCCAGGCGTTTATTCAGATATTGCAGGCCGCCATGCATTATGAGAACATCATTTCCAGGCGTTTATTCAGATATTGCAGGCCGCCATGCATTATGAGAACATCATTTCCAGGCGTTTATTCAGATATTGCAGGCCGCCATGCATTATGAGAACATCATTTCCAGGCGTTTATTCAGATATTGCAGCCCGCCATGCATTATGAGAACATCATTTCCAGGCGTTTATTCAGATATTGCAGGCCGCCATGCATTATGAGAACATTATTTCCAGGCGTTTATTCAGATATTGCAGGCCGCCATGCATTATCAGAACATCATTTCCAGGCGTTTATTCAGATATTGCAGGCCGCCATGCATTATGAGAACATCATTTCCAGGCGTTTATTCAGATATTGCAGGCCGCCATGCATTATGAGAACATCATTTCCAGGCGTTTATTCAGATATTGAGGCCGCCATGCATTATAAGAACATCATTTCCAGGCGTTTATTCAGATATTGCACGGTGCCATGCATTATAAGAACATCATTTCCAGGCGTTTATTCAGATATTGCAGGCCGCCATGCATTATGAGAACATCATTTCCAGGCGTTTATTCAGATATTGCAGGCCGCCATGCATTATAAGAACATCATTTCCAGGCGTTTATTCAGATATTGCAGGCCGCCATGCATTATGAGAACATCATTTCCAGGCGTTTATTCAGATATTGCAGGCCGCCATGCATTATGAGAACATCATTTCCAGGCGTTTATTCAGATATTGCACGGTGCCATGCATTATGAGAACATCATTTCCAGGCGTTTATTCAGATATTGCAGGCCGCCATGCATTATGAGAACATCATTTCCAGGCGTTTATTCAGATATTGCACGGTGCCATGCATTATGAGAACATCATTTCCAGGCGTTTATTCAGATATTGCAGGCCGCCATGCATTATGAGAACATCATTTCCAGGCGTTTATTCAGATATTGCAGGCCGCCATGCATTATGAGAACATCATTTCCAGGCATTTATTCAGATATTGCAGGCCGCCATGCATTTGAGAACATCATTTCCAGGCGTTTATTCAGATATTGCAGGCCGCCATGCATTATGAGAACATCATTTCCAGGCGTTTATTCAGATATTGCAGGCCGCCATGCATTATGAGAACATCATTTCCAGGCGTTTATTCAGATATTGCAGGCCGCCATGCATTTGAGAACATCATTTCCAGGCGTTTATTCAGATATTGCAGGCCGCCATGCATTATGAGAACATCATTTCCAGGCGTTTATTCAGATATTGCAGGCCGCCATGCATTATGAGAACATCATTTCCAGGCGTTTATTCAGATATTGCAGGCCGCCATGCATTATGAGAACATCATTTCCAGGCGTTTATTCAGATATTGCACGGTGCCATGCGTTATAAGAACATTATTTCCAGGCGTTTATTCCGATATTGCAGGCCGCCATGCATTATGAGAACATCATTTCCAGGCGTTTATTCCGATATTGCAGGCCGCCATGCATTATAAGAACATCATTTCCAGGCGTTTATTCAGATATTGCAGGCCGCCATGCATTATGAGAACATCATTTCCAGGCGTTTATTCAGATATTGCACGGTGCCATGCATTATAAGAACATCATTTCCAGGCGTTTATTCAGATATTGCAGGCCGCCATGCATTATGAGAACATCATTTCCAGGCGTTTATTCAGATATTGCAGGCCGCCATGCATTATGAGAACATCATTTCCAGGCGTTTATTCAGATATTGCAGGCCGCCATGCATTATAAGAACATCATTTTCAGGCGTTTATTCAGATATTGCAGGCCGCCATGCATTATGAGAACATCATTTCCAGGCGTTTATTCAGATATTGCAGGCCGCCATGCATTATGAGAACATCATTTCCAGGCGTTTATTCAGATATTGCAGGCCGCCATGCATTATGAGAACATCATTTCCAGGCGTTTATTCAGATATTGCAGGCCGCCATGCATTATGAGAACATCATTTCCAGGCGTTTATTCAGATATTGCAGGCCGCCATGCATTATAAGAACATCATTTCCAGGCGTTTATTCAGATATTGCAGGCCGCCATGCATTATGAGAACATCATTTCCAGGCGTTTATTCAGATATTGCAGGCCGCCATGCATTATGAGAACATCATTTCCAGGCGTTTATTCAGATATTGCAGGCCGCCATGCATTATGAGAACATCATTTCCAGGCGTTTATTCAGATATTGCAGGCCGCCATGCATTATAAGAACATCATTTCCAGGCGTTTATTCAGATATTGCAGGCCGCCATGCATTATGAGAACATCATTTCCAGGCGTTTATTCAGATATTGCAGGCCGCCGTGCATTATAAGAACATCATTTCCAGGCGTTTATTCAGATATTTCAGGCCGCCGTGCATTATGAGAACATCATTTCCAGGCGTTTATTCAGATATTGCAGGCCGCCATGCATTATGAGAACATCATTTCCAGGCGTTTATTCAGATATTGCAGGCCGCCATGCATTATGAGAACATCATTTCCAGGCGTTTATTCAGATATTGCAGGCCGCCATGCATTATGAGAACATCATTTCCAGGCGTTTATTCAGATATTGCAGGCCGCCATGCATTATGAGAACATCATTTCCAGGCGTTTATTCAGATATTGCACGGTGCCATGCATTATAAGAACATCATTTCTAGGCGTTTATTCAGATATTGCAGGCCGCCATGCATTATGAGAACATCATTTCCAGGCGTTTATTCAGATATTGCAGGCCGCCATGCATTATGAGAACATCATTTCCAGGCGTTTATTCAGATATTGCAGGCCGCCATGCATTATGAGAACATCATTTCCAGGCGTTTATTCAGATATTGCGCGGTGCCATGGATTATAAGAACATCATTTCCAGGCGTTTATTCAGATACATCATTTCCAGGCGTTCATTCAGGTATTGCACGGTGCCATGCATTATGAGAACATAATTTTCATGGTTTAATAAAGATATTGCAGGCTATGTATTAAAAGAACACTATATTCAGGTTGTTATACAGACATTGCAGGCGGCCATGCATTATTAATACTCTTGCAAACCAAAGACAGGGCCGTCGCAGATGCCATCATCCCTTAACCTCGTTCTGCCCCCTCATCTTTGCCTCAGGCTTATAACTCAGACCACAGCTCTCCCTCATGGGCTGCAATGTCACAAACCATACGGGGGAGGGAGAAGTCCTCCGAACAATGTATGTGAATAGGAGTTGTGGTTTGTTTTACACATTTGAAATGTGCCTTGTCAAAAAAATGTACGAATGAAAACGTTTGAATGGGAAATTAGCTCTCGAGTGGGGGAGTCGGCCAGTCTGGATGCTCGGTACTGATACAAGCCCACGTTCTAGACGTCCAGATGGCACAGTGCTCTGGTTACCCCTGTACTCTGCTTATCCCACCACCCAAAAATAACATTTAGCAAAATGACCTTTCGCCTCAGCTCTTTGACCCCTTGCCTCCTCTCCCTTTTTCTGGACACCATGGAAAGAGAAAGAGGGCCCTTTGTTGAACTCGCTTGCTATAGTCAAGGTGGCCACCTTTTTTATATTTCTTTTTTGGTAGACAGGGTGCGCTCCCCATGCAAACCTCTTTAATGTAAAAAAACTCCTTTCCCGGCTGACTCCACATGCCCCCAGTAGGTCAGGATGGCAGAGAGTTCCCAATCGTTAAGGCCTGACCTTGAGGGCATTATCAGCTGGCAGGTGTGCCTCTACCATCAGCTGGGAGTGCCCACTATCAGATTCCCTGATTTGGTGCAAAGTACGTAACCTTGCTAAGACTGGACGCCGCCATCCCATGTGTGACAGGCAGCCTGCGAGCATGTGCTGTATATGGCCATGCTCAGGCTGTTGCCCCACCTGCTGATGGGGGTGATTGACAAATATGTAAAGGGTGATGGGGGGGCATTGAGGGGGATATGGGCCCCTCATAGGCTCTAATGGGAAAGCTATCAGCAGTGCAAACAGGGCCCAAGAAAGGCCTTGCAAATTCTTAAAAATACCACTAGACCTGCAGGACGAGTTCATTAGTTTACAAACTCGACCTGTGAGAAATGCACTTGCCCCAAAGTGACTGGTGACAACATGTTTACCAGTGCTTTTTGTAAAATGGTGCATGTCACCATTAGAACACTTCATATTTGCTGCAATGCTGTCAAGCATGCAGTGAAAGTTGTATTTGACATTTACTGCCAACAAAGTGTGTCAAGTACAAGACCCTCTGCATCACCCAGAAGGCTTTCTGAAGTCGATGCCCGCACTACATCCAACTCTCTCTTCCTAAATACCTTCCTTCTTGAGGCCTTCGCTCAGTTACCTCCAACTCGCTGAGTGTCAGACGCTTCTCCAGGCAGAGAGTGGGGGGTAGATCTGTCTTCTCTGCAGTTGTTTCCCTCTGGAATGGCCTTCCTGCCCCCCTCAAACCTGAGCCGGACCACCTGAAATTCCAGATGCTGCTCAAGATCTTCCTTTTCTCCTCTGCTTTCTCTCTCTTCCTCCCCGGCTGACTTACCTGTCTGCTGCACCACGAGTGGTCCTCTGAGTCTCACTGGGTACCATGTTCCTACATGGTCAGTCTCCCCTGCACTGTCCGTGGGCCTACTGTGCACTTAGGGCCTCTGTCTGTAACTCCTAATGCTCCCCGGCCTCCTTGCCCTTGCCCAGCGCCACTCTGCCCTGGCTGCACTTACCCAGAGCATTGATACCCTGATTGCACCCCTCCTCTCCCTCCCTCTCCACTCTCCCTTCCAACTGCACTTTGCATTCTCGTACTTGCGCCATCTGAACGACAAAGGGCCTAGTGAGATCGTTTGTCTCGTCCACCCTCTGTCTTCCCTTCCTTGTCTTGTCGCGCCTAGAAACACTTGTGTACCGGGGCGTTATAAATTACTTATCATTTCATATTATACTAACCCTTCATAAAAACCACTCGCCAATGCTAGTGGGCTAGTATATTTTGCAAGCCGTGTTGATTTCTTTCTTTGCATTTTGTTTGCATTCTGGGACTTGTAGTTTTGCTTTTCTTTTTTATAAATCCAGGATTGCAAGTCCCAGAAGCAAAGGATAAAAAGCAAGACTCGATGACCGTGTCCCAAACTCTATGGGCATATAGATATGTATGCAGACGCATTGGGCCTCATTCCGGTTCTGGCGGTAACCTTGCTGGTACTACCGGCGGGTGCCGCCTCACCCGTAAAAGTTACCGGCACCTAGCTTCCCGGTAACACTGGGACCTTAAAAGTCCTGGCGGACTGCAACCTAGGTGCCATCAAAATGTTGTTCCCCATTCCTGTGGAGTCCCACAGGACTCCACGGGAATAGGGAACACGAAAGAACTGGCATCGTTAGCAACGGTGCCAGTGCTTCCGTGACGGTCTGCTTACCGTGGCCACTGTGCACAGCAGGGTCAGACCTGCCGGGCACGGCGGCTCCGGCAGGCAGACATGAAATGTGCCGGCTTGCTGTAAGTGTATATAAATTTATTTATTTTTTAAGGGAGTTACGGTTAGCATCGACAAAAAGTAAAGTCTATGAACATTGGGAAGCCAACGTTAAGGTACGAGCACTCACTGGCCAAACCTTAATTTACGCTACAGGAAATGTTCATACACTAACTTTAACCCCTTAAATGCCAGGCTAGTATATAGTCTATGCAAAAAGGACAAGCCTACTCGTCCATGGCACTGCACTTGTAGAACAATCATGTAACTTGCATTATATTCAAAATGACTGTTGTGACGTTTTGCTGCAGGGTCAGTTTTTTTGATCAGCGAGTTTCAGCATCCTTACATTACCATTCCCAAAGTTCATAGTCTTTACTTTTTTGTAGGTTGAAAGTGTAGCACTATTTTAAAACTTTCTTGAGGTTCTGTTCCCTATGTTTTTATTGTTGTGTGCACTCTACCCTTCTGTCAAAAAGGAAATTCGATTTTCTGAAATGCTCAGGTTTTCAGACCTTCTTGTGTCTCTGAGAGATAATTTTCTAACTTTTAGGACGATTTGTCTAATTTCTGCAGATATTTGTGAATTTTTATAATTGATGGATTTTTGTTAGCATTTTCGGACCTCTGTGGTATTTCCCTATGTTCCTATGGGATTTTAAATGTTCAGATTATTTTTCAATTTTCAGACCTGTGTGTCACAGAACATTGTGGGCCCGATTCATCGAAAATTTGCCCGGTTCAAAGTGAATTTGCTATGCGGTGCAAATTCACTTTGAACTGGGAAAATAGCCCATGAATCGGGCCCATTGTGTTTTCATTTATGTCTGTGTATTTTTCCTGTGGTGCGTTCATCTTCAAAAGTTAGTTACATGATGAGAATTTCACAATGGAATATTTCAGTATCGACTGGTTCCAGGTTTCCTTTGCGTGCAGCAGAGCCCCAAGGGATCTTGCTGCACACCCTAAATCTCTAAAGTGAAGTAGGACAATTTGAGATAATTGTGCTAAAAGAGTGGGGTTTTGGGGATCTAAGGATAATCCCCTTGTGTGAAAAGTGAAAATTGTTGTTATTCAGTTTGTTTTGGAAATATGGAAGTGTTCATGAATTTTCCCCAATCTTGGCCTGCACACTGCAATCTGCGTCTCGGGAGGATAGCCCAGGGGCAACGTGCTCACCTTGGAAACAAGACAACGCGAAGCAACACAGGTTTGATCCCCGGGTCCGCGTTTAGAAACCTCTGGGTAATAAGCGCGTTATAAATACGCAACTAAGACATATTCCTGTAACAGCGTCTCAATGCCCCCGGGGCAGTTGAACACTTTAAAAATGTAAATAAATAAATGGTTGGGCCACATTTGGTGACGTTCCATTAAGAGGTCAACATTTATAGGCGAAATGGCTTTTTCTGTTTCCCATGTAAAGTGTAATGTAACCTTAACTATACTGTCGGTACAATATGTGACAGACATTTTCCTCTGTAGCTTTTGTGCTTGTTCATGAAAACTTGTCACCAGGGTTGTCCAGAAAAAAATGAGGCCACAGCCAAAGACATTTGCCAACATTTTGGTGAACTTTGATGAACACTTTCATGTTGAAAAAGAAGGTATTTTTTGCCATTGATCAACAAATTGACTTTTGGGAACAATTGACTGAACTTCTCCTCTTCCATTTTAGAAATTGTTGGCCTACACCTAGTCCTTAAGTGAAACTTGTGAATGCCAGATACAGTTTCAAACATCAGATCAGGCAAACTCAAGATATTTGCTATGAAAGAAATGTATCTATAATGTGAGTACACATTGGAAGGTGATCAAAAACCTGCCAGCTGGCATTGTTTGCCCAAGGCTGAAGAGATCCTACTCTAGTGGAAGAGAACGGGGAGAGACTGCAGCGAGATTCATCGACTGGTACTTTGCAAAGGGATGGTGCCTTCCAACGAGAACCCTTCACATCTGAAGGCCTGACTCCAAGGCCTTGAGCAGTGGCAGTGGGGGAGGACGAGATAGAGAGGAAGGCGGAGACACAACCGACGTACCCGAGGAGGGACGCGAACGCGAGACGGAAGGAGCCTTCTGGTGAGCAATTACTCAAGAGGGGGAGTGGTGTACAAGGGGCACACGATGTCACCATGAGGAGATGGGTGAAGAACACCTAGAAAGGGGAGGAGATGTAAAGTGAAGGTTGAATGAGAGACCTAGGGGTGTTGCTATGTCTGGAAAAGATCCGGGTCAACACTAATGTAGGGACTGTCGGGCTCGGGGCTAGCTAGCCTTTTGGTTCTAGCCCCTGAGCTCCTACCCGGGGCTTTTTCGGACCTCTGTGGTATTTCCCTATGTTCCTATGGGATTTTAAATGTTCAGATTATTTTTCAATTTTCAGACCTGTGTGTCACAGAACATTGTGGGCCCGATTCATCGAAAATTTGCCCGGTTCAAAGTGAATTTGCTATGCGGTGCAAATTCACTTTGAACTGGGAAAATAGCCCATGAATCGGGCCCATTGTGTTTTCATTTATGTCTGTGTATTTTTCCTGTGGTGCGTTCATCTTCAAAAGTTAGTTACATGATGAGAATTTCACAATGGAATATTTCAGTATCGACTGGTTCCAGGTTTCCTTTGCGTGCAGCAGAGCCCCAAGGGATCTTGCTGCACACCCTAAATCTCTAAAGTGAAGTAGGACAATTTGAGATAATTGTGCTAAAAGAGTGGGGTTTTGGGGATCTAAGGATAATCCCCTTGTGTGAAAAGTGAAAATTGTTGTTATTCAGTTTGTTTTGGAAATATGGAAGTGTTCATGAATTTTCCCCAATCTTGGCCTGCACACTGCAATCTGCGTCTCGGGAGGATAGCCCAGGGGCAACGTGCTCACCTTGGAAACAAGACAACGCGAAGCAACACAGGTTTGATCCCCGGGTCCGCGTTTAGAAACCTCTGGGTAATAAGCGCGTTATAAATACGCAACTAAGACATATTCCTGTAACAGCGTCTCAATGCCCCCGGGGCAGTTGAACACTTTAAAAATGTAAATAAATAAATGGTTGGGCCACATTTGGTGACGTTCCATTAAGAGGTCAACATTTATAGGCGAAATGGCTTTTTCTGTTTCCCATGTAAAGTGTAATGTAACCTTAACTATACTGTCGGTACAATATGTGACAGACATTTTCCTCTGTAGCTTTTGTGCTTGTTCATGAAAACTTGTCACCAGGGTTGTCCAGAAAAAAATGAGGCCACAGCCAAAGACATTTGCCAACATTTTGGTGAACTTTGATGAACACTTTCATGTTGAAAAAGAAGGTATTTTTTGCCATTGATCAACAAATTGACTTTTGGGAACAATTGACTGAACTTCTCCTCTTCCATTTTAGAAATTGTTGGCCTACACCTAGTCCTTAAGTGAAACTTGTGAATGCCAGATACAGTTTCAAACATCAGATCAGGCAAACTCAAGATATTTGCTATGAAAGAAATGTATCTATAATGTGAGTACACATTGGAAGGTGATCAAAAACCTGCCAGCTGGCATTGTTTGCCCAAGGCTGAAGAGATCCTACTCTAGTGGAAGAGAACGGGGAGAGACTGCAGCGAGATTCATCGACTGGTACTTTGCAAAGGGATGGTGCCTTCCAACGAGAACCCTTCACATCTGAAGGCCTGACTCCAAGGCCTTGAGCAGTGGCAGTGGGGGAGGACGAGATAGAGAGGAAGGCGGAGACACAACCGACGTACCCGAGGAGGGACGCGAACGCGAGACGGAAGGAGCCTTCTGGTGAGCAATTACTCAAGAGGGGGAGTGGTGTACAAGGGGCACACGATGTCACCATGAGGAGATGGGTGAAGAACACCTAGAAAGGGGAGGAGATGTAAAGTGAAGGTTGAATGAGAGACCTAGGGGTGTTGCTATGTCTGGAAAAGATCCGGGTCAACACTAATGTAGGGACTGTCGGGCTCGGGGCTAGCTAGCCTTTTGGTTCTAGCCCCTGAGCTCCTACCCGGGGCTGAAATCAAAGGTCCTGGGGCTATATCCCCTACCCCTAAGTTCTCCCTGTGACAAATCAACTTCCGGGGCACCAGTGGTCCAGGGATGAATATCGGTTTCTAAACCATCAATCAGTCCAACACCTCGAGTACACTAGAAGGGATCCAAACAGATTGGAAACACAAGAAAATTATAAACCTTCTTGTCCAATTTTGGTAACCTGGATGGAACAGCAGGCTTATTTCCGCAAGGTTGTGGATAGTTGGTTGGTTGAAACACAGCAAAAATACAATTATTACCCAATGATAAAAGGGACTGTCCAGTCAAGGTTGTATACAAATATCTACTTTACTATTATCAAAACCAACAGTTCTAGCAACACTACAAAATACAACACACCTTGTATAGGAATGAATAGGACAGACAGTTTAAAATAAGGAAAAGAAATGCACTCTGGATACTGACAGGAGGGTAGTCGATCTAGTAATTTGTCGCAATAATTCAAGGATACTTGTTTTCAACACAAAGGGGGCAATGCGTCATAAAATGTCCCTAGGGGCCTTCGGAGAAGGACCAGGGGGACAAAACCACAATGTACCTTGTGCTGTAGAAGTTCTTGGTGCTTGAAGGGGTCGAGTTGGTTTCAGGGCGCATTGCAGCTTCTGCAACAGAGTGCAAGACGGTAGGCAGCTGTGGGTATCAGGCAGCAGGCAGTTTGGCGAGTGAAGCTGGATGGACAGCTGCAGGCTGGCTGGCCTACATGGTGGGTCAGGGTCTGGAATCATTGTCTCCATGATGGTCGGAGGTTCAGAAGCACTGGTCGAGGCATCTCAGACGGCTTTATCGACTGCGGCATAACAACAGTCAGTGGTGCAGTCGGTTGCAGCTCGAGGGGTTCGACTGGCTTGAAAATGTCCTTTAAGGCAGATGCCAGTAGATGCTTTTCGATGCACTTCTCCTGCTTCTTCACTAGGCTTGTGTCGTCTTTGAAGGCCGACAGCCCTAAGCTGAGGGGAGTGGTACAGGCAGCTGCTTTTCCCTTGGTCTGGTTCAGAGACTCTCTGGCACTTCCCACCTAGGAAGCTTGCTGGCAGAGCCTAGCAGGGCACGCTGTGTGCTGGCTGGGTACTGTTTCTGGAGCTGCTGGAGGTTCCTCTGGATTCTGTATCTCCCTTTGTTCCCTGGGAGATGTTTAAAGGAGGCAACTTGCTTTCCTCTTGGAGGTCCTGCCTTTCCTTAACTGGTGATAGATGTAAGGCAGAGTGCACCTTCAGCCAGGGTCCAATGATGAGTTCTTCCTTCTGATTCTGGTGAAGCCTTCAGATGATCTGCCGAAAGACGGGATCAGCCCTCATTTAAAGCCAAATGGACAACAGTGATTGGTGTAGGTTAACCCTACCTTAATGAACCAATCCTGGGTCCCCACCAAAAATCTTCTGTACGTGTGAGGTCATAACCAGAGTCCTTTGCAGCAGAAAAGGTAAAGTGGCAAAAACACGTACTACTAAGTCCCACCATCTTCCTGTATGTTGTGAATCAAAGGGTCCCTCTGGTTAATGGTGCTCTCTGTGGTTCCTGATTAAAGCGGCAGGTCTCCCTTAAAGCTGCGGTGAGACCAGGCATTCTGGCTCTGTCAAATCACATACTCATACCTTCTGAATGGGGACCCCCTGTGGGGATGACTACTGTAATCACGCAGTTGCAGAAATGACACTTCACTGTCAATCGATTCTGATGGAGGGAGCTGGCTTCAGGTTGACACAGTGCACATGAAAGGGTGTTGGGGTTTTCTGTCTCCTTTTTGAACCTCTGCAGCATGGCCCCATGTGGGCCTGTTTGAATTAAACTCTGCACAGTATTTGAATGCTACCACCAGCTGCAGGGCTCAACAAAAGGATAGGGTGGATCCATGGAGACTTTGTTAGTTAATTAGGCCGGAGAAGCATTGTGTACTTCACCTGTCAGATCCCAACTAAATATTACAGATGGAACTGCGCCTGTAGGCTTAATTTACCCAGTGTACACGGGTCTATGCGTATGTGGTGCGGTGAGCATAGCAAACTGTGTGCGGATTAGCCACACACATGTTCCAGAGGTGGATCTACCATCATCCATCTTCATTTAAAATTTCAAAAAAGCCCAGGCAAGCCCACCCCCCTAGTGACGCCTCTGCAGGAAAGAGCGTGCCTGTCTGAGAATCAAAGCAAAGGACAGAGAATCGGCCGACGGAACAAGTGGGAGCCTGCGTTACTGGGTCATACAGGATTTATATGGGCATGAGAAAACATGCTGCATCTTGAAGAGTGCAGTGCAGGTCGCCAAGCACCTTGCAGCACTGAGACGTGGAAAGAGAAAAAACACAGCATCCTGGAACTTAGTGAAGACTCCCTAGTGCCCATCCTCAAAACTTGATCATTGGGACGAAGAAAGAAGGTTGCGCTGCATCGAGGAACCTGCATCTGAAGCTCATACCAACCACTACAGACCTTTGTGAAGAGGTAAAAGGCACAGCCTGGTTTCCTAGAGCACACACAAGCAGTGCACCTTAGTGCTTCATTTGAAAGAAACGGGCCCAAATATGTTCTCGCCTACTGCAACACATCGGGGCAGGTAGCTGCCCGCCCTCTGTTGACACCACCCATTATTATTATGGTATTTATTGAGTGCGGACCTGGCATTGAGAAGCAGAGGAGTGCTTTACAGAGTTATACAACAGAGCGCTTTACAGAGTTATACAGCAGAGCGCTTTACAGAGTTATACAACAATACAGATCCATAACAGAGCGCTTTACAGAAGTAACAACAATACAGATACACAAAAGAGCGCTTTACAGAGTTATACAACAATACAGATACACAACTGAGCGCTTTACAGAGTTATACAACATAGCGCTTCACAGAGTTATACAACAGAGCGCTTTACAGAGTTATACAACAATACAGATCCATAACAGCGCTTTACAGAAGTAACAACAATACAGATACACAACAGAGTGCTTTACAGACTTATACAACAATACAGATACACAACAGAGCGCTTTACAGAGTTATACAACAGAGCGCTTTACAGAGTTATACAACAGAGCGCTTTACAGAGTTATACAACAATACAGATCCATAACAGAGCACTTTACAGAAGTAACAACAATACAGATACATAACAGAGCGCTTTACAGAGTTATACAACAATATAGATGCGTAACAGAGTGCTTTTCAGAGGTAACAACATACATTGTGGGTAGGATACAGAGTGGCATAGAAGAGGGGTACAGCTGTACTGAGTGGCAGGGAGGAGAGGGGTGACCGCTGTCTAGCGAGTCAGATGGCGGGAGGGACGATGTGATGACCTTAGTGTTGAGGCAGAGAAATTCCTTGAAGATGTGGGTCTGAGTTCTTTTCTGAATTGTAGGAGCGTGGGGGTGAGTGTGATGCTGACGGGGAGGAGGTTCTAAAGTCTTGGGGCGTAGGCGGAGTAGGCTTGTTTTCTGGTCTTTCCCTTTTTGCAGCAGCAGATTTGAAGTCTGCACGTGTCCTGGCTTCTGATGGTGCGCTGTCCGCAGGAGATGCAGTTTCTCGGCAAGGTAGTCTGGTGAATTGAGGGTGACTGCCTAATAGATGATGCAGCAAGACTTGAAGTTGATTTGTGCATGCAGTGGGAGCCAGTGAAGGTCAATTAGGGCCGAGGTGATGTGGTTGTATCTGCGTAGACCCTTGATGAGGCAGGCGGCCGCATGTAGGACACTTCTCAGGAGCACAAGGGAGGATGACGAGAGGTCTTCATGGAAGGCACTTCCCCATCCAGGTGGTATAGGACCAGTGCTTGATCTGTGGATCTAATGACAAAGGACTTAGCTGCTGCATGAGGGAGAGCTGATACCAAGCTGTCTTGAGTTTTTTTTTAGCTATGTGTGTCTTGAAGGAGAGGTGGTTGTCGATGTGGAACCCGGGGGACTTGCTGCAGGAGGCGAGTTCAAGTGTGAATCCCTCAGAGTTCATGGTTGATAGCCATGTTTGTATGTCTGGGTGTTCACTCTTGGTGAGGAGGAGGAGGAGTTGAGCTTCAAGTATGCACTGTGCATTCAAGAGGGGATCAGCAAGGGTCAGGTTTTGAGCGTATGGATGTCCTTGATGGAGTCGATCTTGAGGTGTAGCTGTATGTCGTCAGCCGATTGGTGGATGTGGATGTTGTGTGAGGGAAGGATGGCTCCCATCAGCTCCATGTATAGATTGAAGATCACTGGGGAGAGGATGGAACTCTATAGGCCTCCACAGGTGACGGGTAGCATTAGCGATCTAGAGGAGTCCATCTGAACAAACTGCTTGCGGTTGGCGAGGTAGGACTTGAACCAGAGTATGACAAGGCTGCTGATCCCTATGTGTCGATGTAGGGTGTCTGTAAGTGCCAGGTGCTCTACTGTGAACCAGGAGGCAGGGGTGGCCGTCTCCAAGGATGTTGAGGGAGTTAATGACTACCTGTATGGTTGCTGTCTCTGTGCTGCATCTGGGTCTGATGGTGGGTCTGGAGGAGATTGTTGGTGTCGATGTGTTGCTGCAGTTGTGCAGCTGCCGCTTGGAAGACCCATGGCTGCTCCATACAGCGTCAACATATTTGGGGTTAAAGCTGCAAACCGCACCAGTTCATTGAGGATGATGGATACATTGTGCGTTTTACAGATACTAAGCTGCATAACATAATCATTGTGTCTTCAAATAAAATAAATGTTTAAATGTTTCTTTCAAAGACTTTGTTAACATTTGGCTCTGATCCTATGGGAGGCAAGAGGAACATGTTAAGCATTTATTCAGAGAAATAAAGAGCAAACATGCTTTACCCCTTGGTAAATTGTGGACAAATGCAGGCAAAACTGTACTGAACTGATGAACTTGCCTGTCAAACACTGCGGCACGATCTCCGTGTGATGTTTTGCTCGTGACAGGCGCTCCTTTCCAGTATGGGCCTTTTCACTGACCTTGCCCTGGTGTTGGGGCTGCTGGCTGCTTCTTCTCCACCCACCCCGCTGGTGATTACAGTAGAGAATGTGCAACAATGTTATTCAGGCTGAGTGGAGTAGTGTGTGGGTGGGCCCAGCATTGCCCAACTCACTGTTATTTATGAAAATGGATGAACAGCCCTGCCGTGCCAGACTGGGCCATCAGGTTTATGAATAACAACGAGCCAGGCCTGGGTGCAGAGCCCCATGCCTGTGCCCAGGATGCAGAGACCCGGGCCCCGATGCAGAGACCCTGCCAATGCCCAGGGTGCAGAGCCACGGGCCCGTGCACTCTGGTTGATTGTTATGTTACTGTGACTGACTGACAGTTCAAATGATAAAGTTGCCAAAACACCACAACTTAATCAAGCTGGGCTTAGAAATAAGTGCCCGGCTCAGAAATAAGTGCTGGGGCTGAGCCCTGGGAAGGTACCCCCCCTCAACTCACACACGTATTAAGCACTGCATGTAGTGAAACAGTGATACATATGATATAACATGGATCAAGGGGCCCCAAGCATGCACGAGCACTAATTAAACATTGTGAGAATACATGAGAAGCTGCACTACATCCTGAAATCTGTAGAGAGGGTCCCTACAATGTGCACGCCTACACATATTGAACATTGGGCGGAGCAAAGAGAACAGTGCTGCATGCTGGAACCTGTAGTGAAAGTTCATGCTGCTCGAGTATCCTTTAATATGCTGAGAATAGAAGAGAAACTGTGGCCTAGAAACAGGGGCAGAGTGTAAGCTGGGAGGAAGAGAGAAACACATTGCCTCCTGAAACCTGGGTCAGGGCTCCCAGCCAATCACGACAAAGACTCCACTGGCCTGGCTGATATGAATAACAATGGCCATCCTCACACTATCATCTCAAGGCAGGGACATAGGTGTTTCTGTGCTTAGCTCCTATGTCCAGGAGTCTTCTCTAGGGATGACATGGGCAGAATTCACACTACCAGAACTATTACAAATATGCCTATAAATGCAGACCACATGTGGAAGCGGCAGAAGGACATGCACACATCCATCATGCACCACGGCACACATCCCTGCTCCTGAACCTTGTCCCCTCTCCCACTATTGCAATCTGCCCCATGACGCACTGACGCCCCTGCGTACCTGAACTCCAACACCTTGATACACACATGAACGACGCATGCACAACAACACACACATCTACCACCAACCACCACATTTGCTCAAACTTGGCCACCGCTGTAGATAACAAATGCACAACTACACAAACACACAGACACACTCTCTTAGAGAGTGCAAGCTAGTATCAATAACAGGACAAGTTTACAAACAGTCTGCATGCCCATATTACAACACACACTTGGTTTAGACAAAGTCATTGGACCTTGTTCCAACTGTGCCGGTCTGGTAACAGCAGCCTACCGACACCGTTATTACCGGACCGGCATAGTACAACTCTGGGGGTGGGTGCGTCCCACCTGCCAGTGTCGGACCTGGTGGGCGGAACGGCACCCGCCCGCAGAGTTTCACGGAAGCACCAGGCACCATTATTAACGGTGCTGGTGCTTCCGTCGTCCCCATTCCCATTGTAATCCCCTGGTGTCTCTGGCAAGCCAGGCGCCGGTAAATCTTGCAAGTCTGGCGGTAACGCACTGGTAGCACCGGCAGGGTTACCGCCGGATTTGTAATCAGGCGAATTCACATTAAGCATCAAACCCTAACTCACACTGTACCAGTGCTTAGCAATGCTCGGCTTAAATATTAGCTCACATCAATACTGAAATTAAAGCGAGTTGTGTGGCTTGTCGTGTATAGAATACACAAAAGGTAACTGTTTATTTTGCTTCAATAAAGGCATTGGGCCTCTGTATAGGTTTAAGGTATCCCGCCAGTAAATCCGCTGGGATACCACCAAATGGAATTACCGTTACCGGCACTTGGTCTGGCAGAATTAGCAGTAAGGGCAGTTACTTCCCATTCCATGGAGTCCCACGGGTCTCCATGGGTGGAGTTGCTGGTATACTGGTACCTGTGATACTGGCAATTTTTGCTGGTGGGGTACCAAAATTACCTCCAGCTCTGAGCTTGTGCTAATTCCAGCCACCCCACCAGCAAACTCTGAGTTGTTCGGTGCGGTAACATGCCGGTAAATGGAATTACCAATACACGGAATTGCCGGCATGTTAACACCGCACCGGCCAACTCGTAATGTAGGCAGCATGATAAACCGCAAACCCAAAGCTGAGGTGTTTGGAAATATCACATGAACCCCAGGAGGGAAATTAGTGCACTATAATACACATTATCCATTGTGTACTTATAACATCACAAGTAAAGAAATATGTCAGCTACACAATGAGTGAAATCCTACATTCCGGAAAACCATCTTCTAATAAGAAGCCGGTCCTGTGATTTCAATATATAAAAATATTTGTCCATTAGTGTTGTTATTTGCATTTGTAGTTCACAAGACATTGACATGTTCTTTTCTTGTACATTTTTTAAATGATCAGTATCACATGTTTTCCTCTTGGAAGGGGGTTAGTTCAGGCAGGTTGCACCCCAGTTGCTAGACTGCAGAATGCAAATATGAACTATTCTTCATTCAAGCTCTCCAGGAGATGAGGTTTTACTGAAGATGTTTACATTTCATCTTCAAACTGATGTCTTTCCAAGGATTTGATCTGCAGAAGACGTGGGTTTGCATAGGTTCTGTCTACAGTTAACCCTTTCTGCCGATTAATCGATGAGGCCTGATTACATGGGTTCAAAGCTGATGAGTAGGTAGAGGAGAGGGATTAACTTGGCCCACAGCTGCTCCCTGCAATGCCCACCTCACAATGTGCCCCAATGGGCAGATTCGAATGAGGGCCAAAGACAGGCTCTGTTTTCATTATTTCAAGAGATTGGCATTTTTAGAGGACAGTGGGTGTAACTGACCATGTTTATATAATCAGTTCCCCATCTGGTGATGACCATATTTCACGGGGATGATGTCATTCCGATGAATTATGGAATATAATGTACAGAGCCTATGGAAGACTCTTCTCTCTCGTGTTAACCCTTTTGGGCTAAAGATTGAAGGCGCCAAACCTTAGGAGCAGGCCCTCTCGACATTGTGATGCACAGAACCAAGACAGGGAAAGGCGATGCAAGACTTTAAAACCCTGGGGAGTTGCAGAGGAAGGTGAACTTACTCCTCTATATGATGTGGGGTCATCTTTTATGGGAGAAAGCTATCAGAAAGGGTCGCTATGGGGCTGCCTCTGTCCATTTCTTTCTTATCCATGGATTCCTTGAGACAAAACCCCACACTCAAGAAAGCTCACAACAGACACAACTACAAACTCCAGATAACACCAGAAAGACACACACACACGCTCTGCTGGAAAGATACAGCCAAACAGAAAACCAACATCTCTTTACAGACTAAAGGGAAACCAATGGTACCTCCTGTCTGACTGTGCCACAGGACTGTCTGGTAAGGGGCCCACTGCAAAATATAACCTAAATACAGGTGCCAAAATATACACCTCTCATTTCATTATAGTGACACAAGAGACAGAGAGAAGAAAGCACATGATAAGGAAATACAAGACAGGCCATAAACATCACCACTGCCATTGGTCCAGCAAGTGCAGTAACTGCCATCATCCCAGTAACTTCAGTAACTGCCATCGTCCCAGTAACCTCAGTAACTGCCATCATCCCAGCAAGTGCAGTAACTGCCATCATCCCAGTAACTGCAGTAACTGCCACCATCCCAATAAGTGCAGTAACTGCTGTCATCCCAGTAACTGCAGTAACTGCCATCATCCCAGTAACCTCAGTACCTACCATCATCCCAATAAGTGCAGTAACTGCCATCATCCCAGTAACTACAGTAACTGCCATCATCCCAGTAACCTCAGTAACTGCCATCATCCCAGCAAGTGCAGTAACTGTCATCATTCCAGTAACTGCAGTAACTGCCATCATCCCAGCAAGTGCAGTAACTGCCATCATCCCAGTAACTGCAGTAACTGCCATCATCCCAATAAGTGCAGTAACTGCTGTCATCCCAGTAACTGCAGTACCTGCCATCATCCCAGTAACCTCAGTACCTGCCATCATCCCAATAAGTGCAGTAACTGCCATCATCCCAGTAACTACAGTAACTGCCATCATCCCAGCAAGTGCAGTAACTGTCATCATTCCAGTAACTGCAGTAACTGCCATCATCCCAATAAGTGCAGTAACTGCTGTCATCACAGTAAGTGCAGTAACTGCCATTACCCAGTAACTGCAGTAACTGCCATCATCCCAGTAACCTCAGTAACTGCCATCATCCCAGCAAGTGCAGTAACTGCCATCATCCCAGTAACCTCAGTAACTGTCATCATCCCAGTAACCTCAGTAACTGCCATCATCCCAGCAAGTGCAGTAACTGCCATCATCCCAGTAACTGCAGTAACTGCCATCATCCCAATAAGTGCAGTAACTGCTGTCATCCCAGTAACTGCAGTAACTGCCATCATCCCAGTAACCTCAGTACCTGCCATCATCCCAATAAGTGCAGTAACTGCCATCATCCCAGTAACTACAGTAACTGCCATCATCCCAGTAACCTCAGTAACTGCCATCATCCCAGCAAGTGCAGTAACTGTCATCATTCCAGTAACTGCAGTAACTGCCATCATCCCAGCAAGTGCAGTAACTGCCATCATCCCTGTAACTGCAGTAACTGCCATCATCCCAATAAGTGCAGTAACTGCTGTCATCCCAGTAACTGCAGTAACTGCCATCATCCCAGTAACCTCAGTACCTGCCATCATCCCAATAAGTGCAGTAACTGCCATCATCCCAGTAACTACAGTAACTGCCATCATCCCAGTAACCTCAGTAACTGCCATCATCCCAGCAAGTGCAGTAACTGTCATCATTCCAGTAACTGCAGTAACTGCCATCATCCCAATAAGTGCAGTAACTGATGTCATCACAGTAAGTGCAGTAACTGCCATCATCCCAGTAACTGCAGTAACTGCCATCATCCCAGTAACCTCAGTAACTGCCATCATCCCAGCAAGTGCAGTAACTGCCATCATCCCAGTAACCTCAGTAACTGTCATCATCCCAGCAAGTGCAGTAACTGCCATCATCCCAGTAACTGCGGTAACTGCCATCAGCCCAATAAGTGCAGTAACTGCTGTCATCCCAGTAAGTGCAGTAACTGCCATCATCCCAGTAACTGCAATAACTGCCATCATCCCAATAAGTGCAGTAACTGCTGTTATCACAGTAGGTGCAGTAATTGCCATCATCTCAGTAACTGCAGTAACTGCCATCATCCCAATAAGTGCAGTAACTGCCATCATCCCAGTAACTTCAGCAACAGCCATCATCCCAATAAGTGCAGTAACTGCCATCAGCCCAGTAACTTCAGTAACTGCCATCATCACAGTAACTTCAGTAACTGCCATCATCCAAATAAGTACAATAACTGCCATCATCCCAGTAACTTCATTAACTGCCATTATCCCAATAAGTGCAGTAACTGCCATCATCCCAGTAACTTCAGTAACTGCCATCATCCCAGTAACTTCATTAACTGCCATTATCCCAATAAGTGCAGTAACTGCTGTCATCACAGTAAGTGCAGTAACTGGCATCATCCCAGTAACTTCAGTAACTGCCATCATCCCAGTAACTGCAGTAACTGCCATCATCCCAATAAGTGCAGTAACTGCTGTCATCACAGTAAGTGCTGTAACTGCCATCATCCCAGTAACTTCAGTAACTGCCATCATCCCAATAAGTGCAGTAACTGCTTTCATCATAGTAAGTGCAGTAACTGCCATCATCCCAGTAACCTCAGTAACTGCAATCATCCCAATAAGTGCAGTAACTGCTGTCATCACAGTAAGTGCAGTAACTGCCATCATCCCAGTAACCTCAGTAACTGCCATCACCCCAATAAGTGCAGAAACTGCTGTCATCACAGTAAGTGCAGTAACTGCCATCATCCCAGTAACTGCAGTAACTGCCATCATCCCAATAAGTGCAGTAACTGCTGTCATCACAGTAAGTGCAGTAACTGGCATCATCCCAGTAACTTCAGTATCTGCCATCATCCCAGCAAGTGCAGTAACTGCCATCATCCCTGTAACTGCAGTAACTGCCATCATCCCAATAAGTGCAGTAACTGCTGTCATCCCAGTAACTGCAGTAACTGCCATCATCCCAGTAACCTCAGTACCTGCCATCATCCCAATAAGTGCAGTAACTGCCATCATCCCAGTAACTACAGTAACTGCCATCATCCCAGTAACCTCAGTAACTGCCATCATCCCAGCAAGTGCAGTAACTGTCATCATTCCAGTATCTGCAGTAACTGCCATCATCCCAATAAGTGCAGTAACTGCTGTCATCACAGTAAGTGCAGTAACTGCCATCATCCCAGTAACTGCAGTAACTGCCATCATCCCAATAAGTGCAGTAACTGCTGTCATCACAGTAGGTGCAGTAACTGCCATCATCTCAGTAACTGCAGTAACTGCCATCATCCCAATAAGTGCAGTAACTGCCATCATCCCAGTAACTTCAGCAACAGCCATCATCCCAATAAGTGCAGTAACTGCCATCAGCCCAGTAACTTCAGTAACTGCCATCATCACAGTAACTTCAGTAACTGCCATCATCCAAATAAGTACAATAACTGCCATCATCCCAGTAACTTCATTAACTGCCATTATCCCAATAAGTGCAGTAACTGCCATCATCCCAGTAACTTCAGTAACTGCCATCATCCCAGTAACTTCATTAACTGCCATTATCCCAATAAGTGCAGTAACTGCTGTCATCACAGTAAGTGCAGTAACTGGCATCATCCCAGTAACTTCAGTAACTGCCATCATCCCAGTAACTGCAGTAACTGCCATCATCCCAATAAGTGCAGTAACTGCTGTCATCACAGTAAGTGCTGTAACTGCCATCATCCCAGTAACTTCAGTAACTGCCATCATCCCAATAAGTGCAGTAACTGCTGTCATCACAGTAAGTGCAGTAACTGCCATCATCCCAGTAACCTCAGTAACTGCCATCATCCCAATAAATGCAGTAACTGCTGTCATCACAGTAAGTGCAGTAACTGCCATCATCCCAGTAACTACAGTAACTGCCATCACCCCAGTAACCTCAGTAACTGCCATCATCCCAGCAAGTGCAGTAACTGTCATCATTCCAGTAACTGCAGTAACTGCCATCATCCCAATAAGTGCAGTAACTGCTGTCATCACAGTAAGTGCAGTAACTGCCATCATCCCAGTAACTGCAGTAACTGCCATCATCCCAGTAACCTCAGTAACTGCCATCATCCCAGCAAGTGCAGTAACTGCCATCAGCCTAGTAACCTCAGTAACTGTCATCATCCCAGTAACCTCAGTAACTGCCATCATCCCAGCAAGTGCAGTAACTGCCATCATCCCAGTAACTGCAGTAACTGCCATCATCCCAATAAGTGCAGTAACTGCTGTCATCCCAGTAACTGCAGTAACTGCCATCATCCCAGTAACCTCAGTACCTGCCATCATCCCAATAAGTGCAGTAACTGCCATCATCCCAGTAACTACAGTAACTGCCATCATCCCAGTAACCTCAGTAACTGCCATCATCCCAGCAAGTGCAGTAACTGTCATCATTCCAGTAACTGCAGTAACTGCCATCATCCCAGCAAGTGCAGTAACTGCCATCATCCCTGTAACTGCAGTAACTGCCATCATCCCAATAAGTGCAGTAACTGCTGTCATCCCAGTAACTGCAGTAACTGCCATCATCCCAGTAACCTCAGTACCTGCCATCATCCCAATAAGTGCAGTAACTGCCATCATCCCAGTAACTACAGTAACTGCCATCATCCCAGTAACCTCAGTAACTGCCATCATCCCAGCAAGTGCAGTAACTGCCATCATCCCAGTAACCTCAGTAAATGTCATCATCCCAGCAAGTGCAGTAACTGCCATCATCCCAGTAACTGCGGTAACTGCCATCATCCCAATAAGTGCAGTAACTGCTGTCATCCCAGTAAGTGCAGTAACTGCCATCATCCCAGTAACTGCAATAACTGCCATCATCCCAATAAGTGCAGTAACTGCTGTCATCACAGTAGGTGCAGTAATTGCCATCATCTCAGTAACTGCAGTAACTGCCATCATCCCAATAAGTGCAGTAACTGCCATCATCCCAGTAACTTCAGCAACAGCCATCATCCCAATAAGTGCAGTAACTGCCATCAGCCCAGTAACTTCAGTAACTGCCATCATCACAGTAACTTCAGTAACTGCCATCATCCAAATAAGTACAATAACTGCCATCATCCCAGTAACTTCATTAACTGCCATTATCCCAATAAGTGCAGTAACTGCCATCATCCCAGTAACTTCAGTAACTGCCATCATCCCAGTAACTTCATTAACTGCCATTATCCCAATAAGTGCAGTAACTGCTGTCATCACAGTAAGTGCAGTAACTGGCATCATCCCAGTAACTTCAGTAACTGCCATCATCCCAGTAACTGCAGTAACTGCCATCATCCCAATAAGTGCAGTAACTGCTGTCATCACAGTAAGTGCTGTAACTGCCATCATCCCAGTAACTTCAGTAACTGCCATCATCCCAATAAGTGCAGTAACTGCTGTCATCACAGTAAGTGCAGTAACTGCCATCATCCCAGTAACCTCAGTAACTACAATCATCCCAATAAGTGCAGTAACTGCTGTCATCACAGTAAGTGCAGTAACTGCCATCATCCCAGTAACCTCAGTAACTGCCATCACCCCAATAAGTGCAGAAACTGCTGTCATCACAGTAAGTGCAGTAACTGCCATCATCCCAGTAACTGCAGTAACTGCCATCATCCCAATAAGTGCAGTAACTGCTGTCATCACAGTAAGTGCAGTAACTGGCATCATCCCAGTAACTTCAGTATCTGCCATCATCCCAGCAAGTGCAGTAACTGCCATCATCCCTGTAACTGCAGTAACTGCCATCATCCCAATAAGTGCAGTAACTGCCATCATCCCAGTAACCTCAGTACCTGCCATCATCCCAATAAGTGCAGTAACTGCCATCATCCCAGTAACTACAGTAACTGCCATCATCCCAGTAACCTCAGTAACTGCCATCATCCCAGCAAGTGCAGTAACTGTCATCATTCCAGTATCTGCAGTAACTGCCATCATCCCAATAAGTGCAGTAACTGCTGTCATCACAGTAAGTGCAGTAACTGCCATCATCCCAGTAACTGCAGTAACTGCCATCATCCCAATAAGTGCAGTAACTGCTGTCATCACAGTAGGTGCAGTAACTGCCATCATCTCAGTAACTGCAGTAACTGCCATCATCCCAATAAGTGCAGTAACTGCCATCATCCCAGTAACTTCAGCAACAGCCATCATCCCAATAAGTGCAGTAACTGCCATCAGCCCAGTAACTTCAGTAACTGCCATCATCACAGTAACTTCAGTAACTGCCATCATCCAAATAAGTACAATAACTGCCATCATCCCAGTAACTTCATTAACTGCCATTATCCCAATAAGTGCAGTAACTGCCATCATCCCAGTAACTTCAGTAACTGCCATCATCCCAGTAACTTCATTAACTGCCATTATCCCAATAAGTGCAGTAACTGCTGTCATCACAGTAAGTGCAGTAACTGGCATCATCCCAGTAACTTCAGTAACTGCCATCATCCCAGTAACTGCAGTAACTGCCATCATCCCAATAAGTGCAGTAACTGCTGTCATCACAGTAAGTGCTGTAACTGCCATCATCCCAGTAACTTCAGTAACTGCCATCATCCCAATAAGTGCAGTAACTGCTGTCATCACAGTAAGTGCAGTAACTGCCATCATCCCAGTAACCTCAGTAACTGCCATCATCCCAATAAATGCAGTAACTGCTGTCATCACAGTAAGTGCAGTAACTGCCATCATCCCAGTAACTACAGTAACTGCCATCACCCCAGTAACCTCAGTAACTGCCATCATCCCAGCAAGTGCAGTAACTGTCATCATTCCAGTAACTGCAGTAACTGCCATCATCCCAATAAGTGCAGTAACTGCTGTCATCACAGTAAGTGCAGTAACTGCCATCATCCCAGTAACTGCAGTAACTGCCATCATCCCAGTAACCTCAGTAACTGCCATCATCCCAGCAAGTGCAGTAACTGCCATCAGCCTAGTAACCTCAGTAACTGTCATCATCCCAGTAACCTCAGTAACTGCCATCATCCCAGCAAGTGCAGTAACTGCCATCATCCCAGTAACTGCAGTAACTGCCATCATCCCAATAAGTGCAGTAACTGCTGTCATCCCAGTAACTGCAGTAACTGCCATCATCCCAGTAACCTCAGTACCTGCCATCATCCCAATAAGTGCAGTAACTGCCATCATCCCAGTAACTACAGTAACTGCCATCATCCCAGTAACCTCAGTAACTGCCATCATCCCAGCAAGTGCAGTAACTGTCATCATTCCAGTAACTGCAGTAACTGCCATCATCCCAGCAAGTGCAGTAACTGCCATCATCCCTGTAACTGCAGTAACTGCCATCATCCCAATAAGTGCAGTAACTGCTGTCATCCCAGTAACTGCAGTAACTGCCATCATCCCAGTAACCTCAGTACCTGCCATCATCCCAATAAGTGCAGTAACTGCCATCATCCCAGTAACTACAGTAACTGCCATCATCCCAGTAACCTCAGTAACTGCCATCATCCCAGCAAGTGCAGTAACTGCCATCATCCCAGTAACCTCAGTAAATGTCATCATCCCAGCAAGTGCAGTAACTGCCATCATCCCAGTAACTGCGGTAACTGCCATCATCCCAATAAGTGCAGTAACTGCTGTCATCCCAGTAAGTGCAGTAACTGCCATCATCCCAGTAACTGCAATAACTGCCATCATCCCAATAAGTGCAGTAACTGCTGTCATCACAGTAGGTGCAGTAATTGCCATCATCTCAGTAACTGCAGTAACTGCCATCATCCCAATAAGTGCAGTAACTGCCATCATCCCAGTAACTTCAGCAACAGCCATCATCCCAATAAGTGCAGTAACTGCCATCAGCCCAGTAACTTCAGTAACTGCCATCATCACAGTAACTTCAGTAACTGCCATCATCCAAATAAGTACAATAACTGCCATCATCCCAGTAACTTCATTAACTGCCATTATCCCAATAAGTGCAGTAACTGCCATCATCCCAGTAACTTCAGTAACTGCCATCATCCCAGTAACTTCATTAACTGCCATTATCCCAATAAGTGCAGTAACTGCTGTCATCACAGTAAGTGCAGTAACTGGCATCATCCCAGTAACTTCAGTAACTGCCATCATCCCAGTAACTGCAGTAACTGCCATCATCCCAATAAGTGCAGTAACTGCTGTCATCACAGTAAGTGCTGTAACTGCCATCATCCCAGTAACTTCAGTAACTGCCATCATCCCAATAAGTGCAGTAACTGCTGTCATCACAGTAAGTGCAGTAACTGCCATCATCCCAGTAACCTCAGTAACTGCAATCATCCCAATAAGTGCAGTAACTGCTGTCATCACAGTAAGTGCAGTAACTGCCATCATCCCAGTAACCTCAGTAACTGCCATCACCCCAATAAGTGCAGAAACTGCTGTCATCACAGTAAGTGCAGTAACTGCCATCATCCCAGTAACTGCAGTAACTGCCATCATCCCAATAAGTGCAGTAACTGCTGTCATCACAGTAAGTGCAGTAACTGGCATCATCCCAGTAACTTCAGTATCTGCCATCATCCCAGCAAGTGCAGTAACTGCCATCATCCCTGTAACTGCAGTAACTGCCATCATCCCAATAAGTGCAGTAACTGCTGTCATCCCAGTAACTGCAGTAACTGCCATCATCCCAGTAACCTCAGTACCTGCCATCATCCCAATAAGTGCAGTAACTGCCATCATCCCAGTAACTACAGTAACTGCCATCATCCCAGTAACCTCAGTAACTGCCATCATCCCAGCAAGTGCAGTAACTGTCATCATTCCAGTAACTGCAGTAACTGCCATCATCCCAATAAGTGCAGTAACTGCTGTCATCACAGTAAGTGCAGTAACTGCCATCATCCCAGTAACTGCAGTAACTGCCATCATCCCAATAAGTGCAGTAACTGCTGTCATCACAGTAGGTGCAGTAACTGCCATCATCTCAGTAACTGCAGTAACTGCCATCATCCCAATAAGTGCAGTAACTGCCATCATCCCAGTAACTTCAGCAACAGCCATCATCCCAATAAGTGCAGTAACTGCCATCAGCCCAGTAACTTCAGTAACTGCCATCATCACAGTAACTTCAGTAAGTGCCATCATCCAAATAAGTACAATAACTGCCATCATCCCAGTAACTTCATTAACTGCCATTATCCCAATAAGTGCAGTAACTGCCATCATCCCAGTAACTTCAGTAACTGCCATCATCCCAGTAACTTCATTAACTGCCATTATCCCAATAAGTGCAGTAACTGCTGTCATCACAGTAAGTGCAGTAACTGGCATCATCCCAGTAACTTCAGTAACTGCCATCATCCCAGTAACTGCAGTAACTGCCATCATCCCAATAAGTGCAGTAACTGCTGTCATCACAGTAAGTGCTGTAACTGCCATCATCCCAGTAACTTCAGTAACTGCCATCATCCCAATAAGTGCAGTAACTGCTGTCATCACAGTAAGTGCAGTAACTGCCATCATCCCAGTAACCTCAGTAACTGCCATCATCCCAATAAATGCAGTAACTGCTGTCATCACAGTAAGTGCAGTAACTGCCATCATCCCAGTAACTACAGTAACTGCCATCACCCCAGTAACCTCAGTAACTGCCATCATCCCAGCAAGTGCAGTAACTGTCATCATTCCAGTAACTGCAGTAACTGCCATCATCCCAATAAGTGCAGTAACTGCTGTCATCACAGTAAGTGCAGTAACTGCCATCATCCCAGTAACTGCAGTAACTGCCATCATCCCAGTAACCTCAGTAACTGCCATCATCCCAGCAAGTGCAGTAACTGCCATCAGCCTAGTAACCTCAGTAACTGTCATCATCCCAGTAACCTCAGTAACTACCATCATCCCAGCAAGTGCAGTAACTGCCATCATCCCAGTAACTGCAGTAACTGCCATCATCCCAATAAGTGCAGTAACTGCTGTCATCCCAGTAACTGCAGTAACTGCCATCATCCCAGTAACCTCAGTACCTGCCATCATCCCAATAAGTGCAGTAACTGCCATCATCCCAGTAACTACAGTAACTGCCATCATCCCAGTAACCTCAGTAACTGCCATCATCCCAGCAAGTGCAGTAACTGTCATCATTCCAGTAACTGCAGTAACTGCCACCATCCCAGCAAGTGCAGTAACTGTCATCATTCCAGTAACTGCAGTAACTGCCATCATCCCAATAAGTGCAGTAACTGCTGTCATCACAGTAAGTGCAGTAACTGCCATCATCCCAGTAACTGCAGTAACTGCCATCATCCCAGTAACCTCAGTAACTGCCATCATCCCAGCAAGTGCAGTAACTGCCATCATCCCAGTAACCTCAGTAACTGTCATCATCCCAGCAAGTGCAGTAACTGCCATCATCCCAGTAACTGCGGTAACTGCCATCATCCCAATAAGTGCAGTAACTGCTGTCATCCCAGTAAGTGCAGTAACTGCCATCATCCCAGTAACTGTAATAACTGCCATCATCCCAATAAGTGCAGTAACTGCTGTCATCACAGTAGGTGCAGTAATTGCCATCATCTCAGTAACTGCAGTAACTGCCATCATCCCAATAAGTGCAGTAACTGCCATCATCCCAGTAACTTCAGCAACAGCCATCATCCCAATAAGTGCAGTAACTGCCATCAGCCCAGTAACTTCAGTAACTGCCATCATCACAGTAACTTCAGTAACTGCCATCATCCAAATAAGTACAATAACTGCCATCATCCCAGTAACTTCATTAACTGCCATTATCCCAATAAGTGCAGTAACTGCCATCATCCCAGTAACTTCAGTAACTGCCATCATCCCAGTAACTTCATTAACTGCCATTATCCCAATAAGTGCAGTAACTGCTGTCATCACAGTAAGTGCAGTAACTGGCATCATCCCAGTAACTTCAGTAACTGCCATCATCCCAGTAACTGCAGTAACCGCCATCATCCCAATAAGTGCAGTAACTGCTGTCATCACAGTAAGTGCTGTAACTGCCATCATCCCAGTAACTTCAGTAACTGCCATCATCCCAATAAGTGCAGTAACTGCTGTCATCACAGTAAGTGCAGTAACTGCCATCATCCCAGTAACCTCAGTAACTGCAATCATCCCAATAAGTGCAGTAACTGCTGTCATCACAGTAAGTGCAGTAACTGCCATCATCCCAGTAACCTCAGTAACTGCCATCACCCCAATAAGTGCAGAAACTGCTGTCATCACAGTAAGTGCAGTAACTGCCATCATCCCAGTAACTGCAGTAACTGGCATCATCCCAATAAGTGCAGTAACTGCTGTCATCACAGTAAGTGCAGTAACTGGCATCATCCCAGTAACTTCAGTAACTGCCATCATCCCAGCAAGTGCAGTAACTGCCATCATCCCTGTAACTGCAGTAACTGCCATCATCCCAATAAGTGCAGTAACTGCTGTCATCCCAGTAACTGCAGTAACTGCCATCATCCCAGTAACCTCAGTACCTGCCATCATCCCAATAAGTGCAGTAACTGCCATCATCCCAGTAACTACAGTAACTGCCATCATCCCAGTAACCTCAGTAACTGCCATCATCCCAGCAAGTGCAGTAACTGTCATCATTCCAGTAACTGCAGTAACTGCCATCATCCCAATAAGTGCAGTAACTGCTGTCATCACAGTAAGTGCAGTAACTGCCATCATCCCAGTAACTGCAGTAACTGCCATCATCCCAATAAGTGCAGTAACTGCTGTCATCACAGTAGGTGCAGTAACTGCCATCATCTCAGTAACTGCAGTAACTGCCATCATCCCAATAAGTGCAGTAACTGCCATCATCCCAGTAACTTCAGCAACAGCCATCATCCCAATAAGTGCAGTAACTGCCATCAGCCCAGTAACTTCAGTAACTGCCATCATCACAGTAACTTCAGTAACTGCCATCATCCAAATAAGTACAATAACTGCCATCATCCCAGTAACTTCATTAACTGCCATTATCCCAATAAGTGCAGTAACTGCCATCATCCCAGTAACTTCAGTAACTGCCATCATCCCAGTAACTTCATTAACTGCCATTATCCCAATAAGTGCAGTAACTGCTGTCATCACAGTAAGTGCAGTAACTGGCATCATCCCAGTAACTTCAGTAACTGCCATCATCCCAGTAACTGCAGTAACTGCCATCATCCCAATAAGTGCAGTAACTGCTGTCATCACAGTAAGTGCTGTAACTGCCATCATCCCAGTAACTTCAGTAACTGCCATCATCCCAATAAGTGCAGTAACTGCTGTCATCACAGTAAGTGCAGTAACTGCCATCATCCCAGTAACCTCAGTAACTGCCATCATCCCAATAAATGCAGTAACTGCTGTCATCACAGTAAGTGCAGTAACTGCCATCATCCCAGTAACCTCAGTAACTGCCATCACCCCAATAAGTGCAGAAACTGCTGTCATCACAGTAAGTGCAGTAACTGCCATCATCCCAGTAACTGCAGTAACTGCCATCATCCCAATAAGTGCAGAAACTGCTGTCATCACAGTAAGTGCAGTAACTGGCATCATCCCAGTAACTTCAGTAACTGCCATTATCCCAGCAAGTGCAGTAACTGCCATCATCCCTGTAACTGCAGTAACTGCCATCATCCCAATAAGTGCAGTAACTGCTGTCATCCCAGTAACTGCAGTAACTGCCATCATCCCAGTAACCTCAGTACCTGCCATCATCCCAATAAGTGCAGTAACTGCCATCATCCCAGTAACTACAGTAACTGCCATCATCCCAGTAACCTCAGTAACTGCCATCATCCCAGCAAGTGCAGTAACTGTCATCATTCCAGTAACTGCAGTAACTGCCATCATCCCAATAAGTGCAGTAACTGCCATCATCCCAGTAACTTCAGTAACTGCCATCATCCCAGTAACCTCAGTAACGCCATCATCCCAGCAAGTGAAGTAACTGCCATCATCCCAGTAACTGCAGTAACTGCCATCATCCCAATAAGTGTAGTAACTGCTGTCATCACAGTAAGTGCAGTAACTGCCATCATCCCAGTAACCTCAGTAACTGCCATCATCCCAGCAAGTGCAGTAACTGCTATCATTCCAGTAACTGCAGTAACTGTCATCATCCCAATAAGTGCAGTAACTGCTGTCATCATAGTAAGTGCAGTAACTACCGTCATCCCAGTAACTGCAGTAACTGCCATCATCCCAGCAAGTGCAGTAACTGCCATCATCCCAGTAACCTCAGTAACTGCCATCATCCCAGCAAGTGCAGTAACTGCCATCATCCCAGTAACTGCAGTAACTGCCATCATCCCAATAAGTGCAGTAACTGCTGTTATCCCAGTAATTGCAGTAACTGCCATCATCCCAGTAACTGCAGTAACTGCCATCATCCCAATAAGTGCAGTAACTGCTGTCATCACAGTAGGTGCAGTAACTGCCATCATCCCAGTAACTGCAGTAACAGCCATCATCCCAATAAGTGCAGTAACTGCCATCATCCCAGTAACTTCAGCAACAGCCATCATCCCAATAAGTGCAGTAGCTGCCATCATCCCAGTAACTTCAGTAACTGCCATCATCACAGTAACTTCAGTAACTGCCATCATCCAAATAAGTACAATAACTGCCGTCATCCCAGTAACTTCAGTAACTGTCATCATCCCAGTAACTTCATTAACTGCCATTATTCCAATAAGTGCAATAACTGCCGTCATCCCAGTAACTTCAGTAACTGCCATCATCCCAGTAACTTCAGTAACTGCCATCATCCCAATAAGTGCAGAAACTGCTGTCATCACAGTAAGTGCAGTAACTGCCATCATCCCAGTAACTGCAGTAACTGCCATCATCCCAATAAGTGCAGTAACTGCTGTCATCACAGTAAGTGCAGTAACTGCCATCATCCCAGTAACTTCAGTAACTGCCATCATCCCAATAAGTGCAGTAACTGCTGTCATCACAGTAAGTGCTGTAAATGCCATCATCCCAGTAACTTCAGTAACTGCCATCATCCCAATAAGTGCAGTAACTGCCATCATCCCAGTAACTTCAGTAACTGCCATCATCCCAGTAACCTCAGTAACTGCCATCATCCGAGCAAGTGCAGTAATTGCCATCACCCCAGTAACTTCAGTAACTGCCATCATCCCAGTAACCTCAGTAACTGCCATCATCCCAGCAAGTGAAGTAACTGCCATCATCCCAGTATCTGCAGTAACTGCCATCATCCCAATAAGTGCAGTAACTGCTGTCACCACAGTAAGTGCAGTAACTGCCATCATCCCAGTAACCTCAGTAACTGCCATCATCCCAGCAAGTGCAGTAACTGCCATCATCCCAGTAACTGCAGTAACTGCCATCATCCCAGTAACCTCAGTAACTGCTATCATCCCAATAAGTGCAGTAACTGCCATCATCCAGTAACTACAGCAACTGCCATCATCCCAATAAGTGCAGTAACTGCGGTCATCACAGTGAGTTCAGTAACTGCCATCATCCCAGTAACTGCAGTAACTGCCATCATCCCAGTAACCTCAGTAACTGCCATCATCCCAGCAAGTGCACTAACTGCCATCATCCCAGTAACCTCAGTAACTGCCATCATCCCAGCAAGTGCAGTAACTGTCATCATCCCAGTAACTGCAGTAACTGCCATCATCCCAATAAGTGCAGTAACTGCTGTCATCCCAGTAAGTGCAGTAACTGCCATCATCCCAGTAACTGCAGTAACTGCCATCATCCCAATAAGTGCAGTAACTGCTGTCATCCCAGTAAGTGCAGTAACTGCCATCATCCCAGTAACTGCAGTAACTGCCATCATCCCAATAAGTGCAGTAACTGCTGTCATCACAGTAGGTGCATTAACTGCCATCATCCCAGTAACTGCAGTAACTGCCATCATCCCAATAATTGCAGTAAGTGCCATCATCCCAGTAACTTCAGTAACGGCCATCATCCCAATAAGTGCAGTAACTGCCATCATCCCAGTAACTTCAGTAACTGCCATCATCCAAATAAGTACAATAACTGCCATCATCCCAGTAACTTCATTAACTGCCATTATCCCAAAAAGTGCAGTAACTGCCATCATCCCAGTAACTACAGTAACTGCCATTATCCCAGTAACCTCATTAACTGCCATTATCCCAATAAGTGCAATAACTGCCATCATCCCAGTAACTTCAGTAACTGCCATCATCCCAGTAACTTCAGTAACTGCCATCATCCCAATAAGTGCAGAAACTGCTGTCATCACAGTAAGTGCAGTAACTGCCATCATCCCAGTAACTGCAGTAACTGCCATCATCCCAATAAGTGCAGTAACTGCTGTCATCACAGTAAGTGCAGTAACTGCCATCATCCCAGTAACTTCAGTAACTGCCATCATCCCAATAGGTGCAGTAATTGCTGTCATCACAGTAAGTGCTGTAACTGCCATCATCCCAGTAACTTCAGTAACTGCCATCATCCCAATAAATGCAGTAACTGCTGTCATCACAGTATCACAGTAAGTGCAGTAACTGCCATCATCCCAATAAGTGCAGTAACTGCTGTCATCCCAGTAAGTGCAGTAACTGCCATCATCCCAGTAACTGCAGTAACTGCCATCATCCCAATAAGTGCAGTAACTGCTGTCATCCCAGTAAGTGCAGTAACTGCCATCATCCCAGTAACTGCAGTAACTGCCATCATCCCAATAAGTGCAGTAACTGCTGTCATCACAGTAGGTGCAGTAACTGCCATCATCCCAGTAACTGCAGTAACTGCCATCATCCCAATAATTGCAGTAAGTGCCATCATCCCAGTAACTTCAGTAACGGCCATCATCCCAATAAGTGCAGTAACTGCCATCATCCCAGTAACTTCAGTAACTGCCATCATCCAAATAAGTACAATAACTGCCATCATCCCAGTAACTTCATTAACTGCCATTATCCCAAAAAGTGCAGTAACTGCCATCATCCCAGTAACTACAGTAACTGCCATTATCCCAGTAACCTCATTAACTGCCATTATCCCAATAAGTGCAATAACTGCCATCATCCCAGTAACTTCAGTAACTGCCATCATCCCAGTAACTTCAGTAACTGCCATCATCCCAATAAGTGCAGAAACTGCTGTCATCACAGTAAGTGCAGTAACTGCCATCATCCCAGTAACTGCAGTAACTGCCATCATCCCAATAAGTGCAGTAACTGCTGTCATCACAGTAAGTGCAGTAACTGCCATCATCCCAGTAACTTCAGTAACTGCCATCATCCCAATAGGTGCAGTAATTGCTGTCATCACAGTAAGTGCTGTAACTGCCATCATCCCAGTAACTTCAGTAACTGCCATCATCCCAATAAATGCAGTAACTGCTGTCATCACAGTATCACAGTAAGTGCAGTAACTGCCATCATCCCAGTAACTTCAGTAACTGCTGTCATCCCAGTAAGTGCAGTAACTGCCATCATCCCAATAAGTGCAGAAACTGCTGTCATCGCAGTAAGTGCAGTAACTGCCATCATCCCAGTAACTGCAGTAACTGCCATCATCCCAATAAGTGCAGTAACTGCTGTCATCACAGTAAGTGCAGTAAATGCCATCATCCCAGTAACTTCAGTAACTGCCATCATCCCAATAGGTGCAGTAACTGCTGTCACCACAGTAAGTGCAGTAACTGCCATCATCCCAGTAACTTCAGTAACTGCCATCATCCCAATAAGTGCAGTAACTGCTATCATCCCAATAAATGCAGTAACTGCCGTCATCACAGTAAGTGCAGTAACTGCCATCATCCCAGTAACTGCAGTAACTGTCATCATCCCAATAAGTGCAGTAACTGCCGTCATCACAGTAAGTGCAGTAACTGCCATCATCCCAGTAACTGCAGTAACTGCCATCATCCCAATAAGTGCAGTAACTGCCGTCATCCCAATAGATGCAGTAACTGCCGTCATCACAGTAAGTGCAGTAACTGCCATCATCCCAGTAACTGCAGTAACTGTCATCATCCCAATAAGTGCAGTAACTGCTGTCATCACAGTAACTGCAGTAACTGCCATCATCCCAATAAGTGCAGTAACTGCTGTCATCACAGTAAGTGCAGTAACTGCCATCATCCCAACAAGTGCAGTAACTGCCATCATCCCAATAAGTGCAGTAACTGCTGTCATCCCAGTAACCTCAGTAACTGCCATCATCCCAGCAAGTGCAGTAACTGCCATCATCCCAGTAACTGCAGTAACTGCCATCATCCCAGTAACCTCAGTAACTGCCATCATCCTAGCAAGTGCAGTAACTGCCATCATCCCAGTAACTGCAGTAACTGCCATCATCCTAATAAGTGCAGTAACTGCTGTCATCACAGTAAGTGCAGTAACTGCCATCATCCCAGTAACTGCAGTAACTGCCATCATCCCAATAAGTGCAATAACTGCTGTCATCACAGTAGGTGCAGTAACTGCCATCATCCCAGTAACTGCAGTAACTGCCATCATCCCAATCAGTGCAGTAACTTCCATCATCCCAGTAACTTCAGTAACAGCCATCATCACAGTAACTTCAGTAACTGCCATCATCCCAATAAGTGCAGTAACTGCCATCATCCCAGTAACTTCAATAACTGCCATCGTCACAGTAACTTCAGTAACTGCCATCATCCCAATAAGTGCAGTAACTGCCATCATCCCAGTAACTTCAATAACTGCCATCATCCCAGTAACTTCATTAACTGCCATCATCCCAATAAGTGCAGTAACTGCCATCATCCCAGTAACTTCAGTAACTGCCATCATCCCAATAAGTGCAGAAACTGCCGTCATCACATTAAGTGCAGTAACTGCCATCATCCCAGTAACTGCAGTAACTGCCATCATCCCAATAAGTGCAGTAACTGCTGTCATCACAGTAAGTGCAGTAACTGCTGTCATCACAGTAAGTGCAGTAACTGCCATCATCCCAGTAACTTCAGTAACTGCCATCATCCCAATAAGTGCAGTAACTGCTGTCATCACAGTAAGTGCAGTAACTGCCATCATCCCAGTAACTTCAGTAACTGCCATCACCCCAATAAGTGCAGTAACTGCTGTCATCACAGTAAGTGCAGTAACTGCCATCATCCCAGTAACTTCAGTAACTGCTGTCATCCCAGTAAGTGCAGTAACTGCCATCATCCCAATAAGTGCAGAAACTGCCGTCATCACAGTAAGTGCTGTAACTGCCATCATCCCAGTAACTGCAGTAACTGCCATCATCCCAAAAAGTGCAGTAACTGCTGTCATCACAGTAAGTGCAGTAACTGCCATAGTCCCAGTAACTTCAGTAACTGCCATCATCCCAATAGGTGCAGTAACTGCTGTCATCACAGTTAGTGCAGTAACTGCCATCATCCCAGTAACTTCAGTAACTGCCATCATCCCAATAAGTGCAGTAACTGCTGTCATCCCAATAAATGCAGTAACTGCCATCATCACAGTAAGTGCAGTAACTGCCATCATCCCAGTAACTGCAGTAACTGTCATCATCCCAATAAGTGCAGTAACTGCCGTCTTCACAGTTAGTGCAGTAACTGCCATCATCCCAGTAACTGCAGTAACTGCCATCATCCCAATAAGTGCAGTAACTGCTGTCATCACAGTATGCGCAGTAATTGCCATCATCCCAGTAACTGCCATCATCCCAATAAGTGCAGTAACTGCTGTCATCACAGTAAGTGCAGTAACTGCCATCATCCCAGTAACTTCAGTAACTGCCATCATCCCAATGAGTGCAGTAACTGCTGTCATCACAGTAAGTGTAGTAACTGCCATCATCCCAGTAACTGCAGTAACAGCCATCATCCCAGTAAGTGCAGTAACTGCTGTCATCACAGTAAGTGCAGTAACTGCCATCATCCCAGTAACTGCAGTAACAGCCATCCTCCCAATAAGTGCAGTAACTGCTGTCATCGCAGTAAGTACAGTAACTTCCATCATTCCAGCAACTGCAGTAACTGCCATCATCCCAATAAATGCAGTAACTGCTGTCATCACATTAAGTGCAGTAACTGCCATCATTCCAATAAGTGCAGTAACTGCTGTCATCACAGTAAGTGCAGTAACTGCCATCATCCCAATAAGTGCAGTAACTGCTGTCATCACAGTAAGTGCAGTAACTGCCATCATCCCAGTAACTGCAGTAACTGCCATAATCCCAATAGGTGCAGTAACTCCTGTCATCACAGTACGTGCAGTAACTGCCATCATCCCACTAAGTGCAGTAACTGCTGTCATCACAGTAAGTGCAGTAACTGCCATCATCCCAGTAACTGCAGTAACTGCCAACATCCCGATAAATGCAGTAACTGCTGTCATCACATTAAGTGCAGTAACTGCCATCATCCCAATAAGTGCAGTGACTGCTGTCATCACAGTAAGTGCAGTAACTGCCATCATCCCAATAAGTGCAGTAACTGCTGTCATCACAGTAAGTGCAGTAACTGCCATCATCCCAGTAACTGCAGTAACTGCCATCATCCCAATAAGTGCAGTAAGTGCTGTTATCACAGTAGGTGCAGTAACTGCCATCATCCCAATAAGTGCAGTAACTGCCATCAGCCCTGTAAGTGCAGTAACTGCCATAATCTGAGTAAGTGCAGTAACTGCCATCAACCCAGTAAGTGCAGTAACTATCATGATTTGTGTAAGTGCAGTAACTGCCATCAACCCAGTAAGTGCAGTAACTGCCATCATCCCAGTAACTGCAGTAACAGCCATCCTCCCAATAAGTGCAGTAACTGCTGTCATCACAGTAAGTGTAGTAACTGCCATCATCCCAGTAACTGCAGTAACAGCCATCCTCCCAATAAGTGCAGTAACTGCTGTCATCACAGTAAGTGCAGTAACTGCCATCATCCCAGTAACGGCAGTAACTGCCATCATCCCAATCAAGGCAGTAACTGCTGTCATCACATTAAGTGCAGTAACTGCCATCATCCCAATAAGTGCAGTAACTGTTGTCATCACAGTAAGTGCAGTAACTGCCATCATCCCAATAAGTGCAGTAACTGCTGTCATCATAGTAAGTGCAGTAACGGCCGTCATCCCAGTAACTGTAGTAACTGCCATCATCCCAATAAGTGCAGTAACTGCTGTCATCACAGTAAGTGCAGTAACTGCCATCATCCCAATTAGTGCAGTAACTGCTGTCATCACAGTAAGTGCAGCAACTGCCATCATCCCAGTAACTGCAGTAACTGCCATCATCCCAATAAATGCAGTAACTGCTGTCATCACATTAAGTGCAGTAACTGCCATCATCCCAATAAGTGCAGTAACTGCTGTCATCACAGTAGGTGCAGTAACTGCCATCATCTCAATAAGTGCAGTAACTGCTGTCATCACAGTAAGTGCAGTAACTACCATCATCCCAGTAACTGCAGTAACTGCCATCATCCCAATAAGTGCAGTAACTGCTGTCATCACAGTAGGTGCAGTAACTGCCATCATCCCAATAAGTGCAGTAACTGCCATCATCCCAGTAACTGCAGTAACTGCCATCGTCCAAATGTGTGCAGTAACTGCCATCATCACAGTAAGTGCAGGAACTTCCATCATCCGAGTAAGTGCAGTAACTGCCATCATCCCAGCAAGTGCAGGAACTGCCATCATCCCAATAAGTGCAGAAACTGCCATCAGCCCAGTAAATGCAGTAACGGCCATCATCCGAGTAAGTGCAGTAACTGCCATCATTCCAGTAAGTGCAGTAATAGAAAACAGTTTAATTTCAAGAGGAGTCAAACTTACTAATACAAACTAGGAATAAAAGTTAGTACTATGGCAACGGTATATTAGTACAAAAACAACTACTGAGATGATTGCATGTAAAACACACAGAGTGTTTGCTGTTATAGCATCATCACCATACATGCAGTGGATAGTTGCAGACATCATAATTTGCTCCGGGACCTGCCAAGAGCACATTGAGGCGAAAAACATGAGGAGCTGAGAACAAGGGGGGGGGGGCAAGATAGTCAAGCCACGAATACCCTCCTGTACAGGGTCGTGGAAGTGGAACTTTGTGGTAAGATTTAGTTTGCTAAACAAAATAACTCATGACTATTCGGTATCAAATGAAGAAAACGTTTGATCAGCCTCTGCAGTCACTATGCATCACCCATAAACAAAAACACAAATAAAGAAAAACGAAAAATCGCCAAAAAGCGGAGTTTGCAGTGCAATTTCATTTTTGATTAGTGCAACAACACTGTGCTAGTTGGCAGTGTGTTCTACTTTCCTGTTTCCTTTACTTTCATAGTCAAAGTCATTGAAATTGCTAATTTCGCCTGCTGCTGCTATGTGTCCAACATGGCTGCCAGATTCTTTGTGTTTGTGAGGCAGTGACTCCAGAAGTGCCTTCCTCCATCGTCTAAATTGATTGGCTACTATTCTACCTTTGCAACCAATCGGGGCACCGGCAGGCTTTAACCGGCCCCCCTCAACAAGGGCCCACTTCTGAGACCCCTGTCAGTTTCCCTGTCCACTTAGCGCGATGCTACATGTCGCCTGACCCTCCCTGGGGCAGCTAGCTCCCTCAGCTATGAAATTGGACGTCCAACACTCTTACTTCCCTCGCTATTGGTTAGTTTCCCTCCTTCTGCCTACCCTTTTGATATCACTTCATTGACCTTCACTCTACCTTCTTCTTGTTTACAACTGGTCTTCCCTTCATGCTCTCGTCTAAGCACTCACCTATAACCTCATTTCTTTTACGTATTGATTCCTTAGCAATTGCCTTGAAAGCCAAATTTGGGTGTGTTTTGGGAAAGTCAGATTTGGGTCTGTTTGGGAAAGGCAAATTTGGGTCTGTTTGGGAAAGGCAAATGTGTGTCTGTTTGTGAAAGTAATATTTTGGTCTGTTTGGGAAAGTCACATTTGGGTGTGTCTTGGGAAAGTCAAATTTGGGTGTGTTTCGGAAAGTCAAATTTGGGTATGTTTGGGCAAGACAAATTTGGGTCTGTTTGGGAAAGCCAAATTTGGGTTCTTTTGGGAAAGTAAAATTTGGGTGTGTTTTGGGAAAGTAAAATTTGGGTGTGTCTTGGGAAAGTCAGATTTGGGTGTGTCTTGGGAAAGTCAAATTTGGGTGTGTTTGGGCAAGACAAATTTGGGTCTGTTTGGGAAAGCCAAATTTGGGTGTGCTTTGGGAAAGTCAAATTTTGGTATTTTGGGAAAGTCAAATTTGGGTGTGTTTTGGGAAAGTCAGATTTGGGTGTGTCTTGGGAAAGTCAAATTTGGGTGTGTTTGGGCAAGACAAATTTGGGTCTGTTTGGGAAAGCCAAATTTGGGTTTGTTTTGGGAAAGTCAAATTTGGGTGTGTTTGGGCAAGACAAATTTGGGTCTGTTTGGGAAAGCCAAATTTGGGTTTGTTTTGGGAAAGTCAAATTTGGGTGTGTTTGGGCAAGACAAATTTAGGTCTGTTTGGGAAAGCCAAATTTGGGTCTGTTCTTTTTCTCACCATACTTCGTCCCTCAAAAGTAACCTGCTAGCCCAGTGACTGCTCCATACCTCTGTATATTTCTCCTACTGCCTCCTCTCTCTACCTGCCCATGGCGTTATCTGTTTCTCCTATCTATTCCAACTGTTTCTATATCAACTTTCCTTCCCTTCTCACTAAGTCTGGTAAGACATTTAAAAAGGATATCTTGGCTTCCAACCCAGGTCTCCCCATCGCTGATACCTATTCCAGCGTCTCTGCCAGACAAACCCTCACTGACATCCTCTTCTTCGTTCCCTCACCAGATCTCTGGACCCCTCATGTGATCTCTATGCTCTGTCTTGACGTCTCCTCTCCTATTAATGGTGGAACTCGTTGGGAAGCCCTTATGGATCTCTTTGACTCCTCCAGAATCATCATTAATGTCTATCTAAATGGTACTGTCATGGCGCAAGGCCCTCAGGCTAATCTCCTTCCCTTTGATAGGCGGTTCCCTCGGCTCATCAACTTCCTCTCATCTCCAGCTGTCCCCTACTCTCTTCCTCTGGATACCTTTCCCTCCCCCGCTTCCTCCTCTGCCCCATCTCAATCTCCTTCCACAACTCTGCAGGGCATAACTCTGATCTGTACCCCTCTCCGGAAAGGTCTTTAAGGCTGGCAACCTTCTCCATCTCGCCACACTCAATTATCGCTCTTCTGTCAAACACTCCTCTGACATCTGTCACCTCCTAGAAGAACTCAACCTTGATGTCCTCGGTCTCACTGAGACGTGGTTCATGACCAGCTCTGTCACGAGTTTTGACACTCTCCTCCCCAGATGGCTACAAGATCCTCTCTGCCCCCAGATCCAACCGGCCTGGAGGGGGTGTAGCCCTGATCTTCCCTGAGTGGATTCCTGCCTCTATCATTCCCACTCAAGCTTACTCCTCTTTTGAATGCCTAGTATGCGGGCTCTCTCTCTCTCCTAGCCACTGTCTTACTGTTGCTACTCTCTACCGGCCCCCTGGTCAAATCACCTCTTTTCTCTCCTAGTGGGCTGACCTCTCCTCCTCCCGCTTGGCCTCAACCACTCAACTTCTTCTCCTTGGTGACCTCAACATCCATCTTGTTCCTGCCTGTCCCTCATCTGCACTCTTTCGTGACCTCTGCGATTCACACTCCCTCTCTATCCTTCCCTCCGGCCCGACTCACTCTGCTGGGCACACACTTGATGTCTTAATCACATCTGGCCTCCCTCTCTCTACCCCCCTTACCACTACTCTCTCCTGGAGTGATCATTGCCTCCTCTCCTAGCATCTCACCATCTCCTCCCCCAAGCCAAGTTCACTCCTAGATTGCCACCCACCTTCTCAGATATCTGACCCATGAAGCGTGTGTCAGTTGAGGCCTTTGCTGCAACCTTTTCCCCCCTCCTCCACCCCAGGCTGACTCACACCCTGACACAGCCCTCTCTCTTCTCTACTCTTCTGTTTCTGCTACTCTTGATACTGTTGCCCCCGTCATGAGGATCCAAACCCAAGTGCAATTCTTGGTATGACTCTGACCTAGCTACACTTAAACATAAGTGTAGGGCGGCGGAGAGGAAATGGAGGGCTTTTTGCTCATCCTCTGACAAACTGGCCAGCCGCTGCTCCAAAGGCAATACCAACTTGCTGTCCACACCAAGAAGAGAGTCCACATACAAGCCCGCGTCTCTGCGGCATCTAACAATTCGGCCAAACTCTTCAAAATCTACAAGGAGCTGGCCAACCCTGCTGCAGTCTCCACCCCTCCTCTCACCTTCCATGCTCTTTGCAATGCCCTTGCCTCTCACTTTATCTCTAAAACCCAGGACATCCTGTCCACCCTTTCCTCCATTCCCCATCCTCCTCCCCCCTCTCCTTCTCAGCTTGCTGACCCTCCCTCAGCTACCGCCCCCCTTTCCTCTTTTTCCCCCTGATGAGGTAGCTAGGTAGCTAGACAAGTCTGATCTGTGAAAACCGCATCAAAAAAGGTCCATCCCTCTTCCTCTAAAACCATTAAGGACCACATTGACACCCTTGCCGATTTCTGCATCCTCTCCTTTGCCTCTGGCTCTTTCCCCTCCCCTCTTAAGCACTCACTTGTGCATCCTCTTGGTAAGAAGTCCACTGCTGATCCATCATGTCCAGCAAACTACTGCCCAATCTCCATCACTCCCTTTTTGGGTAAGCTCCTGGAAAAGCTGGCCATCTTTCAGCTTAATCTTGATTCCGACTCTGTTGGCTCCCTCCATGACCACCAATCTGGCTTCAGAGCTGCCAGAAACACAGAAACTGCTCTCCTGAACATCCGTGAAGATCTATTCTCCAGCCTCAATTCTAACATTCCCTCTGTCCTCATCCTTTTTGATCTCTCCTCTGCGTTCGACACAGTCAACCATTCCACCCTGCTCAATCGTCTCTGTGAAAACCTGGGTATCACTGATCAGGGTCTGGCCTGGCTTACCTCTTTTCTCTATGATTGACCCTCCCAGGTACAACTTGGGTCCTTCCGATCTTCTATCTCCCTCTCCACATGTGGTGTTCCCAAGGGCCTAACCTCTTGCCCTGGCTTTTCAACCAATACCTGGCAACTCTCGCTTACTGCATCTCCATTTTCTGCTCAACTTTCCAGTGCTATGCTGACGACACCCTACTCATTTTCAGGCTTCCTTCAGCCTCCTCTTCCCCTTCCCTCATCTCTGATCGCCATTCAAAATTGGCGCGCCGCCAACGATCTTTGCCTAAATGCCAACAAGACTGAAATCCTCCTCTTTGGTGCATCATATCCATCCTTTCCTCTCACTCTCTGACCCGCCTCCCTTGGTCCGCCTCCTACCCCCACTTGCGCGGCTAAGAACCTTGGGGTTATCATTGACTCTACACTTTCCTTCTCCGCACACATCTCTGACGTCTCCAAAAAGTCAGACTTTTCATTGCAACTCCTCAGAGGTACTCTGTCTTTCCTCTCCTTCCCTAAAGCTCACTGTCTCCCAAGTTCTGGAACAGGACTGCAAGACTTGTCCTTGGCCTCAAGCCCTGGCATTGTACCCTCTCCAGTTCCGGAAGCATCTCAAGACCTTCCTCTTTACCTCTGCCTTTGCTCCCCTTTTCTCCTGTTGATCTGTTTCTTCTCTTGGCATCGTGCACCTGGCCCCCCTCTGTCATTCGGGCCCAGGTACCTGCTCACCCTGCCACCCTCCTGCACTGCCTCCAGGCCACCCTCTGCACTAGGGTTCTGTATCTGTACCCATACAGTCCCCCTCCCACTTTTCTTCTGAACTTATCAGATATACCTTATCTGACTAACTTTCTCCTGCAGTTTGCTGGCTGTGCTACCATGGTTTATTGCCCTTATTTATTTATTTATTTAACATTGATTTCTGTTTTCTGTCCTCTGCTCCACACTTTCCACTCCCCCCTCCATGCAATTTCCCCCTTTTCCCTTTTCCATGCACTTGCGCTTTCTTAAATGTCACTGGGCCTAGTAATATCGCTGTTTTCTTTTTTGTTCTCCCTTGTTCCCCTCCCTTTTTGCCTGGTCGCGCTATGAAACACTTGTGTCCGAGCACAATATAAATAAAATATCATTAAATTCCATTTTATTTTCACCATCACAAATCTGAGTGTGGTACGTCACACAGACACAGGAAATAAGAGACACAAGTACATCTTTATTCAAGGTCTTCATAAGGCCGGGCTAAGAAAATACAAAATGCTGCACCTGTTTTCCAAGAGACCTTAAAGATACCTTTCCTCGTGTTAATGATTGGGGCGCTCAGTTAAGTGGGGACTCCGGGGTTCTGCGAATATATACAATGGGCGGCATTGCAAGTTTGCTGGTGCAGTAACAACGGCACTGGTAAGCTTGCCGGTACAGTTGTTACCGTACCGGCTTACAACGAGATATGCTCGCGGGTGCCTTTCCGCCCGCTAGGTCTGACCTGGCAAGCGGAACGGCACCCGCGAGCAGACCATGTCTGATGCACCGGCACCATTCTGAATGGTGCCGGTGCATCCGGCCTCCCCATTCCCATTGAGCCCTATTGAGCTCGAATGGGAATGGGGAGCATTTTTTACCGGCACTCGGGAATGGGCAATTACCAGGTCCGGCAGGCCGTAATGATCCGATAATTGCCCGTTCCTGTGCGCCGGAAGCAAAACGACTCCGGCGGCAGCCGAGCCGGTACCGCCCAAGTTGTAATGAGGCCCATTGTGTATAGCTCTGAACCAGGATGGCTTCCCCTCATCCATGTGTTCATATTCTGAGTTCCTGGTTTCCTTCCATGTTATCTTCCTAGGGTGTCTTCTTGGGACCTATTGACCCCGGTTTTGTCAGAAACAGATAAGGTGGCTTCATGGTCTTCTTACAGAAAAGTTGGTAAGTTGGTATATTTGTCTCTTCCTGTGATCTTTCTTGGATGTTCAGTCCTTCACCAACCTGGGGGTGCACCCTCTGCCTCTCATCTTGGAATTCTGGAAGACCCCTTCAGCCGAGTCCCAGTCCCCATGGGTGTGTGCACATTAGATATGAGCACACCTGCCGTGGAAACCAAGGACACCTGGTATCCACTGCTTATAGAACACGTCGTCCGCTAATACCATGATGTCATCATCTCATACATCGAGGTCCTAATTAATGTCAATTTGCATCATGCTTTTAATCTTGCTTGTATTGCCATCTGGTAAATATCTAATATACATTAATAACAAATTAATATTGAAGTGATTATCATATGTAAACAACTTTTCGCAACTGCCTCTCATCAACAGGTACACATAATATACACAGACAAAGGCACGCCATTGACTAAACATGACCTGTATCCTTCCAATTTCATAATATAGACATGCTAAGTATCATTATTTATGATCCGAAATGGCACATATTACAGACAGTCACATATGTGGACATGTGATCTGTATCCTCTTTTTCTAGATAAGCAGCACACCGCCGTTACCTAGGGATATTCATCCAGATCGAGGCAAAGCTATGCTTTTTCTAGAGGGAAACAAATTAGTCACTGGATGGTTCTCTTATTTTAAATTTAGAGTAAAGTTGGATCTATCTACCTATGTGATAGTAGTAGTTTCAGGGATGGGAAGTATAACAGCTAATAGCTCTTTTTTAACCTCCTTTGTGGCATAACATGTTAGAGGCAGACATAGATAATCATATCTATGTTCCCCGACGAGTACATGTTTCTGCCCTTCGCATGCCCTTGGTGCATAGACTTTCATCAGGGGTATTGATAAGGGCCATAAAGAGTACTGCATATCATCCTCTATTTCGATATGTCCACGTATGGTCAAGCTGTAGGAACAACAGAACTCAACTTAACCCTACAGCTATCATTATACATTTAAGTTAATGACAATGTCAAGGGTATTGCCTTCCATCCATGAGTTTAGTATGGTATCCTCTTGCACCCAAATGACAAGTTGTTTGTAAGTTGATTCACTTCTTAATAATCATCTAAGTATAAAATAATATTTAAGAATGGGAAATTTTGGGGCGTGGCTAGGCGGCCATGCGTTGAGGAGCACGAAAGGGAAGCTCCCGTACGATCCTGACTTAATCCGCTTTTAAAACTAACTTACTCGGCTGGAAAGTTTACCGACGGGTGTAGGAAGATCCACCGACCACCCGATCCAAGCCCTGAGGAGAACCGGACTGGGGAACGAGGCGAAAAACGGCAGCAAACACGCGGAGCATCGAAAGCAAGATGGCGGCCCCCTAACACACGGCCAACGGCCCAGAGACCCAGAGCGGGAGGCTACGAAAGGCTGTAGTTCGGCGCTGCGAACCCGGGAAGGAAGGAAGAGAGGCCACGGCGGAGCAGGATACGCTCCCCAGGAAGCGGAACGACAATAGCGAGCGCCTGGCGAGAGGAGAACAGCGGCGACAGGGCGCGGTCGCGGCCGCGAGAAGGCGGCGCCGAGGGAACGCAGCAAGCTCCGCAAGCCGAGGGAGATCCGTGCCGAGGACAGCGTCACCTCCAGCCCCTGCCGGCCTCGCTAGCACGAGAACAGGGGACCCAAGGGAGAGCAGAGGGGCGAGACGGCTCTCCGCCGGACCAACTCAGGGCACCGGAGAGATCCAACGGCTAGCAGGTGAGGAGAGCGCCTGCAGGCCCGCACGGCACCCGGGGAGGCGTGTGGAAACACCCGACGACACAGGGAACCCCTGGCGGGAGGAGAATAGCACAACGGACAGTCCCCATCCAACTAGAACCGGACCCCACACGGACCCGGTGTACAAGCCACAGATAGCGGACAAGAAGCATTGCAGTGCAGTACCCGAGGCCCGCACGGCGAGCATGCCCAACAAGAAGGTGGAGGGGAAAACGAAACAAGTTAGCATGGATCACTTTGCCAAAGCACCAGACAATAGGCAGCCGAATTCATCGGAGACAGCATTGGTGGAGGCCAACACCCCACACCCACCAGGTAAAGAGGGGCAAATCCTAGAGGCAATCGCCACCCTACAGGCGACGCTCGAGAAGAAAATGGACTCGGCCATAGGGGCCCTGAAGGCATCTCTGGAACAAAAATTGGACAGAGTTATGGTGGACGTAGGCCTCCTTCGCCAGGACGCGAGAAACCTGGCGGACAGAGTGACAACAGCGGAGCAGCAGGTACAGCAGAACACAGCGGACTCCGCCACCACGAGGACCCAGTTGACGGAGGTGCTCCAGAGAGTCAAGATCTTGGAAAGGAGAGCAGAAGACGCAGAAGGGAGGGCAAGGAGAAATAATATCCGCATAATCGGGGTTCCGGAAGGGGAGGAAGGGAACGACCCCACGGAATATATCGAAAATATGCTCCTACAGGAGGTCGGAGCTGGAACCCTGTCCCAAGGCTTTGTGGTGGAACGGGCACACAGAGCACTGATGCGAAGACCCCAGCCGGGGGCCCCTCCCAGAGCCATGATCGCTAAAATCATGAACTTTAAGGATAGAGAAAAGATACTGGAGTTCTCGAGGGGGGGAGGAGAGATTATCAGAAATTCATCCAAGATTGCCATATACCCGGACTATACAATGACAGTCCAAAAACAAAGGGCACAGTTCGGCCCCACAAAGGAACGCCTCAGAAAAGCAGAGATACGATACATGCTCCTGTTTCCGGCCAAATTGAAGGTGATACACAAGGGGAAGACACACTTCTTCGAGTCCACGGAAGAGGCAAATGCGTGGATGGATACCCAAGGAATCCCCCAACTGGAGCAGCGAAACGCTAACAGAGGCAGAGCCCAGCCCGGGCGTGCAATCCGCAGATAATTAGAACCAAGGGTGCAGAGTATCAAACGGACGAGAAGTTAGGAACAGGACGATAAATATGAAGGGAGCAACCAACCCTAACAAACCGCACTAGCCTAGTACGACGCACCCCCAAGAAGTGCGACCGAGAGTTCAGATGCCAGTTTTAAGGCATCACGCTGCAGCAAGCCGGCCTCACCCAGAGGAGCAAGGCAGGAGAAGCGGCGAGGCCCGAGCAGGGGGAGGGTGGCTGGGCGTTTGTTGTTGTTGTTTAGTTACAGTTCAGGTTATCGATAGACAGGAAGAATCGGAAGAAGGCATTGGCGTTGAAGGAATGGTTAAAGACTATGATGGGGGGACGCCAGCACACCGTGACTGGAGCGAACCACAACAGGGACCCAGGAGACGGGGCCTACAAAAGGAGAAGAGACTGAGCCCCACGCGGGCGACCCCGGTCAACAGCAGTGAACATGGAAGCAGGGAAATGGACAAACAAATAGGGCCATGGGACGACGAGGCCAGGACTGCAAACACCCATGAGCCGGGATGAGCTAACGATAGCGACATGGAACGTGAGAGGCCTTAACGCGTACGTCAAGAGGCTGCGAGTTTACGCCTGGCTGAATAAAATGAAGGTCAAGATAGCAATGCTCCAAGAAACGCACCTGACAAGAGAAAAGCAATCCAAGATCGCAAAAAATGGGGAGGGCAGGTGTTTAGTGCTACATATTCCAACTATGCAAGAGGGGCAATGATTTGGATCGCCCCGGGAGTACCATTCCAACTCATTAAAAAGGAGATCGACCAAGAAGGAAGAACGGTGATCGTGCATGGCATGTTGGAGAATAGGGAAGTGTGCCTAGTGAACACTTATGCTCCAAATCACGACACGAGAGAGTACCTCAGAAAACTAACACCCAAATTAGCCCAGTACAGAGACACAATGTTCATCTGGGCCGGGGATTTCAACTGCGCCCTGAACCCGCTCCTGGATCGATCGGATGACAAGCTCAGGAGGCCAGCACCACCAGCCAAGGAACTACAGAGGGCACTAGATCACTTGAAGCTGGCGGACGTCTGGAGACAGGTACACGGGACAAGGAGAGGGTACACACACTACAGTGCACCCCACGGAACATTTACACGGATAGATTACATACTCACGGGCACTGAATCACTACACGAATTCACAGGTATTAGCATTAAAGCCTGAACGCTCTCAGACCACGCTCCAATACTGACATCATGGGCACACACACAAGGGAGAGCCCCGATACCTACGTGGCGACTCCGGGCAGAAGCTCTGGACGAGGGCGAATTCCAAGAACACCTACAGGGGGCAATAGATGATTACTTTGAACACAACACAGGGAGTGTGGAGTGTAATACCACGCTTTGGGATGCGTTCAAGGTGGTATTAAGGGGGGCAGCGATCGGTAAAATGGGCGGATTAAAGGGAGCGGCCATAGCAGAACTCAACGACCTAGAAAAGCGGATAGAAATAGAGGAACTGAGGGCGCAGGCAGCGGGGGAGGAGTCAGAGGAACTGATGGAGCTGAGAATGGGGTGCATAAGACTCTGGGAGAAGCTGGGACGGTTGAATTATGGGAGGTATTTACAAAGGTTACATGCGGAAGGGGACAAACCCAGTAGGCTCCTGGCCTGGCTCACTAGGCAAGAAAATAAGAGGGAACCCATAACGGTGATAGAAGACGAGACAGGGGAGGAGGTGAGGGGCCAAGTGCACATCAATCAGTTATTCGCGGAGTTCTACGAGGAACTATATGCCCCCAACCCGGAGGTAGACCCTGAGGACATAACCGATGCATTGGCAGAAATAAGGTTGCCGAAATTAACAGAAGAGCAGGCCCAAATGCTTGATGCCCCACTCACAGAGGAAGAGATAGCGGGTATAATAGCAGAGCTTCCTACAGGCAAGTCCCCGGGCCCGGACGGACTCCCAGGAGAGTTCTATAAAAAGTTCAAAGACACTATCACCCCAAGGTTACTGGAGACATATTTAGATGCATACGAAAGTGCACGATTACCCGCTAGTATGTCGGAGACAATCATCGTCCCGATCCTTAAGCCAGGGAAGCTGCCCACAAGGTGTACGGCATACAGGCCAATTTCCCTTATAAACCAGGACGTTAAGATACTAACGGCGGCTCTAGCCAACCGTCTGAAGCAGGTGATCCCCACATTGATACACCCCGATCAAACAGGGTACGTTCCTGGGCGGAACACATCATGGAACCTCTGTAGACTACACCACGTGATAGATAGAACGAACCAGGTACGGGGAGAACGTGCGATAGTGTCTCTTGATGCTGTCAAAGCATTCGATTCGGTGAATTGGGGGTGGATGGTGAGGGTCCTCGCCCACTTCGGCATTGGCGAAGGGTTCCTCAGGTGGATCAGACTACTGTATAGTGAGCCCAGAGCCAGGGTTAAGACAGGGAGATATATTTCAAAGGAATGGAGGATCTATAGAGGAACGAAACAAGGGTGCCCACTATCGCCAATGTTATATATCCTGGCCCTGGAGCCACTGGCGGTCTTCCTTAGAGCAGAATATGGAGACACGGGGATTGAGGTGGACGGGGTGCTCCATCAAGTCTCGCTGTACGCGGACGACATGTTATTGTTTGTAGAAAATCCCAGCATTAACCTGCCCTGCCTCTTGGAAGCAATAGGAGCATACACCAGACTCTCAGGCATAGCAATAAATAAAGAGAAGTCCCTGATCTTCCCCCTGGCAGATCTGAGACGGGCCCCCCCGGAGGGACTCCCAGAAGTGGGCCTAACATGGGCGCCACAGTCCTTCAAATATTTGGGGATAAAGGTCCATCATGACATTGCAGACACTCACCGACACAACACGCAAGCAGCCCTGGACACAACACGAAAATGCATGGCCTTCTGGAGAACACTCCCACTGGGGATGATAGGTAGGGCCGCCCTCCTGAAAATGGTAGTACTCCCACGCCTGTTGTACTTTTTCACCAACATCCCATATAACATTCCCAGGACATTCTTCACGAACCTAAACACAATAGCAAGAAACTACCTATGGGCAGGGGGGAGAAACAGGGTTGCAATGAGCACTCTACAGAGAGACTATGAGGGAGGAGGCATTCGTTTGCCGGACTTTGAAAAGTATTATCTGGCTGGACAGTTACAATTTGTGGTCAAATGGTTAGGGGAGGATGAAACAATGGACAAAACCAACTTCCAGCCCACACTGAAAACACACTACCTGAGGGAAATACTGTGGCTGGACAAACCCCTGCTCAGGACTTTACCGTACATGCTAAATCTCGCAGTGAGATTGTGGTGGAGAGCATGGAAGCTGCAAGGGACGAAGGACCCCTACTCAGCGCAAATACCCCTGGCGGGCCTGGTGGGCACAGACATGAGCCTGTTGGCAGCGTTCCGAACACAATGGGAGGCCAAGGGGGTAGCGCAAATCGGAGACATGAGAAGAGAGGGGAGATGGGCAGACTTCCAGGAGATGAGGGAAGAATACGAAATACATGAGGGCCAATTCATCCTGTATAATAGACTGATCCTCAGAATCAAGGATAGATGGCCAGAATGGGAAGACCAAGAAGAACCGGCAGGAGCATTAGACATGTGGTACGACATTTCAGAGGGGACACACACGACCTCCAGACTATACGAGCAGATGCTGAGACCCCACACAGACCAAAAACTACACATAAAACAAAGTTGGGAAGAAGAACTCCAAAGGCCGCTCAGCGACCATGAATGGAACAGGGTGCTGAGATACCCCAAAACAGTGTCCAGGAACGCAAGGTTCAAACAGGCCCAGTTGTACGTGACACACAGGGCGTACCTCACACCTAAGAGGATGAAAGTGATACGCGGAGGCGACCCCAGCGGGTGCCCACGGTGCTCGACCGAGGAGGCAGACATGGTGCACATGTTTTGGGAATGCCCGGTGATACAGACGTTTTGGGAAGGCATCAGGACCAAAATAGCGAAAAGTGGCCTCCAGATACAGATGGAGCACCCCGAATGGTACCTACTGGGCCTCTTCCCTCGAGGAGGCAGGGACAGGGTGCACCTAGCAAAAATGAAAGACCTGATTTGCATACTAGCTAAAAGAAGGATAGCCATGTCCTGGAAATCTAGAGGAGGCCCGACCATAGAAGCATGGTGGGCAGACCTCCGAAAGTGGACACTAGCGGAGACTGCGGTGTGGATCAGAGCAGTGCAAAGAGGGGAGGGGGAAACGGTTGGGAAAATAGCGGCATGGAATTCCCTAGTGCAGAATCTATTTGGACGAGAAGAAGAGGAAACCGACGAGGAGGATCCGGAGGAGGCTGGGGGATACCAGAGCGCCCAGGACAGGGAGACACAAGGAATGGAAGAATAGACACCGTCGTATGGACACGGAGGCAGCTAGCGGAAGCAGCCACAGACTGGGCAGATAAGCAGCTGGACACTTTAAGACGATGACCCCACGGCAGAATCCGCCGAAAAAGCCAAAATGCCAGTTGAATGTTCGTATGTTTGTCTGTTGTATGTAGTTACGTTGTTAATTGAAAATAAAAAAAAAAAAAGAAATTAAAATTATGCAAAACCAAAAAAAAAAAAAAAAAAAAAAAAAAAGAATGCGAAATTTAGTATTTTATTTGTAATGTATTATCTTCTAATTATATCAAAATCTTGTATCCATGTTAGTAGCTTGCCCTCTCACCTCGATGCAATTACATGTTGAGTCGCATAGCTTCACTAGGGCTTCCCTGTTTGCAATTTCTAGTTTTCCTTCTCAAAATCCTCTCCACACTCTCATGATGTGCAATGACAGGAGAATGCACGAGACAGCCAGTAGATCGAGTGGCGTATTCCCATCTGGATATAGATCCCAGACGTCACGAGTGTCTCCAGTACCGAGTAGTATGTGCTACATATAATGGCTACATTTCTCAGCAATAGGCAGCTCTTCTGATACAGACACATCTGAGGCTACTTGTCTCTTACACACTCCATGTGCTAGCCAATAGAATCAACATTCTCCAAAACAAAATCCAGCAAATAAAATAAGCACCGAATCTACAGCACTCGCCCAAAAACCCTCTGCCTGGTGCATCACCGCTGGTACCCAATAATATATTCCACTTCTCCAAAATGTCTACTTTGGAAGTAGAAACAATCATCCTGTCACTGAAGCCCTCTAATTGCTAAGGAGACATCTCTCCTTCACAACTAATAAAAGAGGCTGCCAGAGAACTATCTCCATTTATCACTAAACTGATAATGCTTCCTTTGCCTCAGGCACCATCCCTGCCAACCTTAAACAATCTTTGGTGCTACCTCTACTCAAGAAACAGACTTTAGATCCTCTCATCCCCACTAATTACCACCCCATTACCACGGTTCCATTTTTACTCAAAATATTGGACAAAGCCGCCTACAATCAAATTCAAAAAACCTTGAACTGCATAAACTCCTAGGTAATAGACAATCCGGCTTCCGCCCATTACACGGAACGGAAACAGCCTTAATCGTTTTAAAATCCCAAATAGACAAGCTGAGAGACAAAGGGAAGACAGTACTTCTGCTCCTACTTGATCTCTCAGCCGCATTTGATCTGGTTGATCATAAGGTTCTCTGCAGACACCTTGACTCTGCCGCCCACTTCTCCCCGGAGGCTATCAGATGTATTGAATCCTTCCTGAGCGAGAGAACCATGAGAATCTTCTCTCCTTCGGCAGCTGCAGACCCGACCTCTATCCTGTGTGGTGTTCCTCAGGGCTCTTGTGTCTCGCCAACTCTTTACAATATCTTCACCAAACCCCTGGTCGATGATCTGGGCCATCTGGGCATCACCTACACGAACTATGCAGATGACACCCAGATTCTCCTCCCGCTTTCTGGGGTTCATAGTAAGGACACGGAGTTGGTGAACAAGGTATATCTTATCAACCAAGCATGGATGGCCATTCATGGCCTATGTTTGAACGACGATAAGACTGAGTTGTTAATTTTGGGCTCACAGGCTAACATTAAAAAACTAGGACAGCAGTTTTCTTCATTCAATATTGACGGGAATACCATCAAAGTCTCCAAGGAGGTAAAATCTCTGGGTTTCTACTTGGACTCCACACTGTCTTTTGATAAACAGATAAAATCCCTACCCTCCTCCACGGCCTACACTTGCAAGCTGCTGAGAGCTGGCATACCATTCCTCTCTGATGATAGCTGCCTGATCCTGGCCAGAGCCTTAATTCTCTCTAGAATTGATTATTGTAATGCCCTATATAGTGGTGCCAATAAAACTACCATCCGGAAGCTCCAAACATTCCAAATTAATGCCTTAAGAGCAGCCCTAGGCATAAACAAAAGAACTCATACCTCCTCCCTTAGACGCCAACATAAATGGCTGACTACGGGCAATAAAATACAGCTAAAGACGTTGTCATTGACTCATAAAGCTCTCAATAACGCTGCCCCCAGCTACCTTACAGACAGACTTCAGAGAAGAATCTCTCCTAGACCAACCAGAGCTGGCAATGTTAACTGCCTGGCAATACCTAGATACAGGCTTACCACTATTGGTGGTAATAGCTTCCCTGTAAAGGCGGCTAAATCATGGAATTTACTGGCACAAGATTTGAGAACTGACCAACCTTACCTACACTTCAGAAAAAATGTTATAAAACACATCATTTCGACGGACCCTTAGCCTCCTACCTTTTTTAGGCTGTGTCCATAGCTGGAGCTACCTACTCCTTCTCACCCTTTATCCTCACCTAACGCTGCACTGCTACTTGAAACTCATGTGTAATCTATTCCACTTGTGAGACTAAGTGTTCTACGGAGTGTAACACTCTGTAATTTGTATATGTTTACATTGTATATTGTTGTAACCATATAAGCTGTTATATTTTGCACATTGTATAATGTTGCAACTACATAATCCTTTATATCAAATTTGCATATATCTGTATATTGTATAACTATGTAAGCGTTGCATTTTCATACAGCTGCGCCCTATTACTCACGGGTCTGGTGCACATAATAAGTGAATAAACAAACAAACAAACAAACAAACTCCCCAAAATACATAAGTGTAAAGACTATCCAGTGCTGGAACCACATGTGGATATACATCTAAAGAAATATATGCCAACTATTAGGACTACTACTCAAATGATTAATCTTCTAGAGGAAAAATCCTTTAGTTAAGATAATGGCTTCTTAATATAATTGGAGATTGTATCACTCCATATGAGGACTCCTCAAAAGCCCACCCTAGAAGTATTGAATACTGAGATGAATAAGGATATTAGTTCAGAATTTGTACTCTGAGGATTTATTTATTGGTATTAACGGAAAAAGACTTCCAGCTTCAAAATATGCTGTTTAGCCAATTGAAGGTCCAGGGATAAAAGGTGCGACACCAGCAAAAGTGTGGAAATGCATCTACAAAATGTGAATGAGTTTATGGATAACATGAAGATAACGGTTCAGAATCCGGAGGTCTGCTCCGCAGCGATTATGGAGGCGATAAATCATTTCTCCATCCGATCTCTGGATCTGAAGTAAAGAAAGCTAAATCCGAGATATTGGAACTGCCACTATCCCTAGAGACGTCATATCCCTCAAATCCGCAGTTGCTTTTCATTGGCTCGAGATCACATTTGGTACCTTGGAGTATATCTGAGGCTGGTTTTATCCCAATTACACACAAATTACCCACAATTAAGAGGCGCAGCCTCTCCCGAGAAGGGCGGTACTTTGTCAGCTGGATGGGAAGAATAGACATAACAAAGCAGAATATTCTGAGTGGACTCTAAGGTCATCTCTAGGCTCATCCCATGAAGGATGAGCCTAGACAATTCGGGCCAGCACTAGGTTTCTCTATACTATTATTTTGTGGTTTATTACTCACATTTTTGACAGGAGACACCTTAACTTGAACGCTGGTGGTAGCTGTCCCTTTTACTTTGGGCAATTAGGTGTCGCTTGCGCCACCTATTAGCCAAAACGATTGCATCAGAGTGCACATAGTAGGAAATGGCATATGAGGAGGGAAGCACAGCCTTAAGGTTTTGTTTGGTTATTTGCCCAGTCATTGATGGCCCATGGCCATGCTAATCCCTATATGGCCTGTTTCCATGACAACGGCTCTGCTCCATGCGGGGCCGACGTGCCAGGACCCCCCAGTGAGCAACGCAAGTACTGCCATCAGCTCAACAAGTGTCCCTGCAACAACTCTATGGTGATAACATCTATAAAACATCAGCTAGAGACCACTACACTACAAATGTTTATTGGTGTCGGTGCCCTGATACACTACTGCCTTGATTTACAAACACGACAATGAACCATTGACAATATGATGACTGGACATCTGTCGAGGCAATATGTACTGGTGAGTGGGAGGCAGATCAACACAGAAACGAGTGAAAATAAGTGGAAATGACGTTGTATTCTCTAAAGAGCAGGTAGGCTTATCAGGGTGATGATATATTGTTTAACTATGGTGTATGGACTAGACATATTCTATTATAAGTCTCTATAAGACTAGTTGTACTGTATTCTTTAAGAGCCCACCCCGAAGAAGGACCACAAGTCCGAAATGCATCGGCTTGGGCTTCTGCGTTTAACTAATTGGAAATCAAAAAGAAGACCACAAAATAGCCAAGGATTACCGTATTTCTTTCGACAATTGAACGTTTGAACTTTCACTAGAAGTAGTATTTACTACACAATTGGCACAATGAATGTTACACTGAGCACTTTCTCTTTTCATGCTAATCCCTATGGCCATTCCCACCCAGTGCCTGCCCCTCCATGCCCAAAACACCTCCTCATGGTAACTCTTTAATGGGAAGCTTTAATCAAGCCTTACCAACAAATTGTGCACTCGAAGTGCCTACCAGTGTTTTCTCAAAGCAGTCTTTTGAGACTTAATGAGCGAATTGGAGACGGAAATGTGCTACTCAGCAGGTCTGCCTTCAGCCGCTCGATTTATAAGCGATATGCGCGTACTTCGCTGAAGTTCTTTCAAAAACAAGCATTGGCAAAGCCAATAGTTTAGGCTTTTTGAAAGGTATTAGGCATTTGCCAGGCACTGCTAATAGATGCCCAGGTACTCGCAACATTTGCACCTGCTACCATCAATGGCCAATGAATACCCCTACGCCTGTGCCTGGCAAGTGCCTTTCCCATGCGTACACAAAAGCCAAACTGTGTATTTACCACAGTTTTTTTATTTTTTTATTTCTTTATTCATTTTATTCAAACCAAACAACAATACAAACCAAACTTGCAGTGCAATTTATAACAATTCCAATAAACACATTTAGTTTTTAGTCACTGCTCTCCCAATCCCACCCCCCTTTATGAGACTGTTTGTTCTTCGCATTCAGTATCTGCTTCGTGTGGCAGAGTTTCGCTGCCCTCGGATTCCGTTGGATCCGATACTACTCCGAACATTTCAGCTATCAATGATTTCCATGCCATCAGGGAGCCCATTTCCTCCTCCCCACTCATGCTGCTCGTCTCCTGCCATACCATCGTTTCAGCCTCCGCCCATTTCTGTAATTCTTTCCACCACACCTCCACCCGTGGTTTGTGACACTTCTTCTAGCCCATGGCTATCCTCCGTTTGGCAAGCACATATGCCAAATCTTTCAATTTACCAACATGTTTAAATTTCGGTGATCTGGGGAAACCACCCAGCAAGCAGGCCCAGAGTGTATCTATGACGAGCGTGACCCCCTTCTCCTCTAGTTTTTGTGCTACTTCACCCCAGAAGCATTCAATTACCGGGCATGCCTAAAACATATGTATCATGTCGGCGTTCTCCTCATCGCACTTAGGACACGCCTGGCGCTCAACGTTTTAAAACTTAGATATCCTCAGAGGGGTCATGTATGCCCTGTGCGTTGTATATAACTGTATTTGTTTTAATCTGGCATTACAAGACACTTTCTTGTGGTATCCCAAGGCGCGTTCCCACATCCCATCCTCTATAGGGGCTCCCGCTTCCGCCTCCCATTCCGATCTTAAATGTACTAATTCCTTCCCGACCTTAGACATCACCATCTCATATAATCTAGAGATCTCATGCCCCCACCCCTCTGATATGTCATATATTGCCCCAATAATAGCATCTGGTTCCTCTGTCAAAATTGTTTCAGGCCACGTTTTACGAATCTTCTGCACCAATCTGTGATACGTAACATATTGACCTGTATGCAATCCCGCTGCTTCCCCAAGTTCTCCAAAATCCCTTATGGTCCCTTCTTGCCAAATGTCCCCTAACGTGACCAGCCCACTGATTCCCAGTAGGTCCTGATAATCACCCTCAACTGCTTATCCCCCCGCCAGTGCAAGCAACGGTATCTGCGGGTAGCATGGGACAGGGTCTCCCATCATCCGGCAAGCTCTACGCCACATTTTCCACCCAGATATCATCATCCCAGAGCGCTCTTTCATTTCTGACTCGGGCAACCAGATCATTTCTCTTAAGTAGAATGGAGTACAGTTCTGCCCAAACAACCTATGTTCAGGGGTCTCTTCATCAGAGAGCCACTTGGCTACATATTGCAGTTGACCCGCAACATAATAAGCCTCATAATTAGGTAGTTTAATACCACCTTTTTCATAGAAGTTCTGCAACTTCCATAACGCCACTCTGTTCCGGGTGCCATGCCATAGGAAGTCTTTACACTTACTGTTCAGCTTAACAAAGAACTTCTTAGGTATCATATATGGAATATTACTAAAGTAATGTAAAAGCCTAGGTAGGACGACCATCCTAAGCATTGCTCCTTGTCCCATCATTGCTAGGGGCAACTTCTCCCAAAACCCCATACATGTCCTGATTTTCTCAATGGCCATCTCGGTGTTACACGTATGTTCCTCTTCCGGCGTGTCTATCCCAAGGTAACAGAAAGAACTCACCGCCCATGGTATTTGTAGCACCGGCATCCTTTCTATAGGGGTTCCCACATAGCCACCTAGCGGGAATATGCTGGATTTCTGGGGGTTCACAGCTATGCCGGACAGCCTGGCATACCTCTCCATCACTTCCAAAATGTATTGGAGATTTTCTTCCAGGTATTTTAGATATAATAACAAATCATCTGCATACAAGGATATTAAGTGTCGCTTTCCTCCCACCTCAATACCTATCATCTCATATTGTTGCTTGAGGTATATTGCTAGGGGCTCCAGGGCTAGAATATGGAGTTTTGCTAGTGGGCAACTGCCTCACTACCTCTTCCAATTCCTCCAAGGTAATTGGTGCGTCCAGCTCTTCCCTTTCTTCTTCACTTATCTTGGGCAGTCCTATATCTTCTAGTGTTTCAGCTATCTCTTCTGGGCTGCTCCTCTCACTATCCTCATATAACGCCTTATAATAGTCCGCAAATTCCTTGTTGACTCCTTCTTGAGTATCCGCCTCCTCGCCATCCTCTCTAGTTATAGTCCTGATCGGGGGTCTAGGGGTTTCATTCTTGTATAACCAAGCTAGAAGCTGGCCCGTTTTATCACCCCCTGCATGCTGTCTCTCTGTGTACTTTTTATAATTGAGATTGCAGAGCCTCTCCCAGAGTTCCGCGCACTGCTGCTGTAATTTAAGTACTAGCTCCATATCTGCATTGCCTCTTCCCAGTGCTTTTTCCAATTCCTCCTCTGCTCTATGTAAATCAGCTATTATTCCACCCTGCAATCCCCTTGACTTGGATATGGCAACCCCTCGCATCACCACCTTAAAGGCCTCCCATAGAGTCAACACTGCCAGTATTCACCTCAAAATAGTTAATAATCTCATCTCTTATGTCCTCCCTAAAGATTGGATCCCTGAGTGCCTCTGCACGGAGGCACCACATTGGAATCCACGCTCTCGGGGGGCAATATTGCCATCCGTGGATCAAGGGCAAGTGATCCGAGAGGACCCTCGCCTTATATTCTATATGGTTGCTCTCTGTCACCACATCTGGAGTGGCGAATACATAGTCAAGTCTTGTGTGCAACTGCTGCGGGGCCGAATAATGTGATTATTGTCTATCATCGGGATGTTTTGTTCTCCAAACGTCTACCAGGCCGAAATCATCTAGCAGCGTCCGCAATATTCTGCCCACTGGGGTGGGCCTGCCAACCCTATCATCCGACCTGTCTGTTTTAGGATTCATTACACAATTGAAATCCCCACCCCAAATCACAGCACTGCCCACACACGCACCCATGGTGGTGCACAGAGTTCTGAAGTATGCCGCCGTGTTTTGGTTAGGGGCATACGTATTCACAATACATATTTCTTTATTCTCTATCAACCCCTTCAATATGACCATCCTCCCGTCTGTCTCCACCACTTCCTCGATTAGTTTAAACGGGACGTGCAGCGCCACCCAAGCAAGCACTCCCCTAGCATAGGCAGAGTATGATGAGCCCACCACAAAACCTTTCCATTTTTCCCCAATTAGTTCTACTTTCTCTCGTGTCGAATGCGTTTCCTGTAGCAGTGCAATATCTACCTTTTGCCGTCTCAAATACAGCATGACCTTATTCCTCTTCAAATAACTGTTAAGTCCTCTGAGATTCCACGTTATTATCTTAAGCTCCCCCATTGGTCATTAATACTTCCCCTTCTTACATCAGGCCAGTCCTCCCTGCTCACACAAAAACAGTTCCCTCTCAGTAGTCTGCATAGGCTCTTGTTTAAATCCAAACTCCCCATAACTATATACACCTTGAACTCCCTGCCTCCTCCCCCCACCCATCCCTTCCCCATCAACCCCAACTTCACCACCCCCAACAGTTGCCCAGCTCCACCCCTGGATCTCAGGCTCCCCTGCATCTAGCACTTTCTGGCGATAGCCTGTACTCGACGCTCAGCAGGGTGAGGTAGCCCTAATGGCTAACCTACTACTACTATTACTGGGGGTAGGGTGCCTGTGTTCTGCCGCTCCTGTTCACTATAATTAACCACATGTTGTTGTCCAATTTGTCTACGTAATCAAAGCTTTATATTCTAGTCCAATGCCGCTCAATAGAATCAAGGGCATCCAAACCTAGCATCCGCACCACCCATCCTTTCTCATATTTTAAAGTTCCTGCCGAGCCTCTGCTAGGTTACCTAACAGCGTGCTAAACTAGTCCATCTGAATCGCCTTAGTCACTTATCTTATTCTCTTTGGGCCTGTGCAGCATCCTGTTCCGGGCAGCCCTGTAGGCCCAGCCAAGCGACAGCCTCCTCTGGGGTGTCAAAGAAAAACATTCGACTCTTATGTAGCACTTTCAGTCTCGCAGGGTACAGGAGCATACATTTAATGCCGGCCGCGCGCAGCCGTCTCTTCACCCCCACATAGCTATATCTCTGCCTCTGGACCAGCATTATATAATCCGGGTAAACTGTGAATGTAGCTGAGGCTCTATCTATCGTTCCCCCTTTCCTGAAATACTCCAAGATCTTTTCACAGTCTTTATAGTTCAGAATCTTGGCAATTATTGCGCGGGAGGTGCTCCAAGCTTCGGTTTTCTCGTGAGGGCTCTGTGTGCCCGCTCCACCGTGAATCCCTGCGAGAGTTTGTCGGCTCCTATTTCCTGCAGGATCAAGTTCTCAACATAGTCGGTGGGGTCTTGACCTTCTTCTCCTTCCGGCAGACCGACCACTCGAATGTTGTTCCTTTCAGCTCTCCCTTCCTCCTCCTCTGCAAGGTTCTCCAAGTTGGCCACTTGCTGTTTTAGTATGTCGACTTCCCTTGCATTGTCAGTGCTGGTGGTTGTGTTGGTTTTAACAGCACTTTCCAGGCTGCTTGTTCTGTCTGCCAGCGCCCTGACATCCTGTCGCAGCAAGTTGACATCTATCCCCACCGCGTCGATCTTAGCCTCCAGGAGGTCCTTAAATCCGCCATTGCTATCCACCAAGAGACTTTTAGTTCTGTTGTGGCTGCCAAGATCTGATGGTTTTCAGTTCCAGTTGGGTTTACCATGGGCCCACTTGCGCCTACCAGCGCCGATGCCGCTGGAGACTGCTGCGTCTTGGCAAACACATCCATCGTGGGCTGCCTGCTCTTACTCTTGATCCCTCTCCCAGACATCCTGTGACCCAGGGCGAGTGTCCTTTGTCACTCCGTACTTGGCACAGCAAGCCCGCCACTCGATTCAGCCGCGTTATCTGCGGGTTACTCCTGGTTTTCGGTTAATATTTCGGGGTACCCTCTTGTGGCCTGCGCACTGAGTGATCCCCCCAATTGGGTTATGTCCTCCCACGTGTCCATTAGCCCGTCTGCCCTTTGCGCCCTCCAGCTTCCGCTCTTGGAGCACAGCCCCTTTGTGTTCGACCACTTGTCTGGCAGTGCCTGGGTGCACTATCTGTCTCCTCATGCAGGTTATAGGTGCTCTCCCTCCCCTTTGTAGTGCTATGGTTCCCAGGCCCCTTCACAGTGCAGTGCAGGCGACCAGCGCACTCAGGTGCCACAGTGTCTCAGCTTCCCACAGAGACACAGCACCCAGCTATCCTTCGTTAAAGCTTTGTGTCTATTAGGGCTTTAAGTTCCCCTGCAGACCAAGGGCGTTTATTATTTACTTTCCATGTGTGTAATCAGCTTTTTTCAATGAAGCTCCAGTTCGCTGCTCTTTATTCACTGGGCACGGTATCGCCTTCAAAGCTTCACATACAGGGAAGCGACAATGTTTCCCCCACATCTGCTTCAGCCCGGCAGTGTCTTTTGGCTGGGAGCAGTGCGGCCACGTCGCGGCTGCAGGCAGGCAGCGTCTCATTATTATCAGCCATGCGCCACAATTTATCAGCTGCGTGTTGCCCCAGCGCCTTTATATTTTAACAGTTAATATGTGGCAGGACCTGCGCTGTTTCTCGTGTACTGCGGGTACTCCACAAACCTTGTATGACGGCTTGAGGCGCTGCACGAAGCCCCCGCTGGCCTCACCCGTCGAGCGAATGCCACAATATTCACTGTTTCTCCAGCTCTTCAGAGCCCGGCCCACCGCTCTTTCCTCCTTCCCATGCAGGGCGCTACTGCCTCAGGCACAGCCCTCACGAGCCCCAACGGGCCCCGCACTGTCTCCGCACTCTGATCCTCCGCTTCAGCTGCCTCCGCCCTGATTCGTGCTGCAGCCTCCATCACGTTTGCTCCGTTCCATATTTAATCTTCGATTCTGCCCCGCAACGTTTCAGCTGGGCCGCTGCCTCAAGAGGTATTATTAAAGGACCTCCAACGTTCGTGTATGTGTCCACTCCGTTCGGCAGCCGACTGCGCTACAACGTTAGTTCGGCATTCATTTATCACAATACATAATAAATATAATTGTAAGACAATTTTTATGATATGTCAATAGAACAGATTCAGTATTCATATCAATCATATTATCAAGCATATGACCCAAGTGAATTAGCAATTTTTACAGAAAAACAAAAAATCACAAATTAGTTTCCACACAATCACAATTAAAACAAATCGAGTGTAAACAGAATCACAAGTTTGTATCCACATAATAACAATTAAACCAAATCAAGTGTAAATCCATTATGAAATAAATTAAACATACCATCATGGCGCCCAGTCGGGGTGATCGGACATAAGAGAATATCATGGAGGGAGGAAGAAGGGAAGGGAAACATCATGATAAATAAGGGGGGGGAAAGAAAAAAGATATAATAGACATAAGCTCAAGTTAGGTTAATTTTCATTTGCTAGTTTGACTTAATTTACATCTGCCTTGAGATAGGGCTTACCTATCGTCGGAGTACAAATAGTTCACTGATGTCGTGTTGTCAGAAAGAGTCCCATCAGACTCACAAGCGCTGCACGCACTTAATCCATATAAAAGAAAACAATGGGAAAATATATTATTTTCTTGCATAATGCAGAATTTCAGTCATAAGTCTACCATGTCAGGGTTCGGGTTTCCACTATTTCTACGTTCATTGTGGAATTTATGATATACAGATAATCGTTATCGGAAAGCGAGTGGCAATAACTGTCAAAAAGAGTATTTCTTGTTACATACATATCTCGTATTGCACATGTATTTGTGTGTGCATTCGTAAAATGATTGTCGTCACAAAACATAGCGGCAACTGGAAGCCTGCCTGTTTTCTGCAGACCTTCTTTCAATGGAAACTAATTTGTGATTTTTAGTTTTTCTGTAAAAATTGCTAATTCACTTGGGTCATATGCTTGATAATATGATTGATATGAATACTGAATCTGTTCTATTGACATATCATAAAAATTGTCTTATAATTATATTTATTATTTTTTGCTATCTTGTACACAGTTTATTAAACAGTCTATGCCCAGATTTGAAAAAAGGCACATGTAGGGTGCCGAAACACGTGTCATCTTTATGGGCGATCAAATAAATAAATATATGATGAACTAAGAGAAATTGGTGTTGGTTGATACCGAACTCCCTGTGGCGCAGTAATAGATGAGAGCAGAAACCACCTTTTTCACTTACTACAAATGGAGTAGGGGAACTCTGTGTCTTCGTTCTCTGTACGCATCAGTGCGACACTGGAATACTATCATGTTGTATCAAGTCGCGGAGGTCTAAGAGTGACTGTAAAAAAGTTCCCCAAGTTATATTATGTATCACAATACAATTGCAAGCTTCAATTTGTTCGCGCCCTGCATCTGCCTCTGGCCGCACACTCCCAGCGGGGATGTGCCCGGCTCCTGCCTGAGGGCGCACGATTAAATCCACGCCGCGCCGCCAGTCCTCCGTGGAAGTGCAATGGAGGCAAGCACCTCGCCTCCTAATCCTCTGTTCACGGGCTTTCAGTCCCGCTCCGATGCCTGGCAATTCGCCCGATGATGAAGCGCTGCCTCGAGGATCGCACCAACGCCAGCGGGCACCCAGCGAGGGGCCACTCAGTGTCCACGATACAGCCGAACGTTATAATGGCCGGGGCTTTGTTGTCCGCCATTTTGGGTCCATCAGCGTCTCCAGGGCCGCACGATCAAAGTTCCATATCTGCCGCACGCTGCACGCATTTACCACAGTTCATAGTCTGAAGGGCATTAAGAAAGATTGCCTAGACTCCCATGTGTCTGACCCGGACCTGCACGCAGAGACAGGATGAAGTGGCATGTTGTACCGCATGTGTCTTGCTTATCTGGCTTCGCATTGTAGGCTTGATCGAGGAATAGTGCCTTTGCTGAGGTCATGGACTTTTAGGGGGTGGCTTAGGAGCAGGAGGAGGTTGGGGTACCCATTACACATTTCAGAAACCCCCGCTAAGGGCCTGTTATATAGGATTCCTGCCGAATTCGTGAGTGCTGGCAGGGCTGGAGCAGAGTCAACCTCTCATCGTCTCGGAAGCAAGACCAGGCAGAGAAACAGAGGTTTGAATCCCGGATCCGCGCTTAGAAACCGAACCCAGGTACAGTATTAGGTGCGTTATAAAAAAACAATTAAATAAATAAATTATTCCTAATGGGCAAGGGGGTGGCACTGTGTGGCTAGGAAGACAGGCTTACTCGTGCGCTCTCTTTGCGCTCTCTTTGCGCTCGTCAAATCTGGAAAGCAGAGTAGTGCTTCAGGTTAGGAAAACATTCTTGCTTTACGCTGATGTTTGATTTCCACTCGCGCAGTCGTTTCCCCATTGCCCGGCTTGCGGCTTATTGCGCGTGACGGCTTGCACTACATGATGAAAGCAGCCCCCATAAGCACACATTTGCAGAGTATTCATCCCAGATGTGCGCAGCCGTACAGAGCCCGTCAGTGGATTTTATACTGGGCGGGCGCAATCCTTTTGTGGTGTTCCCTAGACGATTCATGTGTAAGAGCCAAGGTCTGATCACCGAGGATGGAACAGGCTCGCCTAGAACATAAGTCTTTCTTGTTTCGGATTCTAAATGTACACTGCCTTCTATTCTCCGTCATCACTCGCCTTCCCCTGATCACTCTCTCCACTATCTCTAACTTCTGCACACTCCCTCCTTTCTTGTTTCCGTTCCTCCCCTGTCCTGTCCCCCTTCTGTCCCTCCCTCCCTCCCTCCCCTGTCCTGTCCCCCTTTGGTCCCTCCCTCCCCTATCCTGTCACCCTTCTGTCCCTCCCTCCCTCCCCTGTCCTGTCCCCCTTCTGTCCCTCCCTCCCTCCCCTGTCCTGTCTCCCTTCTGTCCCTCCCTCCCTCCCCTGTCCTGTCTCCCTTCTGTCCCTCCCTCCCTCCCTCCCCTGTCCTGTCCCCCTTTTGTCCTTCTCTCCCTCCCTCCCCTGTCCTTTCCCCCTTCTGTCCCTCCCTCCCTCCCCTGTCCTGTCCAACTTCTGTCCCTCCCTCCCTCTCCTGTCCCCCTTCTGTCCCTCCCTCCCCTGTCCTGTCCCCCTTCTGTCCCTCCCTCCCTCCCCTGTCCTGTCCCCCTTCTGTCCCTCCCTCCCTCCCCTGTCCTGTCCCCCTTCTGTCCCTCCCTCCGATGTCGGGTCTCTTACTCACTCCCTTTTCTGTTCCACTCTTCCCTCTTGCCTTCTTTATTTAAAATGTATTTTAATGGCATTTACGACATGCAGTCATGACTTGCCACAGGAAGTGCCAACATACAGGAATATCAATGCAATAACTTGCCCCGCTCTGGCCCTCCCCCCATTTACACAACCCCTGCCAGGACTGCCAGTCATTCCGCTCTCCATTCAACTTGCCCCTATCAACCGAGGACAAGCATGAGTAACCAAGCGTTTGTGAATCCAAGGGGGCTGTCATCGGAAGGGTACAGCAAGCCATCCAGCAGGATTGCCCATTCTGTTCTATCGGGCATGCTTACATTGGCATATGTCGATTCTAGTCGTATCAACACCCCCGACTCTGCTCCGGCCCATTTCAGTAAGTCTCCCCCTGTGGACTAAACCAGGACATAGCCTTGTCCCTGGCAAAGAGGCGTGTAGCTAAGCCAACCATTATATCCAGCTGTTTTGGGGGTTTACTCTGAGGGAATGTTCACAGTAAGCGCATGAGGAGTGTCAGGCTGAGCCACGTGGCCCCAATATCTCGTATCTTCTCCAACACTGCCCCCCCCCAAAGCTGTCTCAAGTGCTTGCATTCCCAAACCACATGAAGAAAACACAGTGTCCCTTCGGGCATTCTATTGACATGTTGGGGACCATTTTCTGAAGTCTTATTGGGGTCAGGTATGTCGGCCGTGATATGTTGTATTGTTCTAGGTTTAGTCGCGCACTGCGACACACTGCCTTGGTGTAGGAGCATATTGCCTCCCACTGCTAGTCCTGGAAGGGTCTCTCTATATCCCACTTCCAGTCCAGTTCACTTAGAGCTCAGGGTTCACCACTTTATGTAGTAAGAGATTATAAATGGCAGAGATGGGGCAGCGCCCGCCACCCTTCTTTCATTCTTGGTCATTTTTCACCTCAGTTCCCTTCCTATTTAGTGTCCTCTGTCTTTGTCGCTCCTTCCTGGTGCTTTTGTATCACTCCTTTTCCTCCAATCTTGACTTTCCATTGTGTGTAGTTTCCTCCCTTTCCACTCCCTCGGCTCGCCCTCCTACGCAGTCTCTTGTTTCTTCCTCACTTCCATTCTGTCGCTCACTCTTTCTCGGTCGCTTGTATCATCTTCCTGGCATTCTTTCTGGCCAGCTCTCATGTTCCTTCTGTTTCACTCTCTTATGTCCTCTCTCCTCCCTTCCACCCATTCTGTGTCCCCCTTTCTCTTGCTTTTGGTCTGCTCTATTTTCACCCCCTGTTTTGTATTTCCTCTCTCTTACTCCCCTTCTCCAGAGCACTGACGTTGCCCCCTGCAGTCCATGAGTAGGTCATCCAGTCCAGGTGTTTCCTTCCCAGCAAGATCAATGGTCCCGGTAGGCAAGGAATAAAGCCTGGACTGGATGCCACATGCGCAGCAAACTCTATTGCTCTGCATGGCTCTGGTGTGCTGGTCTCTCGCTCCCTCCGTATTTACCTGTCTTTCTGTATACCTCATTCCCCCCCTTTCACTTTATCTCCCCTCCACTCATTCAATCTCGTGCTTCCCTCAGTCTCACATTCTCTTGCTTTGTGCTCATTCACATTATTTATTTTAAAAGTATTTTATTGGCATTTTTAAACAGTTTTACAGAATCGCATGTGTTATGATATTGCGTGACTGCGGTGCGATATTCTGTTCTTTGGTTAACGGTATACAAACATTAAACAACAATTAACAATAACTGTCCTCTGGCTACTTTGTGTTGACGTCGGTTCCTTATTCTTCTTTTGCCGCTTTTCTTTAAGGTGGTGTTGTGTTGCAGGGTTCGGGAGTTCCGGTTTGGGAGGGGGCTGTTAGGATGTTTAGCCCGGTTCGTGGTGCGGTTGTGTTTTTGCCGTACTAGTGAGTTCATGGGGGTTTGTGATCTGCCGAGAAGTTTATGTCCCTTGTTTGGGCTTGCCATGATTCGAGAGTGTCGTTCGTGTCGCCTTCCGCTCGTGCTCATTCTCATTATATGGATTCTATCCTTCTCATTATATGAATTCTATCCTTCTCATTATATGGATTCTATGCTTCTCATTACCTGGATTCTATCCTGCTCATTATATGGATTCTATCCTTCTCATTATATGGATTCTATGCTTCTCATTACCTGGATTCTATCCTTCTCATTATATGGATTCTCTGCTTCTCATTACCTGGATTCTATCCTTCTCATTATATGGATTCTATGCTTCTCATTACCTGGATTCTATCCTTCTCATTATATGGATTCTATCCTTCTCATTATATGGATTCTATCCTTCTAATTGTATTGATTCTATCATTCTCATTATATGGATTCTATCCTTCTCATTATATGGATTCTATCCTTCTGATTGTATTGATTCTATCATTCTCATTACATGGATTCTATTCTTCTCATTATATGGATTCTATCTTCTCATCATATGGATCCTATCCTTTTTATTATATGGATTCTATCCTTCTCAATTCCCCAGCTGTTCGGTTTCACCTGTCTCTCTGCACCCTTCTCTCTCGGCCTCTCCCCATTTGTCTCCCTCATCCTGCCTCTCACTCTTGCTCGCCCCTCTCGCTCCCCTGTCATTCGCTCCTTCATGTCTGTGGCTGTAACTCTTCACCCTTTCTGTGTTGTTCCTCCCTTCCCCTCTGCATAGGCCTTTGTGCTTTTATTTTCTTCCTGCTCTGCACGTACCCTTCCTCCCAGCCCTTTTCCCATGTGTTGTCTCCCCCTTCAGTTTTTTTCCTCTGTGCAGCAGCCACAGTTGTCGCAGTGTGCCATTCTTTCAGGGGACTCGGCTGTCGACTTCCGAGAAATACAGACAGCCTGAAACGTTCTTTCAGGCTGAGCTTATTTGCATGAATTTGCCTATTTACTGACCAGAGTCTCAACTCAGATGAATTGCACATAAAGCTCGATTTAATTGGGATTCACGAAGTGGGATTCAGTTAGAAGACCACTGGGCCACAGTTAGAAGACCACTGGGGGAGTCTATTGGTATTGTCTCAGCAGGCCTTTGCCCCCTGCCACTGAGTTTGCCGCTGCCATGCCATCACTTTAATAATGGTGCTTGACGTCACTCCAGAGTGATGCCTATTGCCCCTCCCAGGCCCATGCCTGGCACTGCTCATGCTGGGGGGTCTAGTGGTATTGTCTCAGCAGGCCTTTGCCCCCTGCCACTGAGTTTGCCGCTGCCATGCCATCACTTTAATAATGGTGCTTGACGTCACTCCAGAGTGATGCCTATTGCCCCTCCCAGGCCCATGCCTGGCACTGCTCATGCTGGGGGGTCTATTGGTATTGTCACAGCAGGTCTTTGCCCCCTGCCACTGTGCCATCCCATTATTAATGGGGCTGACGTCACTTCAGAGTGATGCCTATTGCCCCTCCCAGGCCCATGCCTGGCACTGCTCATGCCTCAGCAGGCCTTTGTCCCAAGCGGATCTATCCGATTACTGCGACCCCCATCACTGCGACCCCGGAATTGCAGACTTTTTATTATATTGATCCCCTTTACATCATATATATATATATATATATATATATATATATATATATATATATATATATATATATATATATATATATATATATATAAATATATATATATATATATATGGGAGGAGACACCCGGCAACCCACCCTACTTGCATTATATGCCATCACCCCCCCACATATATATATGTGGTGCAAAGGGGGTCAAAACACAAAGGAAGTCTACATTTTCAGAGGATGCAGTGATGGGTGCTCAGTAATGGTGTAATTCCGTCCTAAGCCACTATGTTTGCTGCTGCCATGCCACCACGTTAATAATGGAGCTCAACGTCTCTTCAGAGTGATGCCTATTGCCCCTCCCAAGCCCGTGCCTGGCACCGGTCATGCTTGGGGGGGGGAGGTCTATTGATATTGTCTCAGCAGGTCTTTGTCCTGTGCCACTGTGGTTGCTGCTGCCATGCCATCATGTTAAGAATGGGGCTGGACGTCACTTCAGAGTGATGCCTATTGCCCCTCCCAAGCCCGTGCCTGGCGCCGTACATGGTGAGGAGAGAAAGCGAAGGAGAGAGACAGGGGGGAGGGAGTGAGAATAACACATACAGAGGGGTTGAGTGCAGGAGTGAGAGAGAAGGTGTGGCAGGGGCGAAGAGGGCGAGACAGACACAGGTGCGGTTATAATGGGCAAGGGGGCGTCGACCCACCGGGTTTTGACCCCCTCTCACCCATTATGGAGGAGCCAGCCCAGTAAAATAAGAGCACTCCCTCAGCTGTTTTTTTCAGCTGAGGGAGTCCTCTTAACTGTGAAAGGGAAACTTTGTTTCCCTTTCACAGTTAAATGTCCCCAGCCGCGCAAGCTCTTCCCGCATTCCGCAGCAGACAGGATCGCGTAGACCGAACACCAGTCTGGACGGCCCTAGAGGCACTTTTTCATGCTCTCAGACACAGGGCGTTTGACTCGCCACATTTTCAATTAGGTCCATCTCAGCTGCACCTTACCACCAGCTCGCAAAAACCGCGGCTCCATCTGCTGCTTTTACATGGTGCTTCGTGACACGCTTATGGCGCCCGTCAGGGCCCCAACTGCCATGGGCCCGATGAACCACAGCTGCCCCACGTCATAATTAACAGGAATACAGATGTGGGCTTGAACTTGTATTCATACAGATGGCTTAGCGATCCTGGGCTCCAAGACGATCACACGGCGGGTTCTTTCGCTGCTGCGGTTCAACTCCGACGAGTGCACCAGGCCGCCTATTTTCAGAAACATAGCAGCTTCATGTTTGGAGGAGACTGAGTCTTCTTGTGCCAGCCATTGGTTTTTTCATGACCAGGGTCCTTTAATCGATGCCCTGATGAAGGGGGAATATTTTTTATATTTTTCAATGGTCTACTCCGCCGAAACGCATTATAGATGAGGGGCTTGAAGGCTTTCACAGATGGAGGCTGTATATCCGGGACTTTGGAATACAGCTTTTGAACTTTAAATCATTAACATTCTGCCTGTTCGCTCCCCCCACCGCGTTGGCAGACCCTACCCCAGAAAATATTTTCTATCCCAGGGCACATGGATAGATTGGGTCCTTGTGAGATTTAATGTATTTTTTTAATAGAAGGATTTTGTCTTTTGTGTACATAACAATGTCAACATTAACAGAAGGATTCAAGGCTATAACCTGGACGTGCCTTAAGGTTATACCTTTGTCAAGCAGCAATACAGGCTGCTTTCTCTAATTCATTTTCTCATTTTTTGCATAGGTTGCTTTTCACTGAATTTGAACATTGTAATTGATTTTTTTTTTCTCCTGGCTTTTTCCTTCTTTTCCTTTCATTTTCCTTTGCTTCATCTCTTGCTCTAATTGTGTGTGTGTATGTAGATGATTTCATTATATATATATTGGCACACTCTGACATTCAATTGTTTTACTAAATACATACACTATTTTGAATTTTTGGCTCTTTGGTGTTTCTTTTTGCCAAATGCATTAAAAAAATTATGCAACGCCTTTGGCGTAATCGGAGGCTTGGCCTAAAGAGTTTTGAAAATGATTTAAACCCAGCTGTACCAACCTTATGTACAACAGTGCCCTCTTTTTTTAATTAGCGCACGCTCAATGAGCCATCCGAGACTTGGAGTGTTTGCTTCCCAAGCCTCGCATGGCTCATAGGAAATGCTGGCTGGGGAGCTGCATGTCTGTATGTGCAAGGGGGCACTCCCATGCCTCCTCAGACATACAGACAGAGCAGGCTGGAGTGGGGCATCTCCGGACCCACGCTCTGGCCTCTTGCACGCATGTGCAGGGACCAGGAAACCTCCTGAATCCTGTGCATGCTTGCAGAGGGCTGGGGAACTGGAACCTCTAGACCTGCGGCAGAAGGTACATTTGTTTATGTTCATTTTTTAAAGGTAAATTATGTGCATGGATGCGGTCATGCTTGTGTTGTTAGGTGATTGTATGATGATGGATGCTGGTGTAAGTGCTTTCTGTATGTATATTGTGTAAATGAGTGTGTTTGTATATTTTTTTATTTTGTAGTTAAATATGCATATGGATGAGTGTATGCTTTTGTTATGAGTGAGGGCATAATGGATGCTCATGTGAATGAAACAGAGTGTTCGCTGCTTATGCATTTGTATTTATTTGTATTTATTTTATTTATAGAGCGCACCAGGCCCGAGCGCAACCGGGCGCGCAATTTAGTTACAACATGATAAGGCAGACATGGCAATACAATTACAGTTTAAATTCCAGTTTAAAGTTACAATAACATTTATAAACATATATAGAAAATGCAGTTACGGGTGATAGGGGGACATAGCCTATGTACAAGAAGTGGCTAATGTATGGGAGGTGGTTGGCAGGTGGGTGAGGTGTCTTGGGCGGTTAGCCAAGCTTTAGCCAGCTTTTTAAAACTGTGGAAGGATGGTTCAGATCTTAGCAAGTTGGGAAGCGAGTTCCAGAGTTTTGCCGCAATTACTGGGGAGCTGGCTCCGCCAGATCTTCGAACGTTGAAGCGAGGTATAGCGAGGCAATTGTTTTGAGCAGTTCTGCAAGGTCTGTTAGTGTTGTGGGGGCGAATCTGTTGGCTAAGTAGAGGGGCGCTTGGTTGGATAGGCATTTATGAGTGAGTACAAGTGTTCTCAATGTAATTCCTTGAGGGACGGCGAGCCAGCGCAGGTTACGTCTGGTGTCTGAGATGTGTTGGTTCCTAGGGATGTTGAGAGCAGCTCTAATAGCATTGTTTTGGATGATTTGTAGCTTGTTTAAGTTACATCTGTTGGTGCCCAGATAGAGGGCATTACAGTAGACCATTTTTGACAGCACTAGAGTCCTGGCAAGTGTGGCACAGTTGGCTGGTGAAAATAAAGGGCAGCTGGCAGTAATAAGCTTGCAGGTCTATGCCGTTGCGGAGGAAACTGCATTTGTTTCTCTGGCCAGGGATAAAGTAGAGTCGAGGTAAATCCCTAATGTTTTAGTGTCCTTAGAAGCCTTGATAGTGTTACCATCAATGATGAAGGAGTTGAAATCAGGGGCCAGTTTGGATAATTTTTGGGGAGAGCCAAGAATGATGGCTCTGTCTTCTCGTCATTTAGACAAAGTCTGTGTTGCGCCATCCAGGCTTGGATGACAAGGTAGATAGCGTTTACAGAGAGAGAGTCAGCGACGTAATCTTCTGAGATTGGGGTGAGTATCTGGGTGTCGTCAGCATAATTGGTATATGTGACACCCAGATAGTCCAGAACATCAAATAGAGGTTTTGTCAACACGTTGTACAACGTGGCAGATACACATGAACCTTGTGGTACCCCGCAAGTGACGGGTGCCGGGGATGCCGCTGCTGGTGGAGAGAAGACACGCATCGATCGGTTGTCCAGGAATGAACTGATCCAGGCAGTGGCTTTATCAGAGAAATGGGCAGCTAGTTTAAGGTGCCGACACAGAATTTGATGATTGATGAGATCAAAAGCCACAGAGAGATCGGAAAGAAGCAGTAAAACATGTTTACCTTTACCTAAATCTTCGATCTGTGTTTTGAGGTCGATAAGGGCAGTTTCCGTTCCATGACGGAGCCGAAACCCAGATTGCCTTAGACCCAGGAGTTTATTAGATTCAAGATAGTCTTGAATCTGTATGTATGCAGCTCGGTCGAGGATTTGTAGTAAAAATGGCACTGTGGTGATGGGCCTGTAATTTGTAGGTATGTTGGCATCCAGGGTTGTTTTTTTTACGAGCGGGATAACCCAGGCATCCTTCAAATTGTCCGGTACAGTCTCCGTGCTGATGTAAGAATTGATGAGTAGTGATGAAGGGAGCAAGCTCGTGGGCAGCTTCCTTGATGATGGGCGCTGGACAGAGGTCTCCTTGGCAATTGGAAGGTTTAAGGCTATTGATGATATTTTCCACTTCCTTGATAGATAATGGTGAGAAGCTGAATGGAGTCAAAGAATCTGGGATAGAGGTATTTATAGTAGGGAGAGAGTTAGGTTGCAAGTTGGTTTTGCAAATTAGCCTGTTTATCGTTAATTTTGGCTTGGAGGGTGGCTATCTTACCCAGGAGAGCGTTGTGGATATTAGTGCACCAGGTGATATCTTTGATGGAGGTGTCAGGTGCAGTGAAAGAGGTTTCCAGTTCTTTCAAGATTCTGAAGAGTTCTGTAATGTGTTATGTAATATATGTTTGCATGCTCATTCATTTATTATTTAAGTATGTGTATGGATGCGTGTATGCTTGTGTTATGAGAGTGCAAGATGGGTGCTTGTGTGAATGAAAGAGTGCTTTCAGTGCGTATGTTGTCTAAATGAGTGCGTTCGTATGTTCATTTATTTATTTAAATATGTGTATGGATGCGTGTATGCTTGTGTTTTGAGTGAGTGCGTGATGGATGTTCGTGTGAATGAAACAGAGCGCTTGCAGTGCGTATGTTGTCTAAATGTGTGCGTTTGTATGTTAATTAATTATTTAAATATGTGTATGGATGCGTGTATGCTTGTGTTTTGAGTGTGTGCGTGATGGATGTTCGTGTGAATGAAACTGAGTGCCTGCTTTGTGTATGTTGTGTAAATGTGTGTGTTTGTGTGTTTATTTAAATATGTATATGGATGCATATATGCTTGTGTTATGAGTGAGTGCATGCATGCCTTTTGCACAAGCCTCCTCCCCACTGGCCAAAATCAGCTCTTTGTAAGAGGTGCTGTGGGGCCCAAGGGACAGGGATGGTATTATTTTACTGGACATCTATCATAGATGTCCAATAAGAACTTCCATGCCTGCCCCACTGGCCCCAACTGGCCCCCAGCTCCCTACATACACACATAATCACTTTGATTGTGTGTGTGTTTGGAAGCTGTGGACATCTATCAAAGATGTCAGGTAAAAAATATCATACCTGCCCCCCAGACTCCCCAGTGCCTGGCATACACACATAACCACATTCATCAACCAATGCACCATTTTCACCCATTATTTTAAAAACAATATCGGGGTGAGAACCCCCACGAATCCGCGTTGAGTGGTGTGTGCTCCCACACCCATATCAGGGACAAATATTTATGCCTGTCTAGTTAAAAAATTCACCAGCCGCCACTGGACACACACGTTCAGGGGGAAACAGAAATAGGGGATTGAAGGCAGGAGAAAGAGAGCGAAGGAGAGACAGGGGGCAAAGAGGGAGAGACAGAGACCCGTTCAGGGGATAGAGACTTGGAGAAAGAGAGCAAAGTAGAGACGAAGAGGGAGAGAGAGGGAGAGGGAGCGAGCAAAGGAGTGACAAGGGGACGATGCGGGAGAGAGAGGAACATACAGAAGGCGTGAGAAAGCGAAGGAGAGACAGGACAAAGCGGGGGAGACAGGGACACGTCCAGAGGGGAAGAGAAATGGGGAAAAGAGAGAGAGTGAAGGAGCGGCAGAGGGCCGAAGAGGGTGAGCGATGGAGGGAGCAAAGGAGAGACGGAGGGATGAAGATGGAGAGGGATGCGTACAAAGGGGGAGAAAAATGCAGTGGCAAGGGGCAGAGAAAGAAACGCAGAGAAAGGAAGATGCCCAGAGAGTGGGGGAGAGACAGAGGGAAAAGAGGGAGAGAAGGAGAGGACTGAAGGAGAGAGGAAGAGAAAGGAACCCCATACAGAGGGAGAGAGAGCAAGTGAAGAAAGAAAAGTAGAGTTAGAGCGAGAGAAGGAGAGACAGAGGAAAAAGAGGGAGCGAAGGAGAGGACTGAAGGAGAGAGGAAGAGAAAAGAACCCCATACAGAGGGAGAGAGAGCAAGTGAAGAAAGAAGGGTAGAGTTAGAGCGAGAGAAGGAGAGACAGAGGAAAAAGAGGGTGCGAAGGAGAGACGTGCACAATAAGGGGTGAGACATGGCAAATAAAGAAATGCGGAGAGAGGGAGGACAAGTAAGAGGGACACAGAGGGAGAGAGAAGGAGAGTCCGAGAAACATGGAAACATACAAAGGGAGGGAGAGAGAAAGAGACACGGAGCGAGATATTGTATAATAGAAAAAACACAGAGGGAGACGGAGAGAAGAGACAGAATAAGAGTGAGAGTGCAAGGTAAGACAGGAGGAGAAAGGGAGAGACGGAAGGAGGCAGGCGCGCACAGAGGGGCGGTGGGCGAGCAAGGGGAAGAGAATGGGAGGGCGATAGAGAGAGAGAGAGAGAGAAAGAAAAGAAGGAGAGAGGGGGGCATAGGGAGAAAGCCAGAGGGAGAACGAGGGAGCGAGAGAAAGAGACACACACAGGGAGGGAGGTCGATAAAGCAGGAGAGAGTGCGAGAAGCGTCACAGGTGGGGGGTCAGTGGCAGGGCAAGATAGTGGAAGCGGGGTAGAAAGGGGGCGATGGGGACTGCTGTGATTGTGGGGTGCACAGCTGGAAGGTGTAGAGAGAGGGCTTAATAGAAATGGTCTGGGCCATAAAGAGAGGGAGATGGAGAAGGGGTGGTGGGAGGAAGGGAAGAACACTCCAAAGAAAGAAGAGAGACCCGAAGAGAAGGGACACCACTGGAGCTGTTTATAGATGGGGTAGATTGCTAGCAGGAGCCTTAGGAAGGAAAGAAGGGGGCGCGGGACAGAGGAGGCAGAGGAGAAAGACGGGCAGGGAGAGAGGAAAACAGGAAAGTACGAAGAGGGCAGAGGAGAAAGAGGGAGAGAGGAAACAGGCAGATACAAAGAGGGGGAGAGAGAGAGAGAGAGAGAGAGAGAGAGAGAGAGAGAGAGAGAGAGAGAGAGAGAGAGAGAGAGAGAGAGAGAGAGAGAGAGAGAGAGAGAGAGAGAGAGAGAGAGAGAGAGAGAGAGAGAGAGAGAGAGAGAGAGAGAGAGAGAGAGAGAGAGAGAGAGAGAGAGAGAGAGAGAGAGAGAGAGAGAGAGAGAGAGAGAGAGAGAGAGAGAGAGAGAGAGAGAGAGAGAGAGAGAGAGAGAGAGAGAGAGAGAGAGAGAGAGAGAGAGAGAAAACAGGCAGGTACAAAGAGGAGGCAGAGAGAGATAGAGTGAGAGAGAGAGAGAGAGAAAGAGAGAGAGAGAGAGAGAGAGAGAGAGAGAGAGAGAGAGAGAGAGAGAGAGAGAGAGGGGAAAACAGGCAGGTACAAAGAGGGGGCAGAGAGAGAGAGGAGAGAGAAAGAGAGGAAACAGGCAGGTACACAGAGGAGGCAGAGGAGAAAGAGAGGGGGAGAGAGGAAACAGGCAGATACAAAGAGGAGGCAGAGAAAAAGAGAGGGAGAGAGGAAACAGGCAGGTACAAAGAGGAAGCAGAGAGGGAGAGAGGAAACAGGCAGGTACAAAGAGGAGGCAGAGAGAGAGAGGGAGAGAGGAAACAGGCAGGTACAAAGAGGAAGCAGAGAGAGAGGGAGAGAGGAAACAGGCAGGTACAAAGAGGAGGCAGAGAGAGAGAGGGAGAGAGGAAACAGGCAGGTACGAAGAGGAGGCAGAGAGAGAGGGGAGCGGGGGAAAAGGGGAGAGGGGGAAGAGAGAGAGCGAGAGAGGGAGAGGGAGAGAGAGAGAGGCGGCAGAGGAGAAAAAGGAGAGGGAGAGTGGAAACAGGCAGATACAAAGAGGGGGCACAGAGAGAGGGGGAGAGAGGAAACAGACAGGTACACAGAGGAGGCAGAGGAGAAAGAGAGGGGGAGAGAGGAAACAGGCAGATACAAAGAGGAGGCAGAGAGAAAGAGGGGGGGAGAGGAAACAAGCAGGTACAAAAAGGAGGCAGAGAGAGAGAGAGGAAACAGGCAAGTACAAAGAGGAGGCACAGAGAGAGGGGGAGAGAGGAAAGAGACAGGTACACAGCAGAGGCAGCGGAGAAAGAGAGGGGGAGAGAGGAAACAGGCAGATACAAAGAGGAGGCAGAGAGAGAGAGGGAGAGAGGAAACAGGCAGGTACAAAGAGGAGACAGAGAGAGAGGGAGAGAGCAAGCAGGCAGATACAAAGAGGAGGCAGAGGGGAAAGAGAGACAGAGAGAGAGAGAGAAAGAGGGAGAGTGGAAGCAGGCAGATACAAAGAGGAGGCAGAGGAGAAAGAGAGAGCAGCAATGTGCAGCCAGGGCTCTATAAATAGAAGACGGTGTTAATTAAACACAGACACTACATGCACTGCAGTTCCCGCCAGGACCTCAGCGGTCAGGCTGCAGGCAAGCACTGTATTGTGTTAGGACGTGCTCTCCCTTCAGGGCACGCAGCAAAGCCTGCATGCGTTCGGCTGTGACACTTTGCTCAGGCGTATTGTAGAGTGTACACCACACACATCCACCTTTCTGGAGCAGGTTAATCCGGGCGCCCTCACCACACAGGTTTCCGGGACTCCAGTCCTTTCCACTGACCCGGGCTCCAGGATTTGCTAAAGCTCCGTCCATGACTCCAAATACTGCCTTCACGCCGCTGGAAAAGCATCACCTTGTATTTCCCCGAGGAAGCTGAACGCTTCGAAACTCGTGTGCAGGAAGCACCCTTTCTCCCTCTGTAGCAGGTGTGGGGTGGGAGGGGGAAGCACAGAGGGGGCAGAAGAGGGCAGACCCGAGCTATACCGATTCTTTATAAGCACACACCACAGGCTGAATTCTCTTCTGGAGTCTAGTTTCGCCAGTTCAACCATTTTCATTTGATTACCATAGTAAAGATGAAAAGATAAGCAGACATTATGATGCACGAGCTTCCCACTCATAATTCATAAACGACACTATAAAAGTGAACAGAACAGTGCCAGGAGCAGGCAGCCTATAGGCCGGCCGGGGTGGCACGTGACCGGCAGGAGCGCCCCGCGTGGGCGGGGCCAGCGTAGGCGATGGGCGCGTGAACAGCGACTCGCTGGATGGACATGTCAGGGCCATGGCGGAGCCGAGCTGCGGCTCATCAGCCGAGCGTGACTCCAATGATGGCCCAGTAATCAGCCCATCGATTGGCCGCTTTGCCCCCAGCCTATGCTTGTCTCGCTCTGCACGCCATCGGAATACATCAGGGCTGTCCTCCGAGCTTTCATTATCCAAGTCGGCACTAACGGGTTCCCTTCCACTTCTTTCCTGGTCAAGGCACAGAGGGGATGGAACCTAAAACCGGTCAATATGTAAACGTTAAACGCAACATGATGCGACAGCATCATGGACCAGTGTAGAGCAAAAATACACTCAATCCAACAGGCCGTAGACTCATCTATTAGGACCACAAACAACACTCTCCCAGAAACCAGAACCCAAAAAACCAGCTGAACATTCAACCAAACCATCAGCAACCTACTAAAAGAAACCGATATATCCCCCCCAACGAAGCATGACCACCAGATATCTACAAGCAGCTATTCAACCATAAAACACCAGCCTTCTACATTCGACTACTAATGAAGCTTTTTTCTGAACCCCGCAATAGTGTCGAAATCAGACACAGCAGCCTATATCAAACCACTCTTAAAGAACTGCAGACCTGTATCAAACCTACCCTACACGGTGAACATCTTGGAGAATCACGTGGAGAACTGCTCAACCATGTCGAATCCACCCAACTACTTGCCCAAACCCAGATTGGTTTCAGACCCAGGAGAGGAACCAAATCAGCACTCCGTTCCATATGATGAACGCCGACAATACCACCCAATCAGCCCTCATACGACTGGACATAACTGCCGTCTTCGATACGATGCAACACACAACCCTCATCAAAAGCCTAGAATAATCTGACATCCAAAGCTCTGCACTACAATGTCTGAAGTCTTTCCTCACGGCCAGAACCAAAAGAACCTACCCACCACCGTTCACATCAAACCCAAAAAACATCACCCGTGGAGAACCACAAGCCTTTCCCCCTTCTCTTCAGTATTTACATGACCCCCTTAATGAAGCTCATACAAACTCAAGGACTGACATCCTACAACTATGTAGACGACACCCATCTTATTTGCAAGATGACTACTAACTACGGCCCTGACAATATCCTCAATAAATGCCTCACCGATATAAACACTTGGATAACAAACAAAAAACATACGCTAAACCCAATCAAAAATGGAAATAATTATAAACCCACGAGACAACAACCGAACACAGACAGCTCTTTCCTGTTCCTGGAGTATAGGAACGGAACCTGAATCTTCAACAGTGATAACAAATCTGGGAATACTCATGGACTGTGGTCTCCCATCTTCGACTAATAAGAGGGATCCTCCCTTACCCCAACATTCGACGTCAAACTCTTGTCATCATTTCCTTGGTATTATTAAGAATAGACGATGCAATTAGTCCCCACCTAGGAACGTCCAAACACCTCATAAGAAACACCACACAGCAGCAAGACTACTCCTGAGACTAAATAGAAGAGGGCACATCACCCCAGTGCTGAGAAGTCTACATTGGCTACCAGTCAATGAACAACTCAATTTCAAAGCCCTCTGTATTGCCCATAGAGCACTACACAGACAAGGAGCCGAATCCTCCAAGCAAAAATCACCTGATACCAACCCAGAAGAACCCTAAGATCTAGCACCGACCCCCAAATAGAAACAAGTAACTATCAGATAACTAAACTCAGAGGAAGTGCCGTCTCCATTCTTATAGCCAAACTATGGAACTCGATCCCGTAGGAAATCAGGACGATGGAAGACCACTTAATCTTTCGGAAACTGCTAAAAACATGTTTATTCAACTCGCCGTGATAAAAAACGGATCAACAACTACACCACGATCATCCTTATGGAGTGACCACTTCAACCCCATGCAATGCTCAAACCCCATCCACAAAGGATGAAACTCTAGCCCCTGAGTGAATGAACTGCGAGGACCCCAACAACAGAACCTGCCTCACCTGTCGGTCCGAAGTTTAAGAAATATGCAATATGCACACACGTGTGCTTAATGGATCATGAGGACCCCAGAAACACAAAAAAACCCTAGGCCATACCCCAGTCCCTCTAGATAATGCTCAATCCAGACACAATAATCCTAATATACCCACCATTCTTTCTTTTTAGTCTCGTCCCATCAATCAATCCGCACGCCACTGCAAAGGGTAGTGCCCTCCAAAGGAAAAACAACAGGATAGCTGCACAATATCCAAAGACTACCCAAAAACCTCCTAACCATTTCCTTTTCTTCACCAAAAACCCTCACCACACACTTACCACACACGCCCCTAAGGCTTGGCCCATAAGGCTAGCAAACCCTCATAATAAACAACCAAACAGCATATCACATTCAACTCACAAACCCCTTATTATTTCCGTTGGAGCCGTTTAGCTTTTTGATCTAATTGTGTTGACACACATATCCTCCAACCACTCACCTCATGTTTCTCCCATTGTTAGGAAAGATTTCCATTTCATGTGTAATTTTCCCTCCAGTTGTGTACCCCCCAACCTTTTGCTGATGTTAAACACCATAGTCTGACTTTACCAGAGGAGCTCAGCCTTCAGCTGCGCTCCTCTGGGCTTTCGCTCACTTTTTATGGGGAAACTGACATGCCCTTAAGACAGTCAGTACTGGGAGACTTTGTTTCCTTTACTCCTTTCTAATGTTGCAACTTTTCTGCAACTTGTAACAAGTGTACATGCACCTTACAGTACAGTACACTTGGGTTTATTAGTCATTTCCAAAGGCCCTAGATACTCTCGAAGGATTTTGTAGAAGTGCAGATGTGCCTTGGACAGGGCTGGTGGCAGCT